>NC_086328.1:19729104-20969104 GCF_036172605.1 Pelobates fuscus
CTGTATGTGTGTGGGTGCTGTGTATGTGTGTGTGGGTGATTGTGGGGGGTGGAGGTGCCGGTACATTACTTAATATCCCCCCTCCCTTCTTACTTTATGTAGGGAGGGGGGATCTTTCCTTGCTGCCTTCCCTGGTGGTCCAGTGGAGGTGGGGGCAGATGAGTTATCCCCCCTCCCTTCTTACCTTATGCCTGGGAGGGGGGATCCTGCGGCTTCCATCCATCCCTGGTGGTCCAGTGGAGAGTGAACTCTAGCCCCGCAGGGCTAGAGTTCACTCACGCGAGATCTGAGCGTTGCCGCGGCAACGCTCAGATCTCGCGAGAGGAACCCGGCGGAGCTGCCGGTCCTCTCCTGCCTCCCTCACTGCCTGTGAGCCGGTGAGGGGAGGCTGAGAGCAGAGCCGGTGCTATCCGAGCGCCGGCTCTGCATGAGCCGGCAGGGGAGATCCTGAGATCTCCCCTGCCGGTCTCAATACATAGGCGGCCGCGGGGATTAGGGTGTGCCCAGGCACACCCGGCACACCCCGCGCGCACGCCTATGGATGTAACTTACTTTCAAAGTGTTTGTCTCTTGCTTTGTAAATTTAACTTTAATCACACACCGGGGTATCATGCAAGGTCTAGAAGGCTTTTAACAGAGCAGGAGATAAGAAATTCTAAATTAAACGGACTGTGCAATAAAGGACGTTTAAACATTACATGACTCTCTACAGGAAGTGTTTAGGAAGGCTGTGCAAGACACATGCAGAGAGGTGTGGCTAGTGCTGCATAAACAAAGCGATTTAACTCCTAAATGACAGAGAATTGAGCAGTAAGCCTGCAATGGCATGATCTATACACCAAAAAGGATGTATTAAGCTAAAGTAGTTTTGGTGACTATATTGTATAGGTTATGATGACTATAAAGTACTTTATGGTGAATATTTATATAAGAAATAGTAATTAATGTAAATGTTCAGTTATAAATATTATTTTAAAAAAAAAATCTATAATGATAGTCTAGTATCCCAATTTACCTTTCTTTTATAACAACTCAAAAATCCCAAACTAAATGTTATTTAGTATAAAGTCTCAGCAGTTTTTATAGTGCTGCAATATACACAACACAACAACCACCAATCTTCCATCCGCCAAATCCAAGGTAATGTCTTGCTATGTACAATCTGAACTGCAAGATCATTTTCAATTTCTAAGAGGGATTTAAGGAGCAGCTTAACTCTCTGTGCCTTACTTGGAATTTGTAGATTATACTTCTATAGAAATACAAATAACTATCTCGTTATTCAAAACGCTGCTTATATGCTATTAAGCTACCACATTACAGTTTTTGGGAGAAAACCAACTGTATTTTTAAGGAATTTCTCTACAATACTCATTTAATCTGAAAAAACTAATTGTGACTGAGCAGATGTTATTACACATATCCCTTTCTCAAAATTTACTATATTAATGGTATTTAGAAACATTTTTAACGTGAAGGTGGTATCTTTGTATATAATGTAACAGAGAGATTTTGGAATGTCACACAAATAAAACACACTGGAATATTAAAACAGATAAAAAAATATTACACAACGGAATTTTGTTTTCACCCATTGAACTAAATAAATCATGTATATATATAAAAAAACCTTTTTATTGAATTTTAGGAAACCATAATATAATTTTAGCCAGAAAATGATCCTGTTAAGTAGGACCGCAAGTATTCTAATAGTTGAATAATCTATTCATTATGACATTGATTTTTCTGTGCAATGATAGTGCACTTTACATATGAACATTAAATGAACATTGCACAACAAGACTTTTTACTTAAGCTTTCTCATGGGACACTGGAAAACACGTGAGCGTTAAGTTCCATCGAGGCACTGCGCCAGACAAGGTTGATGATTTGACTGACTTATTAAGTAACCAGATCATTTTACTTAATCAAATATTTACATACCGCTTGTTAGAGCTCTACTGGTGAAAGATAGAAAGCAGTCTAACTAAACAAAATATAATCGTGAATAATCGTAAAAAAAGGTAAAATAATTTACAAACAAGTGAAAACTCACATTTCAATCTGGTATCACAGTTTTTTTTTTAAATTTCCATTCATTCATTACATTTTGAAAATTTTTGACAAAACTAGACTTGGAGATTTGTTTCGTTATCAACTGCAATTCCTCTGAATATGGGCAAAATGGGTTCTCGGGCAAAATCCCAAGTTCTGAGCCGAGCTGCACTCGAATTACAATCCAAGCGAAATGTCCAATGGCCTTTGCTTCCTAATTCAGAATTTTTCGTCCGAGGTCTCCAAAATAAGAGATGATTGATGGCTTGGACACAGTCACTAAATGTTGACTTTATTAAAAGATCAGGTGACCAAGAAAGGAAACGAAAATCTGTTCTTATATATACTCGTGTATAAGTCGTAAACTTAATTTTAAAACGCAGAGCCAACCCTTTATTCATATCCAGAGAAGTATTGCATTTCCATTTAAGGATGGTGCCAGGGGACTCCAGACATTATAAATATTTCAATGCTATGAAGCAGTAACAGTGCCTATAGTGTACCTTTAAGTTCTACATTTTAAAGGTCACGGTGGTGTATATGAACATACTATTACAGACAATGATTTTTTTTTCTATTATTCCAACTGATTGCAGTGAATGTATAGTACGTTTTGTTTCTTTGCATATCTGCAAAAGGGGATGACGGTTTAAGATCAGATCAGCAAAGAAAACAAAAAATAAAAAAATGAGTTCCAACATTCAGAATTTAATAAACATTCATTATAAAACAAACAATAGCAAGAGCTTTAGTGTATGGATATAAATTGGGATTCTCCTGAAATGTTATGGACAATTCCATCTGTTTCCATGGTGACTGATCCACTGTTGGAAGATGGTTTTATGGTGGAGGGATTATGTCAAACTAACTTAATAGGGTCCTACGAAGAAGGTAATAAAATACAGATAAGGGTGTTTATGTGAATGTGATCTATTTAGATTTCACTACAGTACATTAGATACCATTCTTGAAAAGGTAATGCACATTGAAAGTGAAGGGATTAGAGAAACATGTTTGTATTTGGATGGAACTTTTTAAGTTGGTCAAAATAAAAATAGAAAAACTCTAGAATTCCTTTCTTGTTTCTCTACCCCTCATTTAGGGTTATTACCTACAACAGGCATAGGCAACCTTCGGCACTCCAGATATTTTGGACTACACCTCCCATGATGCTTTGCCAGCATTATGGGTGTCAGAGCATTATGGGGGATGTAGTCCACAACATCTGGAGTGCCAAAGGTTGCCTATCCCTGACCTACAATCTGAGTTGAGATCCAAGTGATTAGATTTAGGCTAGAAGTGCATCTTCTCTGCATAGGGATTTCAATAAACCAGGGGCTGTGCAGGAAAATGGCAGATGAGATTCAGTTTAGACAAATAGAATGCTAAGCCCTTCGGGAATAAAAATTATCTTGCAATTTATGCTGTAAATTGGTTCACGTCAAGGGAATCAGTAAGCAACAAGGATTTGAGAATAATTATATACACATACTATGCAAACAGTGTGTAATGCAGCCGTGAGAATACGTGAAAGGGTCATTGACCCATGTGATAAATATACAAATTTAATTTCATTATGATTCAATGGTAACACTTCAGCTTAAATATGCAAGTTCTCAAAAAAAGGCATTACAGAAGTTGATAAAGTATGTAAGTATTTACAGTCTTAAAGGGACACTCCAGGCACCCAGACCACTTCTGCCCATTGGAGTGGTCTGGGTGCCAACTCCCACTACCCTTAACCCTGCAAGAGTAATTATTGCAGTTTTTATAAAGCGCATTAGGTCTCCTCCGCCGGCAGCCGCGGATGCTCAATAGGTCTCCCCCTCCATGGGTGGACCCTGACCCAGCGCAGAGGGACATCGGCGCTGGATACAGGTATGTCACTGAAGGGGTTTTAGAGGGGACCTGCAGTGCCAGGAAAATGGTTTGTTTTCCTGGCACTGGAGAGTCCCTTTAAGAATGAGAGCAATAATTATTCATATGACTAATAATTACTTACAACTTTGGCCTCGATTTAACTGCTACCGTTGAGGATGATAATTTTGACAATTAGTTGTAATCTGCTTTATATCTTCTTTTAAATACAAGATATCCAGTAGAATAAAATTAAAACATACCACTTAACCCACCAAACAATGAAACCGACTTACTTGATATGCCCGGCAGAGAATCAAAACATTAAATGACCCTTGACATGACTACAGAATTTACATAACAATGTTTGGCATGTTTACAGCCCGGAAACAGGACGTTGAAATACATAACACTGTTGTACGCCTCAACAAAATGAGCGATCCCTGGATGAGGTTCTATGGGTGGCTATTGAAATGAATGGCCTCTTGGTGTCATTGTAACAATATGTAATTCTTTCCCACCACGATTCCAATTATTCTTTCACACAGGGAATGGTGACATCGAGCTACTTGCAACTTTAAGGTTGCTCGACCATGTATTTGTCCATGACCCCTTACATTAAACATTTTACACTAAATGTTTCTTAAATTACCTCTACTTAGTTTTTGAGCAACTTGCTATTGTCCAAATGTTGTCATTCATTCTAACATGTCATTTTGTTGTGCTAGATGCACCTTTAGAAATAAAAATGCTGGTAAAAAACATAACACCACAGTTTGTGATGCATTAGGTTTTTGCCTTTATAATGTCACAAACATGTCTTATCACAAAGAAACACACATGACATGTGACACACACTATTTGATACTCATCTGTCAATATTTCCCACAGTCCCTAGCCTTGCTGACAGTAGCATGATGACGAGACAGCTTGACTTTTATTGCGGCTGAAGAAAAGCGTAGTGTTTCGAAACATTCCTAATATTGCAAAAAATTAAAGTTTTGGTATCTGCGTCTCCTCTTTAGTAGACAATTATTTTACGTAATCACAGTTCCCCACTTGATTTAAGACGATCATGAAACAAGGACTCAGGGTGAAGTTTTTGGGTGTGCACCCATGTAGGGTGAAGGATAACAGGGCACATTATTAGAATTCTGGGGTGGAGCCTGGAAGCTTCGGAGGCAGAGAGAAAAGCGTTAAGTGTGTCAGGTGAGACAAAACTGCAAGAGAGGAAGAGCCGCTGAGCAGGAGTAAAGCAGGAGTAAGCAACCTTTGGCACTCCTAGTGTTGTGGACTACATTTCCCATGATACTTTGCCAGCGTTATAGCTGTAAGAGCATCATGGGAGATGTAGTCTGCACCATCTGGAGTGTCAAAGGTTGCTTACTCCTGGACTTAAAGAGTTATAGAGAACCTTACAAGGATTTTAATGCTTGAAATGTTTTAAATGTTTTAACTAATACTTGAAAAGCAATAAAGGCTTCACAAATACCAACAGTCTTTGTTTGGAGGTCCGTTAGATGCCTGGTAGATCCCCCAAACTCAAGGCGTTTGATTCCTCCAAGGCTCTTAAAGTGAGAGTAGCACGCAATTCATTATCTATTTTATATTATACTCTTTTCCTCTTTTAGATGCCATACAATTTATTTATTATGAGTGTTATTTATTGGTGTGTACGTTTGTATGGTTGTTAAAGGCACCTTATATTTATATCTTTATATCTGTGACGCTTTCAGCGCCATCTGTTCACTTACTTTTCTTGCACTCTATCTGACTAATGGCTAATGCAACTGCAACTGCAACTGCAAGAAAGCATTATGCCCAACATCAAATGTAACATCTCCTCATCATCTGCTACAGAATCTGCTACAGAATCAAAGCAGGTAATTTCTCAAAAATACAATGTAGCTTCTTCACACTAACATCTAATGCCACTACTCCTTATCATCCAATACAGCAATCACCTCACTGACTGAAGCAAAATCTCTCTAGCACCCAATGCAAAATCTACGTAGTATCTAATAAAGCAACTAACTCCATAATACCTATTGCAAATATCCTGTGGTATCTAACAGAGCATCTGCCTAATGCAGTGTTTCTCTCACATCTAATACAACAGTTATTTAGCAATTTGCAAGCCTATAATACAAACCCACAACATCTACGGCAACCTCTCCTTTACATCCAATGCAACATGTCCCTATAATTGATTACCGTAATTTATACCATCAATAAAGATGAATCGGGAATAAGTGAAAATTACAACAGACTAGGCAACAATGTGCAATGTCAGTCAACAGTGGCAAAGGTCAGTTTATATGTTGTCATGCGTAAAAAGGGGTATTAATTAACACAACGAGACTATAATATTTTCCCTTTATAAGACCATAGTAAGACTCCACAATGAATATGTGGTGCAATTATGTGTACCAGTTTTAAATAAAAATATTAAGAATTAAAAAAAAGTACAAAGGCAGGCTAGAAAATCAGTGAGGGGAATGGAAGATTTTAGCTATATATAATATAATATAATATAATATAGTATAATATATAGACAGTGTTTGCTCACATTAGACAAAAGGCATCCCAGAGGGTATATGATACAGTCCTACACTAATATACACCAACAGTCACCTGATAAACTGTTCTTTAACAGGACTGTACATGAAGAGTTCTTAAATAAACAAGATTTCACCTGCAGCATAGGAAGGTTGAAACAATAAAGATGTGTTAGTCACTACCTATAAATGTTGTTTTATCGGATTCTGCAGACAACTTTGAATAGGTTGAGATGTTTGTATCACAAATAAACATGTATTTTCTTGCCTTCTTTTGGATCCGCAGCAGAAACCAATGAATGGAAGGTTGTACTAATAGACTTTTTCAAACTGAAATATTATGAGACTAATGAGATAAATATCCAGACATCCAGTGCAGCATTTTCCTAGTATCTGCAGCAATTGGTCCAGCATCCAATACAGCGAACTCTGTGACATCTAATGTTGCATCTCCCCAGCATCTAGTATAGACATCTCCCTACCATTAAATGCAGCAGCATCCCTTGCATGGAGTGTAGCATAGTCATTAATATCTAATGCTGCATTTCCTGCAAACCCCATCTCATCTATTGCATTTGTCCAAGAAATAGGAATAATAGTCTTGGAATATGACATCTCCTCGCATTTAATGCAACATCCCTCTAACATCTAATGTGAATTCTACTTAGCATCTAAAGACAACTAGTTGTCATTTGGTACAGTCATTTATTAGCATCTATTTAAGTAAATCTGTTAGATCTAAAGTAGCACTAATCTTCCCAGCATCTAATGCAGTAATCCTCCCAGCATTTAATGCAACGTCACCATAATATCCCGATTCCCTCACATCTAATGCAGTAATCTTCCCAGCATTTAATGCAACATCGCCATATCTCTCACATCTAATGCAGTAATCTTCCCAGCATTTAATGCAACGTCGCCATATCTCTCACATCTAATGCAGTAATCTTCCCAGCATTTAATGCAACGTCGCCATATCTCTCACATCTAATGCAGTAATCTTCCCAGCATTTAATGCAACGTCACCATAATATCTCTCACATCTAATGCAGTAATCCTCCCAGCATTTAATGCAACGTCACCATAATATCCCTCACATCTAATGCAGTAATCTTCCCAGCATTTAATGCAACATCGCCATATCTCTCACATCTAATGCAGTAATCTTCCCAGCATTTAATGCAACGTCGCCAAATCTCTCACATCTAATGCAGTAATCTTCCCAGCATTTAATGCAACGTCGCCATATCTCTCACATCTAATGCAGTAATCTTCCCAGCATTTAATGCAACGTCACCATAATATCTCTCACATCTAATGCAGTAATCCTCCCAACATTTAATGCAACATCTCCATAATATCTCTCACATCTAATGCAGTAATCTTCCCAGCATTTAATGCAGTAATCCTCCCAACATTTAATGCAACATCGCCATAATATCTCTCACATCTAATGCAGCATTTCCAAACATTTTAAATTACCATCTCACCAGCATATGCACATGCAAATGCAACATTGTCCTAGCATCCAAAGCAGCACCCAGACATTGAAAACAACATTTCCTGCATTTTCCTTATATAAAATGCGACATCTCCCTAAGAATTCATACTTCATCTCCCCAACATTGAATGCAACATCGAATATCTCATACTACATCACCCTAACATCTAATACATCATCAAGGTTGCATATCCTTAACATTTTAAACATCACCCCCCCTAACATCTAATGCAACATCTCCCTAACACGTATTGCAACATCCATCTAACATCTAACGAATCATCTCCATAACATCTAATGCAACATCCCTCTAACATCTAATGAAACATCTCCCCAACATCTAATGAATCATCACCCTAACATCTAATGCAATATAACCCTAACATGTATTGCAACATCTCGCTAACACATATTGCAACATCCCCCTAACATCTAATGCAATATATCCCTAACATGTATTGCAAAATCTCCCCAACATGTATTGCAACATCCCTCTGACATCTAATGCAATGTTTCCCTAACATGTATTGCAATATCTCGCCAACACATATTGCAACATCCCCCTAACATCTAATGCAATATATCCCTAACATGTATTGCAACATCTCCCCAACATGTATTGCAACATCCCTCTAACATCTACTGAATCATCTCCCTAACATCTAATGCAACATCTCCCTAACACATATTGCAACATCTCTCTAACATCTAATGAATCATCACTCTAACATCTAATTCAACATCTCCCTAACATCTAATGCAATATATCCCTAACATGTATTGCAACATCTCCCCAACATGTATTGCAACATCCCTCTGACATCTAATGAATCATCTCCCTAACATCTAATGCAATATATCCCTAACATGTATTGCAACATCTCCCCAACATGTATTGCAACATCCCTCTGACATCTAATGAACCATCTCCCTAACATCTAATGCAATATATCCCTAACATGTATTGCAACATCTCGCTAACACATATTGCAACATCTCCCTAACATCTAATGCAACATATCCCTAACATGTATTGCAACATCTCTCCAACATCTAATGCAATATATCCCTAACACGTATTGCAACATCTCCCCAACATGTATTGCAAAATCACTCTAACATCTAATGCAACATCTCCCTAACATCTAATGCAACATCTCCCCAACATGTATTGCAACATTCCTCTAACATCTAATGCAACATCTCCCCAACACGTATTGCAACATCTAACATCTAATGCAACATCTCTCTAATATCGAATGCAATATATCCCTAACATGTATTGCAACATCTCCCTAACAGCTAATGCAACATATCCCTAACATGTATTGCAACATCTCTCTAACATCTAATGCAATATATCCCTAACACGTATTGCAACATCTCCCCAACATGTATTGCAAAATCACTCTAACATCTAATGCAACATCTCCCTAACATCTAATGCAACATCTCCCCAACACGTATTGCAGCATCTAACATCTAATGCAACATCTCTCTAACATCTAATGTAATATATCCCTAACACGTATTGTAACATCTCCCTAACATCTAATGAATCATCACTCTAACATCTAATGCAATACATCCTTAACATGCATTGCAACATCTCCCCAACATGTATTGCAACATCTCTTTGACATCTAATGCAACATCTCTCTAACATCTAATGCAATATATCCCTAACACGTATTGCAACATCTCCCCAACATGTATTGCAACATCTCTCTAACATCTAATGCAACATCTCTCTAACATCTAATGCAATATATCCCTAACACGTATTGTAACATCTCCCTAACATCTAATGAATCATCACTCTAACATCTAATGCAATATATCCCTAACACATATTGCAACATCTCCCTAACATCTAATGAATCATCACTCTAACATCTAATGCAATATATCCTTAACATGCATTGCAACATTCTTCTAACATCTAATGCAACATCTCCCAACACGTATTGCAACATTCCTCTAACATCTAATGCAACATCTCCCCAACACGTATGGCAACATCTCTCTAACATCTAATGCAACATCTCCCTAACACGTTTTGCAACATCTTCCTAACATCTAATGAATCATCACTCTAACATCTAATGCAATATATCCTTAACATGTATTGCAACATCTCCCCAACATGTATTGCAACATCTCCCCAACATGTATTGCAACATCCCTCTGACATCTAATGGATCATCTCCC
This sequence comes from Pelobates fuscus, assembly GCF_036172605.1. Lineage (NCBI taxonomy): Eukaryota > Metazoa > Chordata > Amphibia > Anura > Pelobatidae > Pelobates > Pelobates fuscus. Next base: position 19,739,287 of record NC_086328.1, read on the forward strand.
TAACATCTAATGCAACATCTCCCCAACACATATTGCAACATCCCTCTAACATCTAATGAATCATCACCCTAATATCTAATGCAACATATCCCTAACATCTAACATTGCACACCTCAACAATCCTAACATCCAATACATCATCAAGGTTGCATATTCCTAACATCTAATGCAACATCTCTCTAACACATATTGCAGCATGTCTATAATATCTAATGCAACATTTAACATCGCACACTTCATCACCCTAACATCCAACACATCATAAAGGTTGGATATCCCTGTCAGTTAATGCATCATCCCCCAAACAGCTCCCTAACATGTATTGTACAATATCTCTAACATCTAATGCAGCATGTCCTTAGCATTTAACACAACATGCGTCTAACATACAATAAAACATATTCTTAACATTGAATGTAACATCCAACCAGAGGATTGGAGACAAGCGGATGTGTTGCCTATATTTAAAAAGTCTTCAATAATTTATAATGCAGCTTATTCTTTATTTTACAAAAACAGAAGGACAACGGCTCTCCTTCACATCCCGACAGCTTGATACAACCTTGTGAAAGTCACTTCATTATCATCTAGCCTCTGCCTCCCAGAGCTACAGCATTAAATATTACACATATAAGGAGCTGTTCACAGTTGTCTTTTTTTCAGAAATTACAATCTCTTTGTCGTTGGCCTAAATTTAATGAGAAATCACCATTATGTCTTCATTACTATTTTCCAAAGCTTTCTGAAATCCCTTTTAAGGTAAATGATTTCCCATTTCCCATGACCTCCACCCTGCAAGGATCAAGGTTAATATAAACATACCTTACCGAGTAGAGTCGACAAAGAATTGCCTTGCCCAACTTATTTAGGATCACCTGTGGCTCCGGGCTCTTTTATCTCATCACCTCTGGCTGCTGGGACGCCCAGTGAGAGATGAGAGGCAAACGACACAGTTTGTGACATCAATTATTAATTTTAAGTACTGTCTGGCCACACTTTGTACTGCAGCAGGAGACCCAGAGGGCCAGTGATTTCAATCACATCACTGTGTATTTAAAATTTAAATACAGACAAAAAAGTCACTTTGTGTGCTTGATGCTCAGCTTCAAAAATAAAGCTAAGTTTAAAGTGAATGTTTCTCTCATTTCAGAACAGATTTCTTCTGACTTGGTATATTATTAGACGTGTGTTCTGCGGTGTGCTATTATTTATAACAATGTCTAAGCCTTGCCTTTAACTGAAACCATGCCAAGTCTGAATCCACCTGAATACCTGTGTGATACTGAAACATCATAACACCATAACCTCTACAATATATCATATAGGATATGGAGCTATAAGGCTATCGGTTCAATTCATTGTTTTTGTTTTTTTTTAATTGTCATAGAGACATTTAGAAAAGATCAGGAACCCCAAGACACTTTAAAGAGACACAATAGGCATCAAAACATCTTTAGCTTAATGAAGCAGTTTTGGTGTATAGATCATGTCACTGCAGTTTCACTGCTCAATTCTCTGCCATTTAGGAGTTAAACAATCTCATGAAAAACAATCTGATGTTAATTTGCTTTAGATGTTTTTATCTCCGGCACATTAGATTGACCTTCAAGCACACACAGGAGGCTCCTGCAGAGTCTAGCAATCTATTAACGGAGCAGGAAATAAGAAATACTAAATTAAACAGAAAGTTTAAACATTAGATCTCTCTTTACAGGAAGTGTTTAGGAAGGCTGTGCAATTTACATGCAGGGAGGTGTGACCAAGGCTGTATAATAGAGTAGCATTTGCAAGCTATAAATGGCGTCCAGAATGCTGCACCATAATACTGGCTATTTAGCCATACCCCCCTATTCTAGATAATTACTTCCTTATCAGTGTACATACACAGTTCAGCCACTGACGGCACTGAATGAGCTGAACTGCTATAAAGCAAGCAGCCTGTATTAGAATGACTCCCAGACAGACATATTTTAAGGATATCAATATGCATCTGTCTGTTGTTTATCTACCTGTCTGCAGTTTAGTTAGGGTTCAAATGAAAGAAGTTGATTGTATGTTACAAATTTGCAGAGGGAATCAACCACACGAGACAAGCATTATACCACAAAGATGGAAAAATGGTTAATTGCAGTAAAGACAAAGTGCTAGAGGATTCTAGGGTAAGTGCTCTTTGTCCAGCTAAGGCTGGCATTGTGTGAACTAGATGCAGAAGTGCAGCTTTGAAAAAAAAAAAATATGTATCATAGGAGGTATTCAAGCATTTCTAAATGTCAAGCTTTGTTAATGGGCAAATTTGTTTATTATGAGACAAAAAAAAAGGAATTAAAAAAACTTAAAGTGAATTTCAACATGGTGTGCCCCTTTAACAGATCACTCAATTTTACATTGGTTTTACCTTCCACTATATGAAGACTGTACTAGAAATGAACTTTATCCTAGAGCCATAATTTTTATACACATTGATAGATGTGAAGCATTTGAGACTTCGTAAATGTGATCAGTTTTAGGTAATGCCTGCACATTGTTTTAATAAATGCATATGTCACTTGTTTATATTTATACATAATTGACATTTAAAATTCTGGCACAGAATACCGAGTTGTAAACATAGGTATATGTTATTTTTTAAATAGAATTTGTTTATAGAATTAATGTTTGTTTGTTTTTTGGAAACGCTGTTAGATAAGATATATTTTCCCTTTTTGCAATGTCACAATTCTGTTTTGACAAATGTTAAGATTCTACGATCTCGCAACATCCACTAGGTGGCAGTGTGGTACTGCTTATAACTGACCTGAGCCATGATGTTGCCGCAGAATGGCTGCTTTTCCAGGAGCAGGGGAAGCAGAGGCGGATGCTGCAGTGCCTGGTGATGGAGCCAGATTGTCTCCTGCGTGCATTGGGCGCTTGTTCCCAGGTTCTGGGGTGGCCCTGCTGCTGCTGCTGCTGGGGTTGTTCCTACGTGGCCCGTTACTCTGGATGTGAGACACAGCCTCTGCTGCCTGCATGTCAGGTGGGGAATAGCGGGAAATGACCCGGAGCATCGCCTGTGCTTTGTGTTCCTGAGTCTCATCGTCTCCATAATCGGACACCCGGCACTCGTAAACCCCTTCATCCAGCTTCCTGACATTGGACAGCCTCAGCCGGTGCGAAATATCATTGCCTTGAACACGTACAGTCTAAAAAAGGGATAGAAACGCATTAGAAACAGATTCTAAAAATCCTCACACTTTTTAATATTGTCTCACTCTTTATTGTTCACTTTTTCTGCCGCTTTGACATACTGTTCCTTTAAGCAGCACCACCGTTGATCTATGTATTGTGATACTCAAATGACTAGCAAACTCTAGATTGCAATCTCGTTCGAGCAGGGTCCTCATCAACCTGTTGTTCCTGTCAAATTTGTACAGCGCTGTGGGATAGGTTGGCGCTATATAAATACCAATAGTAATAATAAAATGACTTCAATGGGGTAGAGGATCCTGCTCAAGCAAGCTTACAATCTAGTGGATACGTTTATGCTATCAGCCCTGGCAGGATAATAAAGATAGTGGTTGCAAGGCATTTGTGCACACGCCTCCCTTATTCCCATAATGCCGAGCAATGATGCGCATGGTTCTGTCAGAGAATCCCAATGCCCACGCAACGCACAGCAGAGGCCTAGATGCTAATATTTCTCATGCCGCTCACTTAAAATACAGACGTGGTAACAAGTTTGCCGAATTCCATTTTATAACCTACTTGAAGCGAGCCTTGCCATGCACGCATTTATTGTAGAGTCTCAAAACACCATTTACCCACAGTGTGGAAGAAGAAAAACAATCCGCAGCATAAAAATGCTGTCAAAGCCCATAAAAGCATTGCAGCTGTCTGGCTTTATGTACTAAAGTGATTTCATACTGCACTAGCAGTACCTCACACAGGAATAAAAAAAACATTGGTCAGTGGAATCGGATTTATCTTTGCTTTCTGAAAAGTTATGAGAATTTGCGGTGCTGGTCATCCCAGAGAGACTACATAGTGAGAAGGAACTTTATGTACTATAAGGCAGCAAAGTGCAAAGTTTTCAAAGTATCCTTATAGCTACAGAGTTGGATATTCCATAGGACCTTCCTTTCCTTGATCTAATTACACATACATCTGTGATTAAGTGGACTTACAGGACTATTGGCTAACGTGTGGATTGTCAGGAATTTTCAAAGTGAATTAAAATTTGAGGCCTTAACAGCCAGACTCAAACCATAGCTGACTTTGAGAATTTTACAATTCGGCTATTCTGGCCGAATGGAATTTGAAATTCAACTTGAATTTCCACCCATTCACACTTTATTGAATAACCCTACTAGAATTTGCCCTGTTGCAATGTAAAGGGCAACAATGGATTGAAGGTTGGTTTAGGAACTATTCCTGCAACTCTTTATGTCGGTTAATGTCACAATTTAAAGGGGCACTAAACTCACTCAGACCACTTCATCTCAATGAAGTGGTCTGGATGCAGCATCCTGTCCTTCTAACCCTGCAACAAAAAATACTGCAGATTTTTTTAAAGAAACTTAAAAGTTTACAAAAACAGGGTTCAATCCACCTCTAGAGGTTGTCGTCACGTCAAGAGGTACTACAGAAGGTTCTGCAACACTGACCAAGTAAAACCCGTTCACGTGACATAGAGGCCCGTAGGAGAGTAAATAAATACAATGCTTTCCTATGGGGAAGCTTGGCTGCATGTGTGATGCTTGCCGCGCATGCGCATCATGTCACCAATGCTCCTATATGAGGAGTAATGCATTGGACTATCATGGAGAAGGTCATGTCTCCTCAATAATGTTGTGGGAGGCGGAAAGGTCCTCGGCACTTGAAAAAGATAAGTAAAACGTGGATTTCATCAATATTAATGGTGCATCTATAGAACTAGGGACAGGGAATACATGTTTGTGTCCCCATCCATGTAGTGTTCCTATTTACAGATGGCTATGTTCCATTTATGGGCTCACCTACAAAGGGTTGAAACATTAGGACTGCTATCATAAATTTTTAAATGTTGTGCACTAAATCTCTACCTAATCTCTACCTCTCTCCATAACGTACACTGCCATCCAATGCTACAATTCCTTCAAACGAATTACATCTGTATAGCAGCCTATCCAGCACAAAAAGATTTCTATGGGTTGACACCTGTAGGGCTTAAATGGTAACCAAAGGTTTTAAGCCTTTTGGTCCAGGGTGATCTAGGTGATCCTAGTATGCATTTTTTGGGATGCAAATATTGATAACCAACGAGGTTATAGAGGTAGTCAAACTAATAATATTGAAGAACAGGCTATTGCTAAGAGAGTCACTAGGATGTATTTTACAGATCTCAGATCAGCCCGCTCCTGAATGCTCGATTGCAGACACAAATCCTGTTCTAGTCATCCGTCTCCAGGGTCTCTTACAGGAGCCCTGATTTCAGATGAATTACATCAATGTATCATTTCAACCGACAGTAACACAGCATGTGATAAAATCTGGCCTCTCTGCGGGTCACGGTTATTAGCTGTGCTGCGGACAATCCTCATGTCCTGGTAATGATAGAGATCAGTTACTGGCTAATGCAGAAACACCATTGTGCTCCTCTAGAGAAATCAATTCATTGGAGTAGAGCAGGAACCAAAGGCTATAACGCCATTCCCAAACCAAGAAACAATGGGCCAGGGGTCTCTCCTTTCTATGTAAGGTCATATTATAGACACTATTGTACACTAAGCCTGACCTTTCATTGAAAAGCTAGCTTGGTTAATAAACCCACGGAGCTTTCATAATGTACAGCTTTTCTGAACATTGCTTATAGGGATGGTTAAATGAATGGGAGGACGGATGGATGGATGGGTGGGTGAAAAGATGAATGGGTGGGTGGATGGATGGGTAGATTGATGGATAGGTGGATGAATAAATAAATAGATGGATGGGTGTGTGGGTCAATGGATGGATGGGTTAATGAATGGATGGGTGGATAGAAGGGTGCGTGGGTGGGTCAACAGATGCATGGATGGCTGGATGGATGGATGGGTGGATGGATGGATAGGTGGATGGATAGATAGATGGGTGGATGAATGGATGGGTGGGTAGATGGGTGCGTGGGTGGGTCAATAGATGGATGGATGGATGGGTGGGTGGATAGAAGGGTGCGTGGGTGGGTCAATAGATGGATGGATGAATAGATGGATGGATGAATGGGTGGATGAATGGATGGGTGGATTGATAGATAGTTGGGTGGATGAATGAACTTACTAGGGGCCTCATAAATGGTAATATGCAAAGAAAATGTGATTCCTCGATGATACTAAACACGGTAGAAACTGAATGGGTTAATTTACTTTGATTGTCTTACTTTACTTGAACATTTTGTTTCGAGGCTTCTTTCACTTAGTCCATGTATGTATTATCAGTGGAAATGTATCCTGTGGCTCTCTACCTGGGCTCAGAAAATCTAGCCCTAATCAGCTGATAGGTGCAGGCTACTGCTTATCCTTAAAAATAACAGGGAATTGGGAGCATTCCCCTGACATAGTGAGAGAGCCGCATGCTGTGTACACTGAATACCAATGAATGCTGGATCCATTTCTTAAATGATGGAAGAGTAAACTAAAGATCGGCGTGCAATGCATTCCTCCCTCGTTTGGCCCCCAAAGGGATTATTCCTGCCTATCTCAAGCATTGATAATTTGCACCCACCACCCTGGGCTACCAATTGCAATACCATACACTGGGACCTTGTTGCCAGTATAGGCATTTATAAACCTTCCTTCTCAAATATCCCTGACTGAAGTTAACCTCATTTACTACGGGTGCTAACATGAAAGGACTGCAAACTGAGATATTGATATATTCCTGAAGGTTACTTGTCTCCCCCCTCCGCTGATGTCACACACACGTTTATTAATTCTCATTTAATGCCAAAAACCCTTAGAGCACCAAGGGCCCTGCAATTCAAGGGTTAAACTCCACCCAGCCTCTGAAAGCTTTTGTACGACACTGTCAGAAAAAAGAGATTTAGAACTATGTATTAAATATCTAACAGTAAGGCTGTGATCAGATCCTTACAGTTACATTGTGACGGCAACAAAACACGTTCTCTAGTCGGCCCATCCTCATTATTATTGAATATTATTATTAACCACCTATTGTCAAAAGATGCCCAGTGCAGTTATTTGTTGCTGCTTGCGATACTTAATAATCCTTTTTTTAACATACAGGTCATAATCTTACAAATGCCCAGTCTGCTATGGATTTGAAAAGTTTTCATTTTGATTGATTTTAAATTGCAGAAAACATATTTATTTTTGCTGCAAATGTTTAAAAAGAAAAGTCTTTGCTAAAATATATTGTATCCTAGATCTTCCATAGGTTAAACAAAAATAAATAAATCATAAAATGAGAAAAACAAACAAACAATAAAAAAAAAATCCCATGTTTCAGCAGATGACCGAGTTTTGATGTGCACCTGGCACTGAAGTGGTTATGGTACATTGTATATATTGGAGTATGTAATAATGTATGGCTGCTGTCTGGGAGTCAAGGTGTTAAAGACAGTTCAATTTGAATGCAAGGATGTGCTGGGTTTCAGATGAATGTCAGTCTCCACAGCATTTTCTTGGGAAAATAAATAAATACAAATATGCAGATGAATGATATGGTAGAAGAGGGAATGATTACATAATTAAATACACTCTCTGTGCTGTCAGAGCCGATAGACACAGGCAGGGGTGACAATAGCAGCCTCCATTTTTCTAAGCTCTGAAGGTTTAGGAACATGCATGGCATACAAATTGATTATTTATTCCTCCATCCCTCCCCCCCCCCCCAAAAAAAAACACAACAACAACAAAAAAACTCTGCTTAAAGGAGACTTACACTTATTTTGGTTCCATCCTTATTTGAGGTGACCTGGAATGCAACACAGAACAGAGATCATGTTTATTAATATTTCCAAAAGCCTCAAACAAACATAATTGTTACTATAGGATACATTAAAATAGTTATCTGGGGGTGTATTGTGTGTTGTGAGCCTTGAGGGTTACCTAGCTGTGCCTGGGCCAATCATAATATAATCATCATAGAGGTACAGGTGGTGAAAAGGTAGATCTTCAGCTGTTATTGAACTACAAAGCCTATGATGCATTGCCAGCTTAATGCTAGCAATGCATCATGGGAATTGTAGTTCAATAGTATCTGAGACTATCTTTTTTGGTCATGTCTTATACTGGGTGTCACAGACCGTTCCTGCCAAGTTGGTGTGTTTAGATTTGCACAGAGCATGAACAATGAACAGATTTTAAATCCAAGAGGTATATTGTGAGGTGACCTCATGCACAAACAATGGATGTCATTCTCTTAGCTTAGTAAGGGGTTTCTCTGTTTATTGAATAGCTATTCATTTATTGAAGGCTATGGGAAAATTGCATTTCAGTGCGCAGAGAAGCCTCTTACTGTGCTTAGATAATCCAACATGAACAATTTGTAATACGTCCTGTTATGTGTAGCTAACTGTAGTTGGTATGATCATGGGATGGGTTATTTGTAAAAAGAACCAAATCTAGTATAAACATGTATCCATTCAGTGTTTTGTTTGGTATAAAAGGTGGTAGATGTGTGGGAGGAAGGTTTTGTATACAGGATGTTTGTAAAACAATGTTGGATTGATACATTCTGAGCAGAGGACTGTCTATAGAATATATTTCAAGCCTCAAAGCCCTTTATTAATAAGAGGTTATGTATGTATATAGGAATCAATAAAGTTATTTCTCTATCTATTTGGTTGGATGGTCTCGTACAGGGATTGTGGGCCAAATTCTATTTAGAATTATTGCAGCATCAAAGTACAGTCTCCACATTAAAAAAAAAGGTCAATGGACTTCTATTTCCAAAATAGCAAATAGTTCATTTGGAGCCAAAGAGATCGGTGGAGTATCACATACTGTGCAATGCTTTTTGGCAGTAAAATCTATAGTAGACTCTCCTTCCCCACTGCATGCATTGAACCTGGTAATCCCTCTTGTCAATATCTGCTTCAGCCTATTTAAATAACTAATCACAGGAGTGGGTGTAAGTCCTGGGTGCAATAAAAAATAAAATTAAAAAATTAAAAAATATGTAATAGAAAAATATACCAGGATATGTACATTGTTATTATTGGAGCTGGGTATATGGGCACTGTATGCATGTAAATAGGAATTCGGCACAGTAGAAGATTGACTGATGAGTCATTGTCCATTATTTGCCCTCGTTTTGGTGGCCATGGGTGGTGACAAGTGGCCCTGGAATTGTAGGGGCCCCATTTTCATCTGCACACTGAACATACTTTGAATAAATGTAAAATTCGGTTGTTACCTTGCTTCTGCTGCCCGGGGCACTGACAGCTAATTCATGTGGCATCTCCCTAGATGACTCTTTCAGATACCACCACTGGATTTCCAATGAGAAGGACGTGAAACCGCTGGCCCGGAAAGCGCAAGGCATTTCTATATCATCTCCCTCCCTTATTGTCACATCTTTGGGGACTTCAGTGAAAGTGGCTAAGAGCAAAAGAAAAAATTACAGGGGATTGTTAACAGGAGAGATTAATAGACAGGCTCAGACTCTTCTAGTATAATCTGATCTGGTTGTTCTCATGGGTTTACAGCAGTTTGTTAAATTAGACTCCAGTGGCTTAGAAAGTAAAGCAATAAAGTATGTCTTAGCAGCTCCACAGAAAGCAATCTTGACCTGTGTTAACAGACTCCCCTAGCAGACCTGTACCTATCACACAGACCGATGAGATACAGAGCCACACTGCACCATTGTATGTCCACACGTACAGCAACAGCACTGCCACACAAAGTCAACAACGCTTTTATATAACATATATAACATGGTGTATAAATATGTCCTATTTGGTTAGGTGTAGCTCGTGGACATAATGTTTACAAAAAGACATCTGCTTAATTCTAACTAAAAAAAGAAAATGATGTCTCAACTCCCTACCCCACTCCAAACAACCTAGACAAAGGTTACATTTCTTAAATGTGAATCCTTATTTTTCAGATTGTAATGATTATTAACTGATATATATATTTATATCAATTGTTGTAAGATCTTGGATGACGCACAAATGGTGCATGAAAATGATCAGAAACCCCCCAAAAGATTAGGAAATATTGGGGTTGGTGAGTCAATATTTTATCATAACATAAGGTGACAGTATTTATCGTTGGATTGGCTAAGGATACAATGAATATATTATCGCATATTATAAAATCTACAAGAAGAAGAAAGAGGTTACTTACCATTTACACTAAATAACAGAGGAGAATTCAGCATCAGATAACAGAGAGCACTAAACAATCCTTGTTTTTCCATTTCATACATGTCAATTTCAGTGGATAGATCAAAGACGGTAAACAAAAAGAACAAACCAAGATATATAGAATCACTAGATCACCGGAGAAGAATTAGGAAATTTCCAATCCCATGGCAAATCTGTAGAACAGACAGAAGTTTCTTCGTTAAACCGTCTCAAGTTAAAATGTTTTAATTGCTCCCCTTTCCAAAAACATAAAGAAAAGCCAAAAAAAAAAAAAGAAGTAGGAAAGAAAAATAAAGAAAAGCCCAACCACACAATTTAACCAGTTATAACATCCACATTGAGAATGATAAGAATTTCCACTTCGATTTGATGGGATTCTGACACGAAATCTGGTATTATTTCACCCAATGTTTCTCCAGACGATAAAATGCCAGTATTCAACTTCCTCTGGTAGGGTAGGATTTGTTGATGTCCAGAAGCAAGAAGAATGAGGTATTTCTTCCAAGACCCATCCCAATATTAAACCTGAAGGAACTGAAGGTCTACTGAGTCAAGAAGAGTCTTCCTGTCACTCCAGATCACTGAAGCAATCGATTGCTTGCCGTTTTGTGACCTGGAGTCCCCCTCTTGCCTAGGCTAGCAGAAGATCCAGAAGGCTTTTTTTTTGTCTGATCCAAATCACCCTTCTCTCCGTTCTCCTATCTGGAATCTCTCTGAGCAGAACAGATCTGGAAATAAAACCAAGGATTTTTGTTTTTTCACTCCCAAATCCACAACAGTGATCAGTCTATAGAAGAAAATGAGCCCACCTGGTGCTGTCCCTTAGAGATACTGTAAATTATGGAATTAGAATGGTGTGCTAAAAGTAGCCCCTCAAAATATACAGAACCCAGCACCATTTGGGCAATGTAGAATGATCTAATACAGGGTCCGTTTAAAGCAATGACCTCTTTAGCCAAAATGCCCATCAATGCAGCAATTCATGTCCCTTGCTCTCTCCACTCTACTAAAAGCAGAGGGGGGCTGGGGGGGAGGTGGGAGTGGGAGGGTGGGGGGTAATTGGGCTTGTTGGCTTAACCCTTACCAGACTGGGAGTGGGCTAAATTAATCGTCACACATTGCTCAGAAGAGTGTTGATCTCCCACCATTGGGACTGCAGGGGTTAGGGTCTGCAAGAAGAGTCATTGTCTCCTTCTCTGTAGTAGAAAGTGGAGAGAGTGTTGTGTTTGCAGGAGGAGGACAGCTTCAGGGGGTGATAAATCAATTCAGGGGGGAGAATGCACTTGTCGCAACAATAGGGGCATTAAAATGCATTATTGAGGAGAAGTGAACCCTGCTAATGGCCTTGTAAGGGAAAAACAAAGACCATTACAAGACCCTTGTCTGCTGATCAACTGAAACCAACTGCATCTTCTACACAGCTCATTGTACCTCACCAAATAAGATACAATTAAAATGATTACCTCTTTCTTTTCCTGAAGACTGGGCACATAGTTAACGGTCTGCTGCAGGCTTACAATGCCTTACTGGACCTTATGGCAATTCTGGGATTAACCCAGTGAGTGCCAGACGGGAGGGTGGGGGGGAGAGGGGGGCATGCATTTTGTATCGAAAATTAAAATTCCTCGTGGCTCTTTAAAGAAAGGGTTTTCCTTTCAACTGTCTGAGAAAATAAAATGTCACAAGAACATCCAGTTAGCATCACAGCTTGAATGGATTCCTATGTCGTCTCCTCTAGTCCTGCTGTCCAGATAATGTCTATCTGGGAAAAGCAGTGCAGCTTTCAGGGAAGGGGGGGTCTGTGGCTCCCAAAAATAGATCTTTGTAATTCATGTCACTACAATGTAGGGACATAGAATGAGTCTCTATTAACAGGGATTCATAAAAAAAAAAAAAAACAATAGAATTGGCTCATTATCCCATCAAGCATGCAAACAAGACTGTCTAATATCTATCTATCTATCTATCTATCTATCTATCTATCTATCTGACTATCTATCTATCTATCTATCTATCTGACTATCTATCAATCTATCTATCTATGAAATAAAGTTCTGCCCCAGTGATTGCTGTTGCTGCATTGTATAGCAGTCCCTGTGTGTTTATATGAATATATTGCTGAATATAGCAGAGTTTCGACCTACCTGTAAGATTAAAACAGACAGTGATTAAGTCCATCTCCCTCAGCCGCAGAATATAAAACAGAAATGAAGCAGGCTCTGTCAGTGAGCTGGGTATCTTGCATTACGGATCTACAAAGCTAGCCTTGCTCAGAGAGCCCTAAAGGGGGAGAGAGGGTCTGTAAGAGGGCAGGCAGGGAATAGGCAGAGGATCAGGTACACTAAGAATGCAGCAGTCAGAGCAGAGCTCACCTCACAGCCCTGCCATGCAGTCTGACAATAAGGCAGGGCAGCATTGGTGTCTGACACAGAGGGAGTCCAAGGCATGCAGGGGAAAACGGGAGCAGGGAATCGCATCATTCCAAACACAGCTACCAACACTGCTACTGTATCCAGTCTGCAAGGCATGGAGCACTATGCATACATTGTTTCTGTGCTGGCTGCAAAGTTAATAATCAGGGCTAGAGTCAGTCATTTCCCCCCCACCTATTCAGTCAGATGGAACAGGCTTGATGTAGCTACCAGTGTGGCTAGGACAAGGGAATTGATTCTCATAGGCATTCCCTATTCACACAGACATTGGGGATGCTAGCACTGGGCTGCACTGGGAAGCTAGTTCAGGACTAGTTATTAAGGGATTATTGTTTGGTTATTGGACTGTTATGCTGTAGGGCTGTGGGAGCTGGAAGAGTCCAGGCTGCCTCTCACCGACAGGGGGCGCGCTACCTCCAAGATTCCACTACCTCTCGCAGCCCCCTCACTGAGTCAGATAACAGCAATGTGAGGGGTCTTACAGAGAGCTGGGGCTGCATGCAAAGTGTCATCACAGGACCTTCTCTCAGAGACAGCTCAGGGGAAAGGATGTGTAGGGATGTGAGCCTAAATCCCACAGAGAGACCTCAGGAGGAAGTAACTGAAAGGAAGTGTTCGGTTATGAGCCTGTTTCCTATATCTCACCGAGACAGCTCAGGGGGAAGTAACTGAAAGGAAGTGTTCGGTTATGAGACTGTTTAATATAGCTCACCGTACCAGCTCAGGGGGAAGTAACTGAAAGGAAAGGCTCATATAGGAGACTGTTTTCTATTTCTCACAGAGACAGCTCAGGGGGAAGTAACTGAAAGGAAGTGTTCGGTTATGAGCTCGTTTCCTATATCTCACAGAGACAGTTCAGGGGGAAGTAACTGAAAGAAAGTGTTCGGTTATGAGACTGTTTAATATATCTCAACGAAACAGGTCAGGGGCTAGTAACTGAAAGGAAGTTTTCAATTCTGAGACTGTTTCCTATATCTCACAGAGACAGCACAAGAGGAAGTAACTGAAAGGAAGTGTTCGGTTATGAGACTGTTTCCTATATCTTACAGGGATAGCTCAGGAGGAAGTAACTAAATGATGTGTAGGGATGTGAAATTGAGATGTCTCTCTGAGACAGTAAGAGCTCAGGAGGAAGTAACCTCAATGTATCCTTCCTGGTAAAATATTTTATAAATAAATTAAGTAACAGAGTAGAAGTGTTTGGTTATTAGAATGTTTGCTATATTTCACAGAGACGGCTCAGAAATAAGTGGTAGCATGAAAGTATAGGATTAAGAGACTGGTTCATATTCAGAGAGAGAGCATGATAGGAAGTTCTAGAATGGATAAATAGGGTAAAGAAACCCTGTTGCATAGAGATATCAGAAGAAGAATAGCAGAACGTTGTAAGGATAGAGGCTGTCTCCTGTCTCAAAGAGACTGTTGGTGATGGAGTACTCGCAAAAAAAAAATTCATATAAGAGACTGTTTTCTCTCGAATAGACATCTGGAGGACAAAGAAACACTAGAAGGAAATGTAGAGAGTTCTATATTTTTATGAATATAATGTTACTGGTTACAGTTTATGCAGTTGATGCACACTTTAACTGTGTTACCATGATAACTAACAAAGAGTGATTAGAGTCCAAATAAAATATGGTGGGTTAATGAAGAATTCAACGACATAAAGATGTCCTGTAACCCAAGACAGTCAGGGCTGTTAGCTAAACTTAATTTAAGCATAATGAAATCTGAATAAGAAAATATAGTCGAAAAGAGCTGATTTGTTGAAATTATTCAACTCATCTATAATCCCAGTTTGACTATTGTAGCCTTAGTTTTGCATTTGGATTTAAAATGGTTACAATTCAGAGTTTAGTGAATACTCTGGAACATATAACAGAACTGGTTAAAGATGGCTAGAATTTTTTTCTTTTATTCACTTAAAAAACACATGATAATAAAACGACGTAGTGTATAATTCTCAGCTATACTTTAACCTGAGAAAAATGATAATGTCCCCTAAACACCTCCAACATTTTACATTTCAGTAAATTTCTTCCTAAATGTATGAATTATAATTTTATTCTGCATGGTTTGGCGCTGTGATTGGGGGGGGGGGGGAGGCTAGTTAACTCTTGGGGTGCAGAGAGAGCTCATACTGTATTAACCTAGCGCAGCTGGTAGCACTAAATATATCATTTGGAAAGAATCCCAAACAAGATAGTCACATCCCATGTTCCCAGGAACCGAGGCACATCTGGATACAGAGCTGGCATGTGGTTTCTCTCTCTCACTGTAAGAAGATGTAGCACACATTCTTAATTGCTGATGTGAAGCTGCAGGGATCCACAAGGACTCAGCTGTGGATGCAGCACAGTACCAGTGAACAGTTCAGAGGTGGATGGCACTGTATGATAAACTGGTGCAAGAATAATTCTTGGCGGCCACTTTTAAAGTGGCATCACTGACGTCTATTCAATTATTTGCAGCTGCGAGTAAAGCGGAAGTGTCGATTTGGAGGGATATATACCCCTTTTAAAAGCTTTCTAAGACGTAGCTAGCAATAGCATGTTTAGTTTTTAGAAAAATTAAGCAACAAAAAAATGTATACATTTTTTAATTATTTGAATTTTCAGTAAAGGCAAGGAACGCGTCTTTGTTTTGCTTTGTGATACACTCACTCACATTAAAACCACAGGATGGGATTAACACTACTGAGCTAAATCTATATTAAAGGCCATAAATCATGTATGATAACGTAAATCTGAAATATGAAAACCTTTAGGCCACATAGTTAATGTAACTCCCCTTGGTTACAGGCACAAAACCTCAATCCACAAACAAAAGAGCAAGCTGATAAGGTCTCCATGCTCTTAACCCCTTAAGGACACATGACATGTCTGACACGTCATGATTCCATTTTATTCCAGAAGTTTGGTCCTTAAGGGGTTAAAGGGACTCTATCATTGGAAACCAGACCGAGACCATTTTGTAGTGATGCTAATTTTATTTATCCATTGTCCTTGCCAAAATCTAGTGATTTATTACACCTAAACCTGCTAGTACACTTCTGGTGCTGAACATCTTGGTGCAGGAAACCCTAGAAGAAGTCTTCTGAAAATAGATGTTGGTGGCTAATCTGTTGTGGGATACCATACAGGTTATTTGCGCATGTGCTTACTTTCCCGCAGCCTGTTGTGTCTATTTATTCCTGCCATTTTGGAGGAGTCCTTTGCGATCGTTTGGTAAAAATACTTTTTAATCTATACGTTTTTCGGTAAATGGAATAGCACCATGCGTAGATTATGTCCATATTTCCCAGAAAGTTGAAATGTTTAATGGTTTCTCCGGTCCCTTTAACTCCCATTTTCTCAAACAGTTGCTCTATTTCTATTTAATCCCAGCAGATATGGCATAAGTAATTGCACAGCAGCCGTGACTGCTGTCAAGCACACTGATAGAATGCAATGAAAGATTTTATGGATCATGTTTCAATCTTTTGTTCATTTTTTGCTGTATTCTGCATGAAATGAGAAAGCAATGCATGTTTAATTCTGAATAGAAGTTCACTGCTCACCGGTTGTTGCCATCTTTCCCCTCCCTAGGTGTATTCTCCACACAGAATAAATGCTTTGAAAAGGCAAAGCATAATAATGAGCAGGATGAATTTCTGAGCCAAGGTATGATCATAATAACTAGCAACTTATTCTGCGCTTTTCCTCCAGAATTGGTTAAAATTGCTTAGCCCACAGTCATGGACTTAACCGAATTGGAGGGTAATAGATGTTATTACCATACAGATCTCACCAATCAAACAATACCAACCTAATAACGATGAAAGGCCTGGTGTACCACGCATGAAGAAACTCTGCGTCACATCAACAGGGTCTGCACTTGGCGCATTAACCAACTGATCTATCTCACCAGATATATAGAAAATATTAAATGTATCTATATATAATATATAAGCTCAACACAGTAAATAAATATTATGTGTGCTGTGAATAACTCTGTGAATCCGATGTATTGCGAAAAAGACACCAAAACAAAAGTATGACGACGCGTTTCATGCTATATCACTGAAATGCAAGTAATCACTTTGCCACAAAAGCAAAAAACATTAAGGACATACAAATCTATAAAAAATAACAGTATAACAATTCATATTAGTTAATTTTGAGAAAAGTGAAGAAAAAAATTAGAATGATTTTCAAATAACGAAAGGTGAAGTAAGAGACGTAATTGGCCCGACATTAAAAGCTATCAGCTGGGTTGTCATTTAGCATCTCGGCCTCTATAGTCTGTAGCATTCAGCATGTACAGACAGATAATAGCAGATCTAATACATAGCAATTTTTACACATACGTTTCTGATTGCTTGTTGCTTTGCCGACAGCTCTTATAATACGGGCAAGATGCTTTTCTGCACAACTTGATAAAATATATATCACGTTTTCTGAAAGGGAAAAGGCAATGATCTTTATGCATGTTAAGGCTACAGTTTTCAGTTGATGTATGAGTGGAATTTCAAAACAGCAAAGAGGTGACACAACAGCCTGTAAGTGGGGGACCACCTTTCAGAAGATGTCACATTCTTTTGCTATCACTTAGCGATCAAAGCTACGGATCCAAGCAGAATGATAGAGGTAGGAGATAGTAAGCGATAGGCAGTGGGTACAGTTGTGATTGTGTTTTATCGGAACAGGAATGGGCAAGAATCAGCATGAGTAATTCTACAAGAATCAACATGCCTGCTGGGTCTTAGAGATTTTGGCAGAAGCAAAGCACTGGGTTTGTTTGTGTGCATATACAATATGCTAAGGAAGTGAGCAGGCATAGAGGAAGCTGGATTAAAGGGACCAACATGCTTTAGCATATATTTAGGTTATAGAAAAGAGCTTATTTAGAGGAGCTCAAACAATTATAGTGACAGCTATTGACCTTGCCTATTTTTTTTTTTGGTGCAAGGATGTTTGGACATAGAGGAAGCTGACATTACGTCAGGTCTGATTAGTGCAAGATCTGGTCACTGACCATGGTTTGGATTGTAGCTTAGGATGGATGATATGTAAGATGTGTAACATAGCTGTGTTTTTCTTCTGCATCATAGGCAATGTTGGGTAATGAGCTCAGGGGGCTGTAGCCCCACCGCATTTGGCGGAGAGGGTAGGAAAATATTTTTTTCCCCTTAATTTTACGTGAGTGTTTACCTTTTAGAAAAAGAAAGATCACTAATATAATGTCCTACCATTGATACCCTCCCTTGATAACCACTCTCCACCACTTGGAATTATCTAACTTGATTTTTGTTTTGTTTTTTTTGTATATGTTTTGTTTAATTGTATTCTTGAATACTATATTCTTAGTAATTCAAGTCTGGCTGTTTACCATCAACTCTTAAATACCTACATATATGTAAATAGTCTAATACTATTAATATATGATACAGCCTCATTATCTTGTACTTGACTTTAAAATTTCAAATAAAAAATGTAACGTTAAAAAATAAATATATATATAGAATTCTCTACCAGGCTACATAGGGGGAAGGGGTTGTACCCATCAGATAACTCAGGAAGGTTTGCTGGGAAACTGGAGAACTTTGTTGTACACCACTCTATTAGCAGGGGCGGATTAACATAGGGGCTGATGGAGCTGCAGCTCCAGGCCCATTTAAAAAAAAAAAAAGTAACTTTTTTTGTTTTTGTTTTTTACACACTACTCTTAGGTTTTCCTCCTGACTGGTATTTTAAGGCACAGCCTGTATTTGAGGCTGCCTGGCCGTGTTGGTATTGCAGTATTACCAGCAATGCAAATGCAAATATTTTTCTCAGTATAAACAGAGATTACTCTGCAATACCAGCACTGGCCAGTAGGAGTCACTGTGTATGGAGAGAGGCAGGGATAGGAAGTTACAGCAGCCTCTCTCTACTCACTGATACACAGGGGAGCAGCTACACAGTACCGAGTTCAGACAGCTGCTCCCAGCCTGCAGAGACAGACTACAGCTCAGGGAAGTGAGGGATGAGGGGAAAGGCATCAGGGAGACACGGGGACACTGAGACACTAGGGGACACTGGGAGACGTGGGGACACTGAGACACATGGGGACACAGACACTAGGGGACACTGTGAGACATGGGAACACAGACACATGGGGATGTTGTGAGACATAGATAGACACATTGGGACACATGTCTCCCAGTGTCCCCATGCCTCCCAGCCAGTGTCCCTAGTGTGTCAGTGTCCCCATGGTTCCCAGTGTCTCTGTGCCTCCTATTGTCCCCATATGTCTGTGTCCCCATGTCTCCCAGCCAGTGTCTGTGTCCCCATGTCTCCCAGTGTCCCTATGTCTCCCAGCCAGTGTCTGTGTCCCCATGTCTCCCAGTGTCCCTATGTCTACCAGCCAGTGTCCCTAGTGTCTCAGTGTCCCCATGTCTCCCAGTGTCTGTGTCCCCATATCTGTGTCCCTAGTGTCTGTGACCCCATTTCTCCCAGTGTCCCCAAATGTCTGTGTCACCATGTCTCTCAGTGTCCCCATGTCTGTATCCACAAGTGCCCCATGTGTCTCAGTGCCCCCATGTCTCCAAGTGTCTCAGTGTCCCCGTGTCTCTGTGTCCCCATGTATCCTAGTGACACGGGAAACACTGAGACATGGGGACACTGGGAGAAATGGGGACACAGACACTGGGAGACTAGGGGACTGGGCGACATGGGGACACTGACACTGTGATTCATAGGGACACTGATGCCAGGCTGGCCTTCCAATTCTTTGGACAGACATATCCCCTTTTTGGGCATGTTCGCCCCTTCTGGCAGTTCTGGTCATGTGATTCGCATCAGTGGCCTACTCTTTTACCCCGCCCATTGACTTCCTGCTTTACTGGACACTGCTGTTGGTATGGATTTACTTGAAAGATGAAAGCATAAATATTTCCGAGAATCGGAGATAAAATGCCAAATTTATTCTTGGTTCAAATGAACCCTTATATGAACAGCTAGGATAGATAGCAAAATGGATATTTGTATCTACAATATCGGAGCACCATTTCTTGTGTGACTGCTTTTCTTATTCTCTGATATCTGTACGTTTTATCGTTCATTTTAAGCTGCATTTGGTCTATATATATCCACTGTTATAACTATGATAGAGCTGTGCACCTATGCATACTATTTGTGATACTTTGTATCATATTTGTGATGTGTTTTTTTGTATGTTTATGTTGGATTTTCAATACATCATTTGGTTCTTTATATCTTAGTTGCTCAATGTTGTCTCATTTTTTTAGGGATCTTATTATTATTATTATTATTATTTTTTAACACTGGATAACATGGGCTCACATGTATACAATCTGTACTTGGGTAAACAATAAAACCCAAATAATAGTCAGCTTTGTTAGTTAACTATTAGGATTTGCTTTTACCACCATGTGACAATTCTACCATTGACGAGGCCAGTCCCTGGACATATATGGGATATAGCCATAGCAACATAATTCAACCAATGTAAGAAGGGTGATCCTTTGTTAAATACATAATTAGAGAAATAATAGTAAATACCAGACTCTATCAGTACAGGAATTCTGTGTGTGTCTCACTTTAGTAAGGAGCATGTACTGCGTGTGAATATCATATCTGTAGGCAAAGATACAAGCACATTTAATTAATACATGGTTTAATATCATACTCCTTAATCAGGCCTTCAGGCCAACATGTTTCTGATTTGTATATACTTTATTAATTTTTATCCCAAGGGCTATTCTAAAATTTACATTCAAACACGTGAAGAATTTAGTTAATTATAATGTGAAGGACCATATACAGCAGCTATACAACATGAGGTTATAGTACAGGTCTGATTTGTGTATATCCCATTACCTGCCAGTTTCACATGGTGCTACCATTAAGTCGAGGATAAAGAGGACTGGCTACCTCTGCAGGGAAGCTTTCCCAGGTATCTACTACATTTACAATGTCACTGTTAATTTTATCTTATACTGTAAGGTTAATCCAGATCTACTAACCTTACAGTGCCATTCTTACAGAGCAATTCATTTAAATCAATTATCTGGGATTCAATGAGAAAGTAACATTTTAGGACGAAATGGTCAAATTAGAAAATTAAAAAGCTCCAAATCAGCTATATTTTTAGATGGACTATTGTGGCCTAAAATGTAAAATCTAATAGGGATAAAAACCTTTTTGTCGCTTTCCTGATCCTCCTTCGCTGACGGTGGTGAGGAGGGGCCTAAAGCGCATGCGCAGCGATCACTGTGATCGCATTAGGACTACCCCATAGGAAAGCCTTGCATCAATGCTTGCCTATGGGGTTTTAGCTGATACTGGAAGTCCTAATGCAAAGCGTGAGGACGTCCAGCGTCTTTTAGCGGCCAAAAAGTCTGCTAAGAACCCGGAAGTGCCTCTAGTGACTGTCTGGTAGACAGCCACTAGAGGCGGAGTAAACCCTGCAAGGTAATTATTGCAGTTTATCAATAACTGCAATATTTACAATAGCAGGGTTAAGGGGACTGGGACACTGCACCCAGACCACTTCAAAGAGACAAAATAGTCTGGGTGCCTATAGTGTCCCTTTAACTGTTGATATTTTGCATGGAAAGCTATGCCAGGTATATATTACCTTTTCTCCATGTCACCGTTAGCCTATTCTACTGCCACTGAAAGTCTATTCCAGGTATACATCACTCTTTGATATTAACGCTTATATTTCAAACTACAAATTGCTTCTTCCTGCTTTGTTTTATTATTCCCAACTGAAAAGGCTTCCTTCTCCAATCCTATAAGGCAATTGAGCCACCATTGAAATTAATATCGCTGTTAAGGCATATATCCAATGAATTCTTTAAAGAGCTATCTATGAAATTCTACCCACATAGTAATTACTGCTTATAATAACGTTACTTAAAAGGTAAATAGTTTTCGCTATGAGCGATGCTGAGGGTTGCGGACATCAAGATGGATGAGAATGATTCAGATGGTGGCAGGTTCATGTAATAGGTAAGTGCATTTACATTTATAAAACTGGTAAGAGCCTAAGTGAATTAATCACATCTGAGAAGGTAAAGACAAAATAAAACGACTTCCAGCAGAGATATGCTTTAAATCCTCTAATGGGGATTCTGGTCAGCATAATGGAAAAAAAAAACCAGATATATACAGACAGACAGCTGTATCACATTATCTGTTGTATTATCTTCTAATAATAACAGTTACTTTGCGTGAAGATGCCCGCTTGTGTTTAAGATCTGGTTAAAATTTAATACTGATGAGAAGTTTATTTAAAAGGGCTCATTAACAACATTTGGGGCATTCAGAGTTATTTACTTAAAGGGACACTCCACCACCCAAATAAAAATACATAAACAATACTGTTTAGTAGATATACCTTGATGAAAACTTGCATGTATTTTAATATGCATTGTTCATTAGGGTTTATCTAAAAACAGCCTGCATAAGCTGCAGATCTTGTATGCAGCCTTTGCAAGCCCTCCCCTTCTAACTCCGCCCAGACTTTCTGTTTCTGTCCAATCCCAGACTTCTCAGTGCAGCTCAATGAGAAGTCTTTGCAAGGCAGGTCATCTAGGCAATTGCTGCCTTTTGAGTTTAACTCCACTGAGCTAACGAAACCAGGAAGTAACAGGACAAGTTTTTGATTGACAGCCAGGGAGTGTAACAAGGTTAATTTATAAAAGTGCCAATTTCTACTGATATCTGCACTTTTTGTAAAATGAAAAAAGAGGACACACTTTTCACAGCATTTCAGCTTCTAAGCAATCTAAAGTGCTTTATGGGCCGGGAGTGTCCCTTTTATCACGGATTCTATAAACAGTAAACTAAAGTAGTCTGTATAGTATATAAATAAATAAATAATAAAACAAAATAATAATGATAAAATATATATATAGTATGGTTTTTTTTTTGGATCCTATTCTAAAATAAATAGCTTTTTCAAACTTTAGCTGCAGGGCTTCCATGGCCTCCCAAAATTAGAAAAGCATGAATATTCATTATGGCGTAAGAATGGGACATCAGATTGCGCAATCTAATCTACAAAATATAATATTTGGTTCTTAAAGAGTTAATGACGCCAAACTATATTTAAGTCCACTTCAAAACACATACAATATACAGTGACAGACCGTGCCATCATAGCACTCAATATAGACTGTAGATCTAGCATTGGGGTATTACGTTTCCAATATTTATTTTTTACTTAAAATGTTGCTGTGGCGATCGCAATCTGGTTATTAAATGCTGGTGACAAACATGCAAAATAATACTTGCATTTTGGACTGTATTAGCCGTAATACAAAGCGATAACTATCTAGGAAATAGACCCCCTGCTGTGGGATTTTGCAGCAAAGGATACTGTCTGCTATAAAGAGGGCCTAAGGGCATCAAAGTGAATAGAGGCTCTGGTCCCCAGGTGGAGGAAAACATATTGGATGTCCAGAGATTCACAAGCTAGTCCTCAGGCAAAAACTAAAAATGAAATACCAGGCTCTGGAGAATATGATGGCCGGACCAGTAAAGTCAAGAGAGCTATTACACTAATTAATGTAATATGAATAGGAAAGAGACAGCGAGGAGCTCTCTGCAGGGGCCCATTATTGGCAGTTCCGAGCTTTCTCGTTACTTTACTGAACCAGGCATGTCAGTTCTTAAGTTGGAGAAGAGGATAACAGAATATGATTCTTGTTTTGGATTTGTTAAAATGTTTAGCAGAGTTTCAACACATAGAATCATTGATGGTTTTTTTACCTTGCCACGGCCAAAGTAAATCCTAATTAAATGGTAACAGTGTATTCTGAAACGCTACCTTGGATGTTTGGATGCTGTTTTGCATTGCACGATGAAGTCTGAATATACTTTTTTTTTTTATAAAAAGGACAAAAAAAAAAACACAGAAATCTGTTCCAGACTCTATCTTCAAATTGGGCCTGTCATGATACATGTAACGTATCCTGTTTTTACAGAATGTGTGATTTCATCTGTTTGTTATACTAGCAGAATTGCTGGTAAAAGTATATATCTATACATATTCTATTTTAAAGTAAACGCTCAACCCCTACCTAGCAATCGGCTCTTGGAATATAGATATATGCTATTGGCATAGATCTACATGACAAGATTAGATTGACTAAAGAGAAGCAGGAGAACCCTCAAACAGACAGCTCTCCTGCTCTCCCTCTCGGTCACTTTCCACACTCTTCTCCACCTATCTCTTACCGATCTCTAACTTCATTAGCCCTGTGGAAGTGTTTCCAATCATAGCAGATAATGCAGTCTTACTGCTGCCCATGAGATTTTTAGCCTAATATCTCATTAATCAACAGGATACATCATTATAATCAGTGATACATGCTTTGCCTCATAATTTATGAGGATTTACAGCTCATTACAGGTTAATTTTATTGTATGCTTACTTAATAGTGTCCCTTTAACCCCTTAAGGACCAAACCTCTGGAATAAAAGGGAATCATGACATGTCACACATGTCATGTGTCCTTAAGGGGTTAAATGTGGATTTGTAGTCCAACAATAATGATTTTTGATTTTTTTTTTATATATATAAATCTTTATTTTAGTTTTTTAAGAATTCATTCAAGTACAGATACAGCTTTCAACTATAATTTTAAACACAGTACAAAAAGTTAAATTGCGATAAAAAGTAGATAGCAGTAGGACCGTGCTTCGAATAAACAATAAACATATACCAGTTTCTGCTGTATCTACAGTCGTACAAACATACCATGCATACATTTCATCTTATCCGTACATCACATTTTCACTACTGCCTACGGGTAGCTATCTATAGGGGGGCGGGGGGGGTTTGAGTTTTATGGTTCATATATCTAACCCAAGGGACCCAGACTTCATTATATTTTTCTCTAGATATCTTGTTTAGGGCTATCCCAGCTTCCATGCTGCGTTGGTAATCTATCTGTGTACATATATCATGCCAGTTTAACGCACCCATATTTCTCCAATTTCTAGCCATAACTATTTTTATTGCCATACAGATGTGAATCATAAGAATTTTTAGTTTTATATTGCCTTTTGGCAGATCTAGATGAAACAAAAACATTTGAGGCGTAATCACAGTCCGAATCTCAAACATAAAGTCTACCAATTCCGCTAAGAATAATTTCATAGGTTTCAACTCCTCACAGTCCCACCAGATGTGGGAGAATGAACCTAACTCCCTGCCACATCTCCAACAATCTGGTAGGAGTGTGGGTTGAAATCTATGAAGGCGAGTAGGCACCAAGTACCAGCGGTGTACTAGTTTAAAGTACACTTCCTGTATATTCACCCCATGTATATATCTTTTTACTGCTTGTAAACCCAACAACCAATCCTCAACCGAGGATGAAAATTGAAGTTCTTGCTCCCATTTGTTCATTGCTGGCGCTTTATCTATTTGCCTTTGACTTCTTAAGAATTGATTAAATCTGGATACAATTTTTTTTTTATAATGGGATTCTACGAACTGGTCAATTGGAGAAGTTTCCGAAAGGACTTTTCCCATAGTAAAGGATTTTATTCTTAAATAGTTAAATATTTCCTTCGAAGGGAGGTTATATTTAGACTGTAATATTGGAAATGGCAATATTTTATTATTGTTTAAGAGTTCCGCTATTCTTACTATTCCACAATTTTCCCATTCTTGGATATTTATATCCTTTATGTAACGTTTTAAGCTTATTAATGGGGCATTTAATGATATTTGTTTTGTTCCGTATTTTTTTTTCAAGTGCTTAACAATGTAAATCATTGTATTGTTCATCGGATTGCTAGATCTTATATTTTTTAAAAATTCACTGTCGCACCACCAGAGAAATAGAGGTTCAATATCACAGAGATCTGATTTTTCAATGTCTAACCAATTTGGTCTAGACATTGTACAATGTAAAGTTATCGCACTTAATTAGGTGTGCTACCATATTGTTCATATATAGTTTCTGTATGTCTGGGAAACAAATCCCCCCTTCTTTCCAGTCTCTCTGTAGTATTTCCAATGAGACTCTAGGTCTCCTATCTTGCCAAATATAGTTTGATAATTGCCTTTGAAGACCGCGTATCATCTGGCATGACACCCTCAGCGGGAGATTACTAAATAAAAATGTCAACTTGGGAAGGAGATAGAAGTTTACTGCTTCAATCCTTCCCAACCAAGAAAGTTCCAATCCCTTCCAGTTTTTTAAGATGTTCCTAAATTGGATGGTAATGTCTGTATAATTAAGGTATAATTGTCTGTCTGTGTAATTTATGAGGATTTACAGCTCATTACAGGTTGATTTTATTGTATGCTTACTTAATAGTGTCCCTTTAACCCCTTAAGGACCAAACTTCTGGAATAAAAGGGAATCATGACATGTCACACATGTCATGTGTCCTTAAGGGGTTAAATGTGGATTTGTAGTCCAACAATAATGATTTTTGATGGATTACAAATCCACATTTAAAGGGACACTATAGTCACCAGAACCACTACAGCTTAATGTAGCGGTTCTAGTATCCATAACCTACATTGATTCAATGCATTTCTATGAGGAGATGCTGATTGCTGCAGCTTTTTGCCGTGCATGCGCAATAGTCTGCCAATGCTTTCCTTTGGATTGGATTGACTGAGATAATCAAGATTGATGATCTCAGCCATGGAGGCGGTGTCAGCTGCGACAAGACTGGAACAGTGTGGGAAATCACTTTTCCCATGCAATGCAAGGGGGACCAGGGAGACTATAGTGTTCCTTAAAGGGAAACTCCAGTGCCAGGAAAACAATTAGGTCTCCCCATAGGAAAGCATTGAAAACAATTTTCAATGCTTTCCTATGGGGAATTGAGCGACGCTGGAGGTCCTCACACAGCGTGAGGACATCCAGCGACGCTCTAGCAAAGATCTATGCTATAAACGCAGAAGAGGAGACAGCCACTAGAGGTGGAGTTAACCCTGCAAGGTAATTATTGCAGTTTATAAAAACTGCCATAATTACAGTTGCAGGGTTAAGAGTAGTGGGAGTTGGCACCCAGACCACTCCAATGAGCACAAGTGGTCTGGGTGCCTGGAGTGTCCCTTTAAATAAACAGAAGGAAATGCTTCTGACATTGGGACACTCATTTACAAATATCTCATAGTACTTAAATATATGTTTGTCTGCCCAGTCTGCCTGGATGACTATATGTATAAACAAATATATGCTTTAGTTTGTATTCAGCAAATATTTTACTACACTGGGACGTACACCATTGAAAAAAAAAAACATTGAAAATTACCTATAACTCGGGGTAACCTTTTTGTTCACGAGACACTATTTTATTTTCAGTTTATATTAAAGATTTAGCAGCTAACATCATAATCTAGTTAAGTCCAGGCACAGCCAAGGCACGCATTGCAAATGAAGAAGAGACATATGCCTTGTTTCCACTGAGCGGAACGGTTCGGGTTGTTAGAGTTTGAAAGGTTTAGAATGGTCCAGCCTATTCAAGTGAGCATTTCCACTGCAAGTCAGACCTTCAGGGACCATGCAGGGTTTAGGAAAAAATGCCTAGCGTGTCATTTGTCGTGAGCATTGACGTTTTCCTGTCCGCCAATCGATGGATTGTATAGTGTGATGCTAGTAGCTCCGCCCTAACCGTACCATACCGTTTCCTATGGTCCTACATCTGAAGGAGGACCATGAATGGTGCGGTGCGGTACGGTTCAGTTGTATGGGCCACTTTCATAATGGAAACACTCAAAATAGCGTACCGTACCGAACTGACCCGAACCGATCAGCTCAGTGGAAACGTGGCAATTGAAACATTGTTTCATTTCTACCTTTTTCTGTAGAGTGCCAGCTGCAGAATTGGTAACAATGGTTGACAGGGAGCCAAGATGGTGGCTTGGCAGATCTGGGGCAAAGAAGTGTGAATTTCTACATTTAATTAAAGTTGTCACACCTCACAATAACCTAATTATTAAATATATGGATAAGTAAACATATTATTAAAAATCCTGAGAAATGACCGTTATCCTTTAATTTGGGTTTCTATTCCATTAGTTTCAGGGAATCCAGCTAATAAAGTGACTGTTCGACAAATTGTCGAAACATGACATGCCGAGGTCTGTTATGCTCAATCAAAACTAAGTGTACCTCTAATATTGTAGCCTTGTAACTGTATTCCGAAACATACCATGTCCACTATTCTAATAACAAAATACTGAGAAAATGTGACATTTAGAGCCATTCCATTATATGCCAGTAAATGGATATAAGCTTATTTACCATTAGTAGTGCATTTGCACTTAAGATCGTACCTTGACAGTGAAGCATTTTAGTTTGGTTCGCTTTCACAGTGACCTTGGTGACAGTCCTTAATGGCTAGGATACACACAGACTCCTCGATCACATGTGTTTTTGTTAAGAAGAGATGTGTTCTTTGTAGCCACTGTCTGCACTATGTTTAGAAATTTGAAAGTGGAAATATTTTCTGTTTACTACAAAAAAACTGAAATCTACAGTTTTATAGAATCTACCATTTTTTGGCAGTAATAATACTCAGTATAAAAAAAATCCCTTTTTTGATCATTGCTTAATTGTCCACTCCTTTAGCAGTAGAACCCATTCATTAATTAAGATCTTTACATTCTATGCAAACAATCAACCTACATGCTTTGTAACACTTACTGGGTTTTTCCACGTAGGACTTTGGAGCATTGACAAGAAATTATAAAACCGCTTTGTGGCTGATGATGGGCCATAACTGATAGGAAATTAAGAGATTTTCCTCAACCCTGGGCCATTTAGAGATGATAGATTGAGGCTTTAGAAACTAGAAATGTAGTCTAGAATTTTCCATGTAAATTTCTTGTAGCGTTCGGATGTTAGGTAGATATTAAATAATATCACAAAATTGTGCATATTACAATCCAACTTTTATAACCGATTGATGTTTTCTGACGTTCGTCCAGAATCTTGTAACAGTTTCCTAAGCAACCACAACCCAAAATTCAAAAAAATATTTTACTGATTGCAACGTTGCAAGTCAGAAATCCTTTACCAACTTAAAACTGGGTTTAGCTCATGGTTTTCTTGATAATCCTTTGACATCGAACTTGAGAACCTGACACCTTCGCAGGTTATTCACAGGTTAAATCCGACAGTATTTGTGACGAATATGTGACAGGTGTGTAAGTAAATTATTATTGTCCATGTGGACATTGCAGTTTGTGTGTGTTCCTTGAAAGTATACAAATATCCTTGTATTTCTGTTATTGATTTTCCTATGCTATATTTGAAATTTTGTATTGTATAGTACAATGCTTAGTTTCTTTTAATTGGTCCAATTGATTAACAAGAAATCATTAGTTAACATTGCTTGTACATGTGATCAATTCAGGGAGCAAATCGACATTATTTAAAATATAAATCCCATTACTGAAGATCAATAAATACCCACCCAGTACAATTAACAGTAACCTGGCTAGACGTGTGCATTCGGTTTCAAAAGATTGCAATTCTTCAGAGTTTTGGCCGAATTGCATAACCGGAAACGTCATATGGACGCATTGGGAAACAAACAATATAGACAATGGAAGAAAATGTTTGCTTGATCCGTGATTCAGAGTTCCGTCCGTGGAACCAAAAGAAAAATAATTGATGGGAAAAAAGTATTGGTGCGCCAATCAGTGTATTGCAAAATATGTACAGCATAGTACACTTGTTGACCCAATTTCTGAACCTTTTGGTTAATCCAAACTGTTTTTCCCAAATCGTTTGCATGGATGAAAGTTGTATGAGCCACAACGTCACTGTCCGATTGGTACTATTCTTGTACTGTAACTTTAAGGAATGATTTGCTTAGAATGTTGTGTTGCTATATGTACCTGTGAATCCATATGATCAGGGCTTGATTAATGAGACTGTTCATTGCTCATCGCAGCTGATCCATCTTCCTCCTTGTCTGGATTCCCCTCTCCCAAACTTTGCCTTCTGACAATTCCACTGCTAATCACCAACAAAACTTCTCTTGATTACTAGCTGACTAGAAATTGTTTAACCCCTTAAGGACCAAACTTCTGGAATAAAAGGGAATCATGACGTGTCAGACATGTCATGTGTCCTTAAGGGGTTAAAGGATTAGTCTCATTGCATTTCTCTTTGGAATGACAACCTGGCTTTAAACTTTGAAAATGATACTCGGATTAACATGATCTACCGGATTAACCCTTATATTATTGCATGATCTCCCGGATTAACCCTTATATTATTGCATGATCTACCGGATTAACCCTTATATTATTGCATGATCTCCCGGATTAACCCTTTATATTATTGCATGATCTCCCGGATTAACCCTTTATATTATTGCATGATCTCCCGGATTAACCCTTATATTATTGCATGATCTACCGGATTAACCCTTTATATTATTGCATGATCTCCCGGATTAACCCTTATATTATTGCATGATCTACCGGATTAACCCTTTATATTATTGCATGATCTCCCGGATTAACCCTTATATTATTGCATGATCTACCGGATTAACCCTTTATATTATTGCATGATCTCCCGGATTAACCCTTATATTATTGCATGATCTCCCGGATTAACCCTTTATATTATTGCATGATCTCCCGGATTAACCCTTTATGTTATTGCATGATCTCCCGGATTAACCCTTATATTATTGAATGATCTCCCGGATTAACCCTTATATTATTGCATGATCTACCGGTTTAACCCTTTATATTATTGCATGATCTCCCGGATTAACCCTTATATTATTGCATGATCTCCCGGATTAACCCTTTGTTATTGCATGATCTCCCAGATTAACCCTTTATGTTATTGCATGATCTCCCAGATTAACCCTTTATGTTATTGCATGATCTCCCATATTAACCTTTATATTATTGCATGATCTCCTGGATTAACCCTTTATATTATTGCATGATCTCCCGGATTAACCCTTTATGTTATTGCATGATCTCCCGGATTAACCCTTATATTATTGCATGATCTCCCGGATTAACTCTTTATGTTATTGCATGATCTCCCATATTAACCCTTATATTATTGCATGATCTCCCATATTAACCCTTATATTATTGCATGATCTCCTGGATTAACCCTTTATATTATTGCATGATCTCCCGGATTAACCCTTATATTATTGCATGATCTCCCAGATTAACCCTTTATGTTATTGCATGATCTCCCGGATTAACCCTTTATATTATTGCATGATCTCCCGGATTAACCCTTTATGTTATTGCATGATCTCCCGGATTAACCCTTTATGCTTTTGCATGATCTCCCGGATTAACCCTTTATATTATTGCATGATCTCCTGGATTAACCCTTTGTTATTGCATGATCTCCCGGATTAACCCTTTATATTATTGCATGATCTCCCGGATTAACTCTTTATATTATTGCATGATCTCCCGGATTAACCCTTTATATTATTGCATGATCTCCCGGATTAACCCTTTATATTATTGCATGATCTCCCGGATTAACCCTTTGTTATTGCATGATCTCCCGCATTAACCCTTTATATTATTGCATGATCTCCCGGATTAACCCTTTATATTATTGCATGATCTCCCGGATTAACTCTTTATATTATTGCATGATCTCCCGGATTAACCCTTTATATTATTGCATGATCTCCCGGATTAACCCTTTATATTATTGCATGATCTCCCGGATTAACCCTTTATATTATTGCATGATCTCTCGGATTAACCCTTATATTATTGCTTGATCTCCCGGCTGACAAGGAAAGGACTTCTGTTTTTTTTTTCCTTTAAATTCTTTATTTTTGCAGTGCTTTGTGTAAAGCATGATATACAAGAGACCATCATATTGTAACAGTAGACAAGAATATGAATCGCATATGGCAAAGACAAAGCACTATTTTAAAATTACTAAATGTTTTCAAACTAGATACACCAGAGAGGTCAACGTCATGGTGAATGTTGAGTATTTAAGGACAGAGTCCCAGGGGTCCCCATAGGGAGACACTGACATACTGGAAAAAGGGTTGAATAGCATATAGATAAATATGTGTACATGATGAGTCAACCCCAGTGTATCTGATTTAGAGTGACTATGAGAGGCAGATTTGGGATGTGTGAGCAGATCTAGCTAGAAGGATTGCATAAAGGTGATATTAGCCATTAAAGATTAGGAGGCGAGAGTGATGCCTCTTTAATAGTAGACGTTACCCCTAACCTATGGGACAGCAGGAGGTGGAGGGGGGGAAGTATCATTGATCACCTATCAGACACGGTCTGGGTGAAGTCTCCTTTTGGATACACCGTCACTGTTTATTCTCTCTCTTATTGTCTTTGCTCGGATCGCCAATCACTGAAGTCAGACTGGTTCAGCAGTATTCTCTCTATAGTTAACCGAAAATTAAAAATATTTTCCTTAAATTCAGTCATTCAGTTCTAATACAAGGATTGCGTAGTTATGGTTACTCATTTCATAAAAGGAAATTTTTTAAATTATTTTTTTCATTTATTTTCCCTTTTACGCAAAGTATACGGTTATTACTTAAAATAACCTTTATCCTGCAACTTATTATGTAAAGGTTCAAAGAAAGCTCTTTACAACTTAATCTGTTTAAAACAAGCC
Source organism: Pelobates fuscus (assembly GCF_036172605.1). Classification (NCBI taxonomy): domain Eukaryota; kingdom Metazoa; phylum Chordata; class Amphibia; order Anura; family Pelobatidae; genus Pelobates; species Pelobates fuscus. The sequence continues at coordinate 19,771,676 of NC_086328.1, forward strand.
TGTCTCTGGGCTGATTACATCACAGTCACATGCACAAAATTTGGTCAACTCGAACAACATTTCTCTTCCGCCAAACCAAATATTTCGCTGTGGATAAGTCTACTAGCTAGGGGCCCCTTTAACTCCTTCAAACAAATTACTTGCAACCATGACTTCTGTGATGCAGTGAAACTTATTGTATTATACTGGAGGAAGAATTGTGAAGTTTTCTGTCACTGGGAATTAATCATGCTGGTCTGTCTCTAGGACAGAGTACCATCAGTGGCACCTGTGTGATATGTTTTTTCATAGCTGATAAAAAAATATCAAAACTATAAATAAAGTTCTCCTTGCAAAGGTGCTGTCAAAACAGAAACATTCCCATAAGTAAGAATTTGGCTAAAAGTAATCAGTAAGAACAAGATCTTAAATAAGCTCCCAAGCCAAGCTTGGGCTTCGATTTAATATTTTTGGAAAAGCTTCTGAAAAATTGTTAAAACAGCAACTTTTCAAACAAGTTGTTTGCAGAAGACACCATTAGTCTATGTGAATTTTTGGAGATCAAGAAATGCTTGTGATCATTTGAAAAGTTTATCCAAAATAATTAAATTGAGGCTTTTGTGAGAAATAAACTGTATGAACTGGAGTGCTGTATTCTGCAGGCTATGGCTTAATTTAATAAGCTATCCAACTGTTTCCAGTTTGCTGGAAAAATGTTGCAAATGATTTCTCTACAAAAAACGTCATCCCATAGCCTCTAATTATGACTTCTGTAGATAAATAATTTAGAAGGTTTTTATAGCAGATTGGAATAATTTGGGAATAGTGATGTCCTGAACTGTTCACCAGGAACCATTCGCCGGCGAACATAGCTTGTTCGTGGCGAACACGGCGGGCAAACATATGCGATGGTCGGTCCGCCCCCTATTCGTCATCATTGAGTAAACTTTGACCCTGTACCTCACAGTCAGCAGACACATTCCAGCCAATCAGCAGCAGACCCTCCCTCCCAGACCCTCCCACCTCCATGACAAATAGGGGGCGGACCGACCATCGCATATGTTCGCCCGCCACGTTCGCCACGAACAAGCTATGTTTGCCGGCGAACGGTTCCCGGCGAACAGTTCGGGACATCACTATTTGGGAAACTTATTAAATTGACATCTATATGGTTACATTTGGTAATTTGTAACCAAACTTTACTGACTTCTTTTTACCTACACAAAATAATAAAAAAAAAAGTAATTTTCCTATGGATAAAAATTTTTTTTTGTCTCCAAATAAATATGTATAAACCAAAAAAGATGACTTTAGGACTTGTACAACGAGTCCCTAGACAAGAAACCCTTTAGTACAATGCTGTTCTCAGAAATACTCTTTTATATTCTGGATATATATGTAATACTTTACTCTGCTCTTTTTGCCCTCTAGCAAATAATCCAGCTCTTAGATAATCGAGCGTACAGCCTCCCTTCTGTCTGACATTGTCACTGTGCCGAGTCTGGAAGCAGAATCTAGAACTTTTAACTTTTAATGTAACATAGGGCTTTTTAAATGGCAGCTTGTATTTCCTAATTTCTAAGCTATTTACAAACCAAGGTCACCGGTTTCAGAAGGCAAAATGATGCCTTGAATGAAATAAATCCTATTGAATCAGTTCTTTTATTTGCTTTGTTAGTGGGTAGAGTTATGTTGATGAAAGGCAATTAACGATGGCATAAATAATAAGAATTGCTTTTATGCCTGTTGTCAAATGATTATCCACGGTTTAACGTAGATATGGACATTATGACTCACAATGATTTGATCATTAATGAGGAAAATGTATACAGATTTACATGGACAATCCGAGCTCTCAAACTATTTAGTGCTGCTGATCAATGGTCCTAGATACAATATCCATTGGAGGTAAATGAATAGAGTATGCTATATAGAGTGCGTAGGAGGCAGGGACACGAGCTGACATAGTGCTGCTGGCCCAGTGATCATGGATAGATTTAAGGCTTAGAAGACCTGTAGGGTGTCATGCAAGGCAGCAAGTTGCTTTTTATTTTTTTAAAAAAAAAACTTTAAATCTTATTCATCTTTGCAGTCAGAGTCTGCTTCTCTGGTGAATGCCACTTCCAGTGCCATCTAGTGCTGTGCATTTATAAAAAAGGTGCCAGGCAGTGAGAGGTTAATGCCTCCTGAAAATCAGCTGCCATGCGTATATATCTTATGTTCATGGAGCCACAGGCAGGAGCCTTAAAATAGATTTTTCTAGTGCCAACAGGAGTACTTTACAGGTTACAATATTGTAGAGGTAGATACAGTAACTGCAGTAATATAGTGATGCCATGCAAGGCATGTATATGTCATGTAGGTCTGTCCTGAAAGTGTTCAGCCATGTAAAATGAAATATTAGAGTACATTTAGAAAATACAAGAAACATTGTACATAGGACATTGACTCCTCAGTCCAGTTCAAAGTAGGGAAAGTAGGGACCTCACACAGTTCTCTTAGTGTCTCTTCCACTGTTCAAAACACCCTGCAAAATCCTTATTTGGAATTACCAGCAGCTGCTTCATTGTATTTATGTGAATCTCATCGATGGTCTGCAGGGCTGCCATCAGAAAGTTCCATGAGTTCGCCCACAGGGATGCAGTGTCTGTACTGATTCTGGTGTGTGTATAGTGGATGTAGAATGTGTGTAGTGGATGCAGAGTTCGTGTGTTAAGTGGATGCGGTGTGTGTTTAACGGATGCAGTGTGTATAGTGAATGCAGATTGTACATTTGTGTAATGTATGAGGTGTATATTAGATGCAGAGTGTGTGTTTGTGTAGTGGATGTAGTGTGTGTTTATAGTGAATGCAGAGTGTGTATGTGTGTTTGTGTAGTGGATGTAGTGTTTGTGTGTATTAAATGCGATGTGTATAGTGAATGCAGAGTGTGTGTTTGTGTAGTGGATGTAGTGTGTGTGTAGTGAAGGCAGAGTGTGTGTAGTGGATGTAGTGTTTAGTGAATACAGTGTGTGGATGCAGAGTGTGTCTTTGTGTAGTAGATGTAGTGTGTGTATAGTGACTACATAGTGTGTCTTTGTGTAGTAGATGTAGTGTGTGTATAGTGACTACATAGTGTGTGTTTGTGGAAGTATTTAATGTGTGTATAGTGATTGCAGACTGTGTGTTTGTGTAGTGGATGTCGTGTGTGTAGTGACTGCAAAGTGTGTGTGTGTTTGTGTTAGGAAGTAGTGTGTGTATTGACTGCAGAGTGTGTTTGTGTAGTGACTCCAGAGTGTGTGTTTGTGTAAGGATGTAGTGTATGTAGTGACTGCAGAGTGTATGTTTGTGTAAGGATGTAGTGTGTGTAAATTTTAGTGAATAGTGTGTGTATATGTTAGTGTATAGTTTGTATAAATGTTAGTGAATAGTGTGTGTAAATTGTTGGGGATAAAATCAGCCCGGGCCCTTTGTGGATGATGGATATTTGCCAACTCATTCAGAGCTCTGGAAATTGGAAATGAATAGTAGAGACGTGTTCAATAACCAATTCAAATTTTATTATACGTCAGTTATATTTATACCCCATTTTCATAGCAGGATGGGAGGGGGAAAAATGAGCATTAATGACATAAATTGTTTTTCACAAGTTATAAACAGCTGTTTCTAGTTATATCTTTCATTATATAACAGATATTTACAAATACCAACATCTTGGACAATTAACAAGAACATTTCGAAATCAGTACTTTTCCCGTAACCGTAATCCGAGCTCCAGGCCTGTCGGCTATGAGGTCGGATCTGCCCCGAACTCCTTTCCACCGCGGCTCTTTGCAGTCAACCATAGAACTAACAAGTACTGGTGGTAGTAGACATATCCCAGTTAAAAAGAATGGCCTAGCACTCTCCAAAAATAACGTAGTGTTTGATTTTTTCATAGCCCGAAGCACACTAATAGCATAGTATCTGCTCACATAAGATCCTTCTTCAAGCAGACATTTCCAGTGAGATAATCTCTACTTACAGTCCCGGAGTGGTTTAAATGACACCGGGCAATGCCCCGTACAGCGAGTACAGTAAATATCACCCCTTAATACAGCAAATAACATCAGCCAGAACTCAGGTAGCCTCGTTTCTTTTAAAATGTCAGTGATTTAACATCACTTCTGCTAGCTTCATCTCATTTTTCTTTTCTTGTGATGAGGACCAGTCTGCAATCAAACAAAGAAACGGAGAGGGTGAAGCCACTGAATATTTGTTTCCCAGAAGATGCAGAGAAAGGTTACAAATGCAATGAGTTCAAAGGGCCAACGGTCTTTTCAATATACACAATTACATTCTTATTTCCTGTTTTCAAGTGAAGCATGGTCTCAAAGCAATTTCAGGCAGAAGAGGAATAAACACAGCCCGGAGCTGTTGATTGGTTATGTTTTTGGAATAATGAGATTGAAAATCATCTCGGTGTATTGCGACTTGCCGAGTGTTTTTAGAAAGGGGCCTTTTCAGCACAAAAATCTACATCAGTTCACTGGAGGGGTCAGTCTTTCTTGAACTACGTTCATTCCACTTTTCCTATTTACTGATGAAAAAGATTAGATCTTAAAACTGACAGCTTGTTCTTTGTCACAAGCCGTGCTTTTATTTTGCATCAAAAACAGGTATCTACGTGTAAAACACGATGTGCGTTTTGGAACAATGCCGCTGTACGCTCATGTCAAAAATAGCATGATGACTGCTTATTTAGGTAAATACTATGTATTTATAAGCTCGTTTACAGGATAAAAATGGAGGGTTTGGATTAATTCAGCCTCAAAGCACAAGATAATCTACAGCATATGGACAAAAAGATGGTGTGAGCAAAGTCTTTCTTTAAGCATATTTACACAGAAATCCAGAATCCACATCAATCAGCCAAATCTGGCAAACTATAGACACTATAGCGAATTTAGTAAGAAACACTTTTCTGCAAAGACATACTATTTGCACTTGCTTAGCGTATAAAAAGCTTATTTTCGAGGATTGCTCATAATATAAGCCCTACCCGAAAATAAGCCCTAGTTGCTTGTTTGCTAATCAATGTTTGTGGAATAGAGATGTCCCGAACAGTTCGCCGGGAGCTATTCGCCAGCGAACATAGCTTGTTCGCGGTCGCCGCGGCGGGCGAACATTTGCGATGTTCGGTCCGCCCCCTATTCGGCATGGAGGTGGGAGGGTCTGCTGCTGATTGGCTGGAATGTGGCTGCTGACTGTGAGGTACAGGGTCAAAGTTTACTCAATGATGACGAATAGGGGGCGGACCGAACATCGCATATGTTCGCCCGCCGCGGCGACTGCGAACAAGCTATGTTCGCTGGCGAATAGTTCCCAGCGAACTGTTCGGGACATCACGATTGTGGAATTTTCCCCGAACATAGATTTGTGGGATTCCATGCACTGCTGAATTGGTCTTTGTTCGGGGGAATTCCCCCAAACGTAGACCTGCTTTCTAGCGCATGCTTGCTACCGTTTTTCTCCGAAATACGGCATCCCCTGAAAATAATCCCTAGTGCATTTTTCATGGGTACAAATTAATATAAGACTCGGTCTTATTTTCAGGGACAAATTACATATGGAACCCCAAGGATGCCGAATAATATAGAGACAGAAAGAGACCAACTAAGCATGTGTATTCAGAGAGTCTAATTTCTACTGCTCAGTGAACAATGGACCAAGTTTTTGAGGTTGTCGAGGATAGAACCAACTTCAAGCACTTGTCTACCCTCAGTTAAAACATGTGATGTGCTTGTCTAATCAGATTGAAAACAAAAGTCAGAAGCGGCAGGGGATGTTAGTGAACAGGATGAAGAAGATGACTACGGGAGGGGAATGAAAAATAGCTCCTACACTCTCTGCACATCATCTGGATTGCACTGTGATATCTGAAAAGTTTACAGTCAATGCTGAACTGAATGTCTTAAAGTACTGCTATGTTCTGATAGTATAGAGTTAATCTAAAGTGTCTGATCTAATCTAAGCTAAGATTTAAATTTCCTCATGTCTGGTTCAAATATATAGTGTGATAATTTGACTCAGATTAATGTAAACAATAAAAAAAAAATTATGGTGCGGGAAAGTTGCAACAAGATATTTTGAAGACAGTTCAAGTTAGCATGAAGTAAACATAAAAATATTATGAATAAAATGCAATGAACCTGAACATACAGTAGCTTTAACAGCAGTGCTTGCAAATGGAGTCACCACGCATAGCAAAGTTTATTCATACGGTTATAATGCCAGCAGTAAACCGACCAGGATTTCAGACTGCGACCTTTAAAAACACATTCCTGGCAGGAGCTGACCTGCATTTTTTTTAAAGCGTTATACAGACAATGCAATAAAATACATAAAAAAAGGATCATTTAAAAATAAAAATAAAAGATTTTCAAGCAACGAGCAAATCGACCTGAAAATGTTTTTATCTAACCAAGATATGGGGAAATTATCTGCTACTACCACTTAACAAAATAAATGTTTTCATTGGGAAAGTAGCGGCCTTTTGATTCTGTGTGAATGACAATTTTTTTTGTAAGTTAGCATTTTTAACATAGTTCATAACTACATTCAGAAAATCATCCATAAAAATAGAAATACGAACAAATGATTATAAAGCGGCACTGTCATGGCCACATCCGTTTTTTTTTTTAACCTCTCTCCGACTCCACTACATTTAATTGTCCCCCTACTCACCCCCAACTGGATTATTTTTTAGTGTCAGGATTTTTTTGGGGGTGTGTTTATTTTTGTGATAGGGTCTTTTTTTATTTTATTGGTTTCACTGGATTTATAGCTTTTTATTTGGCTTTTTTGGGGGCTGAAAAAATAAGATTTTAGAAAAAAAGAAGACATCTATGATTTTTTAAAAATGTTTAGATAATTAGGTAATTAGTTTATTGCTCTCCCTAACTATTAATTAGGGTGATGGGGATAGGAAGAATTGTACTTTTTTTGAGTGGGTGACACGGAGCTTGGGGACGTCTGGCCACTAGGGGGTTTTTATTTTTACAATTAGCAATGGGGGGGGGGGGGGGGGGGGGGCGGAGGGAAATAGGTTCCCCCCCTTTGTCCCTTAGTGTCCTCACCTGCGACCTAGTCTAAATGACAGGACATTCAAATGGCAAATGAAGCAAGGCAAGATTATGGAAGAAGGTGAAATTTTGGGAAAATTTTCTTTGATCACAGAAAATTAAGTGGACTAAAATAATTACTATAGGCACCCAGACTACTTCAGCTCCTGGGTGCCTGGCTGGTCTGGGTGCCAGGTCCCTCTAGTGTTAACCCTGCAGCTGAAAACATAGCAGTTTCATAGAAACTGCTATGTTTCGGTGAGTGTTAATCCAGGCTCTAGTGGCTGTCTCACTGACAGCCGCTAGAGGCGCTTCCGCGTTTCTCACTGTGAAAATCACAGTGAGAAGATGCTGGACGTCCATAGGAGAACATTGAGAAATGCTTTCCTATGGGCGGTTTGAATGCGCGCGGGTCTCTTGCTGCGCATGGGCATCCGGCGCTGACGTCAGCAGAGGGAGGAGAGTTCCCCAGCACCGAGGGAGCCGGTGCTGGAGAAAGATAAGTGGCTGAAGGGGTTTTAACACCTTCAGCCCAGCTGAAGTGGGACCCTGAGAATGGGGGGGGGGGACCTATTAACACTATAGAGCCAGGAAAACGAGTTGTCCTTTAGGACAACCTTAACCCCTTAAGGACCAAACTTCTGGAATAAAAAGGAATAATGACATGTCACACATGTCATGTGTCCTTAAGGGGTTAAGGTTCTCCTTTGGTCAAAGATGGGCAAGCATAGGAAAAATACATAAGACAAAGTAATCCCTACTTTGTCTTATGTTTTAAATATAATTAGAAAAGGAAAAAAAAAGAAGAACAGATTTTGAGAGAGGAAGAGAAGAGCAAGCGATTGGGGAATGATAAGTTTGGCATGATAGTGTGACTTTAAAGAAAGATGTCAGTTGGGCAAAGGCAGTCATATTATATATCTCATCACATGTTGATGTGATCTTTCAGAAGAACTGCAACAAATCAGAAGTGAACTACACCAACTGAACTAGACTTTCCATTTTCAAAGGTTGATAGTCATCTAAGGTGGCCACGGGAAAAGACTTCATAGGGATACAGATATCCAATTTTCAAAATAATAGACATATTATAAAAATAATAGGAGGAACATTTATTCCTGGATTAGAGAAACAACAACCAAGTTGTGGTCAAGGGCTGGTCAGTGCATAATGGAAAGTCAATTAATTTTGTCATCGTAGAAGTTCTGCTAGAAACTTACAGTGAGTTTTTTTCATTGTACTCTTTGTATTTCCATCTTGTCAATTTGCAACAATGCCTCTGAGAAAACATAGCAGTAGCTGTTCTTTGGATGGAATTTTGGGACAAACCCCCCAAGTGGAGCAGCAGCACCCTAGCAAGGATGCAGCCAAGACCTTCTAAGCAGTAAATGTTCAATTTCCGGTTGTTTGTGATGTACATCTTCTTACCAATGCTTATTGTTCTATTCCGTGGAGTGTGGAGGGTTGGTAATACTAGTTTTGGTGGGTTAAATAAATTTAAAATAGATTAAAATTAAGAGTATGCCAGGAACTCAGGAAATGCAAGAAGTACATCTCTGATAACCCACTCCAAACTGAAAGAGTTATAATTTTGAAAAATTCGAGACGGGTAGGCAGGAAAGTAGTGTATGAGAGAGGATAATTCCAGCAGCCAAGTAAACCATGGAATTTCAGCAGTTAAACTTCTTAGCCTTTGAACAGTAATGGAGAGAAGCACTTCTTGGAAAGGCATGGGGGATGATATACCTTCCAGTTGCCATTATACAAGGAATCATTTTCTGAAGATTTTTGTCAGATTAAACAGCATTTCTGAATTCTACCATATAAGTGATCTGGGAATGTTGCACCTGTTTTGGGTCTTTGCCAAGCTTGAGGGATTGAAAAATTGTGCAGTTCCTTTGGCAAAAAGCTCGTCAATTTAAAGAAACGATTCTGAAAGTTTTTTTACTGTAACTGCTTGCAGTTTTAGTCACTAACCTCTGAATTATTTTGGATTAAAAATTAAAGAGCAACGTGTTGGCAAACGTTCTTCAATTCACTTAGAGTCACTAATGCTATGGGTTCCACTTAAAGAGACACTTTATATCCATTTAATCTCATTGTGTTAGGTATAGTGCTTGAGTTCCCTGTGGCTGTCCCTCCATTCAGTGTTAACTAGTTTTGGAATGTTTAACACTGAATGAGGTTCCCTGGCCACCCACAACATAACCCCCCATTGGAGGTATGGGTAAAGAAGAGATTAAACACTTCCTGCAAACCATACTATTTCATACCAGCAATGGGCGCTGTGATAGGCTGAAAGTGGTCATCTGCTAATTACCGTGTGCAGTACTGGTCAGGCTAATACTTCTTCATTAGCAAGGGCAACTGCTGGGACTCTTGTTTAGCATTAAACTATTAAATGTGGTTTAACAATGAATGGAATGGTGGCACCACGTGACTCTATATACTATAACCACTTCAGGAAATTAAGCAGTTACAGTGCCTAAAGCCTCTCTTTTAGTTCTCCTGTATGTGCATTAACTCTTTGAGTTCATTTTACAGAGAGTGACATACTTGAACTACACCTACTGAGACACCAGTGGACAAATCTGGGGGCAACAGGACTGTCCATCTGATTCCAGGACTGTTGGGAGGTATGAAATTATTAGTCAATCAAACCGCTATAAGTTGAAGAATGGACTTGTGTAACCTTTTAATTTTTTAAAACTACAGTATACAATAACTATGATTTAAGAAAACAAATAAATGTATCCCCATCCTGTTATCAGACTTTTTGTACACCGTATCTAAAGTTCCCCCATCACAGGTCAAAATGAAACTCTACAGTGAAGATTAAGGGAACCGTTTCTAATTAAGTTACTGATGTAGCTGAAATAATAGCTGGCCATGTCAGTCCATTGTAAGGAAGATTGTTCATATAAATGATAATTATGGTGGGGAATGAATACTTAGAGGGCATACATGCTCAGCCTTTATATGATAAATGATTTTAGTAATTTTAGTAGCAACTCTTTTTTTTCGCACTATTTCTCAGAAACTGTCATTTTGTATGTTATTTTCAATGGTACATGAACAATGGCTAATTAGCTTTCCAGCTATTTTACTGCTAACGAACAAGGCTTAGTGACGCAGTCGAGGTGAGAGACGCATCAACGGCGAGACTCAACAATGGTGAGATACTTGGAGCTGTTAGCAGGCTAGCAATAGCTTTCAAAGCATTCATTTATGATAAGAGAATTATAATCTCGAAATTAAAGTAAGATTTAATTAAAAAAATCCATACAGAATATACAGTATTTTTTATTTTTTTTAGCTGGGTAAAATGTTTGCATTAAGAATAGGATATATTTCATGATTCTTTAGCTTGTTAATGAGGTCAAGGCAATGGTACAAATATTCATTGCATGATACACTTGAGCAGTGTTGTTTGAAATCACAGGTCAGAACTTGGTGACTGCAGAGCTTATTTGATGACAAGAACAGAGTTGCCCAGACATATGTTTTGGATATCTGATTTAGGATTTAAAGGGATACTCAAGGCACCCAACCCCCTATATTAGATGCAGTGTGCAGATTAAAGTTGCTCTGTCACCTGAAACTTACCTTTCTCCTGTTGTTTCCTCTCTCAGAATCCGTTCTTATTTTCTTCATTTCTGGTTTATTTCTCTTTAAACCACAAGACAAAGTAGGGACATTTTTTCTCTACCTGGAAACTGTGACAAACGGATGGAGCTTAAGGTAAGCACCTTTGCCCTCCCCCCCTCCCCACACACACACAAAATGAGTAGATCATAAAGATATAATCTTTCTGAAAGTCTCATATTGAATGTGTTGGCATTTCACTGAAATTCCAAAGCAGTCAAAAGATATACTGAGACCAAGTAAGGACTACTTTATCTCAGTATTATTCCTCCGCTGACCATTGGGTGGAACTACTGCCGTCAAGAAATGTCAACTCACCCATAGACCTCAATGCTGTACTCGCGAGATGTGATGTTGACTCCTTGCAGCTGAAACACCAGAAGCAGAAGAGGACCCGTTGGCAAGGGATGATGGTGACCATGAAGGACAGGTTAGTATAAGTAGAACTCACTTTCCCTGCCCACCGGCCATCGGAGCTCCTGCGACGATGTCACCATTGGGGGTCTTTGCAAATTTAGCAAAACTCCCAGACGGTGACAATACCGCTTAAAGTTTGCTTTGTCAAGATTGCAAGCGTAGGAAAAATAGATAAGAAAAAGGTAGTCCATACTTTGTCTTATGTTTTAAAGGGAAACTCCAGTGCCAGGAAAACAATCCGTTTGACTGATCCCGCCCACCAGCTGGGGAGACCTAATGCGCATGCGCGGCAATGCCGCACATGCGCATTAGCGCTCCCCATAGGAAAGCATTGAAAATGCATTTCAATGCTTTCCCATGGGGAAATGAGCGACGCTGGAGATCCTCACACAGCGTAAGGACGTCCAGCGACGCTCTAGCACAGGTTTCCTGTGCTAGAAACCAGGAAGTGCCCTCTACTGGCTGTCTAGTAGAGGTGGAGTTAACCCTGCAAGGTAATTATTGCAGTTTATAAAAAAACTGCAATAATTACACTTGCAGGGTTAAGAGTAGTGGGAGTTGGCACCCAGACCACTCCAATGGGCAGAAGTGGTCTGGGTGCCTGGAGTGTCCCTTTAAAGAGAAATAGATCAGAAATTAAGAAAAGAAGAACCGATACTAAAAGAGGAAGAGAAAAAGAAACATTAGGAGAAAGGCAAGTTTGAGGTGACAGTCACGTTAAGTTACGATGAGTTATCCGCCATGGAAATTTGTATTTTGTAATCTACTATTTAAAATAAATAACTTTACTCTCAGGGCCGTCTTTAACGCGGGGCAAACGGGGCAGCTGCCTCGGGCCCCTGCTGGGGGGCCCAAGACAGCTGCTCCGTTTGCCCTCTGTCCGCATGCACTTAGGGCCACCCGGTGGGCCTGTGTCAACAGGGGCCCGGTCGGGCGCTGTGGCGCTTTAACAGCGCGACCGGGCCCTTGCTTTTCGGCAGCCGACTGGGAGGAAGTGACAGCCGCATCTATATGAAGTCAGTGTGTGTACCTTTGTATCTGCATGTATGCCAGTGTTTGTATCTGTGTGTGTCTATGTGTGTGTCAGTGTATCTATATGTAGTCTGTGTGTATCTGTATGTTCTTGTGTGTATCTATATGCGGTCAGTGTGTATCTGCGTGTGTGTGTCAAGTAGTGTATTTGTGCGTATCTATATGTAGTCAGGGGGGCCCAAGTAAATGCTTGCCCGGGTCCAATCAAAATTAAAGACGGCCCTGTTTACTCTATAAACTCACAGATTCTGTCTATTGCTGTTTTGTTCCAGTAAGACTCTACTAAATGTATAGAAAATTTATCTATATATACTCCAGTGTCATGCTCCAGTGTTTACTCCAGTGATTTATTTTCTATAGTAGAATGATGACAACTGAACTAAAGTTCCCCTCGAAACAAAAGTATGGATGGATTTATGGGATAAGGTGGGCTTTTCCGTAGAATGTTGCTTCATGCAACGTGCATCGTGAGTCACTTCCTGGTCTGTGCTGAGCTCACAGCAGAAGTTGTAAAGACTGGAGTAAAAAAAATGCATAATTTTAAATGAGTATTTTTATTTTCCATTACTTTTAATTGAATGAATCTGCATAGATTTTGTAATTCATTATATATATATATAAATACTTCAACGTGGAGTTTACCTTTAATTTCACTCCTAAATTAAATAAATTAAAACATCCCACCAACCCAATCTGCTATTGTAATTCTCTGTTGACCATATTGCTTCGTTTTCCATGTTTATTTGGATAACGTTGTTTTCAATCGTTATTATAATAAATTCTGATTAATTTATTTTAAATTCAGATTTATAGTTTGTCTTTGCTTGATCAATTTTCTGTGCTATGGAATAAGCCTATTTGTTCTGTTTGTATTAGTTGCCCGATGTAGGGAGTGAATTTGTCTGCCATGATCTTGGCTAAATTTAGAAATGCAATAAGTCAGTAATTATCTGGTTCTACATGACTTTTTGGAAGGTTTTGGTAGAACGTTTATTGACATGAGTTCCATCAGATGGCTTATAATCCTTTGGATTTGGAGAAGGAAGATATGCTAATCCTGTAAAACAGTGGATTCTGGGGCTCGTGTTGTGCTGAAGGCTCTTGATTATGTCTGTGATTTCCTCAGCAGATATAGGCTGTTCTATTGAGTCCTTCCCTTCATCCGAGAGGGAGAGAAACTTGTCCAGTGCCAGGAAGGAGTTTGTCTTGGATAGAGTGTTCTGTAAATTAGATTTTGTTTTAGGAGAGTGGTTGCACTATGGCCAGCAAATAGCAGATCAGGAAGAGTTTTGTTACTTTTTTAAAGGAACACTATAGGGTCAGATAGTGTTAAAAACACTATTTAGCCCCCATTGGCCCCTTTAAATAAGTTAAAAACGTACCTTTATTCCATGGCCACGCTGTTTTGTCGGCAGTAATCCCACCACAGATCCGCCTCCTTGGCTGATATAATCAGAATTGCCAATCTATGTCAAGTATAGGTTTGTCTGAGATTGTCAATTCTGATGATCTCAGCCAAGGAGGTTAGGGTGCGGAGCCAAACACCCAGCTGGCCAATCAGCATATCCTCAGATGTGGAGATGCTGGGCGTCAGTGCTGAAAAGTTTACATGATAAACCCTGCAAAGACTGACTTTATTCACCAGAACAACTACGGTACATTAAGCTGTAGTTGTTCTGGTGACTATACTGTCCCTTTAAGATAAAAGTTGATATGATAGTTTAACAAACAGTTATACATTATATAAGATTATTGTACATGATATGAAACACATTTTTAGTCATGAACAGTGATAAAAATGACCTTCATTCCTATTGTGAAGTTTGTTTCTTTACGTTTGCAATCTGCAATATAAAGGTTAGAATTTCCATGTCAGAACCTGCCAACGTCATTATAGATCACAGGCTGACCCATTGTGATTGTAGCTAGCAATGTTCCACCTTAAACTTGTCCTCACTACTTGATACAGTATCTGAATAACTAGCACACAACAAATGTCTTCTGTGTGTGATGCGTAGGCTGTGAGGGTAAATTTAAGCAGCTTGGAGAAATTCATGCAGAAATGTTGTGTAATTCAGAATCCCATATAGCAATTACACAGATAGATCGAACGCTATAAGCCATGACTCATTTAAACTTTGCACTGTGATTAAGGCCTTGGGATCTGTACCTTAGAATAAATTAATACAGTCATACCGACACCTACATACATTTCTGTTTAATATTTCTCTTAACCTTTCTCTGTTCGAGGGATTTGTGATATTAATTCTGTACAGAATACTTGTGCCATTACAAACCATGCAATGCACTACAACATTGTTGTTAATGTTTTTTTTTTACATCACAAAAAAAAATAGATGATCGATTCTAGACAACAAAATACAATGACACAAACACAATGACGGATCTCACAATGCACTGGTAACATTAAAGGTTGGTTTGCAAGGGTGGCTCACTGGGGTGGAATCCAAAAACAGTCACACTTTCATGAGGATTTTCACTAATTAATGGAACAGAAAAAGCACCATAACTACTACAGCATTCTGGATTTCGCTCCCAGGGTCTGCCATTCCCCAACTCCCCTACTAACCATGGGAATATGGAAGTCCTGCATAGCAGGGCAAGCTCATTGGCTGAAAGCATCATATGATCAATCTCAGCCAATGAGCTAAGCCCTACACTACAGGGCTTACCTCAACTCTCCATCATTAGTAGTGGAGGCAGGGAGCAGCACCAGGAGGATTCCTGGTAAAAAGTCAAACTGTTTTAGAACAATATGAGTACCTACAAAGGGGGTATGCAAGGTCAGTCCTGGCGCTATATTGGTTATGTTTCTAGGTGTGATTGAGCTGTATTAGTTATGTTGCTAGGTGTGATTGAGCTGTATTGGTTATGTTTCTAGGTGTCATTGAGCTGTATTGGTTATGTTGCTCGGTGTGATTGAGCTGTATTGTTTATGTTGCTAGGGGTGATTAAGCTGTATTGGTTATGTTGCTAGGTGTGATTAAGCTGTATTTGTTATGTTGCTAGGTGTGATTGAGCTGTATTAGCTATGTTGCTAGGTATGATTGAGCTGTATTGGTTATGTTGATAGGTGTGATTGAGCTTTATTAGTTATGTTGCTAGGTGTGATTGAGCTTTATTAGTTATGTTGCTAGGTGTGATTGAGCTGTATTGGTTATGTTGCTAGGTGTGATTGAGCTTTATTGGTTATGTTGCTAGGTGTGATTGAGCTGTATTGGTTATGTTGCTAGGTGTGATTGAGCTGTATTGGTTATGTTGCTAGGTGTGATTGAGCTGTATTGGTTATGTTGCTAGGTGTGATTAAGCT
Organism: Pelobates fuscus; assembly: GCF_036172605.1. Classification (NCBI taxonomy): domain Eukaryota; kingdom Metazoa; phylum Chordata; class Amphibia; order Anura; family Pelobatidae; genus Pelobates; species Pelobates fuscus. The sequence goes on from NC_086328.1 coordinate 19,787,162, forward strand.
GTATTTGTTATGTTGCTAGGTGTGATTGAGCTGTATTAGCTATGTTGTTGGGTGTGATTGAGCTGTATTGGTTATGTTGCTAGGTGTCTTTGACCTGTATTGGTTATGTTGCTAGGTGTGATTGAGCTGTATTGGTTATGTTGCTAGATGTGATTGAGCTGTATTGGTTATGTTGCTAGGTGTGATTGAGCTGTATTGGTTATGTTTCTAGGTGTGATTGAGCTGTATTGGTTATTTTGCTAGGTGTGATTGAGCTGTATTGGTCATGTTGCTAGGTATAATTGAGCTGTATTGGTTATGTTGCTAGGTGTGATTGAGCTGTATTAGCTATGTTGCTAGGTGTGATTGAGCTGTATTGGTTATGTTGCTAGGTGTGATTGAGCTGTATTGGTTATGTTGCTAGGTGTGATTGAGCTGTGTTGGTTATGTTTCTAGGTGTGATTGAGCTGTATTGGTTATTTTGCTAGGTGTGATTGAGCTGTATTGGTTATGTTGCTATGTGTGATTAAGCTGTATTGGTTATGTTGCTAGGTGTGATTAAGCTGTATTTGTTATGTTGCTAGGTGTGATTGAGCTGTATTGGTTATGTTGCTAGGTGTGATTGAGCTGTATTAGCTATGTTGCTAGGTGTGATTGAGCTGTATTAGTTATGTTGCTAGATGTGATTGAGCTGTATTGGTAATGTTGCTAGGTGTGATTGAGCTGTATTGGTTATGTTGCTAGGTGTGATTGAGCTGTATTGGTTATGTTTCTAGGTGTGATTGAGCTGTATTGGTTATGTTGCTAGTTGTGATTGAGCTGTATTGGTTATGTTGCTAGGTGTGATTGAGCTGTATTGGTAATGTTGCTAGGTGTGATTGAGCTGTATTGGTTATGTTGCTAGGTGTGATTGAGCTGTATTGGTTATGTTTCTAGGTGTGATTGAGCTGTATTGGTTATGTTGCTAGTTGTGATTGAGCTGTATTGGTTATGTTGCTAGGTGTGATTGAGCTGTATTGGTTATGTTGCTAGCGGTGATTAAGCTGTATTGGTTATGTTGCTAGCGGTGATTAAGCTGTATTCGTTATGTTGCTAGGTGTGATTGAGCTGTATTAGCTATGTTGCTAGGTATGATTGAGCTGTATTGGTTATGTTGCTAGGTGTGATTGAGATGTATTAGCTATGTTGCTAGGTGTGATTGAGTTGTATTGGTTATGTTGCTAGGTGTGATTGAGCTTTATTAGCTATGTTGCTTGGTGTGATTGGGCTTTATTAGTTATGTTGCTAGGTGTGATTTAGCTGTATTGGTTTTGTTGCTAGGTGTGATGAAGCTGTATTGGTAATGTTGCTAGGTGTGATTGAGCTGTATTGGTAATGTTGCTAGGTGTGATTGAGCTGTATTGGTTATGTTGCTAGGTGTGATTGAGCTGTATTGGTTATGTTGCTAGGTGTGATTGAGCTGTGTTAGTTATGTTGCTAGGTGTGATTGAGATGTATTGGTTATGTTGCTAGGTGTGATTGAGCTGTATTAGCTATGTTGCTAGGTGTGATTGAGCTGTATTAGTTATATTGCTAGGTGTCATTAAGTTGTATTGGTTATGTTGCTCGGTGTGCTTGAGCTGTATTGGTTATGTTGCTAGGTGTGACTGAGCTGTATTGGTTATGTTGCTAGGTGTCTTTGACCTGAATGAGTTATGTTGCCATGTGTGATTGAGCTGTATTGGTTAGGTGGCTAGGTGTGATTGAGCTGTATTAGTTATGTTGCTAGGTGTGATTGAGCTGTATTGGTTATTATGCTCGGTGTGATTGAGCTGTATTGGTTATGTTGCTAGGCGTGATGAAGCTGTATTGGTTATGTTGCTAGGTGTGATTGAGCTGTATTGGTTATGTTTCTAGGTGTGATTGAGCTGTATTAGCTATGTTGCTAGGTGTGATTGAGCTGTATTGATCTTGTTGCTAGGTGTGATTGAGCTGTATTGGTTATGTTGCTAGGTGTGATTGAGCTGTATTGGTTATGTTGCTAGGTTTGATTGAGCTGTATTGGTTATATTTCTAGGTGTGATTGAGCTGTATTAGTTATATTGCTAGGTGTGATTGATCTGTATTAGTTATGTTGCTAGGTGTGATTGAGCTGTATTGGTTATGTTGCTAGGTGTGATTGAGCTGTATTGGTTATGTTGCTAGTTGTCTTTGACCTGTTTTAGTTATGTTGCTAGGTGTGATTGATTTGTATTGGTCATGTTGCTAGGTGTGATTGAGCTGTATTAGCTATGTTGCTAGGTGTGATTGAGCTGTTGTAGTTATGTTGCTAGGTGTGATTGAGCTGTATTAGTTATGTTGCTAGGCGTTATTGAGCTGTATTGGTTAAGTTGCTAGGTGCGATTGAGCTGTATTAGCTATGTTGCTAGGCATGATTGAGTTGTATTAGTTATGTTGCTAGGTGTGATTGAGTTGTATTGGTTATGTTGCTAGGTGTGATTGAGCTTTATTAGCTATGTTGCTTGGTGTGATTGGGCTTTAATAGTTATGTTGCTAGGTGTGATTTAGCTGTATTGGTTTTGTTGCTAGGTGTGATGAAGCTGTATTGGTAATGTTGCTAGGTGTGATTGAGCTGTATTGGTAATGTTGCTAGGTGTGATTGAGCTGTATTGGTTATGTTGCTAGGTGTGATTGAGCTGTATTGGTTATGTTGCTAGGCGTGATTGAGCTGTATTGGTTATGTTGCTAGGTGTGATTGAGCTGTGTTAGTTATGTTGCTAGGTGTGATTGAGATGTATTGGTTATGTTGCTAGGTGTGATTGAGCTGTATTAGCTATGTTGCTAGGTGTGATTGAGCTGTATTAGTTATATTGCTAGGTGTCATTAAGTTGTATTGGTTATGTTGCTCGGTGTGCTTGAGCTGTATTGGTTATGTTGCTAGGTGTGACTGAGCTGTATTGGTTATGTTGCTAGGTGTCTTTGACCTGTATGAGTTATGTTGCCATGTGTGATTGAGCTGTATTGGTTAGGTGGCTAGGTGTGATTGAGCTGTATTAGTTATGTTGCTAGGTGTGATTGAGCTGTATTGGTTATTATGCTCGGTGTGATTGAGCTGTATTGGTTATGTTGCTAGGCGTGATGAAGCTGTATTGGTTATGTTGCTAGGTGTGATTGAGCTGTATTGGTTATGTTTCTAGGTGTGATTGAGCTGTATTAGCTATGTTGCTAGGTGTGATTGAGCTGTATTGATCTTGTTGCTAGGTGTGATTGAGCTGTATTGGTTATGTTGCTAGGTGTGATTGAGCTGTATTGGTTATGTTGCTAGGTTTGATTGAGCTGTATTGGTTATATTTCTAGGTGTGATTGAGCTGTATTAGTTATATTGCTAGGTGTTATTGATCTGTATTAGTTATGTTGCTAGGTGTGATTGAGCTGTATTGGTTATGTTGCTAGGTGTGATTGAGCTGTATTGGTTATGTTGCTAGTTGTCTTTGACCTGTTTTAGTTATGTTGCTAGGTGTGATTGATTTGTATTGGTCATGTTGCTAGGTGTGATTGAGCTGTATTAGCTATGTTGCTAGGTGTGATTGAGCTGTTGTAGTTATGTTGCTAGGTGTGATTGAGCTGTATTAGTTATGTTGCTAGGCGTTATTGAGCTGTATTGGTTAAGTTGCTAGGTGTGATTGAGCTGTATTAGCTATGTTGCTAGGCATGATTGAGTTGTATTAGTTATGTTGCTAGGTGTGATAAACCTGTATTAGTTATGTTGCTAGGTGTGATTGAGCTGTATTGGTTATGTTGCTAGGTGTGATTGAGCTGTATTGGTTATGTTGCTAGGTGTGATTGAGCTGTATTGGTTATGTTGCTAGGTGTTATTGAGCTGTGTTGGTTATGTTGCTAGGGGTGATTAAGCTGTATTGGTTATGTTTCTAGGTGTCTTTGACCTGTATTGGTTATGTTGCTAGGTGTGATTGAGCTGTGTTGGTCATGTTGCTAATTGTGATTGAGATGTATTGGTTATTTTGCTAGGTGTGATTGAGCTGTATTGGTTATGTTGCTAGGTGTGATTGAGCTGTATTAGCGATATTGCTAGGTGTGATTGAGCTGTTTTAGTTATGTTGCTAGGTGTGATTGAGCTGTATTGGTTATGGTGCTAGGTGTCATTGAGTTGTATTGGTTATGTTGCTAGGTGTGATTGTGCTATATTAGCTATGTTGTTAGGTGTGATTTTGCTGTATTGGTTATGTTGCTAGTTGTGATTGAGCTGTATTTGTTATGTTGCTAGGTGTGATTGAGCTGTATTAGTTATGTTGCTAGGTGTGATTAAGCTGTATTGGTTATGTTGCTAGGTGTGATTAATCTGTATTGGTTATGTTGCTAGGTGTGATTGAGCTGTATTGGTTATGTTGCTAGGTGTGATTGAGCTGTATTGGTTATGTTGCTAGGTGTTATTGAGCTGTGTTGGTTATGTTGCTAGGGGTGATTAAGCTGTATTGGTTATGTTTCTAGGTGTCATTGACCTGTATTGGTTATGTTGCTAGGTGTGATTGAGCTGTGTTGGTCATGTTGCTAATTGTGATTGAGATGTATTGGTTATTTTGCTAGGTGTGATTGAGCTGTATTGGTCATGTTGCTAGGTGTGATTGAGCTGTATTGGTTATGTTGCTAGGTGTGATTGAGCTGTATTAGCTATGTGCCTAGGTGTGATTGAGCTGTTTTAGTTATGTTGCTAGGTGTGATTGAGCTGTATTGGTTATGGTGCTAGGTGTCATTGAGTTGTATTGGTTATGTTGCTAGGTGTGATTGCGCTATATTAGCTATGTTGTTAGGTGTGATTTTGCTGTATTGGTTATGTTGCTAGTTGTGATTGAGCTGTATTTGTTATGTTGCTAGGTGTGATTGAGCTGTATTAGTTATGTTGCTAGGTGTGATTAAGCTGTATTGGTTATGTTGCTAGGTGTGATTAATCTGTATTGGTTATGTTGCTAGGTGTGATTGAGCTGTATTGGTTATGTTGCTAGGTGTGATTGAGCTGTATTGGTTATGTTGCTAGGTTTGATTGAGCTGTATTGGTTATGTTTCTAGGTGTGATTGAGCTGTATTAGTTATGTTGCTAGGTGTGATTAAGCTGTATTGGTTATGTTTCTAGGTGTGATTGAGCTTTATTCGTTATGTTGCTAGGTGTGATTGCGCTGTATTGGTAATGTTGCTAGGTGTGATTGAGTTGTATTGGTTATATTGCTAGGTGTGATTGAGCTTTATTAGCTATGTTGCTTGGTGTGATTGGGCTTTATTAGTTATGTTGCTAGGTGTGATTGAGCTGTATTGGTTTTGTTGCTAGGTGTGATTGAGCTGTATTGGTAATGTTGCTAGGTGTGATTGAGCTGTATTGGTTATGTTGCTAGGTGTGATTGAGCTGTGTTGGTTATGTTGCTAGGTGTGATTGAGCTGTATTGGTTATGTTGCTAGGGGTGATTGAGCTGTGTTGGTTATGTTGCTAGGTGTGATTGAGCTGTATTGGTAATGTTGCTAGGTGTGATTGAGCTGTGTTGGTTATATTGCTAGGTGTGATTGAGCTGTATTGGTAATGTTGCTACGTGTGATTGAGCTGTATTAGTTATGTTGCTAGGTGTGATTGAGCTGTATTAGCTATGTTGCTAGGTGTGATTGAGCTGTATTGGTTATGTTGCTAGGTGTCATTGAGTTGTATTGGTTATGTTGCTAGGTGTGATGAAGCTGTATTGGTTATGTTGCTAGGTGTGATTGAGCTGTATTCGTTATGTTGTTAGGTGTGATTTTGCTGTATTGGTTATGTTGCTAGGTGTGATTGAGCTGTATTGGTTATGTTTCTAGATGTGATTGAGCTGTATTAGTTATGTTGCTAGGTGTGATTGAGCTGTATTGGTTATGTTGCTAGGTGTGATTAAGCTGTATTGGTTATGTTGCTAGGTGTGATTGAGCTATATTGGTTATGTTGCTAGGTGTGATTGAGCTGTATTGGTTATGTTGCTAGGTGTGATTGAGCTGTATTGGTTATGTTGCTAGGTGTGATTGAGCTGTATTAGTTATGTTGCTAGGTGTGATTAAGCTGTATTGGTTATGTTTCTAGGTGTGATTGAGCTGTATTCGTTATGTTGCTAGGTGTGATTAAGCTGTATTGGTTATGTTTCTAGGTGTGATTGAGCTGTATTCGTTATGTTGCTAGGTGTGATTGCGTTGTATTGGTAATGTTGCTAGGTTTCATTGAGTTGTATTGGTTATGTTGCTAGGTGTGATTGAGCTTTATTAGCTATGTTGCTTGGTGTGATTGGGTTTTATTAGTTATGTTGCTAGGTGTGATTGAGCTGTATTGGTTTTGTTGCTAGGTGTGATTGAGCTGTATTGGTAATGTTGCTAGGTGTGATTGAGCTGTATTGGTTATGTTGCTAGGTGTGATTGAGCGGTGTTGGTTATGTTGCTAGTTGTGATTGAGCTGTATTGGTTATGTTGCTAGGTGTGATTGAGCTGTGTTGGTTATGTTGCTAGGTGTGATTGAGCTGTATTGGTTTTGTTGCTTGGTGTGATTGAGCTGTATTGGTAATGTTGCTAGGTGTGATTGAGCTGTGTTGGTTATATTGCTAGGTGTGATTGAGCTGTATTGGTAATGTTGCTACGTGTGATTGAGCTGTATTAGTTATGTTGCTAGGTGTGATTGAGCTGTATTAGTTATGTTGCTAGGTGTGATTTAGCTGTATTTGTTATGTTGCTAGGTGTGATTGAGCTTTATTGGATATGTTGCTATGTGTGATTGAGCTGTATTGGTTATGTTGCTAGGTATGATTGAGCTGTATTAGTTATGTTGCTAGGTGAGTTCCTTTAATATAGCAAGCAGCTAACTGCAGATAGCTAGGGTTAAGCAGTAGTTATAATACAACTGCAGCAACCATAGTCATACAATATTTAGTGAGTGTTTGTGTGTGTGTGGGGGGGGGAGGTGGGGGGGTTACTTTGCAAGTGCATTGTGGGTGTTGCACTGATCTTTAAAAGTAATAAACACAATGTAACCCAGAATTAAGATGTTTAGCCTTTATTGATACCCATTGTGTGATTTGGTGCACAAGGATTGATTTGATATGTACTGTCCATTGAGACATATTGATTTTAGGCATCGCCTGCAGAACTACAGAGTGCCAAACAGCCTTCTCTCTGTGAAAGGCAGCTCAATAAGAGAGCGTACATCTGTATCATGAGTGGAGAGGTGTGAATTACCCAGGCTGATCTGTTGTAGAACAGCTTGAAACAGCTGAAACATCCAGATACACGTTTGTTATCCTGAAATTAAAATTGGTTTTCATTTGCTTCTGATACACACGTGTTGATGTGCAGATCTATAACTTCCATTCAGCTATGATGTCCGGGGAGACTTCATTTAAGATGTTTTAAGACAGCGTATATCCGTATATCAAAAATGGAAGATAAATAATTGAAAAAGAGCAGAGCTTAGGTCAAACATCTCTAAAGTCTAATAGCTACTACACCAGATCAAAGTATGAGACTTGAATGGCACCGACCGGGCACTTTGTAGGTCTCACTGCCAGGCAAAGAAAATGCAGAGCCTAAACAATATTGCCTTTGAGAGTATAAATATGAGTATAATATGATACAATTATATATAAATATTATATTAGGGAATTTTGTAGTGATGGAAACGGGGAGTATTATGAATGTAAAGCGGCAACATATTGTGATTACAGATGTGATGAAGGCTTTAGATATTGCCATAATTGCTGCAGAATTCAGTGGATTTAACGTCCTAAAGCAGGGACTGATCCGTTTTTTTTTTTTTTTAAAGGGAGAATTTGACATGTGGCTGTATTATATCAAAGGGTTTCATTAACCTCTGGTGAGTGATAACAGTCAGATAAATCCTTGCGACCATCCGGGCTCCTTAGAGCATAGCATTACCCTGAGACCCACTTAAGGTGTTAAATTATAGACTGCTATATTGCTGGATATAGAATGAAGAGGCATTCTGCAACAGTCTACAGATTTCATATTTGATACAATATAGAACGTGACATTGTAGCAGAGTAATTGTCAGGTGTTTTTAAAAGTAAGAAGGCTGAATGTAATTCCTTTCCTATTAAAAATAGCAGCAATGTGATTGACTTTCCCAGGCAGTGATTCAGGACCTCGGAGAGCTACTCTCTGACTGCTGCTGTGTGGATGTTGTTACATATCCGGCTGGAAGGGACTTTCTAGCGAACTTCGTTTCCTGTGTCTCCTCTGAATCACTGTTCAAATTCTCCGAGGAGGGTTCATGATGCTGGCAGAGATGTATGGTCTAATTAGCGTGCAGTTAATCAACTAATTTTGCTGTGTACTTCACGAAGGCCTAATTGATTAATTATATGTTAATTAAGGAATACTTAAGCTTTCTCCAGACCTATAGTGTGACTGGTCACCTGAATTCTCTGAGATACTAGTCAATCTGTAATGGAAAACTGAAACACATAATGATTTACTTCACTTTGCATTTTTAAGAGCATTCCAGAGTGAGCTACTGTTACATTTCTTTACTAACGTTCCTGTTGATCACATGGATTTAGGGAATGCAAGTCAGGCATAAGGCCTGCTAATACATCTGTGCCTGATGCATTTCGCTTGTGCCTGGTGGATTAACGCAGGGTCAGTTTGTGAATGAGGTTTGTGTCACTGTGTCTGTGAGTTTCATGTACCTCCCATTTGTTAGAATAATTCATACCAGCAATGGATGGGATGGATAGGCTGCCCATTGGCATCTGGTACCTTAAGGATAAAATTGGTTCACTATGTTACTAAACTGTTAATCATTTTGTTATGGTTTAAGTATATATTGTTTACCTGGGCTGGGTTTAATGGGTAATTGAAAACATCCACATAAAGTTCTGGTAACGTATTTACTGTATCCTGGGATAATAGGTTTTGGGGGATAATTTGGTATAAAATGTTGCCTGGTAAGGAGCAAAGAAAGTACATTTAGTGACTGCATTCTATGAATGCTTTAAGATGCAAAATCACCCACTGTTGTGGCTTGACAGGTTATCCTGGATGTGATGGGAGTTAAAAGATTTTGATACATGAGTGAGGAGTTGGATATAGCAAGAGTGTGACAAAGTACCACTTGTGCCTGGAGAGGACTAATTGCCAGCCTCCTGCCATGTGACTATGGTCCCTGGGAGACTTTGCCAGTTAAAAAGACTATTTGGGCTTATTGGCTTTTAAAAGACTGTATCTGCCCTTTGATTCCATGGGAGCATGTGTCTCTTCCCCTCCCCCTCTAATACCTATACCATTGTTCTCCAGCAGGGCGTTGTCCCAGGGACACTGCCAAACCAGTTGAAACTAGCTGTTTTGTCCCAAATAAGACTTTTACCTAACTTTTGAGCTACTGGAGGGAATTGTATGATTTTTGGGTATGTTTATAATTTAAGTGTGCTGAGTTCGAATATGTTCGAATATGAATATGCGATTTTTTCTCATTGAGCTGCATTGGGAAGTCTGTGATTGGACAGCCACAAAAAGTCTGGGCGGGGTTAGAAGGGGAGGGTTTGCAAATGCTGCAGACAAGTGAACTGCAGTGTTTGCAAGTTGTTTTAAAATATACCCTGAATGAAACATTGCATAATTAAGTGCATGTTTTTGTTTGTGATATATTTACTAAATAGTGATTTATATATATATATATTTTTTGTATTCGGGCAGTGGCGTGTCCTATACCTTGGCAAACTATGTGCCTATACCTTGGCAAACTATGACTAAACCAGAGATCTGGCACATTTACAGAAATATATTTCAGGCAAACAGAATTAAATGTTTGCCTTTTCACAGACATAGCACTGAGGGGATAAGTCATTTTTTACATCGTATCATTACAATTAATTTTACCTATAGGAGAGATAGCAAGCAACAAATATTTACAAAAAAATATGTTTATTCCAATACACCTGTCCCATTATCATAATAGACTTATAACATTTTACTTTGCATGTTTTCCAGGCTTTGTTAAGATGACCAACCTATACATACATGTTCTTCGGTATAACTTGTATTATTTTCTGTAATTTCTTTGGAACTCATATTGTATGATCTAAAGCCGTAGAGCCAAAATAAATCCAAGTTTTTGTCTGGTAAGTCCAAATGGGTACATATACTTTGAATTCCATTAATCTTTCACAAATAACTGTGTCACCACTAGTACCTGCACATTCACCCTTAAAAAAACGCACAGGTAAATACTATGTCAAACGAACTATTGACAAATAAGTGAATGCAGCTCCAAGTCCGTCTGGCTATGCCGTACTAGACTAGTATATAATTTGACACACACAGCGTCTCAGTTGAAGACAGATTTATTTCTATCCTGTGGTGATATCATTTCTACTGCCTACACTGTCCTCTGATTTTACTTAGCTAGAGGTCACCATGTTTGATGACATATATAATCCTATCACAGAGACATTATCAAGACAATAAGCTCTTTCACACCATTCTCAAGTATTAATGCCTGCTTCGAATTACCATCAAATATGTATTTTGATGCTAATTGCTTTAGCAGGGGAGCTGGCCTTACAATAAATCTGTTTTAATGAGACCACAGAACAAATTGTATTCATGTTGTTGAATTTGTGTGCACAAGACATGTTTACATGTGTGGGTAAACCTACATTCAAAAGCAGGATCACGGAAGTACAACAAACTGCAGACATACCCATATCATTTAACCCTTTTACTTCAGAAGCTGTGTCCTCGAAGGGTTAAACTGGCTGTGCACATAAAACATTCAGATGTATTCACTTAAGTGGGAATTGTCAAATATCTAAACAGAATACAAAATAAATTCTAAAGTTTAAGACAAAATTGTTTAAACTCTTAGTGACCATGGATGTATCAGGTACGTCCGACAAAAAAACAGTCATTAAGGACCGTGGACGTACCAGATACGTCCGTGGGGAATTAGAGCACTGGAAGCAATCATGATTGTTTCCAGCAGCTCTAATTGTATTGCAGTGATGCCTCGATTGCAGCGATACCCCTCTCAATGCCAGTGGCTGCTGGAGAACACCGGGGAGGGGGAGTGGGGGGGAGCGATCACTTCTGGGTTGCTTCACGTGGAGCCCGGCTATCAGGCAGGCTTCCGTTGCTCTGCCTGTACTGAGTGGCTTGAGGGGGTCGAGGTACTCAGTAAATATATAAACAAAAAAAAAAAAATCAAATAATTAATAAAAATTAAAATTTAACCACTGCCCTCCCTCTCCCTCCCTCCCCATGTACTTACCGATCGCCGCTGTTCCCCTTCCGGCGATCAGTCTTCTTCAATATAGGACCCCCAGGGGTCATGTGACCACTCTAAAAGAGCGGTCACATGGCTGCAATAGGTGTCCACAGTGCTGCCAGCAGGGGGACTGCCTAAACTGACAGTCAGTCCCCCTGCTGGTGAAAAACGATTAAAAAAGTTAAAATAAATAAATAAAAGGGAACAAATTTAAAAAATATATATTTTTTTTAGTTTTTTCATTTTTATATATATATATTTACATATATTATATCTAAATATAATATGTATATATATATATATATATATATCGTATATATAACGTCATAATAAGTGTATTTTTATTAATATATACATATATTAATATAAAAATACACTGAGAGTAAAATTACACACGTGTATATACATATTTATATATATAATATATATAATAACTATATATATTGTGTGTATATATATATATATATATATATATAATAAAAAATAATAAAAAATAAATAAAAAACTGTAAAAATAATAAAAAAATTAAATATATATATGTAATTTTGTTCTAACTGTATTTTGATATTAATATATATATACATATATATTTATATCAAAATACACTTAGAATTAAATATATATGTATATAAAAATAAGAGCGCAAAAAAGCAAATAAATAACCAATATACTGGTGACAAATTAATGAATTAACAAATTATTAGAAGCAGCTAAAACCACATTAGAAGTTTCCCAATTTCACACATACAACATATTAAAATCGTGTTAGCGCTATGTAAGAGAAGCCCTCAATCCAAAAAAGGGTGCTCCACGAGTACTCTTATGAAGAAAAAATATTTATCATCCTGCTGCCGCAAACTACTGTGTCTTAAGTCAGTGGACTATCTCTGTGACAACAATTAACCCCTTCAATACCAAAGAACTCTGGGACATTTGTATATATATTTTTTTCTTCGTAGATTCCATATATTACCAATATCTGCTATGAACACTAGTAAGGTCCATTGGTAACTAACAGATATTTTGTTACAAATAATGGTTATAAATATTTTTTCTTCATAAGAGTACTCATGAAGCGCCCTTTTTTTTAATTGAGGGCTTCTCTTACATAGCCCTAACACGATTTTAATATGAAATTATATATACATCTATGTATATCCCCTTAACGACCGCGGATGTACTATGTATGTCTGACAAAAACACAGACCGGACTTACCTGGACCGGCGATCCACAGTGATCACCATGATCACAATGGCGCAATAGGACTATAGGTGCTGCCAGCAGGGAGTCTAACACAAAAAAATTAATACCCAAAAGTTTGACAAAGCTGGTGATAGAATTAGTGCATGGAAAGTGTTAAAATACCACCATTTGAAATACCCTAGGGTGTCTACTTTTCAAAAATATATGGTTTGATGGGGGTAAATCACATTCAAAAATGTCCCAAATAGGACATGGGTGCATGATGACCAGCTGTGAAAATTCCAAGTTGGAAAACTGTAATGCGCATCCTCCAAATAAGGTCTTTTAGCCCCCAGAGAATCCAACACACCTATACATGGGGGGGTACCACTGTATTCAGGAGATGTTGCTGAACACATATTTGGGTGTGCTTTGGTAGAAACCCTTAATGTTCTCCGTACATGTAGTCTTAAATTGCTATGTGTGTCAAAATAATCACCAATTATTATTATTTTTTTTAAATTTGGCATAGATTGGTGGTAAAATGGTTGCATGAAAAGAGTCAAAATACCCCAAGTTTAATACCTTAGGTTGTCTTCTTTTAAAAAAGATATACATGTGAAGGGTTATTCAGGAATTCCTGACAGATATCAGTGTTACAATGTAACTTGCGTTAATTTTGAAAAAAAAATGGTTTGGAAATAGCAAAGTGCTACTTGTACTTATAGCCCTACAACTTTCCAAGAAAAGTTAAGAACATGTTAACATTGGGCATTTCTAAACTCAGGACAAACTTCTGAAACTATTTATCATGGGTGTTTTTTGGCGGTTGTAGATGCGTAACAGATTTTGGGGGTCAAAGTTCGAAAAAAAATTTTTTTCCAACTTAGCTCTTTCAAATTTTTCATTTTCCATTTTTCAGTCAATTCCTGACAAGTGAGTAATTCCTTGCCCTGCCAAGTAAGGATCTGTATAGGTATGTATTTTGCTGAACTTGCTGCAATACAATACTGTGCAATTAAGAGATTGTTTCTCTAAGCCTAAAAACTTAGATTTTTTTTGCATGGTCATTCTGCTGGTCCCACTTGAAATCTGTCTTAATGTCACTCCAAATGCGTACGCAGCCACTAAAGACCATTTAACGTCTGCTTATGCATGTTTATAGTGATAAGAGATAAGATATGCAAGAATCAATGCAATCTGACAACAGGATAGAAAAAAAAAAAGGATTTCTCTTGTCAAGGCAATTGACTTGTTGTAAGTGTTATCAGTTTTATAACAGGTTTGATAGTAAAACCTGGCCACAAGCCCACTCATGGCTGCCTGGACAGTAAAGTGAAGAGGCCAGGTCGTGTTGGAGAATCCCTGGAATTAAATTGAAGGGAGAGCTGTATGTCTACACCTGGAACTAGCATAGAACATAAGAACTCTGAGAAACATCAAGAGCTGCTCCAAGCACTATGACCTCTTATGTGGTTTGAGGTGGTTATGGTGTTCGGATTCTGTACGTGCAGCATTTAGCTGAGAGACGCAGCACAAACAGAGTTAACGCCCTTTGCTTTGTCGCCAACTCCGGAAGCTCATTAGCTACTCTGAAATCAGAGGTGCGGGCTGGCCACTGTTAAATCTGTGCATATTTGGTGTATGTCGTCAGCACGCAGACGACCAATAGTGGTATGGATCTTCCTCTACGCTGACAAAGTCCTCCCTGACATGCCTTCCCTTGCAGTGAGGTGGAGAGATTTCACAGTAGGAGGATAGGGCTGCAGGGTGAACGCACATAATTTTATTGGGGGGGATAGGGAAGTGGAGCAAGTCAGCACAGCTTACTCTCCAAGTAAAAACAGAGTTTTAGTAACTCTTTAAGTGATCATGTGTAGGCAAACCTTGTGTAGCGGAGAGCCGATCTTGCACAGCTATTCTCCACTAGAGATCCCAGTGAGGCTCAGGAACAAGGTGATGTTAAGTCCACAGGCAAGGTTTCCAGCAGGTAGAGTAATACAGCAATATCCCCATCGCAATCCCAATAACTGGACGACACACAGTTTCAGGAGTAGAACTAACTAGCTTTATTTCACAGTTCCTTATAAAGCCCTCTCCCATGCAAGGGAGGAGGTTCTATCACTTAAGACATTATCCAATCTCCAAGTAGTAACCTCCCACAGATCTCCTCCCCTCCTCTAGCATCATAATCCCCTTATCGTGTACACAGTTTTCCCCGAGTTTTGGATGTACCCTAAATACTTGGGGTACATCCACAAATCCAACATCCCCAGATAGCTCTATTCTGGGGGACCAACATACTTAAAAATTAGCCCATTCGGATAAAGCGTTCGGGAGTTATGGGACTTTGAAGTTTGGACCGACCGCAGAGGTAAAGTATCCGAAAACAGTTCCATGTATTCTGGCCCTGCGGTCGGTCACAAACAGGCGAATGCAAAGGGGTGAAATATTACTGTTAAGTGGCCTGACGGGGATTCGGATGAATCCCCTAGTTTGTGGGGTTCTTTCTACCGAACGGCGGGCCGTTCGGTAGTTTCCCCACGAAGTATTAGGAGTCTGGAGGTCTCAGCGGTGTTTGCCTAGTCAAGTGTCCGATTTTGGTTCCAGACACTCGACGGCAAAACACCGCTGTTCGGCAGTCTAAGATGGCCGCCGCCACGTGTTCGCATCCCGAATGGCGGCCACCCAGAGAACAAAGACCACACCGCATGAATAGGTAATTACCCGTTTGCAACATTGTTGCAAATGGTAATTGAGGGCACACTTTACACAGGGGGGGGTCTGGTTGTTCGGTAGTTTCATTCCCTTGTTTTATTTGAATGATTCTACCGAACAACTAGAGGAATACAGTTCTTTATATACATTTAACTGTCAATATAACCGGATACCATGCTTTCTATACATGTTCACACACATTAAACCAGCAATATGACTAAATACACTATTTCTCATACATGTTGTGGGACAGCCCGGTACCAATCCGCTACACCTTGGTTAAGACAGATCATTGAGGACTTTCAGTAGAGCTATAAGCACCAAAGACTCAATGTAATATTTATAGTGCAAATAGGTTCTGAACGCCACCTTACTTTTTTGACCATCTCATCTCATGGCTGCCGAGAAGTCAGGGCAGAGCCTTGCTTTTTCTCAAATGGATCCCAAGTAATTTGACAAAACATGTCAGACAAGGCCCATATCATCTTTTCACCCAAAGCACTTCACTGAGCTGTAGTATCCAACTTGCTTGAGGTGTCCCTTTAATTCCATAGTAAAGAAGGTTAAGACAATATTTTCATTAACTTTATGTTAAGATAAATACCTGTTATCCCATATATCATTATCATTATTGCATTTTTAACAAATATCCCATATACATGATTGCGTTTGTTTTAAAATGTAGATTTAAAATGTTTTGTTGATGTGTACTTTTTTGTTACAGTGTGTTTACTCTACTGAAAGCGGACATTTTTAAAAACCAAGACATGCTTTTTTAGTCATTATTCAACATTTTATTCGCGATTAGGATGTGCTACGCCGACGTTGAAGCTGTATAAGTCAAGGGTTCAGAGATTTTACTTCAAAGAGATATTTTAAATACCGCATGTCTGAGTCTGCATAATAATTAATGTGACCTTCGTGTATAGACACATATAATCATTGCAAAACTACACACAGATGTATAAACCAAGGGACGTTCAGGTATAAGTGGTTAACACTCACCAATACTCTACACGTCTATGATGACTGGAGGGATTTGAACTGACTGCCTTTATACCGCAATAATTTTTGAGCCAAGCATTTAGCTAACAGACAATAAATCAAATGCTCTCCTGTGTGTCATGTATTCCTTATTATTCTGTATGACAAGTGTACTTTTAATTTAAACAAAATAAAAAAAACTTTAGCTTTTAAGATGACGCAGACCCTTTGAAGGGAACAGAATTTTCTCTGAATCATAGTTCTCTAACAGGCCAGACATAATCTATTTATTTTTAGCTCTAAGATTTTTCCAATTTAATTCCCGTTTTAGAAAAAATTATTAAAACTCATAAAATTAAAGAAAAAAAAAGTAAAAAAAACAACAACAAAAACAAGTTAAAAAGAAAGAGAATTAAAAGAGCTCTAAACACCTTTAGTGGTATCCCTTAAACCACCTCTTTAAATACACACACTATACATACATAAGTTAGAGCTGGTGTAATGTAAATCTGTAAAGATAAAATGTAACAAAAAATAGTGCAATATTGCCAGTACAAATACTTTTGGAATTGGTAAAATCAGGAATATCACTCACAAGTGGAGAGCCATTAAAGGGAAATTCCAGTGCCAGGAAAACAATCTGTTTTCCTGGCACTGCAGGTCCCCTCTTCCTCCCACCCCCCAATCCCCGGTTGCTGAAGGGGTGAAAACCCCTTCAGTCACTTACCAGAGGAAGCGATGATGTCCCTCGTCGCTGCTTCCTCCTCCGCTGCCACTCCTACTCTGCATTGCGTCGGCCGGTGGGCGAGACTGATCCCGCCCACCGGCCGGGGAGACCTAATGCGCATGCGCGGCAATGCCGCGCATGCGCATTAGCGCTCCCCATAGGAAAGCATTGAAAATGCTTTTCAATGCTTTCCTATGGGGAAATGAGCAACGCTGGAGGTCCTCACACAGCGTGAGGACGTCCAGGGACGCTCCAGCACAGGTTTCCTGTGCTATGAAGGAGGAAGTTCCCTCTAGTGGCTGTCTAGTAGACAGCCGCTAGAGGTGGAGTTAACCCTGCAAGGTAATTATTGCAGTTTATAAAAAACTGCAATAATTACACTTGCAGGGTTAAGGGTAGTGGGAGTTGGCACCCAGACCACTCCAATGGGCAGAAGTGGTCTGGGTGCCTGGAGTGTCCCTTTAACATCATATGGGTCTGATGAGAAATGTGGTAGGGCACTTGGACCTCCTTTAAGTGCCTTACCACATTTACCATCAGACCCATATGATGTTAATGGCTCTCCACTTGTGAGTGATATACCTGATTTTACCAATTCTAAAATATTGCACTATTTTTGTTATATTTAATCCCTACAGTAAAAACAAAAAACAAGCTTTGAAGAACTATCTGCATGTAAAGTTGTGTATGGCACCCGTCCCTTGGAGATAACAGCTGCCTATTTGTCAGATGTAGCGCTTGGCTTTAACATTTTAAAGGCTTAGAGCAGATTTTGACAGCAGATAAAAGCCAATCGCCCATATATGCTGGCTATTTACAATTTAAAAATACAGGCTTTATCCTTCTCTTTACTTACTTTTATCAGCTGCAGTATATCTACCCCGAGCTTCCTTGAAATACTCCAATATGTTAACCACTACCACCTCTGCTGGAAGGCTGTTCCATGCATCCTCAACTCTATCAGTACAGAAGTATTTACCGACATTAAACACAAGTTTTCCTTTCTCCAGCTATTGTTCTAGCTACCCTCTTTCTTCTCAAAGGATTTAGTTAAATTAAATAGCTCTATAACTTAACACCACCACATGCAAACAGGACAGCTGATACTCATCAGAACAAACAAGAATAAAACTATGTTTTTAATGGTCACAGAGAACTAATGTTATCACAGAAAGAAAAAAAAAAAAACACATGTACTGTCCTGGCAAACAAAGCAAGAGATCTTAGGAAACAATATATAAACCTGTGGAACAGATGGTCAATATTTAGTTTAGATTTTTACTCATTAAATGAATATTTGGCTGAACCTGAAACAATCATTTTGAGAAAATGAGCTTGGCGCTCGTACAGATAACACTGTGCTCTAGCAATTTGCGGGCCTTGTTATTTGCTGATCCCAGAGAGATTTTAAGACTTTTTGAAAAGTGAAATTTTAACTAGTGTACCATGCTGAGTACAGATTATTTTGTGTACACAAGACTTGGTGTATAATAAAAAAATATCAGACATATTTTAGAATTTTGTTCATCATATATAAACAAGAGGACATAGTCTTAAATTAGAGATGCAAAGGTTTAAAAATAATATCAGGAAGTATTACTTTACTGAGAGGGTAATGGATGCATGGAATAGCCTTCCAGCTGAGGTGGTAGAGGTTAACACTGTAAAGGAGTTTAAGCATGCGTTGGCTAGGCATAAGGCTATCCTAACTATAAGATAAGGCCAGGGACTAATGAAAGTATTTAGAAAGTTGGGCAGACTAGATGGGCCGAATAGTTCTTATCTGCCGTCACATTCTATGATTCAATATATCTACATCTATCAAAAGAGAAACAATCAGATTTTGTGTTAAAAATGTTACTGAATCCAGCACATAAAATTAGCTAGGCCTTTTATTTTAGAATGGTGGGTGATGGAGGTCTGTGTGTGATGGCACAGACCTCTTTACTGGTTCCTGTTGGCATATTGCAGGGTGAACGCAAACAGCTGGTAACGGAGCATTAGCCAGTTATCAGAAATTGAGTTAAACTGGGAAAAGACTAGGTCAACAAGGGGTAATCTTGACATTGCAGATGTTTTATGCATTATCTTTCCCGTCATACTCAGAAAGGTAAGATGGCTGCCAGAAGTCTGCTCGGCTGAGACGGGAGACAGAAAAGGAATGGGAGACAGAAAAGGAAATTAGTCTGTATCAATTTACCCCATTCACTAATAAACCAACCGAATAAAAAGACATAATAATAAACTTTGTCACACCAATGGATTCTGGGAAAAGTATATAGCGAATCAGCATTAAATGCCCTGTCTGTGCCAACTGGAGATTGCAAGGTTAAAAAATAATTCAATCTAAACAATGAGCGAAAATTAAGCAGTGCATAGGATAAACAAATAAAAGGGTCTGTAGGTACTTTTGTTTGCTGGGTTCAAATACTTTCATCTGAAAGATGTATATTTGTACAGAAATACATTTTTTTGTTTCAGGAGGATTTTAAGGGGTGTTAAAAATTATGTTACAAACAAAAATAAATACAACTAAGCAAAGAATTTCCAAGACAGTCTGTATTGGTATATAAAAATAATGCACCATAATAATAAAAAAAAATTAAAAAAACACACACACACACACAGCACAGCAAATGTCAAGTCTTGTTTTACTGCAGACAGCTTGTTCCTTTGACACCTACATGAAAAAAAGGTAATCCTCTTTGGAGAAAGTGGCTTGAACTCTCGTCGGCTTGCACCGTATAATTGTGCTTCGTGTTGTTTGGAACATGTCTGTCTTAACAGGAGTTTTTGTAGAAAATGGAACTTGTTAACACTCTTCGGTAGCTTTGGCCACAAGAAAGTTCTGGTCTTCAGGGGTCGAGTGGAGTGGAGAGAACCAGAATGCGGTGATGAATACATTGACAGCCGTAATAACCAGAATTAGCCCAGTCACAATGTTATTCAGCAGGTGTACTCTACAAGGAGTAATGATGGCAAATCAGTGATCAAAGGCATCTCTTACAGACATGAGGAATAACCCCACATGCAGAGTCTACAATAACAGTAACAGACTGGACTAAAATAGATGTATTACTGGTCCTTAGAGTGGCTGGGGTTAACACACAATTAAGTGGACACAAAGTCAATTACATGTCAGGATAACAAAGAGACAGTGTAAACAAGTCTAACTGGAATCAGGTAAACGGTATATCAGTAGAACAGGTAAACAAGTCAGAAAAGGGTTACAGAGAAACTCAGGGTCATGAACCCTGATCCAAGGTCAATACCAGAAACATCACAATGTAACAAGGGATGCACTTAAGCGTACTGAGAACAGAAACCAGGAAAGGGCTCAGTAAATGGAGTCAGAGGTGTTTAAATACTGGTATGTCTGATTGGATTGGTCCATGTCATGCCTGCAACCCCAGAACATGTATGAACGTGGACCATGGTGTAGCTTATATAGGGTTTGACAGAGATAGGGTTAATACCAGCCTTACCTCCTTCTCAGCAACCTGTAGATATTACACTAGCAATACTCAGTATCCTGCTCCCATGGGAACCTTCAAAACAATCACCAACATATATAGTAGCACTAAGCAACCCTTTCCTCACCATAAATATGATTACAAATGCCCCAAGTGCCTGTCCCATGAGACATGTAATTTATTTAGATTTTTACAGAATGTATAACACAACAAGACCTTGATTTTACTATGTATGCTGGGTAGCTATTCCACGTACCTACTACACTTTCAGTATTAACATTTACGGTAGTTTAACGTAAACGCTATTCCAGGCACCTTCTAACGCTATTCCAGGCACCTTCTATACCTTTCATATCACTGTTGTCTATCACTGGTATCGGCCACTCTTTCCTTATCATCGTAAGCATTGACAGCTACCTCTAGAAAACCATTCAAATTATTACCCTTTTATGTCACTGTTCCATGTACTGCTACCTCTGACAGGTAATGCAAGGTACATACTACCCTTTATATATTTATAGATTGATTTTCGCACACCTCTGGGTGGTATTTTTTGTATTGCTCATTTGTCATTTGTCATTTGTATTGGACATTTGTCACAAGTTTAATTACATGAGCTGGTACATTATACCTGGTAGCCCTCTTTTTCAGTACATTTCCTATTACCAAAATTGTTTCGCTTCCACTTTATTTAATTGCCAATTGCCATAACAAAGATTTCAATCTCTTTTTTAGTAAGTAACAAGTCCAAGAGCTAAAAAACAAAAAAACAAAAAAAAAAAAAACAGAAGAAAAAAAGAAAACAGAGCTCTCAAGCTCGGTATAAAAACTGGCAGCATGACTCAGAGTAATAAACACAAACAGAATACAATTATAGAGGGAATTCTCTATACAACACAATATATACATAAAAGACGGTTTCTGCTTGCAGGAAGCCGTAATTACATGAGTAAACATGTATCATCTTCTAATCGCGCTGACAAACTCAGCCATACTGCAATCTAGGCAAACAAAACACGCATCGTCCCAGCTTTCTGAGCTGAAACGTTCTGAACTTACTCGAATAGGAGAGATATATAGGCAGGTTGAGTATTAAGGGGCATGACAAAAGTCCGCAGTGCCAAGGTTAGACCTCGTTGACCTCGATTTATCTCGGTTAATCTCGATCTACTGTAACTTGCTAATGCTCAGCTACCAGCTGTTTGCATTCTCCCTACAAACCCAGTTAAATCTGAGTGGGTCAATGAGTAAGGCCATTATTCTGAGCTATTAGGAGCAGTTCAGTGAAATATCTACATTTGGAAGCAATGGATTTTTCTTGGTGAAGGGAGGACGTTGGTCTTGATAATTACCTTGCTACGTTATTGGGTGCAATATACCATATTGAAGAGCAGCCATGATTCTCCCACTAGATACTTTATTAGAGATATAATTGTCAGCCGCTTTGTGATAAGGCCTTTATGCGCAAATATTGCATCATTTTCTATTATATCTCTTTAGTCAGACTGTAAATACTGCTGAAAAAGCTTCGCTCTCATGTAGCAAATCTTCGGGCAGACTAATCTTTTCTTTGGCAAGCTTTGTGTGCACTGTAAGAGGAATATACTAAATATTTTTAAGTATCTCTAAATCTGGGGACTCAATGTCTGGCAAAACGTAGCATCCTGCTGGGAACGCTGGGACGAGGATTTGCTTTGAGATTTTAGCTTAATTCGGCATTAACAAAACAACCGTAGCCACTCATTCAAAGGAAATTTTCAAAGAATGATTGATTAAAGCTCCTTGAGATATTTTCCTGCACGATAATGTTATTATTAAAGGAGCAGCTTGTATTTAATCCAGACCATATGGGGTAAAGCAGGTCAAAAAAATTACCTTTTCTCCACCCCAGCTACAATAGAACCAGGCCTATATTTACTTGTCTACAATGCAATCACGCTCAGCACAATCTGTATCACCTGTGTTCAAGCAAGGTTGCCCTTAGATGCTTGGGTGTTCATAGATTCCGTAGTGTGAAATAGATTTAAAATGATAAAAGTATTCTCTCTATTAAATGAGAATGAATGACAAAAGGAGATCATAGGTATTATTAGGGGTGATTTGGGGGGCTGAGCATATTTTAATTTAAATGTTACAGTTGTATCATGGTCTGCTGAGCTACTTAGGGGGAAGAGGTGATGCTGTTAAGATTTGGTTTAAACCCCCAAAGCTCTGTTAGTGTAGGGTTCATCAAATTTTCCATTGGGTTAAAGGGACACTCCAGGCACCCGGACCACTTCTGCTCATTGGAGTGGTCTGGGTGCCAACTCCCACTACCCTTAACCCTGCAACTGTAATTATTGCAGTTTTTCATAAACTGCAATATTTACATTGCAGGGTTAACTCCACCTCTAGTGGCTGTCTATTAGACAGCCACTAGAGGTCACTTCCTGGGTTCTAGCACAGGTTTCCTGTGCTAGAGCGTCGCTGGACGTCCTCACGCTGTGTGAGGACCTCCAGCGTCGCTCAAAACCCCATAGGAAAGCATTGAAATGATTTTTCAATGCTTTCCTATGGGGAGACGTAATGCGCATGCGCGGAATTTCCGCGCATGCGCATTAGGTCTCCTCGGCCGGTGAGCGAGATTAGTCTCGCCCACCGGCCGACGTAATCACTAGGAGGAGCGTCGCGGAGGCGGAGACAGCGGCGAGGGACATCGCCGCTGTCCCAGGTAAGTGACTGAAGGGGTTTTCACCCCTTCAGTAACCGGGGATTGGTGGGTGGGAGGGAGAGGGACCCTCCAGTGCCAGAAAAACGGATCGTTTTTCTGGCACTGGAGTTTCCCTTTAAGCCACTTGTGTTTTTAGAATGTAGCACCGCTCCTGGGAGATATTTACGTGCTTCTAACAGAAACAGGGCAACAAATGAAAACAATAATGATTCCACTGGTATCCATGGGGAAATACATTTTTAAAATTTGCCCTACATACTTGTTGGTGACACTTTTGATAAGTTGTGGCAGCCAGACTCTGTACTATAGGATAATAATAGTAGATTTCAAGTCTTTAAAAAAAAATAAAAATTTAATTGATCAATGTAGAAGCATAGAAGCATTTCTCACATGTGGGAGGGCTAATTTTAACCATATTTCCTCATGACCCTCTGTCTGACACATAACTATGGGAACTGCAAACCTCCCAACATTTCAAATGAACAAAGAGGGACACTTTCATTTTAGGGGTGTGATATAGTGGCCAGGGATGGAGCTGATCTGGAAAATTTTAGGTGACTTACCAATAACAATTTAAGGAACTAAAACATAATTCAGATCAGATTTACTGATTTCTAAACACATTTATTGTAGTTTAAAGACACATTACTGCATGTAACATTGCTGTGGCGCTCTGTTATACACTCAGACACACCAACAATATGGAAAAGACATGTGCATTTGTTTTCGTACAAACACGGTTTCGTACAAAAATTCGTGTTTTTTCGTATTCGTTTACCGAAACGTAAACGAAAGTCCTACATACGAAAAGAAACTGAACGAAAGGGCAAATGCCAAATGCATTGCTTTTTCATTTCAGTTCTTTTGTTTATTGTACACACTGCGCATGCGCCAATAAAAAAATGCAAGGAGGGAGCTGGCAGCGCTACCAGCTCCCTCCTTGTAATAAACAACCATTCAACCCCACCCACCCCCGCATTAACCTATGGGGGTCACTATGACTAGGTTAAATCCTCCTGCATGCCCCTACTTGTCGCCAGTGGCTGCTCACTGTCATTTAAAACTACTAGTGACTGGGCGGAGCTTATATCCCCCGCATGCCCCTTCTCACGGCATTCCGTGAGTAGGGGCATGTCGCCTAAACAAATTTCAAATTACTATTGCTACCCAGTCACTAGTGCAATAAGGGGGTACCTGGCACAGGTTAAATCCTCTCCATGAGTAGTGGCATGTCGCCTAAACATTTAAAACTGGATATAAATCAGTATGTTATATAGAAGTGATAGAGAGCTACGGTAAGAGTACATGTTACCAATAGTTATAGCAAAAACTATAACAATGTTGCACCAAGGGCACGGCACAAAATGAGCTCCGCAGGGCGGAGAATGGCTTATAATGCCTTCCCACGCCCTGCAGTTAGTCTGAGAGTGCTCTGATTGGTTGGTTTAAGCCAACCAATCAGAGTGCTCTGACAGGTAAATGAAGAGACTGACAGGTAAGTCTCTACATTTACCTGTCAGAGCACTCTGATTGGTTGGCCTGAAATCCAATAAATTAGAGTGATCTGTGTCATTTTACACAGCGTGGGAAAGTTCTTTGGAACTTTCCTATGCTGTGTAATTTCACTCATAACCCTCTGATTGGTTACTTTCAAAAAAGAAAAAAAAAGCCAGTCAGAATGTTTTCAAATACCGTATATACTCGAGTATAAGCCACGTTTTTCAGCACATTTTTTATGCTGAAAAAGCCCCCCTCGGCTTATACCCAAGTGAGGGTCTGTATTATGACAACTTATATTGCCATAATATAGACCAGGACCGCCTGGCCCATGACAATTTACCAGTAGCTGCTGCATTTCCCACCCCAGGCTTATACTCGAGTCAATACGTTTTCCCATTTTTTTGTGGTAAAATTAGGTGCCTCGGCTTAAATTCAGGTTGGTTTATACTCGAGTATATATGGTAATTTCTATTCAATATATATTAAGCTATTTTGGACAGGACCCTCTTCATCTAATGTTCCCATATGTTATAAGACAATAATTTAATAGTCTGTCTATCTATCTAATCAGTTACAACACCACAGACAGGTGAAGTGAATAACATTGATTAGATCATTACAATGGTATCTGTCAAGAGGTAGGATATATTAAACAGCAAGATATACAGTCAGTAAAAAAAATATCTGAGTGACATGGACTAAACAGTGATGACTAGACGACTGGTGAGATGATCTCCAAAATAGCCAGTCTTGTGGCATGTTACCGATATGCAGTGGTTAATACCTACAAAAAGTGGTGCAAGGAAGGACAACCGGCATCATGGGTCATGGGAGCCCCAGGCCTGTCTAGTTCAATCACACAAAATAACGAATGTAGCTCTGTTGCTAAAAACGTTAATGCTGGCCATGATAGAAAGGTGTCAGAAAACGCAGTGCATCATAGTTTGCCAAGTATGGGGCTGCCTAGCTGCAGACTGGTCAGATTATCCATGATGACCCCTGTCCACCGCAGAAAGATCCAGTGGAGGCCCCACCTTGCAACTTTCAGGACATAAAGGATCTCCTGCAAATGTCTTGGTGCCAGATACCACAGGGCACATACAGATGTTTTGTGAAGTCCATGCCTCTACGCATCAGATCTATTTTGTGAGGGGACCTACATGATATTAGGGCAGGTTTTAATGTTGTGACTGATCCGTGTATATGTACATAGGAAATATATATATATATATATATATATATATATATATATATATATATATAGACAATGTAATGGAAGCATATATCTTAGCAGTGTGTCATGATGTAAATTATCTAAATCCAACGTTATTTAATATAGATGTAAAACAGTGTTGTTCACTAAGCACCAGATTTTGTCTGAATGGACAAAATCCTGTAAAAAATTACCGAATTCATACTACGTGGCAATTCGCAGATCTACTAAAAGTAAAAAGACGTGTATGGGTTTTCGCCAGTCCAACTGATTCTGTAGAAGCTCGATGGAGGTTAATGGAAGAAAACGCCCAGAAATTGTAGATGGATAAAAATATATACTGACCAGACATTCTATTTACATGATGATTCAGTAAAAAGGCTTAACTCGTAGTCAAAGCATTAGGTGCAATTTGAAGTCACTGGGACAACTGACTACTATAACCAAAAGACCTATTGAGATAATTTTAAACCATGATCTTAGATCCAGATTTATTTATGCAAATTGATTGCATCAAATTTTTAACTGAACTAATTACATGTAAATGAGATGACCGGCCAATTACTCTCAATTAGCTGCGAAAAGTGCCAAGACTCCTGAAGAGAAAATGGCAGTTCAAACCTTGTAGCTTGTCCCCTGGACCTAAAACTTTAACTTAGAACTGTGGATGGTATTGCATTGTAGGATCTTAGCAGATAACCACCAACCTGATGTGCTAAGCGGCTTGTACAACAGAACTGATGGCCACTGTAGAAATTGTAACAATTATATTTGATCTAGGACAATATTTGGAGCTCCAATGCTGTGACAGAAAGGTTTCTGATAGAATATTGTTCAAGGTTCCTCAAGGACGGTTACTGTTACATCATATTAACATTTCATAATCCACACGGTAAACATGTAATTTTATACAGAAATAGCGATCCACAGAAACCAGGTCAATAGGAGGCAATCAGAAAAACTCTTTATTCTTGCATTGTCAGAAGAACATTTCAAAGGACAAAGCAAAAAAATAAAAAAAAATCCCCTTTTCCAATAGCTTTATGCCTGGATTCAATGACCTATGATAAGTATAATACTGGCAATGGATTCTTTATTCATCTATCGAGGTCTATAGCAAAATGAAATCACCAACGTCAGTGTCTCTGTTTATAGGATCTAACACCTGAGCAAAATAGTATATGCCTAGCAATTAAATTCTAATTTTTAACCCCTTAAGGACACAACTTCTTAAATAAAAGGGAATCCTGACGGAATATTTCCGTCATGTGTCCTTAAGAGGTTAAACAAGAGATGTAATTTAAGTGGTCCTCCATTTACGATTTAGACCAAGGATAGGACGAAAGGTAAGGTACTAAAATTCTTATGACCTTTAGCTAAGCTTTGTCTGACGATACGGATTATATTTAAAAAGTACCAATGCCTGCTGTTTATAGTGTGTTTTAATTTTTGTTGGTTTTTTTTACCACTCTGAAGTTATTTTCACTTTTGCTTATAGAGTATGATTATTTAGTTGTTTGTAAACACAACACCAGGTTGATAATTGCATTTCCTAAATGTCGCTATCATGTAGCAACCACATGTTCGGTCCCAAAATATGTTAGTGTCTTTCAATTGTGCAGTATGTAACCTTTACACGATGATATATAATTTATATATATATATATATTAATTATACATGTCTATACTTTTAACACCAAGAAAACTGCCTTTAAAACAACTACTTGTTGGCTAACTCTAATCTTGTTGTACGTCCATAAACAATTCAAGTAATTTATTTAAAAAAAAAAAAAAGAAAAGCACACTTGCCAGAAAATGAATTTGCACTGGTAGCCTCAGCTCATTATTTAATGAGATAATGGTGAGGAAAAGGGTGACTCAAGCCCCTGGCTCAAATAAAAAAAAGGATTAGCAAATTAGTGTCAGCTCACACATCTTTTGGTATTTGCAGCCAGAGTTATGGGGTCCACAGATCACACATTCAAAATCCAACATGTGCTCCTGCAGTAGTCTTTGCGTGTAGAAAATGCAGAAGGGTCAGTGGAAACACCCTTTCTGATATATGCAGTGGGCTAAAGTATCAATTATCATGGTACAAAAATGACACTACTCAATTCCTTCTGTCCTCTAACCCCCCCCCCCCCCCCCCTCACTCCCCAGGTAACTGGACCATGGTGAGGTCAGCCTGTTGCTGGGGATTGATTGTACATTCCAGAATTCTTTCTACCTCCGGTAACTTATCAGGTCAAATGTTCCTATATTCACACCCCTTAGATGCCCACTGATTTTTTTGTGAGCCATTTAATAACCTCATCTCTTGTCTTTTTAATTTTTCGATAATTAACCTGGTTGTGTTTAACCTCAGATGGACTTTACATTTTTATGTAATACTAGGATACAATTTTACTACTTACAATTTTACATTTTTCACTTATCAGTTTACAATAAAGAACTGTACAAAGTATCAAATGACCAGGAACAGCATATCACAATGTTCTCTTGTACAGCATTGTACACTACTCCCCCAACAAAAAAAGCTCATTTTGATTTTGTTATGTTATTGTTTGCAGTGTAGATACTTGTTAACGATATGATGAACCTGCAAACCTCTCATTGTCCGAGATATTAAACACACTATGCCAAATATTACAATGGCATTTAAAGGGTTACAACTCAATCCTCCACCTCTCTGCAAATTTTTTTGTAATAAATAATAATAATATGCCAACCTAACGCACAGGACGAGGGATAATAGAGATGATCTAATTCTGCACAGAGTACGTTTAAGCCATATTCCCATGGAACACACGGACAGAATGTGATATGGCTGAATATATAGGATCTCTTGCAACAGTGTACACGAATATGCTTACATAATGAATCTTCTTTTAATTACCCAAAGCTCTTTGCAAATCTAGGATACCATCTGTCCTAATGCTAGCTTTTTGATGGCATGATGGACTTTTCTGTTCCTCTGTAGTTAGCCAAAATAGCACAGCATAAGTTAATGAATAAATAAACAATTATTAAGAAATTGTCAGGGCTGATCCATCAGAACCTCTTTAGAGGAAAACCAAATGCATTTTTATGTTAGCGGATGTGCCTGGCTTTGTTCTGTTCAATGCACCTTTTGTCTCTTCTGTTATTGTTGCAGATGTTCATTTTTGTCATGTTTAATTCATTGCAATCCCCATCACGGGTCACACTGTACTGACACAGTACAATATTTAGTGCAGACCAATTATCTTTGAAGGTTAGTGTTTTGTGCTAACTAACCAATCACACGTTAGCAGGGCCGGACTGGGGACACAAAAAAAAGCCCTGGAAAAAAAAATCTATGCCAGTCCCATAAGTCATTGTGCCATGTATTATCACATGTAATATGTAATGCTATGTCTTGCCACCCCAGGGGATTGAGTGATATATAAACACATAATATACATATATATATATTATGTGTTTATATATCACTCAATCCCCTGGGGTGGCAAGACATTGCCTCAGACGAAGGCACTGTAGTAGCGTCGAAACACGCTTCAGGCTCACTCTCAACTTTTTAATTTACTGCACATTTTGTCATCACTATGGATAGTTTATGAGGGTTTTTGAATAATACCTATGAGGGGAAACTCTCTTTAATGGGGTGTAGTTAAGGACTACTTTCTAGCCAGCATGAAGGGTGTGTACATGCTCCCTACAGAAACAGCCAGCTTGTAGAGTGTGTACATGCTCCCTACAGAAACACTCACTGACACACACCTGCTTCTAACAGACAAGCTCACTGACACACACATGCTCACTATGGACAAGCTCACTGACACACACATACAAGCATACTGGTAGGTGAAGTTGCCATTTTGAGGCCCTTCTTTGCAGCGAGGTAAGCAACGTGTGTGGAGGCGGGACTTGCGTTAAGGAGGCGGGGCATCCATCCAAAATTTTGACAATTAAGAAAGGGAGACTGACAAGTCTCCCTCCAGCATCGGGCAGCCTGATTGCGGCCGCACCAGCCCCCAGCTCCTCCCTCTTTATACCCCTCGGCACTGCACGTTAGTGCTTTGCAGTTCACGATTATCCTATACGTCTCATTTTCAGCTAAGGGTCACCAGATTCAGTCTTTAAAATGGGCATTGAATTGTTTTGTTCTATTTTATTCAGTTTTATTCTATTTTTGCTCAACTAATTGCAGTTTCCATGAGGTATATACAGCAAATCTCACCGTACATTAATAATAAAAGCAAGAGCCTTATTTATTCTCCTGATTGTACCCAAGTAAGAAATAAATCACGCAGGGGGTATGAACAGAAAATGAAAGCCTACCCTATGATGGTGGATTCATCCATGATTCCAAGAGGAACATGATGCATGAGAGTAAGCTAAGAGGCTTTACAGTGTTTCCATTAGAAAATACTTATATTTAAATTCATGAATTCTTCCATTAACTATTTGAAGATCAATGAATATATATGTTAACCTATTAATTTGGTCTTTTTTTATATGACTGAGTCATGTGTGGTTAGCCAGAAGAAGGATATCTTACTTTAACAAAACCAGTGAACTGTAGACGGAAATGTCCTATAGATTTATCATTAATCGGGTTCTACAGAATGTGATGTCCTATTTATTTATCATTTTTCAGGTTCTGTAGAATGGAATATTCTGCATATTCTGTCAAGCCATATAGAACTGAATGTCCTATTCTTTAGCAATTAGCCATGCTCTCTTGAAATGAATATCCTATATATTTAGCAATTCACAATGCAATGTCCTCATTTTGTTTTAGGAGGACTGCAAAGAATGGGATGTCCTACTTATTTATATTTAGCCAGGATCTATAGAATGGAATGTCCTACTCATTTATAGTTAGCTAGGATCTATAGAATGGAAGGTCCTACTTATTTAAAGTTGCCCAGGATCTATAGAATGGGATATCCTACTCATTTATAGTTAGTTAGGATCTATAGAATGGAATGTCCTACTCATTTATAGTTAGCTAGGATCTATAGAATGGAATGTCCTACTCATTTACAGTTAGTCCAGCTCTATACAATGGAATGTCCTACTCATTTATAGTTAGCTAGGTTCTGCTGTGATATATATATATATATTTATATATATATCACAGCAGATCCTAGCTAACTATAAATGAGTAGGACATTCCATTCTATAGAGCTGGACTAACTGTAAATTAGTAGGATATCTCAGACATTTATGTGCACCTATGGGGTAACACAGATTTCAATGTAGACATGTGCCAGACTTTAAATAGAGTATGTGATTGTTTAAAAAGTAGCAAGGTGTAAAATAACAAAAAAATGAGTCACTAAAAAGGAAAATAAAATAAGCATAAAAACAGGTAAACTCCAAAAAAAGAATGCATTCCAGTGTGTATTATTTTGAATGTTTTTTTCATAATCAAAATTTTTATCCATGCATTATGGGTTACTTGTATGGGAAACAAAGTGCTGCCCGCCGTACATGTTAGGGATAAAATCAGCTATACACGAAACCCTCTTAGTTAGATGGATATTTTGTCGGAGCCACACCCTCTTTGATAGACAGACAGGATCCTGGGAATCAGTCAAGAAGACAAGAGATGTGTTCTATAACCAATTCAAATTTAATTATACGTCAGTTGCATTTATACCCCATTTTCATGTCGGTGGGGGTCATGAGCATTTAATTACATAATATGTTTTTCACAAGTTATAAACAGCTGTTTCTAGTTATAATCTTTCATTATATAACGCATTACACATTTGATTAAAACCAGATATTTACAAATACCGATATCTTGGACAATTAACAAGGACATTTCGAAATCAGTTACTTTTCCCGTAACTAGGATTTTATATAAATCCCATTTCCGAGAATAGGAGATAAAATGCCAAATTTATTCTTGGTTCAAATTAACCCTTATATGAACAGCTAGGATAGATAGCAAAATGGATATTTGTATCTACAAAAAAAAAAATTAAAAAATAAATTGTGATCTAAAGATTTTTCAGTTTAAAACTTACAGTTACCAGGGCACATAAATCTACTATGATTTTTAGTGGAACATTTGGCGGTAATATTGACGATAATAATGTGTTCTGCATGAAAATATCAATCCTGTTTTTGTTGTGTTTCACGCAATTTTATGTTTATTGATTTTATATTCTATTTTCTTTTTTGCACATCACTGTTTTTTGTTGTCTAGCCAATATTTGTGATTGGCTGGGGAGATGCACATAATGACTGCATCATTTTTGTGGTTATAAATCTTTTGGATAGTTACTTTAAAGAACTATGCTTAGTTCTAAAACAGAATGATCAAATATTCCGTGGCTTCTAAAAAAGGAATTACAGAGACTATTGGAACTACAACTTTAGTAATGCTCAGCCAGCCAACACTTTACGCCACCATCTTTTTCAAACTCCTTGTTGTAGAATTATGGATAAGCACTGTGTTACCTAAAGATCCATGATAGCTGATACACTACCAAAATCATTATGAAATTCAAGCCACTCAGTTAAAGGGGCAATCTTTGCAGCATAATCAATAGATCATCGTAGTAGTTATTCTGCAATAAGTCTAGGGGCACCATTTCCTAATAAGACCTGCTGTGAAATTGCCCAGCCTTGGACACCAGTGATTGGCTGGGGGCAATGATAATGCAGAAGTTTAAATGTCATTTTATATATGCGGCTGCAGAAGGATTGAGCTATTTGAGCTTAGGAATGTACCATAACCACTTTAATAAGCTGTATTACAGTACTTACAGCAGTATTCCTCTAAAGCAAACTTGCTGCTCTAATAATAATTCACCATTTTTCCTGTTATATTTCAAATAGCCACTGTCCTTTTGAAAATTGACCATGTTAACTTGTGTTCAGCACCATTTTTCACCTAGTGGTGAATTTTAGTTTTGCAAAATATAGTTGTCTGCGTAAATAAATCTTATATTAAACATTGTATACTGATGTCATTGGAATATATGTACATCGATAAATACATAATTGCAGTATTTGTATTAAATGTCTTTAACGTTATAACTAAATAGTGGTTAATATCAAACAAATGGAAATCTTTGGTACAAGTTAGTTAAACCTTCCTAAAAATAGGCAGGTGCTTTGCAATGTGGTCTTACAAGCCTGAGATGATTGTATATTGTTGTCAGTCAGCTCATTAGACTTGTCACAAATGAGTGTCTGATTGATAGTTTAATTGGCTGCTGGCATGGATAATTGGTTAATGAGGCTGTAATTAGACTTTCTATATATAGGTAATTGTGGTGTTGCTATATCCCGTTGACCAGGAAATCTAACTACGTATTAAGATTCCAATACGGAAAATTGTTCAAATTACACCAAAAGCTGTTACGTGGTTTACAAGGGAAAAAAGGAACTTGACCAACAATTTTGTTTGTAAAACATCTAAAACCATTTAACCCAAAGAACGGCTAGAGAGCAGAACAAAAGGGGCTTGAGTTAATATAATTACAAACAAAACTATACAGCGATGGGAAGACAAAAGGACTTGGCAAGGACAGGAGGACTGTATCAAGGGAACACTTCTATGCCTGTAACTATTTAATGTATACATTTGATTATATTGTTAAGTGGAGAATATTGTTAAGTGGAGTATCCATACAATATGCCATTACATTTAACAAAGTCACAATCCCATATCTGATACATGTCAACATGCTAATGACGAACTGTCAACACGGTCAACGTGATCACAACCTCATTGTTCCAATATTTTTTAAGAGCATGTTTACCTTTAATGGATATTATTAAATGGCAGAATTTTTTTTATAGTGGGTAGTTTACTCTTTCCTGAAGACTATTTTTGGAATAAGCTATGAAATTTGTAGTAGCTCAATATTGGGTGAAAAGCAGTCTATCTTTGTTGTCAATTAAAATCAGCCCCAAGTATCTTTATCATGTTACATCACCACATATAGAAAGCCCTGACGGATCACTGTATTATTCTTGAGACACTTATGAATTCTGTTGGTTAGATGTTGAAAATAAATGTGTGATTCATATGTTTCCATTCTGTAATGGATCACAGAACTTCCTTTGGAAGATCCACTTGAACCCCTTAAGGATGGAGGCAATTGTCCAAGTTCTGAACTTGTAGCGTTACCTCGGTTGTCAGGCAGTCCAACCAATCGGATCCAGCAAGGAGGGTAATTATCCGGTTTCGAAGGCCTGATCATTAGGGGGCATGCTATACCACCCTACGGCATTGAAGAATGCCTTGTGCAAAACTGCAAAGCATGCCCCCCATCCTTAAAGATATAAGGGAATTTTAAGGGAATTTTCATGAATCCCATTATATTTCAGGCAGTAAAATGTTATGGTGATTAACTAAACACACTTTATTACATTTAATAATGTTGCTCCAGAGCTAGATGTGAATCATGGTTTATTTTTGTGTTATTAAAATACATCTCATATACTCTGGATTTTCTTATTTGTGTTACAGGATTACAGCCTTCTGCTACACAAAAACATAGGCACTTGGAAAGGTTAAAATTCATGTACTTAATGTCTCTTTTCAGTGTAACTACCGTATATACTCGAGTATAAGCCGACCCGAATATAAGCCGAGGCCCCTAATTTTACCCCAAAAAACTGGGAAAACTTATTGACTCGAGTATAAGACTAGGGTGGGAAATGCAGCAGCTACTGGTAAACTTCTAAATAAAATTAGATCCTAAAAAATTATATTAATTGAATATTTATTTACAGTGTGTGTATATAATGAATGCAGTGTGTGTGTATGAATGCAGTGTGTGTGTATGAGTGCAGTGTGTGTATGAATGCAGTGTGTGTATGTATGAATGCAGTGTGTGTGTATGAGTGCAGTGTGTGTATGAGTGCAGTGTGTGTATATGAGTGCAGTGTGTGTGTGTGTGTGTATATGAATGCAGTGTGTGTGTGTATGAGTGCAGTGTGTGTGTGTATGAGTGCAGTGTGTGTGTGTGTGTTGCAGAGCCTTGGTGGGGGTTAGGCAATTGTATTATAATTTTTTTTAATTATTTTAATAATTTGTATTATTATTATTTTTTATTTTATTTAATTATTATTTTTTATTATTATGTTTTATTTTATTTTAATATTATATAATTTTTTTTCGTCCCCCCTCCCTGCTTGATACATGGCAGGGAGGGGGCTCTCACTCCCTGGTGGTACAGTGGATGGGCACTGTGTAGGAGGGGGCTGGCAAGGAGCTCTTACTTACCTCTCCTGCAGCTCCTGTCAGCTCCCTTCTCCTCCGCGCCAGTCCGTTCAGCACCTCTGTCAGCTCACACTGTAAGTCTTGTGAGAGCCGCACTATGACCCCGCGGCTCTTGCGAGACTTACACTGGGAGCTGACAGAGGTGCTGAACGGACCGGCGCGGAGGAGGAGGGAGCTGACAGGAGCTGCAGGAGAGGTAAGTAAGAGCTCTGCAGACCCCACAGCCCCCTGTCTGTATTATGGCAATGTAAATTGCCATAATACAGACAATTGACTCGAGTATAAGCAGAGTTGGGGTTTTTCAGCACAAAAAAATGTGCTGAAAAACTCGGCTTATACTCGAGTATATACGGTATATAACTCTGTAACGTGTTAGACATACAATGCCTTTTAGAACACAGAGCCTGTTCGTCAGCAATGAGGCCCCTTTTGTAATCGTGTCACGAATACAAAAGTCTAAGTGGTCATGTCCACCATCACAAGCCATATTCAGAAACAGAACGTACTGTGTGTCCACATCAGCTGTCACTTTAATGTCTAGGCTGTGCCAATCTAGTATGAATAAGGGTCCTGGACTAAGGTCACTAACAATGTAGCTTCTCGCTAGCTAAACATGATGATTAAAACATACAATGTTGCCTTAGTCGAGATGTCACTTTGCACTTTGTATTTTATATAAATATCTCTGTACTTCTACAAGAAAGTGATGCATTCGCACCCAGTAAGTCGGAGCAAACCTCCGATAGCAGGAGCCAATATGAACAATGCATACATCCTGGAAACACATTTGTAAGTTCAATATTTTTTTGAGGAAGAACCTTATGAATCTTTGAATTTGTCAGATAGAGTTTAAAAGTGATGCCTGCCCAAATGATGTAATTCATGCACATCTGGTGGGAAATCAATCAAGTAATCATGGCCTCAGTTGCCAAAAGGAGGCAATATGAATAGACACTGGATTTCACACATTCTGAAAGCACTTTCAATCCCTGTCTGACGGAATAAGAATTCCCCCAAAATGGCAACTTTATTGCAAGTTTCTTAACAAAATGTCATTATTTCCCTCAAACATGTAAAAAGTGGCAGAATTTTTTTTTCCAAGCCAGTTATGGTAAACCATGGTACTGCAGATATGTGTGACTATATTTCCCATGATTCTCTGTCATTAAGCAATGCCAACTTAAGTCCCATTAATTAACATTATCTGTCAACACCAGAGCAATGCATCCCTTATGTTTTGTATACAGGCAGTGTATAATACATCCCATTATCAGCATATGTTGATTGTATCGGCATAAATCACTATTTTTAGTGTGAACCACACAGTAAAAATAGTTTTCTAATTACATTGTTAAATGCTATTTTTTTTTATGCAGCTCATAACCACGGGGGGTGAAAGGAGATTGAGAATGTGTCAGTCTTTTCTGTTATTAGTAACCTGCTGTGAAGAGAAGCGACAACCGTATAACAGCTCTTTCATATTAGCACAAATCAAGTCGATTTAAATATTATTATATAAAAAAAGAATATGAAAAATTAAAACCGTAATCAGTGGGTGTGATATTGAAATGCGACTACTTAATAATCATTGATCAGGTTAATCCATCAGACATACTAATAATTGCACCAAGGGCAGTGTTGTTTTCCAGGTGTCAAAGGTATGGTGGTATATTTATGAATGGAAAATTAAGAGTACATTAGACTCCATTCAATAAAGTGTACAGACAGCCCTTCAAATGCTCAGCAATACAAACTCGTATTTATAGAGAGTAAAGATAGAAAAAGAAATTTAGCGCTTGAATAATACCGATACAGTCTTGTCCGGCAGCTCAACAACCAAATCCGGCATTTGATGGTGGGAAAAATAAGGAATACGATGTACACTTAAACTTTTCTGGAGCTGTAAGCCAGCTCCAACTTAAGCACCTGCGTGGTGTGCATCACCGTAGTCG
Source organism: Pelobates fuscus (assembly GCF_036172605.1). NCBI lineage: Eukaryota > Metazoa > Chordata > Amphibia > Anura > Pelobatidae > Pelobates > Pelobates fuscus. The sequence continues at coordinate 19,824,108 of NC_086328.1, forward strand.
GGGATCGTACTGCTCGTGTGTAAGTGTACATCTTATTCCTTATTTTTCTCATCATCAATAGACTTACAATATCGGTTCTCATATTTTTCTCTTTGTTGTTACACAAACTTTTAAGGACACACCAGGTCCTACACCTACCCCTCTATTTTGCAAATTCGTATTTGTTTGATTGGAAGTCTAGAAGTGGTGGTTTATACTGACGCTCCGTGTATATTGAAAACAACGCGTTTTACCTGCAGACAGCATGCAATATCCATTTATAATTACACACAAAACTACTGCATGGATAAGGACAAAAAAATAAACCCCTGGTGCTACCACCACTTTATACCTCATTGTGGCAACTCATTGGCAAATGAGAAAGAGACAACATTATGTTTCCCTTCAGTCACATTTACAAAAATGTATCTAATATAATTCCATGTACAACTTTTCATCCAACAAATGCCACATTTTATCGTATTTTTGCTTTTTCCTACCTCTTGCAACAATTCATGAGAAGAGCTATCGTACCCTACATAGAAGTCCTGTAAAATGGACTACCCAACAGCACGAAGAAATTATATGTGCACCATCACATGGTTGATCTGGCAACCCTGGTCATTAATGATGGGTTCAAGAAACTCTACAGTGGTGGTAACGTTTAGCATAATGATACATTGCTCTTGGATAGGATTTTTTTGAGAAACACAAAACACTTGATGCGAAAACACTGTGGCAGGCTCCAAAGGGAACCCATGCAAAGCCTGCATTGATCAAAAACATTATGAGTGCCGAGAAGGAAGCTATATTTATCAACTGTATCTAATACAAGAAAGCTGCCAATCATGTTTGTTAAATACACTGTACTATTAGCTAATAAGGTTTCTATGACCTCGGACTGTGTGCTTTCTCGATTACAGTAACCGGTTCGTTAAATGATTCAAATGTCAAAGTCAAGTAAAATTTGACATCATCATAAAATGACTCCGTGCATCACAGGAATCATTTTCGAGCATACAATGATTTTGGGATAGACTTTCCTTCAAAAATGCAAAAACCTGGAAAGGTTTAGTCGAGTACAAGTTATTTTCAATAAAAGAAAGATCTGCTGATTGACGATCTGATATTTAGCTTGCAGTAAATAAACCTAGGATGAATGGGAGTTCTTTATTACATGTATAAGGTTATTGGTTACTTGCAATAAATCACTCATCTAGATAGTGTTTCCAGTAGATATTTCATTTTTACGAGGGTGTACCGCTCTGTACCAACACTGGATACTTTGCTAGATACTCTAATCTGTACGTTTCTCTGCTTCCTTCTTTTAACTCTTACATAATAATAATAATAAATGCACGTCGAGCAAGGGGAAGGGGAATATTGAAAGGATTTTTAAAAGCACTCTCTCTGACAGCCTTTGTGAAAATGAGAGGATCTGTTTGTGCCACTGTGTGAGAATCAAGGGACAAGTGTGAGTCACTGTGTGAGAATCGAGGGACCAGTGTGAGTCACTGTGTGAGAATCACAGGATCAGAGGCAGGGCTGCCATTAGAAATTTTCCCCCTTACACAGCTTAAGGCCTGGGCCCCATGAGCTTGCCCCCAAGTGTGCCTACAAGGATAAGTAAAGAGGATGTTTGTGTGTATATAGTGGATGCAGTGTATTTGTGTTTTATAGTGGATGTAGTGTGTGTTTCATAGTGGATGCAGTGTATGTGTGTTTTATAGTGGATGCAGTGTGTGTTTTATAGTGGATGAAGTGTAAAACGCCACTTACGACTGTATTTGCTTAAATGTGTTTCTGTAGCTTTAAGGTTGTTAGAACCAAGTGTATTCCTGTATGTGTATTTCATGCGAACAAAAGCATTCGTATGCTGGCGGCATGAAAGCCACCAGCATTCATACAGTAGTTTCACGAACAGTGAATTTCAACACTGTTCGTGAAACGAACAAACTGCCAAAAGGGAGACCACACACAGAAGGTCGTGTGGCTCCCATTAAATATTGAAACATTGTTGCAATCGGTAATTAGAGAGATTCAGGGTGGCTGCCGTTCGGCTACCGACCACGCGGTGTTTGGCCATCTTGGATCCTTTGTTAGCCCAGCGGTATTTGGTCGTCGAGCGCCTGGAACTAAAATCGGCTACTCAATGGCACGAATACCGCTGGACTTCCAAGCCGTTCGGGAGCCCCGGTCCTTTGGTAATTTGTTCCCCTACAGTCAATCGGTACTTTGAATATAACTTGGAAATAATATGTATTTCATGCGGCGTTCAGTTAGTTATGCTGGGATCTGAGCGGTACTTTCACAAAATGTGCGCTCAGACCCCAGCTATCTACCGAACGCCCATTCGTTTAAATAAAGGGAATACTGTTAACGTTATGCATTTTCATGTAAAATATTGGTTCTGCTACACGGAGGGATAATCCACTTAACTGTATATTCTAGTGGGGGTAACCCTCTCGTACAGCAGTGCATGATGGGAGAAATGTCCAGGTTGTTCAGTTCCCCATGTAGTCCCCTACTGTACAACCCCTGTAATGTCAGTAGAGAAACCCCTTGCATGGGGAATCCTATAAATACTGTGACCTGTGATTAAAAGCTCAGTGTATCATGTATGTGTCATCTAGTTCTTGGGAAGGAAGGAATCTTACAATGCTACCGGGATTATTGTATGCTGTATTTATTTGCCTGGATTATTTTATGTTGTTCCTGTTACCCAGCGGAGATATTCTGGATTATACTACCTCTCCGCTACACAGTATATGTGTGTTTTATAGTGGATGTAGTGTGTGTTTTATAGTGGATGAAGTGTGTGTTTTATAGTGGATACAGTGGATGTGTGTTTTATAGTGGATGTAGTGTGTGTTTTATAGTTGATGCAGTGTATCTGTGTTTTATAGTGTATTTAGTGTGTGTGTTATAGTGGATGCAGTGTATCTGTGTTTTATAGTGGATGCAGTGTATGTGTGTTTTATAGTGGATTTAGTGTGTGTTTTATAGTGGATGCAATGTTTGTGTGTTTTATAGTGGATGCAGTGTATTTGTGTTTTATAGTGGATTTAGTGTGTGTGTGTGTAGTGGATGCAGCGTATGTGTGTTTTATAGTGGTTTTAGTGTGTGTTTTATAGTTGATGCAGTGTATGTGTGTTTTATAGTGGATTTAGTGTGTGTTTTATAGTGGATGCAGTGTATGTGTGTTTTATAGTGGATGTAGTGTGTCTTTTATAGTGGATTGAGTGTGTGTTTTATAGTGGATACAGTGTATGTGTGTTTCATAGTGGATGTAGTGTGTGTTTAATAGTGGATGCAGTGTATGTGTGTTTTATAGTGGATGTAGTGTGTGTTTTAAAGTGGATGAAGTGTGTGTTTCATAGTGGATGCAGTGTATGTGTGTTTCATAGTGGATGTAGTGTGTGTTTATAGTGGATGCAGTGTATGTGTGTTTTATAGTGGATGCAGTGTGTGTTTTATAGTTGATTAGTGTGTGTTTTATAGTGGATGTAGTGTATGTGTGTTTTATAGTGGATGTAGAGTGTGTTTTATAGTGGATGCAGTGTATTTGTGTTTTATAGTGGATGTAGAGTGTGTTTTATAGTGGATGCAGTGTATTTGTGTTTTATAGTGGATGTAGTGTGTGTGTAGTGGATGCAGCAGTGTATGTGTGTTTTATAGTGGTTTTAGTGTGTGTTTTATAGTTGATGCAGTGTATGTGTGTTTTATAGTGGATTTAGTGTGTGTGTAGTGGATGCAGCGTATGTGTGTTTTATAGTGGTTGTAGTGTGTGTTTTATAGTGGATGCAATGTATGTGTGGATGTAGTGTGTGCGTAGTGGATGCAATGTGTGTAAACATTTCTGGGGGCAGAGGCTTTTAAAAAAAATATATATATAAAAATCTATTTTTATTTTATTTCCCCATCCTTGCTACTTACCAATGGCTAAGGAGGGTGACAATACACTTCCTGGTGGGCCTGTGGTTGAGTTTGGTGGCGCATTGTAGGCTTCTGCATGCTTTTATAATGAAGAGGGAGCCCAGCCTCCATCAACCCCGTCCCCGTCCTCCTTTTCCCTCTCGCAAGACTGGCATGCGTGCCACGTGGAACGTTGCCATGACAACCCACGGCAGCGCTCAAAGCCTGAGCTCTCGAGAGAATGCTGCCGGAGGAACAACTAGAAGTCGTCCTGCTGGGCCACCTCTTCACTATGGAAGCCAGCAGTGATCATTTGCTTATTATCATTATTGCATTGCAGTTATTGCAGTATTAGTATAAAACACTTAATATAAAATTGAGAAAGGGAGTGGGGTGCGATAATTTGTCATCCCTTCTCTGAGTGTGAGGCACCTCCAGCAATACAATAAACTGAATTACATATGGTACGTACAGTGTCCCTTTAACTTAATAACAGTGGGAAAAAGATGGCTTTAGAGGCACAGAATGAAATATAACCCTATTATATCTTAGTGTGCTAAACTATATTGTTTACCACTATATCCTTATTTATTTTCAGCTAAAAATAACAGTACGTGAATATTGAAAACATAAAAAATGTGGCAATTAAACACGAATAAACACACAATATATAACATTTCCTCCCAGCACTTGAAACAATCAATATGTTATTGAGGTGAAAATTATTTCACAGCTTCCCCACAGCAGTATTAAAGATGCCCATTGTTCTGCATACCTGTCACTAAGTCTGCGCTCGGGATCATCGCACTCAATGTTCTTGGATGCTTTGTAGATCAGCAGAGCTGCCACTATAAGTTGCAGGATGACTGAAATACACTGAAATAGAATAATTAAATCCACACTTTGTAATATCACTGTGTTTATTAGTCCCTTCAAAAAACAAAAAACAAAAAAAAAAACACATTAAAGACTCTGTTTTACTGTTTTGCTGATGTAGAAACACTCCAAGCACCATAACTACAAATGCTTGTTGTAGTGGTTATGGTACTAAAAGTGCCCTGGTGCCATCCTACATTAGCTTTATTATGGTTTGCCAAATTACCTGGATATGTCACGTCCCTGCTGCCACGGCCCCAATTTCTTATCTTTCAGCACAATTAACGCTACACAGGATTATGCAGAACCATGCACTCAGAGGACCCAGTGCTAAAACAGTTTGACTACTTACCATGCAATGCCAGCAGGTCCTCCTGGCACCATAACCACAAGAGTGGACTGTAGTGTTTGTGTTGGTGCTGGGAATATTCCTTTAAATAATGTTAATACATTACAAACTTACATGTATTTTGTTTTATACATTATAAAAAATGATGTTCAGTACAGAATGCAGAAGAAATTGTAAGGTAGAATGTAGAATGAAGTCTGTATCCATCCCTGCGTAACTATGGTAATCCCTCCATGTCATATGTTTTGATTTCAGCAATTTCCATTGAGTATTTAATTGAACACTTCAGAGATCATTTTTATTTGACATTTATTACTCCGCAACAGAGTCAGGAACTTAGCATCCGTTCCCAACATCACACAAGATCTAGGAAACTACCAAGGTCACAAATCAAGCATTGCTTCCAGTGAACAGCAATTAAAAGGACACTCTGGGCACTCATCGAAATTCAGTTGTTATGGTGCCAGGAGGTCTCCAGATGCTTTCTTACCTGAAGGGGCTAAACTATTCTCCAACGATTGCCTCCAGTGCTGGATCTCCAATTCCCCCAGCAGCATCCGACTTATGAAATTGACTATCAAGAAGCGCGGAGTGCTGCCGAAACATGGCTTCGCTGATTGACTGGAGCTGTCAGCTGACTCTCTAAGCACAAAAATCGGATCAATAATATAAAAGCGCTAATCTAAATGTATCATAAATAAAAATAATAATAAACAAATAAAAATACAAATACAAGGTGGGAGAGACACAATGTGCAAAAAATTCCTCTCCACCCAATTGTAACAATATCCCTAATATTAAGGGTTCCAATATCAATAAGCTGCTACACACCTGTGTGTACCCAAACCACACACAAATAAAATAAACAGTATACTTATGCAGGTGGAGCACAGCGCAAGTACCTATCCGTGGAGGATGTGTGGAAGCCGGCTGTTGTATTAATCGAGCCCAGGCAGGGGCACCACAAAGCGTCTGTGAGTAGCAGCTGGGACTGCATACGCTCACTTTTGTAATCTTGTAAGAGGCTATTTTTACCGTTATTACTGTTATATCTAGGACTCCAACCCTTGAATGTGGATAGGAGTGTTTTATGTCTAGTGTGTATAATAAATGTATTTAAGTGTTACTGTGCTTCACTATTATATGTTTTCTATTTCCATATACATCTGAGTTGACGTAATCCCAAGATCTTTCTGAGAGTTTGGAATTGACTTTGCGCTCCACCTGCATAAGTATACTGACTCTCTAAGCCAAACAATAAGCGGTGGCACTCAACGCTTCGAGAACTGTTTAACCCCTTCAGGTAGGAAAGCGTCCAGGCAACTCCTGGCACCATAGCATCTTCATGTGTATGAAGTTGTTATGGTGCCCGGAGTGTTCCTTTAATTACTCTGACATTTGTATTTCTGGGTAGAAATACAAAACTAATGGCAAGACTGGTTGTCGAAGTAGGTAATACAGTAAGATGAACGTGATGGGGTTTTGTAGGTGAAGTAGCCATTTTCTATTACAAAAGGAAAATACAGACAATGACAAAGAAAAATCTCAGCTCTTCTTGTGTTTAATATATGTAGTGTTTGTTTTGTGATTCACCTAAAGGTTTCCCACATCTCCCCTTTGGTCTGATTTTTCTTTGCAGTCTCATCCTTCCACATTCATTTATGCATTGGGTCTTAGAATTCATTAGACCAAGTAGTTCCCTGATGAAAGGCTCGGCAGCGGAGGTGCACAGATATATAATATATTTCCTTGAGCAGTTGATGCAAATGTGTCTTGTCTTGTCATTTTTAATGATTGTATTTGATTTTTGCCATCCGTCACTCGTATTCCATAACTTGGATTTAATATAATTACTATTTCTTATGGAGTGAATAAATACCCTATAAACTATTTATGGAATCCCAGCGAACTCTCTGAATGGGATTACATGTTTACGGTTTATTACTTAGGATACTTTTTATGATTAAGTTTAACCTTTAAAGGTCATTTACAGAAACCATGAAATAGCACTAAAATATTTAGGATCTAGATTTTTTTGGTTTGTACTTTGTAGCTATTTCAATACAATATTTTGCATAAAATTCAGAACACATCAGTACCTTGAGATATATATATATATATCTATTGCATACAAGTTTCAGCTATGTGTATATTTGTGGTTGGAAACATTATAGTAGTATGTATCAGTTGGTGGTGGTGATAAGTCGGTCGTGGTGTGCCAAAACCAATGTACGGGTAGGCCTGTAAATAGAAGAGGGATCACCAAGGAGAAGAATGGAATAAATAAATTAAACAAGGGGTGAGGTGGGTGGGATGACCTGAAACGGAACGGCCCAGGTAAGAGGGGGGATAGGGTTTTTATAGGACAAACTCCTCCCAAAAATAAAGGCCTTTGGCCTCAAAATATATCATACGAGACTCTACGCACTCACTAACTCACTAAACGCCAATGTCAAAGCTCACAAAATTTAATAGCTTTTTTGAAAAAAAAAAATACCTGGGATACACAATGTGAAGTTACTTACAGTAAATGATCATATATTGCATAAGCCTGCTCCAACGCCATTGTACCCCCATTTTTGATGGGTGCTAGTCTACAAAGCTAATACCTGCTCCTATGAGATTAACACATTTACTTGCCTGTCATGGGGGGAAATTGGACAGACACATGAGGGAGACACACATGGGGAATCAAAGGACACTTAAGTGACAGGGGAAATAGGAGGGGGTTATTGTGGCAAGTTGTGCTTTGGGGGATGTGGCAGAAGCACAACTGGGAGGGACATACAAGTGGGGAAGAGATGGGACATGTGACATAAGTGGGATAGATATGAGGGAGACAAAATTGGTGGAAAGAGACAAGTTGGGTGAGGGGAGGGAGAGATATGTGTTGAGAGAGAGAGAGAGACAGACGCAGAGGGGGGAAAGAGAGGAAAAGAAGTGAAGAAAGAGGGTTAAAATTGCAGATGGGAAAAGTGTGCAGTAGTGCGAGGGAGATGTGGACATCAGGATGGACAAAAATGCATTTATCGCCAACAATTACAATACTCAAAAATACATTCACACACTGACACATCACAGAGGAAGCACAGAGAAGTGTTAACAGAGATTTGGTCTCACCAGCAGGCTTGCATGAATTCTGCAGCGGATTCCTGCTATACCCTGTCCAAATATTTGGATAACGAGGAAGTAAAATTACCTAGATATGTTGGCCTAGCAGTATGGGTGGGCTTTAATTACAGAAACAAACGTAACATTTTTGTAGACTAACATTTTAAAATGGACAAAAATTTACGTGACTGGGGAACAGCCTTCTTGCTCCTTAACCACTACTACAATACGCCCTAGTGGCTATGGCAGGGGTAGGCAACGTTTTGGCTCTCCAGGTGTTGTGAACTAAATCCACCCTGATGCTTTGCCAGCATTACAGCTGTAAGAGCATTATGGGTGATGTAGTCAATGACATCTGGAATGCAATGGTTGCCTACCCCTGAGCTATGCTGTCTGGAATATTATCTTTACATTTTTATGGGGGGAGGGGGGGGGTATTTGAGCCAATGAAGGAAACAGGTACAAGTGCCAAGTTCTCTAGGTACCCTGAATATGTGTCCAATAAACAGTAGTGAATCAAAAATCTTAATTTCCAAAATAGGTATTTTGAAAAAAAAATGTCCCACACTCACCTATAGTGGCAACCTTTTTTTTAGCCTAAATTTGCAAGTTGGTTTTTAATTCAACACAGTTTACTACTTATTTAATTAACCCTATTATCTGAAATTGCAAGTACTGCCCATCAGCATGAACAATGAAATCACTCTCACCGCATACACATAAAGGGACACCCAACTGTCAAAATACAAACCTAAATAAATATCACTGTTTAGTAGATATGCCCCAATGAAACCAAGCTTGCATTTAATTATGCATTTTTTTCATCGGCGGTATATATAAAAACAGTTTAAAAAAGCTGTAAATCTCTTGTCTGCAGCCTTTGCAAGCCCTCCCCTTCTAACCCCGCCCAGACTTTCTGTGGCTGTCCAATCAGAGACTTCCCAATGCAGCTTAATGAGAAATATTTGAAAGGTAGGTGCTTGAGGCAATTTCTGCCTCTCGAGTTTACCAATAAGTAATATGACCAGTTTAATTGACAGACAATGGGGTGTAACAAGGTTTATTTATAAAAATGCCAATTTCTATTGCAATCTGCACTTTTAGTAAAATGAAAAAAAGAGTACATACTTGTCACACATAAAGCACTTGAGTAATAAGAAGTAGGGGTGTGGAGAGTTCCTTTAAGAAATTGTTGCTAAATTTTAACAGCCAGGAGGCATGTTGCTAGTCCCAAAGTGAAATTGACTAGTCTCCGCTTTGTACTTGTCTGCTCATGTTTTTTGTTGGTCGTTGATAAGTGCATGTGGATTCTCACTGTATGTGTCATTGGAGTGGACGGGATCACTTGTAATGCACATTTTCTGGAGTAAAATATACGCTGCATTCAAATTGACCTCTACATCTATAAGAATAGAGAGAGTGAGGATAAAGATAAAGAATAAAATTGTATTTGTGGATTGTACAAATATTTCCCAACATTGAAAGATAAGGAATAGAGTTTGATAAGTGACTCTTGGCCATAAGCATAAAACTCTAGAATATTTTACAGCCTCTTTTATCTGTGCTTGTGTGATACTTTACTACCTGACTGCTTATAATAAATGAGACGGGTAAAGAAGAAAATGCTTTTCTATTACTATTAGTATTATTAATTATAATTATAATAATAATAATAATAATAAAAAAAGTAACCAAAAAACACACACGAGATAAAGAAATAAACATTGTATGGAAGGTAGCTCAGTCTATATATGTGATCCTGAAAGAATTTTAAAAACCCAAATACAGTTAAAGGGACACTATAGTGTCAGGAAAACCGCTCACGGTCCCCCTCCCGCGGCACTGAAGGGGTTAAAACCCATTCAGCTTCTCACCCGTTTCCCCCACCGGGCTCCCTTACCTCTCCTCCCGCACTGACGTCAGCATCCTTGTCTGATGTCAACAGCGCGGAATGTGCATGTGCGGCACTGCCGCGCGCGCATTCAAAGTGTCCATAGGAAAGCATTTTTGCCTCAATCATTGCCGATGCACCTCTAGTGGCTGTCCGGAAGACAGCCACTAGAGGCTGGCTTAACCCCAGATGTAAACATAGCAGTTTACATCAGGCAGGGTTTACCCTAGAGGGAGCTGACACCCAGACCACTTCATTGAGCTGAAGTGGTCTGGGTGACTATAGTGTCCCTTTAATTACTATTACTATTACAGAGTGAATATCAGGGTTTATTTAAAAATATATTTAAAAAAAACTCTTTATTTTTATCGGATAATATATTTAAAAATAGCATTTATATAGAAGTATAACGTTACCATCACCATCTGAAGGTGATACATTGTTTACAATATTTCGATGTAGAGAGCATGTTATAGAAATGTTGATGTTTGGATATCGGAGCCAAACTCAACTTTCCAGAGCGTGCAATAACAGTCATGGTTTATATCTGGGGAACATTTGAAGATGGCTTTGAGTGAGGGCCCTGGATCTGAGCTACTTTAAGTAGAGCCAGTAGTACACAGGTCAAAGTGAGATTATCATGCCATATTTTGAATTAATTCACCGCAGTGGCTTATATAACACTGGGTTTTCGAAAAGACATTATCCACAACAGAACTGAACTAAAAAGAGAGTGTAGTGAGAGAGAGGTGAAGGAAGAAAAGAAAGAACTGAGGTTCCAGGGCATTCAGCCACTCTGCCCTTACCTTCTGGAACTCTTTACCGTGTGCAATCAGAGAGGCACCGTCCTTACAGACATAAAAAAAAAGCTAAAGACCCACCTCTTCCATCAGGCATTCAGTCTGCTCAGCTGACCTTCAGAAACTACAAACCTTTATGTCTTTATGTTTGTATACTTGTGCTTTGAGTCTCACAGGGAGAAAAGCACTATAAAAAATAGCAAATTATTAGTATTATTATTATAGAGAAGAAAGGGAGCATCCACCTTAGGATGCAGAGGTGGCTAACTGTGGTAGCCCTAATGATCCCTAGGAGATTGCCGGTTGTGTTTGAGTGCTGGGATATAAGGGAAAGGGTCATACCACATACATCTTTACATCCTACCGTGTGTCATCTGGTTTTGATTTTTTAAGTTTGTTCTTGCGTCTCTACATGCGCAGCTCTTTTTTTTCTCTTATCCTGAATTCACATGGTCCCTGCTTGTGAGCCCATCCATGCTTCCCATGTATGTCATGCAGTTATCTTATCGTGAGGTCTATGGGCCATCTTTTTACATTGGCCATTTATGGATACTTGTTGCATCACCAGCTCCTCTGCTGGGAGTCTTGGAGGATTTCCATCCTATCGCTATCAACAGGTTTGAAGCTACCAGTATGTGAAAAGTTAAGATCCCTTGTTGCCCTGTGAGATCGCACGGGAACATGAATAAGAGAAAAGGGTTTATTTTAAATTTAAGGCCACAGAAGCTGAATTTAAAGCATACCTGACTTAGAACATTTTTCCAGTTTGGCTATTTGGACTCAAATGTAAATTCACTTTCGTAAATGAACTCTACAGTTTTTTCTGTTTCATTCCATTGATACATCTCACAGAAACGAATGGAAGGGAATTGTGAAACAATGCACAGAGCTCATTATTCACTCCAGAAAAAAAATTGGACTGAATTTTGGGTGATTTTTGGTTCTTCTGAATTCTGTAAGTCCATAGAACCATGACAGGGTATCACGAAACAAACAACATGGTCAACCGATAAACAGTTTTGTTTGTTTTGTGATTCGAAGTTCAGTCCATGGTACAAAACATTTTTTTTTTTTTTTTTAATGGGAAAAAGAGGATTGATAGTCAAGGAATTAAATGTTGGTTTTATTCATACAACAAGTGAGAGAGAAAAAAAAAAAGCTAAAAATATATAAATATAAAATAATTTTTATTGCTCCTAATTTCTTTTCCTTTTATTGGTTACTTCTTATCACTTGATCCGTGAACCATATAGCTGAATAATGTGCCTATCAGTGCATTGTAATAATATAGATAATATACATGTATATATTTTACTCATTTTTTCTCGAAATTATTTCATGAGCAAAACTTGTCTGAGACAAAATGCCACCTGGATGAAATTCGGTTCACCTGAACAAAGCTTGTTTCGGACGGATTGACGTGACCGCACTGCCTTATGTCAGTTTAATCCAGCAGTTGTAATTATTTCAGTTAGTGTTAAACTGCAATAATTACATTGTAGGGTTAACTCCACTTCTGCCAGACAGTCACTAGAGGCGCTACCGGGCTTTTAGGCGACTTGACGCGGGAAGTCCTCGCGCTCTGCATGAAGACATCCAGCATCTCCCAATCCAGGGACCTTCACCTTCTCTACACACACTAAGACAACCAGAAACCCCACAAACCTCATCACAATACCCTCCCCTTTACCCTTAGTAACCAAAAATCATTGTGCACTCTGGAATGCCCGCTCCATCTGCAGTAATTTAAAATCAACTACCATACACGACTTTTTCATCTCAAACTCACTCACACTGCTTGCACTTACAGAGACCTGGCTGTCCCCCTCTGATAGTGCTACTCCTGCCTCTTTATGTTTTGGTGGGCTACAATTCTCTCACACTCCCAGACTCAACTGTAAAGGAGGCGGCGTAGGCATCCTTCTCTCCCCTCAATGTACCTTTCAACCAATCATAACTCCCCCTGCCCTATCCTTTTCTTCTTTTGAAGTTCACACTGTCCGCCTATTTAAACCCACTCCTTTAAGAATTGCTATCATCTACCGCCCCCCCGGTTATCCTAGACTATTCATTGATCACTTTTCTTCCTGGCTTCCCCACTTCCTCTCATCTAGCACTCCTTCCCTTATACTTGGGCATTTCAATATCCCAATCAATAACCCCAATTGCACTGATGCCTCTGGTCTTCTCTCTGTAACCTCCTCCTTTGGCCTTACGCAATGGTCCAATTTAGCAACTCATACAGCAGGAAACACTCTTGATCTTGCCTTGACCAACCTCTGTACTGCCTCTAATCTCTCCAATATTCCTTTTCCTCTATCTGACCACCATCTGCTGACTTTTGACATTGGCATACCTAAGACCCAATTGACACCACCGTCTGAACATCACTCTCACAGAAACCTCCAATGTCTTGACCTACTGCATTTCTCCACTAATCTCCAAACTCTCCTTTTACCTATCTCAAACCTCACCTGTCCTAGCTCTGCAACCTCCTTCTACAATTCTACCCTCTCCTCTCAACTAGACATCATGGCACCTTGTACATTTAAACGCTGCAGGCCCCCCCAACAACAACCCTGGCACACCAAGCTCACTCGATACCTCCAAAAATGCTCCAGAACTGCTGAACGCTGTTGGAGGAAGTTTCACTGTGCATCTCACTTTCTCCACTATAAATTTATGCTGAGCTCATACAGCTTGGCTCTTTCCTCTGCAAAAGTTAATAACTTTAATACCCTCATAACCACACTCTCCCGTGAACCCAAACGACTATTTCACACATTCAACTCTCTTCTTCGCCCTGCTGTTCGTCCTCCACCTACTAACTTGACCGCCTCAGACTTTGCAACTCACTTCACTGACAAGATCTCTAAAATCAGAGAAGAGATCTCTCATCTTTCTTCTTCCCCTTACAATACTTCCTTTAACTTCACTCCCTCTGCTGTTCTATGTTCATTCGCACCCGCTACATTGGAAGAGGTTTCTGCTCTGCTCCAGTCCTCCCGCCCCACCACCTGCACCCTAGATCCAATTCCCTCGCATCTCATCCGTACTCTGTCTTCTTCTCTTTCTCCACCTTTCACTAAAATTCTCAATCTCTCTCTGGCCTCTGGTATATTTCCATCGCCCTTCAAACATGCAACTGTAACCCCAATTCTAAAGAAGCCCAATCTTGACAATAACTCGCCATCCAACTATCGTCCTATCTCGCTACTGCCTTTTGCATACAAGATCCTTGAAAGAATTGTTTATGCGACATTGACAGACTTCCTCGAGTCCAACTTTCTGCTAGACCCGCTTCAGTCTGGTTTCCGCGCTAAGCACTCTGTGGAAACGGCACTGACCAAAGTATCCAATGATCTACTCGCTGCAAAATCTCGTCGTCACTACTTTATCCTAATTCTCCTTGACCTGTCTGTGGCTTCTTCTCATCCTCCGCAATATCGGTCTACAAGATATTGCTCTCTCCTGGTGCTCCTCCTACCTCTCCCAGCGCTCTTTCAGTGTTTCTTTCTCTGGCTCTGCTTCTTCTCCCCAACTCCTCTCTGTTGGTGTCCCCCAAGGTTCAGTCATCGGTCCCCTACTGTTCTCCATCTATACTGCCTCCCTTGGTAAACTCATTAGCTCCTTTGGCTTCCAATATCATTTCTATGCGTATGAGACGCAAATCTACCTGTCATCTCCTGATCTCTCCCCGTCCCTCTTGACTAGTGTCTCTGACTGCCTCTCTGCTGTTTCTAACTGGATGGCTGCCCACTTCTTTAAACTAAACTTGACCAAAACTGAAATTCTGGTCTTTCCTCCCTCAAATGTTGTTACTCCTGTGTCTGTCTCCCTCCAAGTCAACGGTGCTACCATCAGCTCCACCACGCAGGCTCGCTGCCTAGGCGTTCTCTTTGACCCCGACCTCTCCTTCAAGCCTCATGTCCAATCTATCGCCAAATCCTGTTATTTCCATCTCAAAAACATTGCGCGCATCCGCCGCTACTTAATGCCAGATGCGACTAAGGTGTTGGTCCATTCCACTGTCCTTTCTCGCCTTGACTACTGTAATCCACTTCTCAGTGGTCTTACGTGCTCCCAACTTGCGCCGTTACAGTCCATAATGAATGCAGCGGCGAGGCTCATCTTCCTGTCGGCCCGCACCTCCCATGCCTCACCCTTCTGTCAGTCCCTACATTGGCTTCCTATAAAATATAGAGCTCAATTTAAAATTCTGGTTCTTGCTTTCAAATCTCTACGTAATGCTGCTCCCACCTATCTATCCTCCCTTATACACAAGTATGTCCTGTCTAGGCCCTTACGATCTGCTGAAGACTTACGTCTATCTTCTGTCCATACTCCCACCTCTGACGCTCGCCTTGAAGATTTCTCGAGGGCTGCACCGTTCCTGTGGAACTCGCTTCCCTCCTCCGTTAGATGCTCACCCAGTCTCCACTCCTTCAAAAAATCGTTAAAAACCCACTTCTTCATAAAAGCGTATCAATTAAACTCTTAATAGCTCCCAACTGATTCCTCTTCTTTTTTTTTTTTTTTGAAAATCAAGATTTTATTAATAGAAAAGCAGGGATAATGGTGAGCACGCAGGCCCCCGAGGAACATTTAGTGAAAAATGCAGTAGGTTAACAGTTTTACAGATAACATGGGTATGTACAGGTGTAAACGAGGTTTTGTTCTATAGCAGCGTTACGTACCAATAACATTGTGAAAATTGTTCCTGTTCTATAGGGTGCAGTTCAAAGGGTCTGAGCGTCAACATGTTTTGGGACCAAGAGCGTCCGAGTGTTTTAGGGTGAGGTAGGCATAATAGCGGTCATAGGTATTTAACAGGTGAGGTTCAGTGGTCACAGTGTGTTCCCAGACCGTCGTCTGTGAAGGTATGTCGTACAGATCAATTTAAAGGAGAAGGGCGATCTACCTAGAGATCGTGTGGAGGAGTGAGTAGTGTTGGGGTGTTGTTAGGTGTTTGTGTAGGGACAGGGGAAGTAGTGGGGGGGGGGGCGATCCGTATGGATCGAGGTCGCTGTGTAATCAGTGTCCTCCTATCTCGTTTCATTCCATTATGTATTGGTTTCGCTCTTAGGACAATTGCGTCTCCCACCCAGAAGTGGGCATAGGTGGATAAGTGTAGGGGGCCTAGTACAGTATCTAGTTCGGTAGTAGTTATATGGCCGGGAAGGGTGGTCGGTATCCAGGCAGAAGTACTAACTAGGTTTCTGTGGTCGTGTTGCGGCATGACGGGGGTAAGGAGTGAAGAGGTATGCCTATCAATTGCTTGGTTCGGTGTGATCGTGGACCTAACTTGTTCATGGCGTTCTGGGAAGAGGTGACGCAGCAGTCTGGTGTGTGTATGTTGTGGAATCTCAGGGTTGCTGCACACATCCCAAGACCTTATCGCAAAGTCGTCCCATTAGTGGTGTAGGTTCCCCGGTGGTGTCTGTGCGAGGTGCCCTTCGTTGTGTTCCCTGCGGGGGTGTGGTCTCCATCTCTAAGAGTCTTCCCGTGGCAGTGGTAAAATGAGGTCTAGGGAAGTCATTGTAGGGAGTATAGGCTTATGTGCTCGTCCAGTCGGTAGGGATGTGTTCGTCTCACGATCGTTTGTGTCATATATGCGGTATGTTAGCGTCTCAGTCTGCTTGAGTGGGTGTGAAACAGTGGTCTCGGGGTGTATTGCGTGTATCGTGAGTGTTGTGGACGTGTTACTGTCCCACGACCCGTCTGCATCCCGTACCTCTCCTATGGTCGTGCACGGTAGGTATACCACGGTGACCAGGCTTCAGCAAATTGTGTCTCCCTGCCCGTCAGTTCCGCCTTTAGAGCTTCGGCTGATCTGATATCCTCGACTCTGCGGATCCATTCTTCCCGTGTGGGTATGCTTGTTTTCTTCCAATATACTGGTATGAGCGATTTGGCTGCGTTGAGTAGGTGGCGTAGAATAGACTTCTTGTAGGTGGACACCGGTTGGGAGGAGATGTGTAATAAAGCTAATTCTTCCGACCAGTCAAGGCCATCTCCCAGGATTAGTTGGATGTCGGATTTAGTTCGGTCCCAGTAGGGAACAATATGTCCACAATCCCACCATAGGTGTTGCATGGTTCCCCTATCCTCTTGGCATCTCCAGCATGTTGGTGGTGTAGTGTGGAAAATCCTGTGTAGTAACACCGGTGTGCGGTACCACATGGAGAGTAATTTATAATTTACCTCCTGGTAGTGGGAACTAGAGGAGCTTTTATGCTGCCATATCAAGGCCTTGTCCCATTGTGTCGGCGTAAAGGTCTTGTTCATGGCTTGTTCCCAGTGTCGTTTAAAGGTGTTATTTTCCAGTTCGGGGCCGGCTAGTAGATGTTGGTAGAGTTTCGAAATAGCATTTTCCAATGGGGTGCCCTGAGAGCATAACTTCTCGTACCATGTTAGGTCTCTGTGGAGCTTATCTCTGTGTGGGATTGAGTCATAGTAGTGCTTTAGCTGCATGTACCGAAAGACCGCCATATGTGAGCGTGGCCGTGCGTCTAGTAATGAATCTAAGGATCTCAGGTTGCCGTTCCTAGCAACTTTATAGATTGGGATGTAGTCCGCTTCGCCCAGGAAGGACCAGGCGTTCGGCGGCAGTCCGCCACCTATGTCGGGGTTATGAGCGATTGGTAACAAGGGGCTGGGGGTAGGGGATATTTGTGTCACTTCCCTGAGGGTCTCCCATGTGAGGAGGGTTTGTGTGATTGGATCGCTATCTACATTTCTGTTGGTTCTCGTCGTTCGCCTCCTCCAGATTGCCGCTTTCAGGTTGGTGTCCCCGCCTTCTCGGTCCAGGAGCACCCATTGTTTGGTCGTCTCAGTTTCATGCCACTCCAGAATCCTCTGTAACGTAGCTGCCTGGTGATATTTTCTGAAGTCGGGAAGTGCTAAGCCCCCCCTGTGTCTAGGCATGCATAGTATGTCGTGGCGTATCCTGGACCTCTCCCCTCTCCATACGTATTTGATAACCGCTGATTTTAGGGACGAAAAGAATGTGGCCGGTAGGGTTATCGGTATAGTCTGGAACAGGTATAGGATCCTTGGCAGAATATTAATTTTAAGGACCGCTATCCTGCCGTGCCACGAGATGTATGGATGGGACCATTTCTTTAAGTCGGTTTCAATGCTCGACAGTAGTTTCGTAAAGTTGCGCGGGTATATGTCCCGGTGGTCCGTGGTGACCCAGATGCCCAGGTATTTCATCGCTTCCGTGCACCACCGGAATGGGAATAGGGAACTGAGGGCTGAGTATTCCGCCGTGGGAATGGTGATGTTTAGTGTTTCGCATTTCGCCAGATTGAGTTTGAACCCCGATATTCGGCCGAACCTGTCCATCTCCGAGAGCACACACGGCAATGTGATTCGAGGTTGTGAGATAAAGAACAAAAGGTCATCCGCGTAGGCAGCCACCTTATGTTCCGTACCCTGCCAGGTGTAGCCGTGGATGTCTGGACAGTCCCGAATCGCCTGTAGGAGTGGTTCCAATGCGAGTGCAAACAGGAGTGGTGACAGGGGGCAGCCCTGTCTGGTCCCGTTCGCGATACCGAAGCTAGCCGTCAGTGCTCCATTGACCCTAACTGCCGCTCTCGGCTTACTGTATAAGGCCGTGATCCACGTCATGGTCCTCTGACCAATGCCCAAGTATCGAAGTGTTTGAAACATGTAGTCCCAGTTGACCCGATCAAATGCCTTCTCGGCGTCCGTAGACAGCAGAAGGAGCTGTTTCTGAAATTTCTGCGCATGGTGTTGAATGGAAAATAGACGTAACGTGCTGTCTCGCGCTTCCCGGCCCGGGATGAACCCTGTTTGGTCCGCGTGAACCAGGCTCGGTAGTGTCCTCTGGAGTCTGGTTGCCAATACTTTCGTCAGGAGTTTTGTGTCTACATTCAGTAGGGAAATCGGGCGATAACTGCCGCATTGTTCCGGGTCTTTGCCGGGTTTAAGCAAGACTGTGATTGTTGCCGTCAGGGATTCCGTGCCGAAGCTGCCTCCGTCCGCGACTTTGTTGACCGCCTTCATTAGCCAGGGCAAGAGTGTCACGGCGAAGTGTTTATAATACCCCGTAGAGAATCCATCCGGACCTGGTGCTCGTCCAGTTTTCGTGCTCTTCAGCGCTGCAGCCAGGTCTTCTGTTGTAATCGGCTCATCTAGTGTGGCTGCTGCCTCAGGGTTCAGCCGTTTTCGCACGTTACTCTCCAGGTATGCTCTGGTGAGCGTCGATGATTCTCGTCTGCGTGTCGGACTCTCCGAGGTGCGAAGGTTATAAAGAGCATTGTAGTATTCCCGGAATTCATTCGCTATTTCTTCTGGGTACGGGGATGTGTTGCCGTTTGCTAGACGTAACTTTCTCACCTGGGTGCGGGGTGTGTCTCCTTTTAAAAGGTGGGCGAGGAACTTTCCACCTTTATTTGCATGGGTATAGAAGAATGATTTGGATCTCTGGAGCGATCGGTGGTATCTTTGTGTGAGTAGGGTCTGCAAATTTTGCCTGGCTTCTGTCAGTGCATCGTAGGTCGCGGATAGCTGGGAGTGTTCATGTTGCATTTCTAGGCGTGTGATGGATTTGTACGCTTCTGCCATCGCGTTGGTCAGGTCTTTCCGTTTTCGCGTTGCGATACTGATTAGTGTACCACGAATCACACTCTTGTGGGCTTCCCACACCGTTACCGGGGACATCTCATCCGTTCCGTTTTCGGTGAAATAAGTTTCTAATGCCCGTGAGATTTCCCCTCTTACACCAACGTCTTGGAGTAGGGATTCGTTCAGGCGCCACGTCCAAGTTGCTGGCTTAAATAGTGGAGATTCCAGTTCCACCCGGACCGAACCATGATCTGACCACTGATTCCTCTTCTGCAACTGTCACTAGACTAATACTATCCTTACCTTTTTGTGTCATTTTACCCCACTCCCTCTAGCATGTAAACTCATTGAGCAGGGCCCTCAACCCCTCTGTTCCTGTGTGTCCAACTTGTCTGGTTACAACTACATGTCTGTTCATCGACCCATTGTAAAGCACTGCGGAATTTGAAGGCGCTCTATAAATATCATCATAATAATAACAATCAGCTAAAACCCCATAGCAAAGCATTGGATTCAATTCTTTCCGATGGGGTAGTACTAACGCCAACGAGGTGCTTGCCGCGCATGCGCATTAGGTCCCCAATGTCAGCTGACATCGGGAAATGAAGAGCGGAGGTGGAGTCTGACTCGGCACAGAGGTACGTCAGCGCTGATTTCAGCAGGTAAGTGACAGAAGAGTTTTTAACCCTTCCTGCGCTGTGTGAGGGGCAGGCGAGTGTATTCCTAAAACTATAGTTTCTTTTTAATTTCTGCATTGAATTTTATTTTTTCAGACTTCACTAACCGGCAATCATAAGTACATGTTTTTTCAAAGTAAAGATAATATTACAATCCTGGGAAGTGACAGTACCCCCTTTAAAATGTGGTGAAGGTGGATAACATAATCCCTCTAAAAAACATTAATTATGTTAGAATTTTACTAAAACAGTAGATACGATGCAGATTTCGTGATGGTTTAACCCGATATATAATGAAGTCCTGTGCAACGTATAGATTGAAAATTACCCTTTTGAGTTCAGTTTTCAATAAAACCTCCTCAGGTATTGTGTATATTCTCACATTGCAATCTAGAAGTTTGTAAAATGAATCATCTTTAAAATGTATAATTAAAAATGTGCGGTGTAGCACAGATACTTCACACTTTCACATAATCCAAATTCTGTGTGTAAAAACTTTACAAAACGTGAAAACCATCATCACCTTATTACCAGTGGTGCAGATGCAGATTAGATGTTAAGCTCTTCAGAGTCATCGTATTAATGCAATTGCTTATTGATTTATCATTTCCCCTTGGTACTTGCTACTTTTTTTTCTTATTCTTTAGATGTATTTAGTTGGTTTTACCTGTGGTTTAAAGGGGAAATGCCACTTGAAAACTAAATGTTTCAGGGAACTTTAAGACACAGTTTATTATTTAAGTGAGTGTCAGTAGTCTAGTGCTTTTGATGTAACATGTCAGATAGCCTCAATGTGATGTATGTATGCCCCTTAAGCTTTACATAAACACCATGGCCTAGACCAGGATAGGTATCCTTTGGCACTCCAAATGTTGTGGACTACATCCTCCATAATGCTCTTACACCCATAATGCAGGCAAAGCATCATGGGAGGTGTAGTCCAACATCTGGAGTGCCGAAGGTTGACTATGCCTTGCCTAGACCATTTAAACACTGACAATTTGTTTCTGTTTATATTGTGTGGTCTATTTAATTCAATAAGATCACTATATATTTTAGTTTATATCGAGACTGTAAAATGATCCTGAAATTACTATTTTTGTGTGTGTGTGTGTGTGTGCGTGCATGTGTGTGTGAGACACTGGGAATGGACATTTTCACTTCCAACCCTTTCGCTAGACCCTATACTAAAGTTCTTGAATTCAATGTGAAGCGCATGCACATCTAATTATTTGAACATACTTTACTTGGTCATTGGGAAAAGCAGGACACGAGGAAACAAACCTGGAATGGCAGGGAAGGATGCCAAAATTGGGACTGTCCTACTGAATCTGAGACTGTTGGGAGACATGAACATCTTGCAGTGGAAAATGAAATAGACATGTCAGACTAATAACACAGAAATATTGTGATGTCATCGCTAAAGTGAGCCATAGTGATTATTGTTTTACTTTCCCTTTTCTGTAAGTTTGCAGTAAGCAGAGGCAAGGCCCGTGCTCAACGTTTTAGCATCTGAAGTTTCACTCACGCAGAACCTCATATTATTTGTAAAATGTTCAAGTTAACTTAATATTTTCTCTTTCTCTTGCTGCCAAAGCGACACTGAATGTTGTGACATAAAAGGACGGTCAAATCACAGCTAAACGCAGCTGCAAGACAGGGCATTAATTTGTATGTAAAATATCTCTCTATAGATATAAATATATATATATACACACAGTCTCCTTCGTGATGCCTTTTTTTCTTTACTGAGCAAAAATGCTTAGAGACAAGAAAATTAGTCACATACACTAAATCAATGTGGCAGCGCGGCTCCAAATACGTATGGCTTAAAGACTAAATAGCACAAGGGAAAAATAAATAATACCATAAAGTATTAACGCATGACAGGGGATGGGCTGCCATCTGTTATTAAAGACTACGGTATGTATTAAATGTGACAGAGGGAAATCAAATATCATAGGCCGTTACGGAATGTGGATGTTACCGAATGAATTCCTAATTCTCATTCAACTCTCGCTTCTGGATAAGGTAGAGCAGAGGGCATTAATAAAATGGATAAAACACTTATTTCTGACGGTATCTCATGGGGTAGAATTATTGGTTACACAAAAACCTGTGTCTGATTATGATCCTTAGTAACAAAATGAGTAATGCCACCAAGATAAGCTTAAAATGGAGCCTCCATAAGTGGTACCGCTTGTCAAGAATTATGAAGTTTTATCCCGGATTATCCTGTGCAGCAACAGTACTGTGTTACAGATGGAGTCATTGATAGCATTATAACTGGATGGGCACCTTTTTCCAAGGAGCCTCAAAACTAGTTCCTCTCTTTCTCCACCTCGCATGCTGTGGGATGGAGATTGTGTCTCAACACTTGATTTTCGACCTCTATGTTGTAGGACAGAGGATAACTACTAATGGTTGCTCACTAAACCTAAGGATGCCAAGTCTCCAACCAAAACTAATAGGGGAATTGGGGTGCTACGTTCCCTGGTTCCACTGGTTTCAAAATTAAAATGATTCTTACCCACTGGGTTGTCAAGACTTTCCGAGCCTCTGGCTGCCTACCCATTTAATTGGTATTTATATGGCGCCAGCTTATTCCACAGAACTTTACATTAAAAGGGGAACTAGATCTATTAAGTACCAGTACAAAACATCTGTCTGGCAACCCGTCGATCAAAATAACTATATATAAAAAAAAGAGGTCTCACATTTAGTCTTGTAAAAAAAAGATTTCACATACAGGAGTGGAAAGAATTCTTTACAGTAAGAGCAATGAAGATGTGGAATACACTGCCTTAAGAGGTTGTTTTATCAGGTAGAGATTTCTAAAATCCAGATACTTTTTGAAAAAAACAGGATATTCAAGGGTATAGTCGCTAAATTGTTGGTAAGAAGCTTATCGATTCAAGGAGGTATCAGAGTGTAATTTTGAAGTTATTATTATCCTATTTTATGGTACAATTGAAAATCACTTAAAATTGCTTTTTTTTTGTATTTCTTTAAAGGAATGACATAAAGAGAGTTGTGTGAAAGTCTGTTACTACTTATGCTTATATGTGTGTAATTTCATTGTTGCAGCTGAGAGCAGTGTTTTGCAGTTCTCAACAACAACACTCAAAGGGCTACGTTAGTGTTAACAAAGTTAGCACTGTTTAGAAAGTTTTTGGAGTATTTGAGTCCAACTAGTTTTTTTTGTTTGTTGTTTTTCTCCGACTTAGTCTTGGCTCCTACGTAAAGAAATTTCAGCTGTCCCTGACTCAGTTTGCTGCACTTTAAAATCATTCTAAATTTCATAAAAGCAAGAGAAATATTGATGACAATGAATAAAGCGAAACAGTTGCAAACCGAGACAAAGCATGATAATTGCCAGACTATTATTTTACCCTGCAGCGTAATTGGACCATGATCCGATGACGATCTCTTTTCAGAGAGAGGTCTGTCTCTCCTTAGTCTAGCGTTAAAAGTTTCTGATGGGAAATTGTTTTCTACAGACCTGCTCCCGGAGCCAGAGATAGGATACAATAAAATCTAAAATGATATTTTCCATATTGATTGTACTTTCATAAAGGAGACAATTACACGGCTGTTTGCAAAACACAGGGACATCATCTTAAACATTTCTCTCATCATTCAACCTGCCTTTTTTTCTGCTATAGCGCAGAGACGGTCTGGCTTACAGAGACACAGATGAATTTACAATTTATTGAATCTTTACTCCTGCGCTCCTTATAAAAAAGTCAAATAGGATGTATTAGTAGACCAGGTCACTTCCTTAAATAAATGTCTTTGAATTTTTCTCTCGTGTTCTTCAGCTAAATTAAATCTCTCTCTTTTTTTAATGACGGCAAAGATTTAAAATTCCAATTTGGTAACATTATAACACGCTTTTTATGGCAATAAAATGGCAATTTATCTAGAGAACGGTTTGGCAGGCAGTTAATGAATGGTAGGGTCCCATGTTATAATTCTTCACAAAATTGAGTAACAGATTTTAATGTCCCGTCCAGAGTCATTACAGAGTGTAAGTGTAATATTTACTGTCATTAATGCAGGTCTATTTATTGCTAATTACATTATCACAGTGCCAGTGTGCCCTTTTTAATTTCACTGAGATTCCTAAAGTATGCAGGGATAATTGATTTTGTTGTAAACTAGTGTAATAAAATACATTTCTTTTTAATATCATAAAGAGAAAAAAAAATCTCGTTGTTTAATGACGATGAGTCGAGGTCTTCTTTCATATGAATAATATTGTAATAAGGGATAGCAGAATTTTGGCTTTTGCTCCAAACGTGTGGAAATTTATTGCTTGGTGAGGTCAGATAACATGGATATACTGAATATTTAAATATAGTTAAAAGCAAGATATATACAGATTCTTCTATATACCCAAAACCTTCTTAGGGGTACATATTGCATTAAAGTTGTTTGTAACTTTGAAGATCACACCTGATGAGACTTGTGCGAAAATTCGTTTGGGTTGTTCGCCCAAATTAAATCCCTTTCGATCCACTCTCAAACTACTTGTTTTGTTCAAATAATTCATATGAAGTCTTCTTTGAATGAATAAGACTTGACAGGTAAATCCGGGACAGATCGATGAGATGTGGATTAAAAGGAGTTTGAGTCAGAGGGATTGGCCCAAACAATTTTTACGCAATTCTACCGCTGACCTCTAGGAAGGGAAGGCGCCTTGAATTTTGGACTGTGCCAGAAAGTAATTTTTGTAAAGACATCTATTGTTAGTGTTAAATAAACATAATTAATGGTGACTGGGTGTTAGGGTCAATATTTGTAAATATTGCGGTGGCATACATTTACAGGGAAGAGGATGGCTTAACTTTTTGATTTTTGGCAGCAAACCATAACCAACACGCAGTGGCGTACACATGACCCATGGGGCCCCGGTGCGAAAATTGATCCGTGGGCCCCCCCCCTCGTGCTTACTCTGCGCGGGCCGGGGCAGCAACACATGGCGGCGGGCACCTGGTCGCAGGGGTTGCGACCGCGGTATGTACGCCACTGCATGCAGATGCGCACACACACTTAAAGGACCACTACAGACACCCAGATCACATCAGCTCAATGAAGTGGTCTGGGTGTCAGGTCCCTCTAGTTTTAACCCTGCAGCTGAAAGCATAGCAGTTTCAGAGAAACTGTTATGTTTCACTGAGGGTTAATCCAGCCTCTAGTGGCTGTCTCACTGACAGCCGCTAGAGGCGCTTCCGCCATTTTAAGACACTGAACGTCCATAGGAAAGCATTGAGTAATGCTTTCCTATGGGCGGTTTGAATGCGTGCGCGGCTCTTGCCGTGCATGCGCATTCGGAGCTGAGAGGCAGAGGGATCCCCAGCGCCATGGGAGTCCGGCGCTGGAGAAAGGTAAGTACTGAAGACACACACACACACACACTCTCACGAACAAATGCATACACACATTTACTGATAAAGACACACTCACTAACAGACATACATACACACTCACTTACAAAACATACACTCTCACTGACAAACACACACTCCCTAACAGACATCAAACAGACTCACTAACACACACTCACACACACACTCCCTCACACACACTCACACACACACACTCACACACACACTTACACTCACACACACACTTACACTCACACACACACTTACACTCACACACACACACTTACACTCACACACACACACTTACACTCACACACACACACTTACACTCACACACACACACTTACACTTACACTCACACACACACTTACACTCACACACACACTTACACTCACTTACACTCACACACACTTACACTCACACACACTTTTTTTTTTATTTAATCCCCCCAGCCTCCTTACCTTTTGGAGTGCTGAGGGGATTCCCTGGGGTCCAGTGGTGCTGCTGGGCTCCTGGGGGGGCCGGACACCCGGCGGGCTGGCTGGTCCTGCGGGCGCGCGAGGGAGCACTCTCCCCTGAGTGCTTCCTCTTCAGCTCCCTCGCACGCCGCGTACTGATACCGGCGCCGGAAGATGACGTCATCTTCCGGCTCTGGTATCAGTGCGGTGCGCGAGGGAGCTGAAGAGGAAGCACTCAGGGGAGAGTGCTCCCTCGCGCACCAGCCGGCCGCCGGGTGTAAGCAGGGCCAGCCTCGGGGGGCCCGGAGGTGGCCGGCTCCTGGGCCCCCCAGGAGAAGAGGCTGGCCCAGAGCGTACATACCGGGTCGCAGGGGCGGCCGGGCCCCCTGGTGGGCCGGGCCCGGTCGCAGCCGCGACCCCTGCGACCCTGGTATGTACGCCACTGCCAACACGCTTAGTTCCTGCTATGTTGATATGTGATTTGGTGATGTTGTCGTATTCTCTCGTTTGTTTTCACAGCTGTGGGTAAGTCCATGCCAGTGCAGGAATAGAAAGAAAATCCACTTGATGAGCGGGCACTGGGGAGATATGTCCAGTCCAAGTGAAAAAAGAAAACCGAAGACTGAGCTTTTGGTTACATAGTGGGGGAACTGCTTGCGATCTGAAAGTATCAGCTGCTCCAGAGAGTTGAAATATGCTGGCACAATAATTGGATAAGAAAGTTGTGACCTATGACAATATATAAAGTAATCTGTCATTTATTGGGGTCATTTTAATGAGAATTTTAAACTCAAGATATGACACGTAATGATATATGTGGCCAACAGGTATAGTGGAATAGTTTTTTTTATATGTTGTAGCATTTGCAAGTACAAACTACATTTAGCATCATCCCACACCCTATGTCACGATCTATTACCTTATTCCATCACGCCCACGTGGAGCAGGATCTAGGGCGGGCTCCTCTTCCGGTGAGTTAAGCATGTCCCACGCCGGACGCTGGAGTCATGCCCCTTTTTATGATGCGGCGCATACACGCCTACGTAATGACATCATTAACGCGTTCCCGCATCATTAATACCGGCCCAGAACATTTTGGGGGCATGGCCTTAAAGCAAAAGACGCTCATATATAAAAAGGACTCTCCTTGTCCTATTGTGGTTCCTTGTGTTCCCTTTAGTGCTCTTTGATTCTCCTTGCGTATTTACTGTTGTTTCTGTGTTCTGACCTGGCTTGGCTTTTGACGTTCCTGTTTTCTGGTTCCCTGACTCGGCTTTTATTTTGACCTTTTGATTTCTGGTATCCTGACCCGGCTATTCTGGAATCGTTCTCCTGATCTCTGGTATTGTGATTTTTGGCTATTCTCTGACTACTCTTTTCTTCCTACGTTAAATCTGACCATTCTAAGGTTCGGTAATACGGGCTTGGGTTTTCTGTGGGTTTACATACTGCGTGTTGGGTTATCACACGACCGTGATATCCTTGGTTTTAGGTGTATGAGCAGGGCGCTCCTTTACTTTCACACCAGTTGTGTAATTATGCACCGTAATGTCTCCAGTCTCCACCTTCTGTCAATGCATGCATACAGTATTAAGGTACGGTATTGTGGAAAATGTTGGAGCTTTCTAAATAAATGCAAGATTGCTAACAATGATATTAACAAAGCAACTCATCTTAGCCTGATCCTGCACGAGAGGAAAGCTGAAACGTAAACAGCCTTAGAGTCCTCTCTCTGGGGGTTTATATATATATATATATATATATTGCTGCACACTATTCCTGATGGTCTGCATGCAATCACTATCAGGGCTTTTCACTAGAGTGATTATCGTCAGCAATTCAGAGTTGATTTCAAATTTAAGGCCAAGGTAGGCAAACTGGGAAAGAATCTCCAAGTCAACAATGCTTCTTGTTCAGCTACTTTATTCACCAGGTCAGTTTTTGGTGTCACAGTCCCTATTTTGGTATCCCATCCTGCCATCCCAATTTAGTTCTTTGGTGTCCCAAATTCTGGGAAATTCTGGGACACTAGGGAACTGTCCAGGGCAGCACAGCACAACACAAACATCATTAGACAGGCTTAAACAGTATAGCAGGCTGTAGGACCATACAGCTAGTACATTGGCATTACTCTCTCCATGTCCTGTATGTCAGGGGCCAGCCAGGAAGCTGTCTGTCAGCCTGGCATGCTTGTTCTAAACTCTAATTAGAAAACATATGCATTTATTCCACTATTGATACACCCAATACGAAGAGAAAGCTGACTGAAAACCTCTCCTAACATCAAGTCCTATGTTTTGTATTGTAACTAACTGTACTGTATTGTCCAAACTGCTGTATGTTTTTTGCATAATAATGGTCTAAATAGCTTATTAGTAGCCTTGAGCTTAATGATCAACACACAATATCTGTTGCATTGCTCTTATGTACACTATTATTCCTACATATATTACAGTTAGATCTTTTTTTTCCACATTTTTCTTTAAAACATGCAACCATAAACTATTAATTACTAATTAATCTGCTATTAGTCTAGAGATTATTAGCAACTTTGCTCTGTTCCAGATAAAAATAGATTTTTTTTTGCTGAACTGCTAGGTGCACTTTGGAATAGAGGGGTGTAAGAGTGGCTTCTCTGTTACAAAGTGAGAAAGATGAAAATAGACAAGACAATTAGAGCAGAGTTGCTATCATTAAGATGTTAGTGTTGTTATTATAATTACTGTATAGCACACAGGCTGTGGAGACACTGTTTATACATTAGAAACATTCATGGTGTTTCAAATTTCGCGATGGAAAAATGTGCTTAAAAGGTGCAAAAGTTGTGCAGATTTGTTTTTAATTTTAAGAATACCATCCATTTAGTAAAATAAGAAAAGTTATTTGATATACTGTTCATAAATGTAGTAAAAATAAAATAAAAATTCTAATTTTAAAATTGATATACAGGGAGTGCAGAATTATTAGGCAAATTAGTATTTTGACCACATCATCCTCTTTATGCATGTTGTCTTACTCCAAGCTGTATAGGCTCGAAAGCCTACTACCAATTAAGCATATTAGGTGATGTGCATCTCTGTAATGAGAAGGAGTGTGGTCTAATGACATCAACACCCTATATCAGGTGTGCATAATTATTAGGCAACTTCCTTTCCTTTGGCAAAATGGGTCAAAAGAAGGACTTGACAGGCTCAGAAAAGTAAAAAATAGTGAGATATCTTGCAAAGCTTCTGAAGCGTGATCATCGAACAATCAAGCGTTTCATTCAAAATAGTCAACAGGGTCGCAAGAAGCATGTGGAGAAATCAAGGCGCAAAATAACTGCCCATGAACTGAGAAAAGTCAAGCGTGCAGCTGCCAAGATGCCACTTGCCACCAGTTTGGCCATATTTCAGAGCTGCAACATCACTGGAGTGCCCAAAAGCACAAGGTGTGCAATACTCAGAGACATGGCCAAGGTAAGAAAGGCTGAAAGACGACCACCACTGAACAAGACACACAAGCTGAAACGTCAAGACTGGGCCAAGAAATATCTCAAGACTGATTTTTCTAAGGTTTTATGGACTGATGAAATGAGAGTGAGTCTTGATGGGCCAGATGGATGGGCCCGTGGCTGGATTGGTAAAGGGCAGAGAGCTCCAGTCCGACTCAGACGCCAGCAGGGTGGAGGTGGAGTACTGGTTTGGGCTGGTATCATCAAAGATGAGCTTGTGGGGCCTTTTCGGGTTGAGGATGGAGTCAAGCTCAACTCCCAGTCCTACTGCCAGTTTCTGGAAGACACCTTCTTCAAGCAGTGGTACAGGAAGAAGTCTGCATCCTTCAAGAAAAACATGATTTTCATGCAGGACAATGCTCCATCACACGCGTCCAAGTACTCCACAGCGTGGCTGGCAAGTAAGGGTATAAAAGAAGAAAATCTAATGACATGGCCTCCTTGTTCACCTGATCTGAACCCCATTGAGAACCTGTGGTCCATCATCAAATGCGAGATTTACAAGGAGGGAAAACAGTACACCTCTCTGAACAGTGTCTGGGAGGCTGTGGTTGCTGCTGCACGCAATGTTGATGGTGAACAGATCAAAACACTGACAGAATCCATGGATGGCAGGCTTTTGAGGGTCCTTGCAAAGAAAGGTGGCTATATTGGTCACTGATTTGTTTTTGTTATGTTTTTGAATGTCAGAAATGTATATTTGTGAATGTTGAGATGTTATATTGGTTTCACTGGTAAAAATAAATAATTGAAATGGGTATATATTTGTTTTTTGTTAAGTTGCCTAATAATTATGCACAGTAATAGTCACCTGCACACACAGATATCCCCCTAAAATAGCTATAACTAAAAACAAACTAAAAACTACTTCCACAAATATTCAGCTTTGATATTAATGAGTTTTTTGGGTTCATTGAGAACATGGTTGTTGTTCAATAATAAAATTAATCCTCAAAAATACAACTTGCCTAATAATTCTGCACTCCCTGTAGACACCTTTCAATTGGTGGCAGTTTGTCTTTAATTACCCCAGTCAATACTATTACAATTGTTTATAAGTATCAGTTTTGGTGTATATATCATGCCTCTGCAGTCTCATTTCTCAATTATCTGCCATTCATGAGTTAAACCACATTTGTGTCTGTTTATGCAGCCCTAGCCACACCCCCTCTGGCTGTGACTCACACAGCCTGCATGACAAAATGGTTTCATTTTTAAATCAAGTCTTTTAATTTAGAAATTTTTATCTTCTGCTCAGTTAATTGAACTTTAATCACATACAGGAGGCTCCTGCAGGCTCTAGCATGCTATTAACAGAGCTGGATCTTAGAATTCATACATTAAAAAAACACTGTGCAATAAGAGAAGCTAAACAATTTAGACACTTTTTTCAGTAATGTGTGGGGAGGCTGTGTGATTCACAGCTAGGGGAAATGTAGCTAGGCCTGTATAAATTTTTTTAACACCTAACTGGCAGAGAATTTAGCAGTGATACTGCAGAGGCATGGTCTATACACCAAAAAACTTTGTTAAAGGAACACTATAGTGTTCGGAATACAAAACTGTATTCCTAACACTATAGCTCTCTCTGCCCACCAACCAGCTGCAAACAAAGGGTTAAAAACCCTGTTTTCATTTAACTCAGGCTCCTCCACTGACATCAGAGCGATTCAAAGCATGAGGACGACCAGGGTGTAGAACTCCATGAAACTCGAGCAACACATCAACTAGAGGTAGTCTAAACACGTCAATGTATCTCTAAAACGGCAATGTTTTACATTGTGGGGTTAATAGAAGGGATAGGGCATAACGTGGTCTTAGTGCCTATAGTGTCCCTTTAAGCTGAAGTTGTTTTGGTGCTTAGAGTGTCCCTTTAACAAGTCTGAGTCTGCCTTTGTGCATAAGCAAAATCTGAATGCTTCAATTAAGACGGATTTTAACTTTAGTGTCATTATTGGCTGAATTGTCGAAATGCATGCAAAACTGGCAATGCTATATGCTCGTGATAGAGCCACTATCTGTAATCATGTTGCCTTAACCAATCATTAAAGTTTCTCTTTCACTTTCAGGATTTTTTCCTATTGTGTTAATCAATCATTAAAATTGATCTGTCATCTTCGGGGTTCATGCATGGTGTGAAAAGTCCCCATAAAGAGACATCCCGACTTGGTACGAGGTGACCTGGGGATGATGATAACTACCTGAAGCTTTATCTCATGCATGTGCCATCTTCTTTTTCCACTCCTGCGCAAGAGTACATCATGGATCTGTATGGAGGATCCTGCAAGGTCCTTTGTAGACCAAATCCGACAATGTGCGATATCTGGTTTCCCACGGCTGTCTCTAGCAACAGCTGTGGGAATTGACAGCGCTTGGTGGTGGAAGCTCTCAATCAGCCTTAAACATAACATAAAGTAGTCTCTAATTTGTCTTATGATATCTTTTGATTGGGTTGGATTCGCAATGAAAATTCCAAACCACTCAGTACAATAATTTTATGAAGGCTTTATCGTTGTGAAATACGCAGAAATTATGTTGTGGTGAAAGAGACACTTTAAACACATTATAAATATATAAAAAGACTGTAAGCATGCAGCTAATTAGGAAGAAGATGGAACAGAAACTATTTCAGATTTTGTAATTAGGCCCACCATAATTTTCAGCTCCTGGTCCATGAGGTCCTTAATCCGGCACTGCGTATTGCCAATTTAATATACGAGTTAGAAGAAATCTGAAAACTACAGTGAACTAAAAAGTAAGCTATGGAATACCTTGAATGATATTTTATTATATTTTTACGAAAATTTCCATTTAACTTTTAAATACGTACATTAATCTGCCATGAAAAGAAAGCCATAACGTACGTCTAATACAAAGTGATAAAAAAAAAAAAAAAATGGAAAAGGCAGCAGAACAAACCTTGTTCAGAGTAAATATGAAGGAGCAATGCTTCCTTGTACTGCACGATATCTGGGTGACCGATTTCTCGCAATCGGCGTTCCCATACAGAATGACATCTTGTAAAATTGTTATGTGAAATACTGATTATGATGTGAAGGCAATTTTGTACTAGCAAATGTAGCATGCACTCCCAGGAATTCTGTTGATCTTGATTTACATTGGTGTTTAGCTAGCACACACAATTATGCATTCCGTATTTGCATGGGTAGTCGCATTTAAAGAATGCAGAATTATTTAGTTGCTAATTCATGCCCATGGGGAACAATGCCTAGATTATTTAAATGTACTTATGTCTTTCAACTAAGCCTTTATAATTAGTTCAGCATTATGAATACATGTGTAAAAATGGCAATCAACCATTGTCTAATTATAGAATGAACTGTAAGTGATTTAAAACCGTTCACAATAACCCTTGTCATTTTTTTTGTT
Source organism: Pelobates fuscus (assembly GCF_036172605.1). Lineage (NCBI taxonomy): Eukaryota > Metazoa > Chordata > Amphibia > Anura > Pelobatidae > Pelobates > Pelobates fuscus. The sequence continues at coordinate 19,857,032 of NC_086328.1, forward strand.
CTGCGGATAAATATTTCTCGAATTGATTCACGATTTTATTTACATGCTGGGTGACTGCAAATAAAGTGGTTTGGGTTTACTCCGAGATGTAGTCAATAACTTAAGGATGATCATGGAGGGGTAAAGGTTTACTGCATATTATGTTCTATAACTTCGGATAACGTAGTATGTGTTTTACGTTTACGCAAACTTTACATCAAACGCGTTGTATGATATGCTTTGACCTGCTATAAGTTGTTACGAATTGATGATTTCTCTGTAAAGGTTAATATCATTTAGTGGTCCCCATTACTGTAAAATGTTAAGGAGTTAGTCCAGTCAACAGGTAGCCCCCTCCTGCATCTGCAGAATGGAAACTCCCATAATGCTTTTCAAGCTTAAAGGCATTGGGGGAATCGTTAAGTTGCAGCTCTGTAACTGCAGAGCAGGCTACTTGATGGCTATACCATTTCTAGGGTCTATTGAGGCTCTACTAATTGGTTAACTTCTAAGCAATTATGTTTCACTTTGAAATATAAACTTTACTCCAATTGTATCAGTTTGGGGAGAGACTAGTGATGAGAGATTCTGCATGACATTTATGTATACCATGACATTTATAACTATGGATGTTTCAACAATACGTGAATCCGGAAAGTGCAGTAAACTACTTTTTCCAATCACCATCCACATGCCTTGCAGAGGCTGTTAAAGACAGGCATGAAAAGAGACAAACTCAGAAACAATTACAAAATACAGGACCGATTATTTTCTCAATGCTGATTGCCAGGTACAAAGGACAGCGCTTACTTTTTATTTTTACATTTCTTTTCTTTTTTGCGAGTATGTCATTGTATACATGGAAATAGAAAGACTTGCGTAGAAGATAAGAGCACACGTATAGCTGATAAATGAATACATGTTCAGCCATATTTTAAATATATGGTAAATGGAATGAGTAAGGCTGAAAATAAAATTCTCTATAACCCTGGAGGGCACAAGGTTATTACTGAAGTCAGAAGCGTAACTAGAAATTATGGATTTCTGGTGCTCCCTCCAAAATCCCTCCATGTGTCTCATGCCTGATCCTCCAACCTCGTCCATGTGTCTCATTCCCGCCCCCATTCCCTCCCCCTATGCAACTCCATGTGTCTTGTTCCCTCCCCCCAGTCCCAATACCTCAGCCCCCGCATGTGTCTCATTCCCTCTCCCCCAGTCCTTACACATATTCCATTCCCTCTCCCCCAATCCCTACACGTATCCCATTCCCTCTCCCCTCCATCCTTACACGTATCCCATTCCCTCTCCCCCCAATCCCTACACGTATCCCATTCCCTCTCCCCTCCGTCCTTACACGTATCCCATTCCCTCTCCCCCCAATCCCTACACGTATCCCATTCCCTCTCCCCTCCGTCCTTACACGTATCCCATTCCCTCTCCCCTCCGTCCTTACACGTATCCCATTCCCTCTCCCCCCAATCCCTACACGTATCCCATTCCCTCTCCCCTCCGTCCTTACACGTATCCCATTCCCTCTCCCCCAATCCCTACACGTATCCCATTCCCTCTCCCCTCCGTCCTTACACGTATCCCATTGCCTCTCCCCTCAGTCCTTACATGTAGCCCATTCCCTCTCCCCTCAGTCCTTACACGTATCCCATTGCCTCTCCCCTCAGTCCTTACATGTAGCCCATTCCCTCTCCCCTCCGTCCTTACACGTATCCCATTCCCTCTCCCCTCAGTCCTTATACGTATCCCATTCCCTCTCCCCTCAGTCCTTATACGTATCCCATTCCCTCTCCCCTCAGTCCTTACATGTAGCCCATTCCCTCTCCCCTCAGTTTTTACACGTATCCTGTTCCCTCTCCCCTCAGTCCTTACACGTATCCCATTCCCTCTCCCCTCAGTCCTTACATGTAGCCCATTCCCTCTCCCCTCAGTCCTTACATGTAGCCCATTCCCTCTCCCCTCAGTCCTTACACATATCCCATTCCCTCTCCCCTCAGTCCTTACACATATCCCATTCCCTCTCCCCTCAGTCCTTACATGTAGCCCATTCCCTCTCCCCTCAGTCCTTACATGTAGCCCATTCCCTCTCCCCTCAGTCCTTACACGTATCCTGTTCCCTCTCCCCTCAGTCCTTACACGTATCCCGTTCCCTCTCCCCTCAGTCCCTACACGTATCCCATTCCCTACCCCAGTCCTTCCATGTGTCCCATCCCTACCCCCCAGACTCTCCATGTGTCTCCATTTCCTCTCCCTCCAGCCCCTCCATGTGTCTCCATCCCCCCCACAGCTCCAACATGCGTCTTCATTCCCTCTCCCCCTTTCCCACGTACGACCCCTGTGACCATGGTAGGTACGCCACTGACTGAAGCTCAGTTATAACATTGGAGGCATATGACACATAAAAAAATAAAATCCTCAATATAAACTTTAACATTGATTGACAAGAAGGTAAGATGGACGCATCCAGTTGCAGGTTAAAGAGGTGTGGGTTTCTACAATTATTTCTGTTTTCAAAGACGGGATAAGTGAACAAAACCATAAAGATTCTAGATAGAACAGTAGTGTCCAGAAGGTAGATACCCAGCTTTTCGGGAGCTACAACTCCCATAATGCTTTGCCAGCCATGAATATGCTGGCCAATACAGAATAGTCTCATACTCCACATAGAACCTAAACATAGAACATAGTATATTACCACAACAATATCTATCTTCCTCCATAGAAAAGTAGTTGCAAATAGGCTTGTTGCACAATAAGATCACATAAAAACAGCAACAAAGAGAACACAAACTGCCAACTGTGAAGATTTTTATTGATCATAGTGAACATTAGCCCTTTTTGCACCTGTTTGGATGTTTTTTGTAATACAAATCATCACCACTTTGCAAAAAAAAAAAAAAGGCTAAATAGGTAATTACAAAGCTACGAGTTCAAATTGTGCTGTGAAGGGGTTAAAATACCGTATCAACATAATAGCTGGATTTTATAATGGATTGAAAATCACTGCTCTTTTATTGGGACTGCTCTCACTGTGAAAGGAAATTGTACCAAAAATGCAGCTGTATCCTTGCCACCCACGGAAATACATTAGTTAACTGTACCCTCTGAAAAATGAATGCGTTCCCTCCTGCTGAACCCAATGAATTCATTCTATTCAATATTTATCTCTACTTACTGTAGATGTGATCAAAGCGGCCTTAAAAATGCTTTTCTACGTGCGTTTGAGAGTAGACAAACTGTTATCACTTACATGTAAACACAATAAAGTGTTTAACTAAATAATGATCACTTAGCATTGTAACACAAAATACCAGCTTATGCATTTATGCAATTATATATTCTCTGCTTTTGTCTGACCCAATGTGCTTTACGACTGTCATTAAATCAGACTAAAACACTTTTAGGCTATTGAACAAAATAGTAAAAATTCTTTATTTTTATGATATCAAAAGGGGAACTGTAGTGGTTATTTGTAAAAGGACAATCAATGTTTTTCTTCATCGGATCAGTAGATCAGTGAAGTAAATTACAATTTATATCATCGTCCCAGGCTTATGGAATTCTAAACTGGGTCCAAAAGGAATGCAGCCAACACACTTACAGTGCTGCTTCCTACGACATGGTATACGGACCGAGTGATAGAACAAACTTAGTACAACAATAATCTCAGTGTATTTGAATTATCCAACTCTGAATTTTATACATACAAAATAAATAAAAATGTATTTGGGCAACACTTTGAAACTGGCAAGAAAAAATACACAAAAAAAACAGATCCACTGAGTTTTTTTCAGGGGAAACAAATGTCCAAATGATGATAGTCTGAAGATTCACACCTAGCTTTTAAAAAGTTACTTCAACAACGAATGTAGTTTTTGTCTTGACGAAGGGTACTTCATTGATTGGGCTGAAGGGACAGGTATACATTTTAGTCTGAGAATGGGGTAGAAATTAACTATTCAAAGTTGCATCTTGATAGGGTGACATTGTTATTGCAGGCACTCACAATAGCACATAGTCTGTAAACCAAACTAAAATTAGTTCTGTTTAACCCCTTATGACCAAACTTCTGGAATAATGTCATGTGTCCTTAAGGGGTTAAAAGCACGTCACTAGGATATGACAAGAATACAAGACAATTAGGGTTTGTGTAAGTATTAGGGTAGTTTTAATGTTTAATTTACAAAGTATATAGGGTAAAGACTAGGTGAGGCTGATAAAAACTTTATTACACATCACCTAGAAGGCAGATACCGCTAATCCTAAAATACCATAACTAAACTGTCAATCTCTACTACACCCCCAGAACTCAACCACATGGGGTACACTGAAGCAGCGTGCATTTTTGCTTCATCTTATATAAAGGTGTACAGAATAGTCTCATATTCCATATAGAACCTCAACATAGAACATAGTAAATTACCACAACAATTTCTATCTTCCTCCATTGAAAAGTAGTTTCCCCTTTATTCTTGCAAATAAAGCTCAGTTAATGACACTTATAGACTTGTTGCACAATAAGATCCGAGTGCTGTAATATCACTCGGCATTATAAACAGCACAATTATTACAAAACACCTTTGTCACCTAGGTGTATTTCTTGCGTCCCATTAAACAATGGCAACATTTTTAACTAGACTTTTTAATTTAAAATCACTATGCCTTCTTGTCTTTGCTGGTCATGCTATATTTCTATATCTCCCCCCCCCCCCCCCCCCCCCAAATATACCATTTAGCTTTTTCTGATCAACGTTTATATTTCGTGGAGCTGCCTTGTAGTAATTATGTCATTTTATATTTAAAGGGTCTCTATAGGCGTCCAGATCACGTTATCTCAATTAAGTGGTGCCATGCCTCTGACTGTTAAACCCTGCAACTGAAAACATTGCTATTTTGCAGGAATGACAACATTTTAATTACAGCTTTAGCACAACTCTAGTGATTGTCTTCTTGACAGCCACGAGAGGCACTTCCGCATTCATAACAGAGTTAAACTCCGTTCTAGCTCAAATGACTCTTTGAGAGCATTTGACTGATGCAGTGTGGAGTTTTGCTGTGCATGCGCACTAGCCTGCCATGCTTCCCGATGAGTCGGATGCGATCATGAATCAAGAAAATCTGTAGCATGGAGACTAGCGCAACTCAGGCTGTAAGGTCAGTAAATCTTATATTTTGAACCCCTCGATAGGTAGGGGGGACAATATAAACATTAGGAATACATATTTGTATTCATAATGAAATAGTGCTCCTTTAAAACAATGTTGTAGCTCACCGAGAGTGTTTTCCATTTCATATTTTCTAATAAATCTTAGTCGAGTTGAAAGATTCTCTGAGAATTCATATTCTCTGAGTAGGAGAGCTCTAGGGATGGTCTCTCGTCTCTCTGTTTACCTAGATAATCTTTGTCTGTCAGTATCATATCAGTCATACCATCTTGCACCCCTGTCAGACTACCATAAAATGCAAATATTATATATTAATATAATTAAAAGGACAGTCATCATTTAAAAAAAAAAAATTACACTATTTATTAAAACATTGAAAATCCCCTATAACTTGGGTTAACTGTTTTCCTATTAAAAATGTATCAAATGACCAATCCAGCTCAGGCAAGGCAAAGCCAGGACACTAACTGCAAAAAAAGAGACAACGTAGAAACATTGTTTCAATTCTCTTAATCTCTCTATGCTTCCTATACTGACTTCCAGGTGCAACAGGCCTAACCTACAACAATGATTGACAGAGAGCTAAAATGGAGGCGCCCAGTTATAGGATAAACAGGTGTGAATTTCTGCATTTGATTTTATTTTATACACCTCATAAATTCATATATGTTAAATATTGGAAATATGTAAACATAGCGTTAAAAATACTGGGTAGCAACAGTTTCCCTTTAAAATGTAAAACCAAACCTAACACACACACACACACACACTCCACAACAAAGACAGTGTAAACAATACAAGGAAATCAAACACTGTAACACTGAAGATGTATGAAGAACGCCTCTATGAATTAAATGAAACCTTACTTGTAGATATTGCATTATTCTAAGATCCCTTTCAAAATGTTTTTTTTTTTCATATCCTTACTTAAAATCCCACATATCTTTTATGCCTGGCCTGGACTCATTTGAGTACACAGATTTTTTGTATATTTATAAGATATGTTTTTCATTCAGAATTAAACAATGCTGCTTTAGTTCTAACCCTGCTCTTCAGAATGCAGTTTAGGAAACACACATTCATTGTTATTTAGAAAAATCTGGATTGTACTGAATTAAAATCCAAATTACAAAACGTTCAAGATCAGATACGTTAGCCTAAATTTTGCAATTTGTGTTTTAATTGGCTGGGATTTGATTTTTATTGGAGAAATCTCACAATGACGATAATCTGGGAATTCGCTTTTGAGGTTTTTTTCACCATAAGTAAACGTATTTCAGAATGAGATTTAATACTTGCATTTTCTTCTACTGTTAAATTTCCTTTTTTTTAATTTTTATTTTTAATATATTTAAAACTAAAATATAATGGCAATGACTAAAACTCGAAAACTTTGGGATTTGCGTAAAATTCTAATTTTAAGCTATGTACAGGTTTAACTATTGCTCATCAGCAATGGTTTGGTTTAACTTGAATCAAATTTCAGTAGAGTCGGTGCATTTCTAAAAAAAAAAAAAAAAATCTCTTTATCACCGAATTGAATTTTCAAAGCAAAATATTTTTTTTAAACTGAAATTCTTCAAATCTGGAAAATCTCGGAAATCCAAACTGAATCAATTTGAAAGAACTGAAAATCATCCCTGTGCACAGTCTATTAATTTTAATTTAATCACCAGCAGGAAAAATTAGACCGATACTCATAATTAGTAAGGTACAGAGGTGCGGAAACCACGAAAAAGCAATGTGGAGGATACATTATTAAAAGTTCATTTAAATAATGTCAAAATCAAATGGCTACTTATTTAACTTGATTGGAACTCGTATTAGATGCATATAAAAACTTAATAGGATCACGATCGTGTCTGCAGAAGTGACTGTTTAATGAACATAATGCTTAATAAGGCAATTTTGTTCCTTAAAGCAAGGCATTCTCCTAATGGCGGTCAGTGTGATGTCCAAGAATACATACCAGCAGAGAGAATAGGAAATAATAAAACTGGGTGTCCGATCCCTGCTGCAGAAGATGTTTCATTTGGGAAGCGTTCGCAGTGAAGAGAGCCATGTCAAGGAATCCTTGGGCCAAAGTCTTTGTTCTCGCATAGGTGTTGATATTCCTTATTACCTGAAGTAAGCGTAACAAAAGAAGAGGTTTGGACCAGCAAGCGATTCTCCATAAATAATTCATGCACACATTTTATTGCTTGTATTTGTAATAAAAGTCGTTTTGTGCCTCCAGCTACTTCATCATCTAAAATAGCAATCACCCATTGTTATGAAACTACTACTCTCACAATGTCAAGAGATTCCATTTTACAAATGTACGAACAAGATGTCTAAGCAATAAAAAGAGTGATGCCGTTGGCATACATCGACAAACACAGCATGTACTCTCTTTGTAAAGACATTGGCATCATCTGCCATAAGCTTATGGTTTGTCACACCCAGTTTGCCCTTAATTGACCTACAGAAAGCAATAATTGCCCAATAAACTTTATATATACAATTGTAAATATGACAATTACTCTTTATTCATCTCTCACCTATGCTGAGAACATTGGCATATATATATATATATATATATATATATATATACACATATATATACATATATACACATATATATATTTATATATAAATACACCTCTTCTGTGCTCTGAATCTCACTACTTTTAGTCCAATTTGAAGCATGAGAGCTTAGTGGTCTGACGGTGGTTCAACAATAATTAAGGGTGCATACAAATTAATAAAAAAAAAAATTGTATGCACCCTAAAAAAGAGATTTGTCTTTTGGTCCAAACTACAATGCTTCAGAATTTGGGCCGATCTGGTGAAAAGTCAAATTACTGAACTCTGACCTAAATATGCATGAATCACAAACTAGACATGTGCAATTCGTTTAGGTCCGAATTTAAATTCGGACGAATTTCGTCAATTCGGACAAAGGGGTAGGATTAAGTGTTGGGGTACGGTTAGCGGTAGGGTTAGGGTTAGGGGTTAGTTATGGGGTAGGGTTAGGAGTAGTGGTAGGACTAGGGTTAGGGTAAGGGTTGGTGAATTGCCAAAGTCACGTATTCCCAAAATCCCTAAGTGCCGAAGTCCCGAATTGCTAAATAGCCAAATTCCTGAATTGCTGAATAGCCGAAGTCCCGAATTTCGGAAGTGCCGAACCGAACTGAAGTGCCGAATTGCCAAAGTCCCGAATTTTGGAAGTACCGAACCGAAGTGCCCAAGTCCCGAATTGCTGAAGTCCCGAATTCCCAAAGTCCCGAAACGAACATCCCTATCACAAACCAACTAAAACATGCAATAGTAAAGCAAGTTTGCTTGCTTTGATTTGTGATGTTAGATTCCACCGTTGGTGCCAAAAATAAAAAAAATGGTTGATGAGAAAAAGAAAGATGATAGATGCCATTTACAAAATGGCCGATTTTATTCATAGATCAAGTGAGAAGTGGCCAAACGAGGGAAAAAGAGATAGAGCAGTATATAAAAAAAAAGTTCATATGTTAATACATATAGAATAAATTAACTATTGACTTTTACATTTGTTTTACTTCTCTTTTTCCTTTTATCAGTTACTTTTTGATCTGCGAACCAAATGGCAGGAAAGTGTGCTGCAATATATATATATATATATTACATTATGTATATATTATGCAGTACACTGATTGGCCCAATTTTGCATTATTTTAGTTCAACTTATTTCTCCACTCTTGGGTGGTTGGGAATACTAATACATAGTACAAAACTATAGCATATACATGTATTCCTAACACAATAGGGCTCCTTTAACCCCTTAAGGACCAAACTTCTGGAATAAAAGGGAATCATGACATGTCACACATGTCATGGGTCCTTAAGGGGTTAAGGAACAATGAAGACCAGATTAAAAAGAAAATGAAAGTTTTTTGTTTTATTTGTTATTTATTACTGCCTCTTTTTTAATTTTGGAAACATTGCAGATTTCAACAGGAATTGACACTTTTATAAATTATACTGGTTACACCCCCTGGCTTTTCAAGCAGAAAGCAGGTCCAGTTACTTCCTGGTTTGGTTAGCTTATTTGCACTGAACTCAAGAGGCAGCAATTGCCCAGATCACCTGCCTTGCAAAGACTTCTCATTGAGCTGCATTGGGAAGTCTGTGATTGGACAGCTACAGAAAGTCTGGATGGGGCTAGAATGAGAGGGCTTGCAAAGGCAGCAGACAAGAGATCTGTAATTTTTGCAAATTGTTGCAAATTGTTAGATATAACTCCAATGAAAAAAATGCATGATTACATACGTGTTCATGTTTTCATGTGTGGTATTCTACTAAACAGTGATTTTTATTTATTTTCTATTTAGGCAGTGGAGTGTCCCTTTAAGGTGATGCAATATGAAAATTCAAATTCAAGTTTACTCTGCACACTTCAATGACTTTGCATGAAAAGCTTGGGATTGACTTAAAAAAATAAAATCATTTAAAATGTGACAAATTAATTATTTGAGAGGATCTGTTATGCATAATATCAAGACACCTGCACCATAAATAAGAATTATTAATGTCTCAGCCTGTTAAGTGATTATAATCATGCATAATGTATTTTTTTGTTCCCTATTGTCAATTACTGTTCCAAACGGGGTAAGAGAGAGACTCAACGGACCTGCCATGTAAACTTTGTGCACCGTTTTACTTTTGGGAGTGGAATAAAAAAAACTATGTCCATGCAAAAATTGGTGTCAATTCAATAAATCAGATTTTACAGAAGGATTTTTACAAAATTTCAGGAGTCTGGCAGAAAAAACACCCAGAATTCTACCGTTAGCAACAGAAATTCAAAGTATTTTACGTTAGTATTGATCGCATGTAAACCGGGTATCGTGTGCTTTTTATAAGGACATATTGAGCAATTACTTTGTTTTTAAAGGGGCGTAACGTGCAGTGATGACTAGTGATGCAAATTATGACTTGCCTCATTATCTCGGATTTCAGAGCTCAGAAACTGTAGCCAGAAAATGGGGCAAATGTTTTTTTTTTTTTTTTTTTTAAGAGGCTGCTGAAGTGCCAGAGATAGGTGCCGGTTTGTAGGGTTTGGAGAATATTGGATAGAAGTCTGACTCCCATCAATATGAGGCAGCCGTGATATGGGCTTTGCTGTATATTGCCACGATATACATTTTCACAAGTAAAGCTCGCCAGAATCTTATCTCTCGGCTCTTCTGAGCCAAAACCAAAGTTTTGCCAGCTACTTCCTCTATTTCTACTTACAGCACTCACTTCGATAGTGTAAACCAGGGGTGCCCGGAAGGTAGATCCAAATGTTGTAGAACTACAACTCCCATGATGCTTTGCAAGCCTTTAGAATGGCAAAGCATCATGCAAGCTGTAGTTTTCAAACATCTGGGGATCCGATCTACCTTTTGGGCATCGCTGGTGTAATCCAATAAGCATCACTCACACCTCATACACAAGCCACTTTTTCACCTACTGCATTAAGCCAGTTGGAAGCATGAAGCATTGTCTAGACTCTTAAAAAACAATATCTTCCCTACAGCATTGTCAGCATGTGGCGGTGCATATCAAGAAGTCAAACGCATCATTTCTAGTCTGTAGGCAATAATTGCCGTAATGTTGTATTTAAGTTCTTAGTTACATATCCCAGGTCACATTCAGGTTTTAAGATTCAGCCAATGCGACTCTGAATTACAGCAAGGAAAGTGGCTGCAGTGCACATACCTTAACTCCATTAAATAAGCAAGCAATCTGTTCCTCGTTTATTGCAAAATAAACCCACAGCATTGATACATTCTAAAGTGAATATTGCAAAAATGATACGTTAGAACAGAACATTACGTTTACTTAAAAGGCATTTTGGCGTTTTTGAGATTAAATTTGAAGTTCACTCTGAATTCTCACTTAAGTAAATAACCCTGGTAATATTTAAAACTGACTTGGAATCGTTTATGTGACACTGATTGGATACTGAGTTATAGAATCTGGTCCGCTGCAGGGGAATGGACATGATGCTTTTCATATTTATAACCATAAAAAAAAAAACATTTAAAGGGATATTATAGTCACCAGAACCACTACAATAATGTAGTAGTTCAGGTGTCTACTGCCGGTCCATGCTGGCTTTTCAATGTAAACACTGCCTTTGCAGAGAAAATGCAGTGTTTACATTACTGCCTAGTCAGGGCCGGCCTTAGGCATTTGGGCGCCCTGTGCGAAAAATCTTCACAGCGCCCCCCCCTTCCCGCCCCCCCCTCCCCCACACTCCTTCCCCCTTCCCACACACCCTGTCACACACACACACACAGGCAGACAGCCATACACACACACACACAAACACACTCAGGCAGTCATACACAGACAGCCACACACAAACACACACACACAGACATGGAATGTGACGGCAGATAAGAACCATTCGGCCCATCTAGTCTGCCCAGACAGTCACACATAGGCAGTCACACACACAAACACACACACACACACAGGCAGACAGTCACACACACACACACAAACACACACAGGCAGACAGCCACACACACACACACACAGGCTGGCAGTCACACACACACACAGGCTGGCAGTCACACACAGACAGCCACACACAAACACACAGGCAGACAGCCAAACACACAGAGGCAAACAGCCACACACACACACACACACAGTCACACACACAGACAAACAGTCAAACACACACTGGCAGACAGTCACACACACACACACACACACAGACAGACACACACACACTGGCAGACAGTCACACACACACACACACACACACACACGCAGACTGTCACGCACACACATACACACACATAGGCAAACAGTCACACACACACAGGCAGACAGCCACACAAACACAGTCAGACACACACACTAACAGATACACACACTATCAGACACACACACTAACAGACACAGACACACACTAACATACACACACACTAACAGAAACACACTAACACACACACTAACATACACACACACTAACAGACACAGAAACACACTAACATACACACACACTAACAGACACAGACACACACTAACAGACACAGACACACACTAACAGACACACACACTAACAGACACAGACACACACACCCACATTAACACATTTTTAAAAATTTCTTTAAACACCCCCCCCCAGCCTCCTTACCTTTGGGAATGCTGGGGGGGGGGTGGTCCAGTGGCTGCTGGGCGAGCGGCACTGGCTGGCAGGCGGCTGGCGAGGGAGCACTTCCTCTGAGCTGTCTGCTCAGCTCCCTCGCGCGCCTCAGAGTGAGGCTTGGAGCCGGAATATGATGTCATATTCCGGCTCCCAGCCTCACTCTGCGGCGCGCGAGGGAGCTGAGCAGACAGCTCAGAGGAAGTGCTCCCTCGCCAGCCACCCGCCCGCCCGCCAGCGCCGCCCGACCGCCCAGCAGCATGTCTGTTAGCCGCAAGGCTAACAAGACATTTGCCTTGGGCATTTGGGGGCGGCTTTTTTGCCGCCCCCTGGAAAATGCCGCCCAAGGCCTTGTTTGCCTTGCGGCTAATATGCCCCTGCCGTGTGAGCTATGCGGCCGCAGGGCGCCCCCTGCTCCATGGCGCCCTGTGCGGCCGCACAGCTCGCACACCCCTAAGGCCGGCCCTAGTAACACCTGTAGTCACTCAGACGGCCACTAGAGGCGCTTTCTAGTCTCATTGTGCAGCACCTACATTCAGCGTCTGAACCCTATATTCCCTATAGAGAACTTTGGCCAGCCACAGAGAGACCGGTGCGGCAATGGAGAACAGGTAAGAAAGCTCACATTTTCACTGCAATCCAAGGAATGACTGGGGATTAAACAGCCATATTCATATTCCAAACACTACAGTGTTCCTTTAATGAAGGAATGAAGGAATGAATGGGTACAGGATTCAAACATGTAATTCTGAATTCTTATTAAATAATGTACAGTGCTATATGGCATATCTGGGAGAGAGAGACAGTTCCTCGTTCTGCCCACATGGATAGAATGTTGAACCCAATCTTAATAGTGCTTGTGTTGGAGTGCATGCAGGCTAGCTACGCTGTCTGAATAATGTCAGTGCTCACATGGATCAAATTATCTGATTGAATCAGACATGTCACAGAAATGGCAGAGAATTATTTCGATGAGAAACACTGCTCAGAAATCATGATTTGCTTTGCTAACCTGGAGGAGTGGGGCAGAAAGAAAAAAATAGACTCTTTTCGAGAAAAAAGAAAAATATGATAATAAAATAGACTGGCTATGAGTATTTTAACGGTGTTATCTCCAACACTAAGCATGATCTACTTGGCCATATATTTATCAATGTCTCATTTAGTCTTGTGTACAGTGTAAATATTTTGCCTCAAATGTTTTTTTTTTTTATTTGGCCAAAAATTCTGTCTACACGGTGGTTAGGCTGGTCCAGGGAAACAATTTGGGAGAACATTTCAGATTAACCAAATGAGAGAAAAACGGGTGTCTACCAGTGCCCTTCGAAATAAATACTTAATTTTCCAATGTATATATATTTTGAAGTACAGTGAAAGGCTTATTTCAGAGCCCTTTTAATGAAGCCAATTCCGACTGAATAGAATCGTATTATCACATTCAAATTCCATCCACTTTCGGTCAGTATTCTTGATTCTGAGCATTCAGTTATTTTTGAGCATTCGGTTGCAAATTTTACGATTTCAGCCCAGCTGATTCCTGGTTCTTTCTTTCTTCTTTCTTTAGGTTTTATTTATTGGCTGACACCTAATCATCAATCCTGTTTATGTGGGATTGCTACAGGCAGAATTCAAAATCACAAATAACTGAACGGACTCATCCATTGTCTGTTTCAGTTGCTTCATGAGGCCATATGGCGTTTCAGACTTACAGAATTCGGACAACATGACGAATGCAAAAGTTCGGCCATACTAATTCGTCCGAAACTGATTGTACAAGTCTAGTCTCTATCCATTACATATAAAGATGTCTAAATGGGCTTTGTACATGAGAACATAATGACTTTTTTATTCAAAGAATATGTTGATAGCACCTTTCATAGAGCGTTGGATAAATTCATGAAACTAACGGAACACTTTTATGCCTTTTCTTTTTAAAATACACAACTTTTGAACTAACAAAACAAGAATTAAATCCCTTTTCTATTTTTCTGCTATCAGACTGAAATGTACTTCAAATCAAATTATTTTCATATATAAGCAAAGGGACTCATTTTGCTGACAACATACGGCTTCCTTCACTCTCACATACACACAGATAGACACATTGGCGCATACACACTCAGATACAAACACATTCTCAGGTATACACACATTCACCCACACACACATTCTCAGGTATACACATACACACACATTCTCAGATATACACTGACGCACAGATACACACACACACTGACATACAACTACACACTGGCAAATACACACACTGACACACAGATACACACTGACAAACACAGATATGCACACTAACACACACCTAGATACGGACATACACACACACTCTGACACTCTTGCACCTTGCTTGCTTAGAGTCCTGGTGATGGTGGCTGAGGCTGATGGGAGTGAGCACACTGCAGCTCACTCCAGCCTCTCCTCTGCCTTCATGCTCTCTGTACCACCACTGCCTCCAGCCTCCTTCTCCCTCCATTCCTCTCGCGTGGCCTTCAGTGAAGCTGGGAGGAAATGAGAGGCTGTCACTTCCTCCCAGCCGGCTGATACTACAAGGGTCCGGTTGTGCTTGAACAGGGCTGCAGCACCCGACCGAGTCCCTGTTTAACGAGTATTATTGGTTAGCAGCAAATTATATACAATATCCTGGAATTTACACACACACACAGTCTGATATACATTGGATGTTAGATTGTGTGATTTCCAGGATATTCTGTATGCAGTGTCAGGGAGCCGCATTGAAAATGCGTGTAACTCCCAGAACCTCCGGGAGAGTTGGGATGTCTGCTTTTAAGGTCTGAGTAGATGAATTGGAAACAATTCTCCAAGTTAACTATGCTTCCAATTCACCTTCTTAAATTTGAAACTCACTTTAACGTCAATTTGAATTCACAATTCTCGCTTTAGTGAATAACTCCTTAAATAAACAAAATAAATCATCTTTACATAAAACCGTTTGAAATAAACAAAACAAAACAAAAAAAAAAAACAACAACTTATTCATTCAGGATTTTTAACTGGACAACTGCGGGGCTGTGCAATGCCCTTCGGCCAGTGGCGTTTCATGGCATATACCAACAATTACATTTATTGTAGATTACATTTTGCAAAAAACGACAAGGTTAAGGCTATTCAAAGACCTTTTCTGTCAAATGGAATTATCTTGATCTCTGCTAATTCACTTTGCAGAGTTACTGAAGCATCTACTTATTGAGTGGATTCACAGACCTGCTATTTTCAGACATCATTTTAGCAAGAGTTGTTCAGATGATTCCGAAGTGTGTTTTTCCAAATTAGAAAAACCCTCGGAACATCTGGAATCTGCTCAGATGACTAATAACTAATCGAAAAAGATAAGGGTGGAGGCTGTGTGGGTGATGTAGCCAAGAATCTAGACATCAAATCCGCATTTAGTGTTATTAATTTTTTTTTTGTTTTTTTTTGTTTGTGTGTACGACAGACCACGAAAAAAAGTAAAACAAAAAAAACTTACGTTTATTCTAGTTTGGCCACCAAGATCTTGTTGGAAAAGTGGATCTTCGTCGGTGGACAAATCACTATCTTCTTCAGGTGGTCGTCTGTGCATGTTTCGATGAAACAGTGAACTCATAATAACCTTGAGAAGAAAAAAAATGTATAACAAGATTTAAGAGCTACAAAAAAATTTATATATATATATATATATATATATATATATATATATTTAAATCACGTGCTTAACATTCTTAAGTCTAAGAGTTAAAAAAAAAAAAATATTAAAACACCACTAACATTAGGCGATTCTCACTCAATATCACACCCACAGCTTGTACGCTTGCCATTTAGCTCTCTCTGCGGTGGTCCTGTAAGCTGAATGCCAGTTTCCAGACCTGTCTCCCATCCCTCCATTCAGAGTAACTGACTGCTGACTCCAATAGGTATTTCAAAGCTTTTAGCTGGATGGTACAGTTTTATTTTTTTAAACAGTTCACCGTGAAGTTTCTTTATTGACCGGCTGCTATAATAGCAGGTGCATTCACTGCAGTAAGCTGGGGGGGGGGGGGGCTTTTTTTTCCAATTTTTTTTTTTAAAAGATTTCGGATATTTACTGTCTCTTTTTGTCAGTTCTACTACTGTCTTGGGGTTAACCCTGTGTTGCCCTGCTCTGCAAGCCTGTGGTAGAGAATTATAGGAGCTTTAGTCCAAGAATCATAGTTGGATTCCAATCATACCATAGATACCAGTCTGATCAAGACAGCAGTAGATGCTAACCTCTAATTACATTTGAGCAGCCCTGCTTCAAAGTGACATGGTACATTTTTGGGAAGCGGTCTTTGCCTATTGAGATGATATGAGCCCCTTGTTAGTAGGTCATGTAGCAGGGAGCTTTAACCCTTAAGCAGTGTCAGAGTTCCCCCTTCTCTAACAGTCATTAGCCCTTTGATAGTAATACAAAAAGAAAAGTCCTGCGCTCACTCCCATTACTCCTGGGAGCGGTAGCAATGACTACAGTACACATCAGCTAATACACATAGTAAAAACCAAAGAAAAAAAGTTACCTGCGCTCTCTCCTTAAGCTCTATGTATATTTAAACAAGTGTAGGCTTACGTCTACTGTAGTCATTGCTGCCGCCCAGGAGTGATGGGAGTGAGTCAGGACTTTTCTTTTAGTATTTGTATTCACTTTTTTCACAGAGCTAGGTTACAATGCTGCCACCCATCCCATGTGTTCCCTATTAAGGGTTAACAAGTATATAGGGGTGTATATAAAAAATACCCCTCTCTATCTCATTAGAGATATTTTTTGCCAGAAGGTAAAGGGACAGATTAGGACCCGTCTAGGGTGGGGTCTGCCTTGACGTTGGCAGGCGGGTATTCCCTCCAGTGTCCATTGGATTACTAAATGACCTCCAGTGTCCATTAAATATACATAGGGATTAAGGAGAGAGCGCAGGTAACTTTTTTCTTTAGCCCTTTGATATTATCTACAATCTTACCCCAAAAAGGTTACAAAATCCTTTATTTACTCACCCAGTTCCAGCGCTGATGTCCCTCGGTGCTGGGCCAGTGGTCTGGCTCCTCCGACGTCTGGGGGGACTGTGAGCGTCGTGGGTGCATTTGGGCCCTCCCCATGGGAATTCATTGAATTAGTGTTTTCCTATAGGGATTTAACCCCTTAAGGACGGAGGACGGTTCAGGACCGTCATCGGCATTTTTCCATTGCCGACCGCTGACGGTCCTGAACCGTCCTAACTTTAAGATTTACTTACCCGATCGCCGTCGTTCCCCCGGCGGCGATCGGTGGTGCTCCCGTTGTGGGGAGACTGCCTGCAGCCCAGACAGTCTCCCCATGGCGGATTAGGACCCCTGGGGCCATGTGAGCGCTCAACAGGGCGACCACATGGTCACAATAGGTGTCCCTGTGTCTGCCTGCAGGGGGACTGTCTGTGCTGACAGGCAGTCTCCCTGCATGTGTAAAATCATAAAAAAAAAATTAAGTTAAAGTTAATAAAAAAATAATAATTATATATGTGTATATATATATAAATGATATATAGACATATATTATATCTATAATATATAATATATAATATATGTCTATATATCATATATATATATATATAATGTCATACTAAGTGTATTTTTATATTAATATGTACATATATTAATATAAAAATACACTTATAATTAAATTACACATGTATATATATAATATATATATTGTATATATATATTATTATAAAATACAAATAATAAGTAATTTAAATTAAATTAAACATGTAAAAATAATAAAAATTTAAAAAAATGTATATATCTATACGAAATTTTATTCTAACTGTATTTTGTTATATATATATATATTTATATCAAAATACACTTAGAATGACATTGTATATATATCTATGTATATATAAATAAATAAAATTAATACGAACTATTCATATGTCCATATACAAAATTACATAAATAATTATATAAATATACACGTAGACTTCAAATATATAAATATGCATATATATTTAAATTCTACGTGCGTATTTATGTAATATGTTTACATAATTAAGTTACTTTATTGATTACAATTTAAGGGACCTGCCTGCCAACCCAGGCCGAAAGTCCAGAGAATTTAATTTGCTATCACTGTATTTTACCCTGTAACGTTCTACGACACCCTAAAACCTGTACATGGGGGGTACTGTTTTACTCGGGAGACTTCGCTGAACACAAATATTAGTGATTCAAAACAGTAAAACATATCACAGCGATGATATTGTCAGTGAAAGTGACTTTTTTTTTGCATTTTTCACACACAAACAGCACTTTTACTGATGATATAATTGTTGTGATACATTTTCCAGTTTTGAAACACTAATATTTGTGTTCAGCAAAATCTCCTGAGTATAACAGTACCCCCCCATGTACAGGTTCTATAGCGTTTTTGAATGTTACAGGGTCAAATATATGGGTCAAATATTTTTACATTGAAAATGGCCAGGTTGGTTACGTTGCCTTTGAGAGCGTATGGTAGCCCAGGAATGAGAATTAACCCCATGATGGCATACCATTTGCAAAAGAAGACAACCCAAGGTATTGCAAATGGGGTATGTCCAGTCTTTTTTAGTAACCACTTAGTCACAAACACTGGCCAAAATTAGCGTTCAATTTAGTTTACTTTTTTCACACACAAACAAATATGAACGCTAACTTTGGCCAGTGTTTGCGACTAAGTGGCTACTAAAAAAGTCTGAACATACCCCATATTGAATACCCTGGGTTGTCTACTTTAAAAAAAAAAAATATGTACATGTGGGGTATTATTCAGCGATTGATGACAGATTGATACCGGAGAAACTGACGGAAGCCAAGCACAGAGAGATGGACACAGGTTTCTTCAGGAAGGAAGAGATTCTTTATTGGATCACCGACCGGGGCTCAGAGGGACTAATGTCACCAAAATACAGCAAGTTCTGAGCCCAGAACTGACTGTGTAAATGCATGATATAGACATATAGCTCCTCCTATAGTTAACTCTACCCACATATACTCTTTACACAATCAGCTGAACAAAGCCTAACTTCCCTTACCTGTTAGACCACATGGCTCACTCAGAACAATGGAGGAGGGGAAGTGTTTTCAGTTTCTGCATTCCTGCATTTGCTCAATACAGTGTTGATTGTATCTTAGCTACGTGTACCTGATACACCAACATTTACACATATGCCACATGGCACTCTTGTCCTAGTAAATTTATTTTTACTGAGATTCCACCACATTCCCCCCTTTGATGCTTCTGATATTTCACAATTCCAGATGCATCACTTAACCATAGTTTGCTTACACCTCAGGTTGCCATGAATCAGAACAGACCTCGTAAGCATCTTAGCATCATTACAAATTCCTTCAGCACTCCTCATTCTGAATATATTCTCTCTAGGCTATGGGTTCATACTTGCAAACAGCCATTACATGCGCAGCTGGTTTCCTTTCTGTCGTGCTCTCTATGACACTCTGTATGGACCTAATTACCAATGGAACCAAACATGGTAGAAAGAGACACACTATAATCAACATGACTCCTCCTACCAATGTCTTGATCCCTCCAAGCTGTTCGTACCTACTTCCAAACCAACTACTAGAATTGTACCCGTTCCAGGCTTAAGTCGGTACATGCGTCAGTTTAGCCATGTGGCTTGTGAGATCAGCCACTGCCTGCCCTTCATCATCTATGTGCATACAACAGTTGCTGAGATTGAACTTTCCACATACACCTCCTTCTATTTGCACTGGAAGTGAATGGAGGACTTTATCAACAGCCCAACTGGTTTACCTGGTAAGAAGGCTATGTGCTTTACAGAGGAATCCATAATTGCCTAATGGTAGAATGAGGCTTGAATCCCTGTATTAGAATACAATAACACTTCATGGGCATACAGTTTGGCTGTTAACCAGTTCCCTCACATATTACATCCTTCCTATTGGCAATGAAGCGCGCTAAGGTAGCCAGTGACACTCATTATCTTCCCAGCTACCTACATTCAAGGATGCTAGCTTCTTTTTATGATTCACATCATAAACTTTAACTCCCAAGGTCTCTCCTGTTTCAATTGGCAACAAGAAGAAGGATGGTTTGAGCATACCCAACACACATGCCCCTTCCCAGTCCTGTGGCAACTCCGAATAGGCTTTCTTACCACAGATCCAGTACAAATTTGCTGGAGCTCTCCAGTTAGATGTGACGGATAAATCAAACCACACATCCTTTAAATTTGTATAAATTGCAAACGGATTAGGTGGTTCTGAGACATTTGAAGCCGACCACCAAGTTGTATTCTTTGTATCATCATCATAAGCTTTTTGCCCTAGACAAGTTAATTCTCCTACAGAAGTATTATACATCATTCCTTTCCTCGCTATGCAAACATAACCTATGATGGAGGTCTTTAATCTCCACTCAGATTTACCTCTAACACTCATCTGATAATCGGCTTGTGAGGATATTAATTGGTCAACTGCCTCAGAACCGGACATTACCTCCTTTGCTTCCCAAGGCCATTGGTCTCCCATGTTAGTACCTCCACACACATAGCAGTTGGTAACATTAAGACTACCGGCAATACTTTCGGCTAAATCTATGAACAGGTTTTTAGCGTTATGGGGGATCTTATTATCTATGCTCATCTCTTCATAAAAGGAATGATATACTTGATGAGTTTGGGAGGTTACCGTATCAGTCTCTATCCCTATAAACAATATTGTCCCAGGATCTAAACCCGTCCCATATATTTGAAACCCAAATAAATTACCATATTTATCTAAAAACTTGTCGGGGTTATTTATAAGTATATGGACTGGATTGTATTCCATAGACTTACAGTATGGATTGGTAGGCAACTTAGTCACAATCATATCCTTGTCTGCTGTCTGTCCCCAAGTTGCCCACCCCACACAAGACCAATATGGGCAAAAGTTATAATCTCTATTTGGGCATCTAGGACTCACATATTTATTTTTACTACTGGGACAAATATATTTATCGTTAGACCCATACGTTATCTCCCATCCAAGATCCCCACATACATTCCACGGCTTTCTACCACTTGATATCGCCTTACACGCATCAAATAGCAGAACACCTGAAGAATATACGGATTCTAATACTGTCTTGTTAATTAGGGTCCCCTGAGGATCTCCATTCCTGAGAGTCAAGCAAATTGTACAGGGTTGATACTCTGGACTGAAGCACTTAGGTTCTCCTACTCCTAAATGGCACACACTATATTCTATATTTAAGTATCTACATCTTGATACATCTCCTTTACACTGATATTGTGAATGCCAAATTAGGGTCTGGGAAATATGGTTACCTGTTCTTGTAGTCTTAATGCATACCTCACAGCTAGGAGTGTCGGTACCTCTACCTTCCTGAATATAAAAAGACACAAAAATATACATTATCAAAAGCACTTCTTTCGACGTCTTCATCCTCAGTCTTCGTCCGTGCGATGGCACCTCAGCTTCCAGGATGTAAGGGCTGCAGGGAATGGAGTTCTGCTCTTCTTCACAGAGGTCCCTTCGAGACACCCTGGCTATAATACGTGGGTGAGTTGTCAGGCTTTATTATGGCCGTCAAAAACACTCACTTGTAGATCTTTGTTGATGTTCCCTTTTAACAATATTATCTTCGCAAAAAACACTTTTAATCCAACTCGGTCACACGCTTCAACTGGATCTTGCAAGGATTCTCTGGATCTATGGTAGCTTGTCAGGAATCTGCCGCTGTTTTTTTTTACCCTAGAGTGATGAATCCACGGAGTCACTTCTACAACCTTTACAACTGTTGGGGTAGATAAAAGAACAACATAGGGACCTCTCCACTTGGAACCTAATGGAACAGTGTTCCTTTTTTTTATCCACACTTGATCCCCTGGATGGTAAGAATGAACAGGTGGATAAATATTCACAGGTAATCTATCTTGTACCCATTTCTGTACCTCCTCCATAGTTTTACCCAACTCTACAACCTGCTGCCGGGTAATTCCTTCTCCCAACTGACTCAAATCCCCCCTTAAGTTACCAAGTATGGAAGGTGGATGCCCATACATAATTTTTCAGCAGTACCCCAGAAAAAAAAAAAGAAAGCATCTTTGAGGTCTAGGAAGGTATAGTAGGTTGCCCCACCTGGTATTAAAGCAAGCAGATTATAGGGGATGGGTACCACTGGGTGTATATTGACTACTGCATTATTAACTGCGTTTAGATCTTGTACAGGATGATACTCATCTGATCCCGACTTCTGAACAGGTAATAATGGAGTGTTCCAAGGGGAGGTACAGAATTTTAGGATGTCATACTTTACACACTTATCCACATAGGTTTGTATATTTTCCTTAGCCCTCTATAATATATGGTACTAACTAAGGCTAACAGGATACGCTCCAAGCTTTGATTCAATGTGTATTGGTGGAATATTGCGAGCAAGTCCTGGAGGATTATTCTCTGTCCATATTCTTGAAATGTCAAATAAGGATTCATCACTCTTAGGGTCTGTATTTGTTATTATAGAGTAGAAGTGCCATTCTTCTTCCCTTTGCACCGATACTGATATTATGCCTGGTGATCTATTAAACTTCAGAGACGTTGATCCGTTGGGTTTAAAAGTTATCTGGGCTTGAAGCTTTGATAATAGATCTCGTCCTAGAAGCTGAACTGGACACTCCAGCATATATAGGAACTGGTGCTTAACAAAATGGCCTCCTAGAATACAAGTATGACTCCTGAGAATTGGTCTAGCAGCGCTTTTCCCAGTAGCTCCTATCATAATTATAGTCTTCCTGAAGGAGGAGCAAATAGGTTAGTTACCACAGAGTACTCAGCACCAGTGTCAATCATGAAAGAGCTCCTCTTTCCCTCTATTGATACATCGACCATAGGCTGCACTCGGCTAAAGGGGGATGGAGCCCAGTCGGTATCAATAGTCGTCCATGACAGTGTCAGCCAGACCGACAAAATCTCTATCTTCTCTATCCCTTAATCTCTAGGTAAGGGAATAGTATCTACTTCCCTGATGTCAGGGTACCTGAAGTCTCTACCTCCGAGAGAGGTAGAGACTTAGACGCTCATCCGTCCGGACGCCATGTTTCCTCTGTTCCTCGCGGTCGACCCGGTCACACAAACGCCGGCCGCGAGGGAGTCTCTTCCTTTTGTAGCATGGTGCCCGGAGGCCGACGTCATCACGCCAATCCGGAACGACCTGTCACTCAGTCCGAGACAGACTAATCAGGTTTCGTCGGAGGCGTGTCTATCCTCTCTAGCCAGGGTATTTAAACATACTTCGCCCTGTTGCTCATTGCCCTGTCGTGGTTCTAGCCTGTCTAGTCTCGCAGTGCTCTGGTGTTTCTCAGTTATCCTTTTGGTTTTGACCCGGCTTGTTTCCTTACTCTGTTTACCTCCGTTATCCTTGACCCGGCTTGTTCCTCGCTTACCTGTCTTCTCGTTCCCTCGACCTCGGCTTGTCTCTGACCATTCTCTATACTCTCTGTACGTTAGCCCGGCCATTCTAAGGACCGGTATACGTACCCTGTACCTGTTTGTACTCTGCGTGTTGGATCCCTGTCCCGATCCTGACATTACGACAGGGCCAATGGATCCTGCAGGTACAAACAGTCAGGTTGGTTCCTCTGATTCCAGGTTTGACGCCATGGAACACAGAATGGACCAAATGGCCTTAGCACTACAGGCATTGTTGTCTCGTGCTAATAATCCTCCAGAGGAGACGCGTCCTACTCCTATTTCCTCTGTAGGTTCAGGCCTAGAGGTAGCTACTGTAGGTGCCTCTTCCCGTGTTACTCCACCTGTACGTTATGGTGGGTCACCTGAGAAGTGTCGTGGTTTTTTAAACCAGATCAGCATTCACTTTGAATTGCAACCTCGCTCCTATCCTACCGATAGGGCAAAGGTTGGGTTTATTATCACCTTACTCATTGAGAAAGCTCTGAGATGGGCTAACCCATTATGGGAGAACGATAACCCGTTGGTATACAATTATACTGCCTTTGTAGCTGCTTTTAGAAGAACTTTTGACCCCCCTGGTAGAAAGGTCAATGCAGCCAGATTACTGTTGCGCCTGAGACAGGAGAACCGAACATTAGTGGATTATGCACTAGAGTTCAGGTCTCTGGCGTCAGAAGTTAAGTGGAATGAACAGGCTTATATGGATGTATTCTTGAACGGGTTATCAGATGTTATCCTTGACGAAATTGCTACTAGGGAGCTACCAGAGAATTTAGAGGACTTAATTTCGTTCATTTCTCGTATTGATGAACGTATAAGAGAAAGACAGAACACTCGAGAGAGGAACCTAAGACCTGCCTTTAAATTAGCACCCGCATTTCTAAGTCCTGAGTCCAATACCTCACTGATTCCTGAACCTATGCAGATAGGCAATACTCATCTCTCAGAAGAGGAGAGACTGTACAGGAGAAGGGAGGGATTGTGTATGTATTGTGGAGTCAGAGGTCATTTACGCCTGAATTGTCCTGTTCGCTCGGGAAACGCCCGCACCTAAGTTTCTCTAGAGGACAGGCCTTGGGTGTTTCTATTTTGTCCTCTACGCATAATTACAAAAATCACAGGCTTTTACTACCAGTTTCTTTAACATGGAAGAAGGAAGTACTTAAGACCGTGGCATTGATAGATTCCGGCGCTGCTGAGAATTTTATCGATCAAGCCTTTGCCACTAAGCACGCTATTCCTTCCCAGTTAAGAGAGACCCCCTTGGCCGTTGAGGCCATTGATGGTAGACCACTACTCGAGCCTGTTATTACTCGTGAGACTATATCCATGAGCCTGTCTGTTGGTATCTTACACGAGGAGAGTATATCTCTTATGCTTATTTCGTCCCCTTCCGTTCCCATAGTCCTGGGGTATCCATGGTTAAAGAGACATAACCCTACTATCGATTGGGAGTTAGGGGAGATACTCTCGTGGGGTCAGGGTTGTCAGGAGAGGTGTTTACAGAAGGTATCCCCTTTGGCTGTAATTTACACACCTGACACTACTACCCAGCCTAAAGAGAGACAGATACCTCCTTTGTACATGGACTTAAAGGCAGTATTCGATAAAAAGAACGCTGATACTCTACCTCCACACAGGTCCTTTGATTGTAAAATTAACCTATTACCTGGTACCATGCCTCCTAGGGGCAATGTATACCCTCTATCCACTAAAGAGAATGCTGTTTTAGAGGAGTATATTCAGGAGAATTTAGACAAGGGATTTATCAGGAGATCCTCATCTCCTGCCGGGGCTGGGTTCTTTTTTGTTAAGAAGAAGGATGGGTCACTCAGACCTTGTATCGATTATCGAGGGTTGAATAAAATAACCATCAGGAATGCCTATCCTATCCCCTTGATTACAGAACTCTTTGATCGGTTAAAGGGCTCTAAGATTTTCACCAAGTTGGACCTCAGAGGGGCGTACAACTTGGTGAGAATTCAGCAAGGCCATGAGTGGAAGACAGCGTTTAATACCCGCTATGGTCATTATGAGTATACGGTCATGCCTTTTGGTCTCTGTAACGCACCTGCAGTTTTCCAAGATTTGATTAACGAAGTTCTTAGGGAATTTCAACATGATTGTGTTATTGTCTACCTGGATGACATACTCATACACTCTAAAGAGATTGAGACCCACCATCGACAAGTCAGACAGGTATTACACAAACTTTTACGACATGGTCTGTACTGTAAACTTGAGAAATGCAGTTTTGACCAGACCCAGATAGACTTTCTTGGATACGTGATTTCTGGGGAGGGCTTTAAGATGGATCCTGACAAACTCCAGTCTATTTTAGATTGGCCATTGCCTCAGGGACTCAAAGCTATTCAGAGATTTATTGGCTTCTCTAATTATTATAGACGCTTCATTAAGGGCTACTCGTCTATTATTGCGCCCATCACCAATATGACCAAACAAGGGGCGGATACTAAGACATGGTCTACTGATGCTCTAGCTGCTTTCAAGAGTCTCAAAGAACTTTTTGCTTCTGCTCCAATACTAGTCCATCCGGATACGACCTTACCATTCCTGCTCGAGGTCGATGCCTCTGAGACAGGAGTTGGGGCGGTTCTGTCACAAAGATTGGGGGTAGATAAACCATTGCACCCATGTGGTTTTTTTTCTAGGAAACTTTCGGGCCCTGAGAGCAGATATGACATCGGCGACAGAGAACTCTTAGCAGTCATTAAAGCCTTAAAGGAATGGAGACATTTATTAGAGGGAACCTTACACCCTATTACTATCCTGACGGACCACAAGAACTTGTCCTACATTGGGGAGGCCAAGCGCCTGTCCTCTAGGCAGGCTCGTTGGTCCTTATTCCTGACTCACTTCAACTATGTGCTGACTTATAGACCTGGTTCAAAAAATTCTAAAGCCGATGCCTTATCTCGCCAGTATGAACCTTCTACTGTACCTGAGCCGGTTCTTTCCTCTATAGTTCCGAAATGCAATATTGTTGCTAATACGAATCTCAGGATTCATTCTCCGTTACTGGCCGAGATCGTTAAGCTACAACATTTAGCACCTAGACAGACTCCTGTGGGTCGACATTTCGTTCCTCCTGCTCTTCAACTGGAACTGTTGCAGTGTTTCCATAACAGCAAGATGGCGGGACATCCTGGTATTCGCAAGACTTTTGCGTTGATCTCTAAGGATTTCTGGTGGCCTGCTTTACGTAGGGATACTAAAGATTTCATCGCTGCATGTGAGGTTTGTACTAAGACCAAACAACCTCATACGCTTCCTTGTGGATTACTGCACCCCTTAGAAGTTCCAGAGAAGCCGTGGTCCTGCTTGGCCATGGACTTTATTGTCGATCTACCTATCTCTAAAAAACAGACTGTTATCCTCACCGTGGTTGACAGATTCACTAAGATGGCACACTTCATTCCTCTGCCTAAACTTCCATCTTCTCCCGAATTGGCCGAGATATTCGCTAGGGAGATTTTTCGCCTACATGGGATACCCTCTCAAATTGTGTCTGACAGAGGTTCCCAATTTATTTCCCGTTTTTGGAGGTCCTTCTGTTCGCAACTTGGTATCAAATTGAACTTTTCTTCTGCCTATCACCCTCAGTCTAATGGAGCTGCTGAGCGTACCAACCAGAAAATTGAACAATATTTGCGATGTTTTGTTTCCGAACACCAGGATGATTGGGTCGGTTTGATTCCTTGGGCAGAGTTTGCGCACAACAATCTCGTTTGCGATTCTACTCATTCAAGCCCCTTCTTCATGAATTATGGCTTTCACCCGTCTATTCTTCCTTCGGCTTCTCCTTCCCAGGGGGTGCCGTCGGTTGATGTTCATGTTGCTAATCTGAGGAAGTTGTGGGATCAAACTCGGCAAATCCTTACGCACAATTCTATGCTGGTTAAGAAACATGCTGATAAACGTAGAAGGGCGGCTCCGCTCTTTGTTCCGGGTGATAGGGTATGGTTGAGCACGAGGAACGTCCGTTTAAAGGTGCCCTCCATGAAGTTCGCTCCCCGTTATATTGGACCTTACAGGGTGTTGTCTCGTATCAATCCAGTTGCGTATCGTCTAGCTCTTCCTGATACCTTACGCATCCCTAACTCGTTTCATGTGTCGTTGCTGAAACCTCTTATTTGTAACAGGTTCTCCTCCACAACAGCCCCTCCTTGCCCTGTTCAGGTGGAGGGTCAGGAGGAGTATGAGGTTAACTCTATTATTGATTCTCGTATCTCCCGGGGGAAAGTACAATATCTGGTCGATTGGAAGGGATACGGTCCTGAGGAGAGGAGTTGGGTACCTCAGGAGGATGTTCATGCTCCTCGTCTCCGCAGGGCGTATCACTCTCGCTTTCCATCTCGTCCCGGTTCTTTCCGCCCGGTGGGCGTATCTGAGGGGGGGGGTACTGTCAGGGTACCTGAAGTCTCTACCTCCGAGAGAGGTAGAGACTTAGACGCTCATCCGTCCGGACGCCATGTTTCCTCTGTTCCTCGCGGTCGACCCGGTCACACAAACGCCGGCCGCGAGGGAGTCTCTTCCTTTTGTAGCATGGTGCCCGGAGGCCGACGTCATCACGCCAATCCGGAACGACCTGTCACTCAGTCCGAGACAGACTAATCAGGTTTCGTCGGAGGCGTGTCTATCCTCTCTAGCCAGGGTATTTAAACATACTTCGCCCTGTTGCTCATTGCCCTGTCGTGGTTCTAGCCTGTCTAGTCTCGCAGTGCTCTGGTGTTTCTCAGTTATCCTTTTGGTTTTGACCCGGCTTGTTTCCTTACTCTGTTTACCTCCGTTATCCTTGACCCGGCTTGTTCCTCGCTTACCTGTCTTCTCGTTCCCTCGACCTCGGCTTGTCTCTGACCATTCTCTATACTCTCTGTACGTTAGCCCGGCCATTCTAAGGACCGGTATACGTACCCTGTACCTGTTTGTACTCTGCGTGTTGGATCCCTGTCCCGATCCTGACACCTGAACACCTCCTCTGTTACTACTGTCATTCCCTCCAAGACTTTCTCTATAGCCACCTCTGTAACCATCTCGTAACCTTCTCTCTTGTCTTATCTATAACTTGCTTTATATTCCCTCTGTGGGCAGTCACTTTTCCAATATCCTTCCTCTCTACAATACGCACAGTGATTCCTACTTCCTCCCTTACTCAGGCTATTCTCAACTCCTCTATTCACCTCCCTTCCCTGTCTCTCTACACTTATGATAGCTACAGCTAGCATATCTGCCTTCATCCTCATTTTACGTTCTTCCTCCTGCTTTGTTTCAATCTCCCTGTTCATATACACCTGAACTGTGATATGGACATTCCTACAAATCCCTTTAACTTTAGCAATTTTCTTTTGATATCACCTTGGGTCTGGCTGACAAATGCTGAGTTGTTCATTCGAGAGTTCTCAGGGGCCTCTGGATTAAAAGGAGTATATAATCTATATGACTCCAGCAATCTCTCATAGAAAGCACTAGGTGACTCGTCTGCTTTCGTAAAGGAATTATGGGTCTTCCGATTAAACATATCAGTCATGGTGAACGGGACATAAACAAATACAGGGTCTGACAACTGTAATTGACCATTAATATCAATGTGTGGGGGACCAGGGGTAAGCTGCAGTGGCATTTGTAAATGTCAAAGTTGGAGGGCACCGGTCATTTGTCAGGTTAGGGTGGGACTTAGATAGGGTTGTTTAGTCATAGGTTCCGGTCGGGGAGTGGTGAGGTAGGTGGAAATAGATAAATTAATTTTACTGGTCAGTAACTTGGTTAACAAAATGTTTCGGACAGGGCTAGGAGGAGCCTGACCAGTAACCAAAAATGGTAACAGTGTATTCCAGCGTCCTATACCATTGACCATTTCATCCAGTTGTATTTCAAAACTAATTTACTGTTACTAAAGGCAAACAAGGCTCAGTAATTATAGTGTTATGTCAGTGGTTATGGTGTTTTCAGTGGTTATGGTATTATCAGTGGTTATGGTGTTTTCAGTGGTTATGGTGTTTTCAGTGGTTATGGTGTTTCAGTGGTTATGGTGTTTTCAGTAGTTATGGTGTTTTGTAATTGCTGAGAATTATCTGATTTCAGTGGATTCAGTTACTGTTATTAAGAATTCTCCTCACAATTTTGACTGCTAATAATAAAACTGAATACAAAGAACCATTTGGGGGGGGTAGGTAGGCACAGAAAAAGGAGGGGACAGGCATCTGAGAGACAGAGACAATTAGAGCACAGGGGGACATACCAGCTGCACCAGTTTTTGCCAAAGAATTTAGTTGAGGGATGGTCAGATGGGTCAGATTCCATTGGGGATGGACAGACCAGTTTTGATAACCATCTAGTAACACAAACTGTGTTAACAGTCAAAAACTGGTCATTCTCTACTACATAAGGTAGTCCCCAAAATCACACACATTATATCCCTTTTTAAAGTTATTTAGCATACATTCTAAGGGATCAACAATCTTTAAATTCCGGCGCTGCCATACTTAGCAACGGAGCGTCTAATTCAAAGAAACACAACAAACACACCTACAACAGTCACATTTGTTTCCCTGGCAACAGCACCATGTGGCACAGTTACTAGGTCAAACTCATACAACAAAACATACAGGGAATTCCCGTACACACACAGCTGTTACACCAGTCACTAAGTAACTAATACTGTGCCCTTTGGCGAAACTATACAGTCACCGACGCTATAATTCCCTATATCTGAATTACCCGTCTATAACATACCCCAGTAACATCGTCTTTACAAACAGTAGTTATAGTACGGTTAGCATTGGTTAGAGTACAATTTAAAGTCACAGTTCAATTAGTAGTGGTTATGGTGTTAAACATACAACATAGACAACAGTTATTAGTAGTTATTTACAGTATCAGTAGTTATTATACATGGTTATGGTACCGTGCACTATAATACAGCAACACACTATTAACACTCTCGCTAGACGGCTGAGCTCGCGCTATCTAACAAGATATGCACTTTACTAACAATCTTTAACACATTTACAATCCCAACTAAACTATTGGCCAGTACCTTGAATGGACTACCTAAAACTATATACATCCGTTTTGGTTAGCCACACTGCCCAAGCACCACATATAGCGAGCTAGAGGACCGAATTTACACAGACGCCTCTTAGTCGATTACTCTATCAAAAATCTAGTGGGTTCCAAATTTACACGCCTTCCCACTTAGCCAAGATAGGTTGAGAGCTAGCGGACCGAATTTACACAGACGCCGCTTAGTCTCCCGGTCCCTCCGACCTAGCGAACAAAAATATACACCCTAGAACGCTAGTCTAGACAAGACACCGGTGTCCGGCTAGGGCTATTTACACCAGAACCCCGCCTGACTAACCAAATCAAACAGTCTTACTAAAGAGCGTTCGATCGAGCGGTGCGCCTTCGCTCCTTCCCTCCGACAGAGGGGGCAGATTCCATACACAGATTTAAACCCCTTTTGGGCCTACCGCACAATCGGTATACCCCTAGTGGGTCTGCCGTCTAAAACAGCAGTTGTCTTACCTCCTCGTTCCTGAACCTGAGTTCACACTCATCGACGGGGACACCCCAGCACTTCTTACGTAGAGGCCGATGATCTCCTGGACAACAGACCAGTGGCGCCGAGACGAAGGGAGGTCCACGCAGAAGTTCAGGGGTGCAGCCGTAGAGAACGTGGGCAAAGATAGACCGTCTCAAGCCTCTGCCTCTCAGCTACCGTTGAACGATGAGCTTCCCGGCCCAATGCACCAAATGATACCGGAGAAACTGACGGAAGCCAAGCACAGAGAGATGGACACAGGTTTCTTCAGGAAGGAAGAGATTCTTTATTGGATCACCGACCGGGGCTCAGAGGGACTAATGTCACCAAAATACAGCAAGTTCTGAGCCCAGAACTGACTGTGTAAATGCATGATATAGACATATAGCTCCTCCTATAGTTAACTCTACCCACATATACTCTTTACACAATCAGCTGAACAAAGCCTAACTTCCCTTACCTGTTAGACCACATGGCTCACCCAGAACAATGGAGGAGGGGAAGTGTTTTCAGTTTCTGCATTCCTGCATTTGCTCAATACAGTGTTGATTGTATCTTAGCTACATGTACCTGATACACCAACATTTACACATATGCCACATGGCACTCTTGTCCTAGTAAATTTATTTTTACTGAGATTCCACCACAAGATAATAGTGTTACAATGTCACTATTGATACATTTTAAAAATGTATGTTTTGAAACCGCAATATCCTACTTGTACTTATAGCCCTATAACATGCAAAAAAATAGCAAAAAGCATGTAAACACTGGGTATTTTTAAACTCAGGACAACATTTTTAATCTATTTAGC
The DNA here is from genome assembly GCF_036172605.1 of Pelobates fuscus. Classification (NCBI taxonomy): domain Eukaryota; kingdom Metazoa; phylum Chordata; class Amphibia; order Anura; family Pelobatidae; genus Pelobates; species Pelobates fuscus. The sequence continues at coordinate 19,889,224 of NC_086328.1, forward strand.
ATTTGTTTTCATTCGCTTTTGTAGATGAGTAAAAGATTTTTCACATAAAAGTCAAAAAACATGTATTTTTTTCAATTTTTCATCATATTTTTTCATTTTTTTAAAAATTAAATTACATGAGATTATATAAATAATGGTATGTAAAGAAAGCCCCTTTTGTCCTGAAAAAAAAAAAAATATAATTTGTATGGGAACAGTAAATGAGAGAGCGGAAAATTACAGCTAAACACAAACACCGCAAAAGTGTAAAAAGATGCCTGGTCGCAAATGTACAACATCGCAAAAACAGTCCGGTCCTTAAGGGGTTAACTGATGCTGGATGTCCTCATGCAGCACATTATTATTATTGCCATTTATATAGCGCCAACAGATTCCGTAGCGCTTGACACGCGGACGGAAAGTGTCAGTTAGGCAATCTAAAGTCCAGTAACATTCCGTAAGCACCTCTAGTGGCTGTCTGGGAGACAATGAGTTCAATGTAATTATTACAGTTTATCTAAAACTGCAATGTTTAACATTGTAGGACTAATGGCAATAGGGTCACTGCACCCAGACCACTTCAATGAGCTGAAGTGGTCTGGGTGACCATAGTGTCCCTTTAAGGTAAAGGTAAACAAAGCTAAATTGGAATAATTCTCAAAACTAGCAATTTTAGTTCGGATACCCTGGCCTTTAATTTTAAATTCAGTTTTCTGATGGCTAATGTAGGGCTGATACTATGTTTGTTTGTTACTGGACATACTGTTTGTGGCACATCCAGGTTACCAGGGTATGAGAATTGCCCAATAGCTCCCATAAGGCAATCAATTAATTAGCATTAACCTGTGCCAGATTTAACCTGCTAAATTTAACTGTTGCACTATTAGAGTATAAACTGTACTGCTAAATTTAACCTCTGCTTTACGACAGGGTAAACTGCACTGCTAAGAACTAAGTTAACCAAGTTAACTGATTCACCCCTGGAGTGTAAACTGCCCAATAAATTAACTGCTTTACCAACAGAGGGTAGAGTGCACTATTAACCTTAAAGGGACACTTCAGTCTCCTAAAGCACTTTAGCTTGCTGAATAGCTTTATGTGTAGAGAGTGTGTCCACTGTTTTAATTTAACAAAAAGTGCAGATATCAATAGAAATTAGCACAGTTATATATTAACCTGGTTACACTCCCCTGGCTGTCAAGCAGATACATATTACTTCCTGCTTTGGTTAGCTCAGTGGAGCTAAACTCAAGAGGCAGCAATTGCTCAGAGCACCTGCCTTGCAAAGATATCTCATTGAGCTGCACTGGGAAGTCTGATTGGACAGCCACAGAAAGTCTGGGCGGGGTTAGAAGGGGAGGGCCTGCATAGGCAGCAGACAAGAGATCTGCAGATTTTGAAAGCTGTTTTTAGATATACCCTCAATGAAAAACAAATAATTAAATGCATGCATAGTTATTTCTATTTATTTTGCGTTTGGACAGTGGAATGTGCAATTAACTACTGCACTGCTAGAGTGCAAACTATACGACTAACCTTAACCCCTTAAGGACACATGACATGTGTGACACGTCATGATTCCCTTTTATTCCAGAAGTTTGGTCCTTAAGGGGTTAAAGGACCACTATAGGCACCCAGACCACTTCAGCTTAATGAAGTGATCTGGGTGCCAGGTCCATCTAGGATTAACCCCGATTGCTGTAAACATAGCAGTTTCAGAGAAACTGCAATGTTTACAAATGGGTTAATCCAGCCTCTAGTGGCTGTCTCACTGACAGCCGCTAGAGGCGCTTCCACGCTTCTCACTGTGATTTTCACAGTGAGAGGAGGCCAGCATCCATAGGAAAGCATTGAAAATGCTTTCCTATGGACTGGCTGAATGCGCGCGCGGCTCTTGACGCGCATGCGCATTCAGCCGATGATGGCCAAAGGAGGAGGAGAGTCCCCAGCGCCGAGGGAGCCCGGTGCTGGAGAAAGGTGTGTTTTTAAACCCCTTCCTCTCCATTCAGCCCGGCGGGAGTGGGACCCTGTGGGTGGGGACACGCTCAGGGCCCTATAGTGCCAGGAAAACGAGTTTGTTTTCCTGGCACTATAGTGGTCCTTTAAGAGTATGAACTGCAGCACTAACCTTAACCGTTATACTACTATAGAGTGTAAACTGCAACAGTAACATTAGCTACTGCATTACCAGAGTGTAAAATGCATCACTAACCTTACCCACAAATGTAGAATATATGGTGGGTAAGATAGTGGATATATGTTATGTGGCAGGTAAAGAAGTGGCAATGCGTTGTATGGTCATTAAGGTCGTTTTTTTTCTGTAGTGGTTGAGGTAGTGGATACATGTTTGAGTACCTTGCTGATAAATTTTAGACACATAAAGATACATAAATATATATATATATATATATATATATATATATATATATATATATATATATTTTAATTGCATTTATTTTGCTACTTTTATTTAAAATAGGATAATTTTTCTTTAGGGGAATTTAATAAAGTAATAAAATTTAGAATAAAATGACTCAATTTGTGAGCACTTTGTTTGCATCGGTCCTGGTATTTATTACCGTACACACTGCTTCCTGCGCGAGAGTCACTGCACAGGTCTCTCCAGAGGAAGGAAGTGTCAGCTCCCCGCAGGGAAGCCTCTAATTAAAAAAGCTGTACTCCACCGTTGTAAAGGAGCATTGGCAAATTACGTTTTTTTTTTTTTTTTTTATTCTTTATTTTATTTGTGCATAAGGTACACAGGCAGTTTTGCACCGCCACAATAGCTGGTGCAAACCGTGTTAAACATATGAGTACATTAGTGTGGCATCAAGAACTTTGCACATTTTTTTTTTTATAAAACAGGGTTAGTAAACAGAATGTATCAGAGACCGGCTAGGTATGCTTATCTGACTATGTGATCAAAATTAAAGCTTTTCTATTGGTAGAGTATGTCAGACAAGAGAAGTTTGTTATAAACCTCTAGCTAGGTTCATGCATCAAAGCATTAGGAGATTAATACATTCAAACATTAACAAGCTTAGGTACAGGATTAAAGGGAATCTCCAGTGCCAGGAAAACGATCCGTTTTCCTGGCACTGGAGGGTCCCTCTCCCTCCCACCCCCAATCCCCAGTTGCTGAAGGGGTGAAAACCCCTTCAGTCACTTACCTCAGGCAGCGACATGTCCCACGTTGCTGCCTGCTCCTCCCCCGCCGCTCCTCCTTCTTCCTCCGTCGGCCGGTGGGCGAGACTGATCCCACCCACCGGCCGAGGAGTCCCAATGCGCATTGGCGCACCCTATAGGAAAGCATTGAAAATTAATTTCAATGCTTCCCTATGGGGAATAGAGCGACGCTGGAGGTCCTCACACAGCGTGAGGACGTCCAGCGACGCTCTAGCACAGATAATCTGTGCTAGCGACCAGGAAGTTCCCTCTAGTGGCTGTCTAGTAGACAGCCACTAGGGGAGGACTTAACCCTGCAAGGTAATTATTGCAGTTTATAAAAAACTGCAATAATTACACTTGCAGGGTTAAGGGTAGTGGGAGTTGGCACCCAGACCACTCCAATGAGCAGAAGTGGTCTGGGTGCCTGGAGTGTCCCTTTAAGTGCACGGCGTAACCTTAGGCAAGTGTGACTGTAAGGTCGCAAGGATGAGCATATATAATGTTGGGATTCCACAGCATATAGCATTGCCTCATTTTTATAGTAAATAAACAGACATAAATTTACAGGCTATGCTGACCTAGCAGAACTGCCATACTGATTATATGTATGGGATGCCCAACAGGGCATCCCAACAGGCTAGATATACTAAGTGGCAATAACAGGCGAGTTGCAGGAGTTACTGAAAGAGGAAAGCACTATGCCCGTGCAATTTAAGAGTATATTAAATGTTGGACATGCTATTCTAATAGTGCCATCGTGCCTATCAAGGTGGTGCATAACTAAAAATACATAGAAAAGAAATAGCCATCAAAATAGTGTTCAACATGTTGGAGTCATATGAAGGGAGAGCCACTGGATCTTGTATACTTGTAAAGGATCTGGAGCACAGGAACGGCCGGCAGTAGCGTGCGCCCGATAGCTAGGTCCGTCTTAGCCGATGCCCACGAGTGGGATATTCCTTATGGAGGCAGGGGGTTCAGCAGAGGCTGTTGCCCGATGTAAGCGGTATATTCCATCCCCCCTGCTCCAGGCTGACTTGGGGGCCAGTGTCTTCAGACCATGGATCTGGAGGCTCAGTGAGGCCCAGTCCGTCTTGCCACGTGGGTGACGCAGGCCCCCGGTATTTAATCGCCGCCTGCGGCATGGAACTCTCCACCGGTGGGTTTGCTGCTTTGGGTTTAATGCCCTTGAGGCCCTCGGCCTAGGTAGGTGGAGCCCAGGCTGGGCAAGATGTCTGGCGGTGCCCGATCCGGTTAGGGGACCCTCCACTCCCGGGTCATCACCCCTCCGTAGTTTCTCCTTAGGCTGCCTTTGTGTGGCCCCCACTTTAAGCGTGTCCTCTCGGGCACACTGGCTTTGTGCTGGCTGCTATGTTTGATGGGTCCCCGGCTCAGGAGGTGGACGGGCTGTTGTGTCGGTAGCTTGTGGTAAAACCGTGCCAGGAGGGTCCGGAGTAGCTTGTTGAGCGATACGTTGCCAGAACTTGCGGCAGATAGCATCGAACCTGGTTTCGAAGAGGATTTTCCATTGCTGATCTGGGTCGCATTGGTGAGCCGCCATCATGGCGGCCATTTTGGTCACGCCACGAGACAAGCGATCTGTGGAGTTTTAGGTTTCTGGTGCTTTGTGTGGGGTCTGCCCAGTAGTGGGGACCGGGATGTCCCCCCCCGGTCCAAAGGGGGGGGTGAAACAGGGTCCTGGATAGGTGGTTTTTATGGAGCCAGAGGAGCGGCCGTCCCCCCAGGCTCGGTTGCGTTGGTAGGCCGCCGAGGCTTGCAGTAGTGGCTACCGGGAGCTTAGCTTCAGTCTGTGTGCAGGAGTCTCTTGTGTGGGGTCAGGATGCAGCTTTGCTGCTGATAATTTGGGTAAAATACCCCTAATATTGGTCAATATTGTGAGTTTGTGGAGGAGCCCAAATTGCATGCGGCTGCCTCGGTAAGCTGTCAGGCCCTGCCCCCGGTAAATTAGTTTTTAAGAAGTATGTAGCTATATATAGTCTTTGAGCAATTGTAAAACATGCCATACCTGAGATTAGTTCTTGGCAGACTGCAATTTTCACAATGCTAAAACGAGAGCCGGATTACCCATAAAGCAACAAAGATGGCTGCCTAGGCCGTGGGCTCAGATGGGCTTAGTGGGTCTTTCTGTGGCCCAGGAGGTCCTGGTTTGAGCAGGCTCTCCTCAAGCCAGCAGGGAGTTCAAAAGATCTCCTTGCATGACACTGCGCTACCCCTCATTTAATTGAGGGATCATTGTGGTCTGTACCAATATCCTTGCGGTTCAACCGGCATAGCTAGCACTTTGATTCATTGATTGAGCCCTGGAGCAGCAAGGATGCTCTTAAAGTGGTTTGTACCTGATAGACAATGGAGCTCTCTCACTGAACCACCAGGGATCCTGCTCACCCTCCACTAGACCACCAGTGAAGGTAAGTGAGGAGGGTGGAGGGTAGCAAACCCTACACACACACACACAAAACAAATCACACAAAAAACACTCAACCAGCACATACACGCACACAAAAAAATCACACACACAACACTTAACCAGCACACTCTCAAACACACAACACAGAGTTACTACACACCACTCAGAGAAACTGAGCCCAGGGCTCTAGGTCAGGGCTCCAATCTGGCACACTGCCGAGGGCCCTTGGCAACCATAATCAGGCTCTGGCTTAAACTGTGCTTGTTTGCTCTTGAGAGTAGTCAATAACATTTGGAAATGCAGAGTCAAACATCTATCAAAATGTTATTTATTCAGTTTATTAATGATATGTTTTACAGAGTACAGGAACCAAAAAAAGACTCAGAATATTTAGATACTAATCTAATCTTTTGATAGCAGCCAATCAAAGTGTCACAGAAATAGAAACTAAATTGAAAAGTTGAATTCATTAATAGAAAATAGATGTGCCAAGGGCTAAGGTTCAAGTCATCTAGTGAGACTATGACCATAAAACCACATTCATACATAAATTATTCCTTAAGTCATGTTCTATGCGTTCTACTATAATATATTATTTTTAGTATTTTATGTAGTTTTATTGTATTGCTTACCATACTTGGATTTATCTTCTGTTTTCCCTTATATAGGACAAACATCATTTTTATGTGGTTATGTTGGCTATATATGAACCGCAATACAATTAAAAAAACAAAAATAAAGTAGTAATACAAATAATCAGAGATTTGTACAAAGTTGAACTTAATGAACATTTTTTTTTTTTTACAAAGTAACTATTTACATAGTCTCCCAGTTTTACATTGTTATTACCAGTTTCATAGATGTAGCCCTACAATTGATCGTCCTACACCTGGTATTTTAACCCAATGACAGTTCTAGAGGACAGAACAAAATGGAATACAAGTAATAATAAAAGTAAATGAGCTAGTTTGTATCAGCTTGGCAAAGATGTACAAAATTATACTGCATTTGCTTTATTTCTTTATTATAGGCAAATGTCCAACTCATACATCCCAACATTCTTAGATATGAAATCATGGCAGAAGGGGTGGTCCTGTCTGGAAAAGGGGCGTGTCCGGCAGTATATCCAGTGGGAATGTGTCAGCCTGATTTGCATATACAGAAACGGACTGACAGTGTCTTTGGCCAGCACACTGAAGGACTTTCTCTACTCGATTCTTGATTAGGTCAAGTTGCTGTGTCCAGAGAGTAGTGGACCCATTCTTATTGGTCATACATATCACTGGTGTTTTTGAGATTTCATAACAGAAACAATAGATTTTCTGTCAAAATAAAGAATATGGGATCTCTGAGAACGGACAAAAGCTTAGAGTAAACTCAATAGCTTGCCCTTTGGTACAACCCCGCTCAGGTCTCAAAATAATTTCTGGTCAATTGTGCCATTACAGAGAGAACATATCTTAAGCATATCAGACTGGTCCCACCCGTACGGGCAGTCTAGAACCAAAATACCAGCAAGTCCCCTCTGCATGAGAGATACAGCAACCCCAGACGATCGTTTAGCACTTTCTGGCCATCTTCAATGAGGTGTAGCTGATATCCCTCTAGGCAGAGTGAGTATGGGGTCCACGTCTGGATTGCTTTTTTAACTTAGGGAGAGCCAAATTAATGCATTGAAGCAAAAATAAAGAATATGAAAACTCTGAGTCCAGAACTGATATGCCTCCCTAAGTCTAAAGAGTAATCCAGATGTGGATCCATTGCTCACGGTGCCTAGAGGGATATTGGCTATACCTCACTGACGATGCCTAACAAGTTTGAAACGATTGTCTGGGGTTGTTGTATCTCTCGTCCAGAGAGCCGGGCTGCATTTTTGATCTGTTCTTCCCTTTTGAGTGGAATTATTCTGATATGCAAATGGTCTGGCTCTTTTTGTAAGGATGAGCTAAAATCAGCCTGAGATCTGAGCGGGGACCCACCGAAGGGCAGGCTAATTGAGCTGTTGTCCGTTCTCAGTACTCTCTTGCAACTTGTTTTTTGCTCTCCAAAATATTTTCTGTTCCAACAGACTAATAATGTCACATCCAATTACTTTTTTGGCAACATTAAACTCTTTAAGATGAGAGTCCTTTTGCACCCTGAACCAAAGCAATTTCTTGCATCATCTTGTGTAACCACACACATTAAATATCTTATAAAGACCTGATAGGCCTTTGTTCTGTGTCCATAGATATAACCCTTCTTATGTATAGAGATTGAGAAGAGAGAAGGTGTATTTATTTTCCATATTTGTGTTGTAACAAAACATTACTTTAATTTTGGTGATTTTTTTTTTGGAAAAATCTATTTTTTTTGGCATTCATGTATCACAACTGTATTTACTGAAGCAAGACAGGTTAGGTAGTTTTACATTACATGTATCCCTTGTTCGTAATTTTGATTATGCTGTTATTTTGCTTGTGTGGCATACATATAGTTTATAAGCCTTAAATCAAGCCTTAATCTGTTTATCTCAAACCAACGTTTGCAGCCTTTGTTTATCTCAGTTCAAATCTCGCAGTCCATCACCTCCATCCAAATTTATACGGATTTGGACAATACATTTTGAAGCATTATCATGACGACAGGTGTGGACTAGGCTTTGACCAACAGGAGAGTCCTAGCTGTTGAAGGGACTGCATCCATAGTCTCTCTGCACCATAACCACTACAATGATCTGTAGTGGATATGGTGTACAGAATGTCCCTTTACTAAAGCACAGAAGCCAGGGAAGCAATGACGGCTTTTGTTTTATCTTATTTTTATTTCAACTCATTTATTTCATTACTTTTTGAGATTTCGTGATTGATGATTAACATTCTCGTCACTGAGTTGCATTCTCGATAATGTTGACCCGCGACGCGATTTGTACACTCCATTTAGTACTGGCCTTAAACCTGGCAAACCAACAGACTAAAAATAAAAGCAACAATTTATTTGACATGTTTTATGCTAACGAGGATCTGTTTTGTCAGACAGTGCTTTACTTCCCCGCTAAACATTTGTCATGAGCACAGGCTGAGCAGGATGTTTGGTGCTCCTTTCTGTCCTTAATAATATGTAAAGTGCATTCAGAATGTGCAGCTCAGTGCCTTCTAGACAGTCATTACTGAGATTAATGTAGACAAATTAATTTGATTTTAATTTTTATAAGTATCTGCTTTGGAGTCTTGGGAGGAAACATATTCCGTATTTCAAGTAGGAAACATAAAATGAAAGATAACGCTGGAAAAAGATGACCAGACTGTATATTGCTGCAGGAAAGGAATGGTAATATTTTGATTACGGCAATTCTAAGCTGAGCCTGAACTCTGCACCATAAGATTTAAAGAACCAGCAGTGCCATAGAGTGCATATATAAATTATCTTAGGTTAAATAGCACACTACGAAGGTTTCACTTGTGCATGTTTTCCGTTGCATAGCCTTGCATTATACAGAGAGCAAGAAGAAAAAAGTCCAGAAAAAAATCCAGAAATAATTCAAATTATGAAAAATAGAAAGGAGGTCCAGGCACTCAAACAGCTCCAAGCAAATTTGTTAGAACAAAAAAATACAAAGCAACGTTTCGACCAACAGATGGATCTTTTTCAAACTTGAAAAAGACCCATCTGTGGGTCTAAACGTTGCTATTTACTTTTTGTTCCAACAAATTTGCCTGAAGCTGTTGGAATGCCTGGAGCTCTGGACCTCCTTTCTATTTTTGGTATCTACTACTGATGGGATTGTGCTGGCCCATGGTCCAGTCCATCACCCTTGACTTTTATGTCGATTGAGTTTGGTTCCTATCAACATATTAGAATGCAAATTATGGTCAGCGACCAGTAGGTGCAAGAATGAGACTTGACTAATTGCAGTCACCAATAACACACCATAACCACTACTGTACTGTTTATGTTGCCAGATGTACACTGCCAGATGTCCACAGTAAATAATAAAGCCATTTTAGTACAGTTTGGCTACTTATGGTTCTCCCTAGTATCAGTGGCTGCATCATTCTTCTTCTGCAGAAGAAACAGTATGCCTCTATGGAATAAAACACAGCTTGTACCGGACTGTGCCCATTGGCTTAGCGCTGTAGAGTTATTTATATTCTCCTTAACCCCTTAAGGACCAGGACTTCTGGAATAAAAGGGAATCATGACATGTCACACATGTCATGTGTCCTTAAGGGGTTAAAGAGAAGTCTGAAAGTAGAGGCTGCAGCCACGGAGGACTCAGGCAAGTTGTTAAACTCTACTACACTGGTTTGACTACCCACTATGGGATGGTCCAAGGTTACCATAACCGCTACAGCCTGTTTAAGTGATTATGGTGCTTGGATGCTATTCCTTAATGGAAAGACACATTTAATGAACAATCACAAATGTTAGAACTGTAAATGTTAAATAGGATAATCCATGATGGCATTGGGTCTTCTGGGAGCACATAGAATGGGGCCAAAGCATAAAATATGGTAATAAGAGATTAAACGACCACTCCGAACCAATAATGACATCATTTTAATGAAGTCGTTATGGAGTCTGGAGGTCCTGGGGACCACCTCACCTTCTGAGGTCAAATAATTTTACAAAGGTTTAGCCTCAAAGGACTCTTGACGGCAAGAGGTTTGGGGTTAAACCATTCAAAAATGGTTCAACCCAATAGGTCAAGTTGGTGACCTTTGACTTTTAAATTCCATTATGACTTGATTAAGATGGGGGACTAATGGGACCTGAAGTGGTCCTTTAAGATGTTTAGGTTTGCAGCAGCTTAGAAAAAAACATAAAAGAAGTAAGTTCTATAACATTCACATATATTCCTAGCTCTTTCAATGGCCTCTTTTGTATAGGATCAATTTCATGTTTGAACATGACTTTCCATTTAATTAATAGTAAACTACCATTTAATATGGAAGGCGACTGGACATACGTGAAGTAATCAAACATTTACACTGATCCCTGTGTTAATATTGCTGGATGACAACCTATTTATAATGCTCAAGGACAATCACACTAATACCCAAGGTTGGTCTGGCAATAAATACACAATAACAGTGATTATTAAATATTATGTTGATTACTTATTTATAAAGCAGTGACATAATCAGCAGCTCAGTACTGAGGTGAAATGATTTATTACCCTAAGCTATCCTGTGAAATATACATATCTTAACGCAAGTTTTAAGGGGGGTGGGGGGGACTTGTTGCAGTAGTTTGGGCAATATGAAATTTGCAATAAAAAAAAAAACCCTGGCTTAATAATTGCTTTAATGGTTTTCATAAGAAAATTATTATTTAGTCCTATAGGTCACACACTAAATTTTTTGTTTTTAATTCTTAAAACACACTTAGGGCATACCATATGCTCTCCTTCTGCCAGACGTGTGTGTTATTGGATCACAATGCCAAAGGGTGACTCTGGAGGCATTGTATATCCCAAGACAGATTGTTACCTAGCAGATTGTTCCCTGTATATATATAACAGGATGACGTATCTTCTTTCTTTCTTTCTTTCTTTCTTTCTTTCTTTCTTTCTTTCTTTCTTTCTTTCTTTCTTTCTTTCCCTTTCCCCTTACTTTTCCCAATTTCCTTTCTGTCCTTACTTTTCCCCTTACTTTCCCCTTTCCTTTGTGTCCTGACTTTTCCCCTTTCCCCTTTCCTTTCTGTCCTTACTTTTCCCTTTTCCTTTCTGTCCTTACTTTTCCCCTTACTTTCCCCTTTTCCTTTCTACCCTTACTTTTCCCCTCCCTTTTCTCTTTTCCTTTCTGTCTTTACTTTTTCCCTTCCTTTTCCTTTTCCTTTTCCCTTCCCCTATTCTTTTCCCATGTCCCCTTCTCCTTTTCCTTTTTCTCTCCTGTTGTTTGTTCTCTCGCATTTCAGCTGCTTTGGAATGCACATGCAGTCATATCTCCCTAAATTGCGGGGGGTATAAAGTGGCATAAAGTGGTGTACCAGTGAGGTATTTTGCATTACTGGGGATGCCCAAAATAGGAGCCCAAAAAAGAGAATGAAGCTGCCCAAAGAAGGGGCATATATATCTTGTAGGAATGCATGTCAGGCTGGCTTTCCCAGCATGGAGATTGTCCACAAATTGTGTCATCAAACGGTGAATTTTAATTACACAATGTTATCCAGTATGATGTCACACCGTGCAATGTAGAATTTGACACCACGATCTGCTGTCCATTAAAATAAAAGACTAATAATGTTTCTAACCTGTGAATTGACGTAAAATGTATCTGATAAAGCTGCAAGTTATTTGGAAGAGAACCTAAAGAGATCAGAAAAAATGACGGACGTCCTCTGAACCTTTTTTTTACACCTTTTCAGAGCTCATTTGCTTGCATCTTGGGAATGCAACACTCATATCTCTTTTAAGAGTTATGATGTATCATCCTTTTTTTCTTTTTTCAATTTTTTGGGATAATTCATTGGTGTTTCAACGAATGAGTGAGGCTTTTTTTTTCTTGCAACAACATATTGTCCTTGATTTTCTATTTCTCAGTATTTTAGTAATGCACAGCTAACACAATACTCACTAGCTATCATTTAGCTAATTCTCAGAAAAAACACCCACAGTTAATAATGCCCTAATTGTAGAAATAATGTTAAAGAGTTAACATGCTGTCATTCGTCTTGCAGAAACGATAACTGGGAAGTTATAAAAAAAAAATTAAAAATCCTTCAATGACCCAAGTGTTGGAGTTTCTGACCCAAACTGTGTTTTAATGAAAACTATTGATTTTTATCACTGAAACTGCCTCGAAAAGGTAGAAGACTGACGACTCTATCAGCGAGATGGAGTCCAGGAGAAGGAGAAATATAAAGTAACGACAGCTAGGCCTGGTGTCACTGTAATCCATATTGTGGGTAAGATGGCATTTATTCCAAATGTTCGATAAAGATGATGAACCACAGACAGAAGTGTAACTTAAAATTGCTAGAGAAAATATGTATCACTATGATCCCCAGTGAATGGCTTTATATTGCTTCCTCCAAACTGCTTGAAAAAACAGAGGACCCCTGACACCCCACAATGAGAACGGAATCGAACACGGAATACTATTTAATGTGCCTAATAACACCAGTGTTTTTTCCAATAATGACTTTCAATTCCATAATTATTGAAGCGACTTTCGGAATCTGTTTTCTCATATAAGACATGAGACAAAGTAAGGACTACTTTGTTTTATGTATTTTTCCTCCGCTTGACAAATCTTGACAAGGGGTGGAGCTTGAAACAAGCGTCACTTCATTTGCCGAAACTTATCAAGTTCCATTTGACCAGAATAGTCACGCTACTGTTGCATCCCTTGTCTATCATCACCATACTCTGTCCTTCTCCAAACGTCGTTTCCATAGCACTGGAGTAAGGGCAAACGAAGGCAGAGACTATGTGTCACTGGCAGGATAGAACATGGCGCCTACTTTGATAACGATCTGGCACTGTTATCAAATCATAAAAAAGGTAATAATTGTAAAAATGAATTTAAAAAAATACATTCTTTTAGAAATGAGAGAGTCGGGCGGAGTGGATGGGAAGAGAAAAAATTGTGAATGGCTAATGACAGGGCCATTTCAAATATTGATTTTCCTTTTGAAAATTCATTTATAAAATACATTTTATTGATAGCAATAAACCAAGAGGATAAAACAAGACTTAGTGTTTGTTGATGTACATTAACACAGGGAGGGGCGTTAATGTACTGGGTCTAATTTTAGCACTGTTTAATTGTTATCCCCGGAACTCCTGTAATACTGAGAGAGAAATAAATCCTCAAATTACCTTAATGCAACATATTTTATATCATATGCATCATATGTGGTTTTTTTTCCTGTGGATACAAGTTTTTAATGCAGTGTGGATTAATTGTGGTTAATACAGCACAGTGTGACGTTTAAAAATAGAGGTTCACGTAATACTCTGAATTCATAGGAAAGCATTGGGAGGCTATTGCGCATGCGTGGCAAAACCAATCCGCATCTCCTAAATGCATCTCTATGGGGAACATTCAACGTCTCCATGCGTCTCTGTGCGTCTCCGTGCGTCTCCGTGCAGCACTGACTCAGGAAGCACCTATAGTGGCTGTCTGAGTGACTGCACCTAGAGGTGTAACTAGTCAGTAATCTAAACACTGAAGCCCATGGAACAACGCAGTAGGAGGAGTGGGCCTTGACAGAGCCAGGAAGTGGGCAGGTGCTAGTGTTTGGGGGTTGGATTAGTTTAATGGAGCTTGGGGGCGGAGGCAGGGAGTATAAAGAGCAGCCATTTTAGAATAGGGGCCATTTTAACCAGAGCCTTTCTTACCTGTAAATTGTGTCAGGTCGGCGAGGTTCTTTTTCTTTGTCGTTTCTGCAGGATTATGGCGTCGCTAGATGAGATCCTGGATGGTGTTCGGGCAGCGGTGAAGGACAGAGGACTGGATTGGCTTCATCAGCAGTTGGGGACTGCCGGGCCTGCTCCTGCGGTACCGGCCCTTCGACCGGCAAGGAGGACGAGACCACCTCAGCGTTTGAGCCCGGGCGCTGGGCCTGCAGCGCGGCGGAGGAGGAGCCCTTCAGCGGGAAGTAGGGTGACCGATGGTCCGGGTGAGCCCCGGTCAACAGAGCCAGGCAGGCGCAAGGCTCGCTCCGGTGGGCGCGGCAGCGGCCTGGCGAGGACGGCCGCACAGCGCATGGTGGCGGATGGATCTAAGCCACGCGGTTCCGCGGCTGGCAGGAGGAACGGTCCGGGCGGATCTCGGAAGACGGCCGGGACGGAGGCCAGGCCGGCTGGGAGTCATGTGAGCGGCGGCACGAAGCGGACACGTCCCGGTGAGTCAGCCACTAGTGCGAATGCTGGAGGGCAGGGGTGTGATGGTGATGGCGGATGTATGACGGCCCCTCAAGCGGTGGGGGGAGGCCAGGACAGCAGTGTGAGGGCAGGGACGTCTCAGGCTGAGGCAGGTCAGGGAGACAGATGCAGGGACAAGGGGACCTCACAAGAAGCGAGTGGGTCTGGGCACACGGCAGGCTGCCAGGATAGCGAAGATGAATCGGACATGGGGCAGACGGCCGAGGAGAGGCCAGGCTCGGCACTGACAGTTGAGGGACTGGGTAATCAAACTGTTAAGCTGGTTAGGGATGTCAGCGGTAGGCGGGAGGTCCCATCTGGCCGCTCCCAGGGTCAGCTTCATGACAGGGAGGCCTCAGGGAGTGAGTGGAGAGCAGAACGACGCTTCTATGGCGTCAGGCGCAGAGTTTCGAAGAGCAGAGCAAGGAGTTCAGGGAGCAGGGAAGGATCACCTGCGCGGAGCGGGTGCAGCTTAGCAGGCTCATGTTGCAGGAGGCGTGATTCCAGGGATAGCATGAGGAGGAGTCAGCGGAGAAGATCGGGTTCGCCGGGAGAGAGGCTCAGTGATCGGTGGAGGGGATCATCTCGTGAGGGCAGTCGCCCTGCGAGACGCAGCGTTGCGGAGGAGGATTGGGAGGAACGTAGGGAGGAAAGGCGGGTGAGGAAGGTTCAGGACAGACTACCCAGATTTCCTTCTCCCTACAGGTCTCGGAGCAATACCCCTACGGTCTCGAGGCGAGTCCAGGCGGATGGGAGTCGGCGACAACGGGATTCTCCGGTGCCTGAAAAGGTGGACGGAAGGACGGCGCCTCTGCAGCCAGCTACGGCCAGAGGTCCGAGTGGTGAGTTCTCCCACACACGACACCCAGGACAGTTGTTAAATGATTTAAGAACATTTTTAGATTCTTGGTCTGGGAAAGAGGGGTCGCCTGCGCAGTTCGGGAAGGTGTGGGCACGAGAGAGTAGCCGGGACATAGCTACAGGGCTCGGGGTTACACAGCTGTCCGTGCATGGCGGAGGTGAGTCCGGAGCCGGGGCTGAGTTGTCTGGGTTGGAAGGAGGGGGCGAAGAGCGGGAGGTAGGTGATGTCCCGGATGCGGCGCGGCAGAATGTGCACGTGTCCTTCGCGGGCCCCCTCGGATGTCATTTAAAAATAGAAGTGAAGGAGAAGATATGGAAAGGTGAGTTTGTGGAGATATTTTCCCTCCTTCCCCTAGAGGAGTTTTTAGACTTGAAGGAGGAGGATAAGAAGGATGCTAAAAAGGAGGAAGAGGAGAAAAGGCGGAAGTATCGCAAGATACCTAAGACCTTTGGGAATTGGTTGAGGGCCTTCTGCATTCTAGCTAGTGTAATCGGGGAGAAGGCGCCGGGGCGTTGCTCAGAACTATTTTGTTATTTGGACGGGATAGGTGACGCGTACCGAACCTACGGAGGTTTGGCTTGGTGGAGGTACGACGAACAATTTAGTCAGCGGCTGGCAGCGAATGCGAGCATGCGGTGGGACCAAATGGACCTGCCGTTATGGATGCGCCTTATGATGGCCCAGAAGGCGGCGCCCTTTCCTGGGGCAGCCGGCACGGCCTCAGGGGCCGGGTCGGCTGGGCAAAAGAAAGGTTTCTGTTGGATGTTCAACGAAGGACATTGCAAATGGGG
Source organism: Pelobates fuscus (assembly GCF_036172605.1). Classification (NCBI taxonomy): domain Eukaryota; kingdom Metazoa; phylum Chordata; class Amphibia; order Anura; family Pelobatidae; genus Pelobates; species Pelobates fuscus. The sequence goes on from NC_086328.1 coordinate 19,905,303, forward strand.
AAATAATTGCAGGTTCCGGCACGAATGCTCAGGCTGCGGGGGGTCCCACGGTGTCAACCGTTGTTTCAAAAAGGGTAAGTCTGGCGGGGGAAGCGGGCCCGCAGGGGCGGCAGCCACCGCAGCTCCCGTTGGGAGCGTCTCCGGTGAAAATAGACGCGATGTTGCCTTGGCTAAGGCGATACGTTAACAGGGAAGATGCTATTTTCTTGTGGCGGGGTTTTCGGGAAGGGTTCTTTATTCCCTACGTAGTTAGGGGACCTGGTACGTTATGTGGGAATCTTAAGTCAGTGAGGGAACACCCAGAGGTGGTGAGGGACAAGCTAAGTAAGGAAGTGCAACTGGGGAGGATGGCAGGGCCGTTCTCGGCACCGCCATTGCCCGATTTGCGAATATCCCCGTTGGGCGTGGTCCCCAAGAAGGAGGCAGGCAAATTCAGGTTGATTCACCATTTATCGTACCCAAAAGGGGCTTCGGTGAATGATGACATCGACACGGCTCTTAGCTCCGTCTCTTATACGTCATTTGACAAGGCAGTCGAGTTGGTTCGGAGGCTGGGGCATGGTGCACTGATGGCAAAGGTAGATGTGGAAGCAGCATTTCGACTGCTCCCGATACACCCGGACTGCCATCATCTGCTCGGGTGTTGTTTTGAAGGGGAATATTTTGTTGATCTGTGCCTGCCTATGGGGTGTTCGATCTCGTGCGCCTATTTCGAGAAGTTTAGTACCTTCTTGGAGTGGGTTGTGCGGACGGAATCGGCAGAGGGTGCGGTGGTGCATTACCTAGATGATTTTCTTTGCGTGGGCCCGCGGGATTCGGACCGCTGTAAACAGATATTGGACGTGTTTCAGTGGGTGGCGCATAAAGTAGGGGTTCCCTTGGCGGAGGACAAGACGGTGGGGCCTACGACGTGCCTTAGTTTTTTGGGCTTAGAAATTGACTCCTGTAAATGGGAATGTAGGTTACCGGGGGATAAATTGTCACGGCTGCGGGAGTTGGTGGCCACGGTAGGGAGGGCCAAGAAAGTGACATTGCGAGGGCTCCAATCGCTGGTGGGGAGCCTTAATTTCGCGTGCCGGGTCATACCCATGGGGAGGGTTTTCTGTAGGCGCCTCGCGCAAGCTACGAGCAAGGTGCGGCTGCCGTCGCATTACATTAGGGTTTCGGTGGATATGAAGGCAGATTTAATGGTGTGGGACCGGTTCTTGCAGGATTTTAATGGAACGGTGATTTTTCGAGAGCCGGCGGCATCAGTGGAGGTTGTTGGTTTATACACCGACGCTTCTGGTAGCGTAGGCTTTGGGGCTTACCTGGGGGGTCACTGGTGCGCTGAGCCATGGCCGGAGGCCTGGAGGCAGAGCTCGCTGATTAAAAATCTGGCGTTTCTGGAGCTATTCCCGGTAGTGGTAGCGGTGAGTTTGTGGGGGCGGGTGTTATCCAACAAGCATATTATATTTCACTCAGATAACATGGCGGTCGTACAGGCGATCAATAGTTTGTCGGCGTCGTCCCCCCCTGTTTTGTGTTTGCTGCGGCGTTTTGTCCTTCTTTGTATGTCTTCTAATTTGGTGTTTAGGGCTAGACACATCCCTGGTATGTTGAATGTGGTAGCTGATGCGCTTTCTCGTTTTCAGTGGGAACGATTTCGGGAAGCGGCGCCGGAAGCTTTGGCACAGGGGCAGGCTTGCCCTGGCGAGATGTGGCAGCTCGGGACCGCATGCTTGGGGAGTGTATAAAGAATTCTCTTGCGCCGAGCACGTGGTCTGGCTATGTCAAGGTGTGGAAAGAATGGGACGAGGCGGTACAGCAGGTAGGGGGTGACAGTTCGCAAGGGCAGAGGGTGGACGTGCTGTTGTGGGTACTGTGTCGCTTGTTTGCTAAACAGGCGTCGCCGGCCGTGATAGATAGGTGCATGTCCGCCATGGCGTTTTTTTTTTGTTCAAGTTCAACGGGTGGGAGGACATTACGAAGAATTTTCTAATACGCCAGGCTTTGAAGGGCTTTAAGAAGGGTAAGAAGCTCGCGGACCCGAGGCGACCGGTGTCGTTTTCGGTTTTGCAAAACCTGTTAAGTGTGTTGATTGATCTGTGTAATTCCCCTTTCGAAGTGACACTATTTTCCGGGGCGTTTGTCTGGGCGTTTTTTGGGGCTTTTCGCATTAGTGAGCTGGTGAGTGCCAGCAAGTTGGGGAACGGCGGTTTGATGTTCAAGGACGTGGTCGTGGGTATTGATCAGGTGCAGATATGGCTGCGCCGGTCTAAAACGGACGTGTACGGCAAGGGCCGTGCGGTGGTACTGTATGAGTTGCCAGGATCAGAGGCTTGCCCGGTGGCTTGTGGCAAAAGGTACTGTGAGGTGCGGCCAGAAGGTAAGAGTTGTTTCTTTTTACACGCCGATGGTTCAGCGTTGTCGAGATTTCAGTTTCTGCGGATTTTTCGAATGGGTCTGCAGAGGATGGGCTTAGAGCCGAGTCAATTTGGGACGCACTCCTTTCGCATTGGGGCAGCGACGGAAGCTGCGCGTTTAGGCCTGGGGGACGAGAAAATCAAGCAAATTGGGAGGTGGGAGTCCGTGCGATTCCGCTCGTATGTAAGGCCTGATATGTTGGTGTAATTGCTAGGGTGCAAGTATCTGGGGATGGGGACGTTGCCTTTTCTGCCACTAACTTTGTCTCTTTTCAGGTTTGGAAGTTTGGTTGCTGGGCCACTCGTATGTATACTGGGCGGAGAAGAGGGCCGCAGTTCGCAGAAGCGGATCACAGCTGGGCTTTCCTTTGGAACGAGTGACTCTATGTTGGTTTGGTTTCAGGGGAGCAAGTTGGCAGAGTTTGTGTAATTTCTTGTTTCAGAAAGTGGTTGGCGGGTCGGTCCCGGATGTGGTATTGATTCATGGAGGAGGGAACGACCTAGGTGGGATTCCGCAAAGGGAATTGGTGAGAAGGATGAAAAGGGACGTAGATCGGCTGAGGGAGCTGGTTCCTGGCGTGGTGGTGGTGTGGTCTGAAATGGTTCCACGTTTTGCGTGGCGGCACGCCAGGGACCCGGCTGCAATAGCTCGATCGAGGGGTAAGGTGAATAAGATGATGTCAGTTTTCATTAGACGTTCTGGGGGCGTAGTGGTGCGCCACAGAGAGTTGGAGGGCATGTTACCTGGGTATTTCAGGAGGGACGGTGTACACCTGTCAGATGTGGGGAACGATTTGTTGAACCTTGGGTTCCACGAAGGTATTGAGCAGGCCCTGTTTAGGTGTGGTGGGGGTCGCACATGCGCTTAAGGAGGTCAAGCCATGTGCTGTGGCGGAACAGGGCATAGTAGAAATTGGAATTTGGCGTAGAGTTTGGACTGGACAGGCCGAGGTGTAGGCCTGATGGAATTAAGGACTGGTTGGTTCTAGCTCTTTGGTGGCGACGAACCTGTGGGTGTAGGGGTGTCTGAGGTACACCCCTACAGTTAACAATATGATGTGGGGCCTCTTTGGTAGGCCGTGTTTCAAGTGAATTGTTATTTGTTATATATTGTTCAATTGGTAGGGTCATTGTCAGGGGTACTGTGTGGGGGGTATAGTAATTTAATGTATAGTTGGACAATGACCCTAAATTATGTTAATTTATGATAATTTAATTAATAATTTAATTAATAAAGCTGTGGACTTTATACTCCAACAGAATTAACTGTGTCCGTGTCTTATTCAGTTTAAGGTTATAGTACATACGAATATCGTCTGTACAAAGGTTTATATAAAAGTTTAGCACATGCCGAATAACGTCTGTGCAAATGTCATGCTTTATCTCTGAAAAGGTAGTGTTTACATTAAAAAAGCCTGCAGGCTATAGAGATTTGAAAAACTGCATTAAGCTGTAGTTGTTTTGTAGACTACAGTGTCCTTTTTAGCACAGGAATACTCAAATAATACATAGATCAAGATTATAGTCTGTTGCATGATTTCTATCGGTAAGTTATACCCTCTGAAAATTAACCATAACAAGAGAGAAAAAGGGTCTGTATATTAGTGGAGTGACTCATTCGGTAAGGGATGCTTTATATGACCTCAGAGGGTGTCTCTCTGGGTGATTGAATTTTTTTAACCCCTTGTTTATTATTTCTTACTCCTTGTTTATTATGTCAGTAACCTCCATTTTCACAGTTTTTGTATATATTTAGATCCTACATTTGTAGGTGTAGGAAAACCCAAGTATGTTTTGTATTTTGTATTGTGTTTTAAATAAAGATTTAGGATTGAGTGAAGATAAAACACGTTTTCTAGAATCCTGTTTTTCCATTGTTTTTTTTTTCTTCTGCTGCTAGAGATGGCGTCAGTTTCACGAAGTCGCTATGACCTGTCTTGTCTTAATGCTTTTCTACTGAGAGGCGAAGTGAAAACTGAGACAATAAACAGACAATGGCAGAAAAGGTGTTGAAAGGAGTTGTTTAAACATGTTCCATGTAATCAGCGAACGCTGATAACACTTTTACTTTCAAGTGTAAAATAATATGCAGTGTTTTCTTAAAAAGGACGCAATATGTGTTCATTACTTGCCATTTAAATCTTCATTATTAAAGGGACTATAAAGCCTCATGTTTTGACTCTAAATATAAAAAATATGGCTACGCTCGGATACCTAATACAGCTATCAATTTTTTTCCTGATTTTGGAAAACCACAGAGTCAAAAAGAATATATATAAATACGTGTAAAAAGCACAATTTTTCTGTATGTGAGGTGAAGAAATACTTAAGTTGTTATGGTGTTTGGAGTAACCCTTTAAAGAGAAAATCTAATAAAGCTGAAATGTACTAGTCTGTTTAATGCATATGATACATTGTCATAAGTAATATGCATGATCAAAAATTTGCCTAAAGAGCCTCCAATTATCTTTTTTTTTTTTTTACATTTATTATTTTTTCAGAAAAAGAAAACTTCTGCAGATAGTCCAGACACATCCAGGATTTGCTGTACCTATATACCCCTACAGTGAGCAGGATAAACAGCAGTTGAATAGAATCCTTCCCGTTATTATCTTTCATGTAGGTAAACATTCTTGGGGTGTGATTTTTGGCCCGTATGGCTGATTTCCTCTGCTCTCTTAACGCACAAAGAAGCTGCTTTGTGCAATCCACAGCCCAAAATTTCTCCTAACATTTCAAACTAACAAAGAGGGACACGTCATTTTTAGGGGTGTGAGTGACGGGTGTGACCAGGAGCGGGGCTGTTCGGAGAATTGTTAGGTGACTTAGTAATAACAATTTATACGACTAGAATGTACCTTAGAACAAGAACAATGTATCTTATTACACAGACTGATTTCTAAACACATTTATTGTAGTATATAGACACATTACTGGGAGTATTATTGCTGTGGATCTCTGTTATACACTCAGACACATTACTGGGAGTATTATTGCTGTGGATCTCTGTTATACACTCAGACACATTACTGGGAGTATTATGGCTGTGGAGCTATGTTATACACTCAGACACATTACTGGGAGTATTATTGCCGTGGAGCTCTGTTATACACTCAGACACATTACTGGGAGTATTATTGCTGTGGAGCTCTGTTATACACTCAGACACATTACTGGCAGTATTATTGCTGTGGAGCTCTGTTATACACTCAGACACATTACTGGGAGTATTATTGCTGTGGAACTCTGTTATACACTCAGACACATTACTGGGAGTATTATTGCTGTGGAGCTCTGTGATACAATCAGACACATTACTGGGAGTATTATTGCTGTCGAGCTCTGTGATACAATCAGACACATTACTGGGAGTATTATTGCTGTGGAGCTCTGTTATACACTCAGACACATTACTGGGAGTATTATTGCCGTGGAGCTCTGTGATACAATCAGACACATTACTGGGAGTATTATTGATGTGGAGCTCTGTTATACACTCAGACACATTACTGGGAGTGTTATTGCTGTGGAGCTCTGTGATACAATCAGACACATTATTGGGAGTATTACTGCTGTGGAGCTCTGTTAAACAATCCGACACATTACTGGGAGTATTATTGCCGTGGAGCTCTGTTATACACTCAGACACATTACTGGGAGTATTATTGCTGTGGAGCTCTGTTATATACTCAGACACATTACTGGGAGTATTATTGCTGTGGAGCTCTGTTATACACTCAGACACATTACTGGGAGTATTATTGCTGTGGAGATCTGTTATACACTCGGACACATTACTGGGAGTATTATTGCTGTGGAGCTCTGTTATACACTCGGACACATTACTGGGAGTATTATTGCTGTGGAGATCTGTTATACACTCAGACACATTACTGGGAGTATTATTGCCGTGGAGCTCTGTTATACACTCAGACACATTACTGGGAGTATTATTGCTGTGGAGCTCTGTTATACACTCGGACACATTACTGGGAGTATTATTGCTGTGGAGCTCTGTTATATACTCAGACACATTACTGGGAGTATTATTGCTGTGGAGCTCTGTTATATACTCAGACACATTACTGGGAGTATTATTGCTGTGGAGATCTGTTATACACTGAGATACATTACTGGGAGTATTATTGCTGTGGAGATCTGTTATACACTCAGACACATTACTGGGAGTATTATTGCCGTGGAGCTCTGTTATACACTCAGACACATTACTGGGAGTATTATTGCTGTGGAGCTCTGTTATACACTCGGACACATTACTGGGAGTATTATTGCTGTGGAGCTCTGTTATATACTCAGACACATTACTGGGAGTATTATTGCTGTGGAGCTCTGTTATATACTCAGACACATTACTGGGAGTATTATTGCTGTGGAGATCTGTTATACACTCAGACAATCGGTAGAGATTAAACAGAGAGACATAGTAATACAGATAGTATGTGCCCACTGACTGTCCTCTCGTTCTTATGCAGGAGAAATGATTCTGGCAGTCCGGCTCATCGAGTAATGTCTGTGGCTGTGTATGTACACTGGTATGGAAGTCATTTTTTAGGAAGGAAGGAGTGTGGCAAAGGATGCAGGATTATGCAGAAGAATGTCACAAAACATTTATTTATTTATTTAGGTGCAAAAAGTTTGGTATTTTAGTACAGAGATTTGCAATAAATACAGATTTGAAATAAGACCAAACCCTAATAAAATGAAATGCCCCTTTAAGAATACCTTCAAGGCCCTAAGCATGCAGGTTAGTCATAACCCACAGAAGTATTTTAAAGCGTTATAATTTACTGGACGTCTGAAATAAACCATTTTTTGCTGATCCTTTTGTAGCCCTTTTTGCACACTGCTGCAGGGATTTTCCATTTTATAAATTCTGAAACAGACAGGGAAAAATAAAGGAAGAGAAGCAGTCTTGTTCTCATTCGAGAAACACAACAAATCTCTATTACACCTAAAATGTGGTTGTTTTCCCAAATTAGTCCATTTTGCTCAAAGTATATTTTTTTAGGCGTGATTGCTGCATTTTGGTCTGCAGCAAAGAAAAACATTTGCAATGACTGGACAGTGGAACAGATTATTTGTATCCATAATATAAACACTCAGGAGCCACATATTCCCAGATACGATCCGGCACTGTTAACCAATCAATACATTGTTTTGAGTTTTGTCTTGTTGTGCGATAGTTGTCAGAGTGATCCCAAATCAGTCCTCCTGTTTTACCTGCTTTTTGACCTATTAGATTGAGATGTGGAGGATGTGAATGCCAATTGGCGAGTATTGAAGTCACTGTCATTTTGGATAAACCAGCATCAGGTGAATCTTCTGTGCTGATTCCAATTTACTGATCAACGCGATTCTTTGTTCTGCGATGACATTCTATATGTCTCTAATCTATTGAGTGGTTACTGGAGTATTTCTGGGCTGAGTTGCAGATTAAACAATAACAAGATTCTTGCTCAGATCAGATCAATTCTATTTTTTTATTTTTTTTATTTCAGACAAGTATGATTATAGCGCTGACCAATCTAAAGCTCATTTTGCAAAATACAGATGAAGGGAACAGCGTGCACACAAAAGAAAAACGAAATTTTAAATCTTACAAAGCTACTTAAAATTACCTAGTTTAGCAAACAAATATGACGTTTGGTCCCATCATATAACCATACAGCTCATTGCTTTGTCACAGTACCCCGATATCGGTGGGTCCTACACTAATTATAACATGGGAAATATGCACGCTGGCTGCAATACTTATTGCTTAAACCGCTTCCAGAGACTCTCCTCAAATGTATTTTTTCTGATGCTCCTGTGATGAGCAAAGTGACAACAGGAAAGCATATATTGAGGAGAGTCTGTGGAGGCAGTAAGTACTACCGTTAGCATGTTAATTTCCCATGTTACAATTAGCATACGACCCACAATATTGGAGTACTGTGGCGTAGTAGTGACGATGTGGCCGTATGGTGTAACTGAATCCTCATATTTGTTTGCTAAGATAAACTGATTTTATGTAGCCTTGTAAAATTTTAAACTGTATTTTATTTGTGTGAGTGCAGTTTCATTAATCTGTATTTTGCACATATTATGGTTTTTGTGTATACTAAAAAATAGATCTTCTGGTGTTTCTTCCAATTCCCTTTTTCCCCCTGTAAATCTTATTTTGTGTATTTGTTGACCCCCATACAACGTGGTTATGACCTTTGGTCGTTTCAGCAAAGCTTTTATTGATTTACATAATTATTGTACTTTGCTTTTCATATGATTTTGTTGTGTGTATGTGTATGTGGATATATATATATATGGATATATATATGGATATATATATATATATATATATAATGGATATAGTCACTCTTATTTTCCACCTCTCTCCATTGTCTAAATCACCTCAATAAAAATGTCTAATACATATGCATTTAGAAGAAGGAAATATTGCAGCCAGACTGATGCCACTCAGGACAGAGCAGCTGTAAGTTGAGGGATGTCAATAAACCATGCATCAAGCTTGTCCAACTACATCAGAACTGTCAACTTGCAGAGTTTTCAAATTGACTCCTCGTCCTGCCCCAGGGTGTTTTCAAACTCAAAATCTGAATAATACATTATAGTAGAGTGTAAGCCAACATGACAGCTGTATATATATATAAGTAAATTACAAGATACATCGTAAGTTCCAAACACAGCAGTTACCTGTGACATTTTCCATTGGTTGATGTATGAACAGCCTTGCAGTGATACATAAGTAACATATCATCTTAAAATACAAACAAATCAGTTCTATACAGTGCTGCATACATATACTCAAATCACAGACCCTGAAATATAACATATAGCACTTGCAAATAGTTTAATTATTCAATACCATTAAAATTGCTGTGAACATAATTCCCATCAAATCTCGGGCAAGCTCACTGAATGATTCCCTGTCAAAGTTATCATGGGTGTATTTCAGCTAATTTCCCAGAAAAAGTCCCTATCTCTGTTAATGTTAATGTGGTTTAACCTGGTTAATTTTAGTTGCGAGAACCTGGGGCATGGGGGATTATGGGAAGTGCGACTAAATTTGCATAAAGCTTAGACATTTAAGATACCCAACTATGACCCAGCTTTCAGACATACGTTGATTATATGTACATCTTTGCTTGCTGTTTTTTTTAAAAAAAATAGTGTACATCACGTACTGGCATGGATACATTATAACATTATAACATTATAACACATCAAACACAGAAATGTGAATGTATCTCTTTGATCTGTTTTTTTTTTTATTAGGAACATCACTAAAGGTTTTGATGGAAACACCTGCATTTAAGCAGATGGAAGATATATAAATATCTCAAAATCACATTTTCCAGACAGCACTTTTGGATCTCTCTATGGAAATGAGATTTGAGTACTCCGCATATCTTTCCTTCTCTGTTTAAAAGTTTTCACCCTGAACAAATGACACATTGTGTTGTTGGTGCTCTCGAAACTTATTTTTTTGTTTTGTTACTTCTTCTACAATAAAACACATCAAATACAAAAAAAAAAAAATCCCAGAGTCAAAACAAAACAAAATATGTTTTTGTGGATGAGCCCTTGATGGCTTTTATTGTACCTTTTTCAACATACAGGTTTTTCACTCTATTTTTCGTTGCTTAGACAAAAGGTCAGTACCCACATCAGAAGGTGCCACAATGTGATACGAGCTTTTATCTTATTTCAAAATGCTGGAGGGTTAATCATTATGGCACAAGAAAGACTCACTCTTACATCTCCTGATTGATTTTTGTTCAATCCTGACCGCACTCCTGATCTTCAATGACTCCTTGCACCTTTTTTATTTGTACTTAGAGACTTTTGAGGTTTGAAAGTTGAGTGCCAGAATTATAGCTTTCTTCTGTTTTAACCTTTCTGATGATGCTTGGGTTGACAGTAGATGGAAGAACATTTTATAGCGGGCCTATCTAACACTTAAAAAAACCACATCAGTCTTCCGCCTGCTTTGTGACAGCCAAACGTCGATAATCTTGTTTTTTTTTAAAACATCCTGGATCCATGCTCGGATTTGTTTTCTGTGATATCTCAGCCTGTTTATAAGTCTGTTTACTGCTGCAGTAGGGATAGAGTATCTAGTCAGTTTTATATTTCTGCATATGTCAAAAACAAAAATTCAAACAAAAATAGAATAAAAATAAAAAGAATTAAAATTTTAACTCACGTTCAGGAGCACACTACAGTTGTATAATGTGACACACTGTAAAAAAAATAAAAATACAATTCTGCTTACGGTATTTTAAAACTATGATTTCCGCTCTGTTCTTTTCACATGTAGGCAAAGTGATGGACGGCTGGACCACGTTGTTAACACAATCATCACAGTCTGCTGTATGCTGGCTGTCTGCCCTCGTGTTTTCATTTGTTTGTACATAATTGTCAAACTACAAGTGCATGGGTCAGTGCGTGGTATAATAATAGTGTAGAAACAGTTCTGAAAGGTTTCAAGAATAAACATTATTTCATTTTAGTAAGGGCAGATTTTAGGAAGACCCTTGACAAAAGTAAAAGTCACCCTTTCTAAACACCAGAAGAAGTGTATGTGAAAAATGTTGTGTTTTCAAAATATATACAAGTCTCTGTCTGTCCATCTGTCTATTTATCAAATGTATCTATCTACAGCATAAGGGGTATAAACATAACCAATCAGAATTCACGTTTTGCTTTGGTACGCTTTATTCTCTAAGTAACCATTTCCATGAGAGATACTGCTAGAGTAACTGGACTCTAGTGCCACACACAGCATCCTTTATTTTTAGACTTGGAGATGTGTTTCATTTCGAACTGCAATTCAGATGAATTTGAGCCGATTAGGTATTCGGTCGTATTCCTGGCCTCTGAGACGAAATATACCCGAATAATGAACCAACGGAAACGTGGTCGTTTTTTGTTTGTGTTTCTGAATTCTGCCGTGGCACCAAAGCAAGAGATGATTGTGGGAAGAAAAAGATTAATGGTTACTGGACAGTCACTAAATGCAGATCAAGTGAGAAATTACCAAAAAAGGGAAATAGGAGGAGCAGTAAACATTTATATATAAATTTATATATTATATATGTAATACATTTATATGTACATATAGATTTTGTTTGCTGTTCCTTTTATTTTTCCCTATATTGGTTACTTTTTCTGACTACATCTGTGAACCAAATGATGGGAAAATGTAGCAAAATATATACATAATATCATATATTTTCACTCAAGTGAGATTTCAAAGTGCATTTAAAATTTAAGGTAAAAAAAGCCAAACTGGAATAATCCTCTGGCCTTAAATATAAAATTATATTTGAATTAACTTTGAATTCTCATTTTAGTGAATAATCTTGTATATATTTTGCAGCACCCGATAAGCCCATTTCCTTGCCCTTTTTATTTTTCTGCTTTGGTTTCCAAATTGGAATCTTGGTTCTGAAATTCTGCTCAGCTTAACTGGTATTGTGTTATCTTGAAAATGTTCTAATCCAAATAATAAATAGTTATATGGTTTGGCCAAGTCAAATTTTCTCACCATGCCCAAGTCTATTTACTACTGAAACCTCTTGACACTTGTCTATGTTAACAGAATGCCAATACAAGGAGTGGTGCAGCGCCTAAAGTGTCCTAAAAAATATATATATAAAAGCAGGGAGAAAAAGAAAAAAAAGGGGGAAATATATAGTGTAGTATGTCACTGTCCAAATAAATACGCTGCTCAAAAAAATAAAGGGAACACAAAAATAACACATTCTAGATCTGAATGAATTAAATATTCGTCTGAAATACTTTGTTCTTTAGGTAGTTGAATGTGCTGACAACAAAATCACACAAGGTCTGGATTTGGAGCCACACTCAAAATTAAAGTGGAAAAACACACTACAGGCTGATCCAACTTTTATTTAATGTCCCTAAAACAAGTCTAAATGAGGCTCAGTGTGTGTGGCCTCCACGTGCCTGTATGACCTCCTTACAACGCCTGTGCATGCTCCTGATGAGGTGGCGGATGGTCTCCTGAGGGATCTCCACCCAGACCTGGACCAAAGCATCTGCCAACTCCTGGACATTCTGTGGTGCAACGTGACGTTGGTGGATGGAGCGAGACATGATGTGCTCAATTGGATTCAGGTCTGGGGAACAGGCAGGCCAGTCCATAACATCAATGCCTTCGTCTTGCACATGCACATTTGTGGCCTGCTGGAGGTCATTTTGCAGGGCTCTGGCAGTGCTCCTCCTGTTCCTCCTTGCACAAAGGCGGAGGTAGCGGTCCTGCTGCTGGGTTGTTGCCATCCTATGGCCTCCGCCACGTCTCCTGATGTACTGGCCTATCTCCTCCATGCTCTGGACACTACGCTGACAGACACAGCAAACATTCTTGCCACAGCTCGCATTGATGTGCCATCCTGGATGAGCTGCACTACCAGAGCCACTTGTGTGGGTTGTAGACTCCGTCTCATGTTACCACTAGAGTGAAAGCACCGCCAGCATTCAAAAGTGACCAAAACATCAGCCAGGAAGCATAGGAAGTGGTCTGTGGTCACCACCTGCAGAACCACTCCTTTATTGGGGGTGTCTTGCTAATTGCCTATAATTTCCACCTGTTGTCGATCCCATTTGCACAACAGCATGTGAAATTGATTGTCACTCAGTGTTGCTTCCTAAGTGGACAGTTTGATTTCACAGAAATGTGATTGACTTGGAGTTACATTGTGTTGTTTAAGTGTTCCCTTTAATTTTTTGAGCTGTGTAGAATGAAACAAAATAAATAACCTCACAATTTCCTGGAGCTAAAATTGTAGCTCCAACTTGAACGCCTGGGCAGAACATCCCCCGCCTATGGATATAGTGTGGCTCTTGGTGATTACAGTCACTCAAATGGTGGAAACCATATGCCCATATTCGCAAAGCTCTTATGTTTCCATCATTTGAGTGACTGCAACCACCAAGGGACCAAAAATTTATTTAGCATATTGCAGAGTAAATAACTATCTTATTTCAAAACATATTGTGCAGAGCTCTTGTAATGAAATAAAATGCATACTATTCTTCAATCTTCACTGTACCTAGCGGCAATGAATGATACTTCCAAAGTAAAAATATTTTTTTCAATAGTTTTGTTTTGAATATTTTTATTACAAAAAATTGAAAAAATTGCATATACATTATACATTTAATTTATCTTGCATTACTGTGTAGTAGCCCAAAGATGAGTAACCTTGAAAGCCCAGGTGTCTGTAAACTAGATTTCCATCCAAAAAAAAAAACTAGCCAATATTGATGGAAAATGTAAAACACAAATATCTAGCGTGTTAATGTGAGCTGTCAAAGGCCTTGATTACAATCTAGCTCTTCTTTTATGTTGATAAAATTTTTTGAACTTCAGATGAAATGTGTGCTAGCAGAGTACTTCAACAGGGAGCCATCAGGCAAGGACTTGGTGAAACCACTGCTAATGCAGCACTGTGTGGGTTTGCGCTTGGTCTGGTAGCCTACAATTTCAATGTTCTTCAGGCCTTGACTGGCCCACCGGGAGATATTTCTCAGAAGATTGCAGCATTGATGGTGTCCATGGAGTTGTTTGCACATTCTCACGAGGTAAATTGACACAGGGATGGACATCGAGTGGTGGAAATGGAGTAAGAGGAAATAGAGTCTGCATTAGACTCAAACTAATTTTGATTCGTCCAAATTTTGGATGATCAGCTGTTCGTCCGAATTCCATAGCTCTGAATTGTTACATGGACAAATCGTGAAACAAATTAAATGGATAATAGACAACCTGTTTTGCTTGTTTCGTGATTTAGAGATCCGTAAGATGGTTGATGGTTACGGGACAGACACTAAATGTTGATTTTACTCACAGATCATGTGAAAAGTGACAAACAACAAAACAAGCCGTATTTATTTATTATATATTTAATAAATATATAATATATAAACATAGTTTTTTTTCTGCTGCTTTTCCCCTCCCCCTTTATTGATTACTTCTCACTTGATATGTGAACCAAATGGTGGGAACCTCAATCTATAGGTGTAATGTAAAATATATACATAAGAATTATAATATGTATTTATTTTGTGCTACACTGATCGGCCATCTAAATAATTTTTTGCTGAAACATTTGCCTGGTCAAAATCAGTCCGAACCGAAATTCCACATTGAAGAATCTCAAATTGGCCAATAACAAAAAAAGTTATTTTGACCAATTTTCACTTTAACCGAATCACATTTTCTTGTGATGCACAAGTCTATCAATGTACAGATCTGTGAATACTGCCTCATGCTGCACAGGTCATACTTATGGCTGTTTTAGGGACATATGATGTAACATCTTGAATTCCGTCAGCCTCTATCTGTCAAACCCCTACATGCAATATATTCTGTGAGCAAAAAGTGCAATTTCTTTGTATTTTGCCTCATGCCAATATTAACAACCATTGCCTTGGTGACCCAGATGTGACATTCAAGGGTTTTGTGGCGTCACTTGTCCAGTGTTCTCCAACCCAGTCCTAATGGACCACCAACAGTCCAGGATTTATGTGATTTCCCTGATTTATTCAAATGTAAATACTTACAGAACCTGAACTGTTGGTGGTCCATAAGGACTGGGTTGGGGAACACTGAAGAATCCATAAATCATATTGTATTACAGCTTAAACGTTCATAGGACACGCCTGCTCCCAATATGCCAGTGAATGGTGTTCAACCACGCACATCAAACTAAATTTTTTACTGTATTGTCTGTGCACTAAAAAAATAAAAAATAAAATTGAAAATGTATGAGTCTTTTATATTTTGTAACATAAATGTATAGTATACCTTGCAATAGTATAAAGCTGTGTACATGGATGAAATCTGATCTTTGTAATCCTATTTCCTAGTTTTTCTATCAGAAACTGTATAGAAGAATTATCACATTTATGCTGACATAGGTGTGAGTACCCAATGGCTGAGTTTAATAAAAAATAATGTATTGTTTACTGCCGGAGAGAGTGACTGGCATCCGCTCTGCACAATGCTCCGTATTGATTTCTATACAATGCAGAGGATTTTTATTGTTAGAAATGTCAGATTGTCGTTTAACTTTCAACACATCCGTTCTCATCTCCACATCCATCATGTATTAGAAAATAATGATCGTGAAAATCTTATTAATTGCTCCCTGGATAGACTACAGATCTGCCGTAAGTGTCTTTTACTGCAGCGTGTCTTGAAATATAATGTAGAACTCTAGTAGAAACCATTTTAAACCCATCTCAAACGTAATCTTAAAAAAATAATAATTATATATATATATATATATATATATATATATATATAGAGAGAGAGAGAGAGTTTATGTCCTTTGGTTGATATTAATTAAATATTACATGCTATCAGGGTTAATTGGAGCATTTATTGCATTCTTCCACTAGAATTAGAGGGACGCTGTAGAATTACACCGAACTAGCTGTGTTTGTGTTATGATAAATATGACATGGTTATAAAGTCTGTTATTGCATACAAAACAGCTCGTTAAAGCAGTCTTAAAGGTCCACTAAAGAGGTGAGGTGGCCAGGGTGCACTCGTCCTGTCCCTGTAACTCTGCAATGGGGAAATGGAGTAAAGAGCCATGTTAATAGTGTGGGGTTAATACAGACAGCCACTAGGGGCGCATGATGTGGAGATGCAGAAACCCCTATATGAAAACATTTATTCAATGCTTCCCTATGGGGCAGTTTGGATGCGCCAGTGGCGTTCACTGTGCAAGCCCATCGGGTCCTCAATGCCCCTCTATGTTGTTGGAGGAGGAAAGGTAACCGGCACTGAGGGAGCCTTGACACTGGAAAAAGGTAAGTAAAATGTTTAATTTATTATTTTACCGGGGTGGGGGACCTGTTTTTAAAGAGGGACAGGGACACTAAAGCAGTAGAAATACTGCTTTATTGGTCCTTTAAAGGTTCACTGTAAGTATCATCATAACTTTGCATAATTGCAACTGTGATGGCTCACAGAGTTCCCTTTTTTAAGTTCAGTTTTCAGAGAGGCTTAGAACTGCAGCAACTTGTAAATATAACACAGCTGAAGGACGGCCCCTCAGAGCTGTCAATCAGCAGCCGGAATTCTCTGTTGTGTTTCCTGATAGTGGCCTATGTAATTAGTGAACTTGTTAGGGGAGATGAACTTTTTATTCCATAAACCTCTGCAGGACATTTTAATTATTTTGCTAAATAAATCACTCATTTTCACATTTTAGTAGTTAATCAGGCCATATTTGCTTAAGATTGAATTTTCCTTGAAATCTACAAATTAACTGTAATACACCCTGCAACATGCCAGATTAGTAAGAATCAAGCTTATCGAGGCAAGCGATACTGCTATATTTGCGCAATAACAATGGGCAGTGTATCCCCCTTAGAATGCAGGAATGTGATAAAACCTAGGAAAAGTTGTCAATAACATCATACATTCTACATTTCAACCAACACTGCTACAATATGACCTTGGGTTCCATCTGCAGAACCTCAACGTTTCAATAAAACAAAGGTGGGTAAAATTTTCTTTTTTTTTAGATCAGACTAATGTCTGACACCTGCTTGGATTTATGTTATTCATTAATAGTTGCAAACCGTAGATCCCCATATGTTGCAGAACTGCAACTGCTATGATGCTTTGACATTCTATGGGCTGACAAAGCATCATGGCAGTTGTAGTTCTACAAGATCTAAGAATCTAGCTTTTGGTCGGCCTTGCCATAGACACAGGATCACCAGTTGAACTTTGACCTGGGTATGTCATCAAGAATTGCAAACACCCCAAAATGTCAGTTCAGCATTAATACCACTGAGGGGAAAAAATAAAATAACAGATTTAAATATTATTCTGAAAATGTTTTTCTACAAGACATACCACTCTTTAAAGTATTTTTTAAAAGCTTGAATCAAAGTTTTACTCATTGCCCCGTGCATCCTCAGTTACTGTATATTCCGTATAACTGTATACTTTACAATAGAATAGCAGGAGACAAGTTAACCCCGAATATTGAGTCAGACGTACGTGCAAGTTAAGGTCTCACTTACATAATGAGCCAGGAAAGGGTAAAAATGCAGTGAGCGTCTTGGCTGTGAACACACACAGAATTAAATGACAGGCAATCTTTTTAGTAGATTGGGGTGACTAGCAAACCTCCAAGCTATTTTATCCACGCCTGATTCCTTGACAAGTAGCTACACAACGTTGATGGCTGGTCTGTTGAAAACAAATTGCTCATTTCAGATTGGTATCAGTCCTGACTGTAAATCTGAGCCCTGAATTGAATTCACACACTACACATCCTTCCAACCCAGACCTTTTTTTCTCATTTTTTATTTATTTTTATAAACTATAATGGTCAGAAAGATATTTGATAAATTGCAATTTATGTTCCAGTGTTAATAAATATTCATGTCCTTTCAATGGGAATTCAGACTCTCATAGATTCTCCACACTTACTTAATGTGGGTTCAGACGGCAATGGATTATAAATAACATCCTAACAATTCTATAAATTAAAAACGGAAGCCGCAATTTATTTTTTTATTTTTACTCTCTGTGTTATTAATCTACTTATTTGGACTCCCAATAGAAATGATAAAGTGTATTTCATTCATTAATTTATATGCTATCTGGACTTTAGTGCAACTCTTGATTTTATATATATATATATATGTCACTTTATGTCCAGGTAAACAAATACCAAGGACTGAAAGAAGATCTAGAAAGCATGTGGAACGTGAAGGCAGTAGTAGTCCCAGTTGTGATAGGAGCACTCAGGGCTGTGACCTGCAAGTTGGGTGAGTGGCTTCGGCAGATTCCAAGTGGGACATCTGAGATCGCTGTCCAGAAGAGTGCAGTTCTAGGAACAGCTAAGATACTGCGCAGAGCCCTCAGACTCTTAGATCTCAGGTAGGGGACCAGAGAATGAGGAATACACACAAATATATGAATATATGTGTGTGATGGTTTAAGAGAGACTGAATGTATGGATTCTCTGCTATAGGTATTAAGATTTCTGTAATTAGAAGCATTTTCAACCTCTGTAGGTTAGTTTGTTCCCTTGATTTTTTACATTTTATTAAACCTACCTTTAATCCAGTGCTGAGACACACGTTTAACTGTGGCCTGATACTTTAACTGTGATGTCATCAGTCGTAACGACTTTTGTCCAGTCAGATGCTTCTCATTGAGAAGCATTGAGGACACACCGCGCATGCATGACACCCACTGTGATCCTGCAATTTGATGCCTCTCTGTAGGAAATGAAGACTCTAACGTTTGTACTGGATATACACACCACCTGGGCATGAAATAGACACACAAATTGACTTGAAGCCCCTGGTGGTGGAAGTTATTTTGGTGCTTAGACTGTGCCTTTAAACAATAAAGCATGCCTAAAAGTAACTGCAGACACTTGCATGTATATTACTAAAACAAGTGGGTTGCATAGTAGATACAAAGGTCTTTGTCTAGCCAATGAGAGAGAAGTGTGTCCGAGTTTTATTTATCTGACCCCCTCTCACCTTACTCTTCTTAATACCTAACCTGTAACCTCCCAGATATACTCTCTTATAGAAATTGTGATACTGAAAAAAACTCTCATAATAAGAAGGTTCTGTCCAGAGTCAGTATGAGAAGAAAAAATCCCCAATCTATTTAAACAAAAAACTCATATTCTTAAAATCTATTCAGATGCATTTTAGAATAAGGGGTTTCATGTAGCAAAATGAGAAGCACGGTTCACTGTATGCAGACTAAGTTTGTTCTGCTCATGAATAACCTAGCGCATCTGTTTATAAAAACCAAAAATGAGTCCAAGAAAATCATACAAATTGTATATACTTTGTTTTATGGCGTACAAGGATGATTGCTAGTAATGTTTGCACGTTTTATATTTGTGTTCAACTGCAGTCTTTGTGTTATGTGGAATTTTCTTAAACAGATTAAATTGTTATTTAATCAGTTCTGGATTTGGCCATATTACTAGCATGTAGCTTCCAAACTGGCTGCCATTAATTGGCACGAGCATCAAATTGCTTGCAAAAGGCTGATTTCAACGGAAACTCTGCAAGTTCGGCTCTGTGATGCCAAATGACAGCAGCATTATACAAAGCAATTTCTAGTTCTCTAAAGAGGAATTTATAAGAGCAGAAAATAACATTTTTTTTTAAATTTTCACTCTTTTTTTTTCTTCAATAAAAAGTGACTAGTCGAGTAGTTTGTTTTATAAGAGATTGTATTCCTTTAGGTAATATATATAACATCAAAGTCCTTCATTTTCATGTTCATTAAAAAAATGTTTAGTTTATTTTAATGTAAATTACCCTGGACTAAAAAAAAAGAAAAAGAAAACAGATAGTGTAATATTTGATAAACCATAATACATTACCTATAACATTGATACAATAATTTTAGAAAATTGCTTATAACTAACATTTTCATATTACTAAAATTATCAACATTTCAAAAGGCTGGTAAAAACATCAATAGATTGATAGTTACTTAGTAATATAAGTTGGAAACAGAGCCTTGATGCATTTTTGTTGATGATCCAAAAGAAAGAGAAAAGGTCAATAGAAGAGATTTACATTTGTACCACAAAATAGGAAAATACTTCATGACTTAGAAATTAGATATCTTGTGGATCAACATACTTTTACATATTTGTATATGCTCGTTAAAAAAATCCAGACCTTATTTAGAAAATTTCAGCAGAATCTTACTGCTAGGATATTTTCCCAAGCTGTATGTGAAATCTATTTTCTTCAACTCTAAACAGGTGACCTTTTGTACTTTGCACAGTACTGTTAACGAGTAGGTTACCAGAGAGTCTGTATGTTTTTGAATATCGTATCCTTTTTTTTTAAAGTAAACAACTTACATTTTTTCTAGCCTTCTTGCTAATAAAAGTTTTCATTTCTCCTTATTAATTTTGTGTCTCTCCTTTGCACAAAAACTGTGACACTAATATGGTTGCTTTATATTGACAGTTGTAAATTGTCACTTTTATTCTCTTTGTAAGGAAATACAAAAATAAAAAAACTTAAAAAAGTAAACATGCCAAATTGAAAAGTGTCACTTACCATATGTGGGAAAAGTTTTCAGAAAATTTGATTATTTAAGATCTTCAGTTTGAAACTTACTCCCTTTCAACAACACACATTCTATAGTGAAATAAAATTTATTAGGGATGTGCATGGGGAAATTTTTCGGTTCGGTTTGGCATTCCGAAATTTTGGGACTTCGGCAATTCGGAGACCTATTGTCCTCCCTCCTGGCCCCCAACCCTGAGCAGTGGGTGGGGGCCCTAAAGTAAAATAATGGGGGGAGGACCTATTGACCCCCACCGCTCAGCAGTGGTGGCCAGGGTGGAGGACAATAGGTCCCCCCCTTATTCTAATTTAGGGCCCCCACCCACCGGGGGCTCGGGAGAGGAGACATTTTTATTTTTTATTTTTTTACAGTGAGCAGCCACAGGCGGTATATCAAGTAGGGGCATAATTTACTAATTCTAAGTAATCTTTACTTAGTATTAGTAAATTTGACTGAAAGACCAAGTTAGGTATTTCAGCCTTTTAGTGGATAGCTCCCTAATACCGTGGGAATTAGGGAGTTATCTACTTATTCATTCCTGTCATTCCATTGACTGGCTAAGTAACTTACATTTTATATGAATGTATGTTACTTGATTGTTGTAAGTGTTACAACTGCTTACAGCTGAATCCTGGCTATGTTTGTATACTTTTTATTTAAACTTGTATACAGTGTAACATTCTTCATTCTTCCACTGGGTAGGTATATTAGTACTTCGGCAATACTGTGCTTCAGAACTTCGGCACTTGGACACTTTGGAACTTCGGCACTTTGGAACGTCGACGCTTCAGAAATTCGGCAATTTTGGAACTTTGGCAATTTGGAACTTCGGCAATTCGGCAATTCAGCAATTCGGACATTCGGAGGTCTCCGAATGTCCGAATTTCCCAAAATTCAGCCGAACTGAGATTTGGAACGAAACGAATTGCACATGTCTAAAATTTATTGAATTGTGTTGCTCCTAAATTAACTTCTATACCAGCATTGCTGTTTTATACCTTAAGGGCAAAAGTAATTTATACATTTTTGCTAACAGTAATTTCTCTGTAATTACTTATGAAGTGCATGGACAAGTACTTTAAACATTATTTTGTAAATTACACGCAGGACTTTCTATTTATACCCTATATAAAGATATACACCCTCATTTGGAACAGAAAAAAAAAAAGGTAAATTCTGAAAAAGTCCTACATTGTTCACAGCTTTGGCAAAGGGTATATTCAATTAAAACGTTCCTTTAGAAGCTGTCAGTCTAAAACTGCAATGTTTTGCAACCCTAGAGAAAAGGGACAGGGTCTGTGTACCAAAACGACTTCATTGATATTGAGCTAACAAGTTTTGGAGAATTGGTGTTATATATAAATGACCCTTTTTAGTCTTCTTTTCCATTGAGTTATACATTAACCAAGGGGTTAATTTTTGAGTGGAGATGGGTCACTTTGTGGCATGGGGGAAAAAGGTGGGAGAGGGGGCTACTCTTCACTGCAATCTAAGTTGCCCTACTAACTCACAATCATAGTGGGTGAGCAGGGAAGCTGGATAGCACACACACACACCACATTATTAACACAGTGTGTGTTTGTCAGTATATCTCAACATGTGGTCACTCTGATACTGAGTGCATGTCAAGACATGTCTTTAAATGGCTGAAACAGATAGCTCATGACTACGAGCCATCAGGATCAATGTTTTCATACACGGTCTGCAAACTAGTTTTTTTTTCCCCACTTTCATGTCACTTGTTCTGAAGGGGTTAAACGGAAAACCACTGCAGGCCATTATATTTCTATTTTGGAAAAGCAATGTTTATAAAGTACCATCACTCACATCTTTGGCTAATTATAAATTGCACATAATACATGGTAGGCTGTATCACTGGTTGGAATATTTGGGAACGTGTCATAGCAGTGATGGACTGTGTTCCATGTTTTTTGATAAAAACGAGTAGGTAAATCCCAGTGGGTATAAAACCTATTAAACAGCCTTAGCAATGCTGTCTACAACAATTTGGGTGGATATTAGTGGACCACTTTTGAGGACGTCTTTGATCTGTTCTTGAGATGCTCAGGGGACTGTGCTGGAGCAGAATTAAATGATTACCACAATTTTTTTCCGATGGTTCCAGCACTGTGAGAGTTGCACTTGCTCAATTTTAGATGAAAAGGGCCATTTCTAGTCACCTTAAAGATTTATGTCAATTAATGTACCTTTACAGAACTGGCTATCCTTAGTTTTCTGGTCGGTGTTGTAGTTTTGGTGATATTAAAGTTATTTTACTTTTTTCTTTGTTGCACGCATACAAGTTTTCATTCATTATACACAAATTCACTTCTTTACTCATTATGAAGCTGCCAGAATGAATTGACTTGTGCCAATGGGATGTTATTATGGAATGGGGGGCGAGGGGTGCATGGTCCTGTACACAATATAAATAATAGTAGCTCTAGATCAGGCTTCAACAAACTCTGGCGCTCCAGATGTCGCTGAACTACAACTCCCATGATTCTCAGCCTAGTTAATTCATAGATTCTTGGCAGTTGTATTTCAGCAACATCTGGGGGGGGGGGGGGGGAGATGGGAGGCGGAGTTTGGGAACGCCTGCTCTAGATCGTAAGCTCAGGTTCCTCATCAACCTATTGTTTCTGTAACATATTGTAATTATCTCATTTATTGTTAAAAATTCCCCTGTATAATAATGTAGAGAGCTGCGGAATATGTTGGCGCTATATAAATCCTGATAATAATAATAATAACAACAATAATACTAATAATGGTAACTGAAATATCATCCAATTTGACCAATTTTGCGTTCTTGCTAGTGGATGTATTTATTGAACATTATTAAAATATAACTGAGAATTAAAGGGAGAGAGTGTGCTCTCTTGTGCTCTCATTTAACAAAAGTGCAGATTTCAATAGAAATTGACACTTTTATAAATTAACTTTGTTACAATTGAGTTATATGCAGCTATCTGCTGTTATTTACAAAACTGGAAAATGTGGCAGACTGACCTTTGCACCCTGATTCCTTTCCTGAAACTGTCATCAAAGCACTAAGCCCTCAATGAACACTATCCTATCAACCCTACCCTTACCTTTTTGTGTCACTTTACCCCACTCCCTCTAGCATGTAAGCTCATTGAGCAGGGCCCTCAATCCCTCTGTTCCTGTGTGTCTAACTTGTCTGGCTACAAATACGTGTCTGTTAGTCCACCCATTGTACAGCGCTACAAAATTTGTTGGCGCTTTATAAATAATAATAATAATAATAATAATAATAATAATAATAATGAATAAAATCTTCAAACAGGAAAATATTTTTTTGTGAGATTTTTTTTCTGGTTTCTCTAAGTTGGCCTACAATCTTTAGTTCATTGTGCAGTCTCCTCAGTTCCTGTTTTTGCCAAGGGGAGGTTTTCGCTTAAGCAGGAACTGAGATAACAGGAATTGCGTTGGATCTGATTGGACAGTCCTCATTTTTTACCCCTGACCTGTTGTCCCAGTTTTTCATCCTGCATTCCCTCTTCTAGACACATCACAAGGTGAAGGTTCTATAAAGCTTTGCAATCAAACTAGTCTTCCTCGGGATGACAGGCTAGCAAAGCAATTTGCAACACTAAAATGACCAACTCTTGCCCACTTACCTTCCAATTTTGCATACCTCTACGTTCTGCTGCTTTATTTTTTTGTGCATTTTGTAGCTTTTTCGCAGCGTATGCTTCTTTGAAATACTTTTCAAACAATTACTTTTACAGCAAGTGCTTTTTTTTTTTTTTATGTATATTTTATTTTATTTGCATATTTTTGATTCAAGATGTCCATAGGGATTTGGTATTCATATTACGCGCTCGCGTCTCTCCTATCAGGGAGCTATTGAAAACAGTAGATGTGCTTTTTAAATTAAGTCAAGTATTCCAGCCGTTGTACGCAACGCGCAATTTTTTTTTTGGTTTGTTTACAAGGGAATTCATCTGATGTGCCTTAATATGTAGCTCCGTGAGACTGTTTAATGCGAAATGATTAAATAATTATATTATTAAATATTCCTGAAGGGTTTTACTATAATCGTAAACTACAAACCTTGTCAGTCCACAGAGTAATCGTTCCTGTAATGAACACAACTCCTCTCACCTACAAAAAATGCATTTATTTTCTTTTTAGACGCCAAAGTCAAAACATCTCTTTGATGGCATATTATTTGCATCAGTTGGTATAATTGTTACTTAAAACTGCTGCAGTTGTATTTTGTGATCATTATTTAAGTATACCTGTTATGTGATATATCTTATTTGTGTTCTGCGCTAATGACCTTGCAAACGCATCTATTATTCACGTTCAGAAATAGCGAGGAAAGAGATGGGATTTCACCAAGAAATTGCTGTATCGTTTTTCTTTATACACACAACAAACCAAAGGCATTTGAAGCACATTTTAAAACAGATGAAACTTTAAAAAAAAAAAAATATTCTCAATAATTTCGTTTCCCTATGTCTTGAAGATTTTTTAGTCATTTTCTTCAGTTTTTCCATTATATTGTAGATAGATTACACATTATTTATCAATAGTTGTCATTTTTATAATGTCTGTGTTTCTTAAAGAAACCAGGGTTGTTGAGTCTGTGAATGGACCAGGGAAATGGTATGTGTGTGTGTGTGTGTGTGGAGGGGAGGCAAGTCTGGTGGATGGAAACGTAGCTGGCGCGATTAACACCACTGGCGATGTGCATGTCCGTAAAAGGGAATGTTTGTCTGCCTGTGCACGCACACTAGTATGATACGCTGTCCTGCTGGATAGCCAATCAGGGCATCCCGCACAAGAATCACAGCCGACATGCTTACATATATGGTGAAATGCCCTAAATTTCATCTCAACGGTAGTACAAGTGTGTTTGACCAAGCACTTACACTATTCTACCCCAATCAATGGGGTGATCATTAGGGCTCTTTGTACATTTTGTTACATGATGAGTCTGCTTAATTTTTCTGTTCTTTTTTTTCCAATTTGATTTTTATTAGAAAGTTTTACACAAATACATGGCAATACAGGAAACACGAAACACCCGACACATATTGGAGAAAGCCATACTCGGCAATGTTAGTACTGGGCAAATCAAAACATTATCCATGGAAAAGTACAACAGTAATCACAAGCATTTTACACGTTATACACTCTTTTTTTGATCAGTATCAAGTGTGTCCTGCCCTAGCCCTTGCATGCTTCCAAGAGGCATGTCGTGAAATTATACACCTATCACATTGTATCCTTCAATGGGCAAATGATAGGGGGAAGGAGAAGTAAGAGGGAAGAAAGGGCCAGATGTGAAATATCAGAGACAGAAAAGGGAGGAAAGGAAAGAGGAGAACGAGAAAGTAGTAAGATCGTGTGCATGCAGTCATTCGTGAAGTAGGCCCTTAGGATGGGTTGGACCAACTGTCCATTTGTGTATGTTGCTAGAGCAAGTCTGCACATCCATCCCAGGATGTATACTGGTGCCAATAGGCACCATGGGTCAAGCCACACCACAAGCATTATTGGTATGTGGTATAAGTCATAGTGGGGAAGCATTTATGTCACTTCCCATCAGAATAAGCAAGTTGGACTTCACCCGCCCACACTGGAGGGGTCTTTTCTCCAACCCAAGAGAGACATCTATCTGGTTAGGATGTAAGTGTTTATGTGTGCGCAATGTTTTTTTTTTTTTATCTCAAACAAAAACATCTGACTCATTAACCTTCCAAGAGGGATTCCTGAACATTCGCCCAGCTTTCCCAGTGCTTTGTATGTTTGCTCTGGTTGCCTATCACTCTGCGTGCCATTTTTTCATACTGATAAGTTAATTCCAGTTTGTGTAAAATGTCCTCCTTTGAGGGAAAATGAGCACTTTTCCAGTGGGCCGCTAAATTGGATTTTGCGATCGTGAAAGATTTATTATGACTACGGTATGAGGATTCTCTCCCAACTCATTGAAGAAGTGTAGAAGATACATTTCTGGTTTTAGCGAGAGAGCTATGTTACATATTTCCTGCACAAGGCTGCCTACCATTTTCTAATAATTTTGCAATGGCTTGCAGTCCCAAAATATGTGTTTAATTGTACCCTCTTCTAGTGCGCATCTCCAGCAGATAGGGCTAACAGTAGAGTAGATGTGGGAAAGCCTCTGTGGGACTAGATACCACCTCATCAGGACTTTGGTGTATGCTTTCCAGTGAGACAGGCTCTTGGACACACTTTTGTTACTTCCCTTATGCCTTATGCCACAGCAAAGAGGGGAATTTTCATCCTAGTTCTCCTTCCCACGCCAGCATATAAGGTAGTTTGTTCCCACCCTTTTCTCAGTGAGTGAGTTGTAACATAATGACAATGGTCTAACATGGTACAATGGTTTCAAGCAGTAGCTGGCGAAAGGGGACAGCGGTGGTGTCCATGTGAGTTAGTCGTTTGGACTGGATGATGTTTTTCATTTGCAGATACGAAAATATCTCTTCGGGTTCCAGCTGGAACCCAACTGAAAGATATGCCTGACTATCACATAAGTCATTTATAGTTTTAATACCCTTCTTTCTCCATGCATTAACATAGAAACATAGAGTGTGACGGCAGATAAGAACCATTCGGCCCATCTAGTCTGCCCAATTTTCTAAATACTTTCATTAGTCCCTGGCCTTATCTTATATTTAGGATAGCCTTATGCCTATCCCACGAATGCTTAAACTCCTTTACTGTGTTAACCTCTACCACTTCAGCTGGAAGGCTATTCCATGCATCCACTACCCTCTCAGTAAAGTAATACTTCCTGATATTATTTTTAAACCTTTGTCCCTCTAATTTAAGACTATGTCCTCTTGTTGTGGTAGTTTTTCTTCTTTTAAATATAGTCTCCTCCTTTACTGTGTTGATTCCCTTCATGTATTTAAATGTTTCTATCCTATCCCCCCTGTCTCGTCTTTCCTCCAAGCTATACATATTAAGATCCTTTAACCTTTCCTGATAAGTTTTATCCTGCAATCCATGAACCAGTTTAGTAGCCCTTCTTTGAACTCTCTCTAAGGTATCAATATCCTTCTCAAGATACGGTCTCCAGTACTGCGTACAATACTCCAAGTGAGGTCTCACCAGTGTTCTGTACAATGGCATGAGCACTTCCCTCTTTCTACTGCTAATACCTCTCCCTATACAACCAAGCATTCTGCTAGCATTTCCTGCTGCTCTATTACATTGTCTGCCTACCTTTAAGTCATCAGAAATAATCACCCCTAAATTCCTTTCCTCGGATGTTGAGGTTAGGACTCTATCAAATATTCTGTACTCTGCCCTTGGGTTTTTACGTCCAAGATGCATTATCTTGCACTTATCCACATTAAATGTCAGTTGCCACAACTCTGACCATTTTTCTAGTTTGCCTAAATCATTACCATTTGGCTTATCCCTCCTGGAACATCAACCCTGTTACATATCTTAGTATCATCAGCAAAAAGACATACCTTACCATCAAGACATTCTGCAATATCACTAATAAAAATATTAAAGAGAATGGGTCCAAGTACAGATCCCTGTGGTACCCCACTGGTGACAAGCCCAAGCTTCGAATATACTCCATTGACTACAACCCTCTGTTGCCTGTCACTCAGCCACTGCCTCACCCATTCAACAATATTGGAATCCAAACTTAAAGATTGCAGTTTATTGATAAGCCTTCTATGTGCAACAGTGTCAAAAGCCTTACTGAAATCTAGGTAAGCAATGTCTACTGCACCACCCTGATCTATAATTTTAGTTACCCAATCAAAAAAATCAATAAGATTAGTTTGGCATGATCTCCCTGAAGTAAACCCATGTTGTCTCTGATCTTGATGTCAAGAATCAATGTGTTTTTAGATGTTCAACAAGCCTATCCTTTAACATGGTTTCCATCACTTTCCCCACTACTGAAGTAAGGCTTACTGGCCTATAGTTGCCCGACTCCTCCCTATTACCTTTCTTGTGAATGGGCACAACATTAGCCAACTTCCAATCTTCTGGGACTACTCCTGTTATTAAGATTGGTTAAATCAATCTGTTAATGGTTTTGCTAGTACACCAATAGCTTTGGGTGTATTCCATCAGGTCCCATTGACTTATTTGTCTTTACTTTTGACAGTTGAAATAGAACCTCTTCCTCTGTAAACTCACGTGTAATAAATTACTCATTTATCCTTTTTCTTAACTGAGGTCACTCTCCTTCATTTTCATCTGTAAATACCGAACATTCACAGGGAGATCCAGTGAAAGGACATCTAAGGACTGAATAGGAGCAATTGTTAGTAATGATGTGGGGCGTATCAAGTTGTCAATCCACCTCTTCCAGGATGAAAGCAGAAACCTAGTGTTTGGGAGTATCGTATCTGCTGATGCAGGGGTTGTTCAAGACCAGAGGAAGTGGGAGAGAGGCTGCACACCTGCACAAGCGTTCTTGAGTGGTAACCACAGAGGCCTTTCCAACCTTGTTAATAGTCACTGCACATGTCTGGAATTCCAAATCCGCCTTGTGTACTAGGTAGCCATAATAGGCAATTTGTGGGGGTTTTCTTTTCCAGGCGTGAGCGTTAATCATTATTTGTAGTGTGTTGACAATTTTTGTTGGTAACAGGATGGGCAGTGTTCTGAATATGTAAAGTATGTGAGGGAGAACCAACATCTTGATGGTGTTTGTACGCCCCAACTGTGACAGCTCCAATCCCCTTCACCAGTCCAGGTATTCCTATGGATGAAATGGACATTTTTCGCTATTCAAAATTATATGCCTTTTGCAATACCTTTTGGCTTATTTAGTCCAATGGGAAGAGCTTGGTTTTTTGACACATTGTTTTTGTAGTAGGAGACTGTCCCATAAGTGTGCAGTAGGTTATTCAGATGCGGAATGGATTGTGTTGGGTCAGTTAAATATAATAAAATGTCGCCAGCGAACAGTGCCAGTTTCTGTTCTTCTGCTGGGGTGGAGAGCCTTTTTATTGTAGAGGTTTGTTTGATGCGTCAGATTAATGGTTCTAGGCACAAAATAAAGATTAATGGGGATAACGGGCATCCCTGACTGATGCCACAAGATATGTGGAAAGCAGAGGATGTGGGGCCTGAACTAAAAACTCTTGCCATAGGTTTAGAGTAGAGGGCTAGGACACTTGTAAGAAAGGTGGTTGAAAATCTCATTTTTCCTAGTGTCATTTCCATGTATTTCCAGTGCAAGCGATCAAACACTTTTTCAGCGGCAAGTGCAAGTAGTATATGGTAGTAGTATACAGCCTGGTATGAACCCTGCTTGGTTGGGTGAGACTAAGTTTGCCAATAGTTGTTTAATTTGCAGAGCTAGTAGTTTAATGTACAATTTTATATCCGCATTTCATAAAGATATCGGTCGGAGATTTACGCTTACAGTAGGAGGTTTAATGGCTTTAGGTAAAGTGACTATATGAGCTGCCAGCATTTCTTGCGGGACATTTCCCATTATTTTAATGTGATTAAAAAGTCTTGTGAGGTGAGGCGTGAGAATGTATGCTAGTTTGATACATTATATAAGAGTTAGAGAGGCCGTCCAGTCCTGGGGCTTTATGTTTGGGTAGGGATTGAATTGCTATCTGTACTTCATTTTCCATAAATGGGGCATCCAAGTCTAGGGATTGCTGTCTGGAGAGGGTAGGCAATCATATATTGTCTATAAAGTCACTTATCTCTGTGTTTGAGGGCTGATGTGTGTCAGAGTCATCAATGAGGTTGTAGTGATTGGCATAATACTTTGCCAACTCTTCTACAATGTCGTGTGGGTTGTAGAGGTTATCGCCTTTTCTGGAGGTGATATAGGGGGATTTTAGTTTGGAGATGTTTGGTACGGAGTTTGTTCGCTAGGAGTTTACCCGCTTTATTTCCGAAGAAGTAGTATAATTGCTTAAGGGATCTCATGCACCGTTCTGTGTTTTGTAACTCTAACGTGTGTAGTTGGGCATTAAGCTGAGACATTTATTTGGACCGTTTGTTAGATGGTTGTAGTTTGTTTGCAGCGTCCAGGTTCGGCCAGATCCTGTAGGAGCCGAGCCCTAGTGTCGTGATGTAAACTTTTGGATCTCGAGCCCGACTGGATCAGCAATCCCCTTATGACTGCTTTGTGGGCAATCCATTGAAATCCTATAGAGGAATCAGGGGAGTAATTTTCTCTAAAAAAGTGAACTATTACCATTGCTATCTTTGCGAGGAATACCAGGTTTTCCAGTAGAGATTTATTTAGTCTCCATTTACCTTTACCTCTAGCTAGATAAGGTGTCTGAATTGCAGTTGTGACGGTGGCATGGTCAGACCAGATTCTTGAGCCCATTGATACCCCGATCAGGTGTGGTAGCGTAGCCTTGTCTATGAGGCCCATATCTATGCGGGAATAAGTCAAGTGCACTGGGGAGAAGAATGAGTAGTCCCTGGCCAAGGGGTACAGGCATCTCCATGTGTCATAGATTCCATGCCTGTGCATTAAATTCGCTAAGTGGGTCAGGCAACTTTGAAAGCTTTCTGGCAGCTGAAAGGAGCAAGTCCTTAAATTTGAAATAATGGAATCTAATAATTGTGTCCTTTGGTGTGTCAGCAGTGAATCACGGTGGACGTGGTAGGCGGTGTACACGGTCCATCCTCCACGCTGATGCCTCCAGACCTGGTGTGATTATGTGACACATGGCTGTGATGTAGGTATGCGGGTGAAGGGGCCTTTTGATTGTCGCCATCTTAAAGGGACACTATAGTCACCTGAACAACTTTAGCTTAATGAAGCAGTTTTGGTGTATGGAACATGCCCCTGCAGCCTCACTGCTCAATTATCTGCCATTTAGGAGTTAAATCCCTTTGTTTATGAACCCTAGTCACACCTCCCTGCATGTGACTTGCACAGCCTTCCATAAACACTTCTTGTAATGAGAGCCCTATTTAGGCTTTCTTTATTGCAAGTTCTGTTTAATTAAGATTTTCTTATCCCCTGCTATGTTAATAGCTTGCTAGACCCTGCAAGAGCCTCCTGTATGTGATTAAAGTTTAATTTAGAGATTGAGATACAATTATTTAAGGTAAATTACATCTGTTTGAAAGTGAAACCAGTTTTTTTTTTTTCATGCAGGCTCTGTCAATCATAGCCAGGGGAGGTGTGGCTAGGGCTGCATAAACAGAAGCAAAATGATTTAACTCCTAAATGACAATGAATTGGTCAGTGGAATTGCAGGGGAATGATCTATAAACTAAAACTGCTTTATTTAGCTAAAGTAATTTAGGTGACTATAGTGTTCCTTTAAAGTGCCTTTTGGCGCTCTTTTTTGGAGTACCGGAACTGGAGCTTGCTCTATCTTTCTTTCTAATAGGTTTCCCTGTTTCTTTATATTCTGTTCTGGGGCATATTGCCTAAATCCTGTTTTCCCTCAAGATTCGTACCTATAATTTCTCTTATAGATTTATCTTCAATCTCCTACCTATAACTTCATTTATAGGCTTACCTCATTTCCACTTTGGACTTATTGCCTAAACCCTTTACTTCATAGCTTAGTTATTCTCACCTGTAATCTGCTATTCGGTTCTGTGTTCTCTCTCTCCCATTCCTATAATTTCTATTATAGGATATATTGTTCTTACTATAATGTCTAAGATAAAAAATAAAGACCCTGAAGTTAACCCCAGTTTCAGTCTCATCCCTGACCTGCACAAGATCATGACAAAAGGATTGTTTTCATTAGCTACACTGTGCAGTTTTTATTAATTAATATTTGCTTTTTATTCAAATTTGCTTTAAAGTTTTTCAAGGCCATGCTGGCTAATATAAAGGAAAACACTGTTTAATGTATCATTGATTGCTAGATTATTCTCAATGTTGTCGTGTAATGGGCTGCTACCGCTTTTGTACACATTGCAGCAAACTGAGCTGACACTGCATTCATAATATCTTACTAAGGCATCATTATGTCCATGGTAAAGATTGATCATGGCATAACAATCACTACGGCATCTGTTTTATAAAATATAATGCATCAAAATCCACTTATTCTCTACAACGGATGCGACAGCATGCTGAGATTATCTGTATTCAAGCTATGGACAGGAAAACTGTTTTGTTTTCTCATGATCACTGGTTCCTTCTCATACCTATTCCTCTTAATCTATCCCCCCTTCTCCTTTGTCCTCCTCCCTCCCACCTTAGTCTCCTGCTCTTTTCAATTCTTCCTTGTTTCACAGGTCCTTCTTCGTATATTGCCTGGCCTCTTGCTCTGTGCTCATCCCCAAAAAATAGGTATGTATGTAATAGAAGATAAAAAAAGTATCAAACACTTTCCAATATATCAAGTCTTCATAATGAAAAAAGACTATTATGAATCTTCAGCCCATCAATGAAAAAACAAAACCAAAAAAAAAAAATTGTAAACCCAGCAATCTGGAAAATTATAGTTCTCTCGCGCTTCCAGAATATTGACTCATTAGAATGATGGTGAGTAAACGAAAGTCAATGTTTTGATTTCAGACACAGTTTGAGATAGGGATCGCATTGTGATACGTCACACTATTTTGATACAAATATCCATTTAAAACAGGTAGAAAATGGCAATAAAAGATGATCATGGTCAGAAACAATGATAGTACTCTGTGGGTAAACTGGTCTCTTAGTAACCCCAGAAATAACTCCATTTAGTGTCACACTTAAATTAATTTGTTCCAAAGTGCGTAACTTTACATTTGTCTACATTGACTCTGATCTGCCATTTAACCAGTACCTGTATTAACTTACCTACCTTATCTAGCAAACTGAGACACAGATTTCAGATTTCAACAAACCCCTGTTTGGTTCCTCTAAACTGAAATGACAAAAATTGTATACCAGGCTTAGCAATTGAAGAATACCAGTTTCCCAATCCATTATAAACATAACATTTTATGCAACTAGCCCTGGATTTCCAAACGAAATGAAAAAAATATGTAAATCTCAACCATACTGTAATAAACTGACCATGCTCAATGAAAAACAAGACAGAGAAGCAGATGACACATGAACACACAACTAAGTAATAAACTAGCACCATAAATAAAAAGAAGTAGAAGAGAAAAATGACAAATAGAAAGGATGACGAAAGGTGGGAAAATATCAGCCTCCTGTCATTATTAAAACTAAGATTATAAATACACTAATGCTCACTAATGTTTAATTTTACAATATGATTGGAGGCTTCATATTTTGCACTAAAAAAGAAAAAGCAGCGAGAGAAGAAGGATACTCTGAAAAGTATCCTTCTGTGACCAGTCGGCCGAATGGGGGATGTATGAGAGAGAAGCGCCCATAAAAAAGGCAACTGATGATGCCATGCCCCAAACGGAATAAGCTCCAAAAGAGAACTTAATACCTGCCAGGGACAAAGGCCAAGAAATCCATTTGCCAAGCATAAGGTCAAACATAAAAAATGAGTAGCTGACCCGAATGTGAGAGCACTCAACGTATTCAAGTAATGTATGTCTAACACAATCCCTCTTTGTCTACCTATTCTTAGCATGAGAATGGCCAGCACAAGGCTTTTACTTTTTCTGGTGTCTTGGATAGCCATTACTTCTCTTGTTAAGGTCTCCACACTGATAACCTGCGTAGATCAGAGCATGATGGAATTACTGAACTGGTGGATGTAGCTTCTACACCTGGTCTTTAGCAGGAGAACTATGGGCATATGCAGAGCCTGTCCTGCCCTGGTCTGGCTGTAGTGGTCATGATGCTCATAGAACCCTTAAATTTGTGGACCTGGCAATTAACCCAAGTCCCCGGACAGTTATAGCTCACAGAATGTGATGCCCTGCTCTACTGTATGTGCAACATTTATATTCTTGCCGCTGTTCTCTTCCAAACGCTGGATATTCCCTACGGGTTTACTAATATTTGCTTCTTTCTTTGACATGACACCACAATCTTCTGTGCCTATGATGTTACACTTTATTGAAACACTATACTCAACATCCACTTTTATTTGATTATGTGAATGCACTTAAAGCAGCTACATGATCACTCTGTCTAGATAAATAAATTATCTTTGTAAATTCGAGAGTGGAAGTGATTTAACAAGCCTGGGTCTGCCTTTGTGCAGAGGTACAATCTGTATGTTTGGATTGCAATATAGATGTATGTTTTTGGGGCTGACTGAAGAGGCAGATGGAGTTCTTTGAAAAAACAAGAATACATGACATGCACTTCATGTAAATGCACGATCAGGATTCGTTTTATCTGCCGAAAATGATTTTCACTGATGGGATTTACAGCATCAGAAATCTATTATCCATTTTTAAGATCCCTCAATGTTTTTTGTTACAAGAAAACTCCATGAATGTCCTTTAGGGTCCAACTTGCTAAGTATGGTCTTTTCGCACAGATCAAGTAAAAAGTAACCAACAGAGGATAAAAAAAAAATGGAGCAATAAAAATCTATATTTATATTTATTAAATATATAATATATAAATATAGATTATTTTAACTGCTCCTTTATTTTCCCCTCTTTTGATCTGTGAATAAAAACAGCATTTAGTGGCCATCCCCAAATCATCAATAATCTTTTTTCCCCATCAATTAGCTTTTTTTTGGCACCAGAAACGGAACTCTGAATTACAAAACAAACAAAATTGCTCATACATTCCTCATTTCATTCGACGATTCAGGTGTCCGGAATTCATCCGACTTGCCAATCACCCAGTATGGACTAATCATGATTCATTAGAATCCAAATTCACGAGTCTACTAATCACTGAATGGTAGGGAATTTAATATCAAATTTCAAAATCTAGACAACAATAACTGATTTGGAAAAATAATCTTCAACTCATCTCCAGTCAATAAGTGAAGCTATTTTAGCCTTATTTTTCAAATTAGCTATTATTATTATTATTATTATTATTATTATTATTATTATCATTATTATTATTATTATTATTGTTTGCCTTGTGGATTTTGATTCCTTACTATTTGGTGTTTGCTGAATAAACCCATGTATTATCAGTGTGAGACAGTGTGTTAATGTGAGACAGTGTGTAAAAAAGTACACAACTGCAAGAAAAATGTCAGATTTGAGCAGAAATGGTAGATTGTTACAGGGTCTGCCGAAGGAGAACATAATCAAATTCACGAGTTGAGATAGGTAGCATCCATATAATGGAATGCCAGTCAAGCAATGGTCAGGGCAGGCAGGCAGCCAGCCAAGTAGTTAAACAGATAAAGGACTGGAACAATAAAAGTAAAGCAATGGATTTAAAAGATAAAGAAAAAACAAAAACAAAAAAAAGTATGTCACAGGACTGAAGCCCTTATATCACCCCTATTTACATGGTTAGCTGAGCAGTTGCTGCTTTGAGTCAGAATATCGTTGCAGGGCTTACATTAAGCTTTCTAGTTTAATTGCAGTGACTCCACCATTACTTTGTGAGCCCATATCAGGAATGAGATGTGTTTTTCTGTATCAGCACTGGGAGAAGGGCATCATTTTGTTATTAAAGGGACACGATAGGCACCCAGGCCACTTGATCTCATTGAAGTGGTCTGGGTGCAGTGTCCCTATCCCCTTAGCCCTTCAACGTAAAACATTGCAGTTTTTGAGAAATTGCAATCTTTACATTGCAGTGTTAATACTCTAGTGGCTGTCCACCAGACTTAAGGCACTTGTTGCAGTTTCACGGATTTCAATACTGTGAAACGATGCTGGATGTATTTGTGCTTTGCATGAGGACATCCAAAGTCAAGCAAGATCTTATAGGAAAGCAATCAGTCAATGCTTTCCTATGGGGAAGGCCTAATGCGCATGGCACTTGCTGCACAAGTGCATTATGTCTCCCCCATAGGTTGACGTGAGTGGAAGAGGAATGCGATCCAAAGACACACCGGCGCTTGAATTAGGTAAGTCAAAGAAAGTGATTTTTAACTCTTTCAAGGATGGTTGGGGAGGGTGCAGGGGGTAGAGGGACCTTATAGCATTAGGAATACATCAAAAGATATCTGGGGCTTTAAGTTTAATGCATTTGATAGGTATTGGACTCATTAATATGCTATAATTTTGCTCAATCCTTTGTAGGTATTTTCAATCAATCAATCAATACAAATCAAATACATGTTTTGCAAAGTGATTCACCATAAGCCTGCCTTTTTAACCGTTCCCCTCATTCCAGAAAATGAGACTTCCTGGTCAATGTGCATACACAGCCACCTACAGCACTGATTGGGATGAACTACTGAAAGTCAAGCAGTGTGTATTAGAAGGAGAGGACACCCAGACAGACACATGACGGGCAGATATGTAGTGATATAATTAGTACAATAATATTGTACTAATTATTGTACTTAGTATAATATTGTACTTAGTTTAATAATATTAGTATAATAGAAGTAGTTACTTCTGCTCTTTTTACTGTCTGCTGCTTGGCCGTGGATTGAATGACACAGTTTACCCCAAGATGGGTAAATGGATATAACATCAAATAGGAGGACATCTCGCGGTAACTGCTGTTTGTCCTGCTTACTGTTGGTTAACAGACTATTTACATAAAATAGGAGGAAATCTCGTGGTAACTGCTGTTTGTCCTGCTTACTGTTGGTTAACTGACTATTACATAAAATAGGATGAAATCTCGTGGTAACTGCTGTTTGTCCTGCTTACTGTGATAGCTAAGCATGCCATTGTCTGGACTAGCTATAAAAGTGCAACTTTGATGAAAAAGAATGCTTACCCAGGTATTTAATTGGTGTTTAAAATATTTGGTCAAAGTATTGTTAATGCACATTTTGTCTTATGCATCATATGCATTAAAGGGGAAATCTCTGCACCATAACCACTACAGAGCACTGTCTCGGGCTCCCCTGACCCTTCACATCCTCTTCTGATATATCTAAAGCAGAGGTTCACCTTCTGCAATAAATATTAACATTTTGTCTCTATTTGGAACAATGTTTGCACAAAACTATGGTCCAGGCACTCAGGATTCAATTCAACAGCAGAGTTATTAGGAAAAAGTGCAACATTTCGATCACAAGCTTGAGAAAGATCTCCTTCAGATAAAATCTTTGCACTTTTTCCTAATAAAGCTGCCATTTAATTGAATCCTGAGTGCCTGGACAAACATTTGCAGTGGGGGTCTGGCAGCACAGCTCCCAATAAGAGTACGATATTCCTCTTTTTAACCTATTTGGAACAACGGCTGAGAGTGTCAGCTGCTGCTTTCAGCCAATGAATTCCATCTGAAGATGGGTGGGTATGAATTAAACTGTCCGAAAATGTTTGACAGCTATCAGCGGGATGGCGCCAGTGGACGTCTGGCACCATAGCCACTGCAGTAGGGTTTAGTAGTGTTTATAGTGCCTAGATTGTCCTTTTAAATAAAGGAGCAGTGAACTTCAACCTGGTCTGGGGCATTTATTAAGGTGTTGGGTGCTATATACTTGTTTAAGGTCAGACAACACCTTAAAAAATATAAAGATCCCCCCACGTTCAAACGCACTGCATCGGGGTAAAAAAACTGTTCTAGATCTGTTAGTCTTCTGAGCCTGTAGGCAGGTCTGAGTAGTCAACCATGTGTTTTTCTCTGCAATATAATAACCGGCATGGATATCCAGCAATATCAAGAGAGAATATATTATCCTTGCAAATTGTGACTTGTCACCACAGGTTTCTGCGCTCAGCAGTGTGACTCAAATCATGAACAAAAGCACATTGAGCAAGAGTACACTTACACGAGTAACATAATGTTAAACGCTGTGCATGCTTCCAAGCTTTTACGTTTTCTTTTTCTTTTCTTTTTTTTTGCTTTATTTGATGGCTATTGAAGTGAACAATGTGATATTTTGTCTTTTGTTGAAGTAAACTTAGGTTCTGATGCATTTTAAATATTTCTCTTCTATTTAATTTTTTTTTTAATCTTTACTCTTTATAGAGAACAAGTTAAGGTACAGTTAGTGACCACCAGTGCCCGTGATAGGCGGGCAGGAACCACAGGCTCCCATCAAGAAGTAAAAGAGGTTGAATGGAGTAGTGTTGGTATGGATCGTTTGGCCATCTTGCAGTAAGAGAATAACGGGGGAGAGAAGGATGAGAAGGATCTAGGATCTAGTGGTACCCACATCTGCTACTTCTGTCAGGATGGTAGTTAGAGCTCACAGCACGTAGTGACATGAAGATGTCATGGCTTGCCATTAAAAAGATCAAGCCACGCTGCAACTGAATAAAGGGATGAATTTTACATAATAACACTTTAATGGCTAGTAAAACCGTGTAGATATATTCTAGGTCTGTTAATGGTCACCTCAAAATATCTAGGCATTGGTAATGACATGTAAGCCGCATTGTCAGATCAAAAAATAAAGCATTTTGGGGTGGAGTCTGACAGCCACTCTGACTAGATGCCATTTCGAGTAGCTCTGTTGTCGTTGCCTCATTTTTTAAAAATATTGCCCATTTTCTCCTTTCCAAATCCTACCAGCTCACAGGAGTAGGCTTTAGGGTGTATTCAGCTATTGATCAATGCCTTTTTTCTATCAATCTGTCCCCATGACGACAGCAACAGAATGCGAAGGCTTCTTTAGTCCTGTGAGATCCTCTCTAACAGAGTGGGGAGATAACTCAGTAACCTTCTTAAATTTCTCACAGATGGGTTGACTCTCGCAAAAGCACACTGTTACCCTGGGCACTGATACCCATGAAATCGGGACCTTGCTTCAGCGCCACACGAGACCTAGACCACCAATTCTTACCACGGTTACCATGGAGCCCTGCCCATCCTCAACTGAAGAGATTTGCTTTGACTAGACAAACTTTACCTTGGAGGAGCCCCACGTGCCCTCAGATGGTGAAGCTACTATCACATAGCTGGACATTCAACATCTGCTCTAAAAGTTGCTACTTGATGCAGATATCTCATTAGGTTAAAGTGGACGAACAAGCTGTCATAGTTAGAGATCAAGCAATGAAAAGAGATGTTATGGCACTTCATCAAGATGTGGTTACTATATGAGAGTCATTTGCCCAAATCCAGTCCCAATATCAGGAAATGGATTTGAGGTTGGACTCAACTTTATATGACAGAGATAGAAGGCACAATATTAAGATTAAAGGCATATATCTGATACTGTAGGCCTTGAAGAACCTGCCTTTTTATTATGACAACTAGTTGCATCCTCTTGTATTTGGGATCACATTCCTTAAAATGTTCATCATTAATAAATATATCTTGTTACTGGAATTTCTTAAAATGGACAGCAAGATATATAACATTTTTGTATATATAAAAAATGCCAAAGTATTCTGCAGCAGTGAACAAATGGGGAAACAGACAGTACAATATGCACAGACCGATACAAAAGGGAAATATGTCCCTGGTACTTTACAATTTGTGAACACAGATCATTGCTAATTATACAGAATAAAGAATACAGACAATCAATAAACACAAACGGTTACAAAATATAAACTAATGTATATATTTACAGACACTTTTATAGAAATGAAAAACAATATATTTTGTACACATGTCCTTACACCCCCCCTTGCACGGCTATCAATCTCCCTCTCGTGTAATCATAACTCAAAGTCAGTACTCTCTTGATGCAATTACTTAACCTTATCTTTTGTACCCATATCACAGCAGCTACATAGGGGTCACTTGCTCAACCTGCCCAATCTTGCATTTCATTTCGAAATGTGAACTCCAGTCATTTATATAAGGTATCACTGACACGACCAATTTTTTGGTTGTATATCACCGCCTCAGCATCTTTGTATGCATCTGTTTTCCACTTACTAAGCGATCAGCGATAGTTCAGAGACACTTTGCCCTTTATATTCCTCTCTGCAGTCATAGAGCGGGCACCTTAGTACCATTCTACAAGCTTTATTATTTCGATAATACATCAGATATCCTCATGTGTGCTGGTTGAAAGAAACTCTGTGCTTATTCCATTCTTAGCCTAACCTACTTGTGCATAAATGTCATAAAAATGACAAGATTATTCAGGACGCAGTGACAAGTGCTTGTAAGATAGGATCTTTGGAGAGAAGACTACAGACATGAATTGACTTGGTTTTCATATCTCGCTCATCTGTTACCTAAAGAAATAAATCAGGTGAGGTTGTTAGCCTACCAGACGTCCCTTTGTAGCTAATCACCAGAATTTTTAAAAAGTGGTATCAGAATTTATTAAAAGTGGTATGAGAATTTCTTAAAAGTGGTTTAGATTTGATATTCTGCTAATTGCAGTTTTGTTTGTTTGATGATAAAATAAATACATTACAAGTAACATTAAAAATACTCCAATAACAGACCGTTTAATTCAGAATTTTCCATATCGTGCAAATGTTTTATCTGCATTAAGTAGAAGCCAAATGAACTGGGAATTGTGCCTCATTTTTTTTTTTTTTTAAGTAAATTACTGTCAATGAATTGCAGCACGTCTGGTATGAACGAGATCAAACCTAGAACAGATTGAAGCGAAATGATGTTTCGGATGGTATATACCCAAACTGCATGGCTGCAGACGTGGGATACTTCAAGGTATTTTAAATAATGGTATGTTCAGTTGTGAGTGATTTGGAAGTCACTAGAACAGTATAATTCTTTCTTGACCATCATTTAAAACATAAAAAAACGCATTTTGTGGGTTATGCATATAGAGCAATTGTAGAGTTACAATTTTATAATTTATTTTATTCCGTAAGCTTTATTTGTATGTTAATTCAGATTGGTTTTGCCTAAACTTAAAAATGGTATATAATAGAAAGGAGAGAGCTAAAAATCCAAATTAAAGGAGAGAAAGGACATATGTAACGGATCACCTGGCACCCCGACTGGGTACCTCCGTTGATGGATGCTCCTAGCGCTTCTTGAGGATTCCAAGCACTCTAGCCGACAACACAACCACCGCAGGACGAACCTCTCTTCCTTCCAGAGCGAAGCAGGAACAAGCTCTTAAAAGAGCTTAGGAGTGATTATAGCAAGGAAATATGCAGAGCATAGCAATCCCTTGTAGCAGATACCCCCAATAAGAGACAGGACTCCAAATTGAGGGTGAAGTAGAACTGACTAAATCTTTATTTTACTTGGGACTAGCCCATTTGGTCATTACATTAACATTGCGGTGAAAACTCAATAAAATTACAAACAGTCAAATCATAGCAGGCAACATTCAGTGACTTATTATAACATAATTACATATTTATAAATAGGTGGGGAAGACCATAATTAACACAAATATCTCTCCTGCATGCAAAATTAGCAATGTGCAAATCTACCCGAATATGCAAATTACCAGTCTTGCTATTCAGGTAGTGCATATTACTGTTGCTACCAACAGAGGGCACTACACAAGCTCCATAGCCAAATCCACCTAAGGGGTAGCAATCCTCAGCAGTACAGGAGAGCAGGCAATACATCTCAGGGGCCATAGTCACATGGCAGGAGGCTGGCAATCAGTCTTCTCCAATGCCCAGTGGCAAGGCTGGTACCGCCACATTTCTCCCCTTTTCCAAACAGACTAACAGGGTATCTGACCTCCTGCCGGTCAGTGCCCTGGTTAGTCCAGCAACCCACCCACGAAGCACAAACAGTAATACAGCCTACCCACAATACATGGTTACTACACCTGGGTAAAAGATTAGCTCGTCCATGTCCAGGTGCCTCAACAAGGCTGTGTGGGGTACTGATAGGCTGCCTTGGTGGGTTTCTGAGTGCCAGCGCTACCACGGGAGTAGCCTGGTTGGAGCCATGCTGAAAAGAAGAGTTGGTAGGCTCCTCTCTCGGGATCTGGGGCTGCTGCTGGAGGGGGAGACCGACTGTCTCCCCTTTGGTTACATAGTCCTGCTGCTGGAGGGGGAGACCGACTGTCTCCCCTTTGGCTAAACAGCCCTGCTGCTGGTGGACAGGACCGACTGTCCCTACCCCTAGTGGTGCATATGCAGAGACCACGGTCCCATCTGCACTGTTGTGGAGCTTACTGTCTCCCCTTGGTGGGTTAAGCTGCTGCTGGGGAGAGGGGGTAACAAGCTCCTCTCCCATACATACTTTCAGCTGCTGGGGAGAGGGGGTAACAAGCTCCTCTCCCATACATACTTTCAGCCGCTGGGGAGAGAGACTAACTGTCTCCTCTCCTAATGACACACACTGCTGCTGAGGAGGAAGGACGACACCTTCAGCTCCCTGTAACACACACTGCCGCTGGGGAGGAAGGACTGCACCTTCGGCTCCCTGAGACTCACTGGACTGCTGGGGAGAGGGACCAACTGTCTCCTCTCCTAAGGACACACACTGCCGCTTGGGAGGAAGGACTGCACCTTCGGCTCCCTGAGACTCACTGGACTGCTGGGAAGAGGGACCAACTGTCTCCTCTCCTAAGGACACACACTGCCGCTGGGGAGGAAGGACGGCACCTTCAGCTCCCTGGGATACATACTGCCGCTGGGGATCTGGGCCGACTGCCCAGCATCCCTGTAGGGCCGGTAGAGAGACCTCGGTCCCATCTCCACCTGCCAGCTGGGTGTCTTCCCAGGACAAGTCAATAAGATCTTCCATCTCTGGTGCTGGTTGGGACATATGTGGTACAGTACCAAGGTCCCCTGATAACAGGCTTGGTTGCTGGGGAGGAAGAACT
This sequence comes from Pelobates fuscus, assembly GCF_036172605.1. Taxonomy (NCBI): domain Eukaryota; kingdom Metazoa; phylum Chordata; class Amphibia; order Anura; family Pelobatidae; genus Pelobates; species Pelobates fuscus. The sequence goes on from NC_086328.1 coordinate 19,948,484, forward strand.
AAACTCAATGCTTCCGGTGGCATACAGTCAATAAGCCCCATCATGTCAGAGACAGGCGGCGTTATACATTGGAATAGGGAAACATAATCCTGTTCTAGTTCCCACTCCCGGTTGGCAAGAAAAGATAGATCTGGCTGAATGGCATCGATCTCCGTAAGGTCCCAGTTGTCTGCCCGCTCAGCTCGGATGGACCAGAAGCGAGCAATGTCGGTGTCTCCGAACCAGAGACTAGTTTCAATAGTATCCCACAACAAACCAGGGCCATCGTAGTCTTCCCCCTCAATACACTTGTACTCGATCAGCCATGGGTAGAGGTGGTAAGCATGCCACCGCAGGGCCCGATAGGAATCATCCAGCCACACCTCAGTCTCAACTAGCGTCTCCAGTTCGCTTACCCATTCCTCTGAGGGCTGGTTTCCCAATAATGGCATCCGCAGCTCTAGTTGTTCTGCTTGGCGCTGGTTAGTGGTCAGGATTTCCTCGAACCGGAAGGGTCGAATTTCGTCGATGTCCTCCTTCCAGAGATCGGTACGAAGCGCCACCCTCCACTCTGTCTCTTTTTCCTCTGGGATAGGATACTCCATACTGCGCATCACATCCTGTAGTCGCTGCTGGAGCCTGGCATCAAAGGGAGATACTGCACGGCCTTCCATCTCTGAAGTAGTGCTGGTTTTCCCAAGGCTAGGAAGCCATCCCACCGCTGCCACCAATGTAACGGATCACCTGGCACCCCGACTGGGTACCTCCGTTGATGGATGCTCCTAGCGCTTCTTGAGGATTCCAAGCACTCTAGCCGACAACACAACCACCGCAGGACGAACCTCTCTTCCTTCCAGAGCGAAGCAGGAACAAGCTCTTAAAAGAGCTTAGGAGTGATTATAGCAAAGAAATATGCAGAGCATAGCAATCCCTTGTAGCAGATACCCCCAATAAGAGACAGGACTCCAAATTGAGGGTGAAGTAGAACTGACTAAATCTTTATTTTACTTGGGACTAGCCCATTTGGTCATTACATTAACATTGCGGTGAAAACTCAATAAAATTACAAACAGTCAAATCATAGCAGGCAACATTCAGTGACTTATTATAACATAATTACATATTTATAAATAGGTGGGGAAGACCATAATTAACACAAATATCTCTCCTGCATGCAAAATTAGCAATGTGCAAATCTACCCGAATATGCAAATTACCAGTCTTGCTATTCAGGTAGTGCATATTACTGTTGCTACCAACAGAGGGCACTACACAAGCTCCATAGCCAAATCCACCTAAGGGGTAGCAATCCTCAGCAGTACAGGAGAGCAGGCAATACATCTCAGGGGCCATAGTCACATGGCAGGAGGCTGGCAATCAGTCTTCTCCAATGCCCAGTGGCAAGGCTGGTACCGCCACAACATATTTAATTAAACTGATACCGCTTTGTGTTTGACGTGAGTTGATGCGGCTGAACATGTTATCATTATTCCCATTGGCTGCCGTGTCAGGTTAAAGTACCAAACCGACAGTTTTTTTAACGTTAAAATGCCTATCCAGGACTGGCATCTCAATTTGCACTTTAAAAAAATATGTAGGTTTTTACATTTGTAGTGTTTCCAGACAGATAACATCGAGTTAATTGATTGTTAAAGCAGAACTCTAACAATTTTTTTTATATTATTTAAATTAAAACGTTACATATATTACAGGCCATGTGTTATTATTTTGTAATGCATTCATATAATTAAATCACTGTATCTCCCTTGCTCTATGAGGGTGGCCATCTCTAAAGCGGAAACTGTCACTTTGCAGGATACTTTTGAATTGATCTCATTTTTGTTTCTCTGTTTACACTCGTTTTTTTTTTTAACTTTCTTTTTGTATACATCAGAAAAAAATGTGACTGCATTTTCTTATGAAGAGTTTGAGCTCCAACAATCTTTGGCAACGTGGCGGAGCATAAGTAAGCTGTATTTTTTATTTACCAAGTGAATCTACCTACAAACCATTACTCAAAATTGTTTGATTGATGGATTTATTCATCTCTTTCCTGGCTGTCCTCTCAAGAGGTCTGGCTCAGACTTCGAGAAGCAGAATGCGGGCACAAGACTTTAAGTGGATACCTAGACAACGCAAATCACCAGATATCAAGGACAGTGAAGTAAAGAAAATTAATATAAATTAAGGCAAATGGCAAGGCGGGTAGTATAACTGATAAGATACAGGGACATAAGGAAAGGAAATCTGAAATCAAAAACAAAAAAAATCCTGCCACTATGTGTAAGTGTAGACTATCTATAAAATGTATTCTGACATGATTTCAGATCTTAAAGTTGTGCAGGGTCGTAGCAGATAAGTAATGCCATGAGTGCCCCCCATTAACGAGAGTACTGCATTAAAGAGTGGCTAAAGGGGCATTCTACATACAAGCTGCTGTAGTAGTTATGGTGCCAAGCGTCCCCTGGCTTCATCCCACTGTTAACAGTCATACTGATTTCAAACAGTTTGGCACAAACCAGGGAATCCCAAACATCTGCTATCTGGCCCCACTTTACGGATATCTCTAAAATGGAAGCTTCATATTCAGCATTAACCATATCAAATACATCCATCTTTTATTGTTTGTCAGCTGTCATATATGTTCACTGTCATATATTCTCCATGTGTAGGCGTCTAGTGATATATTACAGCAGTCTTCTAATAATTAGGACCTACATGTACAAAAATAAACCACGGGTTCAGTAGATACTGTCTACTGTGCACAATCTACTTGTGAATAATAGATTAATATAGAACAGATTATTATTAGGACAGTCCTGATGAAAGTCCATATTGGGGACTGAAACGTCGACAATTTATATATATATATATATATATATACATATATATATATATATATATATATATATAAAATATGTATTTTCTTTATCGTTCTGTATATTATTCCGCTTTCCTGATATATATATATATATATATGGATTGCAGAATAATATTCACAACAATAAATAAATATATATTATATAATTATTATATATGTATATTATTCTGCTATGCTATGTGTGTGCCTATACGTTCTCGCGGCCAGTCCTGTCATTGCTGCCGCTTGCTACATCCGTTATATGTTTCTCGTTAAAAAGGCAGTTTTTTCCCTAATAACCAGTTGATATTTCTTAGTCATACATTTTTTTCCTCTTTAAACAGACTAGTTTTTGAAGCAAAGCCTCATTGTGAAAGGCTCCTATTGTATAAGTTTCCAGTTGTGAAGAGTTCAATTTAAAAGACAGACCAGGTTTCTTAGGCATCTAATTAAAAAACATAATAGCTCTCATTGCTCCGGACTGTTTCCTGCCATTAACCCTCCGTGAGTCCCTCGTGTATTATACAAGACGTCAAATTGCAATAGGAATTTTCTGTGAATAATTCTTATATTATATTATTTCTGTTATTATTGTATTACTTTGCCATTGGGTTTCTGGCAGATTCCAGAATTTGGATTTTAGAACCTTAATCGTATTAATATAATTAATCTTATTATCGGAACATACAGCAAGACGTGAAGCATTAAAATGCAGCTCTTGAAGCCTGACGAACAATAGGTTGTCAAAAATAACAGGCTTACGAGTCATTGTTTATTTTGCACAATAAGGCAAAGTATCCTGGCCTACTTTCCCATAATACGGCTTGTATGTATTCATTTACCAAATTAAAATGGAATGACATTTAAATGCATATGCTTGGTTAAAGTAGGACACATCTATAAGAAAACTCATTAAAATAATAATAAAAGAAATACTTTCGATCTGATGAGAAAATATTTCATTCATATCTTCCAAAGTATTATTGAATAAAACTAAAAGGGATTAGTCCTTAGCTAATGATTACAGAGACACCCTATGTCTGTCATTAAAGCATAGACAAGTTTAGATCGGATTAAAACAAACTTGTTTTATTAATTAAAAAAAAAAATATCGATAGGCACATTTTAGTTTATCGGGTTTAAGGCATATATCATGTCAAATGCCACCCTTAAGAATTAACAAAGTTAGAACTTAAAGTGGAGCTTTTATTTCCCAGGATTTTTAATACTATACTTACTTTATATTTAACAAATCTACAACTGCAAGGTCTGAAATATTAAATTGACTGTAGAATTCCACATGATGTGCTTAGCTCTTTTATAAAAGTGGGTGTCTCCATTTTGACTTCCAGTCAACAATTGTGGTAAATATTATTATTTTCTGTCATTGAATGTAGTTAGTGAAAGAGAAAAAAACTGAAACAAAGTTTCTGTTCTCCTCCTCATTTGCAAATTGTGCCAAGGCTGTGCCTTGACTGAATTTGTTTGTGATCTCATTTGCCAAATCTTCAAATTGAATTTAAAAGAAAAATGAGCATTACATATAAAAAAAAATGTTAACACGAGTTGTAGGTGATTTTCTGTGTTTTTTTTCAAATAGTAAAATTTCCAGAGAAGTGATTATTGTAGATTATATTTATCCTCTTGTTATCCAATTGCTCTGGCAACATCAGTACATTTTTGGATAGCTCACAACAGTGTACTTACAAGTAGAAAAATATGTCCTTTTTAAGTTTTATACTAAAATAAAGAATAACGTGATCAAAGAAAATTATTTATGGAGAAAGAAAGATGTTAAACTAATGAGTTCTAAGCTACAACCTCAGAGAATAGTACTGGCAAATGTTTAAACAAAAGTATTGCTTCAGTAATCTCATCTCGGTATACTCATAGAAAGAACTGTGTTTAAAGAAGAAAACATATATCACATAGGATTTTACAATACTAAACACAATTGAAAAGGAAAGATAATTTGGTGTTTAATTATATAATATGTTGTATTAATATATCCTTGTGTAATAAATGGCATGCATAAAATATTTTGAAAGAAAAAAAAAAATATGGCCAGTATGATACATTAAGATTTTATTCAGAGTAGATACCCATAATAACAAATTTGAGTGCCTTTTATTTCATGATCAGCATTTTTAATGGACACGGGACACAGAATGTCTTTTTTGTCATGGCAAAATACATATGGGGTTGCTTGTTAAACAGCGAATTGTAATAAATAGAGATGTCCCGAACAGTTCGCTGGGAACTACTCGCCGGCGAACATAGCTTGTTCGCGGTTGCCGCGGTGGGCGAACATATGCGATGTTCGGTCCGCCACCTATTCGTCATCATTGAGTAAACTTTGACCCTGTACCTCACAGTCAGCAGACACATTCCAGCCAATCAGCAGCCGACCCTCCCTCCCAGACCCTCCCACCTCCATGACGAATAGGGGGCGGACCGAACATCGCATATGTTTGCCCGCCGCGGCGACCGCGAACAAGCTATGTTTGCCGGCAAATAGTTCCCGGCGAACTGTTCGAGACATCTCTAGTAATAAATTGAAAATTGATTTGCAAACTTTAGACAAAATGTGCTGACTTAAAAAAAATCTCCAACTGCTATAGTCACAGTTTGGTTATTTTAATTAAAATACTGATGAATTTTGCAATTTGTTTTTCAATTCACTACATTTTGATTTTTTTTTAGTAAATAAACCGCACAGTGTGAACAAACCGCACAAACGTATGAACTGGTGGAAATTTAAAGTGAATTTAATGAATATTTCACATTTTCTGTCAATTTTATCACCAAACAGAAAACACAGCTAGCTTTGAGAAATATTCTGGCTAATGTGGTGTAAAACTTTGATTCACTTTAAAATCCTAGCAGTTCACACCAGGGCTGGACTGGGAAAAAAATTCAAAGCACGGGACAGTGAAAATAGGCTGGCCAGATGGGGGCTGTTATGTCATCACCAATGACGAGCACGCCACTCCTTAAAGAGAGCAGGTTTGTTCAAACAGTGACCGTTTTAGGCCTTAAGGCCCCCTCACAAAATATCGCCACAGCGCCCCTCCCCGGTTATACCCCTTCATTTGTGTATAGTGTATGTAAAGGGGTGTAGTATTTATATAGGTGATTTATTAAATGTGTGTGAGAGGCGTAATGTCTGTGTGTGATATGTATGCTAAGTGCTAGCTGTGTGATATTTGTAATCGGTGTATTGGCTGTCTGTGATATATGTATGCATACATTTAACTGGCTGTGTGGGAAATTTGTGCTGGGATTATTGGATGTGTGTGATGGGTATTTAATTCAGTTAAAAACTATGCATGTAGGTCCACGTGTTAATGCAGGTGTGTATTTTTGCACATTCACATGCACACAGTACCATGGTCAGATGCACACAGTTATACACATACACTGTCAAATACAGCCAAAGGCACATACATACACACAGTTACAAGTAAATAGTAAAACACACAGTTAAAGGCAGTCACACACACACAGGTACAAGCAGACACACACAGTTACAGACAGTCTCACACACAGGTATAAGCAGACACAGTTCCAGACAGACACACACACTCAGTTACAGATGGTCTCTCTCTCACACAGGTACTGGTAGTCTCTCTCTTTTTTTCACACACACAGTTGCAGAAAGTCTCTCTCTTGTCAGCTGTCATAAATGTTCACTGTCATATATTCTCTCTCTCTTTCACACACACACACACACACACACACACACACACACACACACACACACACACACACACACACACACACACACACACACACACACACACACACACAACACAAACACAAACACAAACACAAACACACACACAGACAGTTACAGAGTTACAGACAGTCTCTCACACACAGAGACAGTTACAGACAGTCTCTCTCTTACATACACACACGTAGTCTCTCTCTCCCACACACAGTTAGACAGTCTCTCTCTCTCTGTCTCTCTGTCTCTCACACACACAGTTACAGACATACACACACACACACACACACACACACACACAGTTACATACAGTCTCTCTTTATCTATCTCTCTCTCTCACACACACACACAGTTACAGACAGGCTCTCTTTCTCTCTCTCTCACACACACAGTTACAGACAGTCTCTTTCTCTCACACACAGAGTTACATACAGTCTCTCTTACACACACACGCAGGTACCTGATTGCAGAGGCACTGCAGTCCCTGGTGTATAGCCTACCTGCTTCCCTCACAGTGTCCACAAGTTCCCAGGAAGCGGGTTCGGCTGTGTGTAGCTTGGCCCCTGATGTTCGTGTAGCCCTGCCCCTGCTGTTTGTGTTGCTCCGCCCCTTAACAACAAATTTAGCCCCGCCCCCTGCCTTATCGGCTAGTCCTGGCTGAAATGCTCCCCACAGGTGCAGTGCGGCCACACCACATAGCGTGACGGCGCCCTGAATTACAGGAGTCCTTTGCGCATTCCCTGACACCTCTCACCCAGGGAGTGTGTGAGCTGTGTCGGCCACATTGCGCCCCTGCTCTAATGGCACCCTGTGCGACCGCACAACTCACACACCCCTAAGGATGGCCCTGGGTTCAAAGCTCTTCCAGGGCAGACCATGCACAGAGCCCTGCTGAAGGCCTCACACATGAGAAAAAAAGCCCTGCGTTTGTTCTGCGGTTTGCAAGTGGATTTCACAATTAATCCTATTCACTAAAGTCTGAATGGCCCCGTACCAAATGGAGCAAAGCCATCCAGCTGCATAAGGTGCCATTGAACCTTATTTTTAATTTGGCTGAGGTCCCATACTGGGTCAGACTCTACTATTAACTGACCAACTACTGGTCATCCTAACTCGCTGACTGCTGCAGGTTAACACAGTTCAATCACAGCAGCAGGCAAGTTATACTGAGCAGCCATTGGTCAGATAACAGTGGAGTCTGACCCAATTGCTCAGCCAGATAAAAAGTAACATTTAAAAAAAAAAAAAAAAAAATCAATATACATAATTTGAAAAAATAGCATTGTTTCATTCAATGTAATAAACTTAAAAAATAGAAGAGAAATTGTGATGACAGTTGTCATATAAATGTCTTGAGTGCAAAAATCTGCATTTATAACCCAAATAATAGTTTACACATATATCATTTTTAAATCTTAAAATTTTTGAATGATTGGGCACGTGCTGGTGTTATTTGAACTATCCCCCTTTTCACCAAAATTCTTGACAGTCTTATCTGTTTGGTTTTTATTTTGTTTATGAAACCTGACTCTAGATCGATGAAATAAAGTCGGTTTCTCGATAAAACAATACAAGAACCATTCTTGCAGTTTGTTGAACAGATACAGTAAGCTTGAAAGTGTGATCCATTGCCCGTCATTTGCACTTTAGTCAGATCAATAATAGCTGTTCTGCTTAAGTAATTATGGATAATGGGGGAAACCCAGCAATCACAACTCATTTGCTCAGAGTAGCCCAGCTATTGGTAATTATTTGCATTAATCCTCTTCTTAATTTTTTTTTTTTACTGTTAACTGCTATTTCCTGCTTGCAGTGCTTGTAAAATATTGCAGTTTTTCGAGAAACTACCAGCCACTAGAGGTGCTTCTTGTTCCTGCAATTTCACAGAGTTTGACTCCGTGAAAAGATGCTGTACGTCCTCACACTTTGCATGAGGACATCCAACGTCTTCAAATCCATCATAGGAAAACAATGAGTCAATGCTTACCGATGAGGAAGGTCTAATGTATGCGCAGTATTAGCTAGAAACATAGAGTGTGACGGCAGATAAGAACCATTCGGCCCATCTTGTCTGCCCAATTTTCTAAATACTTTCTCTGGCCTTATCTTATAGTTAGGATAGCATTATGCCTATCCCACGCATACTTAAACTCCTTTACTGTGTTAACCTCTACCACTTCAGCTGGAAGGCTATTCCATGCATCCACTACCCTCTCCGTAAAGTAATACTTCCTGATATTATTTTTAAACCTTTGCCCCTCTAATTTAAGACTATGTCCTCTTGTTTTGGCAATTTTTCTTCTTTGGCTGATGTTGGTGTTAGAAGAGCGTGATCCAGTGCCAAGGGACTTTGGGTAAATGTAGAAATGTTTTTTTAAACATGTATTTGCCATTGGGGTGTGGGCATATGAGGCAGAGTGCACTTTAGTTTTAGAAATACCATTTTGTGTTCCTACCACAATTTTGTTCCTGTAATAGGTAGGTATATTCATGAAAGAGAAAACAGGCTCTGACGAGAAAACACACAAATTCTCACCAGTGGGATTGTAATGGCAAAAATCCAAATGCTTCTAGTGTTGCCTGATACGTTATTCACTTATATGGATTCACTCTTTCATTTTGTGGCCATGGCTTCCAGGAATAGAATCCAATAACTAGTGATACAGACCATGTTGGAATGGACTCGCAATTAGTCCTGATGAGTGATGACATCATCAATAATTGTCCTAATGGAGAACCATGAAATTTCCGTTAATTATACATGATGTGATATTAGAAAATATAAGGTTGTTATATTTCTATTTAAATTGTTTAGCTAACCCCCATCAGACTTTTCCCTGTAAACCACTGAACTCCCTTTGTAATTTATATCAGACCGATATGTCTACAGAATGATTCATGTCTTCATACAGTATGTGTGAAGTCTGTGCCTAGTCATTTTAGTATCTCTTTATTGCACTGTCAGACCATCACTTCATCTACAATATTCTGTCTGATTTTATTTTGAACTATTGCAATGACGTTTCTTATTTCTGCCACAAGATTCTGGTTTATATATACTAATCAGCCACACGATTAAACCACCTTCCTAATGTCGCATTACCCCCTCGCACCGCTGCACATACCCTGTGGCGCCACTTTTCCCCAGCACTTCTGCTTACAGACTTCATGATGCAGAACACTCACACTTATTGGGTGCATTTTTATGACATGTAATTGTTAAATGACATCACAGAGACCTGCAATCAATCATAACACAGTATAGCTTCTTGCCCTGCTGTGGTTTCTGTATACCCGTGTGTGTTATATCAATTACTTATTCTGTTTTCTGACCTTGGCTTGTTTGACCATTCTTGCTTTCTGTAACCCTTTTGACTTGTTTCTTGTTTCTGTACCTCTGTGATACCTGACTGCTTGTTACATTTTTATCCTGTGCTTGCTTGCAGACAGTCCAACTTATTTTTCAGTGCTAGACTGGCGACTCTAAGGACCTGTACGCATACCCTTGCGCAGCCAAAACAGCTCTGATGCATCATGCAGAGACTCCACAAGACCTCTAAATGTGTCCTTTTGTACCTGGCACCAAGACATTAGCAGCAGATTTTTTAAGTTTTGCAAGTTTCTAAGTGAGGCCTCCATAGATTGGATTTGTTGTTCCAGCACATCCCACAGATGCTCAGTCGGATTGAGATTTGGGAAATCTGGAGTCCAAAGCAACACCTTGGACTTTTTGTCATGTTCCTTAAACCATTCCTGAACATTTTTTGCAATGTGGCAGGGTGCATTGTCCTGTTTAAAGAGGCCAATGCCATTAGGGAACACCATAGCCATGAAGGGGTGTACGTGTTCTGCAGGAAGGTGGTACATTTCGAAGTAACATCTACATGAATCCCAGGAACCAAGGTTTCCCAGCAGACATTGCCCAAAGCATAACAATGCCTCCGCCGGCCTACCTTCTTCTCATATTGCATCCTGTTGACATCTCTTCCTCAGTAAACAGCGTACATGCAACCTGATATAAAAGAAAATGTGATTCATCAAACAACGCATCCTTCTTCCATTGCTCCATCGTCCAGTTCTGACTCTCACGTCCCCATTGAAGGCTCTTTCGGCAGCGGACAGTGGTCATCATGGGCAATTTGACTGGTCTGCACAATCCCATACACAGCAAACTATGATGCACTGTGTGTTCTAACACCGTTATATCATGACTAGGATTAAATGTTTTTCAGCAATTTGAGCTACAGGAGCTTTTCTGTGTGATTGGACCAGACCAGATAGCCTTCGCACCCCACGTGCATTAATGAGACTTGGGTGCTGTGGCGAAACCAGCTTCGCCACTGTGAACTGGAGAGGCCTGGCTGCTAGCCTCCTGCCCTGCGACTACGGCCCCTGGACATATTGTACTGGAAAAACTATATTTGGGCATGTAATAATGTATATTACTGCTACTGGGCCTTTAAGGGCCATCCGTGGATCTATGGGGACTTTTGGGATACTGTACCTTTAAGACTGTGGAGCGTAGTACAGTAATCCTGCCTTTAATATTTTAATGTCATGTATGTATTTTTGTATGCAGTTTAACCTGGGATATGTATGCAGCATTCATCTGATTGTTCGGTAGAATTACTCCATTCATTGTATTGAGGAAACTACCGAACAACCAGACCACCCAGGACTAAGTGTGCCTCCAATTACCGTTTGCAACAATGTTGCAAACGGGTAATTGGCAATCAGTGTAATGTATTCTTTGTCCTCTGGGTGGCCGCCATTCGGGAAACAAACACGTGGCGGCGGCCATCTTAAACTACCGAACAGCGGTGTTTTGCCGTCGAGTGTCTGGAACTAAAATCGGACACTTGACTAGGCAAACACCGCTGAGCCCTCCATACTTCCAGAAATTCGTATAAAAACTACCGAATGACCAGCCGTTCGGTAGAAAGAACCCCACAAACAAGGGAATTCATTCAAACCCTCTCCAGGCTCTATAACACAGGCAATTCGTCTGTTTTCATTCCCTTGTTTGTGACCGACCGCAGGGCCAAAATGCATGGAACTGTTTTCGGATACTTTACCCATGCGGTCGGTCAAATCTTTGGAACCTCATATCTCCCGAACCATTCATCCGAATGACCTGATTCTTGGATATGTTGTCCCCCTGAATAAGGGCTATCAGGGGATACCTGTTTTGGAGGTGTAGCATGTGTATTTGGGGTACATCCAGGAATTGGGGAAAAGGGTGTACGGTATAATTATGTTAAGTGCTAATCTAAGGGGAGGAAATGTGTGGGAGGTACATCCATGTGATTGGTTAAATTCATCCTCCCCCTGGGAGTGTCCTGTATGTACTTGTTTGTAATAAAAGCCAGACTGGGTGTCCCAGTCTAGAGTTCTTGCTTAACCCTCAAAGCGATGTGTCGTCTCGGTCTTTGGGGGAATGGGATTGTATGCTGACTGCCAAGAGTGTAAGCCGATGTCTGCTTTTCTTGTTCAGCTGTTCCAGTGTTCGTGTGGTTCCAGTCGGGAGAATGGTGTTTGCAGTAGCTGCCTGTGCATCTGGAAAGGGGATTATCGCCTAAACTGGGTTTTATCCTCTTGTAAGTGAAACGGTCCGTTACAGGTGCCAATGACCCTGATGTTGGTACATTGGTGGTCCTTCCTTGCACCACGCGTACCGGGAGCACCCCAAAAGATTTGTCATTTTGGAGATGCTTTCATCCAGTCATCTAGCCATCACTATTTGGCCCTTGTCAAAGTCACTCAGATCTTTTTACTTGCCCGTTTTCCCTGCTTCAAATATGTGAAATTTAAGAACTGACTGTTCACTTGCTGCCTCATATACCCCACCTCTTGACAGGTGCTTTTGTAATGATATAATTTGCCACAATGGCTGCAAAACAGAATGTATCTAAAAGTAAGACTGGTAACCTTTCCAAAATCCCTCATTTCTATTTGTATGTAATATGAATTCCCAATATTACATTGTCCGATAATCTCACCAATGTCACCAACATATAACTGTCAGGGTACCTGTGGTCTCTACCTCCGAAAGAGGTAGAGACTTAGCTGTTCCTCCATCCAGACGGCCTGATGGCTCCCTTCCCCACGGTCTATCCGGTCATGCAAGGCCGGCCGCGAGGGAGTGACTGCCTTTTACAGCATCTAGGCAGGAAGTTGTCATCAGGACACTCCTCCGGAACGACCTGTCACTCAATTGCTGCAGGACCAATCAGGACGCCTTGGAGGCGTGGTTACTGCTCTGAACAGGGTATTTAACAGAGCTTCTTTCATTAGCTCATTGCCCTGTTGTGGTTCTAGCTTGTTCTAGTCACTCAGTGCTTGTGTATTCTATTATCCCTTTTGGTTTTGACCCGGCTTGTTTACTTTACTCTGCTTATCTCTGTTACCCTTGATTCGGCTTGTCTCTCGCTTACCTGTCTTCTGTTACCCTCGACCTCGGCTTGTCTTTGACCATTCTATACTGTACTACTTACGTTAGTCCGGCCATTCTAAGGTCCGGTATACGTATCTGGCTACTGTTTGTACTCTGCGTGTTGGATCCCTGTCCCGATCCTGACATTACGACAGGGCCAATGGATCCTGCAAGTACAAACAGTCAGCTGGCTTCTCCTGATCCTAGGTTTGAAGCCATGGATCACAGAATGGATCAGATGGCGCTTGCGCTACAGGCTCTATTATCTCGTGCCAATAACCCACCAGAGGAGATACGTAATACCCCTGTTTCTCCTGTCGGTTCAGGTCTAGAGGTAGCCACAGTGGGTGCTTCTTCTCGCATTACCCCCCCAGTACGCTATGGTGGGTCTCCTGAGAAGTGTCGTGGTTTCTTAAACCAAATTAGTATCCACTTTGAATTGCAACCTCGCTCTTATCCTACAGATAGGGCAAAGGTAGGATTTATTATCACCCTACTTATTGAGAAAGCTCTGAGATGGGCCAACCCATTATGGGAGAACGATAACCCATTAGTTTATAACTATAACGCCTTTGTAGCTGCTTTTAGAAGAACATTTGACCCTCCAGGTAGAAAGGTTAATGCAGCCAGATTACTGTTGCATCTGAGACAGGAGAACCAAACACTGGTGGATTATGCACTAGAGTTCAGGTCTCTGGCGTCAGAGGTCAAGTGGAATGAGCAGGCGTATATGGATGTATTTTTGAATGGCTTATCTGAAGTAATCCTTGATGAGGTTGCTACCAGAGAACTCCCTGAGAATTTAGAGGATTTAATTTCGTTCATCTCTCGTATAGATGAACGTTTAAGAGAGAGACAGAACACTCGAGAGAGGAACCGGAGACCTTCTTTTAGGTTAGCTCCCGCTTTTCCAAGTCCTGACTCCACGGTATCTTTGCTTCCTGAACCTATGCAGATAGGGTATACCCGCCTCTCTGAGGAGGAAAAGCAGTACAGGAGAAGAGAGGGTTTGTGTATGTATTGTGGAGCTAAGGGTCATTCACTCTCGAACTGTTCTAACCGCCCGGGAAACGCTCGCACCTAAGTCTCTCTAGAGGACAGGCCTTGGGTGTTTCTATTTTGTCCTCTACTCCTAATTATAAAGATCACAGGCTTCTGCTACCAGTTTCCTTAACTTGCGGGGGGGAAGTAGTAAGGGCTATGGCTTTGATAGATTCTGGTGCTGCTGAGAATTTTATCGACCAAGCCTTTGCTAGTAAAAACAATTTCCCATCCCAGCTAAGGCCGTTGAGGCCATAGATGGTAGACCACTACTAGACCCTGTTATCTTTCGTGAGACCATACCCATTGAGTTAAATGTTGGTATCCTACACGTGGAGAATTTATCTCTTCTGCTCATTTCGTCTCCTTCCGTTCCCATAGTTCTGGGGTACCCATGGTTGAAAGAACATAACCCTATTATCGATTGGGAATTAGGGGAGATACTCTCGTGGGGCCAGGGCTGCCAGGATCGGTGTTTGTGCAAGGTTTCTCCATTAGCTAATATTAACATACAGGAGAACCCTACTCAGGCCACAGAAAGACAGATACCAGACCTTTACCTAGACTTAAGGGCAGTGTTTGACAAGAAGAATGCCGATTCTTTGCCGCCACACAGGTCATTTGACTGTAAAATTAAGCTTCTACCCGGGACTATGCCTCCGAGGGGCCATGTATATCCTTTGTCTGTTCAGGAAAACTCGGTTCTAGAGGAATATATTCAGGAGAATTTAGAAAAGGGATTCATCAGGAGGTCTTCTTCTCCGGCCGGGGCGGGGTTCTTTTTCATTAAGAAGAAGGATGGTACGCTGAGACCGTGTATCGATTACCGAGGCTTGAATAAAATAACTGTCAGAAATGCCTATCCTATCCCACTGATTACCGAGTTATTTGATCATCTTAAGGGCTCCAAGATCTTCACCAAGTTAGATCTCAGAGGGGCTTACAATTTGGTGAGAATCCAGCAAGGTCACGAGTGGATGATGGCATTCAATACCCGGTATGGCCATTACGAATACACTGTTATGCCATTTGGACTATGCAATGCTCCTGCAGTATTTCAAGAGTTGATTAATGAGGTACTTAGGGAGTTTCAGCATGATTGTGTTATTGTTTACCTGGACGACATACTAATACACTCTAAGAAGATTGAGACTCACCATAGACAGGTCAGAAAGGTGTTACACAAACTTCTGCAACATGGTCTATACTGCAAATTGGAGAAGTGCAGTTTTGATCAGTCTCAGGTAGACTTTCTTGGGTACGTGATTTCTGGGGAAGGTTTTAAAATGGATCCTGGTAAACTCCAATCTATTTTAGACTGGCCTTTGCCCAAAGGACTCAAGGCTATCCAAAGGTTTATTGGTTTTTCCAACTACTATAGGCGCTTCATTAAGGGTTACTCCTCTATCATTGCGCCTATTACCAATATGACCAAACAAGGGGCTGATACTAAGTTCTGGTCTGAGGAAGCTCTTGTTGCTTTTAAGACTCTCAAGGAACTTTTTGCCTCAGCTCCCATTCTAGTTCATCCTGATACGACTCTGCCTTTCTTGCTCGAGGTCGATGCTTCTGAGACAGGAGTTGGGGCTGTTCTGTCTCAAAGGTTAGGGGTGGATAAACCGTTACACCCTTGTGGTTTCTTCTCTAAAAAAATTTCTGGGCCTGAGAGCAGATATGACATCGGGGAGAGGGAACTGTTAGCGGTCATTAAGGCTTTAAAGGAGTGGAGACATTTACTGGAAGGGACACTACACCCTGTTACTATTCTAACGGATCATAAGAACTTGTCTTATATTGGGGAGGCTAAGCGCTTGTCCGCCAGGCAGGCTCGCTGGGCTTTGTTCCTCACTCACTTTAATTATGTTCTTACGTATAGACCTGGTTCTAAGAACTCTAAAGCCGATGCTTTGTCTCGTCAATATGAACCATCCACTATAACTGAACCACTTCTGTCCTACATAGTTCCTAAGGGGAATATCATCGCGAACACGAATCTCAGGATTCACTCTCCATTGCTTTCTGAGATCATGAAGTTTCAGCATTTGGCACCCAAACAGACTCCTGGGGATCGACACTTCGTTCCTGCTGTCTCCATAACAGCAAGGTGGCTGGGCATCCTGGCATCCGCAAGACTTATGCGCTGGTCTCTAAAGATTTTTGGTGGCCTGACTTACGCAAGGATATTAAAGAATTCATCGGGGCATGTGAAGTTTGTACCAAGACCAAGCTACCCCATTCGCTTCCATGCAGATTTCTGCACCCTTTAGAGGTTCCTGAAAAGCCTTGGTCCTGCCTGGCAATGGACTTCATTGTTGATTTGCCTATTTCTAAAAAGCAGACTGTCATCCTCACTGTGGTAGACAGATTTACTAAAATGGCTCACTTCATTCCCTTACCTAAACTCCCATCTTCGCCCGAATTAGCGGAGATATTCGCCAGGGAGATTTTCCGTTTGCATGGGATACCTTCCCAAATTGTCTCTGACAGAGGCTCCCAATTTGTTTCCCGTTTTTGGAGATCATTCTGCTCCCAACTAGGCATCAAATTGAATTTCTCCTCTGCCTATCATCCTCAGTCCAATGGAGCTGCTGAACGCACTAACCAAAAAGTTGAACAATATTTACGTTGTTTCGTTTCAGAACACCAGGACGATTGGGTCGGTTTGATTCCTTGGGCGGAGTTTGCACATAACAATCTCATTTGTGATTCTACGCATTCTAGCCCTTTTTTCTTGAATTATGGCTTTCATCCTTCCATCCTTCCTTCGGAGTCTTCTTCTCAAGGGATACCGTCGGTGGATGTTCATGTTGCCAATTTAAGAAAGTTGTGGGATCAAACTCGACAAATCCTTCTGCACAATTCTACGCTGGTTAAAAGACACGCTGACAAACGTAGAAGGGCAGCACCGGTGTTTGTTCCAGGCGATAGAGTATGGTTCAGTACTAGAAACATTCGGTTAAAAGTGCCGTCTATGAAGTTTGCTCCTCGATATATTGGACCTTACAGGGTACTGTCTCAAATCAACCCAGTTGCGTATCGTTTAGCGTTGCCTAATGCCTTACGCATTCCTAATTCATTTCATGTTTCCTTGCTAAAACCATTAATATGTAACAGGTTCTCCTCCACGATCGCTCCTCCCCGCTCAGTTCAGGTGGAGGGTCAGGAGGAGTATGAGGTCAATTCCATCGTTGATTCTCGAATCTCCCGGGGGAGACTGCAATATCTGGTCGATTGGAAGGGTTATGGTCCTGAGGAGAGAAGTTGGGTACCTCAGGAGGAGGTGCATGCTCCCCGTCTCCGCAGGGCGTTTCACTCTAGATTCCCTTCTCGCCCTGGTGTATTCCGCCCGGTGGGCGTATCTGAGAGGGGGGGTACTGTCAGGGTACCTGTGGTCTCTACCTCCGAAAGAGGTAGAGACTTAGCTGTTCCTCCATCCAGACGGCCTGATGGCTCCCTTCCCCACGGTCTATCCGGTCATGCAAGGCCGGCCGCGAGGGAGTGACTGCCTTTTACAGCATCTAGGCAGGAAGTTGTCATCAGGACACTCCTCCGGAACGACCTGTCACTCAATTGCTGCAGGACCAATCAGGACGCCTTGGAGGCGTGGTTACTGCTCTGAACAGGGTATTTAACAGAGCTTCTTTCATTAGCTCATTGCCCTGTCGTGGTTCTAGCTTGTTCTAGTCACTCAGTGCTTGTGTATTCTATTATCCCTTTTGGTTTTGACCCGGCTTGTTTACCTTACTCTGCTTATCTCTGTTACCCTTGATTCGGCTTGTCTCTCGCTTACCTGTCTTCTGTTACCCTCGACCTCGGCTTGTCTTTGACCATTCTATACTGTACTACTTACGTTAGTCCGGCCATTCTAAGGTCCGGTATACGTATCTGGCTACTGTTTGTACTCTGCGTGTTGGATCCCTGTCCCGATCCTGACAATAACTCAGTGGGTTGGCTGAGACAGGCAAGGTCAAAAATGCTACGTACACAATCTACATATTAAAAATACATGAGACTATATAGATGTCAGACTTCATTGTCTCTTTAATCTTGCAATATTAATTATGCATACTCTGACATGCAGCTAATTCTGTCTGATTTTATTTTGAACTATTGCAATGACGTTTCTTATTTCTGCCACAAGATTCTGGTTTATATATACTTATCAGCCACACGATTAAACCACCTTCCTAATGTCGCATTACCCCCTCGCACCGCTGCACGTACCCTGTGGCGCCACTTTTCCCCAGCACTTCTGCTTACAGACTTCATGATGCAGAACACTCACACTTATTGGGTGCATTTTTATGACATGTAATTGTTAAATGACATCACAGAGACCTGCAATCAATCATAACACAGTATAGCTTCTTGCCCTGCTGTGGTTTCTGTATACCCGTGTGTGTTATATCAATTACTTATTCTGTTTTCTGACCTTGGCTTGTTTGACCATTCTTGCTTTCTGTAACCCTTTTGACTTGTTTCTGTACCTCTGTGATACCTGACCGCTTGTTAAATTTTTATCCTGTGCTTGCTTGCAGACAGTCCAACTTATTTTTCAGTGCTAGACTGGCGACTCTAAGGACCTGTACGCATACCCTTGCGCAGCCAAAACAGCTCTGATGCATCATGCAGAGACTCCACAAGACCTCTAAATGTGTCCTTTTGTACCTGGCACCAAGACATTAGCAGCAGATTTTTTAAGTTTTGCAAGTTTCTAAGTGAGGCCTCCATAGATTGGATTTGTTGTTCCAGCACATCCCACAGATGCTCAGTCGGATTGAGATTTGGGAAATCTGGAGTCCAAAGCAACACCTTGGACTTTTTGTCATGTTCCTTAAACCATTCCTGAACATTTTTTGCAATGTGGCAGGGTGCATTGTCCTGTTTAAAGAGGCCAATGCCATTAGGGAACACCATAGCCATGAAGGGGTGTACGTGTTCTGCAGGAAGGTGGTACATTTCGAAGTAACATCTACATGAATCCCAGGAACCAAGGTTTCCCAGCAGACATTGCCCAAAGCATAACAATGCCTCCGCCGGCCTACCTTCTTCTCATATTGCATCCTGTTGACATCTCTTCCTCAGTAAACAGCGTACATGCAACCTGATATAAAAGAAAATGTGATTCATCAAACAACGCATCCTTCTTCCATTGCTCCATCGTCCAGTTCTGACTCTCACGTCCCCATTGAAGGCTCTTTCGGCAGCGGACAGTGGTCATCATGGGCAATTTGACTGGTCTGCACAATCCCATACACAGCAAACTATGATGCACTGTGTGTTCTAACACCGTTATATCATGACTAGGATTAAATGTTTTTCAGCAATTTGAGCTACAGGAGCTTTTCTGTGTGATTGGACCAGATCAGATAGCCATCGCACCCCACGTGCATTAATGAGACTTGGGTGCCAATGACCCTGATGTTGGTACATTGGTGGTCCTTCCTTGCACCACGCGTACCGGGAGCACCCCAAAAGATTTGTCATTTTGGAGATGCTTTCATCCAGTCGTCTAGCCATCACTATTTGGCCCTTGTCAAAGTCACTCAGATCTTTTTACTTGCCCGTTTTCCCTGCTTCAAATATGTGAAATTTAAGAACTGACTGTTCACTTGCTGCCTCATATACCCCACCTCTTGACAGGTGCTTTTGTAATGATATAATTTGCCACAATGGCTGCAAAACAGAATGTATCTAAAAGTAAGACTGGTAACCTTTCCAAAATCCCTCATTTCTATTTGTATGTAATATGAATTCCCAATATTACATTGTCCGATAATCTCACCAATGTCACCAACATATAACTGTCAGGGTACCTGTGGTCTCTACCTCCGAAAGAGGTAGAGACTTAGCTGTTCCTCCATCCAGACGGCCTGATGGCTCCCTTCCCCACGGTCTATCCGGTCATGCAAGGCCGGCCGCGAGGGAGTGACTGCCTTTTACAGCATCTAGGCAGGAAGTTGTCATCAGGACACTCCTCCGGAACGACCTGTCACTCAATTGCTGCAGGACCAATCAGGACGCCTTGGAGGCGTGGTTACTGCTCTGAACAGGGTATTTAACAGAGCTTCTTTCATTAGCTCATTGCCCTGTCGTGGTTCTAGCTTGTTCTAGTCACTCAGTGCTTGTGTATTCTATTATCCCTTTTGGTTTTGACCCGGCTTGTTTACCTTACTCTGCTTATCTCTGTTACCCTTGATTCGGCTTGTCTCTCGCTTACCTGTCTTCTGTTACCCTCGACCTCGGCTTGTCTTTGACCATTCTATACTGTACTACTTACGTTAGTCCGGCCATTCTAAGGTCCGGTATACGTATCTGGCTACTGTTTGTACTCTGCGTGTTGGATCCCTGTCCCGATCCTGACAATAACTCGGTGGGTTGGCTGAGACAGGCAAGGTCAAAAATGCTACGTACACAATCTACATATTAAAAATACATGAGACTATATAGATGTCAGACTTCATTGTCTCTTTAATCTTGCAATATTAATTATGCATACTCTGACATGCAGCTAATCGGATCTTGTCATTTTGGATACTTACATGATTATTTGAGAATTTAAGGTGAATGCAAAGTGAATATCAAATTAAGTGTCAAAAGAGCCAAACTGCTAAAATTTCCAAATCAGCTATGTGTTCATTTCGGGTACTCTGGCCTTAACTTTGAAATTTGTCTTGAAATCACTTTGAATTCTTATTTTTGTAACTAAACTCAAAAAGTTGAAAGTAAGTCTCAACTTTGTAAAAGTTTACTAAAATGCAAGATCCGCATATTAACATAATATGTACGTATTAAATATGTAAATATGCATGTATGTTTTATTAGTTTATTAGTATATGCGTATATAATGAGTTCATTCGCAAAGCACACAAATATTTAAAATGACAAGTTTGGATATTTTAGAAGGAAAGGGGAAGATCGGATCGGTACACCGCCCTGAGTAGGGGTTAACGCAGAATATTAGTTTGTGCAAGGGCACATTATTTACTCTGTCTCTGCATAAGATCTCAAGTGGTTCTGCCCTTGTTCCTAAGAGCGAGGACATGTGACATTTTGCAGTGTGCTGCTTAGAAGAATTACACCACTTTTATTGGGTCAGGTTTGTCTGCTAAAATTAAAGGTGTCTAGTTCAAGCCTGAGGCAGGAACTGTTTGACAGATGTAACGTGCTTTTGTTGCCTCTCCACATTAATAGGTCAAAGCTTTTTTTTCCCTTTACCTGAGAGGATTTTGGCACAAAAATCCAGTGTCCCTTTGTTCCATGCTTAACTTCAGCAATGAGGCTAAAAAATAAACTGAAGCGAAAGGTGACTGGCAGAATTTTTTATTCATTGCTTGAGGGTACGCATGCTATAACTGATAAAATACATTGCATGAAGAATGCAATCACCCCATACAGAAGGACAGTAATGAGGCTCTGGGTACAATTCAAACAATATTGTTAAAATATTAAGGTTGATTCACTAAAATGAGAATTATGAAAAATGTATGTCATTCAGTCCCTAGGTCTCCTCAGTTTACTATTTAGTAAATTAACTCCGACATATTAGATCGTTCCATGTTGATAGTACTATAGGATTGGGGTTATATAGTTATGGTTCTGGAGACTACGTTGTTTCTAGTATTCCATATGAAGCATTCAGGATTTAGGGCAGGGGTAGGCAACCTTTGGCACTCCAGATATTGTGGACTACATCCCCCATAATGCTCTTACACTCATAATGCTGTCAAAGCATCATGGGAGGTGTAGTCCAAAATGTCTAGAGTGCCGAAGGTTGCGTGTGCCTGATTTAGGGCTTTGAGAGTTTTTCATTTTCCCAACAGAGATCTATTTAATTATTTTCCTTTATTTTGGTCACATACAAACCTTAGCTACATCATACAAATGCATTTTGTGGGATTTCACTTTAATGATTTAAGAAAAGGTATGCCCCATAAATAAAACAGAATATACATAACAGTTTATGTTACTTTTGTATTTTTTGTTTCCCAGGAAGTTTATTTTGTCTCCCATTGTTTTATTGCTTATAGTGGAGTGTATGGTAACCATATTGGTATGGTCTGACAGAAGCCCACAATATTATGGGGTGAGGGTTTTGCTGTGGACATTAAAGTGCTCCGATATGTGTTTTATAATGCACTATCCCCCCACCTCCCATAATAAGCAATTCAATAGTGTTTACTGGAGTAGGGGAATTAAAGGTATGCTTCACATGTTGCACAATAAGCCTTTGTATTTGACCATGTCCCTTCATGCCAGAATGACATCCTCATCAGGGCATGCACACAGCTCAGCTTCTAAGACTGAGTGAGTTGCTTTCATTCCACAACTAGGCTGCCGACAGTCAGATGAACTATAAACAGGTAGTGATATCCTTACTATGTGTCTCTCTGGGTGTCCTCCTCTTTTAATGCAATTTGCTTTGTAATTCATGTTTCTCAATGCAGTCAATGGCCGAGCTGTGTACATACATCTGATAAGGAAGTTTTTTTTCTGGCATCGGGGGTGTGGCTAAAGAGGAAGGCTTATAATGCAGCATTCTGCAAAACATTATTTTTGTGTGTGCAAAAATAATAAAGATTTGAGCATGCACAAAATAGAGCAAATTAGTGTGGTCAAAACCAATCAAATGTATTAAAGTTGTATTTGTGCCAGGAGTGTCCCTTTAAGACAATGTCACTTGTAGATAAATGACAGTTCTACTTTAAGAAAAAAACCTTGGCAACAGACAGCGAGTCAGTTTTGTTTACAAAAGCCAGTCTTTCAAATTGGAAAAAAAAAAGAATGTTAACATCATTAAGAGTTGGCCGTACGAAAGATCACTTGATCAACACTCCAAGGGTTAACGCAGCCTTCCATAGAATTAAGAAGATGTGTTTTTCAGGCAGCTCAGCTGATCAATCAATTAGATGATTAGTATTGACTAAAATATGTGGGAGTTGCGTTGGTAGGACATCTTAACTAGTTGTCAATGTGCTCTGATTACCACCACGGGACAAATTCCCGCTCATCAGTCTTGTCTGCTTGTCCACCTGTCAATAAAGCCACGATTTATATGAACGAGGATACTGGGAATAATATGGATTTATGGAAATAAAGGACAGGCACTCTGTAAGAAATAATTGGCCAACTAATATTCATGAAAAATATCAGCAATCCTCTACTGGCCTCTCCATGAAACGAGTCTGTCTGCTGGTTACTTCAACGTAGAACTAAGTTAGTAAATATAACATTTACAAGCTTCCTATATATCTTGTATGCAATCAGCATCCATTAAAATGTTACAGAAATGGATGCAAATTCATTCTGGTCTATTTCTTTCCTTAGCCAAGTCTTCTTGTTTTCCACAGCACAAACTATGAGGACAATTGGTCAATTAAAGTGTTTGCTAAATATTGAGCAAGTGACAGCAAAACCTTGTGATCTCGCTATGTTGTCTAAAATATAATGGTCTTGCTATGCTGATTTGTAAAGGCCACAAGCTAACCAAGCTGCCATTCATTACTTGGGAGTGTCAGCTGACCACTTTCAGCCAATGAATGGCACACTGTGCAAAAATTTATGCCCAGAATTGACATTAACAGCTAGGAACTCTTGTTCTGGGTGACTAATG
Source organism: Pelobates fuscus (assembly GCF_036172605.1). Lineage (NCBI taxonomy): Eukaryota > Metazoa > Chordata > Amphibia > Anura > Pelobatidae > Pelobates > Pelobates fuscus. Next base: position 19,972,140 of record NC_086328.1, read on the forward strand.
ACGAATCTGTCATGTTACCGATGGTGGACTTTCACATCAAGCAGCCAAGGAGTTATATTCTATATGGACTGTGTTTCTAAGTGAAAAGATGCACATTCAGACTCCAGGCACCATGACCACTTCAAATAACTGAAATGGTCATGCTACTTGGAGTAACCCTTTAAATAAAGGGGAAAAGTCAACATAATATTACAAAACCTGAGATACTGTACAATCCAGCATAGCGAGAAAAAATTGTAATCTGAAATGATTTATGTTTACAAGTTACTGGGTAGTAAAGGTTTGTGTTCCTTCATGCATCAAATGGCTCTTTTGTAAAATTTGCTGCCCAGCCCAATAAAAAGTGTTACTGCACTAAAGTACAAATTAGACTTTTGCAAGTTTTTGTTTGTTTCTTTGTTTGGTCGTGAGAGCTAGACTTCCAGAAAAGATTTAGAAATCCATTAAAAAACGTTGAATTCAGAAAAACAATTAAGTCAAGCGAAACTTGTGTTTAATCAATGTCTTTTTTTTTTTATCTAAAAGGATTTTATTTCTGATGAAAAGAGTTGCAATGTTATCATACTGACGGAGAAGGAGTATCAGAGAGAAATCATGGATAAAAATTAAGGGGACCAAGAACATGTGAATGATAAGCACCCAAATACAGTTCCCTTTAATGTACGGTCAGAAGGGCAATGATATCATCAATAAGTTTACAATTCTTCGAGGGACGTTGTTCGTGGCAACAATGTCCCGAGTCTCTTCTTAGAATATGTTAAATGTGACATTTTAGATGAGATGTTAAGGGAAAAAAAACCAATACGAATAAAATACCAATATTTGTAAAATTAAGTCCGCTCACTTTAAAAACAATAGTGGTATATCCTTTTAGTGTGCTGTCCATTACACTCTTTCAACAATTCCACTGATTGATATATTTTCTGTTAAATGTGACTGACCACTATTGCAATTGAATATACCACTAATGTTTTTAAAGTGAATTGATGCCATCTATTATTGTTTTATAAGATCTAATATATACTCACATATATACGCATTGTTCCTAATTTGGAACTTATTAAATATTACTCTATCTTTAATATAATAATTTTAATTTTCCTAATTGCAGATATCTTGTATCCTTTACTATAGAGATATACAACCATCTACACCTGATACTATTTGCATGTATCTCAGGCTCTGTATTTAGGATAAGCATGTGTTGCTTAATCATTACATACATTAGTGACTGGTTTATGTTATTGTTCCCCTTACTGACAAATCTGTAGGGATATGAGGTCCCAGTTCTTGAGGATAATTTTACAGCTGCCTTAAGTTAGCAATTTGACTTTAGGGACCCCACACTCTCTTAAAGACCATGGTGCATCTGGACCAGAGGTAGGCCAAACCTCAAATGATAGTTGAAAAACTGAGGATGGTTCAGTCACTCAAGGTTCAAATCATCAGATTAATACAGCAGTGTTTCGACCCTGATAGACTTAATATGTTAGACAGAGAAAAGCGTAGTCGAAATACGAGCCGGGGTCAGGGTGACGGAGAGACAGAGAAAACGAGATCTAGCCAGAGTCAGGTACATGGTAAAAATCTGATGGGCAAACAAGACAGGCAAGGGTAAACGAGAAACTCAGTCAGGAAACAAAGCCTAGATCAATACCAGAATACAATACAAATCACGAGGAATGAACTAAAGGGTATTGGGAACAGAAACCATAATCGGCCACAGACCAGAATTTGATTGGTCCACGTCATGCCTGGGCCCCAAAATGTGAGTGAATGGGGGCGCCGGAATGACGTGGGCCAATGGGAGCTGACCGCCAGGTTAGGCTCCCGTTTCCCCTTTAAGAATGTGCTCGTATTGCGAGCAGCATTCCCAATACTGTACGGGACGCGCACCCGATTAGACTGTTTGGCGCATGCGGCCTGCCAGGAGCAAGGGGTTTTCGAGTCACACGCGGCTCGCCTGAAGGCAGGAGTGCTCAATCAGAGGACCCCTGCCGGCATGCGGGCCAGGTAAGTACTCTTACACTGACAGACACAGACTCACTGATTTGACATGCACACATTCACTGACTGACACACACTGGCAGATCCACACTGACAGTCACACACACACAGTTAATTTGTGTCTTTAAACCACCATTGAGATGAATGATGACTCACCGGGTTGTTCACTAAAGTGAGAATTGTCAGAATTTTCAAAATGAATTATAAATTTAAAGCCAAAACAATCAAAGGGGAAAATTTCTCCAGTTTTTCTATGCTTCCTGTTTAGACAATTTGACCTTAAAAACTTTTATCATTAATTGTATTAAATAATCATCCTAGCTAGCCATCTGATTTGTGGTTTGAAGAAACAAATTGTCTTTTTTTCACATGAGTTATTGTATCATATTTGCCATAAAAGAGTGTAGAAAACCTAACCTTATAAAAAAATTGGTTTCTGAATTTCATAATTTCTTTTCAGGAAAATATATATCTTAGTTTAGAGACATAATAATTCCCACCTGATTTGTTGGTTTATTGTGTTAAAAATGTGTTCAAACAAGCTTTGGAAAAGCAATTAGAATATTTATTTAACAGTATACCATTAGGTGGTATTCGGTCTTTCAGTTGTCTTCTTTGTAGGTGTTTTTTATCCCGAAACAGCAGAATAGTTTCTTAATCCTTTGCATTATGGAGCGACGTTTAGGCTTCACAGTTGCTTGCTTTGCGTCAGTATGACTTGTATAAATGGGAATGGATGTGAAGATGACTGTCATCTTCTCATCTGATGAATGTCCATTCATTGAATTATCCTGATCATATAAATCAAAAATATGTGGTTCTTCCCCATTCTTTGGATCATCTCGATCATATATATCAGTAATATGCAATCCTTCCCCATTCATTGGATCATCTCGATCATATATATCAGTAATATGCGATCCTTCACCATTCATTATATCATCTTGATCGTATATATTAGGAAAATGTGTTCCTACCCGATTTATTGGATCATCTCGGTCATATTTATCAGGAAAATGCAATCCTTCCCCATTCACTGGATCATCTCGATCATATATATTAGGAAAATGCGATCCTTCCCCATTCACTGGATCATCTCGATCGTATATATTAGGAAAATGGGATTCTTCCCCATTCATTGGATCATCTCGATCATATATATCATGAAAATGCGATCCTTCCCCATTCACTGGATCATCTCGATCATATATATCAGGAAAATGCGATCCTTCCCCATTCACTGGATCATCTCGATCATATATCTCAGGAAAATGCGATCCTTCCCCATTCATTGGATCATCTCGATCGCATATATCAGGTAAATGTGATCCTTCCCCGTTCATTTGTTCATCTTGTTCGTATTTATCAGGAATATGTGATCCTTCCCTATTCATTGGATCATCCCGATCATATACTTCTGGAATTCGATGTGATTCTTCCAGCATGGTAACTCGTCTGTGTACAGGGCCGGCGCGTCCATAAGGCGGCACAGGCGACCGCCTTAGGGCGCACCGGCTCTGGGGGCGCAAAATTCCAGTGACCGGCAGGAGGGAAGTGCTCCCTCCTGCCTGGTCACCTCCTGGATCCCCGGAGCGGCGCTGAACTTCATTAGGAGGCGGCGAGGGAGCTCTCTGATCTCTCTGACCGGCTCCCTCGCGCGCCTTTTGCTGATGCCGTGGGAGCCGGAATATGACGTCCTATTCCGGCTCCCGCGGCATCAGAAAACAGCCTGCGAGGGAGCCGGTCAGAGAGATCAGAGAGCTCCCTCGCTGCCTCCTAATCCAGTCAGCCGCACGCCTCCCAGCAGCCCCACTGGACCACCAATGAAAGACCCACGCCAGCACTCCAGGTAGGGAGGCTGGGTGGGGAATTTAAATTTAATTTAGTTAATTAATTACTGTGTGTGTATGTGTGTGTGCATGTGAGTGTGAGTGTGTATGTCAGTGATTGTGTGTGTGTGTGTGTGTGTGTGTGTGTGTCTGTCAGTGAGTGTGTGTGTGTGTGTGTGTGTGTGTCTGTCTGTGTGTGTGTCTGTGTGTGTGTGTGTGTGTCAGTGAGTGTGTGTGTGTGTGTGTGTCTGTCAGTGTGTGTGTGCATGTGAGTATGTGTGTCTGTCAGTGTGTGTGTGTTCGAGTATGTGTCTGTGAGTTTGTGTGTGTGTGTGAGTATGCATTTTTCTGTAAGCCTGTCTGTATGTATGTATCTGTATGACAGTATGCCTCTGTATGTATGTATGTGTCTGTATGTCTTGTACGTATGTTTCTGTATGTCTCTGTATGCATGTATGTAACTGGATGTATGTTTGTCTCTGAATGTCTGTATATATGTCTCTATATGCATGTATGTAACTGTATGCCTTTATGTCTCTGTATGTACGTATGTGTGTGTCTCTGTATGCCTGTATGTCTTTGTATGCATGTTTCTGTATGTATGTGTCTGTATGACGGTATGCCTCTGTATGTGTCTGTATGACGGTATGCCTCTGTATGTATGTTTCTTTATGCCTGTATGTCTGTATGTATGTGCCTGAATGTCTTTGTATGTATGTTTCTGTATGCCTGTCTGTATGTATGTGTCTGTATGACTGTATGCCTCTGTATGCATGTATGTCTTTATATGCCTGCATGTCTCTGTATGCATGTATATCTCTGCTTGTATGTCTCTGACTGTATGTGTCTGTATGTCTCTGTATGATTATTTCTGTCTTTGTATGACAGTGTACCTGTATGACTTTGACTGTGTGACTGAAAAATGATGCCTGTGTGCCTGTGGCTTGGGAGGAAAGACACACAGGTGAAGATGCATTTTTTTTTTTTTTTAATGAGGGTTGGGGGCGCCAAAATGCATCTTCGCCTGTGTAACTAAAAATCCTAGCACCGGCCCTGTCTGTGTAATGTCCAAATAATGCTTGTCAATTTGGCAAAATCTCCCTTCATCATCCTCACACGAATTTCAAGTATTATTCTTCTTTTCACCTGCTCTTCCTGCTCACTCGGGTCTACCCCAAAGCTTCTCATCATGTCAGGTATGTTAAACTCCTTCATCAAGGGCACATCAAGATTATGACTCAAGTGTATCAGTGAATAAAAGTGTAGGCCTCTAAAGACTAAAGTGATGATCTTCCCAAGATGCAACACCTTAACATGACAGTTGGCAGTTGGGATGCATTCCATTGTGTACTAGATTCTGCCATGGATACAATAGAACACTGGAGTGAACACTATATTTTGATATTTTGAATGGTTTCACTTTTACATAAATCAATCCATACAGATTATCTTTTCACCATAACTGTTTAGTTCATAACTATCAGGGTTATTCCCCAAAGTGAATTTAAAATTTAAGGCCAAATTGGATAAGCTTATAAAAATATTTCAGTCAGCTATGCTTTCAGTTAATTTAAAATTAAAATTCACTTTGAATTCCCAAGTCTCACATTAGGGAATAAACATGAATGTCTATATACCATAAATGGGTTCAGTATATCATTACACACAAATACTTAAATAGGTGGTTATCAAGGAATATTATAAAGTATAACCTGGGCATAAGGTTTAAAATATTCAAGCTCACTATTACTATAATTACACAGTTATTTTACTTGTTTTACTCTTTATTTTAACTCGTACTAGTCTTTTTTTCGCCACCAGCAATATATTACCTTAAAGGACCACTATAATCATCTCAAAGTGGGTCTGGGCATAATAGCCCTGACGTTTTTCTTCTACAAGATGCAGCAATGTTTTCATTGTAGTGTAAAACAGACCTGTAGTGGATGTCTTCCTGAGAGCCACTAGAGGGGGCTTCCACAGTGAGAACCGGGTCTGATAAAAGTATTTGATGCTCAGTGAATGACGCGCATGCACATTAACTACGCAGTGCTTCTCCATGAGAAACATATGATTGGACAAAATGGTCATCTAGCGTGACAATCTCGGCGGATGAGGACCGTTCTCCTCAGAAGAGTCTGCATCAGCACTTGATTGCATATAAATTGTCCAAGTTTGTTGGAGGGTTTTTGCAATGAAAAATGTGGGGCCCTGCAATCTAACTAGCCCAACTGACACAGCCCAAAAAAGTGCACCCCCTTAGATTATTCCTTTAATAGATGAATGTAAATCTGAAATTATTTCCGTTTATAAATGACAATTTATTGAAGATTGGCTGCCCAGCCCAATAAAAAGTATCTTGCCACTAAATTACAAAGTAGACTTTTGTATGTTGTTGTTACTTTGTTCTTAAGAGTTTGACTTCCAGAAAGGATTTACAAGTCCATTACACACATCGAATTCCGAAAAAAGACAGTTAAGTAAAGTAGAATTGGTGTTCAATGGATGATCGCTTTTGTTTTAGTGTAACTTCAATATACCCTGCCAAGTGTGAATCAACTTTCTACCAGGATTGATATGATAGCTAGAGTACTGTATAATTTGACTGATGAGAGCAAATAGCTATTTCTGTATAAACCTGGCATCTGATATAACCCCATGCCCGTTCTTGTTTACCTGTTAGGAAATACTAATTTTTAATTTTTTTTTTGTTAATCAGCATTTACTAAAATTTTGCAGAGTAACCAAAATAATAATGATAACACAAATAAATAAATAATGTATACAGAGATAGTCTTAGTTCTCAGTATTGAATGTAGATTGTACAACATGAAGTACATAAAATGTTTGTTGATTAACATGACTGTGCAATGTATAATGTTGAGATTAAAGCTTGATGTATAAGCTTCCAGGTTCTTCCCAATATAATAAAAGTCAATATAACTTACTAGCGGTTACATCCCCCATGCAAGCCAGCAAACTGGTACCTTATTTATCTCTTCTAACATCAATGCATTCTATTAAATCATTCCAGAAATAATATATTCTAAGCCTTTTCTCTCTGCTTTCTGACTATAAATATTGCATTCAGCCTTGGGTTTGTATTACAACTGGTAGATATTGTTGCAAAAAAATTTAGTTGATGTTTTGTCTTTTGTTTGTTCTATGGCTGGCATTTGAGTCCTTGGTGGATTAGTAAATCCTATCTAGTCTCAGTACCAGGGGCTGTTGATTACAATGATATATTATGTTATATTCCTAGTCATATACACTATGATTTTTGTGTGTAATTTAATTCAATTAAGAAAGAATATTACTTTGTCTTCGGCAGCTTGTCAATTGTTCATTTTACAATCTAGTTTTCTATATGCCCGAATGGAGTTAATACATAATATACCCTTTCACTGGGTAATGGAAATCTCAAAAGACACACAATACGCATGATTGATTATCCAGTAGCCATGGCTCCTAGTGACTGGTGAATAATTGATAACCTTCTTTAATTTTTTTCCATTTAGTCAATAAATATTGATTTTGTACAGCACGTCAATAAAAGTTATTGATAAGTAATATTGGCAAAATGTAATCTGTTCAGACTGCCGCCGCCTGTTTCCTCCCCAGCAGCCCGCTATCTGCTCATGCCATTCCACTTCTTGCAAAAAAAATCACATTCCAATCTACCATTTTTTATTCCAAATTCCATACTCTAGTATACAACTCCTGCAGACTTGTGCCTCTGACGTCTTCCTACTCATCTCTCAATATACCCCTACTATACTTTTACAACCTCAATACACTTGTTCTCCCTTGTAATTCCTGTGTGGTCATGTCTTCAATGACTATCTATTATCTGATTACATTCCTGACCCAAATGGACCTCATTACTAGCCCAATCCAGTCCAGTTATTCAGAACTCATTATTTTCTCCTCTTCTCTCCTCATTTCCAGTACACCTATCAACCAGTCCACTACCTGTCCTCTACCTGTCTTCTACTTGTCCTGTACCTGTCTTCTACTTGTCCTGTACCTGTCTTCTACTTGTCCTGTAACCATCTTCTACTTGCCCTGTACCTGTCTTCTACTTTTCCTGTACCTGTCTTCTACTTGACCTGTACCCATCTTCTATTTGTCCTGTACCTGTCTTCTACTTGTCCTGTACCCATCTTCTATTTGTCCTGTACCTGTCTTCTACTTTTCCTGTACCTGTCTTCTACTTGACCTGTACCCATCTTCTATTTGTCCTGTACCTGTCTTCTACTTGTCCTGTACCCATCTTCTATTTGTCCTGTACCTGTCTTCTACTTGTCCTGTATTCATCTTCTACTTGTCCTGTACCTGTCTTCTACTTGTCCTGTATCCATCTTCTATTTGTCCTGTACCCATCTTCTACTTGTCCTGTACCTGTCTTCTACTTGTCCTGTACCTGTCTTCTACTTGTCCTGTATCCATCTTCTACTTGTCCTGTACCCATCTTCTACTTGTCCTGTACCTGTCTTCTACTTGACCTGTACCCATCTTATATTTGTCCTGTACCTGTCTTCTACTTGTCCTGTACCCATCTTCTATTTGTCCTGTACATGTTTTCTACTTGTCCTGTAGCCATCTTCTACTTGTCCTGTACCTGTCTTCTATTTGTCCTGTACCCATCTTCTACTTGTCCTGTAACCATCTTCTACTTGCCCTGTACCTGTCTTTTACTTGTCCTGTACCCATCTTCTACTTGTCCTGTACCTGTCTTCTACTTGTCCTGTAACCATCTTCTACTTGCCCTGTACCTGTCTTCTACTTATCCTGTATCCATCTTCTATTTGTCATGTACCTGTCTTCTACTTGTCCTGTATCCATCTTCTACTTGTCCTGTACCCATCTTCTACTTGTCCTGTACCTGTCTTCTATTTGTCCTGTACCTGTCTTCTACTTGACCTGTACCCATCTTCTATTTGTCCTGTACCTGTCTTCTACTTGTCCTGTACCCATCTTCTATTTGTCCTGTACATGTTTTCTACTTGTCCTGTAGCCATCTTCTACTTGTCCTGTACCTGTCTTCTACTTGTCCTGTACCCATCTTCTACTTGTCCTGTAACCATCTTCTACTTGCCCTGTACCTGTCTTTTACTTGTCCTGTACCCATCTTCTACTTGTCCTGTACCTGTCTTCTACTTGTCCTGTAACCATCTTCTACTTGCCCTGTACCTGTCTTCTACTTGTCCTGTACCCATCTTCTACTTGCCCTGTACCTGTCTTCTACTTGTCCTGTACCCATCTTCTACTTGTCCTGTGCCTGTCTTCTACTTGTCCTGTAACCATCTTCTACTTGCCTTGTACCTGTCTTCTACTTGTCCTGTACCCATCTTCTACTTGCCCAGTACCTGTCTTCTACTTGTCCTGTACCTGTCTTCTACCTGTCTTCTACTTGTCCTGTACCCATCTTCTACTTGTCCTGTACCCAATTTTGATTTGTCCTGTACCTGTCTTCTACTTGTCCTTAATGTGTTCTTCCCTTGATTGACAATATGGACCCTATGTGATTGCATTTGATTAAAATGTCGTAATGTGCTCATTGATGACTTCGTTATCAGTAATACATGTAAAGCAATCTGGAAAACAAATACTGCTCATTATTCTGTATTCATATAACAACATTTGAGCAAAAATAGTAACAGTATGGAATAATAAAAAGCTTCTTGAAGCATCCATTTCTAATTCTGCAATACAGTTTAAGTCATGTTTTATGACAATGTCAGACATGACCACTTGCCTAATGGACTTTTTAAAATACTAAAAATAGACTGATGTCTGCACGCTATACAACGTTTTCTTTCAATCTACCACAAGGTATGTCGCTTAAAATGATGAACTGGGCTGGATGTCGAAGGGAGGGTGATAATTTCAAATAATACATGCTTTTCCATTAAGCAAGAAATCAACAGTAAACCACAGGATAACTTTAAAGTATTTTCTGATACGTTGTATTCCCTTGATTTTTCATGCACTACCCTTGAGGAGCCTAGCCTGCTTCTTAGAATCCTTTGAAACCTAGTCCCATAATCCATGTACACATTTTCTAATCCTGCTAGGGGTGGAACAGCCCCCTTGGTAGGAATGCACAGCTCATTCCATTCATTATACATCAGGAATGTTTTGTGTTTTTTGTTTTTTTTGTTTTTTTTAAAGAAAATAAGAATATTTATTGAAAACTCAATCATCATCAAGATTATTTTCTAAAACAGGTTAAAACTTAGCTCATCTATTTTTTTTTATATACATTACCAACAGAACACATGCTAAAAAATCTTCCAAAATAAAACAAGCACATTTTTATTGAGAGATAAACATAGTTTCCTAAATAAATGGTAATCCTTATATTTGACAATATAGCAAACTATTGTAAATTTGGCACATAATAACGGCAGGTAAGGACTTAAGAGGGGCCAGACTAGACAATTGCGTAGCATGCACGCATATAACCCACAAGTATACCTTGTGTATAAAATCTTGCAGCATTTGTTAGTGATGGACACACTGCTGTTACTTAGCAGTTTTACGTTGTCTTGTTCTTGTTTCTTGTACTCTGACTTGGCCACGAGTACTGTGTGGTCTGCAAAGCTGTCACCGTGTCTCTCCATTCTAAGGACTGCATTTTCATTTACAGTCTGGAGACCGACGCTGGCAGTTGTCTTAAGTATCTGTTGTATGATGTGATTGATTACTATTTCTACCCTTTGGACATAAGAAATAGAGCTATGAGCTTTCGCTGTTTGATCAAACGCTCTTTTCTTCTATATTTTTTTACTCCGAAATTTTTCATATAAGCAGCTTTCAGTTATTTTAGCAGTAGAAGACCAAACCCACAGCTCAATGTATATTATTTAGCAACGCATGCACATGAATCATTTGTAAATTACACTACAGAACAGTTGGATTGGAGCCCAATTGGAAATATGTCTTTGGCTCCTAAAAGAGTTCTTTTTCTGGCACCTAAATTGTGGAGACAGTAAATGGAGAGGTGAATCGGAACTAGAAGAGAAAAACCTATATTGCAATAAAGCAAATTCTTACAATAGTAAAATCAACTTCTAAAAATCTACCTTTGAATGTCTTTTGTCTTTTGCTTATTGTAGATTATTTACAGTGACCCCTTCTCAGACCAAACCATGAAATAGCTAATCCTCCTATAGAAAGTTAGCCTATTGGAAAGATAAAGCTGTGTGCAGCAAGTGTTTGGGGGATGTGCAAAGAGCATTTATATCCCAGCTGATCATCCCCAGTTCGCCAGCTGTACACTAAAAAAGAGGGTAAGGAACGAGAGGCACTTGCTTGAGTGTGTGTAGGGGGAGAGTGACTTCCATTCACTCGCACAAATGACTCCCAGTATTTTGTTATGAATAAGAAAAGGCCAGTTGCTCCCCAATGTACACTCCCTTATAGCAAACAATGGGCTAGTGTTGATGAGCTCCACGTTGAAAAATGTATCGTCATAATTTTCTTTCTATTTTGTTTCAATGCGAGTAGGTAGAACGGTGGTAGAGCTGTTATGCGATAGTTTTATAAATGTATTTTTTAACATAAAAATTTGCAAGTGGTATTATGCAATAAATCTGGGTAGTTTCTGCTTGATATATGATCATATTCCTGCTGTTTAGGTGATGGAATGTCTCTTTGAATAGCCACAATAAATACGTTATGCTGTTAACCAAAGACAGAGATCAGTACACTGGAAGACACATGGTTTAACCTCACAATAAGGGTGACAATGCTGTTACCAATTGGATAAAATTGCTACAGTCACAATAGTGTGTGGAATCTGAGATTGTCTAATGATGCGTAACGCTGTACCGTAGCTCAGGCCCAGAGAAGGCCATTTTACAATGAATATAACTGCATTCCAAGCTAGTTGCTTTAGAAATTAAAGAACAAGCCTTAATCCCTTCCAATTACGAGTAAATGCGCATAGAAACATATTTATTTCTGATATATTAATGCTCACTAGTAATCCTGGAAGATGAATCGGTCAGCCGTAAATCGTCATTACCGCGTACAGTTTTGTCATCCAGCAATTATTCACTATGGACACACTCAATACAACCTTGGGGACAGAAATATATTGTTTCTATTCTCCATTAGGGAACATTCTTAAAGGACAAATGTTATCAATTTTTCACTTTTCGTTTTTTAAAAGTTCATTACGTTTAATGAAACTTAATGATATTTTTAATCTGATTTCGAAAGATTTTTTTTTTTTTTTAAATCACTTATTTTTTTTTAAATCTGTCTGAGCAGCATGTTAGGTCAGATCCTGCCATTACGTGACCAACTGGTGTTCAGCATAACTTGACTGCTGCTGTGATTGTCTTATGTGAAGCTGCAGCAGCAGACAAATTAGATGGAGCAGCCGTTGGTCAGATAACAGAAGAGTCTGACCAAACATTGCCGCTCGGACAGATAAAAAAAGTCAAGTGAAATATTCTAAATTTAGAAAAAAATCAGTATACATCATTTATAAATATATCATTAAGTTTCACTAAATGTAAAGACATTTTAAAAATGAACTATTTAAAATGAAAAATAAAAATTTGATGACAGTTGTCATTTAAGATTCATTCATTCTTTTGCAATCGCACTTTACAGCAAAGATTCCCTTATTTCTTAGAATCCCCAGAATGAAGAAGTACATTTAAAAATGTAAGCCAAAATAACTCTTCGTGTTTCTTTCACATTTGTGGTGTCATTATTTGGCACAACAAAGAACAAAATAAAAGAAAAAACTATGACTCGTGGCCCTGTGGTGTCTAGTACATAAATAAGGGATACCTTCCAAGTTTCCCCATTTTAGGAGGGACAGTCCCTAGTGTAGACCCAAAATCCCTCTGTCCCCCTCTTCTATCCTAGTGTCTCTCTTTTCTAGGAACTCTATGTTATTGGTGTGTCTAAGTGTATTACAGAGTTCCATAGCGATAATACTCATATTAATACAATACATGTGTTTAGAAATCAGTCTGTGTAAATGAGATATGTTGTTTTTGTTCTATATTAGATTTTAGTTGCAAAACATTCTTATTAGTAATGCTGTCTACACACAGATGCATGGATAATGTGTGTATGTAGAAAATGTGTGTGTAGTAGTGTGTGTGTGTGTGTATGTGTCTGTGTGTGTGTGTGTATGTATTCAGGGATTACAATTTGAAGTCCTAACGCAACTAGTCAGGCCTTAGAATTTACTAGACACTTCAAGTCATGGCATAGTGTAAATTTCTCCTCTTCAGTGGCTAGTTGAGGGTGGATATTATGATCACTGTTTACTTGTTTTTTCTATGCGTGTCTGTGTTTTTGTTGCAGTCTGTTTATGTGTGTGTATGTATGTATATGTTTGCATATGTACATGTCTGTGTGTGTCACAATGTGTGTTTTGTAAAAGTCTGGATAGTTGTCTATGTAATAGTGTGTGTAACAGTTTTATGTTGGTACTAGTAGTCTGTGTAACAGTGTGTATAACAGCATGGCGTTGTTACTAGTAGTATGTGTAATATAGTGTGTAACAGTGTGGGTAGCAGCATGTGTTGGTTTGTGTAGCAATGAGTGTAGCAGCCACGTGTGTAGTATTGTGGGTATGGAAAATAGTCTGTGCATACCTTCAATACTGGCCCATCTCCCCTATCTGCTAGAGATCGCTGTGTACGTCTGAGGGAGCAGGGGCCATGCAGAGACACGGCTCCATCAAACTTAACACAAAGATTCCAGAGTACTGCAGCCTCACTTTGGGTCTTTGCTGTCTGAGGATACACCAAAGCACAGTAGGTTGCTGTGGTAAATAGACTTAGCAGGCACCTGTCTTAACCCTGACAGGCATGCTCATGGACACCTATAAATCTGTAATGCGAGGTCTGTCCGTAAAAGAATGTTTCCACGGAGGAATGTTCAAGCTTAACAAAAAATCTGATGCAGTTTTGTTGCTCTACGCGCTCAGTTATTTCGAATGTGACGGCCGCACAGTACACATGCTCACTCAACAGCGTCTAGCGCTCTCACTGACTAGTACAGAGAAGTTGTCATTGCTCATGCCTGCGCATTCCACTCTCCTTGGCTGCCAGGTTATATTATCGCTATATTAACAATGGCTGGATACTTTCCAGACAGACCTCATATTTACATACAATATATTTTCCATGTGCGTGTTTACAGACCTACATTTTTTCCGGTCTTTATGTAAATAATTAGTTTAGCATATTTTTACTTTTTGAACCACGGGAACTTACAAATAAAAGCATTTTGTTAAGGAAGTCTTGTAACCCAAGTTTTCCATCTTCTCTTAGCACACTGTTTCTGTGGTTATTTAGTATTTCGACTTTATTTAACAGTATTTTAGACGTTTCACAAAGTGACAAAAATCAATCTTAATTTTTTGATCCGTCATAATACGTAATTAACATCCCTTGACAATTTGCGCAAACACATGCATTTTCAACAACCTTCAAACCTATGTGATAAGACTGCTTTGCATAATCACTAGAAAATGGAAAATAATCGTTTCGGGATGGACCTGCTGTGAGCCATTTCTAAACATTTCCTTTCCTAATGGAAGCATTGAGATCCATCTATCAGGATTTTATTGTCACTTCCCAGACAAATAGCATTTGTCTGCGTTGTCAGGGCACTGAGAATCCGAAAAATATCTCAACAATCGGAGGATACAGATGTATGAACTTAACAGCACAAGAATCAATCACCATAAAGTGGCCTTGTTTATAACCAATCGCAGGCCATTTTACAGTCAGCATAAAAACCGACAACTGCACCGTGCCACGACAAGACGTAGGGCAGAATAAATTACTTGACTAAAAATAGAGCGGGTCAAGGGATAGAGCTCTAAGGGTAGAATGACAAAGCAGAGCCACAGGAATCAATCATCCTTAACTTGTAATTTTCCAACTCTGTAACCGACATTTTCCCTCAAAATACATTAAACACCACTAATCATGATGGATTTTCAGTCAAGCTATATAACGCGCATTACTAAAATTAGCTGTGTTGTAAAACTAATTTATCATTGACTCTTAGAAATGGTTGTTGCTCTAGAATGAAAAGAGAGAATGAGCGGCAAATCACGCTTCATAGCCTTTGGCACACCAGATGCTGTGGACTACATCTCGCATAATGCTCTTACAGCCATAATCCTGGCAAAGCATCATGGAAGACGTAGTCCACAAGATCAGGGGTTCCGAAGGCTGCCTACCCCTGTTCCGCAGCATAGAACGTGCTCGATAATAAGCCTTACTTTGCATTATAAGTAAGAGTGTGCAGAGTGATTTGTAGAATGCACACGGGCACTCAAAGTGTTAAAACTGTCTTGGCAGCCTGTCCCGTGTTCAGGCAGATGCTGCCGGCAGGTGCTTTTTTGGCTGTGTACCACAGAGGCATCGGTAGCTCCACTACACTCACTTTTTTTGCTCAGCGCAGCAGGGAGGTAACTTTATACACAGATGCAATTAATACTGCTGAAAGCTAAAATAGCATTGCGTGCAGAAACGACCAGTACCATAGTTTATCTTAGGGAAGGTTGGTGTCACACGTAATAAAATATTTTGTTATGTGTGATAACAACATTACCAATGCTGTTTGGTAACTCAGGTATTTTTCTACAAATCCGGGGGCATTGATGATAATACTTATACTGTCCCAATATACACATCTGTTTTAATTAATGCTTCCTATATATTGAACCATCTATTGTACTTTTTTTTCTGATTTCCCTTTACTTGCAGTTGGTTACTCTCTATAACTGTGTTACCATTTCCCATTTAACCACCTTGCTCGGGAAGGCTGAGGTTGTCTCCACGGTTATTTCACAATGAATAACTGTAACATAATTGTTTTAACCAGGAGCCTGTGCTAAATCCACTTTTGCTCAGATCTCTGCTGTGTCCCCTTGCCATCTTGGTCTCTGTGCAAAGTGATGCAGGTTACAAAGTCATAGCTTATTGGATTGTCCCTCACACAGCCTGTGTACGAGGCATGCGTAGATTCAATTACTTGCATCTGGGGAGAGCAGCTCTTCCCTAAGTCTTTGGAGCCTTTTCCGTGGTGAAGGTATGTAGAGCCATCCTCTATGCTACGAGTTCCGAGAAGAATTGGTCTGATACAGTAGAAATGCACTACATTTATATTGCCATGAAAGACTTTGTTGAGCCAAGCTCCCCATATTACCAGACACTACCTATCAGACACAGACACAGTCCAGATCAATAAATCTTTGTAAAAGAACAAAAGCAACCCTTATATTTGCTGTAACACAAAACCACAGGGCACTCTTAAAATGAAAGCTCGGAACACTGTCTACTATATGGTATTCTTTCATTTCGTTTTGTATCGAGATGTTTTAAGGTACATGACCAGAGACATCTTCAAAGTGTGTTGTTCCTGAGATACTAATTATATCGTTGCCTCAATCCACCTTCCGTGACACCGTGAAGATACAGATGGACAGCTTAGCCCCTGTTGTATCTTGATATTTTGCAATGTATTATGAAACAAATTTTAACTTTATTCGAAATCATGGATTGCAGTGTTAAAAATACATTTCTGATAAATATTTGATATTCGGAATCATGTTTTCATTTCTGTTTTGTTTATGCAACATTAAAATTAAAATTCATTTTGTATTTAGTTTGTCGTGTTCTAAGTCACAAACCTGCTACGGTCTTGGTGTTGAGTGACACATGTCACTGTACTGATAGGTGCTGATATCTATGTTAAGAGCATCTAAAGCAGGTTTAAGGACAGGGAAGGGATAGGCAACCTTCGGCACTCCAGATGTTTTGGACTACATCTCCCATAATGCTCTTACACCCATAATGCTGGCAAACCATCATAAGAGATGTAGTCCAAAACATCTGGAGTGCCGAAGGTTGCCTATGCCTGTTTTAGGAGAACATTGATGGCTACTGGAGTGAGTTGGAGGGTATGGCTGATAGCTGCTGGAGCAGGTAATACCACCATTAGTGACAGGAACAGGTCATATGTGCTGGGGCAGATTGGAATTGCTGTAATTTATGAAATTTAGCAGAGGATGGATAGCACAGCAGCAGCATGTACAAGTTGATGTAGAGCACACGTATAAAGATCTGAATGGCAAAATGGCTTCAGTGGCAGAGAGGGACTGGAAGATAAGAAAGACAAAACAACATACTTCCTCTTCGGCACCATATATTTGAGAATGTCATTATAGTGCTAGATGCTGGAGAATAGTATAAGATAAGTAGCTTGCAGATAACACTAGGTAATAGACAAGGTCTTAAAAAACATTGATAGATGTAGGAACAAGTTAAAACGCAGACACAACTAAATAAAAATTAGTGCTAGGGCAAGTTGTAAAGAATTACTGGTATTTGGTGGGTCAAGTATCAACAGCTGTAACTGCCTGGTTAGTTCATTAGGGGATAACTACTAGGCCAGGTTACACCTCTAATAGCTACAGGAACTTTTCAGGTATCAGCTGATAAATTCTCAGGACTCAACGATGGTCTCTGTTTGACTTAGGTTTCTGTCAAATCCCAGGTCTCGTATGACTTACATCACACTCCATCACAGCATCCCCCTCTCCTTACGGAGACACTGTGTATGTCTTCAGCTTGGTCCAAATAGAGCCACTCATTGCTACGGGTTGGCAGCAGGAATCTTTCCTGGACCACTTACTGCAGTCCATGAACCGGTCACGATGGTATCCTCCGTTGCTGCATGTGGGCAGAGCCATGATGGATGCCAGCCTCTCTAGACATGCGTGCACTGAAACTGTCATGTTTTTTTAAGGTAGAGAAGTACAGGACCAGTCCAAGGGGGTGTATCCATGACTTTGGGGTAGGTGGGGGGGGGGGAGCATGCCTCTTCTTCCCTATATAACAGTCAGTCTCCCAGTCTTCTTCGTTCAGTTATACTGTGCTTCTCGATCATTGTCCTCCTCGAGTTTGACCCCTCTTTGTCTAATCCACCATTTCAATATGCATAAATTGGAGTGGCACTCGCTAAATAATTTCAATTCATAGTACCTCCAGAGCAGGGTGGATTCACAGTTTATGAACCTGTGCCACCTGACCGGACCTTGGACCATTCCTGGCCACGTCTTCACTTAATCCCTACCTTGCTTTTGCAGCTACCTACTGCATTTCTGCATTTAGGGCTGCTTCTGCTACACCGTATACTGTTTTAGACCTACTTTTGTTGCTCTAAGCTGTGCTTACACGTTTGTCCTGTGGGGTACCGCTCTGTGATCTCCTTCCATATAACTCTTGTTATTCTGCCTTTTTCCGCTGACACCATTTACACTGTGACTGTTTCTGAAGAGCCTTGGGGGGAGAAAATAGTAGATTTCTCTGCAACTGTTATTCTTATTTAGGAACAAAATATTATGTCCCACATGTAGGTTTTGCATGTAGTCCTCAACAAGTCTATAGAGAAACAGAAGGTTTTGTGAATCGGGAAGGAGAACAAGATTTGGAAAAAAATAAACTAAAAAGTGAAGGTGTATCTGATAGAAGATGTCAGTAGTTTGGGCAAACCTTTTGGGAGACAATATTTTTGTTCAGCTAGCAACTGATGTTTTCACTAGAAATATGTACTGAACATTGAAAACCTGAAGTCAAATGTAATTTCACACAGATACCCAAAGGTTTTGATTAGCTCAACTATATGTGTAATATCCCCCTTAGACATCATTTTAGCAACGATTCAGTGCTTTAGCATTCCTTTTACATTTGCCAAACTTCTAGTACACAAGATCAGTTTATCATCTTATAGAGTGTGTTCTCATAAGAAATGCTTAATGGAGGTTCCTGGACATTCTGGACATGGTGAGAACAGTTTGGGGATACTGTAACATAAAATGTCAGTAAATATTACACAAGCATAGTTTCCAAGAATGGGCAAATAATGTTTGCATTCATTGTTAGTATTCCTGAATCCCACCAGATCCTATTACTTTAATGATGTCTTGTATTGTGAAGCTTCCTGATACATATTTCATATTGTGGATTTTAATCCTGCCTTCCAAGCATACTCTGTTCCACGACTTGTCGTCATTGTAGTGTTCAGGCTCGATATGTGATTACCCTCTCCATCATCCCACCGGGAGTTGAATACATGCTGTTTTAGAACACTTGGCTGAAGAATAAGGAACTAACCCTCACCGACAACGGGGAAAAGTAGTCCTTCACTTTTCATATGACGTTATTAAAGCCGTTCTCACAATCTCTACATTTCCTATACATTTTTTTGTCTACCACATTATGTAATAATATTATTTAATACAATTATGTGTTCTTTTTTCTCTAGTTCAACAATTGGAGTCTATTCCTAGCTCCACAATGAGACTTTCCTCTTGTTTTCCATTGTCCTGTGGAGCCTTTTTTTTGTTCCTTTCTTCACATCTGCTCTAAACTCGCTCAAACCCCAGGGCTTAATTATTGTGCTCGCAGTCATTCATAGAGAAGATTTGCTGCAGAGCCTAGGTCAGATCCCCCCTGGACAACCACTACACATACATACAACACTACCCTCTGCGTTTCTGGGAATATTTCCTTGGTAGTCGTCCAAAACGACAAATTGGTGTCATTACTACAGTCAATAGCAGTTGATTTCTTGTTCCGCATGAATGGAATTTCTAAAGACAAAAAAATAAATAAAAATATGTAAATGAATTGACATTAGTAACATGTTGAATTGATGCAGCAACAAACAGTCACCGGCCAGGCTGACTTAAGATATAAATGAGTCCTTTATTCATTGAGTAGATCCAGCTTAATTGACTACAAATTGCATCTTTGTATTCCAGAAAATCAGCCCTGTCCAGATATTAGCCAATAAAGCACTGTATAACAGATATAACAGATACAGACACTCAAGATGAAAGTATACTTTTTTTTTTTTTACAACTAGTTAAAGAGGAATCATATCGTCTCTAAAAATTACACTATGTTTGAAAAGAACTTTCGATATTATCTGCGACTTGTGTAAACAGATTTTTTTTCAAGCGAGGCTCAATTTGCTTTTAAATGGATATTAAAGCTTTAGCAGTTGTATTCACAATCGGGTTCTATCCTGGCACAACCGGGCATACATTGAGTTGGAGACAGAGAACAGAAACATAACAAGTTGTTGTTTTTTCATAAAAGTGCCAATTTCTATTGAAATGAGCACTTTTTGTAAAACGAAAAAAAAAAACAGGACACAGTCTCAACACTTAAAGCACTTCAGAAAGATAAAGTGCTTTAGGGGGTCTTGAGTGTCCCTTTAAGCCTTTAGTCCATTGCTCTTTTCTGAGATTTTAACAATCTAAAGACTCATCAGTCTGAATGCACACTAGGCCTAATGCACATTTTACCCTCTCCTACATTACTATAGCTGGTACAATTAGAAGTATGAGAATGCAGCATACCCATTGTCTGTCTTACATTGTTCTATTTGATCTATGATTTTTATATATATTTTTTTTTTACAAAAACTGTATTCAATTGAATTAACTATTTATTAACAGATCACTGAGTACTTACTTTCTCGTGGTTATATTTTTAAAGCCTTCCTTTTAATCTTCCTTCAGCACATAAGCCCCCCAGGGTATTTGTGTACATGAATGTAGAGAGGAGGAAATCTCGCTCTCTGGTCTGCTTCACTATACTCTGAGAGCAGTCAGAATATATTTAAACTCCATATATTTAAATAATATAATATTTCTAAAAGTCGGTGTTGATTGATCTTTCCATTATAGCAAATTAAGATGTGTTAAATAAAAGCCAGTGTGTATTCTAATTGAATAACGTTGCTCGTAAGATATTTGAATAGATCCTAATGCTTTCAGTCTTATTTTGCTAAATATATTCTGCTGTGCAGCTTTTAAAGTGTCATTCTTTTGTGTACACAAATTTCTGCTTTAAACGAGCTCTGAGATTCTCATATAATTGGAAGGGACACTCCACAGTACATTAAACACATTTTTTTATTGTGGTATATTAATAAAGAACTAGCACACATTGAAAAAAAAGTCACAAAGTGTATCTATTTCGAAGGTTTTCATGTGGATCTAATCTGCCTCCTTTGCAGTCAACTTGAGCCAGGAAGTGGCTGAAATATCTTTTGAAGGTCCTGGGTACTTACAGCTTTAGTTGTGCATACTCTGATCAGCCACGAATTTAACACCACTGATCAGTGAAGTGAATAACAATTATTATATTGTTACAATTGCACCTGTGAAGGGGTGGGATATATTAAGCAGCAAGTGAGCAGTCAGTTCTCGAATTTTATGAGTTGGAAGCAGGAAAAAAGGGCAAGCGAAAAGAAAAGAGTGACGATGGCAAAATAGTAGTGATGGCTAGACAACTGGGTCGAAGAATCTCCAAAACAGCAAGTCTTGTGGGGTGTTCCCAGTATGCAGTGGTTAGTACCTACGAAAAGTGGTGTAATGAAGCACAACTGGTGAACCTGCATCAGGGTCATGGATGCACTTTGGGAAGATTAGCTTGTCTGGTCAGATCACACAAAAGAGCTATTGTAGCTCAAATTGTTGAAAAGTGTAATGCTGGCCATGCTAGAAAGGTTTCAAAACACACAGTGCATCACGGTTTTCTGTGTATAGGGCTGAGTAGCCATAGAAGTCAAGTGCCCGTGATGACCCTTGTCCACCGCCTTCAATGGGAACGTGTGCTTCAGAACTGGACCATGGAGCAACGAACAAAGTTACCTGGTCTAATGATTCACTTTTCCTTTGAAATTAGGTGGGTGGCCGGGTGCGTGTGTGTCATTTACCTGTCGAATAGATGGACGCAGGATGAACTATGGGATGAAGGGAGGAGGCAATGTAATGCTCAGGGAAATGTTCTGCCTGGAAATCTTTGGTCCTGGTATTCATGTGGATGTTAAGTTGACACGTATCACCTATCTAGAGATTGTTGCAGACACCCCTTTCATGGCAATGGTGTTCCCTGATGGCAGTGGTCTCTTTCAGCAAGCTAATGAACCCTGCCACACTACAGAAAAAATGTTCAGGGATGGTTTGAGGAACATGACAAAGAGTTCAAGTTTTTTCCTTGGCCTTCATATTCCCCAGATCTTAATCCAATTTAGTATCTGTGGGATGTGATAGGACAATAAATCTGATCCATGGAGGCCTCACTTCACAACTTACAGGACTTAAAATATCTGCTGATAATATCTTGGTGCAGATACCACAGGACACATTGTCAGGGTACCTGAGGCCTCTACCTCCGAAAGAGGTAGAGACTTAGCCGTTCATCCATCCAGACGGTCTGATTTCCCTCTTCCTCGCGGTCTATCCGGTCATGCAAAGCCGGCCGCAAGGGAGTGACTCCCTTTTATAGCATGACGTCCGGAAGTCGACGTCAGGACGCCAACCCGGAACGACCTGTCACTCAATTGCTTCAGGACCAATCAGGAGGCCTCGGAGGCGTGTTTACTTATCTGAACAGGGCATTTAACAGTGCTTCTTTCATTAGCTCATTGCCCTGTTGTGGTTCTAGCTTGTTCTAGTCACTCAGTGCTCGTGTATTCTAGTTATCCTCTTGGTTTTGACCCGGCTTGTTTGCTCTACTCTGCTTATCTCTGTTACCCTTGATTCGGCTTGTCTCTCGCTTACCTGTCTTCTGTTACCCTCGACCTCGGCTTGTCTTTGACCATTCTCTACTGTACTACTTACGTTAGTCCGGCCATTCTAAGGTCCGGTATACGTATCTGGCTACTGTTTGTACTCTGCGTGTTGGATCCCTGTCCCGATCCTGACATTACGACAGGGCCAATGGATCCTGCAAGTACAAACAGTCAGCTTGCTTCTCCTGATCCTAGGTTTGAAGCCATGGATCACAGAATGGATCAGATGGCGCTAGCGCTACAGGCGTTATTATCTCGTGCCAATAACCCACCAGAGGAGATACGTACTACTCCTATCTCTCCTGTAAGTTCAGGCCTAGAGGTAGCCACAGTACATGCTTCTTCTCGCATTACCCCACCAGTACGTTATGGTGGGGCACCTGAGAAATGTCGTGGTTTTTTAAACCAAATTAGTATCCACTTTGAATTGCAACCTCACTCCTATCCTACAGATAGGGCAAAGGTAGGATTTATTATCACCTTACTCATTGAGAAGGCTCTGAGATGGGCCAACCCACTATGGGAGAACGATAACCCGTTAGTATATAACTATAACGCATTTGTAGCTGCTTTTAGAAGAACGTTTGACCCTCCAGGTAGAAAGGTTAATGCAGCCAGATCACTGTTGCGCCTGAGACAGGAGAACCGAACACTTGTGGATTATGCACTAGAGTTCAGGTCTCTGGCGTCAGAAGTCAAGTGGAATGAGCAGGCGTATATGGATGTATTTTTGAATGGGCTATCAGATGTAATCCTTGACGATGTTGCAACTAGAGAACTTCCTGAAAATTTAGAGGATTTAATTTCATTCATTTCTCGTATAGATGAACGTTTAAGAGAGAGACAGAACACTCGAGAGAGGAACCGGAGACCTTCCTTTAGGTTAGCCCCCGCATTTCCAAGCCCTGACTCCACGGTCTCTCTGCTTCCTGAACCTATGCAGATAGGCTATACCCGCCTCTCTGAGGAGGAGAGACAGCACAGGAGAAGGGAGGGGTTATGTATGTATAGTGGAGCCAGAGGTCATTTACTCTCGAACTGTTCTAACCGCCCGGGAAACGCTCGCACCTAAGTTTCTCTAGAGGACAGGCCTTGGGTGTTTCTATTTTGTCCTCTACTCCTAATTATAAAGATCACAGGCTTCTGCTACCAGTTTCTTTAACTTGGGAGAAGGAAGTAGTAAAGGCTATGGCGTTGATAGATTCCGGAGCTGCTGAGAATTTTATCGACCAAGCCTTTGCCACTAAACACAATTTCCCATCCCAGTTAAGGGAGACACCCTTGGCCGTTGAGGCCATAGATGGTAGACCACTACTGGACCCTGTTATCTTTCGTGAAACCATACCCATTAACTTAAATGTTGGTATCCTACATGTGGAGAATTTATCTCTTATGCTCATTTCGTCCCCTTCTGTTCCCATAGTTCTGGGGTATCCATGGTTGAAGAGACATAACCCTATTATCGATTGGGAATTAGGGGAGATACTCTCGTGGGGTCAGAGCTGCCAGGAGAGGTGTTTACGCAAGGTTTCTCCATTGGCTAATATTAACACACCTGGTAGTCCTACTCAGTCCACAGAAAAACAGATACCGTTCCTGTACCAAGACTTAAAGGCAGTATTCGACAAGAAGAATGCCGATTCTTTACCTCCACACAGGTCATTTGATTGTAAAATTAAGCTTCTACCTGGGACTATGCCCCCGAGGGGTAATGTATATCCTTTATCTGTTCAGGAGAACTCTGTTCTAGAGGAATATATTCGTGAGAATTTAGAGAAAGGATTCATTAGGAGGTCTTCTTCTCCTGCCGGGGCTGGGTTCTTTTTCGTTAAGAAAAAGGATGGCACGCTGAGACCTTGTATTGATTACCGAGGCTTGAAAAAAATAACTATCAGAAATGCTTATCCTATCCCATTGATTACCGAGTTGTTTGATCGTCTTAAGGGCTCCAAAATCTTCACCAAGTTAGATCTCAGAGGGGCATATAATTTGGTGAGAATCCAGCATGGACACGAGTGGATGACGGCGTTCATTACCCGGTATGGCCACTATGAATACACAGTTATGCCGTTTGGACTTTGCAATGCTCCTGCAGTATTTCAAGATTTGATTAATGAGGTACTTAGGGAGTTTCAACATGATTGTGTTATTGTCTACCTGGACGACATACTGATACACTCTAGGGAGCTTGAGACTCACCACAGACAAGTCAGAAAGGTATTACACAAACTTCTGCAACATGGCCTATACTGTAAATTGGAGAAATGCAGCTTTGACCAGTCTCAGATAGACTTTCTTGGTTACGTGATTTCTGGGGATGGTTTTAAAATGGATCCTGACAAACTCCAATCTATTTTAGATTGGCCTTTGCCCAAAGGACTCAAGGCTATTCAGAGGTTTATTGGTTTTTCCAACTACTATAGGCGCTTCATTAAGGGATACTCTTCTATCATTGCGCCTATTACCAATATGACCAAACAAGGGGCTGATACTAGGACCTGGTCTACGGAGGCTCTTGTTGCTTTCAAGACTCTCAAAGAACTTTTTGCTTCTGCCCCCATTCTAGTCCACCCTGATACGACTCTGCCGTTCTTACTCGGGGTCGATGCTTCTGAGACGGGAGTTGGGGCTGTTCTGTCTCAAAGGTTAGGGGTGGACAAACCGTTACACCCTTGTGGGTTCTTCTCTAAGAAATTATCTGGGCCTGAAAGCAGATATGACATCGGCGACAGGGAACTGTTAGCGGTCATTAAGGCTTTAAAGGAGTGGAGACATTTACTAGAAGGGACATTACACCCTGTTACTATTTTAATGGATCATAAGAACTTGTCTTATATTGGGGAGGCTAAGCGCTTATCCGCCAGGCAGGCTAGTTGGTCCTTGTTCCTCACTCACTTTAATTATGTACTTACTTATAGACCTGGTTCTAAGAACTCTAAAGCCGATGCTTTGTCTCGTCAATATGAACCGTTCACTATAACTGAGCCAGTCCTTTCCTCCATAGTTCCTAAGGGTAATATCATCGCTAACACGAATCTCAGGATTCACTCTCCGTTGCTTGCCGAGATCATGAAATTTCAGCATCTTGCACCCAAACAGACTCCTGGGGATCGACAGTTCGTTCCTGCCACTCTCCAACTAGAAGTGTTACGCTGTTTCCACAACAGCAAGGTGGCTGGACATCCTGGCATTCGCAAGACGTATGCTCTGATCTCTAAAGATTTCTGGTGGCCTGAGTTACGTAAAGATATTAAAGAATTCATCGGGGCATGTGAGATTTGTACCAAGACCAAGCAACCCCATTCGCTTCCATGCGGATTTCTGCACCCTTTAGAGGTTCCTGAAAAGCCATGGTCCTGTTTGGCTATGGACTTCATTGTTGATTTGCCTATCTCTAAAAAGCAGACTGTTATCCTTACTGTGGTGGACAGATTTACTAAGATGGCTCACTTCATTCCCTTACCTAAACTCCCATCTTCGCCCGAATTAGCGGAGATATTCGCTAGAGAGATTTTCCGTTTACATGGGATACCTTCCCAAATTGTATCTGACAGAG
Source organism: Pelobates fuscus (assembly GCF_036172605.1). NCBI lineage: Eukaryota > Metazoa > Chordata > Amphibia > Anura > Pelobatidae > Pelobates > Pelobates fuscus. The sequence continues at coordinate 19,998,177 of NC_086328.1, forward strand.
GTTCCCAATTTGTTTCCCGTTTTTGGAAATCCTTCTGCTCTCAACTAGGCATCAAATTGAATTTCTCTTCTGCCTACCATCCTCAGTCCAATGGAGCTGCTGAACGCACCAACCAAAAGGTTGAACAATATTTACGTTGTTTCGTTTCTGAACACCAGGACGATTGGGTCGGTTTGATTCCTTGGGCGGAGTTTGCACACAACAATCTCGTCTGTGATTCTACGCATTCTAGCCCCTTCTTCATGAATTATGGCTTTCATCCTTCCATTCTTCCTTCGGAGCCCTCTTCCCAAGGGGTTCCGTCGGTGGATGTCCATGTTGCCAATTTAAGGAAGTTATGGGACCAGACTCGACAAATTCTTCTGCACAATTCTATGCTGGTTAAAAAACACGCTGACAAACGTAGAAGGGCAGCACCGGTGTTTGTTCCAGGCGATAGAGTATGGTTAAGTACTAGAAACATTGGGTTAAAAGTGCCTTCCATGAAGTTCGCTCCTCGGTATATTGGACCTTACAGGGTACTGACTCAAATTAACCCAGTTGCGTATCGTCTAGCTTTGCCTAATGCCTTACGCATTCCTAACTCATTTCATGTTTCCTTGCTAAAACCACCAGTATGTAACAGATTCTCCTCCACAATCGCCCCTCCTCGCTCTGTTCAGGTGGAGGGTCAGGAGGAGTATGAAGTCAATTCCATCGTCGATTCTCGAATCTCCCGGGGGAGAGTACAATATCTGGTCGATTGGAAAGGATATGGTCCTGAGGAGAGAAGTTGGGTACCTCAGGAGGAGGTTCATGCTCCCCGTCTCCGCAGGGCATTTCACTCTCGCTTCCCTTCTCGTCCTGGTGCCTTCCGCCCGGTGGGCGTATCTGAGAGGGGGGGTACTGTCAGGGTACCTGAGGCCTCTACCTCCGAAAGAGGTAGAGACTTAGCCGTTCATCCATCCGGACGGTCTGATTTCCCTCTTCCTCGCGGTCTATCCGGTCATGCAAAGCCGGCCGCGAGGGAGTGACTCCCTTTTATAGCATGACGTCCGGAAGTCGACGTCAGGACGCCAACCCGGAACGACCTGTCACTCAATTGCTTCAGGACCAATCAGGACGCCTCAGAGGCGTGTTTACTTATCTGAACAGGGCATTTAACAGTGCTTCTTTCATTAGCTCATTGCCCTGTCGTGGTTCTAGCTTGTTCTAGTCACTCAGTGCTCGTATATTCTAGTTATCCCTCTTGGTTTTGACCCGGCTTGTTTGCTCTACTCTGCTTATCTCTGTTACCCTTGATTCGGCTTGTCTCTCGCTTACCTGTCTTCTGTTACCCTCGACCTCGGCTTGTCTTTGACCATTCTCTACTGTACTACTTACGTTAGTCCGGCCATTCTAAGGTCCGGTATACGTATCTGGCTACTGTTTGTACTCTGCGTGTTGGATCCCTGTCCCGATCCTGACACACATTCAGAAAACTTGTGTAGTTCATGTCTTGAAGCATCAGAGCTGCTTTGTCAGTACAAGGGGGGCGTACATGATATTAGGCAGGTGGTTTTAATGTTGTGGCTAAAGATATATATTTAGTTTATTTATTTTTTTTCTATTGAAGAAAAGTCCTCTTCAGCTGTTTATTTTTGTGTGTACATAACTTTTCAGTCTTATAGTTCTTGCATTTTACTTAATTATTTTTCCACATAATGGAAAGGATATCTATTGTCTGTCTTACATTGCTCAACGGGACATATTTGATCAAATATGCCACAAATGCTAAGTGCTTACATTTGAGTGAAATACAATATGTGGTCCTTGTTTCTACTGTGATTCTTGCTGCGATGGCCCACATCCTGTGATTTTAAGTAATTATTCAATAAATGTTGCATTAAATTTGCTGCATGCAAAGTCTTCTGATGGACTACCAGAGTGTCTTGCTTTCTTTTCTTTCCTTTCCTTCAGACTGGGTGACCTTGAATATCTGTCCTACTACACTGAATGAAACTCTTCAGAGTGAAATTAAATCCGTCAGATCCAAGTTCAAATCCTGAAATTTCCATCCAGGTTCAAACCCAGAACTTGGATCTGACACACATTAAATCTCTGAAATGTTCCACTCAGATTCAAACCCAAGTATTTCCTTGTGGCTTCAAATCTTGAACATTTCTACCTAGGTTCAAACCAAGGATATTTTTAACCGGGTCCAAAGCTCAAACATTCCCACCTGGAGTTAAACTCGAAATATTTCCACCAGGATCAAAGTATGAACATTTCTACCTAGGTTCAAACCAAGGATATTTTTAACCGGGTCCAAAGCTCAAACATTCCCACCTGGAGTTAAACTGTAAATATTTCCACCAGGATCAAAGTTTGAACATTTCTACCCAAGTTCAAACTTTGAATATTCCCAAGTATCTGCATATTTTTGCTACACCTATATTATATATCCCCTATCATATTTATCCTTCTCGCCTGCATCTCGCAATCCAGCTTTTTTGCCACCAAGTCCTCTGATCATTTTGCTGATGAGTCTGGGCCAAAATATGATATTTGTATGCAATGGAAAAACCCTTAGCGCAGCCTAACAACACTGTGCCATATACCTTTCACAAAAGATTATTAAATAAAGATGAAATCACTGTCAAAATTGTAACTGATGCTCTTGATATTGACTTTAAAATACCACTGTAGTCACCCAGACCACCTCAGCTCAATGAAGTGGTCTGGGTGCCAGGTCCCCAGGTTTTAACCCTGCAGCTGTAAACATAGCAGAGCTGAGAAACTGCTATGTTTACATTGCAGGGTTAATCCAGCCTCTAGTGGTTGTCTTCCTGACAGCCGCTAGAGGCGCTTCCCCGACACTCAATGTGAAAATCGCATTGAGCACGCAGAACATCCATAGGAAAGCATTGAAAAATGCTTTCCTATGGGCGTTTTTAATGCGCGTGCGGCTCTGGCCGCGCGTGCGCATTCAGTTCCCCTCAGGAGCTGACGTCGGAGGGGGAGGAGAGGTCACCAGCGCCGAGGGCGCTTATATAGTGCCAGGAAAATGAGTTTGTTTCCCTGACCCTATAGTGGTCCTTTAAAGAAATTAATGTATGAAACTTTTGCTGCAGGTAGTCCAGAATTTCATTTTTACTAACGATATTGTAAGCTTACTGTGGTATACCTATGTTGCTGCTTAGTCACGGTTATGTATAATACAACACAAGGAAATAAATGTGATTGGAAACATTTGCCTTTTAGCTGTACACCTGCATACCAATGTTTTGACACCGTTAACTTTGTATTTGTGAAATATGCAATAACATTTTGAGTGGACCTTTCCAAGGTATCATTAGCGTGCTCATTTTCTTCAAAACAAAAGGAACAGTAAATTGAGGTCAGCTGCTCCTTTAATGCCTCCTCCACGCGGGCTTTTGATAGCTATAAGTATATATGTAAGGTCACGGTAGATGGGATATTTTATGGAGAAATGAGAATGTCAGCTTTGAGCGAAAGTCTGCTTCGCTGACTGAACAGCTCTCCAAAGCCATGAGCGGTGATCTGCAGTGATTGGGTGTCAAGGACACAAGAAGCAAGCCTCTTCCATGGTCATAATACATATGTAGGAACAATATAAATAAAATGAATGAGATCACATTAATTTTCAATGCAGATTAGGCTTCGTGTTTGTGCCTTAAGGCTATTCTGTATTTAGAGTTCTGAATTTTTACTTATCTCATGTTTTTTTACGAACTTGTTGTCTAGAATTTTTTTTACCCTCTTTGTATTGCATCCATGCAAAGTGAATCTATATCTGGGGATTTACTTTAAATTATCAACACGAATGTGATACAATTTGCTGACCGTTCCAAATAACCTCTCTCTCTCCCTATATCTTTCTCTCTCTCCTTCCTGAACTATTGTACTAAATATTCTGACCTATTTTAAGTCTATGAAAATAAAAGAACTGAAAAAAACAACCCCATGAAATAATCAAGGGATAAATTACAATCTATTGTTTGATAATTATCAACACATTAACAGCTGCCATTAATAATGTCGACACAATCCCAATTTTGTTCCAATACTGTTTGACAGCACTTTTAACAATTATCGGTTGGGTGAAAAAAGATCCTATACCTTACATGTAGCAGTCAAGCGTAAGTGATCACAATCCTTCCAAGGAAGAATGATTGGCACAATAATGGGACCATCAGCCATTAATAAAATGTAACACCTAAAAGGACTTGATAATCCACAGAAAACAGTTATCTAACATATTTCTAAAAGTTTTCAAAGAATTAAAGTGTACCCTAAAAAAGTTCAAAGTGAGTAAAACAGATTGGTACTGTGTGTCTGTCTATGTGTGCTTGTCTGTGTGTGTTTCTGCATCTGTGGCTTTATGTATGCATCTGTGCATGCATATGTCTTCATGTCTGTCTTCCTCTGTATTCCTCAGTGTGTGTCTTTATGTACAGTGAGGGAAAAAAGTATTTGACCACCTGCTGATTTTGAACGTTTGGTGGTGACAAAGAAATGATCAGTCTATAATGTTAATGGTAGGTGTATTTTAACAGTGAGAGACAGAATAACAAAATAACAAAATCCAGAAAAACGCATGTCAAAAAAGTTATAAATTGATTTGCATGTCAATGAGTGTAAAAAGTATTTGATCCCCTATCAATCAGCAAGATTTCTGGCTCCCAGGTGTCTTTTATACAGGTAATGAGCTGAGATTAGGAGCACTCTCTTAAAGGGCATGCTCCTAATCTCAGCCCATTGCCTGTATAAAAGACACCTGTACACAGAAGCAATCAATTCGATTCTAAAACTCTCCACCATGGCCAAGACCAAAGATCTGTCCAAGGATGTCAGGGACATGATTGTAGACCCACACAAGGCTGGAATAGGCTACAAGACTATCACCAAGCAGCTTGGTGAGAATGTGACAACAGTTGGTGTGATTATTAACAAATGGAAGAAACACAAAATAAGTGTCAGTCTCCCTCGGTCTGGTGTTCCATGCAAGATCTCACCTTGTGGAGTTTTAATGATCATGAGAACGGTGAGCAATCAGCCCAGAACTACACTGGAGGGTCTTGTTAATGATCTCAAGGCAACTGGGACCATAGTTGCCTAGAAAACAATTGGTAACACACTACATCGTGAAGGACTGAAATCCTGCAGTGCCTGCACGCTGTTATATTAGCTTATTAAGGTTATAGCACCATGTTGTAGCTGATATCAGTCTATTCACAGCCAATTTCCCTGTTCTGTCAATGGTGCTGTTTGCCACAATTTCATGAGTGACTCACTATGCTTAAATGCATCCTGGATTCGGTTTGAAATGCCTGCCATATGAGCACAGACAGCAGGTACAAGTTGGATGGATCTTGGACAGCAAAGAAGGATGTAAAAATTGGCCTGTGATGTCACTGAGCAGTGGGCAGGCTTGTAACTGCATTGGTTATTGTAATGTGTTCTGGGACACTAGGACCAGGGTGTCATGTATTCATCCGCACATAAAAATTTGGTTAATGGCATTTACCTTCCTGACAGGAAAAGTTGTGTCGAGCAACATTACCGTTCAAACAGGAAAAGTTGTGCCGAGCAGCAATCATGCACATGGAAACCTGGTAATTGCTTTTGGGGTCAAAGACCGGTTACGGCCAATTGGATCCACAGGAGGGGTATTTAAACCCAATTCTCCTTTTGCTCATTGCCCTGTCGTGGTTTCATCCTGATGGTAATCCCAGAGTGTGTTCCTGACCTTGATTTTCTAGTATTTGACTTTGGCTTCGTTTTGACTTCCCTGAATTCTGGTATCCTTGACTTTTGGCTTTTCCTCATCGTTGTGTCTGATTCTGTGTTCCTGACCTCGGCAAGTATTTTGACTATTCTTGGAGATGTTAAGTCCGGCCATTCTAAGGTCCAGTTATACTTTATCCTTAGTTCTAGGTTTGACACAGTTCTGCTTGCTGGATAAACTCGTAATCCTGACATAGGGTACTCCCTGTATCATACATGTTGCTTTATATTTGTAAGGCGATTTCCCTGGTCCTTTAAATCATGACTTACTTTATAAAGAGTTTCCTGCTATTAATACGGAACACAGCAGAGAGACAGAGTGCTGTGTATATAGCTCATAGATGAAAGGACCACTTGGCTGAAAATTGCAGGAACGGGAGGGTAACATGACCTAAATCATTCTACTTTCTTTGCATCCATTAAAGCTATTTGATAACTTATTTCCTGATATGATTGCTCTCCTGGAAGAATTTTAATGATTTTTTTTTGGAAACTGTTGCATACATTCCACATAATGACTTGTTCTATCCTCATTGACCTGTGTCTCAGAGAGGCTCTGACAATGATATCGTTGGGCTTTGGCTTACTGAATGTGACTAGCTAAGATGTACATAACATTTTCCACTAGAAAAGGCAATCAATGCAAATTACCCCTACAAAAGTCTTAAAACGTCTTACGCTCCGTTACATCTAGTTAGAGTGGAAACAGACATATTATATTTCCCTTGCATTCAATAAATGATGACTATGAGGTTATAAATATAACACATATAAAAATTCCCAGTCTGCATTAGGGTGGCTGTATCATCGGAAATTTTCTCTGCATCATCATATCGCACTTTGAAAACTGCCCGTTCCTTGTGGTAATCATTGTAAAGCTATTTTGAATTATATTTGATGGAATAAAAGATTTCTAGGTATCATTTGCTTTATGTTGGGCATGATGGTCATGCAACATCATTACGAATTTCAAAGAAACTGTTTCTATTTCATTCACAGGAGAATGCTGGGACTTACTAAGCAAATCGAAGATTTTGATTGGTTGCTGTTATTGCATACTCCCTGAAGTATTTTTAATCACTAAAACTCTCATAGAATCTTTGAAAATCGTGGAGCAAATACCAGATGGCCACCTCCAAATTGAAAAACTGTCAGATCTATAATTAAAGCTAAGCTTAATATTGCTTAAAGGACCACTATAGGCACCCAGACCACTTCAGCTCAATGAAGTGGTCTGGGTGCCAGGTTCATCTAGGATTAACCCTGCCTGCTGTAAACATAGCAGTTTCAGAGAAACTGCTATGTTTACCTATGGGTTAATCCAGCCTCTAGTGGCTGTCTCATTGACAGCCGCTAGAGGCGCTTCCGCGCTTCTCACTGTGATTGAGAATGCTTTCCCATGGACTGGCTGAATGCGCCGCGCATGCACATTCAGCCGATGACGACCGAAGAAGGAGGAGAGTCCCCAGCACCGAGGGAGCATGGCGCTTGAGAAAGGTGAGTGTGTAACCCCCTTCCTCTAACTTCAGCCTGGCGGGAGTGGGTCCCTGAGGGTGGGGGCACCCTCAGGGCACTGTAGTGCCAGGAAAACAAGTTTGTTTTCCTGGCACTATAGTGGTCCTTTAATTAGATAAAACTGTTATTGAACTGTTGGGACTACCTTGCTAAAATATAGAAAGATCATTTTAATGTTGCTACCACTTTAAATTATTTCATCATTATCAATCATGAAATATTTTTATGTTATTATAACATCTTTTAAGGCTAGGCAACATATCTGGCTTGGCATTGTGGTAAATGCAGTCCAGAGCTATCTGGACCAAGGTTAGCCCTCACAGGACTAAACAGCATGAAAGATCTGATTGTGTTCATCTTAGATAGATCTTCCTGATATTTACTTACTATCACAGGATTACAAGACTTGTCAATCAATTCCTTTTAATTCAACAACTTCTCCCGGACATGTCATTATTATTATTATTATCATTATTGCCATTTATATAGCGCCAACAGATTCCGTAGTGCTTATATAATGTCACTGTATGTTTTAAAGTGGATCTCAAAACAACTTTCTATTAATCACTATAGCATAATACAACTGTATTGGTTAGGTTTACGATTCTCAGAATGATTCTGCAGTTTAAAGGATATTTTAAGAACGTTTATACTGATATCACTTTTCTTTTGCACTTACCTTGCACGCATATGAACTAATTACCTGTTTATTTTGTATTTTGTTTGTTAGCTTTCCATTAGTTTATTTGTAATAAGATGTTGGTAGAGAAGCAGGGAGGGGTAGTTTTGCAGCACATGGGTACCTTGGATTTCCTGAGTAGAGACGTTAATTATAATATGCATTAAACCAAAAACGGCACTGTTAAAGTTGTCTATTTTTTTTTAGGTACATCCTGATATAGTGTTGCTATTATTATCCAGCACAGTGTTAGTCAGAAGAATGATAGGCAATGTTGGGAATTGTAGTACAGCTCCCTGTACCCCAGCTGGGTACCTCCTCCAGGATCGCTTCCTAGCTGGAACCGGGAAACCTGAAGCGCTTCTGCCCCAGTCGCCGTGGCTTGACTGGGGTCCTTCTGGAGCTTGTCCTTCATGGAACAGGGTAGTGCGATAGCTCTAATGACCTTTTCTCCAATGGTGCTAAAATCCCAGCCTTCTCCCAAAACACTAGAGGACACTTAGTTAAAACAATGATTGCTTTATTGTCTCAACCACAGGCTTATATGCACAGACCACACTATAGGGGCTCTATTCAGAGAAACGTAAGCCCGCCCAGGCGTCTCTGTGTCTGGGAGATATTAGAGTCAGATATCAGTTAAACCAATTATCTCCCAGACAGAGAAAGTGTAAAACACAAAACACCACAAAACACACATAATACAGCTCAGCATCACCACATCTCATACATCCCCAGATTGCTTGTATCTGAGTGCACAATCTGTTTAAATAGCATCCAGATCAGAGGTGACTAGTCTGAGGTGGAAGTCAAAGATTTAGTGGGTTGTGGCTACCCTCTGATCCGGTGCACTATTCCATGGTGTCTGGGTGAAAGTCCTGGTCAAAGAAAACAACGGTGCTTTCCCAAAATACTTGCAGCTCCCCCAAGTCCACAGTATCTAGGGTTGTCACGCCACCTCCTTTACCTCCCTTCCAAAAAGCGCCCTGCTCGGTGGTACTGGAACCGTTCTCTTTGAAGTTTTCTGATGAGGATTGTAGTGATATATGACTCAATTTCTTCTGTAAACCTCAGATATTGCAAGTCCAGTTTTAGCAGGGTTGTCCACATAGAGAACTGAGAGATTTGTACCCCGACCAACCATTGCCTGCTTTCCCCCCTATGTTGCACTGGAATATAGGCAGAATTGGGGTTTATTCTCAAAACATAAAGGGAATTAAAACACAATCATCATTTATGCAAAAAGACAGGTTTAGGAACATTTTCCAAACCATTAGTAGTCATTAATCTGTATTTTCTGTATTTAATAATGAGATTTTCCATTCAATGCTATTTAGTGTTTAGTGAATAAATCCCCCTTGTGTCTAAGCTATTTCTTTTTACTGAATATAAGAAACAGAATAAAAGAAAATGTCTACTTCCTTAAATTACTTCTGTATTTGGAATTAACAAAACTTGTCACTAGACTCATAAATTCCATCACATATTTCACTGTGCGCCCCAGATACTATCAAAGGGACAATTTTTTTGTGTAGATCAAGACCAAAGACAGTTCATACAAAAACAAACAGTGTATAGTACAGACGGCTAAATATATATCTTTTAATGTCAAGATTTCCTTAAAATACGGTCCAGAGTAAACAAAATTTGTCATCTGATTTGGCGTTGAGTAGTGCAGACTGCAGAATGTGCTGTGCCCCTGAGGGGACATGCCAGATTGCAATTCATGAACAGGGATGCACTAAAGAGCATGAATTCACCCTAAATTAGTAATTTATCAAGAAGAAAATAACCGCAGGCAAAAAAAAAAAGCAGAGTATTGGTGCTTCAAAGCAGACTTCCAAATGAACATGTTTTCAAATGCAAATAACCACTTCGAATCCTATAGATGCACAAGTTATAAGGACAATTTGTACGTCTGAATCTTCAATTCTCAGATACCCATAAAAAATAATGTGGCAAAGAAATATTGCTACGAGTCTGCAGCAGTTCTTTCCCCCCGCAGCTTTTAAACTTGCTTCTTTAAATTTAACTGCAAGCATTTTGCATCTAAATTATTCTTAGAATATAACCTCTGAAAAGTAGTTGTCATTTTAAATTGACCGCTTTCTTGGCAAGAGTGATGTACTAACGTACTTTTTCTTGTTTTGGTAAAATATGACTGCATCATTTTACACCAGTCATTCGAAAACTCACCATCTCATCTCATTAAACGAGCTGCAATTCAAATATGGATGGGAGCTGTAGCATTTTCTCTTGTCTTGTCTCTGTTACATCATGTTATGAGAACTGTAAATAGCTGTTGCATTTAAATATGGACAGCAAAATAATTTTCAAGCGCTATTTTTTAACCCCTTAAGGACACATGACATGTGTGACATGTCATGTTTCCCTTTTATTCCAGAAGTTTGGTCCTTAAGGGGTTAAAGAACAAAATATTTTTTCAATGGTCCATTTGTTTTTCTTTTTTTTTTTTTAACTGAATTAATTAGGCATATAAGTGTGTGCCTGTCACTTATTGGCTTTTTTTTCTGCTGCTGCATAAGGTTTGGTGAACATCTAGCTAATAAATATGTTAAACAGGGGATACTTAATTAGGCTCATTCTATTGTAATTAATCACTTGCCGCAGGCAATCCACCTTTGCACATTTAGCACAAACTTTCTTTTTTGTTTCTTGGTATAATAAATAACAAATTCTAAATAATACATTCTCAGACACTATGCAACTAAATATTAAAGCAATACTGTCACTTTTGAGTTTTTCATGAAGATAGATTTTAATGAAAATATTTTGTTGACTGTGGTAAGCCAAATCGAAAGTGCTTGTTTTTTTTGGAGGAAAATGTGGAGTTTCTGACAATACACTTTGGGGAGAGGAGGATCAGTGACATTGGGGTGCAAGGGTTTTTTAGCCTCAAACTCTACCTGCAGCAAAGGGGTGCACTGTGCTCCAGGCACAAATGGCAAAATCAGTGTATCCTTTAATCCTACCTGCTTTATTCACCTCTTTCATTTCCCAGACCCAGTGTATGAAGCTTACACAAAGTGAGCATCTCATTAATGTGACAGGAGCATCAATTCTTACCTGTCTGTCTGGCATTGAATAATAGGGAACAAATGTGATTCTCATTGCAGTGCCAGCCCAATCCCAATCCATACAGTAACAGACTTGCGAATGTGATGAGGCTTGGGTTATGGAAAAAGTGACCTAAGGAGTAAGATAGTTGAGTGCGTTGTGTGCTTTCACTGTGGACACTAAGGAGGGAGAATGGAAGGTAATTATGTCTTCCTACCAGTTGGCCCAACTGCTCCCCTCTGTATTCTCCTAGTACAGGCCCCTTTCATACCCTACCCCATAAGTGAGAGGTAACTGGGTGGGTGAGTGTTGTTATATTTGTGTGTCTGACCTTTCTAGAAATGTAGTGTACTTTCAAGCATATGTTCTCCAGTCTAGTGCAGATATTTTAACTGTTTTTTTTGAAGAACCTCATCCATTTCAACTGCAAATGAATGAGGTTCTTCAAAGAATTTTAATTTCTTCCGATACTAAAATCTCTCACTCCATTTGGAGTTCAACAATATCTCTAACACCTTCACCTCATGTTCAATGACTCAACTAATAACAGAATACAGTATTTGTGAGTGTATTATGGGATTTATCCTTCCAATGGTTGAAACCCAAAGTATACAATATTTGCTAGTTGGATGCTCAGCAAGTGAACTGTATGTTAGGAGACTATGCTTTTGGTCAAAACTTTGTTCTCTGTATTCCAAGGTAAACAGCAGACCTATAAATATATTTTTATATAGGAACTATGGATCCATTAAAAAAAGAAAAGAAAAAAAACAGAAATAAAAGAAGGAAGAAAATTAAATCAGAAGATACATGACTATACTTTGTATGGTATATGTAGGATCGCCTTTTTTTTTTTTTTTTTTATAAATCACTTTCATTTCTTGGTTGTCCAAACAGGCTGATTCATTGAGGTACGGCCTTTGACTTTGGACATTCAGCTTTTTTTTTTTTACAAGGTCACAAGAAAGCACAGAAATAATTTTATTTTAAGACCATACACTGATTGATACACGTTGGTTCACAATGGCTCAGAGCTTTAACCCCAGCAATACATAGGGTTGACATATTTCACTTAAAGTTTTACAGCACCTGAGGCTAATAACTGACCAGACTGCTACTGAGCAGTGTCTAACCATGCAGAGAATTGTAAAAAAAAAAAAAGGGCACTGCTTACTCACCAGCGAGGAGAATGACCTGTCTGTCTCATTGTGTCTTTTCAAAGCCGGTGACCCAGCATTGATTTTCACACATGACCACTACTATGATGATATAGAATGGACAAAATCAGCTGTGATTTCTTGTCAAATATCTGCTTTACGAGATCTCGTCAGCACCTTCCGAGCGACAGCATATACATTTCACAGACCAAAATAGATTTTTATGTATCTTTTTCTTTCTCAGTGACTGTTAAAGCAGACACTTTTACAGCTATGATGTTTTTTTTGTGTATGAACATATAATACAATCCTCTGTTTAAATCTACGGAGTCAGTATTTTCAATTTTACACAAAGCAGACATACCAGCAGAAAACATTTTCCTGTGACTTCCAGCAATCCATTTTGCTTTTGCATTATGTTTTCATACCCCGCACCCTCCTCTATGATAAATAACATCAACTAATCTTCCAGGCTCTTTTGTTGAAGATGAATAATAGTCCCATTGGTTTAATGTTATAAAACGACTTTGCGGGAAAATAAAGTTATGAGAGTGTAGGTGCTGCGCATCATGTCAGAGACTCGGAATTGAATTGCACATTCGAAGAACACCAGATGTTGCACTTTGTCATCCCTACCTCAGCCTTTTAGGCATCTGATAAATGCTGAAATGTAATGACCATGGTTCATGACAGTGCCCCTCCATACATGCTGTGAGACAACTTCCGATGAATTATAACCTCTGTCTATTGGCATAACAAATTCTGGTGCCAATTAAAACTGCATTGCAGCTAGAAGATAGATGGTCCCAATCCACTGTAGAGATTCACTGCTGTTTAAGTAATGGCAGAAATACAATAGGAAAAAACAAAAAGTTGACAAAAACAGCGGACAAAGAATATGTAAAATGATGGTGCTTAGCTGTGTGTCATATTTTCGATGGAGCAACATTTACACCTTAGCAAAAATTATTTGACCCTAACAAGGTTGAAGACGTCATGTCTTCAGAGGTGAAAAGAATATCTGACTTATATTAGGGATCACACATTTATCCAACAATTCAGTATTTGCATTGAATAATAAAAATATTACATTTGACCAAAACAGACAGATCACAAAAGAAAATTGAGACAACAACAATTAACTTTTGTGCATCCCTGCTCAGGTCTCAAGCTAGTTTTTGCTCACGTTGCAGAGAGAACCTAAACAATTTGCATATCAGATAATCCCAGCCAAAAGGGAAGTCCAGAATCAATATGCTGGCAAGTTCCATTTGTATGAGACATACAGCAACCCCAGATGATTTGAGGTTTACATTCTTGAACAGTGGACATTTTGTTTAAGGTCCATAGGATATCCTGTGAAATCTGCGGAAAGCTGTGTCCATGACTTTTGCAATAAAATTATGTGGATTTTGCTCAATATGACATTGTAGTACTGTTGTTATGCATTGTGTGTACAAATAGCTACATCTTTCTGCTCTTAGTGGATTCCCTGGCAAACTCCAGCTGTCAAGAGCAAGACTGAATAGAGTCAGCTGGAGTAAAAATGAACATGTTGGCCTCCCTTCTACTTGTTGGAGTTCCAAAAGATTTGTAAATATTTTTGTCAGTGAAAAATGTTTGTGGAGGGCATCCGTGTCTTTTGCTAGAGAAGAACAAGTATAATACAAGTTATTATGAAGGGCTTATCTTTCGTCCCTACCCCACCATTCTGCAAATTTGAATGGATTAAAGACATAAACTTGTTTGGGAGAAAGCTGGCCCTACATAAGCTCTTCAAAGTGAGAGACGAGAAAAAAGCCAAAGACCTAGGCCTTGACACAAGGGAATATCAATGTGTCCTCGATTTGGTGTCCCTCCTAGAAACAAATGACAATGTTTCCCCCCCCACCTTACACAGATCTGCACCCAAAAAGCAAATTCACTCCCAACTTCCGTGAATTTAAAAATATTGATATGTTCGTTGAATCTACTACAAATATGATAAAGAATCTCAATATTGACACCTTTTAGGTTAAACCTAGAAACAATCTCACAAGAAACGAATGGAATGCAATAACTGACTTAAGGGACAATGAACAGGTGATTATTAAACCTGCAGATAAGGGGGGTAACATTGTCATTCTAAATAGACTCCATTACATTCAGATTGCTGAAAACATTCTCAATGATGTGAGTACATATAAAGTTCTGCCGTCTAACCCTACATCCAAATTCCTCTCCGAATTCTACTTGATAGAGCATTCGATCATGGCGTACTCACGAAAGATGAATATGCGAGTATCTTCGTGAAAAATCCCGTAATTTCTACCTTCTATTGTCTCCCTAAGATACATAAAGGCTATTAACCATTGACAGCTAGACCAATTGTATCAGGGACCAACAACTTAACATGTAAAGGTAGCATCTATGTGGATAAAATTCTACGGCCATATGTAGAGAAACTACCGTCCTATCTTAGAGATACAAAAGACACTCTAAGATGTATTACGTCAATCGAAGTACCACAGGGAGTGATTCTTTGTAGCCTCGATGTGGAGGCACTTTACTCCTCAATACCCCATTCAGGAGGGTTACAGCACGTCAGCTCCTACCTTGAAACAAGAGGTCCTAGTCACTCATGTCATACCACCTTTGTTCTTGACCTTTTAAAGTTCATTTTGACTCACAATTTTTTTCTTTTCAACAATAAATTTTACCACCAGGTGCAGGGGACTGCGATGGGGACGTCTTGTGCCCCCTCCTATGCGAACCTGCACCTGGGCTGGTGGGAAGAACATATCGTCTATTCAGAGCGTTTGAAACACTATATGGACTTCGTCCACCTTTGGAAACGTTACATAGATGATATCTTGGTCATATGGACGGGCACTCAAGAACTATTCATTGAATTCATGGAAATTCTGAATACAAATGATCTTAACCTACGATTGACCATGGAAATTGGTTTATCATCTTTGAATTTCCTTGACTGCACTTTTACTTTTACAGATCAACTAAAGATTCAGACTACTCTATATCGCAAACCCACATCCACCAATAATATGCTCAACTGGTGTAGCCATCACCCCAATTCACTCAAAAGGGGCATCCCAGTGGGACAGTATTTGCGACTCAAAAGAAACTGCTCCTCTGCAGAGGACTTTATAGAGAAAGCAGCCTTACTAAAGGCAAGATTTAAAGCTAAAGGGTATCCAAACAGATGCCTTAAACAGGCATACCAAAGAGCACTTCTAAGTGAACGTGAGGACCTCCTGGACAATAGTCCCAAACCATGCCCCCCTAAAATAATCAGATGTGTGGCAAACTTTGACGCAGGGTGGGACCCAGCTAAAAAGATTTTGGCAAGATTCTGGCCATTACTTACACAAGATCGACATCTCAAAGATGTGATTCCCCCACATGTCTCAATAACAGCTAAACGAGGCAAAAACCTCAGTCACCTCTCCAAACGGAATGCTAGTAAAAAAAGTTGGCTTAATGTATACGGCACCTACCAGTGTGGACGCTGTGTAGCCTGTCGTTACATAGATAAAGACTCCAAGTCCATTACAGACTCCTCAGGCACACTAAATATCCCTATCAAACAATTTTTAACTGCAATTCTACAGCATTAGTTTACCTTCTCACGTGTAAATGCGGTAAGAAATATGTAGGGAAAACAATACGTCCCTTTAAGAGGCGAATGATGGAGCATATTCATTCAGTTCCATCTGATAGAGACACCCCCGTGGCTAGACATGCTAGAGCACTCCACAGTGAGTCGCCTAGATGCTTTAAATTTGCAGGGGTAGAAAAGGTAATTGTGGGGAAAAGAGGAGGTGATCTGGATCTGATCCTCAAGCGGAGAGAATGCTTTTGGATACAGACACTGAACACCCTATCCCCTAATGGCCTCAATGAAGGTTTCACATTTACCCCTTTTATTGCATCATAATCCTTCATACGGTATATATTAGTTGCCTGTCACTAAATATATCTATTGTTTGTATCATTACACTAATATGTCACTTTCATGAACTTTTGAGGAATGTGTAACGGGTTCTATATGTTACTATAAGTTTATAACCACCTAGTGGTAAGTTGTGGTCTCAACACGATTTTTACGTTTATCCATTGTCCCTAATGTCATTTTTCCAATATACCAGTGATTTCACCCTGGGTCAGGTTGGGAACACTCTCACACATGTCATGTATTAGCATGACATTGTATAATGTGCTTGTTATCCCCCTGAGCTCCTGTGACTTCTATCTGGCAATAGTTTGCTGTATCGATACACTTGGAAACTAAAGGACAAGGTCTTCGTACGAGCAGGTACCCATGGCAACGCAATACACATGCGTTCCATGTTCGGCACTTAGCTCCGCCCCTCCCATGTCACGGATTGGGGCTTAACCACTAGACGGACAGGTCTGTGAACCAATCGAACCAATCGAAAGGACAGTGGCGGCTGATAGAATACCGCCCACATTCACCTCTGATTGGCTCAATTTTCTCTGTGTAGCATACTTAACACGAGCCCGCAGTCAGTTCCCTATAGATAGCCTTTGAGAAAGGCGCTCTTCATAGCGCCGAAACGCAGAAAATGAATTTTTAAATCACGGCACTTATTTCTTTATCACTGTTTGGGGTGTATAGATAGGTGAAGAGGGTTGGCAGCCTGTATGGAGCATTTCTCAGGGAGAGCTGGAGCTTATTCCTCAGATCTGGCATAATTTCATTGTAGATTTATTTGATCATAGCATCCAGTGAGAATTAATTTTAAACACTGGTTTTGGATTCAATCCTCTAATGTAGCCATTTACTGAGGCATCTGAGCGGGCATTGGTTATACTTAGGACCTATCTGACCACTGTAGTCAGTGTGTGCTATTACATACCACACTGAATAACATAGTGTCCTATAGTTAAACCTTTTGTTCTTTTTGTTTTGGGGGGTTAGAGTGTCTTAACTGGTGTCACTATAGCCTATGTCCATCACTCTAGAGAGCAATTTATTTAACCGGTCTCTCTCATTAGACATACCCTGTCTCTTGTGTGGACTTCTATTTCAGCTATAGACTACCTTGACCTCCTTCTACCCCTTGCCTTAGCTCTTCTCTGAGCTCCCTTAGCTACCTATTTACCCTCTCCCTTCCACAGTGTGTTTATTTATTATTTTTAACCCTTTTTTCATTTTTTCATTTATTTTAGTTCATGGTCCTGTATACCAATTAAATGTTTTTTTATTTTAAGTGACAAGCTACTCAGATCAGTATCTCATCAGTGTTTCCTGGACAGTTTGTCCTAGGTTTACACTTTATTCCTTTTTGTATCACAGTATAAGGGTTATCCCCTCTAGAGATACGATATGGACACACCTGAATTTATCCCCGATTCAAGGGATATATTCTCCTTTCTATTTCTGTTATGCATTGTGTGATGTACAAATAGCTACATCTTTCTGCTCTTAGTGGATTCCCTGGCAAACTCCAGCTGTCAAGAGCAAGACCGAATAGAGTCAGCTGGAGTAAAAATGAACATGTTGGCCTCCCTTCTACTTGTTGGAGTTCCAAAAGATTTGTAAATATTTTTGTCAGTGAAAATTTTTTGTGGAGGGCATCCGTGTCTTTTGCTAGAGAAGAACAAGTATAATACAAGGACAAAATCAAAACTGGAAAACTCTGCCTATCGTGCGTAAAATCATGACGTCCAGATTCCTGCCTAGTTCAAATTTTTATAATTTCAGTGGCATTGTAGGTCCACAGTTTATGCAATAATGGTTGAATTTCAGAAAATGGTATTGATCAAATACGAGTCCTTGATGCAGACCTAAGTCTGACACTGATACATTTGGGTACGTAAGGTAAGGCACGGACTGTATTGCTTGTAAACTTAGAATCTACAGGATAAGTAGACAGTGACTACATAGACAAGAGAGGCTATATAAACTTTCATTTCTACCCCCCAATAAGACCAGGCTGTCAGGATCGGGACAGGGATCCAACACGCAAAGTACAAACAGGACAGGGTACGTATACCGGACCTTAGAATGGCCGGACTAACGTACGGAGAGTAAAGAGAATGGTCAGAAACAAGCCGAGGTCGAGGGAACGAGAGGACAGGTGAGCGAGGAACAAGCCGGGTCAAGGATACCAGAGGGAAACAGAGTAAGTCAAACTAGCCGGGTCGGAACCAAAGGAATAACGGAAATCGCCAGAGCACTGTGTGACTAGACAGGCTAGAACCACGACAGGGCAATGAGTGAATGGGAGAAACAGGTTTAAATACCCTGGTTACAGTGAGTATACCCGACGAGTCCTGAGTGGCTTCCAGTCACTTGAGTGACAGATCGGTCCGGACTGACGTCATGACGTCGGGCAGCGTGCGTGACGTCATAAAATGAGACGGATCCCTCGCGGCCGGCGTGAGAGTCTCTAGGAGAGCCGCGAGAGATGGAGGAAGCCGACCTGCTGGAGGAGTAAACTACTAAGTCTCTACCTCTTTCGGAGGTAGAGGCTTCAGGTACCCTGACACAGGCTCATTATGTAAATCCATTTGCCTGATCTTTAAAATCTGCAGATCATGGATCTGAAATGAGCTTAAAGAGACACTATAGGCAACCACACCACTTCAGCTCATTATAGTGGTCCAGGTGCATACTCCCTCGTTCCTAAACCCTTCAAATGTAATTCTTGCAGTTTTTGATAAACTGCAAAAATTACTTTTGAGGGCTAACTCCATCTTAATGACTGTATACCAGACAGCCACTAGAGGGACTTCCGGGTTGTTAGATGACTTTTGATCACCTAACCGACGCTGGATGTTCTCACGCAATGCATGAGGACATGCAGCATCATGTAAAACCCTATAGGAAAGCATTATACATGTTTTCCTATGGGGAAATACTAATACGAGTGTGGTCACTGATGTGGATGCCATTAGGTCTCCCCTGTTGGCTGATGTTGTACAGGGAGGAGCAGAGGGGAAGCCCAAACCAGCACCTAGTGACATCAGTGCTAAACTCAGTTAAGTTTTAAGAACAGGTTTTTGCAGCATGGGGTGGGGGCACTATAGTTTCCCTTTAATTTGCAAGTGTGCGTAATCCATTGAGATTTACTTAATCGATTACAATGGAGGTGATTTGTACTCCACAAGCACAGTACAAATAAAAATAAAGATCTGCTCATTAATCATATAAAATATCAAAAAAAGATCTGTAGGGGAAAACAAAATCAAAGGCAGACAGAAGCTGTCTGATGCAGTTTTTAGAAACACATGTGCTCAGAAAACCAAGGAGTAATATTCCATACATGCAAGTATGACAAGATATGAGGACCAGTAATATCATTTTATTATTTTATTTTTATACTTTAAAGCCAATAAATTTCCTTTTTTACCAACCATTGGGAGTGTGTGGACTTCCTAATTTTGGAATTGGCGTGGTAACTAAACAAAAGGAGGAACCCCCCTAACTACAGGGGAGGCAACCTGAGGGCTTGAAAAAAAACATCAATTTGTGAGTGCAACCTTGAAACATGAAATGAATATTTAAATTTTAACTTTATTACACTAAGTTGTATTTTATGTTTATATTCTAGTGATACAAGCTGAATCCCTGGTCGATTTGTAGTTTGCAATAGTTGTATATGGTCACCAAGTTGGGAGGTGACTAAAGGGAAGCAAGTATCCAAAAAGCTAAGTTTATATTGATATTTTCCACGGGTGAATAGGTGGAAGTTATACTAAGTATGACAAGATAGTTGGAAGACCGGGTTCGAATACATCAGATATAGATTCAGAGTTAGCTGGAAAGGCTGTGTCAGAGATACACATTTGAAAAAGAGAAGAGGATTTTATTTGTCACAATTTTTTTCCCCTCTGGTTTCTGGCATGAATATACTAACCTTTTACGTCATCTGCCTATTTCAGCTAAAGGTAAGGCAGGTTCGTGTGACATCCAGATGGAAGAAAATAAATAGTACACTGTTCCCATATAAATCACTCTGTGTAAACTTCCAAAATCTAGCAACATTCTCGTGGGCAGTCAGTTAGAAAAATGTGCTCTCTGCACAAATTTTGTATTTTTTTGGTGTTGGTAAAATATATGAGCAAAGAATATATTATATAAAAATGAATTAAATGACATCAGTTGCAAAATGGAAAAATAAGGACGTATTCTAGAATGGAACCAATGGAAAATGGAAAGATGCACTGCTGACAATGCTTGTCCACAGTGCTTGTCCACTCTTCAAAGATCACTCATTTATCATTTCTGTGTGGATACAATCATTGCTTTATGGAACCCGGAGACACTGACACGACACTTGACTCAAGGACATTCTCAGCAATGTGTGTTATATGCATAGACCAACCCCACACCCAATCTTATATAGTCCATGCATTTTTACAAATTTTGGTAAATTATCATGGCACAAGATGAGCTAAAACCAGCTTGAGATCTGAGCGGGGACCCACTGAAGGGCAGGCTATTTCAGCGGCTGTCCGTTCTTAGTACACTCATGCACCCCATTTTTTTGCTCTCCATAAGTTTAAAGGGTAATCCAGACGTGGACCCCTTGCTCACGGTGCCCAGAGAGATATCAGCTATGCCTCACTGATTATGCCTAACAAGGTTGAAACAATCGTCTGGGGTTGCTGTGTCTCTCGTGCAGAGGGAACTTGCTGGCATTTCGGATCAGGATTGCCTGTATGGGTGGGACCAGTCTGATATGCTTCAGATATGTTCTCTCTGTAATGGCACAAGATGAGCTAAAACCAGCTTGAGATCTGAGCGGGGACCCACCGAAGGGCAGGCTAATTCAGCTGCAGCCCGTTCTCAGTACACTCTTGCGCCCTGCTTTTTGCTCTCCATAAGGTTGCTATCTGACAGTATAGTTTGTAAGTCGTATGTTCCTTTGAGATTGTCACTGCCACATGGCATTTTGTTTCAATATATAATATAGCAGATTGGGCAGTAATTCATACTTGATTGGGAACTCTAAATGCCATTACATGACACATTTATGGTATAGTGGTCATGCTACCAGGATTATGTGGGTGTTTACATTTATGCATCCCCAAAATCAATGCAGCCCAACCTGGATTTCAATGATAGCCTGAGAACTTTTAAGACAGGTTTAAGCCCAGTTCTTCTGTATGTTAAAAAAAGAACACTCTAAATACCTTATTGGCATCTATCTAAATTACCTTGTTACACCCCCTGACTGACAAGCTGAGAACAGGTCCTGTTACTTGCTGGTTGTTTAGCTTGGTGAAGCTGAACTCAAGAGGCAGTACCTGCCTTGCAAAGACTTCACATTCAGCTGTATTGTGAAGTCTGTAATTGGACAGCCATGGAAAGTCTGGTTGGGGCTAGAAGGGGAGGGCTTGTAAAGGCAGCAGACAAGAGCAGTTTTTAAAAAATGTTTTTAGATATAAACCCAATGAGAAAAATGCATACTTAAATGAATGCATTTATTCATTGGGTGAATATCTACTAAGCAGTGGTTTTAAAAATATGTATTTATTTATTTTTACAGCGGAGTGTCCTTTTTGAAAAAAAACAAAAAACATTCATATCTAATGTTATTAGAATGTTATTTTCATTACAAAAGA
This sequence comes from Pelobates fuscus, assembly GCF_036172605.1. Lineage (NCBI taxonomy): Eukaryota > Metazoa > Chordata > Amphibia > Anura > Pelobatidae > Pelobates > Pelobates fuscus. The sequence continues at coordinate 20,019,969 of NC_086328.1, forward strand.
AATCTACAAATGTGTTTTTAACGTCTTAATATTTTGCATTTAAAAACATGAATAACCCAACATTTGATCACATATTACATCATGAAGATAACTAAACTGAACAATCCGTTTAGTAGCCCCTGCATCTGCTCCCTGATTCGATCTTATCTTATCATTAATGAAAATCTCATTATAGAGAGTTGCTCTGATCTTGAGGAACTATGATTTTTATGAGTTTGATTTTTTTTTTGTCTGCTGAAAAAATATTGTCAACCATAGGCTCTAAGCCTGTTTTACCTTTGTACACTCTTATAATTCTGATTTAATGAGAGTGTACATCTCTAGTAGTCACTCTCGATCTACAATAAATTAATTCTTTACATACTGCCTTCTATTGTGTAAGAAATTATATGTGACTTCAAAGTAATTAGGTAATCGTTACAAGCGCCTCACGTTCGTGGCTGAACATATTCAAATCACTGACTCATTGCCTACATTTTTGGCACTGTTTCCCGCTTTGTTTATTTTTAATTTATTTTTTAATTTTTTTTGTTTATTTTCTCGTATTTTTTTTTCCCCCCAACGTCTTGCCATGCAATCAAATGTGCACCTCATGTAATTTTTAAAGGTTCCCTTTTTTATTTTTCTCTTTGAAAAATTCAAAATTCAAGTTGAAGCGCTCGGTTTATTCATTATGCATCGCGTTACCGCATAATCAAATGCTGTATTATAATAAAGTGTCATGCCTCCTGTGTTTGTATTTAAATGACAGCTTAAAGCTCAGATAACAGCTGAAGCACTAACAGGATTCTATTATTCAGAAAAGTGCAATATACCTAATATTCAGGATGCTAGTGAAATAACATATTCTAGTCATGCAAGCTATCCAGGTGTGTATTTTGTTTTTTGTTTTTTTCTAATACAGTTTTTTTTTTTTTTATATTTTTATTTCTGTCTGTTATGTTGATATGCATGAAGCAGTTTTTAAACAGAAGAAACCTGTGTTTGGGTTAATCAAAATGTTTTATTCCACAGATTTTTTTTTTTTAAATTCAAATTGAATTTAAAATTCAATAAAAAATATGTTTTGCGCGATTACATTTTACAGTGGCAATGATGCTGTGAGAAGTTTAGATCAGACTTCTTGATAACACTAAACCTGTATTTAAATATGACCCACTTTTATTCACATAATGTTCACATTGTTTTGATTGTGAATAATGTTTTAGTAAAATGTTGTGCAATATGTTAGCGCCGCATAACTGGTGATTTTAACTTTAGTGTTCATATACTTTATAGTAAATGACGGGTTCTATAAATTTCATAATTCATTATTTAAAAAGCTATAATGCCATCAAGGATAATAGATGGCCCTGTTTCATGTGTTGTGGATACGTAATTCTGGAATGTATCAACCCTTTCTTTTGCTATTATGGAAAAACAGGGCTGGTTTGGAGCAAAGGAGACGTAACTCTACTTTAAAACAGGATACATTGACTGCAGATTGAGTGGAATTACCCCAGAGCACCTGGAGATTAAAGAGGTTGGGGGTAAAGATGTCCAGAGAGTAGCTGGATCTAGACTCTACTCAGCTACATGGTAAATAAGGGTTTGGTTAAGAGGCTCAAAAAACATCAGTCTCATCTGGAGCCTTTGGGTAAATTCTGCAAGTTCCCAAATATGTGGCTGTGTTTGTCAGCTTGATTATTCACAAAAAAAAATGACTTTCTGGAGGACGGCTACATCTCACCACTCCAGTCTTTGTGTTATACAAAGTCCACTCCAACTGCAGAATAACAAGCCTCTCTGCCCACAATGTTGTATTATATGATCCGGACGCCTGCAAACCAAGGTACCGGGAGTGTGAGGCCAGAGGACCACGTCAGTGCACCCCTGTGTCGGACTACAGAGAAGTCTGGGCAAAACGGAAGGAATCTCCGCAGTGAGGCCTACGAAGGTGGTTGCTAGGACTTACCTTTATTGGGCATCGATTGAGCAGTCTGCAGATCGTACCTGCAACCTTGCTGTACTAGTGCTCTCTTGCTGTTAACTTGTTTTAGCCACTCTAATATGATGTTGTGCTTTCATAATTACTTGCAGTAGCTCATCTCACTGACCAGTAGTTAATGGTCACTTAATTTCTCTGCAGTTCCACTCTATGGTATGCCTGACTTCTGTACAGCTTAATCTAAAGGAAATGAACTAATTATTTTATATATCTCTATAGGTGCAGTACCTTCACCATTTCATGTAATGACAAATCTCTTGTAATGCCATGTTACTTCCTGTGAAATATTTATGTAAGTTTCCATACTACCCTGTGCACCACAAAAATAAAGAATTAAAACAAAAAATGGACTGCACACAGGAAGATGCTTTACTAATTCAAAAGTATCACCATCGGTGCTTCCATGATACAAGGTGGCAAACCTCAGATACAATTACTACAGGTAAAGAGAAACTTCAGGCACTCCACGATGTGTCATGAACAGGCTTTAATAGTTATAGGTATAACCGGTTACAGAGAACAACGTTTCGGTTGGACATTGTGTGGCCTAAACATCGTTCTCTGTACCTGGTTAAAGCTCGTAAAACTTGCTCGCATAATAGAGTACATGGACTTTACTTTACCTGTAGTATTGTCAACTTAGTTATGTCTGACATGACGGGTTAAAGATGTTCCGAACAACATTTGATGAAATAAAAATGTTATCCTCTAAACCTCGGACTGGTGTTATTTTGTCTTTAAATGTAAAGAACTTCGGTAATTTGCATTCCGATGGAAATGCTCACAGTGACATTTTACCATTCGACCACAGTTTAGCTCCTTTCACCAAAAGCCTGCCAGGAGTATTTCAGATTGCCCATAAAATGGTACCAACAAGCAATAAAAACAAAATAGCTGGATTGTTATGTTTCACTTTTCCTTTTTAAGTTAAACTTTACATATAACTTTTACATCTTTAAGAAGAGAAACCTTTATTTTCCATCTATTATATAAGCTACATTGCTATTAAATGTATACAAATTGGGTTGACATGTAAATTGTATCCCACCATATATTACTTATACGTTTTTATGTTTTTTTGTACTTTTTTTTTTTTTTTTTTTTTTTTTTTTAATTCTTTATTTTTGCTGTGCAGGTAGGTACATGACATTGTAAGCGCCACAACAGCGTACATAGTTATTCACATAGATTGAGCAGTGGCATGAGTGCGTGCACATTTTTTTTTTTTTTTGAATACAAACAATATATAACAGGCTTAACATTGATGAATATTTACTGCCAGGAAACTTTAGACCACAGTAATAGGATTGTAACAAGCGTGGCTAAATAGTGGGAATTCTAAAGTATAGTAAGCTAGACATCGTTTAACAATGCTATGTTAGTGTCATCTATACGGGTAACAAGATAGTGAGGCTGTATACAGACCTGCTTAATAAGTACTTATGGTCCAGGCTTCCCCTAATGTGTAGTTACATAGCACAGCTGATTATAGGGCACCCTAACTAGTAAAATAAATTGACCGGTTGTATAAGGAAACATGCTTAACTAAGGTAACAAGAATTAACAGGGAACAAGTTCCTACATGGTTTTTATGTGCTGTAAACGTAAGGGACCTCTGCGGTCGGTCTCAGGTGAGAAGGGGCCCTGGCATATATTCGATACAAGGCAGCTAGAGCCTCTGCATGCCCCCCACCCCCGACCTGGATGCCACTCAACCAATGCCCGTGGTATCTACCAGAGTCATGCTGGAAGTGAATGTCCCGCTTGGATCAGTCGTATTGCAGCAGGGCGAGAGTCCCATTGCCAGGCTCAGACGCCCCCGAACTGCTGGTCTGTTGTGGGTGTTGGGCGTACATGTTGCGGCTTGCAGTGTCAGTCCTGGTGGCTCCGACCTCCGCAGTGCGTCACGAGGCAGGCTCTTCGGGCTTGGAGGTACCATGTTGCTCAGAGCAGGGTAGACTGAGAGTCTCTGTTGATGTTGGCTGGGTTGAAGTGGGTTGGAGGAACACTTGCGGTAGTGCTTGCGGTAGTGCTTGTCCTTCAGCAGGTTGCCGGATTTTCCCGGTCGGGATGGTGCTTTAGGGCAGTTGCTCCGGCGCCGTGTTTGTCTTGCTGCGGCCATTTTGTGCTCTCTTCGTGGGTGCTTTTGTGAGCGGGCGCCATGTGTTTGCTTGGCATGTTGCTGCATGCGCCGCTCCAGTTTAGTCCAGAACGCCTCAAATATCGCTGCTAGTCTTGCAGTTTGTGCAGCTTGTTCTGCGTGGTAGTCTCTTGGGCCCTTTGTGCTCTCCCTGAGTGGCGTGGCAGTTACCTCGGCATCAATTTCAGGGGCACTGTGAGTCCGATTGGTTAGGCCGGGCCCGGAGCATCCGGAGCTCGGTCCTGAGCGGGGAACTGCAGCCCAAGTTGTCGCGTGTGTCCAGTCGATGGGGACCGGGATAACCCCCACCGGTCCAAAGGGGGGGGAACGGAGGTCCAATCTGCATTTTGCTGAGTGTTTCCGCGGCGGGAGAGCGGCCGTCTCCCCCACCGCCGCCATGCTTGCAGGCCGCAACTTCGGGAAGGTCGAAACCGGAGCGGACATCTACCTGCTTGGTGTCGGCCCGTAGGTCTCGGTGACCTCTGTCGCTTGGGCGTCACTAGGAGTCGGTTCGAGGCCTCAGCTCGTCTATAATCGCCGGTAAGCGCTTCTAGAAGCGGGAGCAGCCGCGACATGCGACCGCTCCACTCTGCAGTCAAACCACGCCCCCCCGTTTTTTTGTACTTTTTACCTATGATAGACATTTCTGAGTGCATTTTATAGCTCAGAAAAAAACAAAATAAAGCAGAAAAACAATATTGAAAGGGCAGTTACAATTACAAATAGCGATCTCCCTAATTCTCTGTAGAGAATACACAAAATGCAATTAAACATTTAATACTTTTCATAACTGTGACAATTTTGCACCTCATTAACATCTGCTGTCCTTAAACCCATATGTGCACCTTTGTTCCTGCTTCATTATCCTTCCTGTGGTCTCTGGATGACCTCTTTCAAGCTGCATGTTGATCCATCACCTTCTGCAGGAAGCATTTCTTCACAACAGGACTCGTTCAAGATCCATTTTTAATCAAGGCAACTCCACAGAAAAGAATAAACTGCATGGAGGGGACCAGTGAGTGGCTTAATATCCAATTTGCAATTATAGAGGTGTTATGTGAAATCATTAACGTGCTTTCAAAAAAATCATGCTACAAACATAAAAAAAAAATATTTTTTATTTTACTTGCAAACCTAAAACTACTCCTTTCTAGTGAGAATACATGGAATTGTCTTTCTGTAAAATGTACTGTAAGATAAATAGCAATGATAAAGCATAAAAACACAGCACACATTGTGTTTTAAGAATAATCCCCTTAAAACACAAGTGCAAAAAGTGCGGCGCTAATATTTGAAATATAAACACCGGTACTTACCCCTCGATTGTATGTTTTTTTTTGTCAATTATACATAAAATAAAAGTACATAAAATACATATAGTATGATATTGTAAGAGAGATGTGGATAAACACGTGAGAGTGAGTGGGAAAAAAACTCACATGATTTAGAGCCTTTTAGGGATATAGGCTCTAAACTCTGTCGCATTTGTGCTTTTGAGCTCTCTTCAATGGATATTTGGATTAACAGCTTCCAATATGGTACATATAGAAAAAAGAGAGAGAAACTCTGCTAGGTGTAGTACTTTCTTGTGAGGTGGTGAATGAGGCACACTAATATAAAAATGCTCACTTGGTTTGGAGCCTTTTCAAATATCCGTTTAAGAGAGGGTGTGTATGCCATCTCATAAGCACAAAAGCGACAGAGTTTAGAGCCTATTTTCCTAAAAGGCTCTAAATGATGTGAGTTTCTTCCCACACACTCTCACATGTTTATCCACATCTCTCTTACAATATCACACTATATGTATTTTTTCTTCTTTTATTTTATGTATAATTGACAAAAACAAAAACATACAATCGAGGGGTAAGTCCCAATGTTTATATTTAAAATGTTAGCGCTGCACTGTGTGTTTTAATGGGATTATCACCTAAACATTGAGTGCTGTGTTTTTATCTCTTTTTCCTGTTTGATATTTTCTTTGTAAAACCCACAAAGTACCTTCAGCTGCTATACTACCAAATATTTAGGAAACACCATATAAGTGCCTAGAATCACACTATATCGTATATTTTCTTCAATAATAAAACATGTACCTCAACCCTGTTTAGATATATTCCAGGAACATTTTTAATATAACATTTCATCTCTTATGTATATCACCCTCACTGGTGCCTACATTGTACATTTAGATTTCCAACATTCGTAAAGAATAAAAGAATTCTCCTTTGGTCTAGAGAACTCCATGTTTCGATCTAGCATTGGATACATTTTAAAGATAATTGAAATATTTTTTTTAATATAGCGTATACATACATTTTTAGGGGATTGACATAGAGTAGCATTGCCTATAGCAGTCCCATTTGTCTAGCAAGGAAATCTAATAAGAAAATTGGAGTACAGTCCTAGTGTATTATTTTAAACAATCTACTCTACTGCAGGAGTAAAGATTAATATTTGGTCAGGCCAGATATAATATATCCCTTTAGCAATGCCGTACTTTGACACCTGTTTAAAGACAGATTTGAAACGAATAGTACAGCCACCTGCCACTGATGTATTTGCACATATGTTCACACTTAAATACACACCTATAAACACGCCACCCACATACATTCTGGCACTACCCAACGAAAAACAGTGCCCACAGATATATTAACACTTGGAGACACCAGGTAGAAACAAAATTCACACACCGTGTACAGTTTGTACACACAGAAATACACAACAAATTCACACACTAGACACACAAATACACACGGCTTTAATTCAGAGACACAAAGAAACATGCAAATACATACAAGGCAGAAACACATGGAAACGCTTTTTTAAGGGGTTACCTGATATATAAATTTAGCCATGAGGAATCTATTTTTTTTAGGACAGTTGTAGTATAGGCCTCTTATAACTTCCCCTCCTGTAAAGCAGCATGAAGCTAACATTTTCTTGCCGAAAGGCTGCAGAGTTTGCTGATTTAGAAGAGTGTGTGGATTCTACAAGATAATATATGGTATCTCTTACTGACTATCATGCCAATGGGGGGTTTCTCCATTATTAACATATCCTACAGTGATACTGCAACTTGCTTGGCTGATACCCTATCATTTTCCTCTGTGATACGCAAATAACGTTGCTGCCCCTGACATTTTAATCCTATGTTTGTTGTGGGGGTTGTGTTTAGGAGACAGCAGTGGTTCTGCCATCATCGTATGCTACATTAAACATATATGTAAAACGACAAAAAGAGTAGTTAGTCTCTGCTAGAGAAATCGCAGGAATGGTAAATATTCAATAAAGACCCATGCATAGTGAAGAAACAAGAAGTCTGGTATGAGTGGGTATTGACCAAGATAGGTCATTGCAATCGCTCCTAAAGGTTACAATGGCAAATATAGGAGAGGCTTCTGTCCACAGAGAAAATAATTCAATGCTTTCACAATGTGACATTGTAGATAATTTATTGTTACCGATTCGTTAACGTTAAAAAAAAAAGACAATCGAGCTGGGAAGATTACAAACTTGCATACCATCCAGCTTTGTTGCTAATTGTCATCTTGATTAGAGATTGTTTTGTTCACCCAGTTGTTGGCCTGTCTTGACCCTAAACCTGCCTGTTCACACATACAAACACCGAGTCTACTTTCTGATGTTTTGGGTTTAATGAGTGATAAAAAAAGGGGATAGAATCAGGGACAATATCAGAAAGAAATTAAAATAAAAAAGGAGCACATTAGCTGAGGCAGATACAAAGTTAGCAGAAACAAGTTATTCAGACAGGTGTTGTCTCGTAAGAAAGAAATAGATCTGGGGAAAACTTAGCAAATGTGGAGTGCAAGGTGGTACAACATACTGGAAAGGATTTACAATAAAACAGATACATTTGCAAATTGATGTAACCTCATTTAACTTACTCCTGGCAGGGGGCTGGCTCGACAGGTATTAGCAACCATTTTTGCCTTGTAAATCGGCAGCCTTTAGCCTCAACTAGCAACAGGCTGGTCCTTTGGTCCTTTTCTTAGTTAGAAGTAGCTCTGGTCAGACATAGGGACTTCCATAAATATATATATATTTTTTTATAAAAAAAAACACAGTTCTATCAGAATCTACAACAAATATATTTTGCTTGTGGCATGTCTATCATCCACCCAGGCCAGGACTGGCCATTGGGCAAACGGGGCAAATGCCCGGTAATGACACTCACAAGCAAAATAATGGCAAATGTCTCCAAATGCTCAAAACTGCCCAAACCTTTATAACTCATGGGGATAAGCATCCTTGTTAAGATGTCTTTGGATGTCTCAAAGTCTGCAGGATTAGCAAGTTATTGCCAGGATCTTAATGAAAACCCACTTCTCCAGGCATTGGAGCAGCGTAGAGCTTTGACCATTCCTTAATAACCTAATATTGGTTGGGATTTGCCTCAATCTGCTTCATATTGTGTCCATGAGCTAAATCTCGTTATGTTCTTGCTCAAAGCCATCCTTTTCCGTCTTGTGGAGAAGTTCTACCGAAGATTGGAAAATGGAAAGTTCCTGGTATGATGATAAGGCTGCATTGCAGTTTTAAAGACTAAGTGTATCCAGATACGCCGTGTTAAGTGCCAGGGTCATTTAGGAGGTGGATGCACACAGTGCCAGTGTAACGGATCACCTGGCACCCCGACTTGGTACCTCCGTTAATGGATGCTCCTAGTGCTTCCTGAGGACTCCAAGCACTCTGGCAGACACCACAATCACCGAATCCAAGAAACCTTTAAATTCTCCCAAGCATATGAATGCTGTAGACCATTGAATAGGAACCATACGAATAGGCTTGTACCCCTAGCAGTCAACTGGAACAGCATACAATAAATCCTTCCCCCAATAATGAGACGACACATCACTTTGAGGTTAAAACAGGAACTCTGGACTGGCTCATCCAGCCTGGCTTTTATTACACTAATCCACATACAGGCCACACCCAGGGGGAGGCATAAAATAACCAATCACATACATGGTTCAGCCCACACATCCCCTCCCCTCAGATAACATTAAACTCAATTATCCGGTACACTTTTCCAGCCAAGTTCTGGATGTATCCCAAAACCCGGGGGTACACCTTTAAATCCAGCATCGCTGGATAGCCCTTATTCAGGGGGACAACATATCCAAAATTCAAGTAATTCGGATGAATGGTTCGTGAGATATGGGGTTCCAAAGATTTGACCGACCGCATGGGTAAAGTATCCGAAAACAGTTCCATGCATTTTGGCCCTGCGGTCGGTCACAAACAAGGGAATGAAAACAGGCGAATTGCCTGTGTTATAGAGCCTGGAGAGGGTTTGAATGAATTCCCTTGTTTATGGGGCTCTTTCTACCGAACGGCGGTTCATTCGGTAGTTTCCATACGAATTTCTGGAAGTATGGAGGTCTCAGCGGTGTTTGCCTAGTCAAGTGTCTGATTTTAGTTCCAGACACTCGACGGCAAAACACCGCTGTTCGGTAGTTTAAGATGGCCGCCGCCACGTGTTTGTTTCCCGAATGGCGGCCACCCAGAGGACAAAGACCACACTGCACTGATTGCCAATTACCTGTTTGCAACATTGTTGCAAACGGTAATTGGAGGCACACTCATTCCTGGGTGGTCTGGTTGTTCGGTAGTTTCACTCAATATACTGAATGGAGTGATTCTACCGAACAATCAGAATGCTGCATACAAATCACCCAGGATAAACTTAACACATCTATAAATACATATATAATATTACAGGCAGTACACTTGAATATGCTTCACAGTCTTAAAGGGACAGTAGTCCCAAAAGTCCCAATATGTCCATAGATGCTGTTAAAAGGGCCAGTAGCAGCAATATACAGTACAATATGCCCCAAATAACCCAGGGGCCATAGTCAGTAGGTAGGAGGCTAGCAAACAGGCTTCTCCAGGGCCCAGTGGCGAGGTTGGTTTCGCCACATTTCTCCCCTTTTCCAAACATACTAACAGGGTACCTGACCTCTTGCCGGTCAGTGCCCTTGTTAGTCCAGCAGCCCACCCACAAAACAGAAACAGCAGTACAGTCCACCCACAATGAATGGTTACTACACCTGAGTAATGGAAAAACTTGTCCAGGTCCAGGTGCCTCACCCCGGCTGTGTGGGGGACTGGTAGGCTGTTTTGGTGGGTTGCTGAGTGGGCAGAGACCAGCGGTACTCTGCCCTGGTGCCAGCACTACTACAGGAGTAGTCTGGTTGGAGCCTGGTTGCTGGAGACCGACTGTCTCCCCTTTAGCTGCGCAGCTCTGCTGCTGGAGACCGACTGTCTCCCCTTGAGTTACACCGCTCTGCTGCTGGAGACCGACTGTCTCCCCTTGAGTTACACAGCTCTGCTGCTGGAGACCGACTGTCTCCCCTTTAGTTACACAGCTCTGCTGCTGGAGACAGACTGTCTCCCCTTTGGCTAAACAGCCCTGTTGTGGGGGGGCAGGACCGACCGTCCCTACCCCCTGTGCTGGAAGTGCAGAGACCACGGTCCCATCTGCACAGGTGTGGGGCTTACAGTCTCCCCCTGGTACATTAAGCTGCCGCTGGGGAGAGGTGGTAACCAGCTCCTCTCCCATTAGAACACTCTGCCCATTGATGATCCGCCGCTGGGGAGAGGTGGTAACAATCTCCTCTCCCATTAGAACACTCTGCCTATTGATGATCTGCCGCTGGGGAGAGGAGGTAACAATCTCCTCTCCCATGCCTACTTTCAGTCTTTGTGGAGGGAGACCGACTGTCTCTCCTCCCAATTCAGTGTCCTGCTGCTGGGGAACGGAGACTGGGCTCTCTATTCCCAAAAAATCACGCTGCTGCTGGGGGGTAGGACCAACTACCTCTGCCCCCTGCAACTCAGCCTGCCGCTGGGGAGGGAGGACGCTGCTCTCCTCTCCCTGCACTTCACACTGCCTTCCCGGCATATCACTCTGCTGCTGGGGGGTAGGACGGCCCCTTCAGCTCCCTGTAACTTGGGCGCAGAGACCACGGTCCCATCTGCGCTGGTGAGGGGTTTACTGTCTCCCCTTGGTGGGTTAGGTTGTCGGTGGGGAGAGGGGGTAACAAACTCCTCTCCCTTACACACCTTCAACCGCTGGGGAGAGGGGATAACAGGCTCCTCTCCCTGCACCGTAGACTGCCGCTGGGGAGCAAGAACGGCACTTTCAGCTCCCTGTAACGCACACTGCCGCTGGGGATCTGGGCCGACTGCCCAGCATCCCTGTAGGGCCGGTAGAGAGACCGCAGTCCCATCTCCACCTGCCATCTGTGGGTCTTCCCAGGACCAATCCGTGAGGCCCCGCAACATTTGTGAGTAAGGGCCCGGTGGAGAGACCTTGGTCCCATCTCTACCTGCCTGTTGTGGTTCCTCACAGGACCAGTCTATGAGGACCCCCACTTCGGGTTCCTCCCGCCGCCTCAGGGAAAGACGGCTAACCTCCTCGGATGCAGCCTCTACTCGGCTGCTGTACCGCTCCTGCTGCTGAGCATACTTCCTCTCTTTTGCCAACCGGAATTCTCGGTCCAGCCTTGTGTTTCGCTCAGCCATGACCTGGTTCCAGATCACCCGGCGTGTCTCCATGGGTATATCATCCCCATACTCGGCCACTCGCTGCCTCACCTCGGCCAGCCAATCATCTCCAGAGCCAGAACCTTCCATACTTGTCTGCTCCCAGGGGCGCTGCACGACTGCTAGCGTTGCCCTCAATTTGTAATCCAAACGAACTGTGTCTCCGAGCTGCTTTACCTCGCACTAGGACGCCATCCCACCGCTTGCCACCAATGTAACGGATCACCTGGCACCCCGACTTGGTACCTCCGTTAATGGATGCTCCTAGTGCTTCCTGAGGACTCCAAGCACTCTGGCAGACACCACAATCACCGAATCCAAGAAACCTTTAAATTCTCCCAAGCATATGAATGCTGTAGACCATTGAATAGGAACCATACGAATAGGCTTGTACCCCTAGCAGTCAACTGGAACAGCATACAATAAATCCTTCCCCCAATAATGAGACGACACATCACTTTGAGGTTAAAACAGGAACTCTGGACTGGCTCATCCAGCCTGGCTTTTATTACACTAATCCACATACAGGCCACACCCAGGGGGAGGCATAAAATAACCAATCACATACATGGTTCAGCCCACACATCCCCTCCCCTCAGATAACATTAAACTCAATTATCCGGTACACTTTTCCAGCCAAGTTCTGGATGTACCCCAAAACCCGGGGGTACACCTTTAAATCCAGCATCGCTGGATAGCCCTTATTCAGGGGGACAACATATCCAAAATTCAAGTAATTCGGATGAATGGTTCGTGAGATATGGGGTTCCAAAGATTTGACCGACCGCATGGGTAAAGTATCCGAAAACAGTTCCATGCATTTTGGCCCTGCGGTCGGTCACAAACAAGGGAATGAAAACAGGCGAATTGCCTGTGTTATAGAGCCTGGAGAGGGTTTGAATGAATTCCCTTGTTTATGGGGCTCTTTCTACCGAACGGCGGTTCATTCGGTAGTTTCCATACGAATTTCTGGAAGTATGGAGGTCTCAGCGGTGTTTGCCTAGTCAAGTGTCCGATTTTAGTTCCAGACACTCGACGGCAAAACACCGCTGTTCGGTAGTTTAAGATGGCCGCCGCCACGTGTTTGTTTCCCGAATGGCGGCCACCCAGAGGACAAAGACCACACTGCACTGATTGCCAATTACCTGTTTGCAACATTGTTGCAAACGGTAATTGGAGGCACACTCATTCCTGGGTGGTCTGGTTGTTCGGTAGTTTCACTCAATATACTGAATGGAGTGATTCTACCGAACAATCAGAATGCTGCATACAAATCACCCAGGATAAACTTAACACATCTATAAATACATATATAATATTACAGGCAGTACACTTGAATATGCTTCACAGTCTTAAAGGGACAGTAGTCCCAAAAGTCCCAATATGTCCATAGATGCTGTTAAAAGGGCCAGTAGCAGCAATATACAGTACAATATGCCCCAAATAACCCAGGGGCCATAGTCAGTAGGTAGGAGGCTAGCAAACAGGCTTCTCCAGGGCCCAGTGGCGAGGTTGGTTTCGCCACAGCCAGTGTTTCCAATCAATAATCAATGGAAGAGTGATTAATAGTGACTGTACAAAATAGCTTCATAGAGAAACAACATTATTCTTGGCTGACAGAGGACTCTGAATCGGAAGATTCATTAACTCCCTCTGCAAAACCTGAACCGCTGTAAGAAATGAGATAGAGAAAATAAGGTGTGGCTCAAAGTCTTAAAGCGTCTTTTCACTTTGCAGGCTATGCTGCTAAATTCATCCTTATTTTTCTCCTTGTTTTTATTCTTAAATTGAACTTAGTTTTTTAGTTATACACCAGAAAAAATAAGAGCCCCTTTTTTCTCATGGGAAGAGTGATTTCTGGTAATGGGCGGGGCTTAAGCAAAGTTCCATTTTAAATGCTAAGCGGATTTACCCACAATCCATCAGTCAATAGTGTGGACATCATGGACAGAGGAAAACAAAATGGAGGCGTCCAAGTATTAAGATTCAGCACAAGGAAGAAAAGATAATAAATATAAATAAAGGCATGTGACAGTGGGGGATGGAGGGGGGAGTAAATTCATTAAGATGCAAGGGCATAAGGAAAAGAAAACCAAAATAAATAAAAACATAACAGGATATCTTTAAGTATCTTAATAAAAATAATTAAGTGAGAAGCTGTCTTTAACACAACGTACAAAGCAATTTACACACATTTTAATTAGTATGCTTGAGGGACTTACAATAATGCTTTCTACCAATCCCTTGGCTCAGCATTGGAAGATTAAAAAGGTAGTTTGTAACGGGAGTTGGGGGGGGGCTCCAATGGGAGCAGCAAATGTGCATGATGGTGTCACAGCATCTTCAAACGTTATGGACTCGGATCCATGGAATAGGAGTGCTGTTCATTCAAGTTCTTCCGGACACTAATAGTTGCAACAAGCATAATAAATTCATCAGGCCCAGGACAACTGCCCAACAAATTGTTTATTATAGCAGCAATGATTTTCTCAGAGCAGCGAAGACTACTTTAGGCACAGGTAAATACAATCAAACATCAAACAAATATACTTTGTGTGATATTATATTACAATGGAAGAGCGGCCCACTTTGTGTTAGGAATAGAAAGCTGTATTCCTAACTATAAATTGTTCCCGTGCACCACCCCCACCAGCAAATAAAGGATTAAAAATCATTTTTACACTCACCTTATTCCAGCATAGAGGTCCCTCGGTTCTGGTTCCATCTCCTCCAATGTCACAGCTGGGAGGAGCCAAATAAGCATGCGCAGCGAGCGCCTTGCATGCATTATGATTTGAATCACTCCTTTCCAATGAGGGATTTGAAGACTCTGGATGTCATCATGCAAGGCAGGAAGTGCCTCTAGTGGTTGTCTGATAGACAGCTGCTGGAGGCAGTCTTAACTCTGCAATATAAACATTGCAGTTTCTCTAAAACTTTGTTTTCGATTGCTTGGTTAAGGTGACAGGGACACTACACTCAGACCACTTCAATGAGATGAAGTTGTTTCGGTGCCTATAGTGTCCCTTTAAAAAAATGGGTTCTAAAACTAAATTGGCTTCTTCATCGAGGGATCTATGTGTAAACCGTAAACATTTTTTTTTTACTTTTCTGCTAGTAGCTGACGTTATTTACCCTGAAATATTTTTCTTTTTTAAAAAAGAGATGAAGGATTTGAAAGGATTCTGAGTCGTACATAAGATATTGAAGCGCGCTTAACGATTTTCATCGCCATTCAAAAGGTCTTCCTTTTGGAGTCTATCAAGTTGCTGTAAAAATAAACATCAAATTAAACTCTTCATTTAAAGCATCCTGGAATATAAATGTCAACACACATCGTGGGAAAAAAAATATTTTAAAAAAATCCAATGAAATGCAAAAACCAATGCTTTTTAAATTATCGCAGTGTTCTGTGTTATGACATTAATGTGAATCACCGAGAGCAGCTAATTTGTGAGCCTTCCATGGTCTCTACATTTGGAGAAGGTCTGTTTCATTATATTTTTCCGTTTGCCGCTGTTTCACTTAATGCATTATTGCAGAGCTATTTTGGCAAGGCAACCGCTCACAAGACATCAACCCTATGTTTATTTCTCAATAAATATATAGAAAGTGGAATTGTGATGAGGTGTCACCAGGTCAGCTTCTCAAGTCTACAAAAAGAATTCCACAGTATATCGACACTCGCAAGCATTCACTGCCACCGTCTCATTCAGGGGTCATCACATCATATAATCCCAAAAGAGTATGTTTCCTTAATCCTCCAGCCTCTTTTCATGAATACATAGTAAGTTTAAAATGATACGGCTCGCTTTGGGAGACTATTGAAACATTTATTCTATCCAAAGCATTAACTCTATGCATTTCAGATCCCAGGCAAGTATGGTCAACTGATCAATCGTGTAGTCTACGTTTCTTTCCTCGACTAGTCTGGCAATAAAGTGGTTATTCCTTATTGACTTTGGACCAGTGGTTGCTTGTGATTTCTAGCTAAACTGTTGCTAAATATAGGTTGTCCATCATCTAGTCTTGGGCAGACTAGATGGGCAGAATGGTTCTTATCTGCCGTCACATTCTATGTTTCTATGTTTCTATCATTGTGATGGTGTTGGTTGCATCACTAAGCCGAGAACAGAGTGACAGCAACTTCTAATTATGGATTACAAAAACAAAATAAAACAGCAAATTGTTGCAGAGAATAAGGTTAAAGGATCCTTAAGATAAATATAACTATGCAAATTACCCCAACTTTTTTGTTTGTCGTTTACTGAAAAATTGGGCTGATAAACAGTTTTAAAGACTGTATAGTATTAGTGATGTCCTGAACAGTTCTCTGGCGAATAGTTCCTGGCGAACATAGCTTGTTCGCGTTCGCCACGGACGGCGAACATATGCGATGTTCGGTCCGCCCCCTATTCGTCATCATTGACCCTGTACCTCACAGTCAGCAGACACATTCCAGCCAATAGCCGCAGACCCTCCCTCCCAGATCCTCTCTCCTCCTAGACAGCATACAATTTAGATTAATTCTGAAGCTGCATTCTTTTTTTTTTTTTGTATTCTTTTAATTTTTTTAAATTTTTTTTAGACAGAAGTGTGTTATATTTGAGCATGCTAGGCTGAACGTGCGTATATCATGGCTAGTTGCACTGAGTATATAGCAGTACATTGTTGTGAAAGATGGCTGTCATGTTTAGGGTGTAGCTTGCACATTATCAACTGTGTATTTATATCAGCAGCTCCACCACTAGTTATAAATCAAGTGTGAGTCGCCCCATGAGATGAGACTAGTGAATAACATAATACATGAACGGTTAAGGTAAAGGCATGTAAGGAACTACGACAATAAACTCTTTAGGAGGTGAAATAATGACATGATTAAACGCTTGTTACTTTACGATTAGTTAATGTGCAGAGAGCAGTTCATGTGATCAAAGGCATGGTGTGGAGGATCGGCTATAGTGGGACATGCTTGGCAGGCTGCTGTTTACTGCTTGTGCTCATCCGATCCCTTCTGGGCGCCAAGTGCAGAACCTGGGAGTCCCTGATACCTGGAACAACAAAGGCAAGTCTCTGGCTGAGTGCCGGGTTCGCGGCTTGAGGTGGTGGAAGCTTGTTTTGTCGGGTGGTCGGATCTGTCCCGGTCAGGCCCGGACTGGCCATCGGGCACACCGGGCAAATGCCCAGTGGGCCGCGATGGCCGTGGGGCCGAGGCCGGCAGGGAAAGTCCCAGGATCTCCCCTGCCTGTCTATGCAGGGCCGGCACTATCCGAGCGCTGGCCCCGCTGTTTTCAATGATGGGCCGGTGGGGAGATCAAAGATCTCCCTCACCGGCCCACATACAGTATATTCTGGCCACCAGCAGGGAGAGAGGGATGGAGCCAGGAGAAGACCCAGTGGAGCTCTATCTTGCAGCTCCGCTGGGTTCCTCTCGCGAGATCCGAAGCATTGTCATGGCAACAACCGGATCTCGCGAGAGTGAACTCTAGCCCGCAGGCAGGCTAGAGTTCACTCACCCACTGGATCACCAGGGATGGTGTCACCGTGCCGGTTCCCCCCTCCCAGATACCACCATGCCGGTCCCCCCTCCCAGGCTAAAAGGTAAGAAGGGAGGGGGGGACATAATGCCTACTTGTTTTTTGTTTTTATCTACCCCCCCAAACACACACAGCACTCTAACATACACATCACACACAGCACTCTCACACCCATCATCCACAGCACTCTCACACACAGCACTCTAACATACACATCACACACAGCACTCTCACACCCATCATCCACAGCACTCTCACACACAGCACTCTAACATACACATCACACACAGCACTCTCACACCCATCATCCACAACACTCTCACACACAGCACTCTAACATACACATCACACACAGCACTCTCACACCCATCATCCACTGCACTCTCACACACAGCACTCTAACATACACATCACACACAGCACTCTCACACCCATCATCCACAGCACTCTCACACACAGCACTCTAACATACACATCACACACAGTACTCTCACATCCATCATCCACAGCACTCTCACACACAGCACTCTAACATACACATCACACACAGCACTCTCACACACAGCACTCTCACACACAGCACTCTCACACACAGCACTCTAACATACACATCACACACAGCACTCTCACACACAGCACTCTCACACACAGCACTCTCACACCCATCATCCACAGCACACTCACACACAGCACTCTAACATACACATCACACACAGCACTCTCACACCCATCATCCACAGCACTCTCACACACAGCACTCTAACATAGACATCACACACATCACTCTCACACCCATCATCCACAGCACTCTCACACACAACACTCTAACATACACATCACACACAGCACTCTCACACACAGCACTCTCACACACACAGCACTCTCACACACAGCACTCTAACATACACATCACATACAGCACTCTCACACACATCACACACAGCACCCACACACACAAATCACCCACAGCACCCTCACACACATCACCAGGGCCGTTTGAAGGAATTTGAGGGCCCCAAGCAAAATAGACATGGAGCCCCCCCCCCCCATGCCCTCCCCACCTTACGCACGCAAAGCCTACAGGAACCCCATAATTAATACACCCCCATAATATACACCTCCCATGATTAATCCACCCCCCCATAATTAATCCACTCCCCCATAATATACCCCCCCATAATTAATACACTCCCCCATAATTAATACACTCCCCCATAATTAATATACACCTCCCCATTATTAATACACCCCCATAATTAATCTACACCCCCCCCATAATTAATATACACCCCCCCATAATTAATACACTCCCCCATAATTAATCCACCCCCCATAATTAATACACTCCCCCATAATTAATCCACCCTCATAATTAATATACACCACCCCATTATTAATACACCCCCATAATTAATATACACCCCCCCATAATTAATACACTCCCCCATAATTAATATACACCCCCGATAATTAATACACTCCCCCCCATAATTAATACACTCCACCATAATTAATATACACCACCCCATTATTAATACACCCCCATAATTAATATACACCCCCATAATTAATATACCCCCATAATTAATATACCCCCCCATAATTAATATAGCCCCATAATTAATATACCCCCCATAATTAATATACACCCCCATAATTAATCCACCCCCCATAATTAATACACCCCATAATTAATACACCCCCATAATTAATCCACCCCCCATAATTAACATACACCACCCCATAATTAATACACCCCCATAATTAATATACACCCCCATAATTAATATACACCCCCATAATTAATCTAGCCCCCCATAATTAATCTACCCCCCATAATTAATCCACCCCCCATAATTAATATACACCCCCCATAATTAATATACACCCCCATACTTAATACACCCCCCATAATTAATATACACCCCCCATAATTAATATACCCCCCCATAATTAATCCACCCCCCATAATTAATACACTCCCCCATAATTAATACACTCCACCATAATTAATCCACCCCCCAATAATTAATATACACCACCCCATTATTAATACACCCCATAATTAATATACACCCCCCATACTTAATACACCCCCCATAATTAATATACACCCCCCCATAATTAATATACACCCCCCATAATTAATATACACCCCCATAATTAATATACACCCCATAATTAATATACACCCCCCATAATTAATATACACCCCCATAATTAATATACCCCCCATAATTAATACAACCCCCCATAATTAATACACCCCCCCATAATTAATATACACCCCCATAATTAATCCACCCCATAATTAATACACCCCCATAATTAATCCACTCCCCCATAATTAATATACACCCCCATAATTAATCCACCCCCCATAATTAATACACACCCCCCATAATTAATATACACCCCCATAATTAATCCAGCCCCCATAATTAATATACACCCCCCCATAATTAATATATACCCCCCCATAATTAATATACACCCCCCATAATTAATATACACCCCCCATACTTAATATACACCCCCCCATAATTAATATACACCCCCCATAATTAATATACACCCCCCATACTTAATATGCACCCCCCATAATTAATATACACCCCCCATAATTAATATACACCCCCATACTTAATATACAGCCCCCCATAATTAATATACACCCCCCATAATTAATATACACCCCCCCATAATTAATATACACCCCCCATACTTAATATACATCCCCCATAATTAATATACACCCCCCATAATTAATATACACCCCCCCATAATTAATATACACCCCCCATAATTAATATACACCCTTTAATTAATTAAATAACATTACATAAATTACAAAAACACATAAATTACTACTCACGTTTTGATGATGCCTTCCCTCCGAGACCGACCACTGGATCCTTGCGCTGAAGATCCGTGAAGGCGGATTGACGGCGGCGCTGCGTACGGCGTCATCACGCCGCGTCCCAAAGACTCTTCCCCCTTCTCAAAGGTGCGGCTGAGGCTGAGCGCAGCGTAATGATTGGGGCCGGGGGCGACACATGACACGTGAAGTCATGGCACCCCCCTGGACAGTGGCACCCGGGGCGGGCCGCCCCCCTGCCTCCCCCGCCCCCCCTTAGTACGCCACTTTCTCGTCGAGAAAGGAGTGCTGCAGCCGCCTGAGGCTCTCTATAGAGCGCTCAGGCGGCTGCAGCCTTATAGGAAGCACCGGCTCTGCTTGGGGCCCCAGGCCAGCTCGGGGCCCCAAGCAGTTGCTTGGTTTGCCTGTCGGCTAGCGACGGGCCTGCACATCACACAGCACCCTCACACAAATCAATCACACACAGCACCCTCACACTCAGCACCCTCACACACATCACACCTCACATACACATACTGCACCACACACATACACAATACTTCCAAACATTATTTATATAATATATATATATATATATATATATATATATATATATATATATATATATATATATATATATATATATATATATATATATGCAGATAGTAGATAGAGCACTCCAGAGGTCTTGTTATAAGATTATTTATTCGGTGTAGAAAAATCAACGTTTCGACCCTTAGGTCTTTATCAAGCTCTATATATATATATATATATATATATATAATATTCACACACACACACTATAGCCTGTATGCACACTCTTGCTACATCCCCTATACACACATTCTCTACAGCCCCTAGCCACATATGCATTACATTACACCACAAACACAACACGACTAAAACCGACCTTATAACACAATACCACACCACAATCAGCTCACTCTGCACACACACAATGGCAGGCTCCAAAAACATGCACAATACTCTTTCCTGGCATTTTTGTCTCCTGGTATCCATTTATAGAGACACCAGAGACAAGTTGCAAGGAAACACAGTGCAAGCATGTTATTAAATTTGCTTGCGCTGTGCAGAACAAATATAGGGCTTTTTTCTCATGCTAGAGCTCTTCAGCAGAGCTCTGCGCATGGTCTGCCCTGGAAGAGCATTGAACCAACATGCTCACTTTGAGAGGGGTCGTGTTTGTCATTAATGATGACAAAATACACTCTCTCTGCCCCGCCCCCTTCTTAGTGGGCCGCTGTGATAAAAAAATGCCCGGGACGAATTTTTTTCCCAGTCCGGCCCTGGTCCCGGTGGTGCTTCACGTCCGGTGCGGGATTGTGGTGGCTTAAGGTGGAGGCGAGTGCTTGACGTGGGGCAGGCTCTGCATTTCTGTTTGTGCCTCCAGTCCCGTCTTCAACGTCTTTTGCGTTGGTGGATTTTAATGGGGACTGCTTCGCTTAGCTGTGGTGGAGCTTGTTGGGGCTGTGGTGCAGCTTGTTGGGGCTGTGGTGGAGCTTGTTGGGGCTTCCTGCTTGTTATTTGCTTCCAAAATTGATTAAAGAGTCTGTCCAGCTTAGACTCAATATCCTGCCATGCTTTGCTGGTACCAGGAGGACACGCGGCTGCCGCCATATTGGGAGAGTCGCAGATGAGTATGTCAGCCTGGGCAGCTGTGCTCTGTGCGTCCATTAGCTCCAGACAGCCTCTCAGGGGTGGACCGGGATAACCCCCACCGGTCCGAGGGGGGGAGGGGTAACGGAGCTCCTGCCGGGAAGTAGCTGCTCCTGGGCATCCCAGGATCGGGAGATCGGCCGCCTATCCCGCCCGGTGATCACCAGGCCACACTTGGAGGTAAGTAAAACTCTGTCGAGTTGCTGACTGCTATTAAGCATGTCGGGTCGGTCAGGTAGGAGCAACATTGCTGGGTCATCCCCTTCTGGGGTGAAATTCGCTTGTTAATAGCTGCTTAAAGTGAGATATTGAGGGAGATCACACGACAGCTAGGCCCCGCCCCCCGGAAGCTGCATTCTTAGTGAGAGGAGGGACAGTGTAGCTGCTGCTGATTTAATAGGGAAATTGATAGCTAGGCAAGTGTATTCAGTGTCCACTACAGTCCTGAAGGACTCATCTGATCTTTGCTGTAAGGACAGCTCCCCAAAAAGCCCTTTTTAGGGCTAGAACATCAGTCTGCTTTTTTTTTTCCTGTGTAATCTAATTGAAGTTGCCTGCCTGCCAGCGTTTGTGTCAGGCTCACAGCGCATACTGTGCCCACTTGCCCAGTGCCACCACTCATATCTGGTGTCACAATAGCTTGCATTTAAAAAAAAACTAAAAAACTTTTTTGACTGTAATATAATATCAGTCAATTTCCTTCACACGTGTGCGTTTCAGGGCCTACCAGGGCACAGTGTCACACCAGTGCAACTCATATCTGGTGTAACAGTAGTGTACATTTAAAAAAAAAATACAGGGGGCTTGTTGTCACCTTTCGGGGACCCTTGGTGTTGTACGTGGCTGGGTGGAGGAAGAGACCTTCAATGACATCAGTGAGGACAAGGAACGGGACATGGTTAGCTTGGTATCCAACCTTGTGCAAATGGGGAGTTTGCGGTTGTGCAAATGGACTGTTTGCGGTTGTTTGCGGTGCGTTAAATGGGGAGTTTGGTCTGTCACTGTGAAGCAGGCGTAACCCTTACACTACCTGATCGATACAACATCATACCTGATATTTTAAAGCACGTTATTCCAAACAATTTAGGAATGTTAGGTGATTTATGCCCTTTATGGATTAAAACCAGACTCTGCATCAACTATGTAATTTTCCATGGGATTTTTGCCATGGATCCCCCTCCGGCATGCCACAGTCCAGGTGTTAGTCCCCTTGAAACAACTTTTCCATCACTATTGTGGCCAGAAAGAGTCCCTGTGGGTTTTAAAATTCGCCTGCCTATTGAAGTCTACGGCAGTTCGCCCGGTTCGCCCATTCGCAAACATTTGCGGAAGTTCGCATTCGCTGTTCGCGAACGGAAAATGTTATGTTCGCGACATCTCTATATAGTATCTTTCATCTTGCTGTGTTACAGACATATATATTTGCACAAAAGCAGAATAATTATTTCATTGCATTCAATAGTTATGACAAAAATAGATAAAAATAATGACATGCTTTTCTTTCGGAATTAAAATAATGGAAATGTAACCACTAAATATGGTAATGAATTGCATTAGCTTGTCACTGCTCCAAAGCAGTCCATTTTTTGCAGATTTTTTTTACTTACAAGATTAATTCATGGGAGCTCCATTCTCTTGGATTTTCTTTGTTTTAAGGTTGACTCGGAATCCTGTATATATGTGTTTTCATATGTATACTGTATATATAGCTCAGAGTTTTTATGAATTAAAGGGAAACTGTAGTCTCCAAAACAACTTCAGCCCTTGAAGTCTCACTGCTCCATTCTCTGCCATTTAAGAGTTAAATCCCTTTTGTTTGAATTTTACGCAGCCCAGGCCACCTATCCTGACTGTGACTGACACAGCATGCATGAAAAAAGGTTTAACATTCCACAAGGTTTAATGTTTCAACAGATGTTAACTTACTTTAGAAATGTTTAGCTCCTGCTTTAACACAAATAGGAGGCACCTGCAAGGTCTAGCAACCTATTAACAGCACAGGAGAAAATAAATTCTAAATTAATCAGACTGTCCAAAAAGGAAGGAAAGGACATGTAAATATTAGATCTCACTTTACAGGAAGTATTTTTGAAGGCTGTGCACATTACATGAAAGGAGGTGTGCCTAGGGTTGTATAAACAAAGTGCCATTTCTCCTAAATGGCAGAGAATTTAGTAGTGAGACTGCAGGGGCATGATCTATACATAGAGTTACCAGGGACACATATCACGTATAAATCTTGATGGGCAGCACATGAAAAGGGTAGCCCTGTAGTATGTAGAATTCAGAAAGTGTATAATATTAAGTAATTAGACAACACAGAATCCTGCAGAATATGCATTATACATACTGCAGGGCAATCCTTTTCATGTGTTTTCATACATATTACAAAAGTATATGTGTCCCTGAAAACATGTTAGATATATTAACCATATCTATACACCAAAATATATTTATTAAGCTAAAGTTGTTTTGGTGACTATTGTGTACCTTTTAATCTGAATGGCAAAACTGAGACAAAAATATCTGGAAGCATTCTCTGCTATAGTCACAACTTTAATAACCATTAAAAAGCCTCCTCAAACCCCACAACTTGTCCCTCACAATTTCTCCCCCCAATTGGATATATACATAAAGGCACATATTCACAGTTTGATACTTACAGACACTCAGATACATATATTAAAATACAAACACATTCATGGATACAGACATAAACACATGCATGTAAAGAAAGACACAAACAGACAGGATCACACAAACAACACAAGGACACACACACACACACATGCATTGACTAGCTACATTGATATAGGCACACTCACAGACAGGTACACACACAGGTTACACTGGCACAGGCACAGAAATACAAAAACAGCCATAAAGCATTTACACAAACAGGCAGAAATACACAAGGCAAAAAATGATTTGGAGGTCCACTTCAACTCCCTCAGGTAATAGATCTGGGGCTACAGAGCCATCCCCCAACAATGCCCCTGAGTCTGGTCTACACTCTGTGGGTTACATAGCACATGCGTAAACCCACACAGTGCTGGGCAAGCAAAAACTCTGTACAAGTCCAGCATGCTACCTCTCTTCTGCAACAGATATTCATCCCAACAGATCCACAGAAGAATGGTGTGAGACTTCAGCCCACAAACCATGAAACTTAAGGGGCGGTGGCCGCTCTACCCCCTTGCCAGCCCTCCCATGACACTTGTGTACATGTAACCATTTCATTTCTAAGAATGGTTTTATCTGGGTACACAGTTTGTTCTCCCGCTCATCTAGAAGTGTCCCAAGCTTGCAGTTCTTGCCAAGAAGCACTGATGAGTCTGAACCTGTTCAGGTTAAGAAATCTTTACTACTTGATTTTATCAGGCCAAAGCTGCGTTTTGCTCACAATGGTATTATACCATCTGCGATGCGGAAATAAAATACTGCCCAGATGAAATTCCATCTGTTAGGCAATGGATCTCCGATGATTATTCATCTGCTACAGGTCATGTCGTTTGTACTGTGTGACCTGAGCGAACACATCAGTGTTTGCAAGCGACGGTGCTCGGCGTTCCAGAGTCCCATCACGTTTCACATGACACAGCAATGCCAGGCTGTTAATACTTATCACAAAGTATGTGTCATTTTATTCATGGATGTCTTGTCACGACTGTACAGAACTATTAAAACATATAACATGATCGATAGAGTGAATCCAAGGGTTTACATCACAACTGTCTGCAAGAGACTTAATGTAAGACAATTGTCAAACCGCAGACACCTGTTCTTCTGGTAAATGACTAACCTTCTAGAATACAGAGTATCGCTTGCCCTAATCTAATATGTAAATTTACCTTTTTATCGTCATTTAATTAAGTAATACATTTATTTATTTTTGTTGAAGCCAGCCAAAAATATGGACAAAAGTCTACTATCCCCCTATATAACCTGCTTTTAATTTTACTTGATAGTCCTTACCCTTAAACTTCTTTCTTGGGTAATTTTGTTGGTTTTTTGTCAAGGTATTTACAATAAATGTAATTTTCTTTTGATGGAGATTTTCTTTACAGCATGCATTTTTTTAAATACTTATATTCAGATTTTGAGCATTTTCTTTGACTCCTTTTGTCAGAGACCAATTCAAAAGAGAAGTGTTTAAGTCCAACTCAAGGTCAAACTGTATAGAAGCTGTCAAGCAGTACAGTTCTAAAGGCATCCTGCTGTTTTGGCCCAGCGTGACTCTCAGCCCGAGTACCACCGATAGCACAAACTTCAATATATCCTGGACACCACTGAAAACTACTCTCCAAAGTCTCCAAAACACTATTTTATTTCTGATTTTGAAAAAAAAAAGGTCAATTTTATTTCAAATCACATATCTTGTATTAGCTTTTCATTAATATTTGTATTTTTTTATTTGATATATATATATTTTTAAATGCTGACAATTTTGTTATCCTAAAACGCGACAGAGGTGTGTTTGCCTTTTAGTCCTGCGTGGAACGATTTGTATAGATTTGTCACAGACAGCCGCTGCAGGCTTTGGCGGCTAACGAAGATAATATCACATCGAGATGTAGAACTGCATTCTCTAAATAGATGCTGTTAGTGGTGAATAGACACACTGTGGTTCCCATTCCAGTGATAGGAGGTTGCAAGAATTACCCAGCAAAGGCTAAGCTACCTGCTGTAGACACAAACTATTTCTATCAGGGCAATACATTTCTCCAGGATCAAATACTGATCTCTCCGGGAAGGTTTGCTTGTTTGAAAAACCTCTTCATTGCTTGGAATTTTGTATCCCTTGTATGCTATATGAAATTACATGAAACATTAATTATCCATTAGATATCCATCCAATTTGCCCCCAGGAATATCCCTAAAAAGCATCAATTAAGACCTGTGTTTTATACATATTCCATTTTTATGGGGTTGTGTTATACAGAAAGTATTTAAAATAATTTAATGAGTAATCTTGATTTAGGGGGGCACAAAACCACCCCAAAAATTAAATTAGGTTTTACATAATATTTGATTAGTATCTGATGTTCTGTCTAGGTAATAAAAGCAATTAGTGGGAAGACTAATTAATAACACATTAATTTGATGTCCCAGTAGCCAGAACAAACTGTGAATGTTGTATAAATAGTCGTGTCACGTAATGGACTTATTAATGAAGCAAGAGGTAATGTAATATGTGTTATTTCTCAAATGCTGATACTCAAC
Organism: Pelobates fuscus; assembly: GCF_036172605.1. NCBI lineage: Eukaryota > Metazoa > Chordata > Amphibia > Anura > Pelobatidae > Pelobates > Pelobates fuscus. The sequence continues at coordinate 20,046,965 of NC_086328.1, forward strand.
AGGGGAACACAAGAGGATTTCATATTCCGTCTCAATAAAAAACAAACCCAAAAAACAGTATATTAATAATTTCTACACCATTTGCACATATATATTGTCATTGTTCAAGACAAACCTTAAACTTCCATTTTTTGAGAGTTCAATATTTTTTCTTACCAAATTTATCTTGCAGCATTTTTTTTGTCTCAATTTCAATAACCCTCAATAACCTGTTGCAAATTGAATCCTTTCTCCAATGTAATAAATTTTGCTGCTCCACGATGCTTTGCTACATTTGCACTTTTAAGCATTATAGGACATTTTAATCAAGGTTGCGTGTTGTAATGGGGAATAAAGTGACTGTAGTATGGAAAAGCTTACCAGGATACTCCTCTGTTAGTGTGGGGGTTCCAGACAAGCGTATATAAACCAGGAAAGTGAAGGGTACATTTTGTATTGAAGCATTACCAGGATAGAACGTTTCACAAAAAGCAATGATGCACATTGTATTCACATTGCAGAACAGAGTGTCTTCAGGAATTATAAGATGTGATGGCCACGGACACAAGTGTACAGACAGTAGCTTAATAAACTGGCATATCCCAAAGACTGGCATAACCCCTGTTCTGGGCATAGAGGTACACATTTATATCAGGGGCAAGAGTGGGAGTGATTTCTAAACACATTTATTGAGTTTAAATACACTGTGAGTATTATTGCTGAGGAGTAGAGTTGAGCGAACCCGAACTGTAAAGTTCGGGTTCGTACCGAACATTACGATTTTTGGTCCCCGGACCCGAACACAGACATTTCAGTGTATGTTCGGGCTCGGTGTTCGGTGATTTAATGACGCGTTTTGAAAAGCTGCAGGGCAGCCAATTAACAAGCGTTTGACTCGTGTGCCCTAAATATCAATAAGGGGGGACATATTGTCCTGCCCCCCAGCCCCACCCCTGAGCGGCGGGTGGGGACCGAAATATCAATAAGGGGGGGGACCTATTGTCCGTCCCCCAGCCCCAACCCCTGAGCAGCGGGTGGGGGCCCTAAATATCAATAAGGGGGGGACCTATTGTCCTACCCCCCGGCCCCCACCCCTGAGCGGTGGGTGGGGGCCCTAAATATCAATCCAGCCAATTGATATCCAGAAATCCAGCCAATCAGAGTGCTCTAGTTCCAAAGGACTTTCCCACGCGGTACAAAATGACACAGAGCACTCTGATTGGTTAGCTTGAAATCCAGCAAATCAGAGTGCTCTGTGTCATTTTGCACAGCGTGGGAAAGTTCTTTGGAATTTTCCACGCTGTGTAATTTGACTCATAACTCTCTGATTGGTTACTTTCAATCCACCAATCAGAGTGTTGTTATTAGTCAAATTACACAGCGTGGGAAAATTCCAAAGAACTTTCCCATGTTGTGTAAAATGACACAGAGCACTCTGATTGGTGGATTTCAAGCTAACCAATCAGAGTACTGTGACAGGTAAATGTACAGACTTACCTGTCAGTCTCTTCATTTACCTGTCAGAGCACTCTGATTGGATGGCTTAAACCCACCAATCAGAGTGCTCTGAGCCTAATTGCAGGGCGAGGCAAGGCTTTATAAGCCTTCCCCCGCCCTGCAGAGCTCAGTCTGCGTGGAGCCCTCCATGGGTGAAAATTGATTTTAGAAGAAAGAGGACATCAAATGGTAAGTTTATTTTAGGTATTTAACTTATGGTCCCCCCTCATTATTTTTAGGGTGAGAGGGGTTGGTAGGGTTTTTTTTTGTGGGGCAGGAGGGTGTTGGGGGGGTTACATTTTTATTTAGGGCCCCCATCCACCGCCTAGGGGTGGGGGCCATGGGGGAGGACTATAGGTGTGTCCCCCTTATTCTAACTTAGGGCCCCCGCCCACCGCTCAGGGGTGGGGGCCAAGGGGGAGGACAATAGGTCCCCCCTTATTCTAAATTTAGGGCCCCCACCCACTGCTCAGGGGTGGGGGCCAGGGGGGAGGACAATAGGTCCCCCCTTATTCTAAATTTAGGGCCCCCACCCACCACGCAGGGGTGGGGGCCGGGGGGAGGACAGTAGGTCCCCCCCTCATTCTTATTTAGGGCCCCCACTCACCGCTCAGGGGTGGGGGCAGGGAGGTAGGACAGTAGACCCCCCCTCATTGTTATGTAGGGTCCCCACCCGCTGCGCAGGGGTGGGGGCCAGTGGGGAGGACAGCAGGTGTGTCCTCTCATTGTTATGTAGGGCCCCCACCCACCGCTCAGGGGTGGTGGCCGGGGGGGGAACAATAGGTGTCCCCCCTCATTGTTATGTAGGGCCCCCACCTGCCGCTCAGGGGTGGTGGCCGGGGGGAGAACAATATGCCCCCCCTTTATTTTACTTTAGGGCCCTCACCCGCTGTTCAGGGGGCGGGGCAATAGGTTTTTTGCCCCCCCCCCCCCCTAAATAGGGACACATGATAGGTATAGTCTGGCATACACATTTATTGTACAAGCTTTTTCTGTATGAGAGGATTTACACATGATTTGTGTCTAAACAGAGCATCTATCTATCTATCTATCTATCTATCCATCCATCCATCTAGCTATGTCTGTATGTCTATCTATTAATAGACATTGTCTAGCCAAACAGTTCTTTTTTTCTCAGGTTATGAACATGGCACAAGACATGCAAACCGTTGTACAAGTACTAAATAAGCTCACTGACCCAATAATTGGATTGAGGAGACTGGATACAGATTAAATCATTAGCACTGTGCCACTTGTAGAATTGATGTCTGCGCCAAGTCCCACTTGCCTCTGTAGGTTACATTTTTGGTTATAGAGTGACCACTGGAACTTTTCTGCATGGTGGCAATGTAATGTTAAAACATTGTCCAGGCTGTAAATAACCACCACACATCTATATGCCATAGACTCGTGTTTCTCAACCTTTTATGGAGAAGTCTAAACAAAATTCCCAAGATCCCCTTCCTTGAGTCAGTAATTTTATTTATTTAAATTCCTAATGAAATGTGTAGACACTGATGTTTAAGTAAATCCCATATTGGAGAACAAGCCTGATTAAAGGTAATAAATATTATTTTTAAAATAGACTAATAGACCATCAGGTTTCAGTCCAGTGTTGGACATATGGATATTAGATAGAGCTTTTCATAAACTCAATATTTTTTGTCCAGTAGCCAACTAATTAAACAAGCTCCACCCCCTTACCTAGCACTCCCCTACAGGAACCCATGACATCCTATCTTCTCTAAGCAGTTAAAATCCAAGCTTCTCACGTCAGACCAAAATCTAAAGTCAGCCTTGATTCCAAAATCTGAAAGCTGCTTCCATCAGCCTTTGCATAGACACTAACAACTAGAAAGGTTAACGTCAGCTTGGGTTCACTTTTTCTGCCATAATGCGTTTGCAAATAATTCATTATCTGCAAATAGAACAAAGGCATTAAACCACATTTATCAATTAATTTGTGTCAAGGATGAATCAGTCTCCAGGCCAATGTTTATTCATTCAGCAAATGGTCTCCGAATAGTAGCAAAAATAACACAGCCACTGTTTTGTGACAATTTAATTCATTTGAAAGCCTCTTGACAGTAGAGGTAGAGGCTAAAGTCAGTTAAACAGAATTCCCTTTTTAAATGGAATAAAGCACTTTTGCAGTTCTCTTTTAGCCCGGGGCCCCTTTGGCTGCAAGTCTATTTGAGGTAAAGTTAGCAGCTACTTATATAATTGTTCATAACGTTACCATTTTAAGACTGGCTGGTCATATTCCCTATAGGAGACGCTACAGATAAACTGCAAAAGACACATTCAAAAACAATATTGATCAAATTGCAGAAGCAGCGATGTGTGAAGCAGATCCATTTTCCTGCAGGTTTTTGTTACTGATTGACCGTGCAGCCATTAGTGCGAATGTGCTTTCCTAATGCTTTAGCAGAATTGACTTTTGAATGACAATGTACTTCCCCGAGGCTCGCATTCTCCCATAAGTGCACCGTGAGATGTAATTTTAGTGGACCTCATTGAACCGAGGTCACATTATATCCCCGAAAATACAAACTTACTTATATATCTTGTCTTACACAAAGTCAAATGAAATCAATTCTTTCCAATGACTTTTTATTCCTTTTTTTTTTTTTTTTTTTTAAATGAAGACTGGGAAGAATCTGGCCTTTCTCTTATTTTTAGTTTTTCTTCAAACAAGCTTTTATACTTGCATTACATGTAAAGTTATATATGGCATGCTCTTTCTTCTTGAGTGAGGTTTTGTAGGCATTTAGATCATTAGACATACGGGATGTGGTATGCAAAGCTGGGTTTAAGATAAACTGGATTCTGTTAAACATAAATGGAAATCTAACGGCCAGGTTTAACACAGTACAATCATTTCGGGAACACAAATATGGAATAACGCGTGCTTTTATTGGTTACAGGACATAATGGATTCACAGGTGACATTTTTGACATCTTTTTGTATTCCTACTAATGATTTAGATACTATGTAGTGTTTCTCAAAGATAGACTGTATTGTCCCTTTCTAGAAAGTTTCCATGCTATCCGTGTTATGGTTGACAAAGTTTGTATAGGTCTTTTATTAACAAAAATGTATTTTCCTGACAGGATTTTATTTTGTTAGCAAAACTCCCTTCAATCAGAGCAGCTGTTGCAGAATGTTAATATGTATTGTAACACGAATAATGTTCATATAACAATGAGTTGTGATCTTCACAAATGGAAGTCTCGGTTACACAACCTCTTGTCATTTTTATTTTGTGTGTGTGTGTGTGTTTATGACAGGACAGTTTCATGGCTGTTTTTGCGCACACACACACACACACACACACACACACACACACACACGGGCGGAGCTTCCACAATTGACAGCCTCATGTGATCTTTTATCTTGCACTTAATAAGCAAGGTTTACTGAGAGAACAGTAAATTAATATTTAGGATAATGGCACTGGACAATTCTTACTTTAATATTTATCCCTGGGTAACAATGGGTTTAGAGATGTGTTTCTTTCACAATACAGTTGTTTCTGAATGCTCTCTCTTAGTGACATCATTTGTCAGTGAAAATTGCATCAATCGTTCCAGATCTGAGTCATCTAGTGATGTTACCGTTAATTGCCAATGTTTTGCCCTTACATTTCCAGGCACCACTTGCGTTTCACATTCTAGCGCCAAACCTCTAACAGGTTGATGAGTCCACAAACTGTTACCTATTCACGTCACCAAGTATAATCTCCCTGTCTTTCTGTCATCACAGAACTCGTCCTGTCCATCTAAGGTTCTACTCTTCCTGGGGATCTCGGCATTAAACCCAGCCATTCTAAAGACCGGTAATACGCTATTGCCGGCCGTGTTCCTTCTCTATTCGTTAACTGTCCAACTTATCCAGCTTACTCATGACAGTTTCTCGACAAAATGCTTCTCTGCAAAAACATGGTTTATTTAACTGATCGCACTTACAATATTGTTTTGCCTTTGTGGCCCTTTTAAAGAGATCATTAAAGAAGATATTCAGAGTCTATTACTATTTGTTAGCTAGGAGCTTCTCTGTGCAAAGCAAAGGTATATTTTACATATTAGACAAAATGGGTGAAACTGGAAAAAATGACATCTAAAACACAAATCTGAATAAAGCATACCTTCAGGGAATAATGAATAATATCTCACTTTTATTGATACAGTTAGGCTAAGGAAGATTTCAATTTCTGTGTATATTTCTGAGATAAATGAATTAGGCTTGTGGATCTCGTCCAACACGTTTCACGTTGTTACACGTAAAGGAAAATAAGAAGACAAAAGCAACAATCTTTTTTTTCCCAAACACAAAATAAAGCACCGCGCTTACAGCATCAGTGGCTTAGTATCCAACAGCTCAAAATACATAGTAAAAACATAGAAAAGGTTACCTGCGCTCTGCCCCAATCCCTCTTTACATTTGAGCTGTTAAATACTAAGCCACTGATGCTGTAAGTGCAGTGCTTTATTTTGTGTTTGCGTATGTAGCCCACGGAGCAACGCAGGGGGGGAGTGGGCCTTGACAGGGCCAGAAAGTTGGCAGGTGAACTGGAGTTCAAGGGGTGGGCCTAGCTAGTGTGGGGAGGAGAGGGTTAGTTTAAATTGCGGCCATTTTAGGTTGAGGCCATCTTAATCTGAGCTGCCCTTACCTGTGAATTGTTACAGGTCAGAGTAGCTCTTCTTCTTTGTCTTTTACTGCAGGTCATGGCGTCCGCCGAAGAAATCATGGCTGGAGTCCGATCGTTGGTGCAGGAGAGAGGCTTCGGATGGTTACAGGAGCAGCTGGGGGTTCCGAGCACGTCTGCTCCCCCCGTCGGTGCGGCGGAGAAGAGGCCTGTCAGGCGGGCGAGACCGCCCCAGCGGCTCAGTCCGGGTGCGGTGCCGGCGGCGCGGAGGAAGAAGAGCCCTGCGGTCAGGGAGCGTGAGGTGGCTGGTGGGTCTGGAAGCCGGGGAGGCTCGGAACGGCGGCCGGTGCTGCATGGTCGTCACGTTGCCGGTCAGGTGCGTCGGAAGGCCGGGAAGGGGCCTCTAGCCCGGAGCGCCCTCTGCCGTCGGGCGGAAGAAAGGACACCCCTGGATGTTGCTGGTGCCCAGGGCAAGGAGGCTGAGCAGAGGATCGGAGGAGGAGCAGTGCTGGTGTCCCAGCGTCCCGGTGAGTCGCCCCCTGGGGGCAACACTGAGGGGCAGGGGGGTGTCAGGGGATCGGGGAGGACCATGACAGCGGGCTCACATGGAGGTGGTGGGGTCCAGGCGGGCAGCTCGACAAGCAAGTCAGCCCTGTCACGGGTTAGGTCCTCAGCAGTGGATTCCGGGGAGGAAGGGAGCCAGAGGAGTGGGAGTGTGCCCCAGCCCAGCGGCAGGTCAGAGGTGCAGAGGGACTACAGCCAGGAGCGGAGTGTTGGAAGGGGAGTAAGGGAGATGGTGACCGGGAAGGACAGCGCGAGGCGGGATAGTCGGAGCCAGAGGAGGGGCCATGCAGACGGGGACCCCCGGGGGTGTGATGCGCGGGAGGCCTTCTCAGGTCGCTCCCAGGTTCAACGGCGCAGGGCAAGACCCACGAAGAGGGCAGATAGAGCCACACCAAGCAGCGGGAGGGATGGATATGGCAGTTTAGGACGATCTTCGGAGCCAGGCAGGTCCAAGGACAGGAGTAATTCGAGGAGTAGGGATAGGAGGAGGAGGTCCACCACTAGGGATGGATGGAGGAGATACCGGCGCAGCGAGTCAGGGTCGAAAGACAGTGTCGTGTCCAGGCGGAGTGAGACTAGGAGCGACCGTGGGTCCCAGGCCAAGCGGGGGACGGGGTCTGGTCGTGACAGGACAGGAGACAGATGTGACGGACGGGTGAGGCTCAATATGAACAGACTACCCAGGTCACCTTCTCATTACAGGTCACGAAGTGTGTCGCCTACAAGGTTGGATCGCAGCAGGGCGGGCAGGAAACGGCGTCCCCTGGACGCTTCGGAGCCAGTCGAGGCGGCCGAAAGGACGGTACCCCCGCGGCCATCCGAGGTCCGGGGAGTGGGTGGTGAGTTGACATCTACACCTCATTCTGGGAGTTTGTTAGGATGCTTACAATCACTTTTGGGGTCATGGTCGGGGGAGGCTGGGTCCCCTGGGCACTTCGGGAAGGTGTGGGCAGCGGATAGCGACTTGGGTGTGGGAGGGGGTCCCGTGGCGACAACGGCGGGGGGCGCGAGAGGGGGCGCCACGGATGCGGATACTGGGAAGGTCGACTGTGCGGGTGCTCTGGAAGACCGCGGTGATATTTCGGAGGCAGCTAGACAGAATGTACACGTGTCCTTCGCAGGACCGTTAGGCTGTCATTTGAAGGCTGAAGTTAAGGAGAGGATAGGAAAAGGGGAATTTGTCGAAATATTTTCGCTTCTTCCCTTAGAGGAGTTTTTAGATTTAAAGGAGGAAGACAAGAAGGACGCAAAAAAGGAGGAAGAGGAGAAACGGCGTAAGTATCGAAAAATACCTAAGACGTTCGGTAACTGGCTGCGTGCCTTCTGTATACTGGCGAGCGTGATCGGGGAAAAGAACCCGGAACGGTGCTCACAGCTTTTTTGCTATCTGGACGGCATTGGGGATGCATACAGGACCTACGGGGGACTCGCTTGGTGGAGGTATGATGAGCAGTTTAGGCAGCGCCTAGCGGCGAATTCGGCCATGCGGTGGGACCAGATGGACCTGCCTTTGTGGATGAGGTTGATGATGGCCCAAAAGAGTGCCCCCTTTCTCGGGACAGCCGGCGCGGGCCCTAGTGGTGGCGCGTCGGCGGGACAGAAGAAGGGGTTGTGCTGGCTCTTCAACGAGGGGCAGTGCAAGTGGGGAGCGTCCTGTAGATTCAAACATGAGTGCTCCGGCTGTGGCGGCAATCATGGCCTCTCCAGATGCTTCAAGAAAGGGAAAGCTGGCAATGGAGGGGGGGGCCCTGGCGCGGCAGCCCCTGTTGCTGCGGCGGGGGGCATCTCCGGTGAAGGTAGACGCGATGTTGCCGTGGCTAAGGCAATACGCTAACCGGGAAGTAGCCAGATTTTTGTGGGACGGGTTCACGGACGGTTTCGTGATTCCGTTCCAGGACAGGGGTCCGGGTGTGCTTTGCGGGAACCTCAAATCGGTGCTGGCTCATCCGGGGGTGGTTAGGGAGAAGTTGCAGAAGGAGGTGAGTTTAGGGAGGATGGCAGGCCCGTTTGCGGCTTCGCCCATGCCGGGTTTGAGGGTGTCCCCGCTAGGGGTGGTCCCTAAGAAGGAAGTGGGCAAGTTCCGTTTGATACATCACTTATCGTACCCGGCTGGGGCGTCGGTGAATGATGATATCGACGCGACCTTGTGCTCTGTCTCCTATACATCATTTGACAATGCTGTCGAGTTGGTGCGGAGGGCGGGGCGCGGGGCATTGATGGCTAAGGTGGATGTGGAGGCGGCGTTTAGATTGCTTCCCATTCACCCGGATTGTCATCATTTACTTGGTTGCTACTTCGACGGGGAGTTTTTTGTGGATCTCTGTTTGCCTATGGGTTGCGCTATATCTTGCGCATACTTTGAAAAGTTCAGCACGTTCCTGGAGTGGGTGGTCCGGAAGGAGTCGGCCGGGGGTGCGGTGGTACACTACCTGGACGACTTCTTGTGTGTCGGCCCGGCAGGGTCGGGGCGTTGTGGGCAGATACTGAAAGTGTTCCAGTGGGTAGCACATAAGTTTGGGGTGCCGTTGGCGGCAGATAAAACGGTGGGACCGGTAACGTGCCTCAGTTTCCTAGGGCTGGAAATTGACTCGGTGCGCGGGGAGTGCAGGTTGCCGCTTGACAAACTGCACGCCCTGCGGGAATCGGTGGATGCGGTGGCAAAGGCGAGGAAGGTGACGTTGAGGGGTTTGCAGTCGTTGATAGGGAGCCTTAACTTCGCTTGTCGGGTGATTCCCATGGGGAGAGTTTTTTGCCGGCTGCTGGCTCACGCAACGAGCGGGGTGAAGCGGCCGTCGCACTACGTGAGAGTTTCAGCTGAGATGAGGGCTGACTTAAAGGTGTGGGCGCGTTTTTTGCGGGATTTCAATGGTCGGGTGTTTTTCCGGGTTCCGGTGGGGTCCTCGGAGGATGTGAGACTGTTCACGGACGCTTCGAGTAGCGTAGGGTTTGGGGCCTTTTTCGCGGGTCGGTGGTGCGCGGAGGAGTGGCCGGTGGCTTGGAGGTCGAGCCCGCTGATTAGGAACCTGGCATTCCTGGAGTTCTTTCCAGTGGTGGTGGCGGTGACGCTGTGGGGTGGAGACCTTGCTAACAAGAAAGTAGTATTTTATTCGGATAATATGGCAGTGGTGCAGGCCATTAATGGCTTGTCCGCGTCCTCGTTGCCGGTTGTTCGATTGCTAAGACAGTTGGTGTTGTTATGCATGTCATTTAACATTGTGTTCAGGGCTAAGCATATTCCGGGTTTGGAAAACGTTGTGGCTGACGCGTTGTCTCGTTTTCAGTGGGATCGTTTTCGGGAGGCGGCTCCGGAGGCGCAGGACTCGGGACACGCTTGCCCGGAGGAGATGTGGCAGCTCGCGACATCCTGCTTGGGGAGTACATAAAACATTCGCTGGCCCCGGGCACATGGTCTTCTTACGCTAAGGTTTGGCGGGTTTGGGATGAGACGGTGCTTCTGTTAGGCTCGGATGTCTCCGCATCTAGCCGGTTGGATGTATTGTTATGGATTCTGTGCCGTTTGTTTGCTGAGCATTCCTCCCCCTCCATGGTGGATAGGCACCTCGCGGCCCTGGCGTTTCTCTTTAAATTCAATGGTTGGGTGGATGTGACCAAACATTTCCTGGTAAGACAAGCGGTGCGGGGCTTTCGGAAAGGTAAGAAGGTTCGGGATGAGAGGAGGCCGGTTTCATTTCAGGTTTTACAAGGTTTGGTGGAGCGGTTACCGGACATATGTTTTTCGGGGCACGAGGTGGCTCTGTTTTCAACGGCGTTTGTATGGGCCTTTTTCGGGGCCTTTAGGATTGGGGAATTGGTCAGTGCAAGCAAGGCGGGTAATGGGGGACTGAGATTGGAGGACGTAGCGGTGTGTTCGGACAGGGTGAGGATACGGTTGGCCCGTTCCAAGACGGATGTCTTTGGGAAAGGTTGTGCGGTTACACTGGGTGCGTTGCCGGGATCGGGTGTGTGCCCAGTGGCCTGCGGGGCCAGGTTCCTGGAGTTAAGGCCGGAAGTCAAGGGTTGCTTTTTAGTGCATGCGGACGGTTCAGCGCTGTCGCGCTTCCAATTTACTAAGATTTTTCGGTTGGGGCTAAAGGGGATGGGGTTAGACCCCTTACAATTCGGAACGCACTCCTTCCGCATTGGGGCGGCCACGGAAGCCACACGGCTGGGTTTGGGGAACGAGCGGATCAAGCGTATCGGTCGTTGGGAATCGATGCGGTTTCGATCGTATGTACGCCCAGACAGGTTGGTGTGAGCATAACAATATGGGGGTGCAGCTGGGCTGCTGGGGTGTTACTTACTGTTGTTTTTGTCTCTCCTAGGTTGGACGGCATGGATAATTGGTCATTCTTACGTCTATTGGGCTCAGAAGAGAGCTGCAGTTCGAAAGAATGGGTTACAGCTGGGCTTTCCTTTGGAGCAAGTGGAGATATACTGGTTTGGGTATCGGGGCTTCGACTGGCGGAGCGTCAGTGGGGAACTTTTTCGCAAGGTGACGGGTCGGGCATTGCCAGACGTGGTGGTGATCCACGGCGGGGGTAATGACCTGGGTCTGGTGCCGCTGCGCGGCTTGGTAAGGCAAATGAAGCGAGATGTGGATCGGCTGCGGGACCTGGTCCCTGGCGTGACAGTGGTATGGTCGGAGATGGTGCCTCGGTGCAGGTGGAGACACGCCAGGGACACGGCCGCGGTAGCACGATCCAGGGGTAAGATCAATAAGATCATGGCTAGTTTTGTCCGGAGAGTGGGGGGCGTAGTGGTACGGCACAGGGAACTGGAGGAGATGTTACCTGGTTACTTTAGGTCGGACGGTGTGCACCTTTCTGATGTAGGTTGCGACTTATTCAACTTAGGCTTGCAGGAGGGGATTGCGCAGGCCCTATTTATGTGTGGTGGGGGTCGCACATGAGCTTAAGGGGTCAAGTCATGTGCTGTGGCGGAAATAGGGCTTGGGTAAACTGGCTATTTGGGGGTTATGAATGTGTTATGCCAAGTTCTAGGCTGGAGTAGGACGGAAGTTAAAGTGTTTGGTAGGTTCTAGCCCGGAGGTGGCGACGAACCTAGGGGTGTAGGGGTATCTGGGTACACCCCTGCAGGTAAACAAATGTTGGGGGCCTCTTTGGTAGGCCAGGTATTATTCGTTATGTATCAATTGTTATGTTTGTATTGTTTTGGTAGGGTCATTGTCGGGGGTATTTGGGATCGAGAGGAACGGAGTTATTACTGTTGACAATGACCCTAAATTGTTAATTTAAATAATTTTATAATTAATAAAGCTGTGGACGTTGTACTCCAACAGAATAAGCGGTGTCTGTGTTTTATTTATAATTTTGCACATGCCGAATAACGTCTGTGCACATGTCATGTAGCCCACGGAGCAACGCAGGGGGGGAGTGGGCCTTGACAGGGCCAGAAAGTTGGCAGGTGAACTGGAGTTCAAGGGGTGGGCCTAGCTAGTGTGGGGAGGAGAGGGTTAGTTTAAATAGCGGCCATTTTAGGTTGAGGCCATCTTAATCTGAGCTGCCCTTACCTGTGAATTGTCCCTCCCACCCTCCCTTTGTGTTATGTTTTGGGGTAGTTCCCGTTTGGTCACAGCGGCGGGAAATAGGGCTTGGGTAAACTGGCTATTTGGGGGTTATGAATGTGTTATGCCAAGTTCTAGGCTGGAGTAGGACGGAAGTTAAAGTGTTTGGTAGGTTCTAGCCCGGAGGTGGCGACGAACCTAGGGGTGTAGGGGTGTCTGGGTACACCCCTGCAGGTAAAGAAATGTTGGGGGCCTCTTTGGTTGGCCAGGTATTATTCGTTATGTATCAATTGTTATGTTTGTATTGTTTTGGTAGGGTCATTGTCGGGGGTATTTGGGATCGAGAGGAACGGAGTTATTACTGTTGACAATGACCCTAAATTGTTAATTTAAATAATTTTATAATTAATAAAGCTGTGGACGTTGTACTCCAACAGAATAAGCGGTGTCTGTGTTTTATTTATAATTTTGCACATGCCGAATAACGTCTGTGCACATGTCATGTAGCCCACGGAGCAACGCAGGGGGGGAGTGGGCCTTGACAGGGCCAGAAAGTTGGCAGGTGAACTGGAGTTCAAGGGGTGGGCCTAGCTAGTGTGGGGAGGAGAGGGTTAGTTTAAATAGCGGCCATTTTAGGTTGAGGCCATCTTAATCTGAGCTGCCCTTACCTGTGAATTGTCCCTCCCACCCTCCCTTTGTGTTATGTTTTGGGGTAGTTCCCGTTTGGTCACAGCGGCGGGAAATAGGGCTTGGGTAAACTGGCTATTTGGGGGTTATGAATGTGTTATGCCAAGTTCTAGGCTGGAGTAGGACGGAAGTTAAAGTGTTTGGTAGGTTCTAGCCCGGAGGTGGCGACGAACCTAGGGGTGTAGGGGTGTCTGGGTACACCCCTGCAGGTAAAGAAATGTTGGGGGCCTCTTTGGTTGGCCAGGTATTATTCGTTATGTATCAATTGTTATGTTTGTATTGTTTTGGTAGGGTCATTGTCGGGGGTATTTGGGATCGAGAGGAACGGAGTTATTACTGTTGACAATGACCCTAAATTGTTAATTTAAATAATTTTATAATTAATAAAGCTGTGGACGTTGTACTCCAACAGAATAAGCGGTGTCTGTGTTTTATTTATAATTTTGCACATGCCGAATAACGTCTGTGCACATGTCATGATTTTTGTATCACACAGCTACGTTATATTTCTGCCAGCTACCCCAAGTATTAAGGGGCAGCACCCCTTCCTGTCTCAACAGAGAATTTTGCCTTTTAGCTGATACCAGCAAGGTGATTTATATGTTATAGCCCTATTTAAGGTTAATAAGTATGTAGGGGTTTATAAAACACCCCTTCATGTCTCATTAGAAGCGTTTACCTTTGTCTGATACCAGCAAAGTTTATTGTATGTGTAGAAGCCCTATAAAGGGTTAATTGTGAAAGGGTTTTTTAAAATAACCCTTCCTGTCTCATAGGAGATTCTTGGCTGATATCAGCAAATCTAATGGCTAGTGTAGGACTCACCTTTTGAGGCTTGCCTTGACATGGCAGGTGAGCTTATATTTAAATAACAATCTTTTTTTTTTGTAGGGATTGAAAATTACAATGGCTGGAAGGAGTATTATTGTTGGTTTGATAGAGTCAGAGTGGGAGATACACAGCTCCCAGTATTGGAAACTCGCCGTGAAGGGGACTTCACTGGCCAATGTGAATATGTACGTCCCATGTGCAGTGTGGAGACAGGTGATTTTCCCGTTAGTCCTGCATATATGAATTTTATCTTGAGAAATTCTTGCCTATGAAAAGCGTACGCCCACTTTGCCCTCGTTGGAACTCACTTCTGCAGACATATATAAAGAGGAATTGTGACTTCCTAGAATATCTAATATTATGTTGACTTATACCCGTATATCATACAAATATGTGCTTGTCATTTACTAAAAATTAAAATTAGAAATAAAAGTACAAATGATCAATGTTTTATATTGGATGGAAGAAAAGATAAATATCCGGGCACACCTGAGGTTTCTTCTAAAAGACAAAAAGGTGTAGACAATGTTTCGCTCCTCTCTCTGAGTCTTTATCAAGTCTCTTGAGTCTCTTTATCAAGACGTGAGAGGAGCCAAAATGTTGTCTCCACTTATTTGCTCCTAATAAAAGACTACCTTGTAGAATAAACTTCAGGTGTGCCTGGATATTTATCTTTTGTTTTATTTAATGTCTCCAGGGATTGGCCATGCAGGAAGTACCCCCCCCCCCCCTCTTTAGTGCATTATACTCTTGTTTTCTTGCAACCAATGTTTTATATTGGACCTGAGCACCGTTTTGGCTTCCTGTCAGTCATTGTTAATAGTGAGGGTTTTCCTTGAAAGATTTAGTATATCATAGAAAATGTATACATAGTTGTTGTAACTTACCTTATCCACACTTGTTTGTCTACGTGAACCTAAACACAGCACTTTCATACATTGTCAAACGTGTTGTGCCCTGACTAATTAATCTTTTGATTACCTTCTATAAATTTACATTTGATCAAATGCTCGCCTGATGACATATGCATTTTAATGGTTTGCATTCTAAATGATAGCTTAATTTAATGGTCAAATGATTTAACGCCAGCTCCTTAGTAGCAATTGTGTAACAATGTCCCTGTGCGTTCCAAGCTTTCAGCATCCTCTGTTTATATTACATTTATATTTGCAGTTATACGACACACACACACACACACACAGCAAATCTGGGCTACGTGACAATATATTATTAATGGCATTGGGAAGTGATGCCTTTATAATGTTATCAATTATACCAAAGGGTTTCTTCATGTTTATATAACAGATGCCAATGTCAAAGTGGGAGAAAGCACAGATGCATGCTAAACAATATTGAATATTTAATATCTAAATGTAATGATGGTGTTTGCCTTGGCTTTGCTGAATTGGAAGTAATGCAATGTAGGTAGGAATATTTTGTTCTGTGCTATCCAGAACCATTTGGGAGAAACATTGTTAGCACAGAATGTCACATATTGCTTAAGATCCTGTTATTTTTGTGTCGTCTTGAGTTATGGCGTGACAAAAGTCCAGAACACTTACATCACACTGTTAATCTACTTCCCTATAAATAAAATTTAAAAAATACAAAGTATGTCTTTTTTAATGTTCTCTAGTACACATAGAAAAGTCTGCTTATATACCAACAGAACCAAAGTCAAAACGTTGATAAACGCATCAGAATCGGGACACATTTTTTTTCAAGCTAATGAAACTGAGTGGCAGTCACCCTAGGAATCCTTCTAGAAATCGAATCACTTTGATTCAACCATGAAGTGCTGTCTAAGAAGATTTGACCCTTGTCCTATAACTTTAATATGTATTTAAGGAGAATAATGCATGCATCGAGAGCAATTAAAAAAGACGTGGAATGGTGGAATGTTAATGAGCTGACCCCCAGTTGTATGACCGCTCCTGCCATACATCAGACTTGCAATTTTATCTGTGTGTTAAAAGGTGAATCCCCTTGATAAAGGTTTTAATTAAAGTACTCATTTAATGTCACACTTGAACTATTTTTGTAGTCCTAGAGCTTTTGATATATTTTTATGAGGCCTAGAAACACAGCCCCGAAATCACAGAATGATCAAATTGTTGAGATGAACAGATTTTTATAATTTTATATTGTAGGGTTCATTGTCAACAGTGGCGGAACTACCGCAGTCACAGGGGTTGCAGCTGTGACCGGGCCCATCATATCAGGGGCCCTGGTCACCCTGCGGACCCATGCAACCACTGTGCCAGCCAACTAAGTAATGCGGCCCTGGCCCACGCGGTATAACCGTCATGGCCGCATTAAAGGGGCCCATTGGGCTGTTAGGGCCACCCAATGGCAATGTATTTCAAGGTGGCTCGGTCGGCGCTGTGGCACTTTAACAGCTCGACTGGGCCCCCTGTGATGACATCATAGCTGGGAGGAAGTGACAGCCCCGGTCACTCCTCCCAGCTTACACTGGGAGCCATGTGGGAGGAAGGAGAGGAGGGAGTCAGAGTGGAATCTCTGACTCATATCATTCTGAGCCACTGAACCCCAGGGAAAGTCACCCTCCTGCACCTAAAGATAGGAAACAGGAGGGTGACTAAACCATTTTGTGTGTGTGTTTGTATGTGTATGTGTCTGTATGTGTCTGTAGGAATGTTTCTCTGTATGTGTGTGTGTGTGTCTGTCTGTGTGTATGTCTGTGTGTATGTATGTTTGTATGTACATATGTGGTCTGTATGTATGTGTCTCTGCGTGTATGTGTGGTGTATGTATGTGTGTGTGTCTGTATGTGTGTGTGTCTGTGTGTGTCCCTGTATATGTGTGTATATGTGTGTCTCTGTATATGTGTGTGTGTCTATGTGTGTGTCTGCATGTGTATCTATTTATGTGTGTGTCTGCATGTGTATCTGTTTGTCTGCATGTGTGGGGGCGTATGGGAGGGGGAGGGTAGACGTAATGGGAGGCCCCAGGGCAATTTTTGCACCGGGGCCCAGTGGTTTCTAGTTATGCCTCTGGGGGCAAATTGACATGTATTTACTTTAGTACTCTGATGTATTTCAAGTACAGAACTTCAAGTAAGGCACCCTGGATCTCATGGCCCAATGCAAAGTCAATAGGTGATGTCAGAAAAGCAAGCAATGACAGTCGCACGGCTGAATTTAGAGCCTATTAACCTTGTGCTAAAATTATGATGGGCTTAATTACAGAATCATATTGACAGAAAAAACTAAAACAGTCATACCTTGTATTGTCTTGTCTTGTATCTGGTGGAGGTGGTACCACAGGGAAACTCACAGGATGCATTTATAACAATAAAAATATGCTATGCTAATCTCTCAGCCAACACTGGTGCCATGTGAAGCGGGATGTTGGTGGGCAGGGCAAAAGGAGCTCACCATGTCACTAGCACTGCCAAAAAGAGCAGACCCTCCTGGAAAGTGGGCAGGTTGGCCCGAAGAATTGGAAAGTCAGTCTGGCATGAATGCATGCAAGGCTACCTGCCAATCATGCAGGTCCAATAACTAAGTGCTCTGAGCTGGCTGTGAATGTGTCTAATGATGTACTTGATCTGTGCTTTCTGGGGACAGTTCTCTGGTGTCCCCCAGCACCCACTAGTCCACTCCTCTCCTTCCCTTCTTACAAGAGAGTAGTAACTCCTGGAATGCAGTCTGGGTGTAGCAGAAAGGGGACATGCCACAGTGTTAGAGAGAGGAGAGCAGCAAGAGCATTTACAGAGTGTGCAATGTCAGCTTTTTGTTAACTATTAGTTAGACAGTCCACACAAGTTTTGTTCCCCTGCATCCCTTGTAAGTTCCCATACTTAATTCTCTCTACATTAAGAGAGCTTCAGCTCCTTTAGCCCATATGTAGTGATGTCCCGAACGGTTCACTGACGAATAGTTCCTGGCGAACATAGCGTGTTCGCGTTCGCCACAGATGGCGAACATATGCGATGTTCGATCCGCCCCCTATTTATCTTTATTGAGTAAACTTTGACCCTGTACCTCACAGTCAGCAGACACATTCCAGCTAATATGCAGCAGCCCCTCCCTCTCAGACCCTCCCACCTCCTAGACAGCATACAATTTAGATTAATTCTGAAGCTGCATTGTTTTTATTTTATTATTCTTTTTATTTTTTTGTGTGTTTGTGTTTATTATACATTATCCTCCCATAGCCAGTAACCTGTGTTTATTATACATTATCCCCCATAGCCAGTAACCTATGTTTATTATACATTATCCCCCCACAACCAGTAACCTGTGTTTATTATACATTATCCCCCCACAACCAGTAACCTGTGTTTATTATACATTATCCCCCCATAGCCAGTAACCTGTGTTTATTATACATTATCCTCCCCATAGCCAGTAACCTGTGTTTATTATACATGATCCCCCCATAGCCAGTAACCTGTGTTTATTATACATGATCCCCCCATAGCCAGTAACCTGTGTTTATTATACATTATCCTCCCATAGCCAGTAACCTGTGTTTATTATACATTATCCTCCCATAGCCAGTAACCTGTGTTTTTATACATTATCTCCCATAGCCAGTAACCTGTGTTTATTATACATTATCCTCCCATAGCCAGTAACCTGTGTTTATTATACATTATCCTCCCATAGCCAGTAACCTGTGTTTATTATACATTATCCTCCCATAGCCAGTAACCTGTGTTTATTATACATTATCCCCCCATAGCCAGTAACCTGTGCTTATTATACATCATTATCCTCCCCATTGCCAGTAACCTGTGTTTATTATACATTATACCCCCACAACCAGTAACCTGTGTTTATTATACATTATCACCCCCATAGCCAGTAACCTGTGTTTATTATACACTATCCCCCATAGCCAGTAACCTGTGTTTATTATACATTATCCTCCCCATAGCCAGTAACCTGTGTTTATTATACATTATCCTCCCATAGCCAGTAACCTGTGTTTATTATACATTATCCTCCCATAGCCAGTAACCTGTGTTTATTATACATTATCCTCCCATAGCCAGTAACCTGTGTTTATTATACATTATCCCCCCATAGCCAGTAACCTGTGCTTATTATACATCATTATCCTCCCTATTGCCAGTAACCTGTGTTTATTATACATTATACCCCCACAACCAGTAACCTGTGTTTATTATACATTATCCCCCACAACCAGTAACCTGTGTTTATTATACATTGTCCTCCCATAGCCAGTAACCTGTGTTTATTATACATTATCCCCCCATAGCCAGTAACCTGTGTTTATTATACATTATCCCCCCATAGCCAGTAACCTGTGTTTATTATACATTATCCTCCCAATAGCCAGTAACCTGTGTTTATTATACATTATCCCCCATAGCCAGTAACCTGTGTTTATTATACATTATCCCCCATAGCCAGTAACCTGTGTTTATTATACATTATCCCCCCATAGCCAGTAACTTGTGTTTATTATACATTATCCCCCATAGACAGTAGCCTGTGTTTATTATACATTATCCCCCCATAGCCAGTAACCTGTGTTTATTATACATTATCCTCCCAATAGCCAGTAACCTGTGTTTATTATACATTATCCCCCATAGCCAGTAACCTGTGTTTATTATACATTATCCCCCATAGCCAGTAACCTGTGTTTATTATACATTATCCCCCCATAGCCAGTAACTTGTGTTTATTATACATTATCCCCCATAGACAGTAGCCTGTGTTTATTATGCATTATCCCTCCATAGTCCTCAGACTCTAATTCTGGAAATAGCCTGGTGACTTGTTGTGCTCTGCTAATTTACCTCCACTTTCTCAACCCCTGACTCAATGAGGTCATGCCCTGTTCAATTCCATATGTGAAATAAAATGGTGGTCCAGGCACTCAAGGTCATAGCCAAAACAGCAAAGTTTCAACCCAGCAGGTCTTGATCAAGTTTGATATAGACTCACTGGTTCGAAACATTGCTGTTTTTGCTCCAATAAAGCTGCTATTTTGGCTATTACTTTGCATATCTTAAAGTGGAGTTTGGACATCCTCAAATTCGGTGCACCCTGGTTGCCTGTTGAGTGCGATATCCTCTATATTCTTCACAATGTTCGATTCCATAAACCTATAGATAAACAGATTTGGGAAGCAACAACTACTTTAAAGTGTTCCAGTTCCATCTCCTAATGCTGTGACACCCTAGAAGACAGGACTTTTTTGGAGTGATTTTTTTGGAGGTCAGACTGTTATCCTCCTTAGTGTTCAAGTAGACAAAACTTTAGTGCAGATGAGGAATCCTGTTGTTGGTGTCTTAAATGAAATTTAACACAAAAGGAACCACCAATAGTGTAATCCAATATATACAATGTCTTAGGTAAAATTAAGATAAAATTCACTGACAAGACAAGTGCTTCCAATCTGCTCTGAGATAGGGCTCTGAGCAGTACAATCCCTGCTCAAGGATAAATCTGGAGCTTTCCCGTTTAGATGTTCACAATGTAAACGGCATATGAAAGAAATGAAACTAGATATATATTGCTAACCGTTTTAAACAATAGTACCTAAAATATATATCAAATATACTCACAATTTCAGGAGCACCTGAAGGTAAAAGGTTAAAGGTAAAAACAATGTGTATTGAAATATACCATACAAAACAGATAAAAGAAAGTCCTTCAATATGATCACAACGCGTTTCACCCATAGGCTTTTTCAAGTGATAATGAATCCAGCCCTATCGAAGAGCTGATTGGAAGCTCTCTCCTTGTGAGTGTAATTTTTTTTAATTATACCAAAGACATTGTATATACTGGATTACACTATTGGTCGTTTCTTTTTATTTCATATGAGACATCAATAATTCCTGAGAATTCCTATTCTGTACTAAAGTTTTGTACACTTGAAAACAAAGGAGGATAACTGACTGACCTCCAAAAAAAGCACTATCTTCAAAATATTCTTATCTCCAAAAGATACTTTTTTTGCTGGGACTCTTTAATATTGTTATATATCAATATTTTTATATTTTATGTATAATATTGTACATATATATCTATATGTGAATATCTAGTATTTCTTATTTAGCGCAATCTGTTTTTTTCTGTATTTTAAACTAGAAATCCTTGCCTTTTCATGTTACTTCTGGGTGTAGCTAATGGCACAAGGTGGACAAGCAAGACTACTCGAGTTCTATAGATCCTAGATCATCATAAACTAGACTATTGTATAGTTTAACATGTACTTTAGGTAGCATGAATACAATTTACATTTAATTAATTTAATTTAAAAGGATTTATCAAAATAGAAAAAGGAGTTACTGGGAACAGAACAATGGCAAAATAATCCTGGATTACGTGGTTATGCCTCCGATAAGTGACCAAATCTGTTAGCAAACCTCAGTATGAAAGGAAATGTGACTAATATCTGTGTCTGGAAGAATTAATCAAACCTTTACGAGTCTGTCCCATGCTTGGGATGCTCCAGATTTTTCAACTGGTTGATAAATAATAGTTATTTATCAAGTCTTTTTAGTAATCACAGTCAACCGACTTGGTAAGAGAGACCAATAAATTACCAGCTGAGTTGACAGAAGGGACGTTCTCCTAAAGGGTTGTTTTGCTAAAATGTAAGTCATGTGTATATTGATGTATTAGAAAAGCATGAATTATTTAAAGGCACAACCCTGCCTGCCATCTCAATGGGATTTTCAGCCTTTGTTCCCGCATTCATTTGACTAGCTTTTATAAATGGTGTTTTTAAGATTTATTGGATATTTAAAATTAAACTGAGAACAAAGGATTTGAGATATATGTACGTTTACAAATCTCAACAGGGTTATTTATGTATGAGTTGTCAGGAATTCAAAATGAATGTGAAATTTTAGACTAAGATAGCTTAACTGAAAACATGACTGAATTACATTTTTTGTAGTTTGATTATTTAGCCTAAAATATTAAATTCTGTTAGAAAATTTAAAATCTCTCTGACTTTCATTCTCTCACTTATTTCCAACAATTATTACTTAATGAATAACTCCAACAGAGTCTCATCAAGATGTGTCTGTTTTATCATTTAGGACAACGTACGTGGGCGCTGTGGCGCTGTGAGGAGAACCACAAGCCATCGAAATGTCACATTTGAATGTTGGATGTGTCACCTGAGAACTTTAAGGCTTATACGTTGAACTGAACTGGGATCTCTTTACATCAATTCTCAGTGAATGAAAGATTAAGGCTTTTTGTCCTACATATTGGACTGTTTTCAAGGCAGTAATGATCGGATTATCTGTTTGCTTTTAATACCCTTCTCTATTATGTTAATTAATTGAAGGGCCCGGCTTAATGGCGTTATAAAGCTGCCTCTGACTAGGAAATGATAATAAAATCAATCCTAGGATCAGTGGGTTTCAATGTGTGTATTATTAGCTCCTACCTTGCACTTTGCTAATATTTAAAATATACAAGCAATACTAAAGATAATCAATATAAACAACATATACTCATTCATATATAAAATGAATTTAATATAATGTTGTTAATAGTCTACATGAGAAAAACATGGAAGTGTAGATGAGTTTTTAATGCAAGTGTCTAAAAGGTATAAAATCAAACAATGATACCGTAAAAAAAGGCAAACTGTTAAATGTTGTAGATATAGAATGTCAGGTGTCTATTACTGGCTATATATGGATTCATGAGATACAAGTTCCATACTAGGAACAAATTCCATACCTTAAATGAACACTCCAAGCACCATATAACCAGTACAGCTCACTGTAGTTGTTATAGTGCCACAAGTGCCCTGGTGCCGGCACTCTCCATTCTGAGGAGTTAAACTGCTTTTGAAAATATGACTCTTTAAATCTGCTCCCTGACTCCACTACCAATGCCAGTTCCTAAGCAGGAACTAATGTAAGTACAACTGAGATAAGCATTGTAAGGAGATCTATAGTGGTTATGGTGTCTTCCTTTAACTCAGTTTGTGTGAATATGGATTAATGGGACTCTCTGGGCACCCAGACCTCTTCATCTAATTGCAGTGCCCCTGCCCCCTAAACCAGACAGCCACTAGAGGCACTTCTAGGTGTCTAACGGAGTTTAACTCTGTGAAACAATTAAACACTTTGCATGAGTACGTTTAACATCTTTAAATTTCCCAAAGGAAAACTCTAACTCAATGCTTTTCTACAGAAAAATATGTTAAGTGGAGCGCTGATTGAATAAATGTGAGAGGGGTTAACGAAATAGGAAACCTAACTACCTATAAAATATAATGCAAATACAAAAATAAATTACCCCTTCTCTAGTAATAGATCAATAAACTGACCTTACTTACACACTCAAAGTTGAGTAAAAAAAAACTATTTATTATAAAATTCTGACAAAATATAAAAGAAAGCAATCACTTATGCATAAAATATGTCTTGTTTGAATAATTTTAAATGAAAGCCATAAAAAAGTCCAGACCTTATTCAGATGCTCGGCGTCCCGAGTAAAAATATGTAGTGCTAAAAAAAAAAAAATATATCGAATTAAAAGTCCTTTTATAGTCCAAGTGATGGCTTGTAGTGTTGGGAGTCAGACCTCTCCAGACGCGTTTCTCCGCTCCTGCGGCTTTCTCAATGCTTTTCTATACTGAAGTTCCAAGCATGTGATGTTGAGGGAAAGGGTGATCTAGCCAGATTTAGTGGTAAGTGTTAAAATGATTAAATTCCTTGAGTAAAGGTGGCGGGGGTGACCTAATAAGTTAGTGATAGGGCACACTGGAGCGTTAGGAATAGAGATTTGTGTTCCTAACGATATTGTGTCCCTTTAATGGAAAATTCTAAACTTCACGACAGAGTATTGTACAGGAAGGTCCCAGTATACTGTACTAACCCTGACTACCAATCTTGTCATCACTACAAATCCCACGCTGCTTCAGTACACCCTCAGAGGTCCTCCTTCCTAACCAACAGAGTGCCCCTCACTAATCTCTGCAGGGCATACCTTTATTAGAAGGAGCCTGTTCCATATCAATGTAGCCTCTCTGAATGCCATAAATCAATCCGTTTAAAAAAAATGAGACAGTTTAGCTTCACCAGGACCAGGTTGGCAGTAGATAGAGTGGGCGGCTGCCTATAGGTACCTATCTACTACCTACCTGCCCTGGCTGCAAATGTTTTAGTTTTTTTTACTGTTTCATTTTTCAGATTTATTTATATACTGATTCAGTTGCTACATGGTAATTACCTTTTTAGGGGGAAGGAGAGATATACATCCTGGCTTTCTTGTGTGCCCTCCGAATTAGGGTGTAAAAATCAGGGAGCATTGTTTTTGGTGATAACAATTCTGGGACTACAGGTGTGTAGCTGGGGGCTTTGCAAGCAAACTTGGTTACTATAGTTGGTGATGAATGGCCCTCAGCGCAGGCTGTTGTAGATAGACAGGGCATCTTAATTTTAAATATACACATGGCAATTAACCTGAGTGTATAATAAAACGAGTACCCCACTTAGACAGGCAGTCAGACTTTCTATTAATCCACCTGATGCTTATTCCGAACACCCTGTTTGCGCTCTATTAATCATTTAAGCTAACATTTTACCGTTTCAGTTTTAATAGTAAGATTATTATTACATATTATAAATATATCTAAAAGCATCTGAAGAATTCAATGAGAATCCCAGCACTGAAAAACATTTTAAAAATGTTACTCCTATCACAGATATGCCATGCAGTTTACTTCTATACAGCATGGGGTTACTCACAAGAACATGCTTAGAGGGACCCAAGGTATGCTGTTTTCTGTACT
Organism: Pelobates fuscus; assembly: GCF_036172605.1. NCBI lineage: Eukaryota > Metazoa > Chordata > Amphibia > Anura > Pelobatidae > Pelobates > Pelobates fuscus. The sequence goes on from NC_086328.1 coordinate 20,071,469, forward strand.
TGACTTGGTAAATCAATCTTCATTGTTAAAATTTTGAGTGAGCTGCCTTGATGGCAGTCAATTCAGCGCATGCTATTCTACCCTTAAGTAGCACAAAACAAAATGCAGTCCGCACTCAGGAGTAAACCCTTATAATCCACAGAAAAATACACAGAAATAATGAAAAACTGCACATTTATTGATATAAAAATTGCAGCGATGAGTGGCATGAAAATTATCAAGGCAGGATTCAAAAAAGCTGAATATAGGAGTAGGAATATTTAGTAATGCAAACAGTATATAATAATCACAAGATGAATAGACAGATATCCAAGCAAGGACAACACACTTGCAAAAAATAGGAACACTTAGGGAATGAAATATTAGGTAGTTGTGATACCTGCTGCTGCCAGACGGGAGGACGACCACGTACACAGCAATCCCCAAAAGGTTAACCTCTGTATTTCAGACAACTTTACTAATACTACATACAAAATACTCAGTATTAGTAAATAACACAGGTTAAATCCTCCCTGCTGCCACTACCTGCCAAGCCATAAGTAGGGACATGTCTGCAAAACAGCAAGCAGCCAGTGACTGCTCGCTGTTATAAGATAACTTGCAACTAATCCAATAAAGAGAGGCTTGCACAGTTCCCCCATGGTTGCGCACCTACTAAAATAATTAACTGGGAGGACATAGTGCCCCTCCATGCACTACTTGTGCCCCGCTAGTTGGGGCTATTAAAATAAACATTGGCCTCCAGCTTACCTGTCATTCTCAAGAATAATCTAATTGGATGAAAGGACGAAAAGCCAAAATTCTAACGCAAAACGTGTTCATCTGAAAACAAACGCCCAAGTCTACTGACAATCACACTCTAGTAAATTACATTGTACATCTCTTATTAATAAATATGCATAGTTTACTGCAAAAGTAAAATGCAACAAGTGTGCAAAAATAACCCTCAATGTTGTTCTTAATTCTTCTCCTAAGGTGCCATCTCACATAAAAGGTTAATTACGGTATTTGAAAGAGGAAAATGTAAGAATTTTTTTAAAAAAATCATTTTATGACATATAAGTTGAACTGACTGCAAAACGTGCAAAAATATCAAATTCCAGAATCCATGCATCTCTCTACCCTGTGTAAAAAACGAAGGGACTTATAGCAGTCGCTCAATCTGATTGGCTTGGTGGAATTTAGCAAAGATGTGCAATTATTAAGTACATTAAAAAAAAAAAAACTCTTGCAGTAAACTTTCTATTATATGATACTTCTTGCTCTGTATTCCATCTGAATATCTAGGGACAGCAGGTTAGGATGACTTTCAGGATGTCAAATATTTAGAAACTGCATTCCTCATAGAGACAAGACTTTCGGATTGTAGCGCCGCCAAGCACACTGCGAATTTCGCTGATGTCATCCATTTTAAGGGAACACAGATCAAATGCTTTATGAACTGCAGCAAATCCCACTGATTGAATTACAGTCCTCATATTCAATTCACAAGAGTTTATTGTTACCTGGCTGCTACAGAGATAAAAATGAATATAAGACCACTTAAAGTACATAAAATTGTATTGAAGTTTCCTGAGCCGCTGCATGTAAGAGATCAGTCATAAGAAAAAAAATAAAAATATTACAAATAAATTTGTTTTAGATGCACACATTATAAAGTATTTTTCAATGCACAAAAGATAGATAAACAAAACTGTTTATAACCTAAAAGTAAAGTCATAGATTTAATAGTGGTCAGTCTGGTTCTTAATAATCCACGTTGTAAAGACCTGTCTGAAAATAAAACAGATATAAACGCAAAATAATATAAGAACAGGAGAGCATCTATTCTTTCTGGAGATCATTTTTCTAACTCCTAAATATAGTCCTTGAGGCCAGCTGTCCTTGAAAGCTCGGCTGGTTTTTGCACAGTAGAGTGCGCAGTATTCTTGCTCTGAGGTCAAACAGAGCCTGAAAACAAATTGAAATAAAACACCCATTATACAAATAATTGTACATGGATAATGCACTCATTCATGTTCTTACATCAGTACATACTTAAAGTGACTTTTTTTTAACTAGATGCTTTGGTAACGGAGTCACAAACTGGTAGGTGAAGTGGTGATTTTAACCCTCCTTTGCTGTCATACCCTCCAAGTGTCCTCATTTGCCATTAAAAGGACACAACAAGCACCATAACCACTATAGCTCCCTGTAGTTGTTGTGGGGCAAACAGTCTGTGCGCACTCTGCTCCCTGTTTATGTTAAACCATTATTGGTCGGTTTGACAAAAATAGGGGTCTAAGGGAATTCGGGCACTTTCTGACATGCTGTACATTAGGTTTGTATTGTGTCAGTTATACATTACTGGTAACTTTGTCACTGGTTTATATATTGTTAAAATAATGAAGAGAGAAGCCGCACTCTATTCCAGTCGACACCAGGTGCACTGGAGCAGGACCAGCAATCCCACAACGCCCAGGCAAACAGAAAAATGGTCGCCAGGCACTCAAGATTTTAAAATTATAGGCAGATTCATTTGATCAAAAAAGTGACAGAGCAGCTTGAAATGCTGCAGCTCTGTCACTTTTTTTTACCAAATGAATCTGCCTATGGGTTGAACACCTTGATTGCCTGGAGACCATTTTTCTGTTTGCCAGGTTCAAATATTGCGTCAACTCATTGATTACTCATTGAACAATATTTTTGTTTGATTTATACATAACCAGTAAACACTATAGGTGAGAATAAAAAAAAATGGAATTCTGGTTTTCACAGAACAATCAAAGCCCTGACTGGAAGCTCGGTGCTAGGGTTTTAGTTGAAGCCAAGCACAGGGGGTGAATAACCCCACCAATAGACAGATCCTGCAATCAGACAGACGCCCAGGCAGAGTCACGAGGCAGACATGACAGGTAAATGTTACAACAGAACAGATATGGGTGAGATCTTGAGTTGCGTTCAGAAAACAGAAGTATCTTAAGCTGAGCCATTGGGTGCAGTAGGAGGTATCATGGGTTTGACAGTTACAGTCTGTAAGTCAGGGCAAATGGCAATGGTGTGTAATACTGAGAACATCATGGGTCATGTCAGGAACCACTAAAGGATCAGAGAGGCAGGAAGCAGTAACAAAGGATAGATCATGAATCTTTCCAGTACACTTTAAAACATTGTTATTTTGTTGGAGTACCTTTGCTGGCATGGTCCCACAAAAGAAAAATGAAGAAAAAAAAAAAAGTGAACCTTACCTGTGATTTTACACCAAAGCCGAGTTCCCCCTGCAGCCTGATCACCCTCACTGAAGAGGGAGGGATATCCTGGAAGACAAGCTAAGGTGTGGACTTGACAGTAGGGAAGAGGAGCTGTGCTGGCATTGGTCTCCTGTCACCAGCATGCTATACGTACTGACGACACATGCCAAATATAAATGTAGTACTCATTCCCGGACTAGTTAATGATGGTGCAGGGGGTAGACTTACTGTACCAGCAAAGTGCTCTATCTCTGTATGTGCAAAGTTTCAAAGTGAAATGCTACAAATACTGACTTCATGCACCATGGCCACTTTGAATCCCTGAAGTGGTCATGTTGCTTGCCGTAACAGTTTAAGTATAGCGACACCAATCCAACCACTCTCTGAATCTCACCATAAGAGTTTACAGGGTGTATCTGGGCTAGAGCACACGCACAAAGCAGGAACACAATCATTGAACATCTACAATACGTAGACAGAGTAAATGTTGTAGACCCTTAACTGGATAGCCTTTACTGCTGCATTGGATTGACACTTTCATCATGACACAAGCCCACATTATGACACACGAAAGTTGTGAAGCATGCCTCAAGCCAAGAACTGGTCTCAACAACTGAGAGCAAGCCTCGGGGTGACACGTAAGTAGTCCAGCTGAACCCTGACAGTTTGTCCTTTCTGGTTGGTACATTGGCTACCATGAAGCATACATTTAGTGATTGTATCATCTCTTTTGTTAGGATTGACTTTAATAACTGCATCTCTCTGGCACCTACACACATCTATAATGCATGTCCCCTTTATAAAGTGAGGTCTATTTGCACAGACAGCAGTACCAGAGGTCTATGTGTGTATTCTCATTCCACTATGTTTCCAGTTCCCGGCTAAATGTGATTTGAAAGCGGTACTATATTGTTACATGCTAGACTGAGTGGCTCACTTAGTAACGGAGAAACTTATGATCAATATTGAGCTTCCCAAAACAGGTCTATGACAGAATGCTTTAGATGATAAAGTATCTGTAAACACAAAATTCTTCATTCCGATGAATATTATATGCGTTCAGAAAGAGTATAGTTGGCTCACCAAATCCATCAGACAATTCAGGAAAATGAATTCTGTTGAAAGCACATTATAAATGCAAATTCCATTTAGTAACTTATCTGTCTGTATTGTGTAAATATAATCTATTTCACAGCATTTGTCAGATACGAATGTGCATTCACGATCTGTTTTTTTTTTGACAAAGAGAAAGCTATATGCAGCATTCAGATAGTTGCCAAGATTACCCATTTTACTGATGCACAGAGCAAAGTCAGACTACGTTGGACTCAATTCAGGTTTCCATTACCATTGCCATTACACTGTGTAATATGTAACGTTAAAGGGACACTCTAGTCATCAAAACAACTTTAGTTTAATGAAGCAGTATTACTGTATAGATCAGGGGTTTCCAAAAGGTAGATCCCAACTCCTAGCATGCTTTGCATGCATTTAGAATGCCTTTAGAATGACAAATCATCATAGGAGCTGTAGTTTCAAAACATCCTGGGATCTACCTTTTGGGCAACACTGGTATAGATCATGCCCTGCAGTGTCGCTGCTCAATTTCCTGCCATTTAGGAGCTAAATCACTTTTGATTCTGTTTATGCAGTGCTAGCCACACCTCCCCTGCGAGGATTCCTACATGCAACCGTCCTCTATCAATGCTCGCAACCAATTGAATGAATCTGAAAATGGCAGACAGTGGGCGGGAATAACATTGTGGTCTTGCGATCTCTGCTGTTTCTGACTTCCAGGAACAGTGGAGAGTGGCGGCCATCTTGGATGTGGTAAAATCTCAGTGGAACCCAAGTTTTGTTCTCATTGAACCCCAGGGTTTCACGGAACACTAACTGGGCAACGTTGCACTAGATAATCAGGGATGGGTGAAAACTGAAGGTACCTTTGTGCAGGGGAAATGTTAAGGCTGGGGGCTGGGAGTCATGGAGCAATTATGAAATGAGGGGTAGTGTAATTAGGGTTTGGAATTGTTTTTGAATATGATTGGCGTTTTATGGGGTTGAGTGTATTATGGAGCTAGGAGTCATTGGTAGATCATAGAGCTTGGGATAATTAATGGATTTTGGGGTGAGGTATCATGCGTGGATTATATAGCTGGGGATAATGAGTGGATTATGGGTATGGGGGTTATGGGTGGATTATGAGTATGGGGGTAATGGGTGGATTATGAGTTGGGGATAATGAGTGGATTATGAGTCTGGAGGTGATAGGGACAGTTGAGTAATGGGTGATGAGGGAATGGTATCAATGGATAAGGAACATGGAGTATTTATTTTGCTTTAGATTTTACCAGTTTAGAACTACCTCTGTCCCCAGCTCTAGTTAACAATGCATTTTCTCCAGTGTTTGGAGAAAATGCATTGCTAAAATTAGAATGATATTTCTGGGAATGGAAACCCTTGGTACCAGACAGAGTTTTTAAAATGTTTCTGTTTTGGGGCATCTCGTTCTCTCTCTAAATTATAAACGTAAACACATATACCAGCACGCAAGCAAGTCCATCTCTGTGTAATGACATCTGCAGCTAATTGCCTCTTGCTGTAAATGAAAAAACTTTTCTCTGAGAGGACGCGAAGTATGTAGTATTTTGATCCCTTGACACAAAAGGCAAAGAATAAGGTCATTCTGTATTCAAAACACAAGATTTAACAGCAGACTTCAGAAAAACCAACAGGTTTTCCTACATCTCACGGTAAATATATGATATTTTAGTTTAATTAAGCACATAAGAAAATACATTTTTATTTCAGGTCAGTTTGTGTTTTTTTCCCTAATTTATGTTTTCTAGGCAGTTTACCTAAACGTTGTTTCCATAATTGCTGAGTGTCTGCATGGCAGAGATCAGAATTCCAATATTTAGACATAAATTTAAAACAATAGTGAAAACTGAGATTAGTTCTAATTTTGCAATTCCGTTAAAGTTCTCCAAAATAATCAGTTTAGAGAATAAAGTCCTAGTCAAGTCTCAAGAGGTTCCCGTTGAACTGTTTATAAATAGTTGTGCTTGCAGAATAAGGACCAAAAAGTGGCACGGGTCTCAACTGTTGACTTTATTTGCTGTCTTCTGGCAATTTGCCCAGGTCTGAGAATACGCGTCTCGCAAAATACACCATCGGATTACATAAAATCTTTAATAGCTTTCCTGCTTGAATGAGATATTGATATAAAAAAACATTTTCTTGGCATTTTACTTTGAAACGGCCAACTTTGTGATATTAAAATCACTTATTAGGTTGCCGTAATAGCATCACAACTGCTATGACAATCTGTTCTTCTAAGCACCTAAATAGCTCCTATTAATAGGCGAGCGTTCTGTGCTATTGAACTCTCTCGATAGAGAAGGTCCTTAGTGTGGCTTTTACGCATCTCGAATTATGAAACAACTGTTAAAAATTCTGCTCCCCACATTCCTCTTCTTGTGCCTTTTAAATGACTCTAATAACCTTTTCTTCATACAGTAAGTAATTGGGCAAAATGGAATTTAAAAAAAAAAATCCAATTCATGTTCAAACAGGTCCATTTAAAAAAAAGCAGACGCCAATTTATTTCAATTTGTGTCAGGAGTTTAACTTACACTTTTTCCCTTTAGTAACTCAGACTTGGGAAATAAAGAGGGCAGATCCGTTCTTTATTCTCAGGATCTGGCAACTCGATATGGCAATCTTCCCGGCAGGATTAGCATACCACACTGTCAAGTTTTCTCCCTTTTTTCTTTACTTCTTAAAGTCTTCATTATCACAAAGCATTGTACAATCTGGAAGCATAACATGTCAATAAAGTCGTCTGCCTGTTAGGAACGGATTATCAACTCCATATCGCCATTTGTAACTGCTTGTGTTTTGTGCTATATCGTTATGGGAGATCATCATGACGTTGAAATATATATATTTTCTTTTTCTTTTTATACCTGTCAACTACCACCATCAAGATCTGATTTATTAGATTCTATTGGTGTCTATTTTAGTTAATGATAATTTTTAAGGCTTCATTCTACTTGTACAATATTACCCTAATAACTAAAAGCATAAAATAGCCCATAGCATACATGCTGCAGTCTCACCTAAACAACTGTAATTAACTCATTAACACCTCTGTTAGCAGGAGATTTAGTTGGCAGATCGCACAATTAGCAAGTTAAAATCCCACACTCCATCTATCAGTGTGTATGTGTTGAAAATGCCCTTTAAATGTATATAAAACTGTTTACTATTAGTGGAAAGAATTATTGTACATGACTACGAACGAAAATTAAGTTAATTTGCTCTATAAACTATGACGCAAACGAGGATAAATCTGCTCATTTGTCTTTAAACGGCAAAACATAACTAATTGTGTTTTTTTATTTTCCCAGTTAAATGTCAATAACACTAATCCTACATCTCACAGTTTAGTAAATTTAATACACATTAGACTTTTGCATTCGGTTTCAAGCTCATTGCAATTTTTCCTAATTTTAGGCGATTGGCGGGTTGTCTTAAATCTGTAATTCTGAAGCTGCTTATTGTTATCACAAAACAAGCAACACAGAAAATGGACATTTTTTTTTCTGAATTACGGGACTCGTAGTTCCATCTATGGCAGTTAAAAAAAAGAGATGATTGATGGGTGGAAAAATATGATTGATGGCCAGGGGACAGACACTAAATGTTAATTTTAAGAAGTGACCAACAGAGAAAAGAGGAGCATTGAAAAAATAAATAGAATTATAAAAAAAAATCAACATATAAAATAGATATTTTTTTACCTCTCCTCCTTTTTTCCCTTCTATTGGTTACGTCTTCTCATTTGAACCATGAACCAAATGGTGGGAAAATGCCTCTATTAGTGTACGACAAAACGTAATATTTATACATCCTCATGCACTTTTGGTTCGTCTGTTGCCACATGGAAGAATTTTGAACCACCTAAACTAAACATTTTTTTTGTACGAATGGATGGGGCTGAACGAAATCGTGAAATGGCAAAATTTAAACAGGCAAGTTCAGAAAAAGTGGTCAAATTAGTTATTTTGGTACTTCTCCCATTTGTTGGAAGCAGATTAGCTCTTTCAAACCTAGAAGGTAGATTAATTAGAAAGATGGAAGTGTAGGAATGGACAACAATTAATTACTGCTTCCCTTTGCTAAGGTGTGCAATGGAAATATGCCTTCAAAGTGGCGAGATATTGAATTGACTCAATTCAAAGCTTGTAATTCGCACCCAAAGCCCAACTCCTGAATGAATCCACATCTATTCTGTGCAGTCAAACCGTGAGTATTCTGTATCTATGAGTCATATTGACATAAATCCAGTGATTTTGCTGCCGGCATGCAAACCATTATGGTCTTTTAAATTGCACTCTGTGGAAATGTTATGTTCTTGATCATTAAGTAACCTTGTTGATAATTCTTTTTTTTCATGCTTATATAATGTAGTAAATATTTTTAAAAAAAGGGGTTGTATTCTATAAGACTGAAAATACCCTATTTATGCCAGTAAAGATTATGGTTCAAATGCAGTCTTTTTGATATATGCCCTTGCGTCCCCAAGAGATGGCAATGTAAATGAATAGAGACATCGGTAAGAGTGGTAATGTAATTCTAGCTAATTTAAGATGACAGAATGAGAGCATACTATACAGTCTTTCATCTTCCCTAACGGAATGACATGGTTAATATCACATACCTCTATCCTTACATCGTATTGCTAGGCACACATTAAAGCTTCCACTTCTTCAAAGCTTCAATGAAACCCTTCTTAATAGGCATTACACTAGTAATTGGGAATAGCTGTAGAGTGGGAAAAATATTTTTTTCATCAACAGTTTCAAACATGTATAGATTGTATGACATTAAACCCTAAAGGAACATTAAACTTTCATAGTAACTGTTGTTTCTACAAAAGAGACAAAAGTATAATTGACCCCTTGAATGCTGTAATACAGAAATGCACACTTTTACGTTGCACTCTGTTCAAAATGCCCTGATACTTACTAAGATTGCATCATCGTGTGCCCCAGGTGGACTATCACTTAAAAATATGTTTTGGGTTTGACGTCTTAATAATGTACTTAACAAAAGGTGCCATAGTAGAAATGCATATTTTTAAATGGAAGTCTACCTACCAATACATTAAATTCTCCAGATATGTTTTTTTTTATCATGTTCCATGTTTCAATCCTGCCTTGGAAGTTCCATTCCTGGCAAAACTCAGTGGTCTACAGCCAATTCATGTTTCGATTCTGACCTGTCTAATTTTTTCACTGTGCCACCAAACATTGCGTCCTATTAGAGGTTGATGTTGCAGTCCTGCCTTATGTATTCCTACATATTTAAAGTAATGTAGTAATCTAGGTTGATAAAAGACATCAAGTCCATCAAGTTCAACCATGCACACATCGGTTTCTGTGGTTGATCCAAAAGAAGGCAAGAAAACAACAAGCAAAGAAGGATGTAGCCTGTAGCTCGCGTGCTCACAATACAAAGAACTTGCTAAATGTTTAAATGTTCTCCTCTATCCAGCCAACCTCCCTTTTGCACAGTATTCCTACTCCTATCTATATTATATGTCATTGTCCTCCACAAAATTATCCACCTCCACCCTCTGTTGTTCAGCCCCTATGGGCTGGTGAAAGCAGTGTGATGGACTGTGTGCATGCACGGTGTAGCATTCACTACTTCTGTTAAAATTCTATTCTTCTCTTACAGAAGAAGTTGATTGGCTGGTCATAGCATTCACTTGCTGCCCATGTTCCAAAAGTCTAGGTGCAGGTTTTTTTTCAATAAGAAGCATATGATTGGACTTCGACATGGGAATGTCTTCCACACTGTGACATTGAAGTAGATGGGGAATGGTACTCAGAGAACTTGTCCCAGTGCTGGATTCTAGGTAAGTTTTTATGCTTATTTTATAGCTTCTTAATGCAAATAAAAGGGAACGCCACTATGCAGCACTACAATTGGTAATTTAAAATAAAAATAACACAAATTGAATAGAGGGTTGGTCTGCTTAATGTAAGTGTAACTCCAACGTCCAAACACATATAATACCTGCAGTGACAAAGGACAGACACTAAAGTACCTTAGATAATATACTGAACTAATAGTTAAGGAAATATCACAATTTAACTAAATAACAAATAACTAATGTTATTGTAACAATTACATAATGGATTTGTGGAAATCTCACACTCCATGTCAAAGGCTTAATACTCTGTAGGGAGAAAGAAAAAAATGTATAGATATAAATGTCATCATTGAGGTCTGAGTGAGCGCTTCAAAAACAGTAAAAAAAGATTATCTTTTATATGTGAGAATATAAAATCTGACATTTTAACCCCTCTCTTACCATACAATTCTCTATCGCAGCTGCAAACTTCACGCTATAACAACTGCAGCAAATGTAAAATGTCACAAGGTCGGAGAACTACTTGATCCATGCTGAAGAATTCCTGCTTGGAGGGATTTATTCATTAAACAACAAATTGTAGTGAATTTAAATCTGAATGGTAAAATTTGGGTTAAAATAGCCAAGCTGGGACTCTAGTTAAGTCAGACAATATTTCCAAATCAGTTGTTTTAACCTAAATACTATCAGACGAATTTCAAGTCGCTGCAGTTTGGACTTTGGACTTTGGAGTTTATAAGCCTCATAGGCTCACGTCATCATTTCCTTAAATAGCCACACTGAAAAAAATTTTTGTCTAAAGTTTAAAATTAATTTTCCAAAATAGCCAAAATTAACACAGGACACATACGTTTTCTAAATCAGGTACTTTCGCCTAAATTTTGGAATTCACTTTGAATTTAAGCCCTTAAGGACACATGACATGTGTGACATGACATGATTCCCTTTTATTCCAGAAGTCTGGTCCTTAAGGGGTTAAATTGAATTCACAAAACATCCTTCCTTTAGTGAACAAATCTGTTTGAGATCGATTTGAATTCCCCAAAAAATCACACATTGGCAAATAACCACGAAAGTGTAACATAGAAGCCATAAGTCCCTTCACACTGCACTGGATCACCTGTGTACATTTTGGACAGAACCGGCCAGTGCAGGTATTAAGTTGTCATTGGATCGGTGATGGTGAATCTCAGTTGCTAAGAGATTTAATAACGAGTTACTAAAACCGCAGCCACCTGGGCAATATCAGAAAAGTCACTTGTAATCTCTGGATTGTATTTTACCATTTGCTTTCATACAGAAAATAATTGTTAATATACAATGTTTCCAATAGAAAAGCATTTCAGTTAATTGGCGAGCTCACAGCGTTGACTCTTTTCTTTCGGATCAGTTCATAGAAAGGAATCACGCAATTAAATGTGTTACGGTTTGCCTAAGGCTTCCAAGCAGATTTAGAATAATGAAAACCAAATTAAATTGAAACCTAAGAAATTCAAGTTGTCAAACAAGGTGGTGTTTATCGAGGTGAGAAAAGGATAGTGAAATCACAGTTGTAGTCATAAATCAAACTTGGGCTTTTTATCAGGGGTGGACTGGATCCCCCTTTTATTACTATATGAAAAACATGCAAAATATTTACTCTTCAGCTTCTACAGCCATTTAGAATTTGCACTGCCTTGCACAATTGTGCACAGTGAAAAATTCAGTTTGTCCAAAAACAAATTTGCTTTGGGTAAATCGAGTTTCTTTTAAATGACATTTCGGTTTGTCGATGCGTTTGTTTCTGGAAAAACTATTTGGACAAACCAAAGGGGCACCAAAATGTGCCTATTAGATTATTGCAATATATATACATAATCAGGCTACAGGGGGAACTTGGTTGGTGTTTGGGATTCTATAAACCGGGCCAAAATGTTGCCATACTAATTTTAGTTTGCTACAAAAAAGCATTCAATTAATTCTGTTCGTTTTTTTATACCAGGAAAAAGGAACAATCACTAACACAGAGATGTCAGTATGTCTTTCAAGGTCCTTTTTGTAACCTCTACTTACCTTGTTTGGGATACTCTCACCATATACTTCAGTTTCCTGGTATTTATTGCAGTAATTGCTTTGAGACTTCCTCAGATTGGTACTGTTTATCCTCAGCTCATATTGATTTCAACATTCTATGCCATCCCTTGGATTAAATGATTTAGTTTACAAGTTAAACTGCACACTCTGCATTTTCCTGGATTTAAAGCTATGCATTTAAATAACAGAGCTTCTTGGTACCACTGTAATGCTAGGGTAAGCTCACCTGCCTAGGATAATAATTCAACTTGGTATTTTACTGTGTAAATGCAAAATCTCAAATGAGATAGACAAGCCCACAAACAATCTAACTCTAAACAGGACAACTGTGGGGAAGAAACAAGAAATAAACTCCCAGGGTGGTCCGAGCTGCATTGAGGTAACTGCGTAGTTGTACCCCTGGCCACCACTGTCCAATACATCATTTTTTAATCTATACTTGACAGCAGTAGAAACCTGTGTTGCTTTATGGAAAAGGATGTCGGCGTATCAAACAAGGCAACGCGCCACATAACTGCAGATAAGAACCCTGGCCCCTACTGTTCCCAAGTCATCAATGTCCACCACTACCAATTTGTGTTGGTGAGGGGAAGGCTGCCATAGAACCTTCACAAGACCCCTACGTGAGTTGGTTAACAGGGCAGGGACAGATGGTTGGGAGGATGAAAAATTAAGGTCTCTCTGAAAAGGCAGAATTCACAGCAAAATTTCTCCAGGGACATGGTATAGACAGCAGAACATCTACCACCACTACCAATTTGTGTTGGTGAGGGGGAAGCTGCCATAGAACCTTCACAAGACCCCTATGTGAGCCGGTAAACAGGGCAGGGACAGATGGTTGGGAGGACGGAAAATTAAGGTTTTTCTGAAAAGGCAGCATTCACAGCAAAATGTCTCCAGGGACATGGCATAGACACCAGAACATCTACCACCACTGCCAATGTGTGTTGGTCATAAGAAAGCTGCCATAGAACCTTAACAAGACCCCTAAGAGAGTTGGTAAACAGGGCAGGGACAGGTGGTTGGGAGAATGAAAAATGAAGGTTTCTCTGAAAAGGCTGTATTTACAGCAAAATGCCTTCAGGGACATGGTATAGACACCAGAACATCTACCACCACTACCAATTTGTGTTGGTGAGAGGAAAGCTGCCATAGAACCTTCACATGACCTCTACGTGAGCAAGTAAACAGGGCAGGGACAGATGGTTGGGAGGATGAAAAATCAATTTTTCTATCAATAGGCACTGTTTACAGCAAAATGTCTCCAGGGACATGGTATAGACAACAGTACAACTACATTAAGCTGTAGTTGCTCTGGTGACTATAGTGTCCCTTTAAATCCCACTGCACCACGTTTTTATTTTAATGCTTTTGTAAAACAAAACAGAAATCAGCCATTCCATTCTTTCACCTATCAGAATAACAATGGATGAGTCTCGACAAGCAGAGAGTTTTCTGTAATAAAACGAATGTCACATTTTCTCCAACACACAAGAGCAGACAAATAGTACTGAAGTGCAAATAAATGTGCTTATTTTGATAATGGGATGTCAAGTGTGTGTATTTTTTGTTTTGAACTTCTATGCAAACATTGTGAGCGACAGATAAAGAAAGTATTGCACCATTAAATAAAACATTATTATGGAACAACAGTTCAGTAGTTTTAATAATATAATTCAGGTAATCATTATGTGTTCAAGCTATTTGGTCAAATTAAAAAAAAATATATATGATTTTCTGGCTTTGAAATACTGTAGATAATAATTATCCTTGCATCCTGGGTAATTTTGCAATCATTTTCACAGAAAATAAACCAAATCAAAATATGATATTGCCCAGGGTGAAAATACATTACTTTGCTGTGTTTAAAAAAAAAAAAAAATGTATATTATTATGTAGAAAAATTGCGGATAATTGCACAGTTTTAAAGTTTCCTTTTAGCAAATGTTTTTGATATCTCATAGAACATTACGACAAGTAAATTGCTAATAAAACTGCAGATTAAACTTTTAAAATGTGTTGCAAAATAGGATATTAACTTACCTCTCTTAATTCATTAAGTGGGACTCTTAGTTGACGTTAACCACAAATTTTAAGTAAATTCATATACTTACAGTACTGGCATAGATCCGTCAGCATTTACATACAAGATACAAGATTTATATAAGGGACTAAATGCACTTCAAGAAGTTGGCAATTTATAAACATAAATACTACTAAATACTACTGCATGAGCGATTGGAAGATTGAAGGCTAATACATAAAAATATTGAGTCAGCACAGCTAAACGTACAAGTGCACATGTATGAGTGTGGGGATGGTGCTAGTGATTGGCTGTATGTGTTTAAGGGAGTGATTATGTGTTTGTAGTGGGGCAGGGATCATCTTACCTCAGTGCCTGTTTGGATTCTGGCCAGCAAACAACTTCCCTCCCACCAACCCTAATTTATGTTTTTTTGTTTCGTCACAGCTAGCGGGGAGCGTGTCCTTGCCAACAGTTTTGGGTAGCAGATGGAATGTCAGGAGATGGACAAGGTGGGTCTCAACCTCCCCTGCTCTCTAAGGTAAACTTTCAAGTTACCGAATTGGACGTGCCCACCGAGCTAAGAGCCGGCTGGTGGTTAGAGCATTTAAGATGATGGGAATTTGGTTTGGACAAGGGGGAGGCGAGACACCAGTGGGTAAAGTTTTTGGTGCATAGGCACCTGGTTAAGTTCGTTGGCAAGGACGGTTAGTTAAGCTGAAGGCTGTAGGGCAATAAGTGATAATTTATATGTTAATTATGGTATGTACATATATTTATGTGTTTATTTATATTTGAATTAAAGGAAAAGAATAAAGTTCGGATGTGTCCTACAGTTGTAAGTTTTAATAAATGCTATGGCCTGTTTCATCCAATATGCCTTGTCTGTCGTTATTGGGGTGATTAGTGGGTAGTCTCTTTCTTTTAGTCGCACCACATTCCCCGCTACGTACATACAAGAGAAAGGGTAGAAGACACATGATATATTGTTCAATGTAAGTGATAAACAGTGATAAAATAAGAGTGGTGGATACCTGGAGTAGAGTTCCAGTGGAAGTAACAGAGGTTAACGGCGTTATCAACCAGCTGCAGATACCTAAAATAGCCTTCCAGCGGAAGCAGGAAATGATAGAGTGAAATACAGAAAGATGTGGAATACTCTGCCTAAAGAGGTTGTGTTATCAGATTCTATAGATATATAAAAAAATAGATACATAAAAAAATGTATATAATTGTTATGTATGTAAACAGGTTGTTGATCCAATGGGAAATCTGATTGCCATTATGGATTCAAGAAGGATTTTTTCCCTTGTTGTGGCATAATTGGAAATGACTACAATTGGTTTTTTTCTTTGCCTTCTTTGGATCAACAGCATAAAAAAACGGGCTTCACGGTTAAACATGGTAAACTTTAGTCTTTTTTCAACCCAGACAACTATGTAACAAAGGGCATAGGTGTCAACAGTCCCAAATTTGCTTGGGAAGTCCTGCGTTTTGGGATACTGTCCCTGTAAAACTGGGTTCTGGGCACCTGTCCTTCACCTTGACATCTGTCCAATAGTTTAAATCTACTGGGCAGAGTTCAAGATGCCGGAAGGGACTGGGCACTGGAACCATGCATAGAGCACTTCAGCTATGCTCCGTACAAGGCCTGCTCTAATGGGGAAGGTTGTCATCTTCTTTAACGGTAGTTCTTCCCATTTTAGGGGCCAGATCCGCACATTTCTGGGGAGATCCATCTGCCCGTTTGTGCAGCTCGCTCTCTTGCCTGCTCATGACTGTCACAGAATGTGTGCAGCAAAGAAGATTGTCATGTACAAAAGGGTAGTGGATACCTGGAACGAGCTTCCAGTAGAAGCAATATATGGTAACAGTAATTTAGAAAAAATAGTAGATACCTTAAATAGCCCTCCAGTGAACATGGTAAAGATTAACATTGATAGAGAAAGATCCCTGTAATAACCTTACAGTTTAAGGAGTCATGGTTAACACAGTAAGGCAAGTAAGTAAATGCTTGGGCATAAAAGGTTATACTGAAGAATTAATTCACAAAATCAGTCTGAGATTTCATAATGGACACATTAAATAGATCTTACCATACTGCAAAGCAGTTTGATTGTTATTGGCAAAACAATGGGCATGCATTGCAAAGCACTAGAAACAGCACTCACCTCGATGTAATATTGTATAAATGTATCAGCCCTGACCATAACAGACTAATGCAGCAAATCACCCTTCTGGTTTTTATTTAATTTGTTTGACTATTTAACCCTTTGCAAACCAGTGATGTTACAGATGCACTAGTTTTCTAAAAGCGTTAGTATTTGATCGTTGAGGACAGCGAGGTGTTTAATTATATTGGCTGACTAGACATCTATTTAAAGTATGCTTATGGAACAAATATAAAACATATAATATGTTATTAAATGCATAATATTGTGTGTAAAAAATTGGGTTTGTGTTGTTGACCATACTGTCATTGTGTGTGTGTGTGTTTGTATGTGTGTGTGTGTGTTTGTCACGTACATCAGGGTGCAGGGATGAAACTTTATCATAAGAAAAACAATTATAGAATTTTGCGTAAATAATTCTATAAAAAAATGTTTTATTTTATTTTTTTTATTTGTTTAACGTGTTTATTAATAACGCATTAAGAGGTAATTGTAAAAACACACACTTACACACGGTTGTGTCATCATAGAACAAGACACACAAAGCAAAACTTGTGCCCTTTTAAAATGTAATCAAGTGGTGAGAGATTGTTATAAATATATAAATCTCAATGCTGTGTATAATGACTTTTAATACAGTATTTTGTTAATCCTGAAGATTACAATTCGACAATTCGACCCTGCGTGGCATTGATGAGAGCTGAGAAAATGACCAGGATGAATTTAATCGATCATCTTCTTGTAAAAACCACAAGCTTTTGACATATGGTCAATATACCAGGGATAAGTGAAAGACACACCAGTTTCCCACCTGTTCACTTGGCACAAACACTGCGCCCCGGTACAAGGACAGATTATTCTCGCAGAAGAGATGGCTCAGTCAGAAGCAGAGTTGGGCAAAGTTATGTTCAAAGTACAACTATAATTGAAACAAGACCTGTACGATTACAGACTTATTCGCTAAAGTGATAATTGGGAATTCACAATGCTTTCAAAGTTAAATTCAAATTTAAGTCCAGAGTAGTTGGATGGGTTGCATAGCTGACGAGGAGAATTTTTCCAGTTCAAATATTTTAGCCTTAAATTTGAAACTTAAATCCACTTTTGACTCCTAACAGTTCACACTTTAGGGGATAACTCTGTCAGTGGTGAATTGATAAGCAAAAGGTTATCTTCGAAATTCCAATCTAGGTACCATAACCACTATTTGCTGATGTAACGTTATGGTGTCATTTGACTTCTGGCATTGTTTCCTGGTTCTTCGGCAAACTGTTTTCAAGAAAATTTTGACCAAAATCTAGAGGCACTTGTAGCACAGGTCCTTTTTGTCTGAATAAGTTTCACTTTAATATGAGTAATAAAATCTTGCCTACGTTTGAAATCCATTTACAGGCTAAGCGAGTCAAAGGTTGAATGGTTTAACCCCTTAAGGACACCTGACGGAAATGTTCCATCATGATTCCCTTTTATTCCAGAAGTTGTGTCCTTAAGGGGTTACAAATGTCTTCAGAATCCTGTGATAGAATTATTTTCCAGTAATACACTCCTCTGCATTCTGTATCTATTATATTACATGAGCAAAGTTATAGGGTTATGATCAGGGTTCTTTTAATCTAAGCATAGCCTTTCTCTGAGTTTGGTTGGAGTCCAACACCCGGGGAGCCGCTGCGATTTGCAGCTGTCACCATTAATTTAGTCTCTCTCCTGATGGGATTTGCCAGCAGAGAAAGCGGGGAGACAGAATCCCATTATCAGGATAGTTTACTGTAGTTTGATACTTTTTTTCTTTTGGTACAAATATCTATGTATTTTAAATTGAAATTTATGTTATCTCTATTTTCTCAATAGATCTTAAATTTACCAAAACCTCTAATTAAAAATGCAAATTTTTAGGTTATGCTCCCAAATTCTGGACTTAATAGAAAATATAAAAAAAAAATCAATGAACATCTTGCATAAAATGAAAAGATTTGTGCTTTGGCTGTTAAGTGCCCCTTCCTCACCCATCAGCATCTGTCTGTAATATACATAATAAATATTCTCACTGATTGATAACGGCCAGATATTAAGGGATGTGACTCTTTTAAAGGGAAGCATAAAATATTTTTACTTGAATTGGAAGGACACAGAAAGCTATGAAGCTCTCCCATACCATTGTGTTTATTTGGGTTTTTTTTTCTCCGGTCTGTATCCTAAAGCATTTGTTCCGTTATTGATTAGATGCTGCATCCCTTGTGGCAGAACCCCATGTTACGCCTCATCAAACGCCTCTATTAATCTGTCCATGGTGGTTTTAGAGCCTCACATCCCTGGGAATACAGGAAACCTATTATGGGATGGACGTCGTCCATTCATCACTAGTTTTTACTTCCTTGAGAGGTTAGTGGTATTAACTGTACAGACCAGAGGATACAGTATAGGTATTTTGTTATATATGAGGCTATGGGACCATGAATGCACGAAGTACATCCTTGGAAAAAATCCACACTGTTTGTTTTTTACAAAATGTAACATGAGTACAAGTAGAAGCTTTGTATTGCCAACTGTATATTGGATCGTTATCTTCTGTTATACCTGGGCTCTCTGGACTCAGATACTCAGAGCAGGATTTACCATAAGGTGACCACAGGCAGCCACCTAAGGCCCAGCGGTTAGGGATCCTGAAACCTTGAATTTGCTTGACCTCATTGACTGTCCATATGAGAAGAATCCCATAGAATTGTTATACTCCTGAGTGTACTCAAGCTATTTGGGTTATGGAAGATGCATAGAATTTTGGTTATTTGACATTTACAATGTTACAAGGTAAAAATTAATAAATAAATAAATAAATAAATAAAGATTACCAAATGGCATCGGGGCCTTCGGCGCTAAATGTCAGGGTTGGCTACAGGATTCGCAGAGGTGAGAGGTAGAGACCTAACAAAGTCAAGGACAGAGGGATAGGAAGAGGCGTATTACCAGGCCTTAGGGTGGCCCAGCTTAACGTAAAGCAGGAACAGGATAAAAAGAAGAAAAAGACTACAGGCGAGGAACAAAAAATAAACACAGACAACGGTCAAGAAAATAAGAATTCAAGGACACGACAGGGACTGGTACACGGAACGGGAAGTCAGACAGTCCAGGAACTGGTAAAGAAAATCAGGCAGAAGGCAAACAGGCCAGGTCCGGTACACAATGGCAGTAAAGAAGAACGTAATCATGAAATCCAGTTCAAAATAACAGCAAAACAGGATCAGAGCAAGATATCACTGAGGATATAGGAACCACAAATGGACCCAGAGCAACCAGAAAGCTCTCTCTAAATAGGGAGACCCTGTACCTAATTAGCTATTGCTTACTGGGAACAATCAAGTCAGAAATGTAGCACCTGTGATTTCCTTTAGAAGACCTACAAAAACAAGCAATCAGAAAATCAGGTGGGCCAGAAATAAAGAAACAACTGTCTGGAATCACCCCAGGATGTCAGTAAGCAGTACGCAGCAATATTGACTGGGGACCAGGGGTTCAAGTCTCCCTCCCACCCCCCAGCGTTTGGTTTCCTGACATTAATTTAATGGTAAATGACTATCTTTTTCTAATGTATGGATTTCCAGCTGTTTGCATATCTTTTCTGTTCACTCGTCTATCGCAGAGATTGGTCACTGTTTGCTGCCACTTTACTAATTATCAGGGCCAAACATACTTCCTCTGCGACTGCCACTTAGTAACCCTTGGGTTCAGACAGGGTCTCGAAATTAGAGCTGAAATTATTTTTTTTTCCAGTTCAATATTCATTAACAATCAATAACATGTATAAGAGCAAACAGATTTTTTAGTAGAAATATCAGGAAAAAAAGAATCATTCGGATCATGTTAATGTTTGGGAAGTTTTGTGAACTCAATTTTAGGATCGGTCATGGGTGAGGGTATGGAAAGAGAGCTGCAAGAAGAGAAAAAGGGGAAGATCTCAAGATCAATATAGCAAAGAGAAGGGGAAGAAGATGAAACAGAGAAAATGGTGACTCACAGCAAGTAAAGTGTGAGCAAGGGGTGTGACAGGAACAGTCTAATGCATCTGTCTTCCCGTCCCCTCCTTTAAAGTCCCTAATGCACTTTTTGTGCATTAAAAATCACAAGAAATGACAGGCTTATTAAATGTAAATTTTGGTATTTTGCGACCTGTCAATTAAGTGTGTACTTTGCAAGTAAAATTTAGTTGGAAATGTAAAGGTTTGCTCCAGCCAAAAAAAACCTGTGTTTTAAGAAACAGCTTGTTGTTGGTCAGAGTATTCCTTCCCCAAACAAATTAAAAAATAAAAATAAAGAAACAGCTAAAATGTTCTGTCAATATTCTGAACGCCACCCACGTCTCCTTGATTATACTCTTTCAATAGATGGGTCCTCTTTTACCGGGCCGACTCGATTGGTTGGTTTCGGCACACCACAACCAACTTGCTACTACTGGTGTAGCTCAAACTTTATTGTATGTCCTCGGCCTTTGACCTTGACCACAATATATAGATATTGTGTGTTTTTTTTCTTTATGAAAGCAGTCTAAAGAAGACACAATTTGTGTTATTATTTGCACTGCTTTGGGAAAACTACAAAAATGCAACCTAACTATATTTCACAGTGTGCATGGTTTCTTCCCAAGATTCAGCTCTCTTGGCGCCTAATGCATATTCAACATTTAGCTACATGGGTGTGTTCAGTGGAGTCTACTATTGAACTATTCACTAGCAAGGATTATCTTGCTATTAATTTCTCGACAGATCTAGATTTTCTTGTATAATACATAGCTCACACTATGTGGATCCATCTGCAAGTTTATTATATATGTGATTTATCATAAAACGATATTGCAGTAATTGTGATACATAGATCCTGATTCCATGCTACCTGTAGCCTTAACTTATCACATTGCTTATATGATCAAACAGCATAGCAGACCACAGACACACACAGTGCTTTTATAAGATGCTGTGAATGCAACGCTTTTTTCTGTAATTAAATGAAAACAGCTGGAGTTTGAAGTTCTTCAAGTGGTTAACCCCTTCTCAGAATCACCCTACCTTTTCCAAAGTTCAAGATTCTACAGGGGAGATTTATCAAAACAGAAACAGGTTATATTCTGAAAAGGAATACAAAGTAAGGAACGATCACCATGTAAACCAATACAATATGTCTCAACATTCAGCACTTTGCCCCCGGACAGCACCTGTTCTGCATTGATTAATCTCCCTTTTAATCTACACAATGCTATTTCTCTTTAAATAGGAGCTGGCCATCTCATATTGCGGCACGCTTAACATCCCATCCTCTAATCAAGTTACCTGCCTTTCCTAAAACAACCTGTGTTTTATTTGAACGATGTCACCGCTGAAAGGCAAAAGATGATATACAAGCAAGAACTCAAATAAATAGACCTTTGCATCTGGGCGAGCCAATTTTATCTTAAATCAAATGTCATTTTTGAAATAGAGTGAATAGAACAGCTTCCAAAAGCGTTCCTTTTAGAGACTTACAAGCTTACACCAAGACCAATCGTCTCTGCAGGCCAGGTTGGCACATCGCCCTGCTTGCAGAGCTTCATTACAAAAGCCGAGGGAATCGATACATCTTACTTGAACCATCCAAACTGCTGAAAATATTTACTGTATGTCATTAAATTGTAATAGGCAGATATGAAAAGGAATACTTTTATGTCTTTGGCACTAAAATACTTTTATATCTCTTCCAAGCTAAAATATGTAGAAGACCTGGGTGCAAACATGGTCACAGTAGACCCTTCAGCAACGATGCAAAGTAAATGTATGGAAAAACTACTTTAAATTTACTTGATCGTAAACTTTTTGCTGTGCAGCTTTCGGCTTAGTCAATCCTTGGCCGAGATATTTCAAAATGTGTCCTTTAATAAACAAATACTCCAGCCTGTTGAAGAGTCAGCTACACACGTGACTATCACTATTGATATTTTTTAGTGTAGTTAATCATGGGTTGTGTTTCTATATTTTTAAAATTCTCAGTAGTTTCATTTTTTTTTTTTTATGTACATGCGATTCCTGGTTGTCTGGACACAGCCAAGTCATGCCTAGTATATGGGGGGACATGTCATGTTGTATATGCAGACCCACGTCATTCTATATACACGTGTACATATGGCACTACTAAGAAAAATAAGACAAAAGTCAAATTGGTAACACACACAAATCACAATACATTGAGCACCAAACTGAACCCCTTAAAAAAGGTGGCAACATGCAAGAGTCTAGTAAGTAAACCAGGAATTGGGAAAAATTGACAAGGAAATTACCAAATTTATGCCGAAATTGCCAAGCATGAAAAATAACGGTGAACCTCTGTTTACTTTATTCTATATATTTATAAGTGAATTACTATGCTGCACTAGGAGCTCTCGTTCTGTTTTTGTCTCCTTAATAGGTGTCAGAGTGATTTCCATGTTTGCAAGTATACCTACAGATTGTGTTTTGTTTCACCACAACCACTGTTTGTTTTTCAATTATTTATATTTCCACTCTGTAAACACCTAATTTCATGTACACAGGGTTACTTCCACTCTCTATAAGAGGTTCATAGTGAATACGATTTTTGTTGTTGCGCACCATCACTACGGTAAGTTAAGTAAAGAGTGTGTTTGCTTTAGAAGTTCGTATTGTCTGCTCTGTTAATTGCCTGCTAATGCAAAGCAGCCTCTCGTAATAAAGTAAGATAAAGAGTGAAGAAAACAAAACTTCACATGTAGAAACAAGAATTCTTCATGTCTTGTGTGCCCTTTGAAATAAGCACACTGGGGACATATTACAGCATTACGTGAGTATATTATTATTATTTTTTTTTTAATTCTTTATTTTGGTGTGCATAGAAATTACAAACTTGCCGGCACTGCCGCAACAGCAGGTGCCGGCGGTTCTGGTATAGCAAACAAAAGTTACAACTGCACAATTTTTTCTTTAACATACAAGCTTGGTTTCAGGCGAATGTGAGTATATTATTTTAATCAGACTTTATGTAATATATCGTAATTTTTTCATAATGTTATTTTTTTTTTTATATACTATTATCTATTTTCATGTATATTTTTATGGCTTCCAAATGTGCTCACTGTGTCTCTATGAAACGCATTTGATGGGACACTGAATAGCACAAGCAAGGACGTTAGTGCTGGGCAAAAAGGGGGCAGGTTAGTTTTGCTGTAGAATCATAGTAGAGGTAGGGTGTTTAGGGATATAGGAAAATGATTTCAGAAAACGAATGCATGCATATTTTTTTTATTTCAACTACATTGCTTTTGAGCAAAGATGCGTGCTTACCTAATGATTGTGAAAGGTAGGATGAGCCAGTATGTCAAAATAACTTAAAATAACATTAAACAAATCTCTTAATCTGTACCTGTTAAACTTTAAATGGCACCTGTGTTTTAATTATCTGATTATAATTAGTTCAATGTATGTGCGTGCGTGCGTGCATGTGTGTGCGTGTATGTGTGTGCGTGTGTGTATATATATATATATATTTTTTTTGTGTGTATACATTTAAAACGTACCTTTTTTTTTTAAATTAATGGATGCATTTCTAAACTTTCAATACACAACTTCAGAAAACTGTAAATACCAAATAATATATCCATTAATTCAGGATACTTTTTCTCCCATGTGATAAATGGTGATGAGTTAGTTTGTAGTTAGTTAGACTTACCTGATGTGGACGGAGCATCTAATTAACACTTCTGGAAAATCATTTATAAAAGTGTAGATTCTGTAATGATATCTCAGCCCACTTACACATACAGCAAGCAGGCATAACCTTACACAGCCGGCTCTCTCAATATCTCACTCTGGAAGCATTGATTTCAGCCATCTGTGCCTTTGATGTTATTCCTTTTATAATATAGTCATATAATTCCACTAATGGGTCTATTTTTGATCACCCTGTCTATGTAGGAGAATAATTGACATGTCTGAATACTGCACTAACAAGCTTCAACTGCTATTAATTCTGTTAATGAATCTAAATAAACTATATTTTTTTGCATAAAATTTGTTGATGGGAGCCTATATTACAGAGGAGAAATTCTAACTTTTTCACAATCTCAATAGATAGAGAGATGTACAGATATAGAGCTGGATAGATGGATAGATATATGGATAGATAGGACAGACACGTGGATAGACAGATTGATGATATTTATACTGATCAGCCACAACATTAAAACCACTAACAGGTTAAGTGAATAACATTGATTATATCGTTATGATGAACAGTCAGTTCTTGAATTTCATGTGTTGGAAGCAGGGACAACGGGCAAGCGAAAAAGATCTGAGTGACTTTGACAAGGGCCGAATAGTGATGGCTAGACGACTGGGTCAGATCATTTTCACAACGGCAAGTCTTGTGGGGTGTTCCCGGTATGCAGTGTTTGGTACCTACCAAAGGTATAGCAAGGAAGGGCAACCGGTGAACTGGCATCAGGGTAATGGCCTTGTGTGTGTGCATCATTTACATGGGGAAGATATGGCAATAGGGTGCACTATGGGAAGAAATCAAGCTGGCAGAGGCAGTGTTATGCTCTGGGCAGTTTTATGCTGGGTCCTGGCGTGTATGTGGATGATATTTTTACGTACCACCTACCTAGAAATTGTTGCAGACCATGTGCATCACTTCCTTGCAATGGAGTTTCCTGCTGGCAGTGACCTATTTCAGTAGGATAATGCACTCTGCCACACTGCAAAAAATGTTCATGAATGGTTTGAAGAACATAAGAAAGAATTTAAGGTGTTGCCTTGGACTCCAAGATCTCAGTTCCATTGAGCTTCAGTGAGATGTGCAGAACAAGAAAGTCGATCCATGGAGGCCTCATCTCGCAACTTGCAGGAATGAAAATATCTGTTGCTGTCTTGATACCACAGGACACGTTCAGAGGTCTTATGTGATATTAGCCAGATGGTCTTAATGTTGTGGCTGATCAGTGTACATACTAAATTACAGTGTTTATTCAAGCGACACTGCATTAATCAGTATACATTATTGCATTATTGTAGTGGTTATGGAACAAAGAGTATGAGGATGCAGTGCTTTGACAATGGTTTGACAAGAAATAGAGGACTACAGGCACACAAGGCTCACCATCTAATTAGGATATTGTATGAGAATACTTTATATTTCTCATCATGCATCAAACATATGTGTATGGGTAATCTGAAGTCAGATGTGCCAAATCTCATTGATACTTTCGTCACCACCAAACAGACCCAGTTTCATGAGTCAAAGATGAACAGGAAGGGGTTAGAAATTTGGTCCAATAATTTCTAATATAATATATAGAACAGAGATGCTTTGTGTGTGTGTGTGTATATTTATATTATTCTTTATATATTTTATATTTAAATTGTTAAGGGGGCAGGAGTGCTGTCTTACCTTCAGAGGTTGAACCTTTTTGCAACAGTTGGGGTTCCGGTGGCCATCATCGGGGGTGGGTGTGTTCCTTTAGAGTAGGTAATATATATATATATATATATATATATATATATATATATATATATATAAATATATATATTGTGCAATACTATAGTATAGCTTTAAGCCCATTTTTCATACCATTTATTGCTGTTCTTTCTGCTTATGTCACTCAGCGGTTTCGAAAGGCATCTTACACCCTCCTATGCAGTGTTAAACTTCATCATATCAAACTAATAAACGTGTATCATGTCACATGTTTCATTCACACCAATTAGAATACATACTTTATATGAAATTTCAAGGTGACTTTAGTTCCTGCCAGGGCAGGTGGAATGCTCATCAGTGACAACAGCGAGAGACGGGGAGTAAAATTTACAATTTGAATAAACCATTCCTTTCCAAGGCTACATATATTTGTTGATAGGGCAATTTAATTCTTGCGCTATAAGGAGTGATCATTTTATGTGCTACGTTGCTTTAAATTTATGAGCAGAATTTCTGGGATATTATTGTATCCTTATTAGAATGTAAAGTAATTGCCGGCAGGATTGCAGTTGTATGTAAATGGGCTAATAAGACACGTTTTCTCTTTATGTAACAAATACATTGATTAGCAATGCAAATGTTTATTGAAGAATAAAATAATGAATAAGGCATTGGCAGTGCAAATAAATGACATTCAGATTGGCAAAAAGTAACAATGTACCAGAGTGAAGAAGGACAAGCTGTCTAAAGACAAGAGAGAATACTTATGATGAAGCTTTAACCAGAAAGAGGTTCTTGGTAAAACTTACATTACAACCCAACGTAAGTAAACAATAATGTTCATTGATCAAGCATGAAGAAAGTGATGACAATCTGTAGTTGATTACTTTGTCTGCTCGCCAACAAAATCAGAAAATGTTATTGTCTTAAGATGAGGTCTAAACCAGGATTTCGTGCTATGTCCATCTTGATAGGATAACAAAAAAAAACAAAAGAAAACAAAAAACAAAACAAGAAAAATTATGTTTTTTTTTTTTTTTAAATTCACTTTTTCACTTTACGGGTTGAAGGTTCTAGACATCCGAGAGATTTGTTGATGCTCCATATTATGTTCCATGTAAACATTGTAGTGTGGGTGTGTGTCTTTATGGTAATTCTAAACAGACATGTCAGGTATTGTGTTCATATTATCAGTTTTGCTAGATATATTTTAGTTACAATGTGTTTTCTTTTAGTTACAATACGCTATTAACGAGAAATCATTAGGTACATGGTATGTAATTAATGTGTTTCAGCTGGTATGAACGAATCAAATCCTTTTTAATCTGCACGTTGAACGAATCGATCAGTCCGTGATACTTGTGGTATTATAGTCATTGAATAAGTAAATGATCACCACAACCACTTTCTGTGAATTGATGACAAAAGAATTAGACATGTACACAAATGTGTTTCAGCTGCTACAAATGAATCAAATCTTTTTAATCTATGACCGAACTAATTCATTCGTTGTGGATTTACCTGTGGAGTCTTATTAGAAATATTTTGGGGTATTGGTTATTTGTTGGAAAAACATGTTTAAACTCCTTTGAACTATTGACTTTGCTAAGTTTTCAATATTCCTGCTTAAAAAGTTTTGTTATTTCCCTTTCAGTAAAATTGTGGTTGTCAAAACTTGAGTGGTTACAATAATCTACAGAGCCCTTTTCAGTGATTTGGAAATGGTAAAAGTGAAGCTGAAAAGTATTGTGATGGTGGGATTGTAACATGTCATGTCATTGGTAGTCATTAATAAATCATCAGATGGCTGTGAGTTATTGTGTGGTTTTGTGTTGGTGCAAATGGAGGCATTTTGCTTGAGAGGGGGTGTGATGAACGACCAATAGATTAGTTATGAATGAAAAGAGGACAATAGGTGACAACAATATGTCAACTATTCCTGCTGATCCTTGGCACTTGCCTTCCTTCCTCGTCCTATAAACCAAACCGGCCTAACATTAACTCCGTGCTAACTGGGCACGTACCTTACCCATAAACATAACTGAGGTTAGGGGAAGGATCAGCCCCGGTCATTTTTCCACTGGACCACTGGTCCAACCCTGATTGACAAGGGACCTTTTCCGCCGAACGCTGTGACAAGAAAACACACGTAATAAACAAACACACACCATAAACCATAACACAGGGAGGGATGGCAGGAAGCTGTTTCAAGATGGGATTAATTAAGATGGCTGAGCCCCTTACAGAAAATGACCATCTATATATATGATAACCACCCCTTACCCAGGGGTCCATCCCTTATGCACAGACAAGACCTCCCCTGCCCTGATTCTACACGTCACCTCACTTTTATTTTGTAGAAAGTGAATACGTCTTTACAGTGTATCTCATGGTATACCTTTGCTCTTTGAGGGCAACCATCTGTAAGTCCTCTTTGGTCAGAAGCACAACTTTTCAGATCAAATACCATGCAGGCGATCAAGAGATATTGGGCATATATGAATTGTGACATCACATGCAATTGCTGTCCACCTCAAAAATATGCTTTCGGGATTATTTCAGATATTCACATTTTGGATAGTCTTAGCATACACTGTATGTAAGTGGTGTATCTGACCAAAGAATTTTGTTAATGGTGGCCGAGGAGACTGTGTAAACCATGGGATTCTGTAAAAAATCATAATCATATACATTTTCCATATTACAATCTGTGTTCATTAAAAATGATAGACCACTATCTTATGTTGTATAAAATGTTATTTCCTGTAATAATCAGAAATGATTACGGCTTTCTGGGAAATTGGAATGCAATCAAATGACACCCTATCAGAATTCAATCAGCTTGGCCACAGGTGATAAATTAGATTGAAAGCTATAAAAAGGCTTTAGTATTTATTTCTTTTTTTAAATCTAATAATTTACTTTTACCTTAAAAATTTCCTAAACAACAACATGACAAAAAATCCCAGAATTCAGGCTTATCAACAAGTAAAAGGAGCTCTCCGTGGTCCTGTGCAAAATCAACAAGGGACATCTTTATCATAGCATATTGGTATTCAGTAAAATACAGTATCAGGGTTTCCTGGAAATATTAGATGATTTTCACGTAGCATATAAAGGATTTCCAGATCTAGAGAGCAAACAATTTGCAGCCTCTATTAACATAAGCATAATAAAACGGTGCAGATAATGTAAGCTATACCACTCTTATTGATGCTTAATCATCTATTAAATTTGTGAACTCTTTGTTTCACTGTGGAGAGATGTCGGATTATCTATCTGTAATGCAGAGAAAATAGAAACCTGAATCTGTAGCTACTGCAGTTTTATTTTTTTATTTTCATTTTCGATCATTTTCTTGCACGATCCTTGCCGTCATTTCACGGGAGACCATATTGTATTTGAAATACTTCTCCTGGGGTTCTGTTTTGCCAGCTTATCAGATCACGAAATACAGCCTGCACGAGAGAAAGCTGTGCTTTGCACTAAGTTACATTATCCAGTAATAGGTAAACAGGTGTGTTTTAGATCATCTGATAGACTGGAGCCAAATCCACATTTACACTCCAGCTTTTCTAAATGTTTCGAATGGATATCTGCCAAACATCATACGTAGCTGATGTCTTAATTAATTGGAAGTGTCAGAATGAATAGAAAGAGTTGTTAATATGTGCACACCCAAAGAGCTCGTACATAACACGCTTTTCACCAATCAACGCCGGATCTTCTCAATACTCCCTGCATCCATGTGTCTCTCTCCAAGCATATTTTTCCCCATCATTCTGACAAAAAAAAAATTCTTAGCTATGCTACAGTAAACTTTGCTTAGGGATAGTTAAATATAAAGTGATTTTCTTGACTTCATATTATTTTAATGTGACGATAGCTATCATAGAGCTGTCATACTTGTTAAGGAATTACAAAAGGCATCTCCACAACTTTCATGGATGTCGAATAGTCAAAATTAAAAAAGCCAGGCAAGGTATTTATTTATTTGCATAGGATTGTATAATTAATTTGAAGAAAACAGAAAAAAAGACCTAGCCAGGATTAACTGCTCCAGTATTCCTTTGTTAATAAATTTAGAAAGTGATGGATGTAATGAGTACGATATCATTCGCCACAGATTTTACCACTTCTCTTCCATAATTAAGTGAAGGGGTTAATCGTTTTTTACTTAGTCTTTAATATGGCCGGCTTTTCTATCAAACTATTCCTTCTTCTTCATTCTAGTTGCGTTTTTCTCCTTTTAACCGTTCACTACATTTTTTTCTTTAAATTCAAGAAGAATAGCATGCAATAATATTGACACACAGCTCTCAGCACACATTTTGTGCTCTGTTAAATATATTTATCCCACTGTGATTTTTTTTTTCCCCCTTCTTTTCTGTTGTGCATTCTCTTCAAAAACTTCTATAAATATGGAATTGCAATAAAAAAATAAACAAACAATGCAGACAATTTTTTAAAGGGTCAACAACAAATAATACATCTGATAGCATTGCTACTTTTTTTTTCTTTTTATTCTTTATTTTTGTTGTGCATACGTTAAGTCGTTAACAAAGTAGCTTGCATAAGTAATGTAGTATATATATAAGATCTGTCATGTGTCAGGAGAGATAGACAAAATTTAGAAAACTAAGCAGTGTTCACACCTGACTCATACTGCTAGGTGATGCACTATTCCCTTTTTGAAAGGCAATTTAAAAAATAAAGCTAGACACAGCATTTGAAAATAGATCACGTCCGCTGAGAACTTAACAAGACTCGCTACCCTGACCGGATATGTAAAAAAAAGTTAACTAAAACTGGCTTCAAAAAGATAATACAGTCAGTTGCCCATCAGATACAGGTAGATCCTCATCACAATATTGGGGCAGTACTCTGGTGTAAGGACCGAAGCCCATCTTAGTCGATCCATTTGAGTGGCAGGATTTGGGTGCAGTCCAGTTGGTTTACATACTCTTTTGCGCTTGAGTGCCGGGATGGGTGTCCCCTCCATCTCCATGCGTGAGCGAGGGCCGGCATCTTGTATCCAAAAGCTTAGGGCCCCCTGGGTACTGAGACTTTTCCCCTGCTGGGGCAGCCAGAGGAGCATGATGTAAGCGCCCACAGTGGCTGTAGGTCTTCGGCCGGCGTGGTCGACGTTTGGAGGTTGTGCCTCTGGTGACTCTCTGCCTTGGATGGTGGATCTCTGGAGTGTGAGTAGGTGAACCTTTGCCCGCAGGTAGCACCCTCTTCCTCGGCACTACGTCGCTCCACTGTAATATGCATCTGTGGTGGCTGCTGTATTTGGGCCTGTAGTTTAGCCCAGAAGGCACTGAAGATTTCGTCCAGGTGCTGCTCACCTTGCTCAATATAGCTGCGAGAGGGTGGCCGCACTAGGCCCAGGTCTTGCATGTTGCAGAGAGGGGCCACCGCCATCTTGGGTGCTAGGAGTTGCAGCTGCATTCCTCAGCGCTGAAGCCAGGTGGCAGGGACTGAATGTGGTCAGCGGGGACCGGGATAACCCCCGCCGAGGTGGGGGGAACCTGCAGATTCTGCTGGATTCCCAACAGGTAGGTTGACTGCCACTCCTGTTCAGGTCCTGAGAGGCCACAAAGATTAGTCAGTTCTTCGTCCCTGCAAGGCGCTTGAGGGCTCCAGGCTAGCAGTCGGTAGCCTCTATACATCCCCCAGAACATGATTTGTAAGTCAATTAGTTGTCAGTGAGATGTTTTTTATTGATTTTTGTTAGATTATGTGGGGAGCCCACCAGCCATGTGTCTGTTCAGAATGGCGGTCAAGCCCCGCCCCCGACATTGCTACTTTAATATAAATATTACCACATGACAGAAGACTTCCTATTTTTTCTTTACTCTACCTCCAAGAGCAGCAAACCATAACAATATGAAAATCAACCAATCAACAATCAGAAAAGCATATAATAGGCAGAACATCAGAAACCACTTCCTCTTTCTTTGCTGTTCCTGTTTCCAACTTCAGGCCATAGAATACATCCCCTTCAGAGTTATTTGTATTGCTCTGGGTGTATTTTATTCAAGTGCTATTGTGAAGTCACTTTTTTTTCTCACTAATCTTGCTTGTCCCTACTCACGCTGTCAGCGTGTTTTTCCTTATTCACAAATTCTATTTTTTTCCCTTGTTTGTTTGGAGATAGCCTGGGAAGGCCTTTCTGCTGTGGGATTTTTTTTTCACATATTGGGCCTGGGTTTGAGCCCTTTATTCCTGTTAACATGGTTTTCTGGCCTACCGGAGCCTTGGTTAGATTTGGGCTGTGCCGAATTCAGTGCTAGTCTTCAAATCGGGAGCCTATTCTCTGTTCGGATCTGAATTGCGGCCATTTTAATATTCACATCTCACGAGATTGCCATGACGCGCTGCCCAGCCATGCTTCAATGAGGCACAGTGGCCATTTTGGTCTGAGGAAATTTTGAGTGTGTATATGCCAATTCAAATTGCAGCTGCTTTTGACTCCTGTAAGTTCCTACATTACACAGGGACTGTGTACAGACCATCTGGACGTACATCCAACTATTCTGGAAGTGAGCCCCCAATTTGACAGTATATTATATATGGGTGCCTATCTAACTGAGGTCAGTGTGGTGAACCCACACTTTATAAAGCAAACTGCAGTGAGGCATATTTGGCTATATACTATGTGGGTTTGTGATCCTAATCACATGATTGTACCCTTCTAATAAACTTGAATATGTTTGAATTTACCAGCTGTATTTTGCCTAATAACGTTCACATATTATGGAGGAATCAACCATCTAGTGGTTTTCAAGCTCTGATTAATGCAACTGTAGCATCATCAATGAAAAAGACTTGGCCAGGGTGTTCCCCTATATGCTCACCGAATCAGGAATTGCCCAAGCATAATTTTGGACTATGGACGTTTCTGGAAAGGAGCTTACTAGGTCTGCAAAAAGGCAATGGAAGGGTGCTGCCAAACTAAGGACAAAAGCAAGGCTCCTGTCATACACAGCAAAGTTCCTTCTCCCTCTGAGGTTCAAGGGGATGACAGACCATTATCAGACTGGGATGTCAACTTTTTTCCACCTATACTATTGGTGGCAGACGACTGGCGAGCAGAGAAATCTGGCTTAGACAGTGACAACTGGGCTGATGAGACAGTACTTCACAATATGTGGAATAATCTTTTGTAGGTGAGCCTCACCCAACTGGCTCTAAAAGGCCTAATCCCAAGGAGAATGAGGAATGTAAGATTGGCACAATGGGGACAGCCATGTTCGATCCACTAAAGTATACCTAAAGATCATATTGCCAAATTCATATTGTTTTGGCTTCAAAAACCACAAAGAGGTTAGACACCACTTGCATTTGGAATGCATTAGGCCAGTACACCACACTGGATCCAAATTCTATTTGGGAATAGGCACAGCGTACAATCTGTTTAATGGGCAATGCAAATATTGCTGTGAAATTGGAGAGGTGTAAAGCAACAATCCTTCGCATAGATACAAAACTGACTGATCTGAGTTCAAGGGAACTAGTGGGATAAGCTCTCTGGTGTTTTTATGGCCCTCTGGCCCTAGAGTTACCCAGCTTCAATACTTATAATAAGGATCCCAGCACAAACCCGCTTACAGTACAAACTATGTTGGGATGCTTTTAGAGGCCAAGGATACTATGGACATAGTCAAGCCAAGATCCCAAGAGGTAAGCCATGTTCCTTTAACTCCTTTTATTACAGTCTTTTATGACAGGTTGTCTCCTCCTCTTCTTACACAACTAGACAGCCATCTCAATAGATGCCTGAATTTTTCAAACAGTACAGGGCTACATGATCGCGTTCAATTCCCTGCTGGTACAAGAGCAAGTACCGTCACCTTTACAAACAAATTGGCTCTAATGCAAAGTAATAGACAAATACATTCTCTTGTTACTCAACCAAGGTGATATCCAACAGGCTCACAACATGGGAGGATTCTTCAGCAATATCTTCCTGGTTAAGAGGAAGACAGGAGATTGTCATCTGGTGAACAATCTACAGGCCCTCAATGCTTTTCGTTACTTACTGCCATTTAAGGTGGAAAGATCAATCCACTGTGGGATTTTCTACAGGAAGTGGATTGGTTTACTTGGTTGAACCTCAAGGATGCCTACTGTTAGGCTACTTGGGGTGATTTGGGTTGGAACTCAACTGCAGCTTGTAAACTCCCTTATTACAATAGTAAAGAAATGGAGAATCCTTAAGTATCAATACTGTAGCTTTAAGAAAAGAGAGAATCACTGGTAACTTGATTCAACCGAAGTTTTAATAAGAGTTAAACTTAAATGAATTGCATTTAGGCAATAATCCAATAATAAGAATTGCAAGTAATTCAACAACACAAAGTTCAGTATTAAGTATTTCTTCAGAGATGCATTAAATAACTTTAGTTCATAGAGATACATTAAGTAACATTAGTTCATGAGAATAATCTTCAATAGGAACAATAATCAATTAGCTGAGAATAGTTGCAAAGCAAGAACAGTTCATAGTGAATAAGCATGATGGGAGTTGTCCTTCACGAGATTAGTAACTTGTAGCAATGAATATATTTGCAGAGCAAGAAACAGTTCGTAGTGAATAAGCATGATGGGAGTTGTCCTTCATGAGATTAGTAACTTGTAGCAATGAATAGATTTGCAGAGCAAGAAACAGTTCATAGTGAATAAGCATTATGGGAGTTGTCCTTCATGAGATTAGTAACTTGTAGCAATGAATATATTTGCAGAGCAAGAAACAGTTCATAGTGAATAAGCATGATGGGAGTTGTCCTTCATGAGATTAGTAACTTGTAGAAATGGAATTATTTGCCATGCAAGAAACAGTTCATAGAATAAATGATTTTGTAATCAATTAGCTGAAAGATATACTTAAAGCGGCACTGTCATGCCGAATCCCGTTTTTTTTTTAACCCGCCTCCACTACATCCAATCGACCCCCTAGTCACCCCCAAATGCCCCTAAGCCCCCCAGATTACCTATTTTTAAATCTGTATCTTCTGCCCCGATCTTTATTCAGGGCGCCGCCATCTTTGTGTGGGTAGGTGAAGTCCCTGTGGGACACGTCATCTACCCACACTACACAGACTGTGAGATTCCCGCACATGCCCAGTGAAACACCTGGACATGCGAACGGGAATTTCATCTATTCATTCATTCATCAGACATACGAATGAATGAATAGAAAAAATCAGACGAACAAACTAACACTGTGTATCAGTGTCCGTTTGTTCGTTCAGTTTATTACAAGGAGGGAGCTACCGGCGTGCAGCTCCCTCCTTGTAATATGTAACTATAGAAGCGGCAGGGAGCAGTGCTCCTCGCCACTTCCTAAGCCCCCCATGTCCCCCCCTCACTCTATGGGGGTCAATATGACCCCCATAATAGCACAAGGGAGATTAAAATCTCCCCAATACCCCTACTCGCTATACCGTGAGGGGGGGAATAAAATAACTAACCTGTAAAAAAAAAAAAATTAAACTTACCATTTGACGTCTTCTTTTTTCTAAATTCTTCTTACTTCAGCCCCCTAAAAGGCCAAATAAAAATCCATAAACCCGTCGCACTCACAGTGCTCTGTGTCATTTTACACAGCGTGGGAAAATTGAACTTTCCCACGCTGTGTAAAATGACACAGAGCACTGTGATTGGATGGTTTGAAATCCATCCAATCACAGTGCTCTGTGTCATTTTACAAGCGTGGGAAAGTTCTTTGGAATTTTCCCACGCTTGTAAAATGACACAGAGCACTGTGATTGGATGGTTTGAAAACCATCCAATCACAGTGATCTGTCATTTTACACAGCGTGGGAAAGTTCTTTTGAATTTTCCCACGCTGTGTAAAATGACACAGAGCACTCTGATTGGCTTAAACCAACCAATCATTGTGTTCTAAGCCTAATTGCAGGGCGGGGCAAGGCTTTATAAGCCGTGACCCGCCCTGCGGAGCTCAGTACGCGGCGTGCCCTCCATGGGTGAAGATGGATTAATTTTTGTTTGCGCTCGTTTTTTTTTTTTTTTTTTTTTAAAGTGCGACGGGTTTATGGATTTTTATTTGGCCTTTTGGGGGGCTGAAGTAAGAAGAATTTAGAAAAAAGAAGACGTCAAATGGCAAGTTTAATTTTTTTTTTTTTACAGGTTAGTTATTTTATTCCCCCCTCACTATTTTTAGGGTGAGGGGGGTAGGTAGGGGATAGAATGTTTTGGGTGGGGGGTGACTAGGGGCTTGGGACCCCTAGTCACCTTGATGGGGGGGGGGTTCATTTAGGGCCCCCACCCACCGCGCAGGGGTGGGGGCTAGGGGGGGAGGACAGTAGGTCCCCCCCCTTATTGTTTTATTAGGGCCCCCACCCACCGCTCAGGGGTGGGGGCCGGAGGGGAGGACAGTAGGTCCCCCCCCTTATTGTTTTTATTAGGGCCCCCACCCACCGCGCAGGGGTGGGGGCCAGGGGGGGGAGGACAATAGGTCCCCCCCCCTTATTGTTTTATTAGGGCCCCCACCCACCGCTCAGGGGTGGGGGCCGGGGGGGAGGACAGTAGGTCCCCCCCCTTATTGTTTTTATTAGGGCCCCCACCCACCGCGCAGGGGTGGGGGCCAGGGGGGGAAGGACAATAGGTCCCCCCCCTTATTGTTTTATTAGGGCCCCCACCCACCGCTCAGGGGTGGGGGCCGGGGGGGAGGACAGTAGGTCCCCCCCCTTATTGTTTTATTAGGGCCCCCACCCACCGCGCATGGGTGGGGGCCAGGGGGGAGGACAATAGGTCCCCCCCCTTATTGTTTTATTAGGGCCCCCACCCACCGCTCAGGGGTGGGGGCCGGGGGGAGGACAGTAGGTCCCCCCCCCTTATTGTTTTATTAGGGCCCCCACCCACCGCGCAGGGGTGGGGGCCGGGGGGGAGGACAGTAGGTTCCCCCCCCTTATTGTTTTATTAGGGCCCCCACCCACCGCGCAGGGGTGGGGGCCAGGAGGGAAGACAGTAGGTTCCCCCCCCCAATCTTTAA
This sequence comes from Pelobates fuscus, assembly GCF_036172605.1. NCBI lineage: Eukaryota > Metazoa > Chordata > Amphibia > Anura > Pelobatidae > Pelobates > Pelobates fuscus. Next base: position 20,108,376 of record NC_086328.1, read on the forward strand.
CCCCCGCGCAGGGGAGGGGGGGTGTTTATTAGTTTTTTTTTGTTTTTTGTTTTTTACAGTGAGCAGCCACAGGCTGCTCACTGCTTACTAGACATGCCCCTACTCGCGGTATAGCGAGTAGGGGCATATTATTTACTAATACTAAGTAATCTTTACTTAGTATTAGTAAAGTTGGCTGAAAGACCAATTCAGGTATTTTAGCCTTTTAGTAGATAGCTCCCTGATACCGTGGGAATTAGGGAGTTATCTACTAAGCGGCTGCAAGATGCAGCCGCGGCAATGAATAGGATCGGAGTTTCATTCATTAGAATGAAATTCCGATACAAACAAAGTACCGAATTGCATCCTAACACCAATGGAGAAACAGTGCTCATTCTGTTAGGATGCAATTCGGCAGTTTTGCCGGCGTTCTGTCTAAGTGACAGGACGTTCGGCAATACTGACAGGAAGCATTGTGGGAACAGGGAGGAAAGCTAGGGATCATGGGAAAATTGCTCTGACCAGCGGAAATGAAGCACACTTTGCTCCTCCGCTGGTCAGAGCTGGTCAAGCGGAGGAATCCCATAAGACAAAGAGTCCCTACTTTGTCTTATGGTTTTAAAGAAAACTAAAGAAGACAGGAAGAAAAGAAGAACAGATCCTGAGAGAGGGGGAGAAGAGGAAGAGATTGAGGAAAGGTAAGTTCGGCATGACAGTGCCGCTTTAAGGTTTATATGGGTAGTCCTCCAATAGTCCAGACATATTGTCCACTTGTAAAGTAGCAAAGTTTCCTTTCTCCAGTAATCCTTTATGGCTTGCAGCAATCCTTGCATTTGCTCAAAGGCTGGAAGGGTTTGTCTGGTGCAAGTCTCCCAGTAGCTGAGCCTATGGAGCTTCAGGTCAGCTCACACGTTAGCTCAAACAATCAATCACCAAGCACCCTCCCTCTGGCCCAGTCTCCCTAAATACTGTCAGAGCTGTGTCAGAAGGGGGTGGAGTCAGGCTCCTCACTGCTGAGAACTTAACCCTGAAGTGTTACTCCATGACACCTACCTGTCAGTACCTGTCCATCTAGGAAGTTCTCAGATTCTGGTGGAAAGTCTCTCCCTGGCAGCTTTGATTCCTTCCCTTTGGTCCCAGGTGCTTCACTAAGCTCCTAAAACTGGTAAAGGCCCACTTATGATTAAGGATTAATAATGCTTAATTTACAGATGTTGGGATGATGTTGCAAGTTCTTTAACTTCTGACAAGGTTTTGTAGACGATTCTATTGAAATTTGATGTGTTACAAATCAGGGATGACTACCTACTACCGTTTACATGTTGATAAAGACAAGAGTTCAATGTTTCAAATTTTATCAAGTTAGACTTTTTCGCTTTAAAGAAAAAATAAGTAGTTTGTGATGTCCTGCCTATCACATAGTTCTCTGACTGTTGAATGTTTAATTTTCTTATGGGTTATAGTTTGCTGCTATTGGAGGTGGCACAATTTTCACCTCCTGTCATTATTAAAATTAAGATTATCTCTTCACTTAAACTAGAACAATCTACAATTGTTGAGAAAGATGACTTACTAAGCATGCACTGCCCCAGTTTCTAGATCACAGCTATTCTCTGTCTGAAAAGCCACATTCTATTTACAATTTCAATAATTAATTTCAGTAAAAGAAAGTCAGAGAAAAGGACAGTAATCTCATGGCATGACCTTCCTTACAATTGCTATATTTTTCGGAATTTAATTTTCAGTATTGGATCATTATTGATAGAATGAAGAATCGATATTTGTAGCAGTGCTTGCCAACTGTTGCCCATGAGATGTTCTGGAAGTGCATTAGTGTAGAAGACACAGTACGTATAGGTGTAAAAAAAGGGCAGACATTTTGAACATGTCTATAACGTAGACATAATTTTATAGTGCTTGATTTGTATGCATATCATGCCTAGGTAAGACACATTAAATAAACATGCCGTACATCAAGCAGATTAGAATTTTTGGCCCTGTGGAAATTTAGCTGGAATAAGGAATTATAAGGTTGTATATAACGTAAGACAGATGCCTGCTGGGAAGGTTGTACCAACTCGCAGGGACAAAAGAAAATTAACAAAGCATGCGTTTTATTTTAGTGAACTGAGGCCAATTCATAGTGAGATCAGAGAACGAATACTGCAGTATGCTCACAAAGACAAATTATTCTTGCAAGTATAATCGAAAGTGAGGTAATGTTCAACTACCGAGGGAAGTAAAAAAATATTTGTTAGTAAAGATGAATCTATGCATAAATAAGAACTTTCTCTAAACTTGCCAAGCACCCAGAGTTGATCCGGATACTCCTGAATTAAGGGCCTGCGATTTGCTGTCTCAGGTTACCCCTTCGATGCCCCCCTCATGGGGAAAAAGGACTAGATGGTTTGAGTCATTGCTGATATTAGTAACTAATGTACTGCTCATCGGCACTTGGTTAATCAATGGTTAGCTCTGTGCATGCTACTTTTTCCAAACATACATGTCTCCCTGAGATCATTGCTATTAATATTAATATAAACTTTTTATATGTCATATCTGAGTGTTTTGCAAGTTCCAAGACAGACTGCTGTTATTTCTTCTCAATGTGACGAATGTTAATGCCGTTCCTCCCATGGAAAGAGGAGGGAGCATAACAAGTAAATAGACACAACATAATCGATGTTACTGCTAAATAAGGTATGCATTAAGTTTGTGTTCTAAGGATTGCTGAATATATAAGATATTCGAAAGAGGAATGAAGTGTCATCACTTTAAACATTCCATTAATCATCACCCGATAAACCTGGAGGATTAGCGCTTGCTCTTACATTCGGGATGAGTGCTGGACTATTTATATATTATTCATATAGGATATCTATATCAATGATATCATCCAACAAAGAAATGTAGTACTGGTGTTTACATTTACAGAAATTATAAGGATTGACGGTTTGGCGAAATTAAGAGAGAATAATGGTAAAACTGCATTTTGAAAACAGATCTAAATGTGTGTTCAAGTTCATCTTTAGAATTTGCGGGGCCCAGGGTAAGGAATATTTTAGGGAAAACGGTCCTTTTCTTTTCCTTTTTCATCCTTTTATGTGTTCTGTTTTTCCTTCTACCGCTTTCCATTTCAAAAATCGGCCAGATTTATTGTTGTGCTGGAAGTGGTGGAAAAGTAAATATATATGTTGCGTTGGTGAAAAAATTGCACATATTCAACAATGAGAGTTAGGGCATAACAAAAAAAAAAAAAACAACCGATGAAAAACCCAGACAGATTTAATAAATTGTGCTGAAAATGAGATGGAAAATTGTTAGTGACACTTTGATAAATATCCCCCAATGTGTCTTATTTCCTAATGTGTTTCCTGGGAGTAAATCCCAAAACCATCCTTAAATGCTACCCACTGGAGCTCCAGGCGATCTTATCCTGACAAGGAATAATGACTAGAAGTCTTACATTCTATGTGGAAGGCCAGTTACAATTTAAGGTTTCTTGCTTTCGTATATTGCTGTGTATGGCTATTGCTCATCATATCAACAGGCAAGTGTAGTGGGAAAATGATAGCGGTCTTTATATAATTTAAAAAGAGTTGTTCTGTTTCCTATCTAAAAAGCAGAAATCCATTCTCTACATGTACAATTCACCGTCCGTCTTCTATTGATCTAAAATAAATTTCATGTAGGTTCATCTTTATTAATACCACAAACAAGACCCATCAGGCTTGTATGTTGCATAATTCTCAATCTTCCCATTGAGCAGAGAGAACGGGTCTGTCTATGAAATATCCACAAGATCTGGCAAGGTTCTGTGTACGTGACTTAAAATAGCCGTATCATCTGTGCAGAAATCAATATCTAATAAAAGACATCTCACTTTTCAAATGACTCATAAAAGCCAGACGCGCAGAATATTAATGGAACATGCATGAATGTGACATTTCGTTTACAGTACCAATGTTCTCTAAACAGAACGTACTGTCAATCTAGCCTAGAACAATCTAATATGGGTGTTATATGGCGTGCATGCAGAGTGTTGCCAATTCAAAACCATTTTTACTGTACTCATTTTACAAAATTACTCGTATCATTAGATACACCTTCTCTGTTATTTAAAAATGCCAGAAGCAATGACTACAAGTTTAATTCACCAAACCACTAACTGGAGTGAGTTAAAATTCAGTAGAATTGCAAAATTTAGGCAAAAAAAAAGCCAAACTGTGAATAGAAACATAGAAACATAGAATGTGATGGCAGATAAAAACCATTCGGCCCATCTAGTCTGCTCAATTTTCTAAATACTTTCATTAGTCCCTGGCCTTATCTTATAGTTAGGATAGCCTTATGCCTATCCCCCACATGCTTAAACTCCTTTACTGTGTTAACCTCTACCACTTCAGCTGGAAGGCTATTCCATGCATCCACTACCCTCTCAGTAAAGTAATACTTCCTGATATTATTTTTAAACCTTTGCCCCTCTAATTTAAGACTATGTCCTCTGGTTGTGGTAGTTTTTCTTCTTTTAAATATAGTCTCCTCCTTTACTGTGCTGATTCCCTGTCTCGTCTTTCCTCCAAGCTATACATGTTAAGATCCTTTAACCTTTCCTTGTAATATATGAGAAGTTGCAGAATATTTCTAAAACAAGTTTGCTGCCTAAATATTGTACTTCAATTTTCAAATAAAACCATATGAGTCAAACGTCACGCAGCCACAGATAAAGTTGGGTATTGGGTATAATTAAAGAGATACTCCAAGCACCATAATCATTAATACTTATAGTTCCTGAAAAAATTACATTTTAAATCCTGTTGGTATTCGTCTCTTGGTCCCTGTTTCCATGCCATAACCTAGTATACAGAGAATCCTAGATCTTCTAAAATGCTTATCATCAGATAATCAATGGTTTTGTCCAATTTTGTACCTGCGTGAGAGTATTTCAAGTTTATATATTTTTTTAAATACAAAAAAACAAGTCATGCGCTCAAACTCCCACTACTCTTGGGCAGCAGCCAGTGGTGTATCCTGGTTTTGTGCTGCCCTAGGCAGGACTAAACTCAGGCGCCCCCCGCCCCCGCACCACCCTCACCCAACCCTTCCCCCCGCCCGCCTTCTAAATACATACACACACACACATTCACTGACAGATACGCATACACTAGCTAACAAAAACACACACTCACTAACAGACACACACACTCACAGGCAAACACACTCACACTTACAGACACACACTCACTCACTAGCAGACACACACTCACTAACAGACACACACACTCACACTAACAGGCAAACACACACAGTCAGAGACACACACACAATGTCAGACACACACACACACTGACACACACTAACAGACACACACACACATTAACAGCCACACACACTAACATACACACACTCACTAACAGACACACACACACACTAACATACACACTCACTCACTAGCAGACACACACACACTCACTAACAGACACACACACACTCACACTAACAGGCAAACACACACACAGTCAGACACACACACTAACAGACACACACACATTAACAGACACACACACTAACAGACACATACACACTCACTAACAGACACACACACTCACACTAACAGGTAAACACACACACAGTAAGAGACACACACAGTCAGACACACACACACACACACACACACACACTAACACATTTTTATTTTTTTTATTTAACCTCCCCCCCAGCCTCCTTACCTTTGGGAATGCTGGGCGGGGAGGGTCTCTTTCTCCCTGGTGGTCCAGTGTCTGCTGGGCGGGCGGCGCTGGTGGCTGGCGAGGGAGAGCTCTCCCTGAGCTGTCTGCTCAGCTCCCTCGCGCACCGCCCGCAGAGTGAGTCTGGGAGCCGGAAGATGACGTCATATTCCGGCTCCCAGCCTCACTCTGCGGCGCACGAGGAAGCTGAGCAGACAGCTCAGGGAGAGCTCTCCCTCGCCAGCCACCAGCGCCGCCCGCCCAGCAGCCCAGCATGTCGGTTAGCTGCAAGGCTAACAAGGCATTTGCCCTGGGCATTTGGGGGCGGCGTTTTTTGCCGCCCCCTGGAAAATGCTGTCCAAGGTAAATGCCTTGTTTGCCTCGCGGCTAAAACGTCCCTGGCGGCAGCAATGACCATAGTACATATCAGCCCCAATACATACAGTAAAAAACAAAGATAAAAGGTACCTGTGCTCTCTCCCAAATCCCTATGTATATTTAAACAAATGGAGGTTGTTAGTTACCTCCAATGCCACGTCAAGGCAAACCTATGTTACAATGCTGCCGGCCATCCCATGTGTTCCCTATTAAGCGTTAATAAACATGTAGGGGTGTATATAAAAATACCCCTTCCTGTCTAATTAGAAATATCTTTGCCAGAAGCTCAAGGAAGCAAGGTGAATGGTTAGTGTAGGACCCACCTAAGAGGTCTGTCTTGACGTGGCAGGTGGGAATTCCCTCTAATGGCCATTGGAGAAACTAAATAACCTTGATGTTTTTACATATACATAGGGATTTGGAAAGGAGCGCAGGTAACTTTTTTTCTTTATATATTTTTTTTGTTTACATTTTATATGGCAACAGTTCTTTCCGTAGTATTTATAAATACAAACTCGAGAAACTTTGCATGTAAAACAATCATAAAGTGTATTTATTTGTAAGGTGAGGTACATCTGTTTTGACAGGCAACCTAAACCAACAATGTAATACATATAAACAGTAAGCGAGCAAAGCAAAGTCACAAAAGCTTAACAAAACACCCGTAAAAGGTAGAATGCCTGATCGAGCAAGGCGGACTAAGCTGAAGCTGGAATGTTAATATTTGTTTTCCTTGATTAATAACACAGTGGGTAATTAATGATACGTTTGATCAGTATCCCAGCACCAATTTTATCTGTAAATCAAACGGTTTTAACACACAGCTTGTTTAAGAATGTATTATGTTTCTGTCTATATACAAATCCTCAATAAAGCTGAAATTTCATCTGTAAGGTCATTTTAGTCTTACGTAGCCATTTCACATCATTTTTTACCTCCTTTTCAAAGCAATCTTAAACACATTATCCTTAATAAGATAAGAAAATAAAATATCTTCCAAAGTTGGACCTTACATGCCACTGCGGGGATAAGAATAATTAATATAATCAAAATCAAAAATCAAAATTAATGTTCTTCCCTTTTTAGTTTATTATCTAGCGTGTTAATAAGGTGGCCGATACCATTTTTAAAAGGCTGCTGCCTATCTTCTGTAGATATATTTCAGTGGCTCTGATCTGTTTTTAGACATTGGACTTATTTTATTGGATTGGATATGCTTTTCAAAGTATTCAAATCTGTTTAATAGAGACAGAAGTCCCTATTAAAGGAACAATATAGTGTTAGGAATACAACCCCCCTGTACCTAGTGATATATAGCCCCTCCATCCCCTTTTCTAATAAATTGAATAAAATAAAGCTTTTTACTCACTTTTTTTCCCAGCACCGAGACTCCCTCAGCTCTACTTACCTCTACACCTCCGGCAAGATAATTGAGGAGACATGTCCTCCTCCTGCAATGGTACAACTCAATGCTCCTTATACAACAGCATTGGGGACCTGATGTCCAGGCACAATCCATTGCTTTCCTACAAACATTCACATTTACTCAATCAGTGACAAGGAAGTGCCTTAACTGGCTGTCAGGAAGACAGCCACTAGAGGTAGATTTAACATTGCAATGTAAAAATGCCAGTTTCTAAAAAAAAACAATGCAGAGTTAAAATGATAGGACCCCTTTACTGAGATGAGGTGGTCTAGCTGACCTGAGTGTCCCTTTAATGTCTATAAGGTTTTTAGTAGATAAATAATTTGGAAAGTTACAACCTACCTAGAGATTATTGAAGACCTTGTACACAACTTCATGGCAATGGTGTTCCCGGACGCCAGTGGTCTCTATCAGCAGGATAATGCACCCTGCCACACTACAAAAATTATTCAGGAATGATTTGAGGAACATGATAAAGAGTTCAAGGTGTTGCCTTGGCCTCCAATTCCCCAGATCTCATCCAATCTAGGATCTGTGAGATGTGTGGGAACAACAAATCTAATTTATGGAGGTTGAACCTCATATCTTGCAGGACTTAAAGAGGTCTTCCATGCCTAGAAACATCAGAGCTTTTTTGGCAGCACGAGGGGGAGGGGGAAAATTAGTGTACACATCTACACAAATTATCATAAATCAGTAACTGTAAAAAGTAACCATTTTAAAAGTTTAAAAGTTTAAAGCGCGAGGGGGCGGAGCCTGCGCCTGAACCGGAGCGGACGCAAGTCACATCAGCTCCGATGTAATAATCGGAAAATACCCCAAAATACCCTCCAAAAAAAAACACTCACGCAGGCGGACCACCTAAAAGCACCGAGGGCGCAACCCCGACACGCCACATGCGTTCTTCCAAGCGGCCAAGACGCCAAGGAAGAAACGAAAAACCGGGACCTACCACACCACCCAAGGCCTGGACCTGGCAGCACTGTTCGGCGCCTACACACCGCCGGGTGCGTTAGGAGACAGGCCGACACCTCAGGTCGCAACAGCCGCCGAGATGGGACGCAGGTCCCAAAAATCGCCCCCACACACACCATCAGGGGCGCAGAACATCGGAAATATGCTCCAGAGGCAGCCTCTACCAAAAATGGCGCCGTCTGGGAAAGACAGGGCCGTGGAAGCACAGGAGAACCCTCCACTGTACGAGACCAACACACAGCCTGCCCAGTCACACACAGGGCTTACCACACAGGCTACAGAAGAGGGATCAGCCCCAGTCACCCAGAGGGATTTTCAAAACTTGGTGGGAGAAATTAAAACCCTACTGGCGGCTAATGTGGCAGTCATAAAGGCAGACCTGCAGAGGATCAATGACAGAGTGAGAACAGCAGAGGGAGACATTGCAGACCTCAAACACGGTATGAACACAGTACAGAAAGCCATCCAACACCTACAAACCACGCAACAATCACTCTCAATACACCAAGCCACACTGGATGACAGATCAAGGAGAAACCATCTTAAGATAAGGGGCATCCCAGACACGGTAACCCCAGAGAAACTCCCACACTATGTGAGGCGATTGGTGGCTACCATCCTGCCAGCTGCACAAGCCAAAAAAGTCTCCCTGGACGGGACCTACCGCCTGCCTAAGTCCAGCAAGGCCCCAGCAACGGGCGTACAGGATACCATAGTGAGATGCTCACACTCCCACGACAAAATCTCCATCTGGTCGGTGGTGAGGGGTAAGACGCCGCTCATCTTCGAAGGCGCTAGCCTCACCTTCTATCAGGACCTCATGAGGTCCACCCTGCAGTGGCGGAGATCTCTACAACCACTCACAAGCCAGCTAAGAGCAGCCGGTATCAAATATCGCTGGATGTCCCCAAGACTACTAGTGGTGAACCATGAAGGAATGATACACAAACTTTCGTCGCTGGCAGAAGCCTCGACCCTCCTCACGGCACTGGGCATACCATCCCAGACGATAACCGACGACAGACGGACAAACTCTCACGGCTGGAATCCCTTCCAAGTTGCCCCGTTTGTTGCAGGCGCCAACCCGGCCACTCACCCAGGGACTTGAACCCCTAAGAGACTACACTTGCTTGCAAAGTGTTATGCCAGAGCCTGTTATAAGTAGTTCGTAGATAGCTATTAAATATGTGTTAAAGCACTACACACACGACAGCCCCCTCAAGGAGAACCTACCACCCCTCGACCCACAACACCTGGAAACAGGGCGCTACATGGCAAGTGGCCGTCTCCACACGGGCCAGCTCTCTCCCCCCCGCTACCCCCTTGGTAAGGGGTACTACCTATGGCGGGCCAGATCACCCACCTTCATTAAACACAACATGCCATGATACGATAGCTCCAAACCGAACAGCCCGACACGACACATCCATACCACCAATCCAGACAAATCACCGCACAATCTCACACTACACACTCGCAACCACTTCTATAACCCATCCCAGTTACACCACAACATTCACAATCAAACAATTAAAAAGTGCAAAACAATTATCGGAATGACCGTTTTTAACCACTGTCTTTTCTCATTACAAGAAGAAACTGGGTCAAGCATCGTTCTGATACAGATCTCCGCAACTATGGAATAACCCCATGGAATACACGAAAATCACTGGTATTAAATCTATGACAAAATCTGCCTCTAGATACCCATTCGTGTAATAAATTCCACCTATTGCCAAACCATGCACGTACTATTTGCCAATCTGTAAATAATACTTATGCATTTGTCATAAATGTGTAACCTCATGAATATTTTGTATTCTCCGTGTATCAAAACATACCAGATTATTTTCCTGGCAAAACACTGTCTAAATAAATCAATTTTAGTGGACAAATATAGGACACTAGCATAAAAGTGTATTTCTCTTTTTTTCCTGTGTATTTGACCTATGGCCAAAGGGAGTATAGAGGACATCATACAACTAATGTAGGTCTTTGGTGAAGAACCTCTGTGATTGCAGTACTTCTTTGGGCTTCAAAGACACCCATATATACAAAAACAACACTGCCTCACAGATGTGTCATTAGTAAACTTTGTATAGGGAACTTAACAGCCAAATCATTATGCAGCCATGTGGGTTTACTGCTACCCAAATGGCTTATTGCTTCTTTTTAACCTAAATTAATATGAAATTGAAAATAAAATAAAAAGTCCCAATATTTTGTTAATATGCATGAATAGTTCCATAACCCGAGTCCATTTACCCAACAGAAATTAAATTCCCTCATCCCAATTTTGGACTAATTTCAATGATAGAATCTTTTTATTTTAAATATTTTATGAATTAGGACAGGGTTATAGCAGGCGGTCATCTTTCTTTTCTGGAAATCCTATGGATCTAAAAATTGTAGAATCGCTTGTGCAAGTTCAGTATTTACCAAACAATCTTGTTACCTGTAAAGTGTATATACACAGGGGTGATACATTTTAAAATGATATCAGTAAACACAAGCCGTGCAAAGTCTGGTGGAACTGGCTGATACCAATAAGTTTTTTTTTGATAATGTACATTTCACAGTAGCAGTTGTTACTGAAATATCATGCCGTGGGTTTTTTGTTTTTTTTCTGCAAGCAAGGAAACAAAGCAATTGCCTTTTACTCTTTTAACTCCCTGAGGATTGTTATCCCTCGGAACAAGTGCGTAAGGGAGTAAGCACAGATGTTTTTTGCCTTTCTGTGGGAAATAGCATATTCACCAGAGGTACATCAGATAGGGATTTCCAAATGGACACAAAATATAGACGCAACCCTGTTAAGTGAAGGTGATGTCTTTTTGTAACATCAGACAATATTAGATTTTGCTGTTGCCGGTGCACTTTCTAACATTGGAAAAAAAGATTTGCGGCGTACGCAACCCAGAAAAAGTCAGCTAAAATGCACGAAAATGGATAGTGTGTTGCCATAGCAGACGAAGAGAAGAGATCACGGATCGCTATAACAATCACTTTAATGAAAATGCTATGACATAACGTACTGGCTGTAAGGAATCGGGTTTGCTTCTATTTGTTATACTTATCGAATTGGTAGCATATACATCTAATAAATTTTAGTTTAATGTTTTTTTTTTTTTTTTTTTAGAAATGTAAGACATTTACAAATCACACCACAATATAGGTTGGATTGTATACCACTGTTTTAAAAAAAAATAATCACATACTGGGTTTGTATGTTATTCATATACTATTGAAGATTGTTTGCGCTTTTCACTTTGTACTTTTGGTTTATTTTTAATGTAGTGAAACTAGTGTGGTTGGTTTCACGATGATATCGGCTGCACTTTGACTCACGATTTTAGAGCGCCCACTATTTTGCACATAGTTTTGTTTTGTTTATGTCCATATTTGAACAAGAAGGAAATGTAAAAAAAAGCAAGTGGCAGTTTAGTATATTTTTTTTGATCAAATAACTGCCTACAAATTCAACAGCACAATATTTATACATTACATGTGTGCCTGCCTTAAGGCGACATTGTCATCCACATGATTTGCGGTGGCATATTAATTTGAAACATTATAAGAAACTACCCATATTTTACAGAAATCTCAATAAAAGAAGATTGAAGGTTGCTGCAATTTAATTTTAACATTGGGTGTCTGTAAAACAATGTTCCTAAAAAAAAACAGCTAAAAAATGTTCCATTGGACTGGTCATCAATATTCTTTGACATCAGGCCTAGTGCACTGTGCAAATATTTAATGAACAGTGAGGATGGTGTATAAGTATTTGAGATGCTATAATGATTGTTTGGAGATTCACACTGTTTCACTTCATGAACTGTTTGCTTTGAAGACAATTTGTTAAGTAGAAACACCTTGAAAGGCCTTTATTATTATGTCTAACACAGCGGTAGCCACATTTTGACTTGTCAGGGCAGTGAAAACTAAGTATATGTGTTTATAAAGATGAGGAGAAAACCTCAAGGCTGAAAAAATGCATAACATTTGTTATGGCAATGCTAGCTGTGTATCGACTGATAGACCTGTGTCAATTAATTTTATAATGTCCTCTCTTATAATGTTGGTTTCAAAGGAAGTACAAGGAACCTTGCTCAAGATGAGATGAGAAGAAGATAGTAGCGTTTTTTTTTTTTTGAAAGACGTCTACTTGATGCTTCGCAAAAAAACAAACAAAATAAAACAAAGACGCAAACAGCCAGGGAATCATTAATTGTGTAATGGGAATTTATTGCATAAACATAAAAAGCCAATGTTTCAACTCTTTGAGAGCCTTTCTTGAGCAAATTCGATCAAAAGTTTTGGAGAAGCTGTAATCAATTGAATCAGTTTGAGTTTGAGTGAGGAGAGATACAGCTGAGAGAGGCAAAAGTTACAGATCAGGGTAAATTAGCCTGTGGATGAAGCATTTGAGCACAAACGGTGAGAGGTGGATGAATGTTCTGTATGTTGTAAAAAATTAAAACAACAAACAGAAGTTAAGAGTGTGTAACGGTCAAGTATAGAAAATGAGGCATAGGTTGCAAGCTGTGAGTGAGGTGAAGATGGTGAGTGGTCGGAATGGGAGGAGAGAAGAAAACTGTGCAAGGAGAAGTAATGGAAATGGCACAGGGAATAAAAGCAATTCTGTTTTAGCTGGGTACTCTTGTAAAACACATGAGGACATCTAGGAGGAGACGTCAGAGAAGCAGGATGAGATGAGGAGTAGAGAGCAGGTGTATTGGAGAGCATGAAGAAGAAGTAGTCACTGAAGGCCACAAACGTAGATGACACCACACAGGTGTGCCTTATAGAAGAAGGAAAGACTCATGATGTTAGTCTTACAGGACACCCACAATTCATAGTGAAAAGGTACCTGCTAAGAGTTTTGAATGCATGTGATATTAAAGGGATACTCCAGTGCCAGGAAAACATATTCGTTTTCCCAGCACTGCAGGATCCTGTAGTGCCCCTCTCCCTCCCACCCTCCATCCCAAGTTGCTGAAGGGGTTAAAACCCCCTCAGTGACTTACCGGAGACCAGCTCATGCTCCACCTACTCTCAATGGGCGCGCACGTGCATTAGACCTCCTCATTGGAAAGCATTGTTCAGTGCTTTTCTATAGGGATTTCGGCGATGCGGGAGGTCCTTACATAGCGTGAGGACATCCAGCGTAGTTTTAAAACACTTTTCGTGTTCTACGAACACGGAAGTCTCCTCTAGTGGCTGTCTAGTAGACAGCCACTAGAGGAGGACTTAACCCTGCAAGGTAATTATTGCAGTTTATGAAAACTGCAATAATTAAACTTGCAGGGTTACGGGTAGTGGGAGTTGGCACCCAGACAACTTCAATGGGCAGAAGTGGTCTGGGTGCCTGGAGTATCCCTTTAACTATGAAGTGACAAACTGGAAATATTAGAGACGTACTGGATACTGCACTCACCAAATAACCCAGGTGCTCTGAAGCCAGGGCTGGCCTGGCCTCCCTTCCAAGATATGGAGACTAAATAACGGTTCAGGCCCTCCGGGATAACAGAAAAAGCAGATTTATTGCATAAAAAGCAGCAATGTTTCGACCCTACTGGGTCTTTATCAAGCTTGATAAAGGTATCTTGATAAAGTCCGGGTGGGGTCGAAACTTTGCTGCTTTTGCCCCAAATAAAGCTGCTATTTCTGTTATACCGGAGTGCCTGAACTGTTATTTATTCTGCATAAACTGGAAATATAAACCTAAAATGCACTACTCTTAACTATTGCCAGTATAGTAATATTTTCACAGTAGCAAGAACTTATTGTGCAATCTACAAGTCAGGAAATGTCTGTTCACATAGAAAATGACTAATATCCTGTTCAGAGAGACCAATTGGAAATCTATACATCCTATGTTTTTCACTTTCAATGGTCATTCGGAGAGAGAAAGATCAATCTAATCATAGCTGACATTTATTAAATCTAAACATTTACTGTCCTTTACCTCAATACATCAAGGCCTTCAAAGGAGACGCAGCTAAATACCAGCATAAATAAATAAATAAATAATAATGAGAAAAATAAATGAAAAAATAAAACCTGTTATTAAGTCATCATCTTAATTGATCCAGTCTTCAAATTGGTAATCTATACTCCTAATCATTTTGTGCTTTTCATGTCTTACTATTTCAATGACTTTCCTAAAACTGGGAAGTTAAGAGACCTTGACAAATAGGTAGCAAAACACTGATGGACATTAATGGGCACAAGAATATTATATCTATATTGACAGCAAACTAAGAACATGTAATGGAACATTCGCATTACAAGTAGACCCTACATTATTATAGAAATACATTATTAATAGTACCAATATGGGGGAGAACTCACTTTTTGTAAAAATAAGTCTTTCGAGACTACCATATCTCCTATACAAATTTTCCAATATCTCCTGATAATGTAGGACAATGCTACTTTACATTAGGTGTCCTTCCCTTCTGAGGTTTTTTTCTTTCTTTGATGTCTTTCTTCGGTGAACATTAAAGGAAGTCTGTTTTTAGGTCTTTGTGTATATGCAACAATGTTTTCATAGTGGTAAGAGCACGGGCAGCCCTGATTGGCTGGTTTGCTGGCAAGACTGTCAGTCAGGTCAGTTTGCACTCCTTCCGTGAATTACAATTGTTGAGCATAGAACCATTGATGCACAACCTTTTGGCCACATGCTCTTCCACACCGTGTTAAAAATGCAGATCTGTATACCTGTCATATTTGCAAATTCCTAACCGTCTCCAATAAACAGCGTGTCTGTGTCGTAAAGTTAAATTTTTATTCTGTCTTCATACCAATGGGGTGGGCTTGCCACTTCAGATTCTTCACAAAACTAATCTACGCCTCTATTTTCTTGACAAAGAATAAATCTGGGTCTACAATATCGAATTGATGCCAGTGATTTGTTCTTACATGGGGAGCTTTGAAGAATACAGTGCATTCTTACACACAGTGAAGACCAAAGCACAGCGGCAGCTGTTTAGATTTACTAATGAATTCAGTGCTGTTTATTCAATGAATTCAAACTCCTTCTCTGTTGATAAATGGTCTTATAGCACCTCATACATTCCCCATCAGCTCACATCATTACTTCAGTGAGTTATTGAACAAGAAAATCACATTCACATGACAAAAAAGAAGCGCAGACAATGTATCCATTCAATACATATGAGTCTCTTGATATTAATCAATACATGCGATCTCGTTAGCATGCAAACTTTGCTTCTAACCAACTCACACCAATTATTGCCAATCATATTTTATCAGGCAGCAAGAATCTCGGGGCACCGAACGCAAATGATCTGTTTGTAAGCTGTGCCCACAACACATTTCCTATTATTGTGCCACGATCCCAGGTTTAATTCTACTGAATAATAAGTAGCCATTTTAACCGAGCATCGTAGACAGAAATATACGCCAGTGCTTGATTACCTTCGCAAGTACTGTCAGATCCATTGCTAGTAGGGCGGTAATTCTCCTTTGTGCGTCGTCTTTTTATTTCATTGGTTCGTGAATCTTTCTTATTCCTTTTACATAAATGTCCACCTAGCCAGAAAGCCTAATTAGCAAACTTTGATTTCTTATATTTTTGTGTGATGTATAATGGTAGAGAGAACCAAGACAACAAAATTAAAAGCAAAAATGAAAGAAGCTACATAAATCCACCACCACCACCACCACACATTTTCTGCCTCATTCAGATCTACTTATTATACCTTGATATGTTTTACAACCATAATAAAAGTCTACTTATACCACCGTGTGAGACGTTTGGGAGCTTAGTAGCAAGTAAAGAACTGTTAAATTTGTACTACCGTCAACATTCTATAAACACGACTGTTGTCTGTCAAAGATCGCACTGAATTTGCAGCATATAAAACAGTGATGTTTAACAGTGAAATATCAGATGTTTGCAAACTACATTTCCCATGATGCTCTAGCAAAGTGGCCCCCAACCGAGTACTTATGGACCACCGACAGTCCAGGATATGTGCATTTCCCTTTTTTTTATTTAAATTGAGATACTGACAAAACCTGGACTGTTGATGGTCCATGAGGACCGGGTTGGGGACCACTGCTCTAGCAGACTGGACTGTAGCTCACCAATATTTGAAATGTTGACGACAGCCATCATGTTCCATAGCTGCTGATGGATGATCTTGAAGAGTACAGATGTGTCCCTGTTTAACTTATCTTGTATTCAATGTTCTACAAGTGGCACAGATCATAGATCGTGTATACTTTTCTGTTTACGTGTTTTACTCATTTGTACATATAAAAAATACTGATACATAGTGAACCATTTACATGTGACCAAGTGAAGAAAAAAAATGCATGAGTAGATTGTTGGGCAGGATTCCATCGACAGGCATCCAAACATACATTTTCCTCTTAATGCTCTTTTGTAGTCAGTGACCAAACCAAAAACCATAGTCATGTAGACTATACTGCTTCGTAGTGCCTGGCATTACAGAAACAGCTTTTATTATGCTTGTCGGGAAGAGAATTAGTCTTACTTGTGCTAACTGTGTATTGTTACCGTATATACTCGAGTATAAGCCGACCCGAATATAAGTCGAGGCCCCTAATTTTACCCCAAAAACTGGGAAAACGTATTGACTCGAGTATAAGACTAGGGTGGGAAATGCAACAGCTACTGGTAAATTTCTAAATAAAATTAGATCCTAAAAAAATTATATCAATTGAATATTTATTTACAGTGTGTGTATATAATGAGTGCAGTGTGTGTGTATGAGTATGAATGCAGTGTGTGTGTATGAGTGCAGTGTTTGTATGAGTGCAGTGTGTGTGTGTATGAGTGCAGTGTATGTATGAATGCTGTGTGTGTATGAGTGCAGTGTGTGTGTATGAATGCAGTGTGTGTGTATGAGTGCAGTGTGTGTGTATGAGTGCAGTGTGTGTATGAGTGCAGTGTGTGTGTATGAGTGCAGTGTGTGTGTATGAGTGCAGTGTGTGTATGAATGCAGTGTGTGTATGAGTGCAGTGTGTGTGTATGAATGCAGTGTGTTTGTATGAGTGCAGTATGTGTGTATGAGTGCAGTGTGTGTATGAGTGCACTGTGTGTGTATGAGTGCAGTGTATGTATGAATGCAGTGTGTGTTTGAGTGCAGTGTGTGTGTATGAGTGCAGTGTGTGTATGAGTGCACTGTGTGTGTATGAGTGCAGTGTATGTATGAATGCAGTGTGTGTGTTTGAGTGCAGTGTGTGTGTGTGATGCAGTGTGTGTGTGTGTGATGCAGTGTGTGTTTGTGTATGTGTTACAGAGCCTTGGTGGGGGTGGGCATTTCTATTAATATTTTTGTAATTATTATTTATATATTTTTTTGTTATATAATTTTTATTTTATTATTATTTTTTAAATATTATTATTTATATTTTTTTGTCCCCCCTCCCTGCTTGATACATGGCAGGGAGGGGGGCTCTCACTCCCTGGTGGTCCAGTGGCATTGGCAGTTCAGTGGAGGGGGGGCTGTCAGGGAGCATTTACTTACCTCTCCTGCAGCTCCTGTCAGCTCCCTTCTCCTCCGCGCCGGTCCGGTCAGCTCCCTCTGCCAGCTCACAGTGTAAGTCTCACGGCCGCACTATGACCCTGCAAGACTTACACTGGGACTTGCAGAGGGAGCTGACCGGACCGACGCGGAGGAGAAGGGAGCTGACAGGAGCTGCAGGAAAGGTAAGTAAATGCTCTCTGCCATATTATACGTACATTAATATTTTTACATTAGTACGGAGGTCGTTTTCTTGAAATTAAGTCTAACTGCCATGTTGTTAGATTTGTCTTCAGTATGTTTTAGAACCAATAAACCTACCAAGATATTTTTTTTGGCCAACTATATAAAATCAGAATGATTACACCAAATGCAGATAATGCTTCTCATAGTGAAATATTGGAGTCCCAGAGATGAGCGATTGCCACACACGTGTTATACGTCCACAATGTTTCTCTATGAACTGGATCAGAGATAATCAGGATTATTGATCTCAGCATCGGCAGATTGGGGTAAAGAGAGGACACTGTTTTGGTGCTAGATTACAGGTAAGTTTAAGAAGTCTGAGACTAGTTAGACGAAAAAGTGGATTTTCTGGGCCCTTGATAACTCTCCTGAGTTACCCTGGGTCCCACATGTCCCGGGTTTAATGCAGCTTCCTATTCCATGTATTTTTCTGTGCTTTAACTTGTGCTTTTGTTCTTTCATTGCATATTCATTGGAAAGCAATAAAATATTTTGAAACTGAAAAAAAAACAATACAGTATTAATATATATATATTTATGGTCAATATGCACACACATTCATATATTTTATACATTTCATAGAATGTCGGAGAAAGAGCCAGTGGAATAAATAATTTACTTGTTGTCTGCACATTGCATGATATCTCTATTAGGCGTTCGCATATTTCCACTGACACTGGTAAAATTAAACAAAAACGTTCTTCATGAAATTAATCTGTTGTTGATGTTTCTCTAATACAGATAACAAGCATTTCAGGCTGTAATTAGTTAGCTGTAGATAGAAATTCTCCGGGCCATAGTAGTCACATTCCAGTGGAATGAAAAAGACCAGCTTTGGGTTGAAGGGGAGAGGGCAAAGAAGTCTATATTCTAGAAGGGCAGCCAATACTAAACCAGGACAACTGTTATTTAATATAATAATCCTTTCATTAAGTTTTGAAAGGATATAGATTTATTTAAATGAATATGCAGAAAAAAGTAGGAAAAAATCCTCCCTACCAATAGTATAAAACAAGATCATTCAGACATATACATGCACCTTGGGTCGGACAGTGTTTGAAAACCAACAGTTAGTCTCTATGGTCTTCCCTGCTTCTGTATATGGAGTGAAGAAGGGAAAACCATAGAGACTAACTGTTGGTTTTCAAACACTGTACGACCCAAGGTGTATGTTTATGGCTGAAGGATACTGTCCTATACTAAAGGTAGGAATGAGGTTTTTTCTTCTTCATTATTTTACGTATACTTAATTTTAAAAAATATATATATTTCCTTTAAATACTTAATGAATGGTTTATTATATGAAAAAATATTTTGAGGTGACATCTGTCCTTTAAAGAACATCCTAGGCATAAGGCTATCCTAACTATAAGATATGGCCAGGAACTAATGAATGCATTTAGAAAATTGGGTAGAATAGATGGGCCGAATGGTTCTTCTCTGCCGTTACATTCTATGTTTCTATGTTTCTATGTATTACCTATATTTCCTTGGTCTTCAGTTGTGATAAGCAATTATACTAGGTGACCTTGAATTATTTTTTCATATGTTAAGATTTGCTGAATGTAAATCCGGTAGAAATCTGGTGATTTGCAATGAGAGCACAGCTCACTAGATAAAATGCAGTGATTTCAAATCAATAATTCTCAAGTAGGATACACATATTTACCAAACACAGAAATATTATTGAATATTGCCTAGAAAATAGATTTCTACCAAAATCTGGACTATTTTCTCACTGGCAGCCCATGGATAAATAGTTAATAACCCTCAAGAACCTCATGGTTATAATGAGATGAGTGGCCAGCTCCTGCTTACCAACCACCACTGATAAACGTTTAAAAAAACATATTCGGTGGAATGACCCCCATATAAATATTGAGAGGACAAAGTCCACCCCTAACACCACACCACTTGTCTTCATTGTACCATATCCACTAAATGGCTAATCAACCAGCAGCTGTCTCCACCATTAATATTCCATTTACTCAGCAGGGACTAGGTACTAGCCTGGATAGATTATGGGGTTACCAGGCTGGGTCACACCTTATCTCCACTTGCTTATTCCCTCATCTCAATGCTAGTAGGATAGGGTTATCAACTCTGATATGGAGGTCTTCTGGGCACGAGTCCAGTGTTAAAAAGTAGCAATTGGGTAGCTATGACCGTCTGGTTACTACTTCCCCATCTGATTAACAGTGCTTGTCAAATAATAATGGGGGTTGGGGAGGGGAGGGAGGCTGCCATTAGTTTTTGATGTACCTCAACTATGACATGTTGAGTGGAGGTTAGTGGAAGTTTTTGTCCTTCTGATAGTTATATGAGGCTCATGTTGAGCTCTATGTGTTTTAACTGTGGTGGTTGGCTAGCAGGAGCAGAACATTAATTAACACTAGCTTAACACAAACACTGATACTTCCCCTGGCCCATCTGTGCTGTCAGTGGGCAAATTGTCAGGATTTTTAACATTTAGATTTCAGCTGGCTGCTGTTTCTAGACAGCCTAAAATCCACTGATGCACATACAAATATTAAATGCCAAAATCTGTAATTTGATAAATAACATGAACATATCAATATCTGGATTTTAGTATCTAAATGCCCCATGGGTGATCCTGATTTATTTTTGCTAATCCAGAATTCAGTCATTTTAACTTTACTGAATTGCCAGCTTTGTGATTTCTGTCTAGTTTTTATTTTATTTTTTTTTGTTTGAAAACTTGAACTGGCTTGTGATAAATATTATCTTAAGTAGTTTTTATATAAAAACCTTTGTATTTACGTAGAGAAATAAAATGTGCCACTGTTCTTATCATAAAGTTATAATCCTCAGGCTATAAGAAAGATGGAGAACCAATTAAACTTTGAATTACGTGATTGCGCTTTTCCCCTTCCCAGCATGCACTCTATTCAAACCCCTAGGATGTGCTATAGGTTCTACCCAACTTTCTTTGCAACATTATTTAATGCTTGCCATTAATGTATCACACTGTTTTAAGAAACTCACATCTGCAATAACCATTCTGTTTCCAGCCATATGGTATATTTAATGTCAACCAAGACTCAATTTAGCTCCTCGAGCTCTGCAATTTGAAAGACAAAATGTACTGTAAAAATAGAAATGCCTGTTGTTAAATTTTACCTACTAATCCACATGCTTAATGTTCTTCTATAATTCGCACAGATATCGACTCATATTTCTTTTGACTTGGTACACCTTCTGGAGACACTATCGCTATAATTCAGAAAGCTTCCATTTTGTATCGGATGAGATAACAACCTAAAGTTCAGACTTTTGTATGGGGTTTGTCAAGTCATGAATTTTCATTGTTGATATCTTGCACTATTTTCCTCAAATAATTTATTGCTATTACCAAAATGATAAATAATTATCTTCGATGAAGACGCTTGGTTCGTCCAAAAAACGAGATGGATGGGGTGGGGGCAGAGAATATTCCTTGTATCAAGCAGATTAAAATCCAAATACAGTATACATTAACATAGCCAAAACATTGTGGTTGTAGCCATCCACCAGATGACCAATAAACTCTCTGCTAAGTCATGGCATTCAGCCACGGTCCTGTAGTTGTTTGATGCCGATACTTTTATAAAGCTCCTTTTATAGTGTGGATACATTTATCCATAGAGCGTATGTCGGAGAGTTATAGTATCATCTTCTGTAGTTAGGAAACCTTTCTGTAATCTATGGTTTTCCTTAACAGCTAGGGTTTGTAAGAGCTCGGAACACAGTAACTATCTCGGCAGGCTGTCAGGACCATGTGCTGGGTTCCAATTCTTTGTCCAATTCAAAAGTGTTTTAAAGAATAGAATTGAATGCAGGTGATAGATGGAAAAAGGGTCATCTCCAATCACCTAGTAGACATTGATGAACACGCATTACGTATTTTCTATACAATCCTTCCAACATTAGGATAGTTCTACAAAAATCTCCATTTAATTTATTTTTTAAATGTTCACATTTGTTATTATTCCTTAGCAACTAGGTGGGACTGCAGCCATTTGCCAGTGAGGGTTGTTGAGGGAGGTCAGGTAGTCCTTGGTAAGGAATGCTTTAACCATATTAAAATGTGTCACCTTGCTTTACCCACTTACTATACAAATATTATTGGTTTGCGTTATGCTCATACATACAGTTATTAGAGGAGGAGAACATGTTAAAGCACACACACTAAAGTGAGAATAGTCAAGGTTTCAAAGTGAATTTCAAACTTAAGTCCAAAATCACTGAAATGAAATTATTAAGTCAGCTACTGGCTATTTTGGACTTAAATTTGAAAGGCTTAAATTTTGAAATCATATTGCTGTTATGGTTTCTCTAACACAGTGGCATGTCAACTTTCTTCTACACTCACTACTAGTGATGTCGCGAACATGAAATTTTCTGTTCGCGAACGGCGAACGCGAACTTCCGCAAATGTTCGCGAACGGGCGAACCCGGCGAACCGCCAAAGACTTCAATAGACAGGCGAATTTTAAAACCCACAGGGACTCTTTCTGGCCACAATAGTGATGGAAAAGTTGTTTCAAGGGGATTAACACCTGGACTGTGGCATGCCGGAGGGGGATCCATGGCAAAACTCCCATGGAAAATTACATAGTTGATGCAGAGTCTGGTTTTAATCCATAAAGGGCATAGATCACCTAACATTCCTAAATGGTTTGGAATAACGTGCTTTAAAACATCAGGTATGATGTTGTATCGATTAGGTAGTGTAAGGGTTACGCCCGCTTCACAGTGACAGACCAAACTCCCCGTTTAACGCACCGAATACAACCGCAAACTCCCCATTTGCACAAGGTTGGATACCAAGCTAGCCATGTCCCGTTCCTTGTCCTCACTGATGTCATTGAAGGTCTCTTCCTCCACCCAGCCACGTACAACACCAAGGGTCCCCGAAAGGTGACAACAAGCCCCCTGTATTTTTTTTTTTTTTTTTTTAAATGTGCACTACTGCTACACCAGATATGAGTTCCACTGGTGTGACACTGTGCCCTGGCAGGCCCTGAAACGCACATGTGTGAAGGAAACTGACTGCTATTATTTCACAGTCAAATTTATAGTTTTTTTTTTTTAATGTACACTACTGTTACACCAGATATGAGTTGCACTGGTGTGACACTGTGCCCTGGCAGGCCCTGAAATGCACACGTGTGACACAAGATATGAGTGGTGGCACTGGGACCACCTTAAAAATATTGGATATCGCTAAAAATCATGATCACTATATACTTTCTCTACAAACCTCTAAAACGAACCAAACTACTCATCCATCCACCATATCACTTTATCCCACCTATAAACTAGTGCCCAGTTAAAATACTTGACTCTTACTTACCCACACTCAGTCATGCCACACACATTTCACCACTACTCTCACTGAATCCCTCTGACTACGGCTAAATTCATCTTCTACATCAGAACACAACCCTAAGATTGGGTTGTATCCATGTCTCGGGTCTTTCATTTAGAATAGGGGCAGCTTCGGTCTCCTTCAACACTGACACTCCAGTGCATATTATTAAAAGATTGGGCAGATGGAAATCCTCAGTCTACAACCGATATATTCCTCATCCCAAGAAAGAAATGAGGAAAGCTATTAAAAGTTTGGCTTTGTAAATTTGATGCAATAAGTGTGTTTTTCTTTAATACCTTTTCATCCTCTTTGCATGAACCCGATTTACATATATTACTAATATGTTTCTGAACATATATATTATATTATTCACTCATTCACTCTCTGGGCCGGCCTAAGACATCATGCTGCCTAGGTCCAAGGATAAATGACTATTGGGGATAATGTATAATAAACACAGGTTACTGGCTATGGGAGGATAATGTATAATAAGCACAGGTTACTGGCTATGGAGGGATAATGTATAATAAACACAGGTTACTGGCTATGGGAGGATAATGTATAATAAGCACAGGTTACTGGCTATGGAGGGATAATGTATAATCAACACAGGTTACTGGCTATGGGAGGATAATGTATAATAAACACTGGTTGCTGGCTATGGGAGGATAATGTATAATAAGCACAGGTTACTGGCTATGGGAGGATAATGTATAATAAACACAGGTTACTAGCTATGGGAGGGATAATGTATAATAAACACAGGTTACTGGCTATGGGGGGGATACTGTATAATAAACACAGGTTACTGGCTATGGAGGGATAATGTATAATAAACACAAGTTACTGGCTATGGGAGGATAATGTATAATAAACACAGGTTACTGGCTATGGGGGGATAACGTATAATAAACACAGGTTACTGGCTATGGGGAGGATAATGTATAATAAACACAGGTTACTGGCTATGGGAGGGATAATGTATAATAAACACAGGTTACTGGCTATGGGAGGATAATGTATAATAAACACAGGCTACTGGCTATGGAGGGATAATGTATAATACACACAGGTTACTGGCTATGGGAGGATAATGTATATTAAACACAGGTTACTGGCTATGGGGGGATAATGTATAATAAACACAGGTTACTGGCTATGGGGGATAATGTATAATAAACACAGGTAACTGGCTATGGGGGATAATGTATAATAAACACATGTTACTGGCTATGGAGGATAATGTATAATAAACAGAAACACAAAAAACAAAAATAATAAAAAAAAAAAAATGAATGCAGCTTCAGAATTAATCTAAATTGTATGCTGTCTAGGAGGTGGGAGGGTCTGGGAGGGAGGGTCTGCTGCTGATTGGCTGGAATGTGTCTGCTGACTGTGAGGTACAGGGTCAAAGTTTACTCAATGATGACGAATAGGGGTCGGACCGAACATCGCATATGTTCGCCATCCGTGGCGAATGCGAACACGCTATGTTCGCCAGGAACTATTCGCCAGCGAACCGTTCGGGACATCACTACTCACTACATCCACCTTTTCTCTTTCCCATTCTGTATAACAGGAGACTCTGCTTGCTAATAGGAAGATAGGTGGGGGGGGGGGGATTTCCTTGAGAGATGAAAGCAAGAGATTGGCATAGGGTATGTGTTTTCTTATAGCTGCATCCTGTGAGTCCCCCCCACCCCACCGGCACCACATCCACCAGATAGGTATAAAGATAGTATAAAGTATATACTCAAGTATAAGACGAGTTTTTCTGCACATTTTTTGTGCTGAAAACCCCCCACTCGTCTTATAATCGAGTCACGGTCTGTATTATGGCAACTTACATTGCCATAATACAGATCAGGACCGCCAGGCTCATTACAAGCCCGGGGGTCCTGTTGGGGGCTGGCAGCGAGCTGTAACTTACCTTTCCTGCAGCTCCTGTAAGCTCCCTTCTCCTCCGCTCCGTTCAGCTCCACTGTAATTCTCGCGAGAGCAGCGGCGTCAGAGCGTTGCCACGGGTTTCAGTGGCAACGCTCTGCGTGGCACTCAGACCGCGAGACTTACAGTGGAGAAGAAGGGAGCTGAATGGCATGGAGAAGAAGGCAGCAGACAGGAGCTGCAGGAAAGGTATGTTACAGCTTCCTGCCAGCCCCCCTCCTACACAGCCCATCCACTGGACCACCAGGGAATGAGAGCCTCCCTGGTCATGTATCAAGCAAGGAGGGGGGACAAAAAAATCTAAATAAAAATTTAAATAATAATACAATTAAATATTTTTTGTTTTAATATTAAAATAAAATAAAATAATAATATTAAAAAAACAAAATGTAATATTAAAATAATAATAATAATAAAAAATAATAATAAAAATGCCCACCCCCCCACCAAGGTTACACACTCTGCATCACATACACACACACACTGCATTCATGCACACACACTGCATTCATACACACACACACACTGCGTTCATACACACACACTGCATTCATACACACACACACTGCATTCATACACACACACACTGCACTCATACACACACTGCATTCATACACACACACACTGCATTCATACACACACACTGCATTCATACACACACACACACACTGCATTCATACACACACACACTGCACTCATACACACACACTGCATTCATACACACACACACACACACACACACACTGCATTCATACACACACACACACACACACACACACACTGCATTCATACACACACACTGCATTCATACACACACACACACTGCATTCATACACACACACTGCACTCATACACACACACTGCATTCATACACACACACACACTGCACTCATACACACACACGGCATTCATACACACACACACACACTGCATTCATACACACACACACACTGCATTCATACACACACACACACACACACACACTCTGCATTATACACACACACACTGCATTTGTAAACACACACACTGCACTCATACACACAATCACTGCATTCATACACACACACACACTGCATTCATACACACACACTGCATTCATACACACACACACACACTCTGCATTATATACACACACTCTGCATTATATACACACACACTGCATTCATTATATACACACAATAAATATTCAATTAATGTAATTTTTTGGGGATCTAATTTTTTTTAGAAATTTACCAGTAGCTGCTGCATTTCCCACCCTAGTCTTATACTCGAGTCAATACGTTTTCTCAGTTTTTTGGGGGTAAAATTACTCGAGTATATACTCAAGTATATACGGGTAACTGTTTTAGTGTTTTCTGTCTATAAGATTCTGTAATTAGGCCCATCATAATTATCAGCACCAGGTCCAATAAGCTCTTAATCTGGCCATGGGTCTAACAAGAGTATAACTATTACTCCAGGCTGTAGTAACATGTTTCACAAAAAAAAAAGAGACAAGATTCTCTCCACTTTATGTCTTAATTAATGAATTAGTATTACGCAAAATAGCACTTTCCTTCTCACTATCTAAGTTGCTTTCATTAAAATACGTGTTTCAGATGTTTTAATAGTCCATTACCTCAATATTTAACATATTTTCCAGGAAGAAACCCCGTGGAACATGTTCTGGAGTCAGGTTAAATTTCTTTCTATTAACATTATTGTCTTGTCTTCATTTAGAAGAAATACCAATTTCATTCAACTGATAAAAAAATATATTTTTCACAGTTTAATAAATATTTCGTAATGTATGCAAGGTTGAGTCTGATACACATTATTATTTATTGGTTTTTTTATATTATTTTGAAAAAAAGCCACATCTTTTCCATGCTTACCACTGTGTCATTTTACACAGCGTGGGAAAGTTCTTTGGAATTTTCCCACGCTGTGTAAAATGACAAAGAGCACTCTGATTGGCTTAAACCAACCAATCAGAGTGTTCTTTATAAGCCTTTCCCTGCCCTGCAGAGCTCAGTCTGCGCAGAGCCCTCCATGGGTGAAGATGGATTAATTTTTTGAGTGTCGGGATTTTTCTTTTTCGTCAGGAATTTTTTTTTTGCGCTCAGGTTTTTTATTTAATTTTTAAGTTCGACGGGTATGATGGCTTTTTATTTGGCCTTTTTTGGGGCTGAAAAATGATGATTTTAGAAAAAAGAAGACGTTGAATGGTAAGTTGAATTTTACTTTACAGGGTAGTAATTTTATTCCCCCCTCACTACTTTTTAGGGTGAGGGGGGTATGTAGGGGCTTTTTTATTTGAGTGGGGGGTGGGTGACTAGGGGCTTGGGGACCCCTAGTCACCTTTGATGGGGGGGATTTTCATTTAGGGCCCCCACCCGCCGCTCAGGGGTGGGGGCCGGGGGGGACAGAAGGTGTCCCCCCTTATTGTTTTTTAGGGCCCCTACCCACCGCGCAGGGGTGGGGGCAGGGGGGAGGACAGTAGGTCCCCCCACTTATTGTTTTTTAGGGCCCCCACCCACCACGCAGGGGTGGGGGCAGGGGGGAGGAAAGTAGGTCCCCCCCTCTTATTGTAACTAAGGGCCCCCACCCTCCGCGCAGGAGTGTGGGCCGGGGGGGAGGACAGTAGGTCCCCCCCATTATTCTTTTATTGAGCCCCCACCCGCAGCTCAGGGGTGGGGGCCGGGGGGAGGACAGTAGGTCCCCCCTTATTGTAACTTAGGGCCCCCACCCGCCACGCAGGGGTGGGGGCCGGGGGGAGGACAGTAGGCCCCCCATTATTCTTTTATAGTGCCCCCACCCGCAGCTCAGGGGTGAGGGCCGGGGGGAGGACAGTAGGTCCCCCCATTATTCTTTTATTGAGCCCCCACCCGCCGCGCATGGGTGGGGGCCATGGGGAGGACAGTAGGTCCCCCCCCCTTATTGTAACTTAGGGCCCCCACCCGCAGCTCAGGGGTGGGGGCCGGGGGGGAGGACAATAGCCCCCCCCCCATTATCCTTTAGGGTAATAGGGTTATTTTGTTTCTTTTTACAGTGTGCAGCCACAGGCTGCTCACTGCTTACTAGACGTGCCCATACTCGCGGTATAGGGAGTAGGGGCAGATCATTTACTAATACTAAGTAATTTTTACTTAGTATTAGTAAATGTGGCTGAAAGACCAATTTAGGTCTTTCAGCCTTTTAGTAGATAGCTCCCTAATACTGTGGGAATTAGGGAGTTATCTACTAAGTGGCTGCGAGATGCAGCCACAGCAATGAATAGGATCGGAGTTTCATTCATTAGAATGAAATTCCGATCCGAACAAAGTCCCAAATTGCGTTCTAACACGAATGAAGAAACTGTTAGAATGCAATTCGGCAGGAAGCATCGCGGGAACAGATAGGAAAGCAAAGGATCATGGGAAAATTGCTGTGACCACCGGAAACGAAGCACACTTTGCTCCTCCGCTGGTCACTGCGTAGGAAACCTCCATAAGAGAAATAGTCCCTACTTTGGCTTATGTTTTAAAGAAAACTAGAGCAGATAGGAAGAAAAGAAGAACAGATCCTGAGAGAGGGAGAGAAGAGGAATCCTTTGGGGAAAGGTAAGTTCGGCATGATAGTGCCGCTTTAATGTCGGTGGAAGAGTACAAATATTCCTGCAATGAAATGCAAACAAATGAAAAGTGGCAGAGTTGCACGCCATGTTTTGTGTTTAATATGTCGTTAAAGGGACACTCCAGGCACCCAGACCACTTCGGCTCATTGGAGTGGTCTGGGTGCCAACTCCCACTACCCTTAACCCTGCAAGTGTAATTATTGCAGTTTTTTTTAAACTGCAATAATTACCTTGCAGGGTTAAGTCCTCCCCTAGTGGCTGTCTATTAGACAGCCACTAGAGGGACTTCCTGCTTCATAGCACAGGTTTTCTGTGCTAGAGCGTCGCTGGACGTCCTCACGCTGTGTGAGGACCTCCAGCGTCGCTCTATTCCCCATAGGGAAGCATTGAAATTCATTTTCAATGCTTTCCTATGGGGTGCGCTAATGCGCATGCGCGGCATTGCCGCGCATGCGCATTAGGTCTCCTCGGCCGGCGGGCGAGATCAGTCTTGCCCACCGGCCGACGTAAATAGAAGGAGGAGCGGCGGGGGAGGAGGAAGCAGCGACGTGGGACCTGTCGCTGCCCCTGGTAAGTCACTGAAGGGGTTTTCACCCCTTCAGCAACTGGGGATTGGGGGGGTGGGAGGGAGAGGGACCCTCCAGTGCCAGGAAAACGGATCGTTTTCCTGGCACTGGAGTTTCCCTTTAATGCTGAGTGTTGACAGTTTGTATCCTGGCCTAGGAGAACACATTTCTCACGGCACCACTAAGAGAACTCTGAACACCGAATCAAACGAACATGTTCAGCCATCACTCTAGCTGTTTGCTCAGTTACACATCCGTTCGTTGATTCAGATATACGGAATTCAGCCAAACAGCCAATCGTCTGAATCGGACGAATTGCAATTCCGCCAAAACTGGATACACAAGTCTAAATTGAATGTACAAAAATAATGGGTTCTGTGATTATCTCAGGCTGGTGTTTGAGCACAGAGGGAAGGGTAAAAGTATAGGACATGGTTTGTGTCTAATTGACTACTGACTGATCAGAGATACATTTCCTTCAAATTGCTCCTGTTTGAAATGTTTATGTAAAGTATCCTTTTTTAAATAAATGCAGGTTTAGCATTTACCATTTCCTATTTAAATTGCTAAGTGCTGAGCGACATAGCTTGGTAAGATTACCATCTCTAAGGATTTATGTGTGTGGGCACACTTACAGTCAGAGGAAGGAACCAAGACGTTATCGCTATTTACTTTACATTTAAGTGCTGAAATAGGTAGACAATATGTCACTCTAAAGTGATGGTTGGTTATTTCTAAAATTCATAAAGTATGCCAGGCTTTACAAATATGTAAGTTCTATGTCTGGCTTGCTATAGAGAGAGCTGTATAGATGCAGGATAAAGGAGAACTGCTATTTTCCAAGATTTTGCAAGGGCTGAAAACCAAAATGAAATTGAGAAATCCACACTTTTACCTCTATTGTGGAGTGCCTCCGTCTTGGTTTCCTGTCAATCATTGTTAGAAGCTCCTGTGCTCCTGTCAGTCAACATAGAGAGAGAGCATGGAGAGAGGAGAAAAAGTAACAGTGTTTCTATTTCATTCCTTCCGAAGCAATGTGTTCCCTGACTGTGCCTGGATTGAACTGGATTGTAATACCAATGGCTAAATTTATAACATGCCTCCAAACATCTCAATTGGACAAAGGGGGGCAATTTAATTTTAGTGGTGTTGTTCTGAGATTTGGTCCCATAATAGGGACTGTGCCTCCTAAGTCGGGACACTAGGGTTGTGTCATAAAAAAAGTGAAGTTATGGATGATTTTAATTTAGTGTTGTCATTAACGGTTCCATTTAAACAGTATAACAAACCAAATCAGAGGCGGTAATAGGAATATTTAGTATAAACGTCTGAAAAGCATTCTAAAGTATACTGTATTGAGTGCAATCGCATTCCACAATGTATACCCTTGCACACAAACTAATGAAAACATCACTATCACAGATACATTGCAAAAAGAACAAATGTCTAGAGACCTTTTTAGTGAAGGAAGGTGCTTCAAATGCTTTCTGTTTACAAATCTCATTGCAATGACTTACCGAAACAAAGCATTAAATGCATGATAGGAATTGTAAATACTGAGCGCTTAAATATGGCATATGACTGCACTTTGTAAATAGTTCCATTTGTTTCACAGTGGTAACACAAAAGGAAGGGGGAGAAAAAGAGGAGCCATGGCTGCTTAGAATGTGAATCATTTATCAAAATGTAACGTAAGACTGGAAGAGTAATGACCAATTCAGATTCAATTCTAGCTGTAGTGGTAGTTGGAGCGCTGGTTATCTGGACTGCATTCATAACATCCAGTCACTTTTCAGTTTCATTCATGATATGTGGCAGCCACAGAATGCTTTCTGCTCGCCTCCCATTCACATCCAATATATTTCAGGATCGCTGTGACTTCACTCCCATACTGCAGCAATAGAGCTGGGTAAACAGACTGCGGCTCAGCGTTTTAGGGCAATCCATTGTGCAAGCATGCATTACGGACTATTTTAATTTAGATTTTAGCAACCACAGCATTGTTATGACTTGTGCTGCTTCCAGTTGGAAGATATATTTGTTTTTGTTTGTGTGTGTTTGTTTTTCTCAACGTCTTTACTGCAGTTTAAAGATACAGGTTTGTCAAACAGTACGTTGGGATGATCAGACGGATTTCTGTTCTGGTTGAAACAAAATTTCAGAAGAAAATAACATTAGACTCATCAAGTATAACATTTGTAAACCCACTGAGATAAAATGGGATCTTAAGCAAGAATTTGGGAAAATTGTTGTCTATTGTTTTTTGGTTTTTTTTTTGGGGGGGGGGGGGGGGGGGGGTGGGGGGTGGTAGGGTTAAAACAATCTGTTTCAAGTGTTTTAACTGTAGTACTGTAGTCACTGTTTTTATTCTGACATTCTACCGTAGTGCAGGTGCCCGTAGGAAAGTAAAAGTAGGAAATGTAAAACACTGTGTCCCCTCTGCACACACGACTAGTGGGAAGAATTCAGCCTCCAGGGTTTGTCTGACTCAACAAAATACCAGCAGAGAGTTCAAAAAGAATACTGTATGTGTATCACTTCAAAATAGACGTAAGAAGTAACATATACACAGTGCATAAACAGTATCACTCTACCAATTGGAAAAATAATAGGAACATTAATAGGAACAAGTTCTATTCTTTTTGAACTCTCTGCTATTTTGTTAAGGGTTATCGTTAGGCTTGAAGTCTGAAATCCAGAATGCAGTACTCACTGATGTAAAATAATATTTAAAGGGACACTATAGGCACCAAAGCAACTTTATTTTAATGAAGCATTTAGCTGCATATAGCCGCGACCACTGGTCTGTCCTATGGCTTGCCTCCAGCATGCACATCTCCCTGGCATCTTGTGTTGCCCGGGAGATTGACCATATCAGGTCAGAGGTTGCAGCCTGCACCTTGTAATAGCACACGTGCCTGTCTGGGCAGCCTCGACTTGACAGTGAGGCAGCTTGGGTAAGTCATGACAATTTTCCCCTGTGTAGTTCTAGTACTATCTGACTGGCACTTGGCATGACATTGTTCGTCGTAGGTTTATCTTGTTTGTAGCACGTTTATCTGACTCTACTGATCTAGCAGCTCTGCAAAGCATTCTGAGCCCTATCATCACTAACCTGTCCACAATATTTAATTACAATTCCTAGCATTTGGCCCGAGTGACAAATTAGCATGTCTCTCTCTCTCTTTCCATATATAAAGTTAGGCAATTGTTCACTGAAACAGGGATTGTCAAGGGAACCAGGGGAGGGTGGCCTGCATATAGCCACGGCCACTGGTCATTCCTGCGGCTTGCCTTCAGCATGCACGTCTCCCTGGCATCTTGTGTTGACACGACATTGTTCGTAGTAGGTTTATCTTGTTTCTATTACGTTTATCTAACTCTACTGATCTAGCAGCTCGGCAAAGCAACCTATCCACAATATTTAATTAAAATTCCTAGCATTTGGCCAGAGTGCAAAATTAGTATGCCTCTCTCTCTCTCTCTCACCCCCCAAGTGTCTGTTACCTTTTAAAATATTTTTCAAAATATTAGATTATGTGAAAAGTTTATAAAAAAATATTAAATCTTTTGAAATGAATATCCAAAATTATTAAATTGAGGCCCAAATCGGTCTGTCCATCATTGCTCTGCTTGTGATCTTATAAGAGGGAACCCCAGAGCTGGCATTGCCAGTAAAGGAAATGTGACAGCCTGTCTAACATGTGCATGCCATGCAGAGTACCCTACAAATGCGATAGTGCATGCACAGACCACAGCGTAGTAATCTTGTTTGCCCAGCAAGTGCATTCAATAGCATGCGCTAAGATTCACTTCTTTCTTTTCTTTGTTGCTCTTGAGTAGAGATATAACCTAATATGACAGGACATGGGTTTTAATTCGGCATTGTCCCTCTACATTAACTAGGAAAACATGCCAACACACATGCTATCATTCTCTAGATCTCACTGCTTTTTAATTTCAAACAAAAGAATAAACAAAAATCAAATCTTGTCCATGTCATATTTATTTAGCATTAGCTCATATCTTGGTGACTAGTAATAGTGGTTTAAAAGGACGGCGCATTCGATGTGCTATTGATTTTAAATGATCTTTGATGACCTTTGTAAAAGCTGTAAGGATTTGTCGGAATTGTTTGTGAAGATAATCATCGCTGGCATGTTCTGAAAATAACTCCAAAAGCACTGATTTGGGTTAGAGATGCTGACGTTTGGAATCGATGTGACAAGGGTGTACATTCATTTTAGCGTGACAATGTTATGTTAAAAATAAGCATTATGGAAAGTGGGAAGGGGGATCAAATATTTTAACGAGAAGCTAGACGAGATCTGGGGTTGGCAAAAATTATAGCCACATGAATTTATCACAAAATCCTACATGAATAGTATCAAAATAAGTGTGTTTTCATTGTGACTCTGTGTTCCATCTGTGGTGCTGAAAAAAAGCTGATTGGTGGTTTAGGGACAGTGGCTTAATAAAATAAAGAAATATAAAATAAAGAAATAAACTAGAAATCAGCTGGATCAAATGATTGAAATATGCAACCAAATGCTTGCTAATATTGACCAAATGTAGACTTAATTTGAACAGTAAAATAACGCTCTATTTGATTGACCAAATTGTGAAAAAGCAAGCAAAAATATTCTGTATATATTTTTCCGTACAGTAATAGGCCTATTTTTTTGCTGTCTTAAGGCTTGTCCGAATATAATTTCCAGAATTGTTTTTATTGATGATATTTAGACGGTGCATACTGCATTTATTGACAAATTTTGCTCAACCAGATGAAATTATTTTTTAGGCCAAATTGAATTGGCTAAACCAATTGTTTATGCTGTGCACAAATCTGATCTTTAGTATGCCACCCAAATACCCTCTTATACCCTTTTTGAATGGGACCACCCCCTATGCCATCATCGGCTAGTGCACTCCACCTTCTGGGTCCCACATTCATAAATTTAAAAGATAAGTTTCTCAATGAGCAAAAGCAACAAACATGCATTTACTTATTACCCTCAAGCATTCCATTTCACTATTTTTTTGTTTGTTTAATCTTTGTTTTTTTTGTGGTATAGATTATACATAACATGCATTAGAACATATGTGACATTTTCATTATATATCATCAACATTGCTAGAGAAGCATAAAACCTTATCAAGGAACATGTGGGTTATGTAGTAAAGGTCACTGAATAGACAACCACTTTTATATGAAGGTAGAACAAGTTAGATATGCGGGGTACACCTGGTATAGAGTTTACACGCTAGAGACATGGTTCATCGGGCGAGATAGGCAAAAATATGCAATATAAGAGTTTTGCTTCATGGAGTATCAGGTTAGAATTGCTAGGGAAGCGTATCATAGGATATACAAGATAGACTATTTTTACACTGTTGTTTGCTGCCAGGTGGTGAAGTTGCGAGGTCTCTGTACCTTGCGTCTTTGGACCAAGGCCTTTGTGGAAGCCCTGACCTGAAGTCCATTGATCACATCATCAGGATCGTTGTCCCTAGGGTCTTCTGAATTGTGAATAGACTCCTGGGTGTGTGGACGGCAGTGGGGAGTTGTCTCCCTTTGGGCCCCCAGCTTGGAAGAAGAGCAGGCAAGGTGACCTGCTTTGACACCCAGTTGTGTTGCTTGAGGTGCGGGTGGACGTGTGCTCTGCTGTGGGGATTTTGCTGGTCTAGGTGGGTGACTGGCTACGATGGTGTCCTGATGGGGC
Organism: Pelobates fuscus; assembly: GCF_036172605.1. Classification (NCBI taxonomy): domain Eukaryota; kingdom Metazoa; phylum Chordata; class Amphibia; order Anura; family Pelobatidae; genus Pelobates; species Pelobates fuscus. The sequence goes on from NC_086328.1 coordinate 20,143,829, forward strand.
TGTGAGGCGGCAGGGCGTGATATCACCCGAGATTTGTTGGCTAGTCTGTACCAGAATTGCTGACATATTGCCTCAAACCTGTCGTTGAAGGATTTAAGCCACTCCTGCGTCTCCGTGCTGTGTAGCTTTTGCTGTGTTTCCCTTTTGGTGGCCATTTTGGATTCACCTTGTGGGTTTCACTTTCCAAGCCTGAGCTTGCCCCAGTGGGGACCGGGATAACCCCCACCGGTCCTGGGGGGGGGGGGAGATCTGGGTATGTGACAGATCCTACGTGCAGCTGTGCCGCATGGTCCGGGCAATCAGCCGTTTCGCCCTTCTGTCAGCGATGGTACGCCGCAGTGGGATCTCCGTGTGGGATCTCAGCAGGTGAGCTGCTCTGGTAGCAGGTAAGCCCTGGGCTTCAGGTAACCGTGCATAGCTGGGTCGGGTTGTTGGTGGAGCTTGCTGAAAGTTTTTCAGGCTAGTTTGGTGAGACAGTGCAGGAGCTCACTCGATTTGTAGCCAGCCGCCATGATGGCCAGGCCCAACCCCTCCATTTCACTCTTTGATCCATACCTTACTCTGCTTTAAAGTCCTTGCTATTGGGTTGGTATAATTGACCACTGTACAGATACAATCGTACCTTCTAATGACATACTATAGACTGGACCGGTGATATCTACACATAAAAACTTTACATTGAACCAGTTGACTTTGTTTTCCGGAAAGCATACTATTGTACATCTAGCCTGCGGGTACTTTTGAATGCCTGCTTTGGAGATCAGTAAAATGTATCTAATAGGTATTACAGTGCTACATGTTTTACCAGTGTTGATAGCTGTTATATCCCATTCCACATGAAACATTAAATAACTGACTGATCAGGGGAAATAGGAAATGCTTAATCACCAAAGTGGAGGTTGCGGCTGGTCTCCAGAACACAATCTCCTTGCTCGAGATTGACGTACGAAATAAATCTTGAGATTAAACGGGATGTGAGGGAGGAAGACACAAGGGGATAGTCCCTATATTCTAGTGTTAAGGCTTTGCTAATCTCCATAAATTAAGTAAAGATATAAATTGTATGCAGAGGCTTTGACATCTTGTTTTTACATTCAAAGTACTATTCTACAACAGTATGTACATCGCCACGGGCTTTAGAAATACATAATTAGGGGGAATTGTGTATAGCAAATCATAATTGCTTTCAAAATGCTAAGCAGTTGTCATGTACAATGCATTGCATTGCATCGGGGATCGTGTGTCCAATACACTGGATAAATGTGTTTATGCAATGATATTATTAAATAGAACAGCAGATTGTGTTAAAATCAGAGCATTTTGATAAATAATATACACTTTGCATTACTCTCTGGAAAAATATACATCTGACTATTGCTGCACTCAGATAACATAGACATGGTGGCTTTCTTCTGGAATAATACATACCTGGCTATGGTTCTTCTGGAATAATACAGTTATTGCTTTTATTCTTCTGAATTAATGTTGCCCTGTTGTTTGCCATACTAGTGTATAGAGCAGGGGAGCCCAAAAGGTAGATCCCAAGATGTAGAACTACAAGTCCCATGATGCCTTACGTAAATGTCTTTAGAATGACAAAGCATCGGGGAAGCCGTAGTTTTAAAAAATCTGGGGATCTACCTTTTAGGCACCCCAGGTTTAGAGCACCAACTTTAAATACAATTTCACCGCTATTAGATTGTGTTTCTATTAGAAACAACACAAGTTGTGGAGATTCCATTAAAGAACATTGAGAATTTTCTAGTGGTGCTTCCGTGTTGTCTGTCTACCTACACTTTCTAGTTTTTGCAAGGCAATCAAGCTATAAGCTCTCCCCACCCTCTGAATGACAACACAGGTAGAAAAAGTTCCATTGAAGGATGGGAGCAAAGGCTATACACGGTACTACAGTCCTTAATATATTTTACACGCTCTCTCATAGCTTTCTATATATGCTGCAGTAAGATATATTTTTTACCACTAGGAACAACGAGAGGGTCCAGATTGGCTAGCCAACTCCTTGTCCCTGAAGAACCTTTGATTTCCTAGCAAAAAAAAATCTATATTTATTTTAGATGGCATTTGATAAACATTTTATATATTTTTTTTATACCTTTGAATTGCTTTGAAAATCCCACAAAAGTCATCCTTTTACAGCGTGTTTAAAATGCCACCCCATTAACAAGACTTTTCTTTGCTTGTGTAGCACATAGGAGCTTCTGAGAGATCTGGGATATTTGATGTTGGTCAGAGTGCAGGGAGTATTGCATTAAACTGAAAGAGCGAGAATGCATAAAACGTCTTCCACAAACACTTAAAAACAGCCAATGCTACATCCTTCAGCATTTCAAACTAAAAATACAGTGCCGGATAAATGTCAAAGGAGCACTATAGTGCCAGGAAAACATACTCGTTTTCCTGGCACTATAGTGCCCTGAGGGTGCCCCCACCCTCAGGGTCCCCCTCCCGCCGGGCTCTGGGGAGAGGAAAGGGGTTAAAACTTACCTTTCTCCAGCACCGGGCGGGGAGCTCTTCTCCTCCGATCCTCCTCCGATCCTCCTCCGATCCTCCTCCGATCCTCCCATTCGGCTGAATGCGCACGCGCGGCAAGAGCTGCGTGCACATTCAGCCGGTCTCATAGGAAAGCATTATCAATGTTTTCCTATGGACGCTTGCGTGCTCTCAGTGTGATTTTCACAGTGAGAATCACGCAAGCGCCTCTAGCGGCTGTACATAAGACAGCCACAAGAGGATTTGGAGGCTGGATTAACCCATTTATAAACATAGCAGTTTCTCTGAAACTGCTATGTCTATAAAAAAAATGGGTTAACCCTAGCTGGACCTGGCACCCAGACCACTTCATTAAGCTGAAGTAGTCTGGATGCCTAGAGTGGTCCTTTAACAGCTGGGTTTGTATTTTATACCTCGTGAATGTAAAATATATATTTTGGGGATTTAAAATTAATATATACATATTTTATCATTATACATCTGCCATAATGGGAATAAAGGGAAACTATAGTGCAAGGAAAAAAAAGTTGTCTTCTATGGGGTTTTGTGTGACGCTGGATGTCCTCATGCATAGCGCGAAGGATGTCCAGTTAGGCAACCGAAAGTTGCCTAAAATTCCGGAAGTTACACTACAAGTGGAGTCAACCCTCAACAGGTAATTTATTAAAAACTGCAATAATTACAATTGCAGGGTTAAGGCACCTGTGACTCTGCATCCAGACAACTTTAATTAGCTGAAGTGGTCTGGGTGCCTATGATGTACCTTTTAGAGGCCTCCCCTAAATCAGCTCTAGAGCCTGCTGTACCTGTTGGCCCATGGTCTTTAAACTGTGTTTAAGATGTGTGGATTCTCTCTTTTGAGATATACTCGCCCTCTGATAAACATTGTCGACTATTATGTAACATGGTTATGGCCTTTCGTGTGACCTAACCAGCATGGGATTTAAATTTTCAAGCTATTGTACTCTGGAATACCACTCTACTCCTGACACTGCAACTTGTTAACCATTAGACTAGCTCCTTTCAAACCAAGTCACAGGTATATTGATCTGACCTGGATAGATGCGGTTGTAAAGATGCTGAACTGTGAAAAAAGCATCTGAAATCTAATGACTACTCTTTAGTCTGTCTATTGTGTTAGCACACTTCAAGTTTTGTAATTCTGTCAGCAAATGCTGTCGATACCAAGTATATCTCTTCAGTACGAAATAACTCTCGATCCTCATACAAAACAAGATTTCATACATTAATTTTTGCAATGGGTATTGACTTTAGGCTCTTTTTTCAAATTCTTAAAATGAATGTAATTTGCAAGATTGTATTCAGATGCAAAATACAGTGTCATTGTTTAGACATGACTGGAGTATCCAAATATATCCTGGACTGGAGATGGATTTGAGTGGATGTTCCAAATAAGTAGAAATAATTCTGGGTGGAACCTGTGAATCTCTCATAACATCATCTTGTCCAACCAGATGTAAAATAATTTATCTAATAACATTGTATCATCTATCCAGGTCTTCAATGATTACCATTGGCCCAGCGTTTACCACCAGCTAGGTAATCCCTAAATCCATGTGTATTTAAAGATCGCATTGAGAAACACTGATCTAATCAACACAATCCGTCTAGAAACCTCATACATAGTATTTCCCTCTAGATCTTTTTGAACATAAAACCAAGAAACATTCTATGGACTTGGTGACATTATAGAACCAATGTTTTTTTTTTTTTTTAAATCTCTTTAATCTTAACTACACTCAAGCTATTAGCAGCTCCTCGCATAAAGTACTGATTTTCAGACATAAAATGTATTTTTGTCCTTGAAAAAAGATTTTGGGACATTCTCGAATAAGCAGCACAATGGCCGAGCATGGTCGTTTTGATTCGTGATTCTGAGTTCTGCCTGTGGCATAAACAAAAGAGATGGTTGATGGAAAAAAAAAAGATGATTGGTGGCTGTGGACAGTGATTTAATAGTGATTTTAGTCTCAGATCAAGTGAGAAGTGACCAATAGAGGGAAAAAGAAGGAACATCAGTAAAAACGAATATCTGTATATTTATATATTATATATATTTAATAAATATATAAATAAAGATTTATTTCTATAGCTTCTACTGGCCCAATACTTTGCTAAGTGGAATTGATTTGAGGGTCTGCATGAATTCATGGACAATGTTTGCAGGCAATGGTCTCATCCAAATAGAAACGTCTTAGTTATGTGAGATTGCAAATAATTTTGTAGAGCATCCCGAGATGGTTGGTCATTTGTGTAGGTGTGTTATAGAGAGAACAATAAGAGCTTTGGAGGGCTTTCACAATCTCAGTTGTAGTGTCCCATCTTGAAAACATATTTTAGGAATAAGTCCATTGTTGGCTATTTAAAACAGGAGTGTCAAAAAGATAGGTCCCGAGATGGTTTAACACTACAGCTTCCATGATGCTTTGTCATTATGAAGGCATGGGAGGTGTAGTTTTACACATCTGGGGACCTACCTTTTGAGCACACCTGGTTTAGAAGAATACTACAGTGTTAGGATTGGCATACAAACACGTATTCCTAATTCTATAGTTTTCTACTCCAAATTGATATTTAGGTCCCAGGCTAAATGTAACTTAAAAAAAAAAAAATGACTTACCATTTTTCCAGCACCAAGATTCACTCTGTGCCTTCGGTTATGTTGTCACACAGAGAATCTTCATAGAGAAGCATTGGGGATGAGAAGCACATGCATGGCGAGCATCCAATCAAATGCTTCTCAATTCCTATAATCAGCGTTAGAGGGCATTTGACGTCCTCCTGCAATGTGTAAGAATGTCCAGCGTCACATATCCAACTCTGACTTGGTGTTAGTAGCAAAAGCACCCTCTAGTGGTTGTCAGGAAGAAGGCAACTAGAGTTGTCTTTAGCTCTTCAATGCAAACATTGCCACATCTACAAAATGGCAATGTTTTATATTGCAGGACTAAAACGACAGGGGCATTGCACATAGACTACTTCATTGATATGATGTAGTCTGGGTGTTATAGTGGTCCTTTAAGTATTCTAGATAAAAAACTTGCCATTGTTATTGGAATGTTTGTGGGATAAATTTTTACTTGTAAAGTGAGCCCACTTAGCATTATAATTGAGCTGCATTGTTTAATTCTGTTCGAACCTTAGATCTTTTATGGCAAAAATGTGTATGGCAACGTCTGTGCTGGTTCTCCAACTCCACTAGGGAGGCAGTCACATCTATAATTTGCCTTGAATGTTCTTTTTTTATGTTCAGCTACAAGTGCAAGAAATGCATAACGAAAACAGCTTTGAGGGTTTTCCAAATCCACATGGGGATAAGATATTTGTCATTTTGTCTGTAAATAAATTAGTGAGGTTTTTTTTTTCGTATTTGAAGCTGGGTTTAAATGTAAGGTTTGTTCATTTAATCATCAAAGGTTAGTGGAAAATTTATTGGTTTGGAGGTACATATAGTGATGATTGGGTGATCCCACAAAATGATTGGATGTATGCCAATTTTTGGACAATGAATGCAAGTATCTATTTGTCACGTCTAAACATTTGTTATGAAGGAACACAACTGCAGATTTCTTATAGTTTGAACATTTATTATAAAAAGTAAAAGGTATTGACTTTAATTCCAATTTACATGCACTGTAGCTTTAAGTAGTAAACGATAACTGAAGTCCACAATTATATGCACTGTAGCTTTAAGTAGTAAACGATAACTGAAGTCCACAATTAGATGCACTGTAGCTTTAAGTAGTAAACGATGACTGAATCAGAAAGTGTCCTTTAGTAGTATTAGTTAATTAGGTGATAAGAAGTTACAATAGCTGTTCCATAGACTTTAACTGAAGTAAGACAGATGCAGCTAACTGAGACAAAGTATGAGTTGAAGTTAGCTGTAATGGGTTGGCTTTAACGAAGGACTTTGGAGACAGGAAATAACAGCTTTGAGATGCAACGCTTATCACAGAGGTTTTACTTAGCTTCCGGCACATAGAACACTGGTTCCCGGGATTTCCTCAGAGGCGGTTTATCCTGAATGGTGAGAGTTCAGCTTTAGTCGTGGATGAGGAAAGGTGAAGGGAACTTGAAGGCTTCCAGTCCGGTCCGGTAACAGAGGGCTTTCACAACGATGTTGCAGCCGGTTCGTGAGTACGGAACGTAGTTCATTAATCCAGCCTCGATCAGCTGGTGCGGTCAGATTAAATAGGGAGACCGTGTCATAAAGAGGTGTGGCTAAGCTCCGTGGAACCAGGAAGTAAGAGGATATTATAATTAAGGCATGACAGTATCCCCTCCTTAATGAGCAACCTCTGGGTGCTATTGACTTGGCTTGGAAGGGTAACGTTTGTGAAACTTGGAAATTAATTTGTCAGCATGAACGACAGAGGAGTTTTCCCATGTATCTTCATCAACTCCATATCCTTTCCATCTGATGAGGTATTGTAAGGAGCCACGATGGATCCTTGAATCCAGTATACTTTGAATTTCGTATTCTTCTTCACCCTGGACCAATATGGGATCAGGAGAAGTAGTGACATTTCTTTGGAAAGGGTCAGGATGATGAGGCTTCAACAAGGACACATGAAAAACAGGATGTAGCTTTAAAGTTGGTGGAAGTTTTAATTTAACAACATTACGGTTGATAACCGATAGTATTGGAAAAGGACCAAGAAAAAGAGAACTTAACTTCTTTGATGGACGATTTGTAGAGATGTTCTTTGAGGAAAGCCAGACAAGGTCACCGATTTGATAAGAAGGTGAAGGTTGTCTTTTTGTATCAAAAAACTTCTTTTGATTGGAGGAGGCCAATTCTAGATTCTCATGCAATTTCTTTCTCTTAATCTTCTGTCAATGCTGATTGATAAGTGAATTAGAGCGTTCAAAGTAGTAGGGAGTTCTGTTCTAGATAGTTCATCTTTTACAGCTTCAGATAACCCAATTCGAAATTGGTTGCGCAATGTGATGTCATTCCATTGCGTTTCTACAGCCCATCTTTTAAATTCAGCAATGTAATCTTCAACGGGTCTATTTCTTTGCTGTAGTGTTCTGATTGTTAAATCAGCTGTAGCTTGTTTGTTAGGATCTTCATAGAGAAGAGACATGGCTTCAAAAAATTCATCCAGTGAGTCTAAGATGGGGTCATCGTTTTCCAGAAAGGAATGGGCCCATGACATAGGTTCACCTCTTAGAAAGGAAATAACCAAACAAACTTTAGTTCTTTCTGTAGGATAGGATCGAGGTTTTAAAGCAATTAGTAATTTGCAGGTGTTGAGGAACTCCCTGTATTTTGAACGATCTCCAGAGAACTTTTCTGGGTTACATACAGCAGGATCACTAGCCGAGTGCAGAATAGTATGAGGAGTATGAGTTTGTAGATCTCTGACATAAGTGAGAATTCTTTCGTTAGTAACTTGCAGGTCTTGCACACCTTGGGCTAGTGTATCAACTCTTTGATTCAGCGTAGTTATAGTAGAATCGAAATCTGCTGGATCCATTACAAAGGCTGGATTAATCTGTCACGTCTAAACATTTGTTATGAAGGAACACAACTGCAGATTTCTTATAGTTTGAACATTTATTATAAAAAGTATAAGGTATTGACTTTAATTCCAATTTACATGCACTGTAGCTTTAAGTAGTAAACGATAACTGAAGTCCACAATTATATGCACTGTAGCTTTAAGTAGTAAACGATAACTGAAGTCCACAATTAGATGCACTGTAGCTTTAAGTAGTAAACGGTGACTGAATCAGAAAGTGTCCTTTAGTAGTATTAGTTAATTAGGTGATAAGAAGTTACAATAGCTGTTCCATAGACTTTAACTGAAGTAAGACAGATGCAGCTAACTGAGACAAAGTATGAGTTGAAGTTAGCTGTAACGGGTTGGCTTTAACGAAGGACTTTGGAGACAGGAAATAACAGCTTTGAGATGCAACGCTTATCACAGAGGTTTTACTTAGCTTCCGGCACATAGAACACTGGTTCCCGGGATTTCCTCAGAGGCGGTTTATCCTGAATGGTGAGAGTTCAGCTTTAGTCGTGGATGAGGAAAGGTGAAGGGAACTTGAAGGCTTCCAGTCCGGTCCGGTAACAGAGGCTTTCACAACGATGTTGCAGCCGGTTCGTGAGTACGGAACGTAGTTCATTAATCCAGCCTCGATCAGCTGGTGCGGTCAGATTAAATAGGGAGACCGTGTCATAAAGAGGTGTGGCTAAGCTCCGTGGAACCAGGAAGTAAGAGGATATTATAATTAAGGCATGACACTATTTGACTATAGTTGTATGTCTGCCTACCAAACAAGAAATATGTTGTAGTCCTTGGTAGTAGACAGTTGGATCCTCCGTCTATCTACTAATTGGGATATGTGAAGGAGATGGCACTGTCGATGCCTACGGCATACATCCCTGTACAAGGATCTGGAAGAGTTGTATTTTCAGGGATCTAAGGTTAGGTAAGATTATATTGTTTATAATATAGTTAACTTATCATGTAACATGCAGGGCGTGCAATATGTACAATAGCATATTTTGTTTGAACTTTCCTCAACAATGCAATACCTTAAACAACTTCTATGAATATTCAATCCATCGCACATGAATCAGACTTCAAGAAAATGTTAAAACAGGCACAGCATGAAAGCTCTTAGAAGTAACTTGGTGCTTTTGATTAAAAAAAAAGAAAAAAAAAAGAACAGATTGTTTTGGATGCCTTAGTGCAGTTTTCCAATTTACCTTGCGTGAACCAGAATTGAATGAGTCACAGCTCCGCACTAAGGGATCGGATTAGCCCATGCCTGGGTCACATGCAGGACTCCTTTAGAGATTAGTGGTCTTTGAATTGAGAAAAAGAGGACTTGCCCTTAATTACTGAAAGTTTAGAACAGCTCAGACCTGAAATGACTGGGAATGTTGGGCCAACGCCAAAAGGGGATGGGGAGGAAATGACTCAACTTTATAATAGATACATTGTGCTCGGTGCAAAATTTGTTCATTTTTACAAGATGCTTTTAAGGTTGTGTTGTCTGATTTGCCGTGCAATGTGTGTCTTTTGTATTTTCCTGCCTAAATGTCCTATGTTTGAGCTTGCAGTCCTAACAGTAGGTTCAACTAGTCTGCCCACCTGGTCTCCCTTGAACACTGCATCAAAAAGCAGAAAGTAATTCCCTTCTCTATTTTATCCCTTTAGGAAGCACAAACAGAAGAAAGTGCACTGGGAAAGTTTATAAATGCACTACCTGCTAGCTTGGAGAGAGCTGTAGACTTTCTTTGCTAGCATTGATGCTGCAAACATGGTGCTTTAAAACTGGTTTGCTCCTTGTGCACGTCTCATGACTCTAATTCTTCCACTTATTGTCAATTTTTACCTTTTCCTGCATGTACCCTGCTTTCATTAACGTTGGGTCCAAAAGCCACCCTAATATGTAACTGGGACCAATGGGACCAATTTATTGAGAAATCATTGGAGTATTATTGTAAAATCACTAGATAGATAGATAAATAGATATAATAGTCATTATTTACTATGAGCAAAGCCCTATAATGCAGGGCCTGCTCATTGGCTGAGAGCATCAGCGGGCCCCTCTCTTAGCCAACACTCTAAGCCGTGCACTGCTGCAGGATCTACACATCAGAGGAGGAGAAGGTGACCTTTGTCCAGCAGACCACAGCTTACTTGTCAAAGCTTCCAGTAGTAGTTATAGTACCTCGAGTTTTCATTTAAACTTTGAATGACAAGTGAATAAGGATGCATGCATACCAGATGTTGAAGCCGAATAAATACAATATAACGTATAAGTGAATACAATAGTAATGAGCCCATGCTGGCAAATTCCTTATGTTAAATGAACCATCAAATTCATCCTCAAACTATTCTAAGGGGTGAAACAGTTCTCTTAAAGGAAGATTGTAACTGTAAGGCCATGTTACATGGCAGGTACAGTTGGCTTGATCAAACAAATTCAAACGAAGATAGGAACATGAGAGAAATAACTTTAAGTTTACCAAAAAAACTTCTTGTGTAACAATGCTATAGAAGGTTAACAGTGAGTGACTGAGCTTAGAACATCAACCAACTGCCATGGCCTGTCTAATGGCAAATAGAAGAATGAAAATGAGAAATGATGAGGGTTATATAGCAATGCAACATTGTATCCAAGTGTGAGAAGCAAGTAAGATTGCTACAGAAATAGTATAGTTTATGTATGAAGCCAAACATTAGTATGATGATATGATGAAATTACACAATGAGAATGATATTCTTAGAATAATAATTGTTAGGCAACAGTTATTATGCCTAAATCAGAGGTGTGAATATATGTGCAAACAGAGAAAAGTAGGTGAATTCTGAAGTTTATAGTATTGTGAAAAAATGGGGATTGCTAGAGCTGACATACTGGTAAAGTAACCTCGAAAGGCCATTATATCTCAATGAGAAGATACGTTAACATGAATGCTAAGAGTATTTAATAGGAACAGAATAAAAGCAATCATCAATTAAGTAATTAAACGAGCTTGTTTCAATGAGCGAGAAGGTAAATTAACACACCGCTGCTCAGTTTGTGACTTAACTTACAGTTGTTAAAGAATTGCTTTTAGTAAATATGTGCATTGAAATCTTTAAAGTAGCTGAGTTGCTACACTTAGGTTTCCAAGTGGCTTTTAATGTAATTTTCACGTGAGTGCTGTGTTGGAAAGCCGAACACTGCATGTAACCCGGTAACTTGCTTCCCAAAGCAAAACAACGTGAATAATGAAGAGAAGATGTTTAATATGGTAGAGCCGAATTTGGCAGGAGGCTGAAATAATCTATTAGATTTTACTTACTGAGATGGTATTATATATGCCTGTAACTGGGCTGCATTTGGCAGGACTGTCCTGATTTTGAGGTCCTGTCCTGGCATCTCAAATTAAGCTCAGCTTGAGCACACTAATAGATACGCTGTGTTGCAGACACTTGAACAGGTGTAGGCAACCTTCGACACTCCAGATGATGTGGACAACATCTCCCTTCATGCATTGCCTGAATTATGGCGGTAAGAGCATTATGGGAGATGTAGTCCACAACATCTACAGTGCCAAAGGTTACCTACCCCTGCACTAGGACTATGCAGAGAGCAATTCAGCAGAGCTCTCTCCATGGTCCTGTAGGTTGCGTGCCAAACAGCAGGCTGTCTATCAGAATGGCGTTGTTGTTAGTTCTATACATGGTATAATGTCCTAATGATGTGTGTACTGTTAGATATATCACTATAACGTCCGGTGGATAGGGGAACACGTATAATAATGTATGCCTACAGCTGTAGGAGATGTAAATCATGCCCTGATAGTTCTATGTTATAATAGTGCATCTAAATAATATTTGTAACAGCGCAATGGATGTTACAATGGATGGTAAGTGTTATATTTGGAAGATGTTTAAACACTGTACAGTATAAGAGCTTCTCTGTATGAACCTCTGCTTTTTCCTACTCTTATAACAGCTCCTCAATGCCTCTATATCATCTCACTTTCTCTTCTTCAACCCTATCTGGATCTGTGTTCACTCCATTCTTTCTCAATTTCAGTTTCCATTTTCTTTTTCTCTCTCCCAATTCCTCCATCTTAATTCTGCCTCAGTTTCCAATATGCCTAACATTGCCGTCATTTCTCCCCCCTTTTCTTGTGTCACCTGTATCTTAATGATTGTATTCCCTCCCTTGCCACGTGCCTTTAATTATATTTATCTATTATTATTATATATTAATATCTTTGTGCCTGCATCTGAATATCTGGGAGCAGCCATTTTCTTCTCCTCTGCCACAATGGCTGCAGTTTGTCCTTCAGTAGATTTCTATTGATTGATGGATTGTGGGTATATTTGATTGGAAACTTAAATAGAATCTTACTTAAAGCCCCGTCCATTGTCAAGTTTCCATTGTCGAGTTTTGTCAACTTGGAACAGTAGACCCTACTTTTCATTAAGTATCTTTTGAAAACTGAGTGCACATGAAAAAACAATTAAAATAAACTCAGACACACAAAGTTTATTTATTTTTTGGACAGAGCCACTGTAATTTCCCTCTGATGACTCTGCAGTGTCTGCTGTTGGTTCGACGAGAAATGGGTCAATTTGTATAATGTCACGATAAAAACTAGTGGAACCGAATAAGCACATATATACCTGATTATCTTTACATGTAGCATATGTTAGAAAGTTATATTTGTATTAGATGTTTTGTGTTCTAATGGTTCCCTGTTCTTCAATGAAAGAATACGCATGTTAGGATACAATTTTTCTCACCATATGTTTAAGTTGCTATGGGCTAGTTCTTGTTCAAAATAAAGACATCGTTTTATATTGTAACAACTGTTAAATACGTCTGACCATTGTTGAACAGCAGGTTAAGCATTGTCATTGTATATACCATCTCTCTATTAAATTCTAAAATAATTCCATCTACGTGTTGTTGTTTCACAGAACATATAAACCTATAACACCCAAAACACAGAAATCTAGCAGCAACATATTGTGTTTCAATTAGAAATGTGTGCTCAACACTCGCATTTTTGTTCTTTATATTTTATTGTGAAATATTTATCATCCGCACACCATATTGAATTCGTGATATGAATCTGAATTTTTACATTTAGCGACACACTAAATGACTGTGTGATGTTGCGTTATTTTACAAACAGATGTTGAGAAAGTTTAGCAGTTTATCAAGTCAGGCATGATAAAGCAGATTGATGCTAATGAGCTCTGAAATGCCATCTTTCCTGGTAAAACCAGATTATCTCATGGGTGCTCTGAGATCCCAAGATCCCAAACCATTAAAGTCAATACGTCCCCATGATATAATCACCGTGTTAACAGCAGGTTGCTTCAACACAAAATCCAAAACAATGTTTTTAATCAACCGTCATAACTGTGCTTCGCAATGAAACTTTGTGTCAGTTTGTCGAGAGAAGTACTTTGTTGTTTTAGTATAAGGATAACTATTGCATTCACCTGTTGTACAAATCTTTTTCGGTCAAACACTAGGGTGATTTACATTTTTTGTAGGATAGGCTGATAATAAACACACTGAATGTACGTTCTCGGATCTAGCTCCCTGACCACCTTGATCCCCCAAATAAAGTAAAATCTTACCTTTATTCCAGTCTGCTGGTGCCGGCTTTGTCTCTGCTCTGCCTCTTTGGCTGGCATCATCAGAAGTGATGATCTCAGCCAATCACAATGCTTTTCCATAATGACACATTGGGGTAGGAGGTGGGCCAGAGGCAGAGCCAAATGCCACCCTGGCCTATCAGCATATTTTCATAGAGATTCATTGAATCAATGCACCTCTATGAGGAAAGTTCAGTGTCTCCATGGAGAGGATGGAGACACTGAATGTCATTCACACTGTGCAGCCTTGTCCCAGGAAGCACCTCTAGTAGCCATCTGAGGAGTGGCCAGTGGAGGTATCCCCTAGGTTGTAATTTAAACACTGTGCAGGCCACTTGTGTAGGAACACAAGTCTTGCCACCAAGGATGTCCTTTCCCCTTTACAGGATCTCAGTCAGCGCCGTCTTCAGTGATTATAGCTTTTCCCCCCCAGACATTATCCAAGACTTAATGATGGGAGTAGACTGGTTTATTCAGGGCAAGGTACACTCAATTTATACACAGAACCCCAGCATGGAGTCTCCATACAATGTAATACAAACTCCTCCCAGGCGTCCCTGTGTCTGGGAGATAGTTGAGTCAAAGGTAAAAAGGTAACTGGTAACTCAATTATCTCTCAGTTACAGGGACCCACATAGAAAATACCCCAAAACCACACTTAATTTTTACATGAACCCCGCAATCCTTATATCCCTGGATAGCCCATGTTGTTCAAATAGTGCTCGGATCCATTTGGTGGTACGGAATCGCCATCCGGGTAAGATTTGACCTGCCGGCCAAGAGGTTGTAGCCCAAAACAGTTCCATGATGGATTAGGCTACGTTCGGGAGTTCCTGTGTTCCGAATGCTTCCCCTGGCTCTAGGGAGCAAATGTTCTTCATGTTCATATGTGTCCCTTTCCCGAAAAGCGCTCTCCTGGCTTATTTGTAAAAGAAGCAGGTGGTGGTGCAAGTTGGGTGGTGTTCGCGAGGTAGCGTGTCTGATTTCAGCTCCATGCATTCAACGTCTGAGTACTGCTGCCTGCATTCGCAAGACAAAATGGCCACCCAGAAGAGCACCTGAGTTAATGGGTTCTATAAAGGTTAATGAGCCAGGGGGTGGTTTGGATGAGGGAGGTATAAGAGGTGAGAACGGGTCTTTGTTAGGTAACCAAACGACTAGTGATAAAGAGAACTTGAAAAGTCTAATAAGTGACAGGGTGGTCTGTCACACTGCCTTTACTCTAAACACTGAAAAAAGCCTGCAGGGACTGAGTATATTCACCAAAAAAACAACTACATTAAGCTGTTGTTCTAGTGACTATAGTGTCATTTTAATTCTTATTGATAGTATGATGCACCAAATGAAGACATATGTTAGAAATAAAATGTGATTTGTAAATGCTATTTAAATAGGAAACGTGTAACAAGATTATTGTTTCCCGTGGATCCCCTAGGAGGTGCAATTCCATTTTCCAAAACGCTGTTGATTTTACACTCAGGTCCATTCAGGTTTATAAGCAATAGATTATAAAAAAATGACAAGGTCATGCTAAAACGAAGACACAATTGTGATAAGAAGAAAGTTAAAAGTGTTTTTTTTTTAGATAGTTATGATTTTGAAATGCAGTTCATACCCCAGGCAAGTAATTTCATTGCGTCTCTTCTAAAAAAGTTGGTTTCTGGTGATCTGACACAGTGAGCATATGACAATCTGTATATAAAAAAAGATGTAATAAGGAAGCTGGATTTTAAAATGTCCTTAAAGATTATCCAAGAAGACAAGTTAAACACTTAAAATCCCATCTTTCAGTCACAGACTGAATAACTGGCCTTAGTTAAAATAGTCTGTATTATAGAATAAAGACTTGTGGACAAACACATATGTGGGAACAGATTGGAAGTCACCTTAAATGAGCATAATGTATTGCTACAGCAAGCCACGTTAGTTTTATGGTACGTAGTAAAGTCATTAAAAAAATCAACTTTTTTTTTTTTTTTACCAGTCTGTGTTGAGAAAAAAAATATGTTCTGCATTTACGAGTATATATAACCACAGTTTAATTCCGCAATGTGTTAACACCATACTTATATAACATTCTACTGATTGGTTAAAACCCAACTTGATTCTCTATATAATGTGCTATCTCTCTTTTACAATCTGTCCAGTTTAACCTCCTGCAGCTGATTCTAAATAGATCTGCACTCTCCCTTCCCTGCTAGTCCCTCTTCGCAATTAAAATATTCATTGAAGTTCTCCCGCGGGAGCCAAGGCTCAAAACCTATTTCTCAACAATATCACCAGACATCTTGGTAATTCCACAACTTAAGAATGATCAATGGGTTGTCAATCACCAGCATTTATGTATTTCCTCCATGGGAAGGTGTAATCATCTTATCATCGTTACTATGTAGGCTTCGCAGCCCCGTGGGCGAGATTTAACCAATTGTTCATCTGAAGAGTGTTGCTTGCTCATTTGATCATGATACAGTTAACCCTCTTCAGGAAGGTCAGAAAAGAGTTGTAATATAAAAAAATATATCTGAATTGTCCATAAAAAAAATTAATTTTGCCAAAACCAATTTATTGGCCAAAATGTTGTAACTCAGTAGTTAACTAGTTTTTAAGCGAATAAGCCCCATAACAGCTATACCAAGCCTCCGTATTAACCAATTTTATAATATGAATAAGAACTAACCTTTAATAATGCGTCATTGTGTTGCTGAATCAGACGATTACTGATATTGAGCTTCAGATTAAAGAAGCAATTTCACTTTGCAGGTTTTGTTTTTAATTTATTACCCTTCTCTCCTATTTTCCCATGTTTTTCAGTTTCTTGAAATTCATTTTTTTTAGTTATACATAAAAGTAACGACTAGATTTTCTTATGGAGAGCTAGATCTCAATTGTTGGCAATGGGCAATTTACCCAAAATCCATCATTCAATAGATTCCCTCGATACCTCTTAGAGGTCCTTGTTTTTCAGAGTTCGTCCCACTACTTGTGATTCTCAACCCTGTTTTTGTGTCTACCTGTGCTTATGTTTTCCTTGATTATTGTACAATATGATAATTTTAAATACATACAGGAAGCTCTGTAATTATTTTTGTTGAAAATCTTAAATTTAGATTGTCTAAAAAAATAAACAAAAAATAAATAAATATTAGGATTATGCAGGAATTCATTTTGGTCAAATCAATTCTGCTGTAAATAAAAAAAAATTGGGGTGGACGACTTTCGACCCTATATTTTTTTGGCTGTGCTGAATTTCATTAATGAAAAAATATTGATGGAAAATAAGTAGACAAACCAAAAGGGTGCAAAATGGGCCAACCAGTGTACTGCAAAATAAATAAATAAATACATAAATACAATTAATTAAAATATATATATATATATATATATATATATATATAATTTAAATATTATTCTATTTTAAAGTAGGCACGATTTTCTCCCATTTTGAAGGAAAATAGAAAAGAAGGAGCAGTAAAACAATCTATATTTATATATTATGTATTTATTAACTGTGTAATATTTGCAAATAGATTTTTCTACTGATCCGCTTTTCCCCTATTGATCCCTTCTCACTTGGTTTGTGAATATCATCAACATTCAGTGTATGTCCGTTACCCACCGATCATTATTTTTCCCATAACTCATCTATTTTTTGGAGCCATGGTTGGAATTCGGAATCACAAATTAAAACTAACGCGCTTGTTCATTGGACGTTTCGTGATTCGACTACATTTTGGCTTGCAGTTCGGAAACTGGAGAGATTATCCAAATGGGCAAAATTCGGGCAAATTGAAGTTCATAACAAAAGTAATCTCATTCAGGGTTATAAACCAAAGTGAGAATTTAAAATTAATTTCAATTGTAAGGCCAGAGTAGTTGAAAAGAAAGCATAGGTAACTTAGAGAATCTGTCCAATTCAGCTATTTTGACCTTGATTTGAAATTCTACTTTAATTCTCGCTTTCCTGATTATCCTTCTAAGTCTCTAAGTGGGAGGAATGTAATCATTAGGATAAAATGGACGCAAGTAAAAAAAAAAACAACAACTGTAAATAGAAGTTAAAAAAAACATGACAGGCTTTAGAAAAAATACAATAAAATGATTCTCTTTAAAATAATACAGTGTTCTCATACTTGTCAATTCTCCTGAGCGGATTTACCGTCCATACTGCAAGAAAGACAACATTTGATACATTATTACTGCGGTATCACTTCATCATCTCTTACTTTGTAATTTTACCTGCGATTTTCACTCCTGTAAGATGCTATTTGCCATAGAAGACATATTGGATGGGTATGTAAACACAGTAATAACCGTGTCATTATCCTGTATATTGAGGGAGAACTGTGACCCCCAAGGCTTTCAGATGCATAAATATTTATTTACATTGAATCAGTCACAAAATTGTGTAATATGTAATTACACCGATTTCTACACATGTATTACATTAATAAGTAGCTAATTAACTACATTCATAGGAATTTGTGAAGCAAGGAGGCTAAAATCTACCGTATCTATTTGGCAGTCTTAACTATTTAATGATTAGGTCTCATTCATGTTTTATTTTATTTTTTTACTATAGAGTAAAAGAAGCTCTGAGTGGCAATTTTTTAATTTTTACATTTTTTTTATTATCGATCGGACTTTCCCACCTGACTGAATGCATGTTCTACTTACTGACTTTGTGTTTGGTACCATGTTATAACTTTTTATTTGAATTTATTTTCACTTTTGTACATTCTTTACTTTTTCTCATTTATATAGGAAGCTGTAATTTCTATGTGTATTTCACTTATTTATCTGTTTTATTTGACAATCGTCCAGACATTATTGTATTTAAGTCATTATTATATTATCTGTTATACTATTTAAAAAAAAAAAAAACATATAAATAATAATATATTAGACATGATTAGAATGGGAAATGTCTGCACATGAGATTGAAGTGTGCACATGGCCAATAATTCTATCATAGAAGCCTAAAAGAGGGCCAGGATTGGCTGAACGATTTCAGCCGTCCCCTGGCTGAAGAGGCTGCTATTGGAGGAGGTTTAACACCTGTGAAATTGTACCAAATTGTACCAAATGTGCTGAAAAACATGGATTTTTTTGTATTTTTTTATATATATGTTATATCATTTGTGCATAATTAATATATTTTCCTAAAAGGTTCTGAAATTGATGGCTTTTCTCTTCTTAAATTCACATATTTCTCACTAAAATATATACATTTCAAAAAAGAAAACATGATGAAAAAATTGATAAATGCATTACTTTGCCAAAAAAAAGGAGTACCTTCAATAATGATAATTAGGGCGCAAGAACAAGAGATGAAAAACTCGATTTTAAGTGCATCAAAAAACTACCAGAAATAAAAAGATGTCAAACTAATACAATCTGATAAATCTCCCCAATGTTCAGTCATTTAATAATTGTGTCCATGGAATAACCCCAGATCCACCTTCCCAAAATAAGTCTATTTTCACACGTATATATAAAAAAAAAATCATGCATTCTATTTATACTTTAGAAATTAGGAGAAAAAATATATATATTTTTTTTAACCATATTTACTTAACCGCAATGGTTTCTTTGACTTTCCTGTGGTTTTAAAGACAAATAAACGGGCAGCGTAACAAGTGGTTAGCGTAAAAGCTTAATTTGGGTGCTTCGCAAAATGCTGTTGGGCGATTAATTAATGTTACAGGTTTCATCTGTTCCACGAATCACTGAAAAATGTTCTACATGAAAGAAAAACATGTCTAATTTTACACTGAGGATGAATGATTTGTCATGCAGAACTGTCCATTAGATATAGACCATTACTAAAAACAGTCAGGGCAATAAATCATCATTTGTGTTAAATGAAGAAGTAGCACCTTGCTCAGTTTGGCTGCAGAGCTATAATAAAGATAAATGGAAAATTCAACACAGGTGAATTTTAATAGGCATCCAAATGCACTCACTCTAATTAGATGATGTGATTCAGAACTTTCTCTGACACGAGAGATAAAGTTACTGTACTCTAACCTTCAGAAAACACAAACAAATACTGCACCCTGAAAATGACTATTTTTCTCATTAAATAGTTGTAATAAAACCTGATGCTGGGATCCGAGCATTAATTTTTTTTCAGAATTCTTACTGACATTTAAAGGAACACTATAGAGTCAGGAACACAAACGTGTATTCCTGACCATGTAGTGTTAAAAACACATGTAGGGTCCTTGTCCCCCCTTAGTACTAAAAAAAATCTTACCTTATTTCAGGACCTCGTAGGGAATGATCTCATAGGAAAGCATTAGATTGGTTGAGATTGTCAATTCTGATGATCTCAACCAAGGAGGCGAGGTGGGGTTGGGACCAAATGCCACTCTGGCCATTCAGCATCACTTCATAATGATGCATTGAATCAATGCATCTTTATGGGGAGCGTTCTGCATCTCCATGCAGAACGTGACCCGGGAAACGCCTCTAGTGGCTGTCTGATCAGTGCCCGCTAAAGATGTTCGTAGGCTGTAATAATCTCTGAAAAGACTGTGTTTACATGACAGGTGTATAGTCGCCATTTGGGCAGTCGGAATCCAGGACAAACCACCCCCATAACCTAACCCAATAACACACGGACACTAAGTATTATGGGGAAATTTGTCCACAGCTTTATTAACCAATAATTATAATAATAATAATAATTATAATAATAATAATAATAATAACAATAATAAATTAACATATTAAACATGGGTCATTGCCCCCCATACTCCGCCCCCTCGCATCCTGTTCCTTCGGCTACCATACAAAAGGCAATGACCCCCATATAATAACACATATACATATTTATAACATATTTATAACATACACCAACATTCCAAAGTGCCAACCATCCATTAACCACGGCAGGGGTATACCCGGATACCCCTGCCACACCAGGTTCTGAGTCACCTCCAGGACTCGAAACCTCTCAACCACCGATGACCACAATCTGTTATTCCACCTCACGTTCATCCAGGGGAGCCTATTTCCTCTCCTTCGGCTCCCCGTCCCGCCGCTGTGAAAGAAACGGGTTAAATAAACACATAACAAACAAAGGGAGGGTGGGTGGGACAAACTCAACCGGGTAGAAAGTTAGAATGACTCACCTAAAATGGCTGCTCATTTAAATAGCCAATCCTACTTACCCATAATCCAACCCTTGCTTACTTCCTCCTAAGCCCGCCTCCTAACCCCTGTCAAGGCCTTTTTCCGCTTAGCTGCGCTCTAGCTACATGGGGCTACATGACAGGTGTATAGTCGCCATTTGGGCAGTCGGAATCCAGGACAAACCACCCCCATAACCTAACCCAATAACACACGGACACTAAGTATTATGGGGAAATTTTTCCACAGCTTTATTAACCAATAATTATAATAATAATAATAATTATAATAATAATAATAATAACAATAATAAATTAACATATTAAACATGGGTCATTGCCCCCCATACTCCGCCCCCTCGCATCCTGTTCCTTCGGCTACCATACAAAAGGCAATGACCCCCATATAATAACACATATACATATTTATAACATATTTATAACATACACCAACATTCCAAAGTGCCAACCATCCATTAACCACGGCAGGGGTATACCCGGATACCCCTGCCACACCAGGTTCTGAGTCACCTCCAGGACTCGAAACCTCTCAACCACCGATGACCACAATCTGTTATTCCACCTCACGTTCATCCAGGGGAGCCTATTTCCTCTCCTTCGGCTCCCCGTCCCGCCACAAGCTCAGACCTTGACCCCTTAAGCTGTCTGAGCTCCGCCACCCCGAAGAAACAGAGCCATCCGGATACCATCCTGCCAACCAAAGTTGAGCAGGTCCAAACCCACCTCCGAGAGGTGAACACCATCCGAGCGGTAGTATCCCGGCAACCCTTCCTCCAGCTCAAGGTGCCTTACTACCACACCCCCAACCTTTCGCACAAAGCTTGCCATCAAGCTATTTACCTTCTTCCTGCACCTATCCATAGCTACCGGATCCCGAGCGTGCCGCCACCGGCGCCTCGGGACAATCTCCGACCACACCAACATGACCCCCGGAAGCAGGCCCCTCAACTTATTGATGTCCTGCTTCATCCACTTCACCAGCCGCCGTTGCGGCGTAAGGCCCAGGTCATTACCCCCAATATGCAGGACCAGTAAGTCCGGCGTGTATCCCGCCGCCAGCATCCCAAACAGTTTACCACAAACATCCCCCCAGCAGAAACCCCGATACCCAAACCAGCGAACCGCCAACTGGCCCCTTGGAAAACCCAGCTGCTGGCCTTGCGCTCGAGCTGCGGCCCTCCTCTCGGCCCAGAAGACAAACGAATGGCCCATGATCCATGCTTCACGCCCTGGGGGGGAAAAACAAATGATGAGGGAAGTCCGACAGAGACCCCCACCCCAGCCCAAATAACACAGAGAACCGTTACAGTACAGCCAGTTACAAGTCACTCATCCCCAGCATATATACATTTTTTTTTTTTTTGCATAAAACGGTCCCCAAACTCATTATTCCAACAGACCCAATCGGACATAGGAACGGAATCTTACTGATTCCCACCTCCCGATCCGTTTCACCACCTCGTCCCCCAATCCCAACCGAGCCGCCTCCGTGGCAGCCCCAATACGGAACGAGTGTGTTCCAAATCGTTCAGCATGAAGCCCTAACTTGCCCAAGCCCAACCGAAAAACTTTCGTGAACTGAAACCGAGAGAGGGAGGATCCGTCGGCATGCACCAACAAGGAACCCCCCATCACTGGCCTCCGTGCCAGGTACTCTGCCGTAGCAGCCAACGGGCACAAAGCCGAGCCCGGCAAGGCCCCCAGTGCCACGTCCCGGCCCACGCCGCGGACATCCGTTTTGGAGCTGCCCAGGTGCACCACCACCTTCCCATCCAAGACACGAACCCCCGAAAATTGCAAGCCCCCTTGCACCATCTTATTAGCGCTCACCAATTCCCCAATTCGGAATGCCCCAAAAAACGCCAAAATAAACGCCACCTTGAACAGAGAAGCCTCGAACCCATCGAAACAGATTTCAGGCAACAAACCCACCAAATCCCCCAGTAGTCGAACCGACACCGGGCGCCTGGTATCCGGCGACCTGCGTCCCTTGCGATAGCCCTTCAGGGCCTGCCTGATAATGAAGGTCTTAGTAAAGTCCTCCTTCCCATGCCATCTGAACCAAAACGCCATCGCCGCCATGGACCTGTCCACCATGGCAGGTGACGCCCTTTTTGCCAGCAACTGACAAGTGTACCACAGGAAAGCATCCCGCAGGGCCTCCCCGCTGTCCACGGCCAGCCCGTCCAGCGACCGCTCCCACAGGCCCCAAACCTTACTGTACGAGGCCCAAGTGGCCGGTGCCAGAGAAGCCTTCACAAGTCCTCCAAGCAGGATGTTCCCAGCTTCCAAATCTCGTCCGGGCAAGCCTGCCCGTCCTTCGAAGCCCCCGGCGCCACCAGCCAGAATCGGGACCACTGAAAACGAGACAGAGCATCAGCCACCTCATTCAAATAACCGGGAACATGCCGCGCGCGAAAAACAACATTCCGAGACATACACAGCAATACCAATCGCCTAAGCAGCCTAACCACCGGCCTGGAGGCCGCAGACTGACGATTCACCGCGTGAACCACCGCCATGTTATCCGAGAAAAAGACCACTTTCCGATTACGCAGCCTGTCGCCCCATAGTGCCATCGCAACCACTAACGGGAATAACTCAAGGAAAGCCAAGTTGCGCATAAGAGGGCTCGAACCCCAAGAGTCCGGCCACCTCTCCGCACACCAACAGCCACCAAAGTATGCCCCAAAACCCACACTACCCGAAGCATCCGTGAAAAGCTCAAGCTCGGCCGATGACTGGCCCTCCTGCCTGAACAACACTGTCCCATTAAAATCCCGCAAGAAGGCATCCCAAATGCCCAAATCCTCCTTCATGGCCGCCGACACCCGGATGAAATGGTGCGGAGACCGAACCCCCGCAGTAGCAGCCGACAGGCTGCGACTGAAAACCCTTCCCATCGGGATCACCCGACACGCAAAATTGAGCAGCCCAATCAAAGACTGGAGCTGCCGCAGAGTAACCTTGCGCGCCCCCGCCACAGCGGCCACCGCCCCTCGAAGCCTGTCCAGCTTATCCCGAGGCAGCCTGCATTCACCCAACCCAGAGTCAATCTCCAGACCCAGGAAACTCAGACACGTGGTCGGGCCTTCAGTTTTGTCCGCCGCCAGCGGAACCCCGAAGTGGCCCGCCACCCACTCAACCGTCCGCAGCAGGCGCAGGCATTCCAAGGAATCAGCCGGCCCCACGCACAGAAAATCATCTAAATAATGTACAATAAAACGATTCCCTGCTTCCACCCGTACCACCCATTCGAGAAAAGTGCTAAATTTCTCAAAATAGGAGCACGAGATGGAACAACCCATGGGCAGGCACAAGTCCACGAAGTAGTCCCCCTCGAAGAAACACCCCAGCAGGTGATGACAGTCCCGGTGGACCGGCAGCAGCCGAAACGCGGCCTCAATATCCACCTTCGCCATCAGAGCCCCACGCCCGGCCCGCCGGACCAAATCGACCGCCCGGTCGAAAGACGCATAAGACACTGAGCACAAGTCCTTATGAATACCGTCATTCACCGACTCACCCTTCGGGTACGAGAGATGATGAATGAGCCTAAATTTACCCGGCTCCTTTTTGGGAACCACCCCGAGTGGGGAAATCCGCAGGCCTTCCAGCGGAGGCACTGTGAATGGGCCCGCCATGCGGCCTAGCCCGACTTCCTTGCCCAGCTTCTCCCTAACCACGTCCGGGAAGTCAGCCACAGACTTCAGGTTGCGCAGCCTTCCCGATCCCCCCTCCCGCTCCTGAAACGGAATGAAAAACCCCCTCTCAAAACCCGCCCGGAGCACAGCGGCATCCGCCCTGTTAACGTAGCGGCTTAGCCATGGCTCCATCGCGCTTAGCCTCACTGGGGTTAGGCCCAGGGGAAGCGGATGCTCCCCCTCCACCGGCCGCGGCCGCAGCACCGGCGCCACCGGACTTCCCTTTCTTGAAGCAGCGGTTGAGCCCATGAGCGCCACCGCAGCCGGAGCACTCGTGCTTGAAGCGACAGGTGGTCCCCCACTTGCATTGGCCCTCATTATAGAGCCAAATAAGCCCTTTGGTAAGGCGGCCGACGAGGCGGACTGCCCCCTAGCGCCGGCCGAGTTCTGAAAGGGCTGCGCCTTTTGCGCCATCATTAACTTCATCCAGAGCGGCAGGTCCATTTGGTCCCACCGCATACCCGGGTTAGCCGCCAGCCGCTGCCTAAACTGCTCATCGTACCGCCACCACGCCAACCCTCCGTAAGTCCGATACGCTTCCCAAATACCATCCAAATAACAAAACAGCGAGGAGCATAACCCCGGCGATTTCTCGCCGAGCACGCTAGCCAGCACGCAAAAGGCCCTCAGCCAATTCCCGAAGGATTTCGGAATCTTGCGATACCGCTTCCTCTTCTCCTCCTCCTCCTTCTTCTCGTCCTTCTTATCCTCCTCCTTGAGGTCTATAAAGTCCTCCAAGGGGAGGAGGGAGAAGATCTCACAAAACTCTCCCTTCCATATCTTATCCTTCACTTCCTGCTTCAGATGGACCCCCAACGGGCCCGCAAACGACACATACGCGTGCTGTCTAGCCGCGTCGGGAATGCCCCCTGTCAACTCAGCCCTCTCGCTCCCAATCTCCCCCACGTCCTGCGGCAACACCGTATCCCCGCCCGAACTAGGCCCAGTGGAGTTCCCAACCCGCGAGCCCGTAGCCCCAGCGCCCGGGGCCCACACCTGACCAATGCCGCTAGTGTCACCCCCCGCCCCCAATGAGTGGAGTAGTGCCTGAAGTGTGGTAATTAATGCGTTAGAGTGTAATGACCCACTGGACTCACCGGCCAAGCCCCCCGAAACCGGGACGGCGGGGGCTGCAGTGCGGATCGCCCGACATCCAGGAAGAGGAACTTCCGCTGCTGTCTCGCCGACCGGGGAGCCCACCCGGTGATCAGCCTGCGAGGAGGCGGAACGGCTCCGAGACTTAGGACAAGGAGAAGAAGTCCTGGGTAGGGTGTAACGGACATCAATACCCCTCCCGTCACGACCCCGGGAGCGCCTGCTCTGTACCGAAGCCTCCCGCTGACCTCTACCACCACGTGGCACCCTGGGACCCCTGGGGCTACGACTCCTCCCGTCTCTACTAGAAGGCCGCCCCTGCCGACCATACCTAGGGGCTGCCGCACATTCCCCTGCCGAGCTGTCCGAGGGGGAGCAGTGCCGACCCGACCTCCCCCGCGCCTCCCGGGACCCCTGCGACCGAACGGGTGATGGACTATCGCTACCACTCTCAGAATCCGGGCCCCCCCGCCGCCCGACCACTACCGAGGATCCCGATCCCCGACCTCCTGCATTCTTCCGACTGACCGCTTCCGTAACCCCTTTTCCTGCGCCTATCCCCCCCGCCCCTTTACCCTTACCCCCCTTCTGACTAGACCCCGACAGCCCGGACCTACCCACCACCCCTACGGGGGACCCGCTGTCCGACCTGGCCACCTCTCGAGACCCCCCCCTTGCCCCTGGAACTCACCCCTGTCGATCTGCGCTTACGCTTAGGGGCCCCGGGACCCTCCCCCCTTAGGACTAAGGCCTGGGCACCCCCCACTGGCCTACTCCCGCCTCTCTCCGTGGCAGAGCTCCCCTTAACAACCTTCCCGCCAAGAGGGCCCCGGCCGGAGCCCCCTGCACTTGCCTGCTGCCTCCCAGGCCGGCCATGCGGTCTCCCGGATCTGGCCTCGTCATCCTCGGTACACTCCGATGGGGGGGAAGCCCGCCCCGACCTCCCCTCCGTGGGTCTTGCAACGCCAGGGGGCCGCCCGGCCACGTCCGACCCGACAGTAGCAGCGCCCCCGTCCATGACATCCTTCTGCCTCCGAGTGCTCGTCCGAGGCTCCGTCCGCACGCGGGGAGGCAAGGCCTCGACCACGCGGCTCCCGGGCCTGCTGCCGGTCGCAACCGGAACCCCACTGCTACCGGGGATAACTTCACCGGGCCCCGGGCCCGGGCTCAGCCTCCTCGGGGGCCTCCGGGCCCTGACCGGTCTCCCGCCATCGCCGTCCCGATCCGCCGCCTCCGCCAGGGCAGGGCCGAGCTGTGCCCGTAGCCAGTCCACACCCTGATGCCGTGCAGCCGACCTGATCCCCTCCAGCAATCGCTCCATGTCGTCCATTGGTCCTGCAGAGGAGACAAAGAAAAATCCAACCGAGCAAAGTCCGCGCACACCGAGGTGAACACAAACTCAACCGGGTAGAAAGTTAGAATGACTCACCTAAAATGGCTGCTCATTTAAATAGCCAATCCTACTTACCCATAATCCAACCCTTGCTTACTTCCTCCTAAGCCCGCCTCCTAACCCCTGTCAAGGCCTTTTTCCGCTTAGCTGCGCTCTAGCTACATGGGGCTACATGAAAAAGCCTACAGCGGCTGACTATACTCACCAGAACAAATACAGTAATCTGTAGTTGTTCTGGTGACTATAGTGTCCCTTTATTACAAATACAGAATTTCAAAACTTTGCGTGATATTTGCACAGTGACAACTGTCACCTGTATGGAATTTTCACTTTTGAATAGAATTTTTAAAATCAACTTAATTTCCCAAAAATTCGCAATTAAATAACCCTGTAAAGGTCCCTCAATGAAATCCCAGCACCAACAATGCAGTTTACTATCTAACCGAGTACCATGCTCTCTCTCTCTCTCTGTCTCTGAATATATCTATTAGACAATGTTAATACATCCCATCTAGGCCATGACAAATCAAATTAAGATACATTTTTGTATTTAGTGGTGGATATAATCCAAATGTAAAAGTGTAACTGACCCAAAGTTCTTTCCATTTTCCATAAAACAAACGTGCACAATGAATCAAGTGAAGGTTTGTTGATTTTTGTTGTCATATGTTGTCAAATATATTTTTAACGTGATTTCTTTTGTGCATCTGTATTTATATCGGCCTACGTGCATTGGGTACCTGTGACATAAGTCACTGCAGGTAGATTGCTGATTGGGAAGAGATGGCATTGTGTAGTTACCTTGTTATATATGTTTTCATATTTCTGCTTATGGCAAAGCTATATATAGAAAGAATAGTTTATTAACAACCTAATCACAACAGATCGAATTCAAAAGATATCCTACGACAAAGTAGGGACTGCTTTGTGTTATGGACAGGTTCCATGTGGACAAAACCTGACAAAAGGCAGATCTTCATGTTTTCTAAATTCCCACAGCAGTAGGGGGCATAGTCTCGGGGATCACATGAACTAGACTACAAAAGAAATGTGGTCTTGTTGGCTGGCAGGATACACCATAGACATCAGTATTGTACTCTTGAGCATGTGAGAGAGTATAGCACCGATGAATCACCTGACTGATGTGGCTTCAGGAGCAGAAGAAAAAAAGATGGTGGTGCCCATAAAGAACAGCTATAGATAAGTAGATCTACCTTCAGCTGCATCCCCGACTGCCACACATTAAAGGGACACTATAGGCATCCATACAGCTTTATTTTAATGAAGCC
Source organism: Pelobates fuscus (assembly GCF_036172605.1). Lineage (NCBI taxonomy): Eukaryota > Metazoa > Chordata > Amphibia > Anura > Pelobatidae > Pelobates > Pelobates fuscus. The sequence goes on from NC_086328.1 coordinate 20,172,134, forward strand.
GTGTTGGTGTATAGATTATGCCCCTGAAGTTTCACTGCTCAATGCTCTGCTATTTAGGAATAAATCACTTTTGTTTCTGCTTATGGAGCCCTAGCCACACCTCCCCTTGCTGTGACTGACACAGCCTGCATGGGGGAATTTGTTTTCATTTTAATTTAGATGTTACCTTGCTGTAGAATATTTATCTCCTGTTGTATAAATTAAACTTTAATCACACAGGAGGCTATTGCAAGGTTTAGAAGGCTATTCACAGGACAGTAGATAAGAACTTCTAAATTTAACAGACTGGGGAATAAAGGAAGTTCAAAAATTAGATGTTTCTTTACAGGAAGTGTTTAGGAAGGTTGTGTGGGTCACATGCAGAGAGGTGTGACTAGGACTGCATAAACAAGTGATCTAACTCCTAAATGGCATAGAATTGAGCAGTGAGACTGCAGGGGCATGATCTATACACCAAAACTATTTCATTAAGCTGAAGTTGTTTTGGTGACTATAGTGGCTATTTAAGCAATGATGTCACTTTTGGAGGTGTTTGCAACATGTGAATAGACACTCGAAGAATGCTTATTCCTTTTGTAGAAATATTTCTTCAGCAATGTGCGATGTTTCCCTGATGCAGCTCAATGCTACACATAGAGAGCACTTTTTTTTGCGAGTGTCAGCTATCGAATGAAGAATAATTACCAGAGGCGATTTTCTTTGCTTACTACGACGCCACGCAGATAATGTATTCTGTAGGTGCCAGATCTCCACTTAAATTAGGGATGCATAATATAAGTGAAATAAATACTTAATTTCAGTAATTTTGCCAATGTCTCCATGGATCACTGCGCTTTCAGATTCCACTAATTAAAATCATGCTCTGACAGGCCCCTTGAAAAAGAGAATTTGATTGCATTTATAGAGATGTGCCGATGTTGCACCCTGAATATAGATCTTCTTCAGATAAATTATGTTGCTGAAATGGATTGTCAAATAGCCCTTTCATCCTTAACCACCTAAAGGACCAATAAACCAGCCTTGAATGATCCTATATTCAAAAGGAATGTCCCACTTATTTAACAGTTACTGGGCTGTATAGAACTGGAAGGGAAAGATAAACAGCATATTCCATAGGGCACCGGGGAAGGCAACATTCGTCCTCCAGATGTTGTGGACCATAATGCTGTAAAACATCAAGGGGGAGGTAGTTCTCAGCATATGGAGAGCCGAAGGTTGCAGGGGTTCCCAACCCAATCCTCAAGTAACCCCTGACGGTCCAAGATTTAGGGATTACCCTGTTGTGTCTAAAGTGTTTTTCTTCTTTCTTTCTATAACACCTTAGACACAACAGGGTAATCCCTAAATCCTGGACTGTTAGGGCGTACTAGAGGACTAGGTTGGGAACCACGGTCTATAGGGAAATATTGCCTCGATTTAATAAGCTTTCCAAGTGAGTCAATACTGTTAGGAAAATTTTCCAATTGATATACCTACTAAAGTCACCATTCAAGTCTAGAGGAATTTTAGCAGATACATCATTTGGAATGTTTTTATAACAGTATAGAATCATTTGGAAAGCTTATTAAATTGAGGGTGATGCTGTTTAAAAGGAAGATTCTTAAAAGTGTATAATATTTCATATACTCTGCGCTTCAGGTGCATCTGTTCTATTTTAACAAATCTATACTTCTTTTTAAAACCTTAAAAATCTCCCAAAAATTTACTATTTGAAACTTGAGTTGAGACAGCCTTTTTCCAGCAGCCCAATCCTTTTTTTTATTCAAGTCATTACCATGATGACGTTTGTCCAATCAGATGCTTCTCATAGAGAAGGATTAAAGACACAAAGTGCATATACAACATTCGCCTAAATCCCACATTCCAACGCTTCTTTATCAGAAACCCTAAACCCAATGTTAAGCCATGTTTGGTGTCATCATGCTGTGCATAATAACACTGAAAGTGCAGTCTCCAGAAATGGAAGGATCTGATGGAGGAGATGGCCAAAGTCATGTTCTTAGGCAAAAGTAAACATTAGCTAAGAAGTGACATTGTTTCTGTCAGCTTAAAGGGACAGCATCTAGGCACCAAAACCACTAACCTAAGATGTAGTGCTTTTGATGCTTATGGCGTCCCCTTAAGGGGTTATGAATGTGGTCCTTAATTGGTTAGTAGTTTCCATCAATTGCTTAGTGAAACATGAAAAAAAGTTAACACAGTTCTGCATTCTTAAGGCAATGTTCTGCTAAGTTACAATGTAATTCTCTATTATTATGTAAAAACAAAAACTGCATTTTCACTTTGCCTTAGGATTATTGTTTTGGAAAGCCTGAAACTACGACAAGACTGGAGCCAAACATATAATAAACACAAACATACAAATTTACCTGAACATCTTCCTCATTTACTGCCGATGGACACTTCATAGAGAGGCATTTCTGTTTACATTCTAGGCCTTTCACATTTATTTAACTTCATCTGAATGTTGTTGGAGTAAAACAAATGCCGGCACTGCGTTAAGGTTCACTCGAGGACTAGGTTAAATAATTTGTTGTCTCTGACTAATATGCAACTAAAAGCTGTCACATTACTATCACAATTAGCACAAATGTACAGACAGGTCTCTTGATTTGAACAAAGAACTGATAATAGCATTTGTAACAAAGGGATTGTCCTTAATAACAATCTGTAATTGCATCAGAGGTTCAAAGACTAAACAAAAGTTTATGAAATCCTTCAGTGAGCTTAGTTTTCAAATGCAACATCAGTTTTTATAATTGCACTTATTTCACTCTATCACTTATTTCACTCTATCGCACAGGTTAATTGCCCATTGGATTGAATCATTTAAACCACAATAGATGTTTGTGGGTAACTTTTCCAATGTCATCACTGCTGTGCCACAGCATCCAAGGTTATTTGAAAGTCATTCAATATCAGAGTGCTCTTGTGTTGGACAATGTAGGTTTCAGCTATGGTAAGATCTCTGCAAGCAATAAATCGAGCATCAAACCTCAATATAGGGTGCTGCACACAAAGGGGTACACCATTCATTGGGTGAGTACATTGCGGATGTGTGTGCTTAGATCTTTCAACAGTGTACGTAAACTTGTGTTTGTAATTGTTTCAGCAATCACAGGAAGGATAAGGGACCTACTCAGGTATTGAGAAACAGTACTAACAAGGGATGTCCTTCAGTAGCTTTTATGATCACAGGTGAAACGTGAACAATTTATGAGCAATGTAAAAAGATGTACCTATTTTCTCAAGACAGCTTTAAAGGGAGAGTGAGATTTCAAAACTCTCAATTTCAACTTTATTTATAGTTTCCATCATTAAGAGGTTCAAGGACAGTAGTATAATTTGCCAGAATTAGGACATAGAGTTTTACATTAGCATGCTGTGAGTTAGCGACAGCCACTGTGGCTACACGAGGGATGCAGGCTGAGGAGGCCCATCGGGTGGCCCATACATGTGTACATGTGTCATCAGAGGCCCAGCCGTGCACTGTGGCGCTCTAACAGTGCGACTGGGCCTCTCTCATATCAGCAGATTGGGAGAAAGTGAGAGCCTGCCACTTCCTCAAAGCTAATACAACCACACAAGAGGGAGAGAAGGAGGCGGGGGGAAGATTGTGAGAGCTAGCAACTAACTCCCAACAGCCTCAGTCAACAGAAGCTGCCCCCCTGCACCCAAAAAATAAAAAACTGGACGGTAGCTAAAACATGTCTGTATGTTGTTTCTGTATGTCTGCGTATCTGTATGTGTGTCAGTTTGTGTATCAGTGTATCTGCACGTGTAGCAGTGTTTGTATCATCGTTTTGTGTATCTGCATGTGTAGCAGTGTTTGTATCATCGTGTTTGTGTATCTGCATGTGTAGCAGTGTTTGTATCAGTGTGTCTGCATGTGTGCCAGTGCGTGCATCCATGTGCCAGTGTATCTGTATGTGTCTGTGTATCTGCATGTGTGCCTGTTAATTTGCATTTGTATATGTATTTATATGTGTGTATGTGTATTAGGGTGTGTGTGGCAGTATATGTGTATATATGCATACATCTCAGTAAATTTACAAAAATACATTCCTGGATTCAAATGCCAACACTACAAACAAACACATCTTTGTATTAAAACAACAACATTATATATAAACACACCACTGCATCAAAAACCAACACTGCACACAAATGCATCCCTACATTCACTCCCACATACCCCACCAAAAAACGTACTTATATTCAAACATTCAAACATTGCTATATGCTAAATACAACTCAGCAAGAAAGTGCAAACTTTCCAATGTTAAAGTTGATGAAGCAGTTTTGGTGTATAGATCATTCCTAAATGCATCTCACTGCTCAATCCTCTGCCACTTTGGAGTTAACTCACTTTGTTTTTACAGCCCTAGCCACACCTCCCCTGCATGTGACTTACACAGCCTTCCTAAACATATCCTAAAAATGAAAGTAGATATTCTAGGTACCTATACTGTGCAGTCTGCTTAATCTAGAATTCCTTATCTTCTGCTCTGATAAACAATGCTGTATTTACTGCAAGGATAACAGGGCATTTCCCTTAGGTGGCACTATCCTAGGGTGGGCGGCAAAAAATGCTCTCAAATGCCCCGGCAAAAACCTTGTTCGCCTCATGTCAGGAGGGGCCAAATAAACCACGTTAGGGCTCCTCCAAGGTGGTGCGTGGCTACCTATATTATAGCCGGGCTGCGAGGGAGCGCTAAATTTGTGAGAAAATTTGTATGAGAAAATATGTGTGAATGTAAGTATGTCAGTCTCAGTTTGTGTTTGTCTGACAGTGAATGTGTGTGTGTGTGTCAGTCAGTTAGTGAATATGTGTGCATGCTTATCTGTCAGTGAATGAGTGTAGGTGTGTGTGTGTTAGTGAATGAGTGTGTCTATCAGTGAGTGTGTATGTGTGTGTCAGTCAGTGAATGTGTGTGTGTCTGTCAGTGAATGAGTGTGTCTGCGTCTGTCAGTGAGTGTGTTTCTCATTGAGTGTGTGTCTGTCACTGTGTATATCTATCAGTGAGTGTGTTTGTTAGTGCATTTATGTGTGTCTTTATCAGTGAATGAGTGTGTCTGTCAGTGTGTGTTTCTGTTTGTGAGTGTGTATCAGTCAGTGAATGTGTAGGTCTGTCAGTGAGCGTGTGAGTGTCTATAAGTGTTTGTGTGTCTGTCAGTGTTTCTGCCAGTGAATATGTATGTGTGTGACAGTGTGTTTCTGTGAGTTAGTGTGTGTGTCTGTCTGTGAGTGTGTAGCCGTCGCTGTGTGTCTGTGATTGAGTGTGTGCATATGTGAGTTTGTCAGTAAAAGTGTATGTTGGTTAAACAGTGTATGTCAGTGCATGTATCAGTGAGGGCATGCGCAAGTCATGCTGGTCTTATACAGGAAGGTGTGGCCTTGACAGGATGGGGTAGAGCAAATTTAGATTAGTGAGGTACCCAAGTTTAGTCATGCCTAGTGCAGCACAAAACAAAAATACACCACTGCTGATAAAAGCCTCCTATCCTGCAGGAGCGTCCTGTGTGTGAATATAATTTTCAGAGCAGGAGATACATTTTCTAAAGCAAGTTAATGTGAAAAAAATAAACATATATATTTTATTTTTTTGCAGGCTTTGTCAGTTTCAGCCAGGTGAGGTGTGGCTATGACTGCATTAACAATAAAGTGATTTAACTCCTAAATGGGAGATAATTGAGCAGCGAAACTGCAGGGTTATAATCTATACATCAAAACTGCTGAATTAAGCGAACATTGTTTAGGTGTCTATTGCATCCCAATCAGTCTGGGTAATCTACCTTTTGACCATGCCCAGTGTCATGATCGTGATCAGGTAGGAGACGATTGCCAGGGTTAACATTAGGATCTTTATTGCTGGATTTGGACATTATAGAATAAACAGGATCACCTATAACTGAAATTACAGGTAGAAACTAGGCTACGTTATGAAGGGTTTAGACAATAAGCCCCAGAGTGGATATAAAGGAACAGGTAAACCTATAAAAGAAATTATAGGTAGGGCATTGAAGAAGAACCTATAAGAGAAATTATAGGGGAGTATATTGAGGGTAAACATGAGTTAGGCAACATGCCCCCAGAACAGGATATAAACAGACGGGGAAACCTATAAGAGAGATAGGTAAAGCAAGAGAAGGAAAACGTACTATTGAAATAATAGGTTACTGGTAAACAAATTACAACTAAACAATAAGGTTTCAAGAGTACAAGAAAAAGGAGAAATTTAGTTAATAAGCCCCCTATTAGAAGGAGTATTGATCAAGCAGAAACATAACACCATGTAATATTACTTTGAGACAGAGTCCAGATTGGTGTTATGCAGGAAGGTATGGATCAGTCTGGTAGAAATCAGGTAGGCAATATAAAGTATAGTTCAGGCTGGTATTGAGAAGATTTGGAAGAAAGTAGGATTGAGGAGTAGTTCAGGTTGGTATTGAGCAGGTTTGGAAGTAAGCAGGATTGAGGAGTAGTTCAGGCTGGTATTGAGCAGATTTGGAAGTAAGCAGGATCGAGGAGTAGTTCAGGTTGGTATTGAGAAGATTTGGAAGAAAGTAGGATTGAGGAGTAGTTCAGGTTGGTATTGAGCAGGTTTGGAAGTAAGCAGGATTGAGGAGTAGTTCAGGCTGGTATTGAGCAGGATTGGAAGAAAGTAGGATTGAGGAGTAGTTCAGGTTGGTATTGAGCTGGTTTGGAAGTAAGCAGGATTGAGGAGTAGTTCAGGTTGGTATTGAGCAGGATTGGAAGAAAATAGGATTGAGGAGTAGTTCAGGCTAATATTGAGCAGATTTGGAAGTAAGTAGGCTTGAGGAGTAGTTCAGGTTGGTATTGAGCAGGATTGGAAGAAAATAGGATTGAGGAGTAGTTCAAGCTAATATTGAGCAGATTTGGAAGTAAGCAGGATTGAGGAGTAGTTCAGGCTAATATTGAGCAGATTTGGAAGTAACTAGGCTTGAGGAGTAGTTCAGGCTAATATTGAGCAGATTTGGAAGTAAGCAGGATTGAGGAGTAGTTCAGGCTAATATTGAGCAGATTTGGAAGTAAGTAGGCTTGAGGAGTAGTTCAGGTTGGTATTGAGCAGGTTTTGAAGTAAGCAGGATTTAGGAGTAGTTCAGGCTGGTATTGAGCAGGTTTGGAAGTAAGCAGGATTGAGGAGTAGTTCAGGTTGGTATTGAGCAGGATTGGAAGAAAATAGGATTGAGGAGTAGTTCAGGCTGGTATTGAGCAGGTTTTGAAGTAAGCAGGATTTAGGAGTAGTTCAGGTTGGTATTGAGCAATTGAGCAAGTTTGGAAGTAAGCAGGATCAAGGAGTAGTTCAGGCTGGCATTGAGCAGATTTGGAAGAAAGTAGGATTGAGGAGTAGTTCAGGCTGGTATTGAGCAGGTTTGGAAGTAAGCAGGATTAGAGCAAAGAATGTAAGTCCACAGGTTGGTTCACAGGAGCCAGGATCTGAAGTTTTTCAAGCAAATCAACAACTTCAATGCAAAGGCTCATTATTAAGCTGGGTGTGGCCTATTGTAGCTGAAGTAATCAACCCAGGCAGGTGAGGTAGAGATGGAAATCTCAGTGCTAGTGGTTAGGGAGGCCACTAGAGGCAAATATTAGTCGCTGCAGGAACAAATTTAAGAAAAATGAATAAAGTTCAGAATTTAGATTTTTGGATCCTGACACTCAGTGTGCTTAAACCCCATTTTACAACAGAAAGTTTATATATGTGTTTTAGATAAAGTCTAGATTGAAACAATGATACATGCGTTATTTTAACACGGTTGCAGATGCAATTAATATAACTCTGAAATGTAAAGTCCTTGAACATGCAGTCAGATAGAATACAATCCTGCCTTAATGCATCTTCATCAGAGACGAAAAGGGAGAACAATGATTGAAGAGTGTTTAAAATATTAGCTGTTCAGATGTCTATGAAGCAGTTTGTTGCAAATGTATCGATCTGTCCGTTTGAAATCCACTAACTGCGACATGGTTTACTGCACGCCAAGTTAGCTCTTGTCTACGAGATCGGGAAACACAAGATCAGGCCGCTGGTTTGGATTAACGCGTGTAATCTTGGACTTTCCGTACAGCAATAGGTCAAGTAGAACAATCAATGACTTTGATCTCAAAGAGAGCTTTGTCCACATTTACATGGGGTGGTCGGAGTGCGGGGACAACTGGAATGGCAGAAACTACGAGCAAGCCAGGAAATGATTCACCTCCACAAGTCCAATTAATGGTTTCAGTTCCCTCTGGCATATTGATGTCTATCAGCTCAAAGATCCTTGTCACAACCGGGCAGACAGAAACAATGTCTGTTGCACTTAATTTACAGAGCTTGAAAAATCTGGCAAGCAATAATTGACAGAAACGTCTGATTTTTTTTTCCATTTTGTTTGGACAACATATAATTTATATTCCACTCCCTCTTGAAAGCCCTTGGCTGAGAGAGGAAAGCAATTCAGTGGCAGTGACTGCGCAGTTAAGAAACGGGCTTGGGGTAATCACTACATTAAATCATGTTTGCTGAACTTAAAATAAGTGAAATGGTAAGATATTCTATGCAGGATAATGACTGCTTAATAATCCATTCAGGTATCATAAAGATACACATAGCTAAACACGTAAATGAGGTGAAAAACAAAAGGAAAGTGTGCTTATGGTCAGATCCAACGGGCAATATATTCTTCATTGACACAACAGATTAGAGGCTAAATAAAAGCAAGAGAGAGTGAACTTTGCAGGAGAACAGTTTTATTATGTAGAAAATGGAAAAATCTGTGGGTAGGGAACTACATGCACTTAAAATAAAACCAACCAAAAGAGGCACAAGTCCTTATCCCATTAACCCACGGATTACCTCTGATCTTTAAATGAACAGAAATTTTCCATTCAATGCAGTTTTTACTTATTTTTATAACTTTTAAAATAGAATTTCTCTAAAATAAGTACACCGCAAAACAAAAAAGCTCAAGATATTACAATATTTAATGTTGCTAAAAGCTTTGAAGGGAACAGACCCACTTTAATAAATGATTCAATTTGAAAGGCCATAAATTCATCTGGCTAAACCTGTAAGAAATATATTTTTTCTTACTCAGTAAAATATAAACATTGAATCAAATGTTCATATTAGCTTCGAAATAAGTAAAAGGAAGCTGATTAGTCCGGAAAGCAAGAGCTCTTCCTGTTTATTATATCTAGATTAATACAATATATTTTGATGTTTGTTTTTCCTCTGTCAGGTACACACAAATCAAATGTTCCATTTACAAAATCATCTAGGTAGAATATACTACAAATACGAGTTGAGATGAGATGGTGTACACCTTATTTAGATTTTTTTTCTTAAAGACCAAATATTAAATCTTAATCATTGCTTCTAATGACCTCCCCCTGTATCTTTTCCATTTCAATCCCACTTATGCCACCAGTATCCAAAATACAAGAAGAAGTTGTCATATTATTGTGCACACATATCATAAATACAATCATGTTTATTCACTAAACAGCATATAGTTTGGTTGTAAGTTGGCATGTAACTTGCAAATTCTATGCCAAGATAATTGAATGGGGAAGAAAAAATATTCCCAAATTATAGTCACTATTTCGGACCATATGTTGCAAGTCAATTGTCAACTCATAAAATGCAATTTTTTTAGAAGATTCAAAGATGAGCTTAGTTGTAGACTACATTAGATTTTATATAATTTTGGCTGTGGTGTAGAAATATCGACAGTCATACTTCTGCAGAAGCAACTTTGTAGCCACTTGGGCAGAAGGAAACACGTGACCAATTTGTACTGTGCATGTAGAGAGTCATGCCTATATGTAATCTGTGTAATCTGTTTTGTGAAGTTGCTAATACGTTGAATGATTACAAAGTCTACATGCTAGTTGTGTTTTGAAATATGAATGTAAGAAGTACGTATAATTACCCAGGATAATGCAGTATTACAGATGTGAAATAATAAAAAGAATTAGAAGCATCCTTAGCTTATCCATCAAGGAATGAGTGTTCATGACCAGCTGTGAAGTTAACCTCACACGTAAACAGCAATTCTTCACTCTGCAGATGTCGGTACTGGATTGCGTACATCAACTGAATTAGAGAAATATGGCTCATCTGCAGGCTTTTATATTTTAAACTTAATGAATGCATTAAAATCTACCAATTAAATAAATCTACATGTTTTTTTTTTAAAGCATAAAAAGCAAAAACATTTTTAATTATTTACTTATTTTTTTTTTAAAAAAAAACCCAAAAAACAACAATTGACGGAACTCTCTATTTAATGCCTAAGCTTTTAGGCTAGTTTATATGATTAAGAAAAAGATTTTAGTTTTATGGTCCAGCATAATTTATACCATAAGTGGAGATGACTAAGTGCTGATGTTTATTTCTATATTCCCTATAAAACAGTTTGGTGCCTTTGCTTATAATCTTCGATTAATTACGACTCCTGGAATGTACTTCTAACCATACATGGCTCAGCAATACGACCCGATACACAATAACTTTATATCATCTTTATCATTTTGAAAGTAAATAAGAAACTCATGTAATTAATGTTGGCCTCTAAGGACCCCCCAAAAATCAGCTTTATCTACTGTGTACAGTATGTACAGAAAAGGATATAATCTAATTATGTTCTAGTGCGAACAACACATGTCATAAAATACTTTTTGAGTCCATTTAAAGAATCATGGAAATTGGCCATGATAAACAGAACGTGACCATTACGATTAACCCCTTTTATTCATTTAAATATTGATCATTGCTCCAAATCAATTACTGAACTAAAGGAAAAAAGTAATTTGTTTTGGGGCTACACTCAAGTAAAGAAATCGTGACAATCCGTGGTGATGGACTAAAATTCTCTCTAACATAAAGTAATAGTTTTTCAGATTTATCCAGTGGAAGCATTTGAAATTGAGGGAAAAAAATTGAGGTTTATAGCACAGCTTTTATTATGTTTGACAGGCAAAGTGTTTAGCTACCCGAGCAAGAGTCATTCTGGAGACCCTTCTGATTCGATCCTACTGTAAAACGTCTGAATGAAATATATTTATAGTATTTCTAAAATTAGATAAATGTTGTGTGTCATGTGGCAGGAAGATGGTAATATTCTACGCTTCTTCCCAAGCTTGAAGTAGATTCACTATATGTGGGATATGTCATTTATTGCATATTTATCATATTCATTCTAAACCTCAATATTTATTTGCCAATGTTATTTGCAAAGAAAGAAAATGATTTAGCCATTTCCTAATAGAATGATACATTCACTTTAATATCTATCTATCTATCTATCTATCTATCTATCTATCTATCTATCTATATATATAATAATAATATTATTATATTCTTAAAGGAACACTATAGTCACCTAAATTACATTAGCTAAATAAAGCAGTTTTAGTGTATAGATCATTCCCCTGCAATTTCACTGCTCAATTCACAGTCATTTAGGAGTTAAATCACTTTGTTTCTGTTTATGCAGCCCTAGCCACACCTCCCCTGGCTATGATTGACAGAGCCTGCATGAAAAAAAAACTGGTTTCACTTTCAAACAGATGTAATTTACCTTAAATAATTGTATCTCAATCTCTAAATTGAACTTTAATCACATACAGGAGGCTCTTGCAGGGTCTAGCAAGCTATTAACATAGCATGGGATAAGAAAATCTTAATTAAACAGAACTTGCAATAAAGAAAGCCTAAATAGGGCTCTCTTTACAGGAAGTGTTTATGGAAGGCTGTGCAAGTCACATGCAGGGAGGTGTGACTAGGGTTCATAAAAAAGGGATTTAACTCCTAAATGGCAGAGGATTGAGCAGTGAGGCTGCAGGGGCATGTTCTATACACCAAAACTGCTTCACTAAGCTAAAGTTGTTCGGGTGACTATAGTGTCCCTTTAAATTATATATTGTTAATATTAATAATTATATTATTATTATTATTATTATTATTATTATTATTATTATTATTATTATTATTACCTGACATAATGGTGGTAGACAAGGAACTGAATACTGCAGTGGTGGTGGATGTGGCAATACCCAGTGACTATAACATCAGGAAGAAGGAACATGAGAAGGTGGATAAATACCAAGGACTGAAAGAGGAGCTAGAAAGGATGTGGAAAGTGAAGGCAGTAGTAGTCCCAGTTGTGATAGGAGCACTCTGGGCTGTGACCACCAAGTTGGGTGAGTGGCTTCGGCAGATTCCAGGTGGGACATGTGAGATCGCTGTCCAGAAGAGTGCAGTTCTAGGAACAGCTAAGATACTGCGCAGAACCCTCAAACTCCCAGGCCTCTGGTAGAGGACCTGAGAATGAAAAAAAACACAAAAAATATATACAACTCAGGAGAGGTGAAATTGTATTTATTTTTTTATTTCATTTTTTATATAATATATTTATTTTTTTTCTTTTCACTTCTGCCACTTTCAGACTCCCACTTTCACATTATGTATGCAACATTTTTTTGTTTTTTATAAATTTGCAGCCCAAACTCTCCTGCCCTTTCATCCGTGTAATACACATGGAATGCTGTTCAGATAATTGAACACACGCAAACACAATCTAACCATATTCCGGTACAGTTGCTAATGCACCAGGGTGCGGGCGTACGCGTCTCTGTGTCTAGATGTACAGTATTACTTCATTATCCAGAAAAGAACAGTTCACTGAATTTACACAGCGAAGCTCTCATTATTGACATCAGATAATAGCTCGTAATTAGACAACTGCTACTGTGTGTCAGTGTTATTAATTGAAACAGTTTGTCAGTCTAAAAAAAAAAAAAGCAACCAAAAAAACAAACACAACACATTTCTCGAGCAATTGATTTGTCCATCCAAATTATAACCAGGCATAACTGTACACCATTGTCAGTGGGGCCATCTCGTCGTTGCAGAAAATAATTAGGCTGGCACGTGGGGAGGACAAGGCACGGTAGGGCCTTCCTGTAGTAGCTGTGGTGCTGAGCATTCCATTGTAGAATTTTCACTGTAGGCACTGATATAAAAAAAAATCTTCTGCCATGTCCAACAGATGTTCATGAATTTAGGTCAATGGGGATGTAATTGAAGATGATTTCTTTCTTTCCTTTTTAATCCAGGCTAGTGATGATGCTTATGTCTTCACGAGTTTGATCTGTAAGTTAGTAAGTGACAAGGGTCGCGCTAACTAGCATACTTGCCAGTGAAATATGAGCCAATGGCTTTTCCGAGGAGGGTGTGAATTAACTCCTTGGCACTGGTAAACGGCAAAGATGATAATTCTAATAGGAATGTGAGATGATACTGACAGCTAATTTGTATGGAAATCTAGAATTAGCAAATAACCACCTCTTTCCACTGGGAAATAAGTGACATGATGGAGAATAAAATACAGCAGGATTATGACTGGCCTGTTTGCTAAATAGATTTAATATTCTTTCTAATTGTCTATTTTAAAGCAATGCTTCATACAGTATTTATCTTGATTTACCTGCTTTATTTGATTCAGCTTTGATGCTGCAGCATCGTGGACGGCTAGTTAATCCACTATAGTTGTTGTTTTAAAATGCCACTAATTATAGTTCAGTTTTTTGTTTTTTTAACTACAACCGAAAAAAAAAAAAAAAGAATGTCTAAGATGTCTAAGTTGACTCCTTTTTTTTATTGGAAGTTATTTGTCCAAAAACGCATATGTATATTTTCTGCATATAAATAATATATGCAACATTTTCTGCATTAACTAATACTGCACAAATATTTCCATTGCCCTAAAAATTTAACTTTCATTAGTTGAAGAACAGGCCTATGCAGCTCGTGAAGATCCACCACCTTATTGCCCAGCACTCACGTCCTTGTTATTGCTAGGCAATGTCCAAATCCTGAAGTTCCATGTCTATGATGACCATTCTCACTCTCTGCTTCCTTTGGCAGTGTCTAGTCCAGGGGTAGGCAATCTTCGGCACTCCAGATTTTGTGGACTACGTCTTCTATAATTTTCTTACAGCCATAATGCTGGCAAATAGGAGAAGTAGTCCATAACATCTGAACTGCCGAAGGTTGCCTCTCCCTGGTCTAGTCGGTACTAGTGTGCACTTTTCTTCTCCTGGGTTCGACCTACAGACGCTTCAGAGGTCAATGCATTTAGTATCATTAAGCTGGTTAATATAGCCTCTATGTTACAGAGAGTATTTAGAAACTAATGAAAGCTGGTTTATAAATTATTTCTGGTTAAATAATTGAAATATATATGGTTTTAGTGTTGATACCAAACAGCAAACATCAAAGGCAATGGCAATGACGCGATTGATCATTTGTACTCCTAACAGTTCTGCACTTGCCTCCACTTGTGGTTAAATACTATGAAGCTATTCTGTAGAAACACAATATACTGTAGCGGGGCTTATATTATTGAAAACAGTGCTTTTTTCGGTATCTCAAAATAGTTAGAGAAGGAAAGACGTAATATCTGCATATGCTGGCATCTGACGTATATCTGTGAGTGGTATTAACTATATTTAAACTGCACCACTCTTTCCTACCAATCCCCGTAATTAGGTGCCTCTTATTTAGTTGGAAGCTGCCAGTACATGAACAGGATAACACACATAAAGACTGCATTTCTCCTTACGTTGTACTGCGGGGCCCTAACGTATAATGAAGCGGAGACACTTTGTGTGTGTTATTGCTATAACTGTCAAGGTTTTTCCCTGGAGTTAGAGACTTATCTCCTTTGTGCAGTGTTGCCTCTTCTGACATTCGCTTTAAGCATTTTCCTGAAACTGCTCTGGTTGAATTGTAGTTAAGTTAGTGAATTTAGTCACATAGCACTAAAGTACCTGATCAGGATTCTGAAGAGTCCTCTGGATACACTCCTCTGCTGACTAAGGCAACTGCCAGTCATTAAATACCAGCCTGCAGAAAGCAGTTAGTGAACACACACGCAAGACCATAGACCTAGGATTCTGAATCGTCCACTGTGGTCCTCATTGATAATTCAAGGAGCAGCATGTCTTTAAAGACATAGTAACAAATTATAATATAGAATGAACTGCATTAAAAACAATATGCCTTCCCAGTCAATGCCTGGGGATGGACTTTGGTGTCCCTAAAACTCCTAAAACGTGTTAAATGAGCTAATGTACTTTGATGAGAAACGTGAGTGGAATAAGGTAGTGGCTTTACAAGACAACATTTAGATGGTTATTCACTAAAATGAGAATCCCAAGTAAATTCAAAATGTATTTAAAATTTAAAGGCATAACAGTCGAATCAAAAGCATTCTTTAAATCAGCTATTATTATTATTATTATTATTATTGCCATTTATATAGCGCCAACAGATTCCGTAGCACTTTACAATATTATGAGAGAGGGGATTAAACTATAAATAGGATGGTAACAAGAAAACTTACAGGAACGATAGGTTGAAGAGGACCCTGCTCAGATGAGCTTACAGTCTATAGGAAGTGGGGTATAAAACACATTAGGACAGGAAATAGTAATCAAATAAGGTGGGAGTGAAGAAGAGCTGGAGGAGAGAGTAAAGTGCTGCCCTTTAGGAGAGAGCAAGAGACGGGTATGTGAGGTAGAGGTTAAGCTTTCCTAAAGAGATGGCTTTTAAGGCACTTCTTAAACGATTGAAGACTAGGGGAGAGTCTGATGGCGGTAGACAGGCTATTCCATAGAAAGGGAGCCACCCACGAGATGTCCTGCAAGTGTGAGTTGGCCATACGGGTGCGAGCATCGGACAGGAGAAGGTCATGGCAAGAGCGGAGAGACCAAGAAGGGGCATACCTATGGATCTGTTAAGAGATATAAGAGGGGCTAGAATTGTTCAGTGCTTTATAGGTATGGGTTAGCACTTTGAATAGGATCCAGAAAGCCAATGTAAGGAATGAAAGAGGTGTGAGGTGTGAGAGGACAGACTATAGAGGAAAATCAGTCCGGCGGCAGCATTCATTACAGACTATAGCGGGGCAACACGGCTTTTGGGAAGACCAATTAGGAGAGGGTTACAATAATCCATGTGGGAAATTACTAGAGCATGGACAAGCTCCTTGGTAGCATCTTGCGTAAGAAAGGGGCGGATTCAGGCTATGCTTTAAAGATGGAATCTACAGGATTGGGCAACATACTGGATGTGAGGCTCAAAGGTGAGGCCAGAGTCAAGTATGACGTGAAGACAGCTTGCTTGCAAGGATGGACTTATGTGGATACAACTAACTTGAAGGGAGAGTGAAAGAAGAGGATTAGTATTAGCAGGAGGAAAGACAAGGAGCTCAGTTTTAGAGAGACTGAATATCAGAAAGCAGTAGGACATCCAGTCAGAGATGGAAAAAAGGCAAGCAGTGACACTTTGCAGGATGGCTGGGGAGAGGTCCGGGGAGGAGAGATATATCTCATGATATACCATCAGCGTACAGATGGTAGTGGAACATCAGCATACAGGTAGTAGTGGAACATCAACGTACAGGGCTGCAGCATTCAAGGCAGAGGTGAGTTTTGTATGTGGAGATGGCCAGTGAGGGATTTTGTAATATTGCAAACAGATTGTGCATTCCAGAGGGCAGTATTGAAGGAGGATTTAGAGAAATAGTAACATGAGATGGGTGTGAGATTTGTGTGGTTCCTTGAGTTAGTAAGTGGTGGGTTTGCTGAGATGGGACCGGGGTTTGGAGAGACATCACCAGCTGCTAGGAGCAGAAGGATAGAAAGGAAGTGAAGGTGGGAGTAGGATTTGAAAGTCAATGTTCATTTAATATCTGTTGGAGACTTTCTGATCCCAAGATGCATCCCAAGATGCATCTAACTTCTGCAATTCTAAAGCTGTGATCCTTGGAGATTTCTGGCTACTCAAAACATCCTCTTTGTAATGCGTTGAGACTTTATAGACACACGTCCTCTTCCAGGTTGATTCATAACATTTCCTGTTGACTGGAACTTCTTAATTATTGCCCTTATGGTGGAATTTGGCATTTCCAATGCTTTTTCTTATAGCCATTTCCAATTTTGAGAAGCTCAACAACCTTTTGCCACACATCAAAGTTATATTCCTTGTGATAGTTGACTAATTCGGTCTATGTGTTATGCCCCTGTGATAAACATTTGTTTTCCTAGTCACCCAGGTTTACTAAAAAATGGAAAAAATGAATGTACTTCAAATATATTTTTCTCAAATTAATTCATAGGGTTGCCATTAATTAATTGTGACACACATTTATTTAACAAATAATTTATATATATTTTTTGGATAGTCTTGTGTTGTGTTTACAATTGTTTGATATCCATAAGAGCAGAGTATTTTTTGTATTTTTTTTAACAAAATATCAAAAGGTTAAACAATAAAGACACATTTTCACAGCCTTCTTTGCCTATATTTACCAGGGGTGCCAACATTAGTGGAGGGCACTATATTTGTGTTCCTGTGTGTGCATGTCTATATGCCTGTGTGTTTGTGAATCTGTGGCTTTGTGTATTTAATTGTTAGTGTGTATCTTTACATATGAAAGTGTTTAAAAAATTGGGCAGACTAGATGGGCTGAATGGTTCTTATCTGCCGTCACATTCTATGTTTCTATGTTTCTATGTATCTTGCATGAGGTTTGGGAGGGGCCAGTGATGGTGCTTCAAACAGAGATCACAAGTCTTGTTTTCGTCTCGAGCCCTGGGTATATTATGACCCAAGCAATGTCCTATTAGATAGCCAAACAAAGTGATAGGGCTCTTTTTGTGCAAAAAAATAGGCATTTGTGTACAGACTTTCCATCTCACTGCTAATTGTGGGATGAATAGACAAATAGGAAGCAAAATGTATTATTTAACAGTGGTTTAACCAGTACAAAGCCTAGATCTGTTTCACTACTTAACTGAAACTGACCTTGCAACCAACAAAATTAATTTTAAAAGAGCAAATATAACCAGACCCTTTCACTAAGAAAGAGCTGCATCACGAGTTCATTTGCAACACAAATCCTCATTTCTGTGGCACACATAATTCCCTTGACCTGAGCCACATTCCGTGCTATTAAACATGGCATACATTATATAAATAAAATCACCCATCCAAGAGGCTGCCGAGGCACTGCAACACATGCTCAGTAAGGAAAGGTTTGTCAAATGGTTATATTAACTAAATTGCAAACTTAGCTAATACATGACCCCTGCAAAGGAAAAGGAACCAGAATTGTCCAGGTCAGATAGGCATATACAATGATATCTACCATTGGGAAATGGGTCTAATGAAGTCACTCACAGGGTGCAGTGTATCATTTAAACAATGTTGGAAGACAAGAAGTACACACAGAGGGACATTAACACATAATTACTACTTATAGTAATTTATTTCTCGAATTGCTTGTAAATTTTATAACCATGCAAATATATTCCCAAATATATACCATTTCAGCACGTTGACTGACCGCACTTGAAAAGAGTTGTATGACGTGTTGTGCAAGCAATATTTACTGCGCACATTTTAAATTCACTTTTTTTTTACATTAGCACAATTATATTCGTTATCTTGGTACCTTTGTTTGGGTCAGTTAAAAAATAGATGTAATGTTCCTTATCGCGAATAATTCTTCCTTTTTATGGATATTGGTTTCATTGAGGCTGGTTAGTACACGTAGCCTGGAGATTGTCTGTGAGTGAGACTGACATCATGGTGTGCTAGGCTCTTAATGATGTTAATTCACTATAAGTGCATTGCTTTTAATATGAGCACATTATAAACTGGTATATTGAGATATGTAATGTATAGATACCAAAAATTCCCCAGAAAGTCATATATTTGTAGATCGTGTTTGCCTTCTCATATTTTTAGTTTTGCTTTATATTTTTTTGTGTTGAGGATTTTAAGGGCAACTAGCTCAGTCTGAAAAATTACCTAATTCAGGCATTGCCGAGAAAATTATTTTATACCAAACTAGCAAAGATGATAAAATAACTGGGTTGGAGAATTTTGTTGTTTTTTGGTCTTAAAATGTTTCTACAATCTCTGTTTTTTTGTTTTTTTAAGGAACCTAGTTTATATTATTACAGACATAGAAACATAGAATGTGACGGAAGATAAGAACCATTCGGCCCATCTAGTCTGCCCAAGTTTTTAAATACTTTCATTAGTCTCTGGCCTTATCTTATAGTTAGGATAGCCTTATGCCTATCCCACACATGCTTAAACTCCTTTACTGTGTTAACCTATACCACTTCAGCTGGAAGGCTATTCCATGCATCCACTACCCTCTCAGTAAAGTAATACTTCCTGGTATTATTTTTAAACCTTTGTCCCTCTAATTTAAGACTATGTCCTCTTGTTGTGGTAGTTTTTCTTATTTTAAATATAGTCTCCTCCTTTACTGTGTTGATTCCCATTATGTATTTAAATGTTTCTATCATATCCCCCCTGTCTCGTCTTTCCTCCAAGCTATACATGTTAAGATCCTTTAACCTTTCCTGGTAAGTTTTATCCTGCAATCCATGAACCAGTTTAGTAGCCCTTCTCTGAACTCTCTCTAAGGTATCAATATCCTTCTGAAGATACGGTCTCCAGTTCTGCGTACAATACTCCAAGTGAGGTCTCACCAGTGTTCTGTACAATGGCATGAGCACTTCCCTCTTTCTACTGCTAATACCTCTCCCTATACAACCAAGCATTCTGCTAGCATTTCTTGCTGCTCTGTTACATTGTCTGCCTACCTTTAGGTCATCAGAAAGAATCACCCCTAAATCCCTTTCCTCAGATGTTGAGGTTAGGACTCTATCACATATTCGGTACTCTGCCCTTGGGTTTTTACGTCCAAGATGCATTATCTTGCACTTATCCATATTAAATGTCAGTTGCCACAACTCTGACCGTTTTTCTAGTTTACCTAAATCATTTGCCATTTGGCCTATCCCTCCTGGAACATCAACCCTGTTACATATCTTAGTATCATCAGCAAAAAGACATACCTTACCATCAAGACCTTCTGCAATATCACTAATAAAAGTATTAAAGAGAATGGGTCCAAGTACAGATCCCTGAGGTACCCCACTGGTGACAAGCCCAAGCTTCGAATATACTCCATTGACTACAACCAGACATTAAGTAAAGCACAACATTTTGTATTTCAATTATTTGTAGTGCTTGTGTGTCCAAAGACACAGATGTTTGTGCCGTTGAAAATTTTATTTCTTACGCACATTTTATTTAATTTATACACTGGTGCCTTAGACAATTTGTTTGCTTTTTTGAAATAGATAAATAATACGCCGAGACTCAACTTGTGATCAGTCATTTTTTATTTATTAAATGACAGGCTGTTCATATCTCACGTGTATTACTCAGAGCCTTGGAGAAAGTTAAGGATATAGAAAATTAATTTGTCCCTCAACACAATTAGTGCTGCATCCAGTAACAGTCATTCAAAAGGGATGGATGGGTAATTGAGGGCAAGCATTCCGTTACATATTACGCCCGTTATAATAGCTAGAGGGATCAAGTTTTATTAAAACAGAAGTCTTCCTTGTCTCCTTTCCTTTATCTTCTAGCAGAGCAATTACACTGTAGATACAATTTCTCCTGACGTGTTTTTCCTATTAGCATACATGCAGATTCTTCCTGAATCCGTGCATAATTATTCCCAACAATGAGTTCACGTACACAGGAAATCACGAACCAGATTCCCATTGCGGCTTCTACAATAACAAATAGGAAGTGTCGGTTTTTAAAAGCTCCCCATGCTCATTATCCAGTTCTTTAGTAAACATTCCTCGATGGGTGCTTGCAAGTCATTATTTTCCAGCATCAAATTATTCCCTAAAGAGTCTCGATGCCGGAGAATTAACCTGTTCATGGTGACTCCAGTACCCTTTCAGAATGACATGTAATCTTTGCAGCAATCCTTGTGGGTTACCTAAGTACTGGACACATCATTTCCAACATTTGGGAAACATTTCTAGTACACATCGCAGCTGAAGTTTTAATTAATTGGGCTACAGGGGTTTTGGCCATTTCCACTGATTTGATTGGTTTACAGCTTTCTTCTAGTAACGTAAAAAAAAAAAAGAAAGCAAACTATTAAAATTGCCACGAAAAATATTGTTGAATTGGACAATTAAAAATAAGGCAGAGAAAATTAACAAAAGTCACAATTAGTCCATAGAGTGTGTTATTTTCTTGTTAGTTAAAAGCAGAGACACAGGAAAACTCCAATAGTGTAGCATACCAACTTAAATGGAACACAGTCTACACAGGCTAAGTAAGTGATTTCCAACTCACGTTTCTTAGAGCGTACACTAGCTCTAGTTTAGACAGCACAGTGGTATAAAATCCAATTTGTAGGTTATGCAGTTGAATTGCACTTGCTCGTCTGCAGCAGAATATTGTCCTCGTAGATCAACCAAAAGACAAAATAAACACAATAGTGCTTGGTAAGTATTTAGTGTAAATAAAAGAGATAAAATAGAGTGGTCACAGTGTAGAGTGTAGGTGGTATAATCCCCACCTAGGATTCTTTATCCAGTCTCTGCGGTAGTCAGGATGCCAGGTAGAGAATATAAAACAATAAAATAAAAGTATACTGCTTTACAAGATAAAAAGTGGTCAAAAATACTTTATTGTAAAAAATACAGTTATATTAAAATCCACAACACGTTTCACCAACTAAGGCTTTATCAAGTGGAACCCCATTCGCCCAACCTTTCAGCTCCTGATTACTTCTTGCGGTGATATCTAAAGAAGCGTTTGTATGTGATCAAATCGCGTACACATGAGCAACTCAAAAAGAACATCCCTACAGAAATTTGAGAGCTGGAGCCTCAAACATTATCAAATGTTATGAATAATGCAATCTAAGATATCCAACTTTGTGAGGCGTCAAATCAAGCTCATTTAAAAGATGTCATCTTCTGTACCGAGTCAAACAAATCTCCATACGTTAAGTATTCATTGTGTTTAATATCATTGAAATTGGTTCATTAATAATAAAAGTTATTGATTCCTCAAACTTTACTCTGAATTTGGTGCCCCCTATTTTAGTTGCTTTCTACATATACGGTGATACATAACCCATACGAACATTGTACACATCATACAACTTAAATAGACATAATACAGATCTCATTTACACAACCATAAAATACATACACAAAATAAATACCATACACATATTACATCAATGCACCCCATGCCTTGTCATTTGTGTGTTTTTACATTTTCCACAAAAATACTTGTGAAATGGCTAGAAACATTTTAAAATCTAGCGGGAAACATATTGGCTCAACATGAGCTGAAATCAGGACCAGAGCAAATACCACCTCCTCTGAAGGTTCTGCGAGCTTTGCTACCAGCTTATAGAGGTGTTCTAACCATCGCATAGGCTGGGCAATGAACTAGTGGACAGGGGTTTACGAGATAAGAGCAGACTCTATAAACCAGAAGGTTAGGCTCCTGATTGGTGCAGCTTCTTCCTGGTGTTAAGGGAGTGGTCCACTGAAGCCACAGTCAGTTTATCTGATCTGTGCATCTCTAGGATTTTGGAATGTTACTATTTAAAAAAAAAAAAAAAAAAAAAGGTTTTGTATTAAAAATAAGGTTAATTTTTGACCACTGATTGCCTTTAATATTTGCAGACTTCTTACATTCTACATATTTTAAGTGACATAACCAATTTAAGTTTTAACAGATTTGTTATAGCTGTGGTTGATAGGTTATATTGCAAGAATATAAATTCTGCCCGTAGAAGAGTTTCATGATGATCTTGTACTTGTGAGGCACTAACGCTAAATCTGGCTGCAGATATCGAAATATCTCATTACCTGGAAAATGTCACTGAATGTACTGTACACGCTGCAGTGATGACTGTATTCACCTTTAGCACTATCCACTGTGTAGGTTACGGCACTGAATGAAACGCAAAGCTCGAGACATGGGGACATGAATGTGTGATTTTATTGCTGGCATTATAGCAAATGATCAAACAACTGAAACCAACTGGTTATGTCAAAACGAAAACACAGTTTTTCTACCCAAGCACAATGGGGTTACTTCTTAGAGCATCATTATGGGGTTTAAAATGGAGCAGTTGCTATAGACAGCAACGGAATATTTGTGATGATTTTTCCACCGTCAGAATATTGCCCTAGAATTCTCCTTTATACCTTAAACATTTGTGTAGATCAAAGAACAGGTGTATTCAGAACTTCCTTACGTGACTTCTGATGAAAGCAGGTTAGTGACCTCAAAATGAAAAGCAGAAAACGAAAAAAAAAAAAAATATATATATATATATATATTAAAAGCATTTTGTAAAACATAAAACAGACTTTATGCCTGTGTTAAACATTAAAAATAAAATGTAATACACTGAATAAGTGCAGAGTAGGACATGCAGAGTCCCAAATGGAAAACAATTTAAGTACATTTTGTGCATGAGGTTAAATTAGAAGCCAGTATGTGACATTCGGCGGTAACGTAAGTCACACTAACTGTACAGTACATAGAATAACTCCACATGATCTCACTTATTTCAGTGTGTTATCATTCCCAATATTTTCTTTTATTATATTATACTGTACATTAATGAGAGCAGAAGCTCTGTGTTTTCATGCAGCAGTTACACAATCCAATAGCGTACAAAGAGATGGTTTCAACCTTTTTATATGCAGTTTACATTGTATTGTAAATGTAAACTATGCAATAAATAGAAAATAAAAAAAATAAAAAAATAATAAGAGCTGAATTGAAAAATCTATTTGTCACTTCTTAATAATTCTTGGTTTAGTAAATGACCCCATTTTTTTCACCATTCTTTGGAGAATGTTTCTCCAGTCCTACAATGTGAGTCCTCTTCTGGATCGCTACCTTGCCGTGGTGAAGGGGCTTGTGTACTTCAATGAAGCTATCAGCTATATCATGTAGGGACACCCAAGATGGGCAGGTCATACCAGAAAAGTCAAAGAAATCGCGGTCCACTGGAGAAGGAACTAGCAACCCACTCCAGTAACTTTGCTAAGATAACCATATGGACAAGCACAACCAGAGACATAACAATATGGCACTGGAAGATGAGCCCTTCAGGTCAGAAGATACCTACCACATTACTGAGGTAGAGCAGAGGGCAAGTATGAGTAGCACCAGATCTAATGAAGTAGTTGGGCCAAAGCCGAAAGGACACCCATCTGCGGATGTGTTTGGAAGGGAAAGGAAAGTCCGCTGCTGCAAAGAACAATTTAACATAGGAACCTGGAATGTTAGAACTATGAACCAAAACAAATTGGATGTGATAAAACATGAGATGCCAAGGTTAAACATCGATATCCTGGGAATTAGTGAACTCAAATGGACTTGAATGGGACATTTCACATCAGACAACGATCACATCTTCTACTGTGAAGAATCCCGCAGAAGAAATGGAGTAGCCATCATAGTAAAAAAAATGGGTGGGCAAAGCAGTGCTCAGCACCAACCCAATAAATGACAGAATGATTTCAATTCGAATTCAAGGCAAGCCATTTAACATCACAGTAATCTAGGTTTATGCTCCAACCATGGATTCTGAAGAGGCTTAAATTGTCCAGTTCTATGAAGATATTCAACACATGATAGATATAACACCAAGAAAATATGTTACTATCCTCATAGGAGACAGCAATGCTAAAGAAGGCAACCTAGAGACACCTGGAATAATTTGCAAGTTTGGCCTTGGAGTTCAAAATGAAGCAGGTCAAAGATTAGTAGAATTATGTCACGATAATTCTCTGGTCATAGCAAACACCTTCTTCCAACAGGAGACTGTGTAGACTGAAGGAAAGCGAAAGGTAGTGGGAAAAAAAATTGTCCAATTGAATGCAGAATTCCAAAGAGACAAGAAGACATTCTACAATGAGCAATGTAGAGAGATAACAGAATGGGAAAGTCAAGAGATCTATTCAAGAAAATTGGGGATCTAAAAGTTACCTTTCATGCCAAAATGGGTGTGATAAAAGACAAAAATGTCAGGGACTTAACAGAAGAAAATAAGATAAGGAAGAGATGGCAGGAATACACTGAAAATTTATACAGGAAGGATCTTAACAGCACTGATGACCTCAATAGTTGGTCCAATGAGATGGGACCAGAAATCTTGGAGAGCGAAGTGAGATGAGCCCTAGGATGCCTTGCAGATAACAAAGCTGCAGGAGTTGATAAAATCCCAATTGAACTATTCACAATTCTGCAAGATGATGCTGTGAGAATTCTGCTTGCCTTATGTCAACAAATTTGGAAAACTCAACAGTGGCCAAAAAACTGGAAAAGGTCAGTCTACATTCCAATCCCAAAAAAGGCAATGCCAAAGAGTGCTTCAATTATCGAACAATTGCACTAATTTCACATGCCAGCAAGGTAATGCTTAAGATCCTACAAGCTCGACTCAAAAAATATATGGACCAGGAATTACCAGATGTACAAGCTGGGTTCTGCAGAGGACGAGGCACAAGAGATCAAATTGCCAATGTACGATGGATAAAAGACAAAGCCAGAGAGTTCCAGAAAACCATCTACTTATGCTTCATAGACTATTCTAAAGCCTTTGACTGTGTGGATCATAACAACATGTGGCAAGTTCTTAAAGAGATGGGAGTACCAGATGATCTCATCCACCTCCTGAGGAATCTGTATGTGGACCAAGAAACCACAGTCAGAACCGAACATGGGACAAGAGAATGGTTCAAGATCGGGAAAGGAGTGTGCCAAGGTTGTATATTGCCTCAGATGAAGGCGCTTAAAGCAGGGCCGAAACGCGCGTCAGGCAGCTTGTAGGCAGACGCACCTTGTATCTCCTATCCGACCTTAGCCGTAGTCACTTAGTTTAGATTGATGGTGTTGGTGGTGGGGAATTTAGTTATTTAACGGGGAACGTTTCCATTACTAGACTTCGGATTTACTTCCACTCTGAGCAGCATGGGTGGTCTGTAAGGGGACTGCACTGTATGATGATATTTACTCTGCCCAGGGGAAGTAGATAGAATGTATCAGTTGATTGATATTTA
This sequence comes from Pelobates fuscus, assembly GCF_036172605.1. Taxonomy (NCBI): domain Eukaryota; kingdom Metazoa; phylum Chordata; class Amphibia; order Anura; family Pelobatidae; genus Pelobates; species Pelobates fuscus. Next base: position 20,198,151 of record NC_086328.1, read on the forward strand.
GGAGGAGTTTCCCTTCACAATGAGCCATCTCGTAATACTAGGTACGATCCCATGATACTTCTCTACAATAGGATGAACAGTTTAAAGTCCAGCAGGGTTTTCAAGCTGCAGTGCTCTACCCATAGGGACTGGGGGTGAATCAATAAGGTTGTCTAGAGTCTTTTAGCAGCTGGCATCATAATATTCTCTTTTCACCAGCTTAAGTCTACACACTCCATCTGGGTTCAGTCTAGATGAGCGTCTTAGCAGTCAGTAGACTTTAGAGTCTTTTAGCAGCTGGCATCGTAATATACTCTTTTCACTAGTTTAAGTCTACACACTCCATCTGGATGATTTTTCCAGGACATTATTAGGCTTGATGATTAATCAATTGGGGAATAAACCCTGCACAAGAGTTAAGGTGTTATGGCTCGATGTCTGCCTACATTCTTTATTTATTATTTTGTCATCTTTGGGTTCATGTTATAGGCATTAGTATAGTTTTTATCTACCAATATTAAAAGTTAAGTTTTAACTTGTACAGGTATTAACTAGGGACCGCCTACAGGTTTTGGACCCTTGGGGTATTTTCTCTCCTTTGGGTCCTTCTTTTCCTTAAGGTTGTATATTGTCACCTTATTTATTCAACTTATATGCGGACTACATTATACCTAAGGCTGGGCTGGATGAATCCAAAGATGGAATCAATATTGATGGAAGAAATATCAACAACCTCTTATACGCGGATGATACTACTCTGATGGCTGAAATTGAGGAAGAACTAAAGGACCTGTTGATGAGGGTAAAAGAAGAGAGTGCAAAAGCTGGCTTGCTGCTTAACGTTAAAAAGACCAAGATCATGGCAAACAGCACTCTTAGTTCCTGACAAATAGATGGGGAAGAAGTGGAGGCAGTGACAGATTTTATTTTCCTGGGATTTAAGGTCTCTTCAGATGGTGACTGTAGTCATGAAATTAAAAGACGTTTGCTTCTTGGGAGGAAAGCTATGGCAAGCTTGGACAAGCTGGTAAAAACTAAAGATATCACACTATCAACAAAGATCTGCATAGTCAGAACTATGGTATTCCCAGTAGTAACATACGGATGTGAGAGCTGGACTATAAAGAAGGCTGAGCATCGTAGAATTGATGCCTTTGAATTGTGTTGTTGGCGAAAACAGCTTAGAATCCCTTGGATTGCAAGAAAATCCAATAAATCCGTACTACAGGAAATCAAGACAAACTGTTCACTGGATGCTATGATCATGAGGATCAAGCTCAAATATTTTGGCCATAAAATGAGAAGGCAGGATTCTCTAGAGAAGACTCTGATGCTGAAAAAAATTGAAGGCACACAAAGAAGGGGATGACAGAGACGGAGATGGATAGATGAAGTCACTGAAGCCACGAACATGAAGTTCTTGGAGCTCAGTGGGGCAGTGACTGACAGATGTACCTGGTGTGCTATGGTCCATATGGTCACAGAGAGTCGGACTCGACTGAACGACTAAACAACAACAACAACAGAATGTGAGTAGACTTGTAGTCCGGTTGGCAGTAATTATGGCACTTGAGACACTGTGGGTAAATCCTCAAATAAATCAATTCTGGCTACTGTTACAGGGAAAATAAAACAAGTCAATTTATTGTCAAATTCACAGAATTATATGAAGGGCGGAGATTGTGCAGACCACATTTAGAGTTTGAATGGGGTCCAAAAGCCAGATGTGTCTGCTTCAGTTACATTTGACTAATAGAAAGGGGAATAGCTTTCAAAGTGATCCCTGTGCCTACAGTCCTTACCTATAAGAATGATTTGATTGGATATTGTTCAAGAGGAACATGAATATCTAAGGATCTTGAATACCCCGTTCTCCTCTCCCAACATCCTTTGGGGTGCAAGACTGACCCAAGACATGTTGCTGCTTTGATCCACTGTCAAAATCAGCATTCCCATATACCAAACACAACACACACACAACTAACCTCTTGCATATACCAATCACATCTAAACAGGCAAAAAGACCCCCAAAACATATATTGAATTATCCACACATATTTAACTAGCCATTTACACCTCTAATTTAAAGACTTACGTAAGTACAAAAAAGAAAGATAATTTTACATCTAATATAAATAATAAAAGGTTTAACGTCACTTCTTTTATTACATGCGATTCCAGCAATTTTATATACCGTATATACTCGAGTATAAGCCGAGTTTTTTAGCACATTTTTTGTGCTAAAAAACCCCAACTCGGCTTATACTCGAGTCAATAGTCTGTATTATGGCAATTTGCATTGCCATAATACAGACAGGGGCTGTGGGGGCTGCAGAGAGATGTTACTTACCTTCCTGCAGCTCCTGTCAGCTCTCTCCTCCTCTGCCGGTCCGTTCAGCTCTGTCAGCTCACAGTGTAAATCTCACGGGAGATTTACACTGGGAGCTGACCGAGGTGCTGAACGGACCGGCAGAGGAGGAGAGAGCTGACAGGAGCTGCAGGAAGGTAAGTAACATCTCTCTGCAGCCCCCACAGCCCCCTCCTACACAGTGCCCATCCACTGGACCACCAGGGAAGGAGAGCCCCCCTCCCTGGCCAGCTAGCAAGCAGGGAGGGGGGACAAAAAAAATGTATGTATATCAATAATAATAAAAATAATAAAAATAATAAAATAAAAATAATAATTAAATAATAATAATAATAAAATAAAAAAATAATAATAATAAAACAATGTAATGAATCAAAAAAAATATTAAAATAATAATTAAAAAATAAAAATGCCCACCCCCCACCAAGGCTCTGCATCACACTCTGCATTACACACACACATACACACACTGCATTCATGCACACACACACTGCATTCATGCACACACACACTGCATTCATACACACACACTGTATTCATACACACACTGCACTCATACACACACACAGCATTCATACACACACACTGCATTCATACACACACACTGCATTCATACACACACACTGCACTCATACACACACATACACTGCACTCATACACACACACACACTGCATTCATACACACACACACACTGCATTCATACACACACACTGCATTCATACACACACACACTGCACTCATACACACAGCATTCTCATACACACACACTGCATTCTCATACACACACACTGCACTCATACACACACACTGCACTCATACACAGCATTCTCATACACACACACTGCACTCATACACACAGCATTCTCATACACACACACTGCACTCATACACACACACAGCATTCATACACACACACTGCATTCATATACACACACACTGCATTCATATACACACAGCATTCTCATACACACACACACACACTGCACTCATACACACAGCATTCATACACACACACTGAACTCATACACACACACTGCACTCATACACAGCACTCTCATACACACACACTGCACTCATACACACAGCATTCTCATACACACACACTGCACTCATACACACACACAGCATTCATACACACACACAGCATTCATACACACACACAGCATTCTCATACACACACACTGCATTCATATACACACACACTGCACTCATACACACAGCATTCTCATACACACACACACTGCACTCATACACACAGCATTCATACACACACACTGAACTCATACACACACACTGCACTCATACACAGCATTCTCATACACACACACTGCACTCATACACACAGCATTCTCATACACACACACTGCATTCATATACACACACTGCATTCATATACACACTGCACTCATATACACACTGCACTCATACACACACTGCATTCTCATACACACACTGCATTCATTATTTACACACACTGTAAATAAATATTCAATTAATATAATTTTTTAAGGATCTAATTTTATTTAGAAATTTACTAGTAGCTGCTGCATTTCCCACCATAGTCTTATACTCGAGTCAATAAGTTTTCCCAGTTTTTTGGGGTAAAATTAGGGGCCTCGGCTTATATTCGGGTCGGCTTATACTCGAGTATATACGGTACTTATTACAATGTACTTGCGGTTAAAAATATATAGGGAAAACCTCTAGACCCCTAAAGACAAGGATATATGAGCATGTCAGAAATATAAAAAAAAATGCTTTTACAAATCACAATGTGTCCAACCATTTTTTTTAGTTAAACATAAGTCAAAATCTGAAGAAATAGAACTTACAGCAATCCAACAAGTTCAAAATTATTGGAGAGGGGCTAATACTGCTTTTAATTTAAGTAACAAAGAATCTAGTTGGATTTTTGAACTTCAGACACTATGCTCTTATTATTTGAATTTTCTTATTATTTGAATTTTCCATCAAACCAAATTTTATGTTTTTACTTAATATTTTGTATTTTATATGTATAATCAATTGAATGTATTTTTTAATCTTTATTTCTTATTGATGATTATTGTATTTTTTTTACCTATTTTGTTTGGACTAATACCAAATTATCCTATTTGCCCTTATGTTTTCCCTTCTCTAATATGGCTTCTGTATGGACTTGGCCTCATTATGGAACTTCCTTGGCTTGCTCCGCCTCCCCTGATGATTTATCAATATGAGATAATATGTCCCTGCATGGCCGCCGTAAATGGCGCCGGTGTGATGAAACCGTAAGTGAAGATTTCCGGGAATGGCGAAAACGGAAATGACGAATGGGAACGAGCCGCAATGCGCGGCCATGTTGAGAAGGACAAGAACAATACATACAGACCAGAAGATGCAAGTGGACATATTGGAGGAGGCAGAAATACAAGAAAAAAAAAAAAACGGATGTAAGAGGGAGGGATTATTGTTAATACACCTGTATTCGTTTTTTAATTGTTTGCTATATATAAATGATGATTGATGCAGTTATAACTACACATGCACCTGAGGAAGACCCATTGCATTGGGTCGAAACGCGTTGTGCTTTTTATTGCTTTTTATTTTGTATAAATAAAAGTATTTAATATATATTCATCTGGCTACCTGGTTCTTGATCCATTCTACAGAGGACTGCAAACACCTTCTGAGGGGACCGAGCACAGACATATCCACATCTAATTGATGTATTAAGCCTTCATAGTTTAGAGCAAACTTAGAAATGCTCTAAATATTGTGAGTTTTCCTAAGTCTATCATTTTTAACATTTGGTGTCTATATGTATCTACCCTATGTTGGTTTTCTGTATTTACAGAGCCTAGGGATTACCTACATAACCCTGGAGTTATATCAAAATTGCGCAATCACCTTTTCTCTCGTTTTGCTATTTACACCCCTTGCAAACATATTTACTTATCGACATATATGCGCACACTCAGCATACACAAAAATGAACATACACACAGACACACACTCAAACATACACACACTTGTACATACATACACTCACACACCCACATATACATATACACAAAGAAAATCAAACTTTCACTAAGTGATGATTCTCTCTCTACCACTGTTGCTCACTGCTGTCATAAGGTGAGAAGGGATAAAAATCTAAACTTCTGCCCATGTTCTCTAGAAATGGGACAGAAGAAGATCTGTGCGCCAGGCTGCAAAACTTGCCCCCTCTCTAAGCATATCGAAATATAAAGAGGCAGCAGGTACCGGGTTATAAACTCACATCCCAACACCCACTACCTGTCTAAATTTACCGAATGTAACATTCTGTATTGTAACATTCTGCTGCAAAGGCTCAGTCTTTGTGTGGGATCCATAACTACTCCCAGTACTCCATTAGAACACCCCGTGAGCGGAAACCTTTGTTGCCACTTACATTTTAACCCTTTGAACCCTGGACGATTGAGGAATGAAAGTAAGAGGTGATCAATGAAGCAAAATATCAAAACAGTTGTTATGTTTAAACTGCAAAGAGAAAAAAGAAGCTATAATTAACAAATAATTTCCTACTGATTTTAATTTCCGACTAACTGGAAGCCTAAAACCACAAACACTGTTATCAATAACAGACAGACATTGTTAGAGCTGTATCATTCTGCAACTGCTCAAACTTTCACAACTAATGTTATATTCCAGTTTTTACAGCAAAAGCTTTCTTTGTTAGATAAAAAAAAAAATTAAAAGCTTGAGGTGAAAGATAAAAAAGGAAAGATAAAAAAGGAACGTGTTAAAACTGACAGCAGATCACCTTGCACAATATGAAAGACAAGACAAGGAACTGACAGAAAGACGTGTCCAGATGAACTCTCACCATGGATCCCGATCATTAGATCTTAGTTTTTGGCCAAAAGCTAAAAAGAACACATTCTATGCTCCCAGCAACACAGCATTAAAGGAACACAGCTGGGTTTATCATTTTTTAAATTAGCAGGTATGGTTCAAGTTTCTTATCAATCTAACAAGCTCTAGACTTTAGAAGGCCCACACTAACACCCATAGTGAAAAATAAATAGGGGTTGCGTTGTGTGTGTGTGTGTATAAGACACTCTAGTTAAATTGAAGGGTGGGCTTGTAGTGCTAGATACAGAGCTAGTCTCTGTATTCATCATTCAGAGGCTTGCAGTGTTGCGGCTCCCTGTGCCGCCGCATACAGTTTCCGACTGTAGTTATGGCATCATTTGCAAACTAAATATATTTGCAATACACAAATTAATTTGCTAATTGTTAATATACGAGTGTGGTGTCTGGTTTTGTAGCCTGGCAATTGTGTATACATAATTGCAGGCGTGAAGGTGTTATTGGAAAAGAAAATTAACATTTTAGTTTGTCAAATAAGCTTTTATAAAACCATTAACCAAATAATAAAGTTACAGATAAGAAAACAATGTCATTAATATTTGAATCATATTTTCTATTTAAATATTTTCATGAATGGTTGCAGGTGAGTGAGACAGTGTGAGAGAGGGAGAGTATGACAGGATTGGGGGGTTAATGAGATAGGGTAAGTGTGGCAGAGCGAGGGAATGTGAGTGTGTTATGGTTGGAGGTAATGAGACTGACAGGAGGGGTAATGTAAGTGTGGCTGGCAGAAGGAGGTGACAGTATGTGTGGTGGAGTAACAGTGTGTGGGAAGGGTGACAGTGTGTGGGTGGAGTGACATAGTGTGGGGGTGACAATGTGGTGGGATGGTGACAGTGTGAGGGGATGGCAATGTGAATGTGGGAGAGACAGTCTGTTGGAATGATGACAATGTGACCTAGTAACAGTGGAGGGGTGGTCACAGAGTGAGTGGGTGTCAGTGTGTGAGGAGGCTGTGTTTTATTGAGCACACTGAAATACATTTAAAAAAAAAAAAAAATCCCTGGTGATCAAGTGGTCTCCCTCCCTGGTTGTGCAGTAGCCTTGCTATCCAGTCTGCACCTCCACCAGGTGAGGTAGAGGTCTTGCAAGATCCACCATTTGAAATTTCAGAGCAATGCCATGTTAACCTATACCAATGCTCTGATTGGCTGAGCTCACGACAACTCTTCCACGTGGTTTGCAGTTATGCACCCAGCTTCTTCCTTTCTATATCCGGATTTTGGTGGCAATAATTTCCGATGTGTCACGTCCTTTAGAACGCGTCATGTCATTTCTGGCCGTGCGGTATACTCTGAGCATAAATGTAAAACCATAAAGGTAATGGAAACACAAAGTTCCCACTTACACGGGTGGAAGACAGGTCGCCAGGCATAGGAACTCCAAATCCAGTAATAAAACAACAACAAAAAATTTAAATAACGCCACTACAAGCACTCAATGTCCACAGGAGGTTTAATCAGCAGAAAACAACAAGTAACAAACAGAGGGAAAGGCCAACCTAAACACCTAATGCGTTTCAGACCTTCAGGAAGACATAGGACAAATTTACCCCAGATGTTTACGGCTGTCCCTTAATGATGGTAAAGCCAATGCTTTTTCTTAAAACATAGAAGCACGGGGCTGGAAACCAAAATATGACTTCATGGCTTTATAGTGGGAAAGTCTACAATAAGTTATGTTTTAATTTGTCCTCCTCCTCCTTTGTTTAAAACATGCATGTAAAGAAGACAATAAGGCAATGAGTAACGAGGAGTACATTTTTGGTTTTGTTTGCCTGTGATTCACGTAAATGGATGGGTTACTTGGAAAGGCTCCTACATTTTTAGACAGATAGGCAAGCCTCCGTAGCACCAGCCAGCAGTTAAATTAATCACATTGCGCTAGTGACAACGGTAATTGCATCTCTGATCTTCTAATTTGCAAGACAAACTTCCTTGCAAATACTTTCTAAATGCATATCTACGCAAGCAATCTTGTTCATTTTAGTTTTTATTTTATATCGGAAAAAACAAATATATATTGGTCAACGCAAACAGTACTCCGATAGAAGCTTCAAACTATGAAAGCGTTTTAATTTGATGTTATTTCTGTTTTTTTCTTGTGTTTAAGATGTGAATCATGCAGCTGTTAACACGTGTTATTTTAAGAGTCCAGTGCTGTCATCTTCTAAACATTGCGACTGGCCTTTACCTAATAGATTAATAGCATTTTCTCACTTGCACACAATCAGCTAGTGTCAAGTTCCAGCACTAACGTATACACAAAGCCTAAAATATATCCACAGATCTGCCGTCTGCGACACCTTTATCACACAGTCGGTGGAGTTTAATCATTTCCTTCAAAGTTAGCCTTACTGTAGGAAAAAAAAACAAAAAAACTTTGTAATGTTCCTTTCCTAAAATAAGAGGAAGATTTAAAGTATATCATAAATACGCAGTACACACCATCCACAGCAAATAAATATAAGGAAAAGCCAACCTGGACAATCTAAGTACTGGCAACGCAAGGTCAAAAACATGCCTTAATGTTGCTTATATATAATATAGTGGAATGATGTGAACACAAATATATGATAGCTTATCCACAAATGTCTGCAAATCACAATGCTCCTGTTCTAGTGGCTATTTACAAAGAATGTGGAACTGACGCACAGAGTGCGGAGATACGTCTTCAGATTTCCCATGTATGGCCGATATTAATAGGTTAATAATAAGATGTTTCTCGGATTCTGGTTTCCTTTTGCAAAATTAAGTCACTTGTCAATTCACCATAACTCTGTACATGGTGACAGTTTACTAAGATCTGAAATGCTATTTTATAGAATATATATATATAAAATAAGACGCAGCTGAGGTGGTTGATGCATCATGTTTACATAAACTAAGTGATTGTGTGTATGAACGAATAACTGAATGTATCATTCATTAGATTATTGCATCTGCTGCTTGCATTTTAAGATCTTCATTGATGTTCATTATAATAGTCTAGCACAGGGGTTAGCAACCTTCGGCACTCCAGATGTTGTGGACTTCATCTCCCATAATGCTCTTACAGCCTTAATGCTGGCAAAGCATCATGGGAGATGTAGTCCTCAACATCGGGAGTGGCAAAGGTTTATCTACTCTAGCGCCTCATTTGCGGATAATTTCAATAAAACTACAAGCAATTGCGCATTTTGAAAAATTTAAATCTTTTAATTTTTATTAATGGATTTTCATTTATACTCCACTTAATTCCGCAATTAAAGGGACACTCTGTATCCTTAACGAACTTTAGCTTGCTAAAATGCTTCATGCTAGAAATTGACACTTTCATAAATTAAAAATGTTAACCCCCTCACTCCCCTCCCACCATCCTCACACACACAGTGGCTGTCAATCAGAAATTCTGTCCTGTTACTTCCTGGTGTGTTTAGTTCAGTGGAGCTAAACTCAAGAGGCAGCAATTGCCCAGAACTCCTGCCTTGCAAAGACTTTTCATTGAGCTGCATTGGGAAGTCTGTGATCGGACAGCCACAGAAAGTCTGGGCTGAGAACGAATGGGAGCAAGTTGTAGCAACTGCTTCCAAATACCACTCGGTAATCTAGAATACAGTGAACTGCATGAGAAAAAAGTTGCAATTATAAAATGAAAGTTTACTTTTTTGACCTGCATTGTGTCTACAAATAAGCCTACGTATTGCTCTCTCTGCTGTTTTATTCCACTTGCTCTCTCTCTATTAATCGTTCAGATAATGTTTCTTGCTAACTAATCTGAGTCCAAGATGTTCGCTGTCTCGTTGAGCAAATTGAGTTCCGTTATTTGCAAGTTTCATTATTTGACATGAAATCGGGCTTGCTCGGAGACTTAAATCTAATATTGAGTGAAATGATTCATATTATTTCTTTGTCTGTTCAGAAATTTATCTGGCAGGAATATGATGCCATACTGAATCCCATCTGGTTATCACAATCTTGTCACATCATGTTGAAAATGTATCTCAAACAAGCACAGGGACCACATCTGGGAATGCCCTATCCCATGTGTGAGGGTCACACGAAGGCCATCTCAATCGCAGGGCAAGTCACAGAGGAGGTTATCACTGGGTACTTTTTAGAAGTCAACGAGATCCGAGGCTCGGGGGAAGACAGCTAACTTTCCACAAATGGAGGGATCTCTTAACTAATGTATGGAAAAAAATGTCTCCTTCTGGGCTAGGAGCCAGTGCTAGTTGGATTTTAATGGTCCTTGCCCTGACATGCCATGTGTCTTATTATGTCAGTTGTGACATATATAAAAATGATTGATGATGACCGCATTAGTGATTGGTCAGTAACAGCGGTTGATATAATGAGTCATGGCTAATCCAAGCAGTGTATAATGATCTAAGTAGGGATTTGATATTTTGGGAAACTGAAACTTATATTGAAATTAATTGTGTACGTGATTACCAAAAAAGGTGCGTTATGCTATGAATCTCCATTTCACACAGGGAGTTAATCACAATTCAAAAACATAATTTTGTATCCTCAACACATCCCAGCATTGCCTTTAATTTTAACTTTTTGTGTATTAGAATAAATTAAAACACATTTTTTTGAAGGGGAACTGTCCCTTCACAGTATTTGCAATATGTTTACCTATCCCCTGTGTATAACAAATAAGTGTTTGCTAGGTCTGAAAGATAAAATTCAATGTAGAAATTCACACCTGTGCATGGAGTGCATCCACCTTGGCTCCCTGTCAATCATTGTTATAAGCTCTGTCTTGTCTTGTGCACTTGTCAGTCAGCTCAGAAAGAACAAAGAAAGATTAGGACAAATAGAAACAGTGTTTCTGTCTCTTCTTCTCCAATGCAATTTTTCGTTACGCATTGACTGGGACATTTTTTATTTACCGGTGTAATTTCCCAAAAAGTGATGGGTCCCCTTTAAGCCACCAGAACACTATAAGATAAAAGTACATAAATGTCATTAAAGGGACACTATGGGCATTCAGATCACATGATCTGAGAGAAACTGCAATGTTTACATAGCGGTGTTAAGACAGCCTCTAGTCTCCCAGACAGTCACTAGAGGAGCTTCCTGAGTTTAACTTAGTAAAATGACTCTTTGCATGAGGATGTCCAGTGTGTGCAAAACCCAATAAAAAGGATTAATTCAATGCTTTCCTATAGGGAAGGCCTAACCCAAAGAAAAGGCGTAGAGGGAGCCATGGACTTCGGCATTGGAATAAGGTAAATGTTTTAAGGATTTTTATCCCTTTAGTAGGGGGGAGGGGCAAGGGGACTCTGTGTTGTTAGGAATACAACTACTCCCTCCCCCCGACCCCTAAGGTAAAAGCTCATGGTGATGTTAAACTGTAAGCGTAATTTTATTAGGATCATACCTGAGCAAGATACCGTAACCGGACATGTTATATATCTAACAAAACAGGAGCCCAATTGGAAGTCTCTTCTGTAACACCGTTTACTCAAATACCTAATTGTTATCAGAATGTTTTATTATCATAAACCATGCTTAGCAGCACACACCCATGCATCTTGTAACAGAAGGTTTTCCAATGACTGTCAAGCTTAAAATATGAATGTAACTATAGTTGATCCTATGATACTTTGTTTTAAAGGTGACCAAAGCTGGTCCGGAAGATATACATATGTTTATGTAGTTTGTTACTTAATAATACTCATATGTTAATAATTTTGATGTAGATTCTATAACATACATATGTTTATACAAACTGTTTTTCAAATGAGGATATTTCCTCAATGTTTGTTACCTTTTACCGATTCCTTTGTTTTTTTTTTAAATCAACAAAAATTATATATTGAGGGGAAAAAAAAGGAATACAGCTTTGTATTCCTGACACTAAAGTGTTCCTTTAAATACGTTTTCAATGTGATAGTTAATTTCTAATGTTTTGTTTTGTTTTAACCTTGTTTTTCTTTATCTTCAAAGTGTCCATCAACACAATGCAATGGGGGTAATAAACACTTTGAAAGAGATAGACATGCTGAGCTATACCTACAAAAAAGTTTCTAAACTCGCTACACAGAATCTTTAGAATAATTCTTTATTTCTTGAATTATTAGTCTACCTTAATTATCATTTCCCTACAAGTTGCAGTATGTAGTGGACCTATTACCTATGGGGATTTGGAGATTTTTTTTAAAATATAATCCATGAACTTCTTGATAATTTCGATGGGAGTGAGATATCTCAGTTGGTTTAAGCACCACTGAAAAACAACCCTAACATTAATACCATAACATTAATAATTTAAACAATCAGAATATGTGCGCTGTTAGACTAAGTTCCCCTGGGGAGGGATCTTCATCAAAACAAAGTAATTGTTATGATGATGATGAAACATCTATTTTTATAACCTGTTTTAATGTGCTCATTTGTATGTGACCGTGATTGGTACAGCTTTCAATATTTTCCAGACTCTCTCATTATTTTTTGTACATTTGATTTTTTTTTTCAGGTAGGAAGAGTTAGCAAAGCAATATCTCACTGTAACCAAGTCCGATACTAATTATAAGGGACTTAGAGAAGATAGAACACGGATGATTAAAATGATCATTAAAATTAAATTACTAGGAAAAAAAAGTATAGTTCGACACAAGACAATACGTTACAGTTCAAACAATCCTGGGCTTATTGCCGTCTCGCTGCTTTCTGACACGGTGCAAAATGGATTCTTTTAAACTTCTGTGTGTGCTTTGTGAAATACAGAAGGGGCTTCGACAAAGTTCCAACTTAAAGTGAATGTTACACTTTAATAAATAACCCCGAACGAGTTGTGGGGTAATAACAATCCATTTGCATATTCTAGGACAGGGGTGCCCAAAGGTAGATCCCCAGATGTTGTAGAACTGCAACTCCCATGATGCTTTGCATGCCCTCGGAATGCCTTTATAATGGCAAAGCATCAATGAAGCTGTAGTTTCAAAGCGTCTGAGGCTCTACCTTTTGGGCACCCCTGTTCTAGGCTAAGACAGATAATTTAAAAATTTTCATTTTTCTTGCTGGATTTTTGAAGTTAACGGGGAGCTATCACTCATCATGATTTTTAAGCCCCAGGAGGAGGGGCGAAACGCGTCATGGGACCACGGGATCAGGAACACGGAAGTGATTACAGCTTGTATACCAGCAAGAATAACTATAACCAGGAGGAGGAAGACGGCGGTTACTGCTTCACTGCACTTCACTCTCCACCGGTTGGTGAGCAGACAGTGGACTTTTCATTTGTTTTGCTGCTAGGCTTTTTTACCATACCAATAAAGTTTTTTTAACTGTTACCCTGGTCACCAGAGCATCTACTGGATCCCACGTACTCTAGGGACTGATCCTCCCTGGGTGTTACAGCTTTGAATGGGGCTATTACCTCTCCAAATTTGTGAGTTCTATTCTTTCAGAGGTTCAAAGTCTTTTATATGATTTTAATAACTTTATTGCACTAGGAGTGCTTCTTTTTGTCCCCCTTTTGTCTCCTGTTTTCAGAAACCATCAGTGCATTCTTACAGGTTACAAGTATATGCACATGTGTGTTTGTTATATGTGTTTTGTATGTGGGATAACACCAGTTCCACTTTGTATGTACTTTAAAAGCACTTTACGATATATAAGAACACTTGAGGTGTTTTTTTCTTTTTTTCTTTCTGCGCACCAGCACTTTTTTTTTTTTATATTCTTTATTTTTGCAGTGCATTTGAGTTAACAACGTACATGGGGTACCCCAACGGCAATCCTCATGCTTTTTCTTTATAAACATTTGTAACAATAAGGGGTATGTTGATGCATGCACAATTTTATAAGAAATAAGCAGTTTGGTAGGAATATTCACGCTTTGGTATCTCTTAATGCACAATTTTATAAGCAATAAGCAGTTTGGTAGGAATATTCACGCTTTGGTATCTCTTAGCTGTTAAGCAGAAGTATAGCATTTGTGAATCAAGTAAGATAATCAACGCTTGGATGGGACTGCTGGAGTCTAAAATAAATGTGAGGTGACATGCTAGCCCATTCACTCCTGCATTTGCTAAAGCGGGTACTGTGCATTTACATGTTATATATACGCAGGAGTGTGTTGTGGTATTGGATTGACTCTGCAAGGTTAACAAGGGTTTCCAGGCTATAGGGTTGGTCTAATGTCTGAGAATCAATTCGCAAGTTACCCTCAAGTTAGACTGCACTACTGTACTGTGTGGTTTGCACATGTTTACAGTGGACCAGGTAAATACTAATATTGACAACATGTTAGTGAGTAGGAACTTAAAATAAGGCAATGTGGACTATCAGGTTTCGTCAGCGGGGATGTTTAAGCTGAAAGGTTAGCCGCCTTATGCCTAGCTGTCCCTGCCCTATTGCGCACTACCCTGACAGTTTGTATATTGGGTGGCTCATTCGATGCCCACTGCTGGTAAGCTACCACCCAAGAGCACCAAGGTCTCAAAGTCCCAAAGTCCTTTACACCGCTGCATCATGGCTGCCGTCAGGCAGCAAGGTTCTTGTCTCAGACCATTTCCCCTGGGTCTATTCCGTGCCTGTAGTGGGCGCTGTAGCACGTGTCTCTTCTGCCAGGTTGATTTGGGAGCGTGGGGTCGGTCTATTCCTGACCAGCGTGTGGTAGAGCCGCAATGAGGCTGGTGAGTGGGTCTGCGTTGGCGCCATGCCCAGTGAGTGTGGGTGTTGGGCTGCTGCGCGGGCGCTGGTTTGCTTGCGGGCAGGTGAGTAGGTGGTCGCTTTGCAAAGGTGGGAGGCTGTAATGGGGCTTGTAGGCATAAGTAGGGTGTTGTGCCAGGTACCGCTTTCGGGTGAAGTGTAGCTTGAGCAGGCCCTCCGAGTGCAGCAGTGAGTCTGCGTTAGGAGGCTAGTTCAGTGGAGTCCCGCATTTCTTGCTCCCCGTTTATTCTCTGCTGAGCTTTGGTTGTATGTACCTGGATCTGCACGTTATTGTCAGCCGGCCATGCTCTGGGGCAGGTTGTCATGATGGTCGGTTGGTGTTGGGTGGTCTCTCATGCGTTCGGCTTGTTCGTGCTTGCTGGTCGTGCACATGGTTGACGTGCGGCGGCCATCTTGAGGGGCCCTGCCCTGTAAGCCTTCTGCGGTAGGCCGGTTATTTGGGCCCAGGTTAGCATATCTGTGGCAGCCCATGGAGACCGGCATAACCCCCCGGTCCAGAGTGGGGGGGGAGGCGAGACGCCGGCCAGAGACCCGGGAGAGCGTCCATCCCTGCCCGGCTCAAGCTCCAGCGAGCTTCGGGCCTCGTCGGGTTACTTTGGATGCCAGTCAAGGTTGTGAGAGGTATCCCCGTGTGCCCCATTAGCTGGAGATCCCAGTGGGCACCAGTATGGAACTGTAGTTGCCTTTTGCTCCTAGTTGGCTCCGATTCTTCAGGCCCTGAAGCGGGAGCTCAGACAGAGCACGTCTGAACCCGCCGGCGGTCAGGCCCCGCCCCCCCACACCAGCACTTTTTGTTATCTATTTTTAATATGTTTACTGTTTATTATTTCACATATAGAGCAAATATGTTTTTTTTTTAAGTCTGAAAAAAATAAACTTAGAAACCACACTTGTGTCATTGAACTGGGAGCCCCATCTTGGTTCCATGACAATCAGTGTCATGCATATCACCATTTTCTACCCTTTTCAACATAGCTATGGGAAGAGAAGAAGCAAAAAACTATTTTCTAGGTAGTGAAAAAGAGGGTAGTAATACGTGCTCTCTATCTGATCTAATAGCAGCTATTCACCAACAAGGAGTTTCCTTAACCTTGTGTGGAGTGAATTAGAATAGATCAAACAGATAGGGGAACAGCGCTACGAATATATATAAAACCCAGTCCTTACTTATATATAGTTCACCTTTTTAATATATAGTTTTATATAGTTTTTATATTATATTTTCTGTATTTACAAACATAGATCTCTTTTACAATCCAGTCATATATTGTACCTCAAACTCTCACCATCCAACTGCTGTTCCGGGTCCACATATATCCCTAGGTGGGAATTGCTCCACCTAAGCTCCACACACTAGAGCAGGTCATTGCTCTAGTTTATGTAAGTAGGTCTAATTTTTCTTACTCACCATTCATTTATATACTGTATCATTGGTATCTATACTTATCTTTTGCATGTGATGAACCTCATCCTTTTAAGAACTACACAGTGTTGATAACTACAAAGAAATCCATAGGCGGGTATTATTCCATCCAGGCTCCATAAATAGAGCTTGTAAAGCTCTAAAACGTGTGAGTGTTCCTTTGGCACCTAAATACTATATTTGCACTATTGTATTTGCATATTGCACTGTTATTGTATTTCCTTCTTAAGACACACAACTGTGAAATCTACCTCCATCCTTTGTAAGTATGTATTTATATTCTTAGCGATGTTCACCTATCTGTTTGATTTATTCTAAAAAAAAAAAATGTTGTACTCCTCTGGATTTGCATTGTGTGCCTTGGTTGTGCCTTAAACAAAACAGATTGTGATGTTACTTATTGAATCATTAATACACATTGTAAAAGAAAACTGAGACTCACATTAAAAAGTTGACCAAATTTATAAGCGAATTTCAATGTTTTATTCAATTGAATAATTTTTAGAAAAGTGGCAGTTCTGCCTTAATTTTTTCACGTGAGCTGCCTCTTTGCCATTAACGTTCATCAGACCAGTTATGTGATGTCTACTAAATACACTGGACGAATCTAGGTAAGACATAAACCATTCATCTCTTACTTTGTAATGTCTGAACATTCTATAGGAATATACGAACTGGAAGACCTGATTGGAATGCCAGCTATGGGTTAAGTTTGTTTACAAAAGGCAGTCAAGCAAGGCTCTTCTAACTCTTGGGAGGAGCAGGTCTAGAAAGATGGAGAAATAACTATACTCAGATGCTGTTCTGGGATTTGTCCCTTGAGCAATAATTAAAGACATATTCCTGGTCTGCCATAGGGATCCTATGTTCTGCCTGACCTGTCTGCTGTTTAATTAATCGTATTCACGCTGTGATAATCTGCTACCATTGTGGTTTGTTTTGCAAGTCTGAGGGGGGTATACGGTATTGTAGAAGTTTTAAATAAAAGACATAATTACTAGTGTTGTTATTAAAAGCGAACAAGTGGCGCTGAATGTGGCCTGCTGGGAAACGCGCGCACAGTTTGCCCACCTGACCCTAATTAAGGTTAGAAAAAGTACAAACAGAATAAAACATGACTGGCATAAATGAGCAAAAGAGATACAGCACTTATTTTAATTAGACATTTTACAAACAAATTATCGCAAATATAAACAGCAATAGATGTTTATTCCTTCAAATCCTTTATTTACCTAAACTTCCAGTAGTTTTGGTGTGGGAATGTTGGGAACAGGATTGGCCTTGTACAACGTGCAAAATGGGGGGATAAATGGGTTAGGGGTATAATGAGAGAGACGTAGGAGGGATATAAGATTAGTGTTTTCTTTTTTTTTTTATTTAAGGGCAAATCTGTCTTTAGGTAAAAAGGTATTTATAGAAATTTTAGTTTTTTGAAGGTGTTCACATTGCGATAACATCAGTAGCCATCGCTGGACAAAGCTGTGTGATCTTTGGTCAGGTAAGTATGGGCTCTCAATACATGATTACCCAAATGGCAGTGCTCAGGGAGTGGATCCTGTGGGATCTCACACAGGGTTATTCACCGAAGTGAGAATTTAAGGTGAGTGGTCAAAGTGAATTTAAAATTTAAGGTCAAAATAGCTGAATTGGAAAAATTATCTAACTTGGCTATGATTTTAGCACAGTTACTGTGACCTTGAATTCACTTTTAATTCACCTTTAATTTTCCATTTTGTAAATAACTCTGACAGTTTCTTTAAATCCCTCCTTCTGGTTCATAGAAGAATTTAGAAGCAACACAGAAATGAGGGGACAATCCTAGTGCCAACAGTCCCGAGTGTCTCCAAATGCCTCAAATTACAAGAAGCAGACCAAGTGCAGAATTTGATGAAATTTAAGGCAGTTTTATTGAAACACATAGTGCAATGCTTCAGATAACAAAAAAAGATACTTGCGTGAGCCTCTTCTTTACGAGGTAAAAAAAATGTGAAACCCAGTTACATCATTGTCCCTCCAGAAGTTTAATAATTTTAATTTGCTTTTTTTTTTTTTTTTTTTTTTTTATGTTATCGCAGTAATGCGTAAAAGGAAGTCCACTCCAGTCCGGCATACTCTTTTAAGATATCTAAAAAGGTAAAAGAAGTAAATGATACATTCTGTAACAACACAATGATTCTGTAATTACAGAGGGGTTTACACAAACTGAGAGAAATGTGTGTAAGGAAAAGGGAAGAATTGAAAATGTATGTAAATAGCGGGACACATAGATTGTGAGAAAGGTGAAAATACATAATACATAAAAAAGAAAAGGGAGAGCAATATAGAGAGGTAAAGCCTCTTTCATGGGATATCTTCTTCATCCTTGTTACCGGATGATCTCATAAGACAAATGGGATAACACTTGTGCCATTATTTGAAACTTGGACCCCAATGATCGTTGGAACATTAAGCCAGTGCGTAGGAAAGATAAAGGGGTCAGCTATTTACAGGTCTGCAATCAGTACTACTGAATCCTGTGATTACTTTCTACTACCAAAGATAAAATCAATAAACTCTTTAAGGTCTGAAGGCTTGAAAACATGAAGCCATCTGCAGGAAATGAAAGAGACAAAAGAACCGCACGTTTCTTGACTTCTGGTTCCAGTTCTGCACACAACTTAGTGTTTTGATATTGTGAAGTCCACAGAATGGTGCTCAAGAGTTAAATATAGGTTCTTATATTCGGCAGTTACGATATGTGATCCAGTTCTTGTCCTGATTTAGAACAGAATAATGGGTCGCCCTGAGACGCACATCATATAGGCTTCAGCCACTAAAAAATGATTTGAGTCGGTCAAGGGAATTCTCTAACATTGCTGTGAGATGGAATGAGGAAAGGATTTGTTCAGTTGGAATCTCAGTGCCGTTTATAATAACCACGGACATGGGTGACCTTGAGAAGCACCATATTTCATCTGCAGCCAACGTTAATAACAATCCAGCAAAGGCAGCTTATTATCTGCATGATCACAGTGTACATGATAAGATCCGTTTTTCAGCCTTGGGGTTGAAAGCAGCATGGAATGCACTTCTGAATACAGTTCTAAATTCACTGGTCTAGAACAGGGGTGACCAAAAGGTAAAACTATATATCCCATCGTGCTTTACCATCCTTAACTAGTAGTTGCAGGTCTTCCACAGTAAGGTCAATGTTCTAGTCAGCCCATTACCAAACATTCCTTGGGTGCGGGTATTGGCAGGTGTCTGTAGAATGTAGAGGCCAATCAAAGAGTTCTCTAAATAATGTGCTACTAAATGCTAAGGAACAACAATAATATTTTAATAATAATTTCCCCTTGGCTACAGGTGTTTGTCAAACCATGTGTAAAGACAATAATCGATCAGGATTCAGGGAGTGTATCTCATATGGAAAAATCAATTGTTTGCTACGTTAGTTAAATTATCCAACTCATTATAAAACAGGAGATTTTTACTAGTGGCCAGCTTCATTTTAACGTTTTAAGGGCTACAGGGGGTTTCATTTCATTCTACCCCAAGGATAGTGTATTTGAACAAAGGTTAGTGACTTGTGGCTCCAGGGCCGGACTGGCCCACCGGGATACCGGGAAATTTCCCGGTGGGCCGCGGCACCTGGAGGGCTGAAGAGAGAGAGGGAGCTCTGCTCCCTATATTTTAATAAAATCGCGGCCGCCGGCCGCATGTCGGTGCCGCCTGGTGGCCGGTCCGGTGGCACACTGAGAGGTGATTACTCACCTTGAGGCCGGCGGCCTCATCTCCTGTGCTCACAGCTGTCAGTATCAGTGAGTGTGCCGGGCGGCCGCCTAACCGGTCCGGTGGCACACTCACTGATAATGACAGCAGCATAGCTGTCAGCACAGGAGGACTGAGGGAGGGGGCGGAGCGAACTACCAAGCTCCCTCGTGGTTCCCATAATTCCCAGCATCTACACATCATAGAGTAGGGATTAATCTATGATGTGTAGATGCTGGGAATTATGGGAGCCGCGAGGGAGCTTGGTAGTTAGCTCCGCCCCCTCCCTCAGTCCTCCTGTAAAAAGGTCAGAAGGTACGGGGAAGGGGAAGGGGGGGGGGGCAAATAATAGAGGGGAAGTGGGGAGACAAATAGAGGGGAATGGGGGGCAAATAGAGGGGAAGGGAGGGAGACAAATAGAGGGGATGGGGAAGACAAATAGAGGGGAAGGGGAAGAGACAAATAGAGAGGAAGGGGGGGCAAATAGAGGGGAAGGGGGGAGACAAATAGAGGGGAAGGGGGGGAAAATAGAGGGGAAGGGGGGAGACAAATAGAGGGGAAGGGGGGAGAGACAAATAGAGGGGAAGGGGGGGCAAATAGAGGGGAAGGGGGTAGACAAATAGAGGGGAAGGGGGGCAAATAGAGGGGAAGGGGGGGACAAATATAGGGGAAGGGGGGGCAAATAATAGAGGGGAAGGGAGGAGACAAATAGAGGGGAAGGGGGGACAAATAGAGGGGAAGGGGGGAGAGAAATAGAGGGGAATGGGGGGCAAATAGAGGGGAAGGGGGGAGACAAATAGAGGGGAAGGGAAGAGACAAATAGATGGGTAATAGAAACACAGGGGAAGGGGGGACACAGAGACTGAGGGGTAAAAGAGAGACAGTGGATGGGGGTAATAGAGAGACATAGGGGTTGGTGGGACAAAGAGAGGGGTATTAGAGAGACACAGGAGAAGGGGGGACACAGAGACAGATGGGGTAATAGAGAGACACAGGGGATGGGGGTACAAAGAGACAGATGGGTAAGAGAGAGACACAGGGAGGAGATGGGGAAGAGAGACACAGGGAGGAGATGGGGAAGAGAGACACACTGGAGGTTTGTTGGGGGGACAAAGAGACATACAGTAGGGAAGGGGAACAAAGTGACACAAGATTTGTGGGAGGCAACGCTGGGCTGGGGAAAAAGAGACAGAGAGTGGCTGGGAGAAGAGAAAGAGGCACACAGAGTCTGGAGTTAGAAAGAGACACGCAGATGAGATTTGGAAGGGGAGAAAGAGACAAAGTGGCTGGGGCTAAGAACAACACAAAAGGGGCTAGGGGAAAGAGAAATACGGAGGCTGGAGAAGGGTAAAAAGAAACACACAGGGACTGGGATGAAGTAAAAGATGCACAAGGGTTGCTGTAAGAGGAAAAAAAAGGACACAATTGGAGACAAGATACACTAAACAAGGTAAAGGTAATAGACGTAAATTGATGTGATCCTGACAGTAATACACACATATATATATATGCATGTATATTGATTTTCAATATTAATAATTGATTTTCAATTTTAAGTTATTTTTTCACCCTCTATATCAGCACACTATGCTGGTGCGACCCATTATTGGGCTGGTATAGAATTTTTTTCCAGGGCTGATTTTAGTTCCCAGTCCAGCCCTGCGTGGCTCCCTTTTTCAGACGTTTGTAAGCCCTATTCTCCATGACATGCAACTGGACTGAAGGATGTTCAACCATCAAGGATGCTAGGGTTAGACATCATGTGGTTGAAGCATATCGCAACTCAGAAGGGTTGTGTAATTGCCTACAAGCCATCAGAAAAAAAGTGACATAGGCATCCAATTGCAAGAGTTAAATGTTATTGATTCCTAGCAAGGAACTCAATGACTGTTTGCGACAAGGGATTTCACCTTTAAACCTCAGTTTGCAAGTTGTTAACAAAATGTGAAAGCCTGATTATGCTGGGCTGTGAGCTGGTAGGCTCTAAGGGAAGATTAGAAGACAGCTATTGCATTGTGGCACCTGGCATGTGTTTTCATAGGTCACGTCTTTTTGCATTAGACAGCAGAGCAGCCAGTTGAGATTGATGCCCACCAATTTGACATTATCAAGATATACAATTCATAAACAACAAATGATTTTTGTTCCAACTCTTGATTAGCAAGAGCCTTGGAAAACACATTTGCAATTGCTTTGCCTACAGGAAGAATCTTTCAGTTTTCATTCTCAAAGCAGGAAAATGTTAGTTTATTGGCCATTAAGACTTATCAAAATTATCATTATTTTTTTTATTTTAACCTAAAAGTGCAATTACTGATTTTTCGAGCCTCTTCCTAATTAAGCCCTAGTGATATTGCCATGCAGTGTTCGTTAGTGAGGTATACATGCTGAGTTGGTCATATATCCATTGGTTAGATAGCCACTATAGAGAGATAGAACCTATTTGTATATAATGCTTTTGTTATTAAACCCTTTGCTTGCCATAACAGAGGTGAGAAAGCACCACAAAACAAAGACATCTTTTTAACATTTTGCAGATTTTTAAATTTACTTATCTTATATTATAAGCTATTCTACCTGACTATGCAATGCTTCTTTGCATTCCATTAAATAATTAGTGCATTTAAAATAGCTGCACTGTAAGATGCTTGTAGGACAGAGTGTGGATGCAGTACTGTATGTAACCTTTGCTATTTGTGGTGGTGCTATAATTATGCACAATAAAAGAATTGCAATGAAGGAGTGTGCAGTGCAATCATGTTACTAGCTGGCAAGGTTGAACATGATAAAAGGAATTGCTTTTGAAGCTGAATGGAAGGAGAAGTAAAGACAAAATTGAAAGAAGATAGTATAACTGTTTCAGCAGGTATTCAATGACAGCACTTAGAATAAAGACACGGAGAACACACTCTTCACTACTTGTCCATATCTGCATCGGTTGTTGATAACGGAACAACCAATGCAGATGTGGACACGTAGATCCTGGTAAGGGGAGTTAATGCACGTATCCGACTTCAAGGGAAGAGCCTGATATGCTGACAGTATGCACACAGCGTAATGAAATGTAAAGGCTGCATGTGCAAGCAAATCAATATGTTTTCTCTGGCACTGAGCACTAAGGTAATCAATATCACTTTCTGGCATTCTGATCCATTCAATAAACAAAATATCTCCATTTTCAATGGAAAGTCTAGGGCAGGCTTCCCTAAACTCTGGCCCTCCATGTGTTGCTGAACTACAACTCCCATGATTCTATGAATGAAATAGATAGGCTGAGAATCATGGGAGTTGTAGTACAGCAACATCTGGAGGGCCGGAATTTGGGGAAGCCTGGTCTAGGGTCTTGGTCAAGAGAAGAAATGAGATGTATTTTCTGCATAGTTAAGTCAAGCAGAGTACGGGATTTGGGAGACAGCTTGGCATGTCGGTAAAACGGGTTGTTTTACAGAAAAATCTGTCTGAGGTTTTACTGAGGGACAACTAGACAACGTGTTGGTTTTCATTGGCTGGCGACAGTTAGATCTCTGATTTTCATTTAAAAGGAAGAATTATAAAATAAATTGTAGATATCATGTAAAAATGTCACTGTATCACTTTAAAGATAATAAAGCTTTGTAATACAGAATGCAGCCAAATTTAAAAATAAAATGTAATTCCTGTATTATAAGTCTTTAACGCCACAAGGTCAGGATAGAGGAGGATCCTAGCAATCTGTCTGACAAAACAGATATGTTTCCTACCAATACCCTTAATGTTGTATCTCTTGATGCACAAGCGGTGTAGAGAAACAGTCGGTAGCATGGTGAACCAAACGCTTGTGGGAGGATGTGATTGGAGGACGGGGCAGAGGCATGCCAGTTAAACACACAGAATCACACGAAACTTGACTTGGAAATTCCTTTCAATCCAAACTGCAATTTATCTGAATTTGGGCAATTCGGATGATCATACAAGTTCCTGAAATCTGAGCCGAAATGTAGCAGAATCATGAACAAAAATGAAACAAGTAATGGCCGAAAGTGTTCGTTTTGATTTGTGATTCTGAATTCTGCCTGTGGCATCAAAAATAGACTAAATTTTGTTGTTGTTTTTTTTTTTTTTTTATCCAGATCAAGTGATAAGTAAGCAATAGAGGGAAAAAAGGAATAGCAAAAAACAAAACAAAAAAAAAACTATATTTCTATATTATATATTTAATAATAAATATACATTATATAAATATATAAATGCTAATTTGTTTTACTGCTCTTAATTTTCCCTCTATATGTTTTAGGTTTGTGAACCAGGTGTGAGAAAATACTCCTATCAGTGTGCTACATAATATATACTATCCTATTTTTTTTTATGTACATATTTTGCAGTACACTAATTTGCCTATTTTTACACCCTTTTGGTTTGTCTGATTCATTTCCTGAATCAGTTTTTCATTACCAAAATTCTACCATGCTGGACCAACATATGGGCCAAAATATGTCTGTCCTGAATTTTTGTTTCTATTTGTGGAAAAATTATTCAGCCGAAACAAATGTTCTTGCTGTGCACAAGTCTACATGTAACATTCCAGTGATGTAAGGGGGGGGGGGGCATATCATTCTAATACGATATGAGAGTGCTCAGTTTTGCACTTGCAACTCGCTTTTGCGGGATTTCCTCCTTAGCAAATTGTCTACCTTTGTTTTCTTGTATTGCAGTTTATTCTGGACTTGGGAACAAGGGTTGTTAGTTACCATTCACAAAGAAAGAGGTAACATCTCTGACAATCAATGGATTAATAGTTTGATTAGGTTAGAGTAGATTACCTAGATAAAATAAACACATTTGCATTTAAATATTGCAAAATGAACCAACAATTAATCAACAAAGGATATCATTATACAGAATGACTTGGATCCTGAAAACAGAATGACGCTAATCACAAAGATGAAAGAGGTGGTTTGACAGCGTTTCTCTATATACAAGAATAAACCTTGCATTTATTGCACTCTCAGACTATAAGGCACTACGTAGCAATTAAAAGGACTGTCTGACTTAATTAAAATCAACTTAAATAAATGGTCGCTATTTCAGGAGTCCATCAATGTCTTTTCTTGCAATCTCCATTGACCACGTGCCATCCAATTTAACTTTAACCTACAATCTGCTTCTCTTAGCATATGGATTCAGGATAAACAGATATAAATATACATGTATGTTCTCTTTACCAATCAAAGGTCCCGATGTGGTCCGCAGCTTGCACCTTGCACATGGGCTTGGTAACATTTCTGAATTTCAATTACAGAAGTCAATTTATAATTACTGTGGTAGATGGCAATGTTATTATAGGGGTGAATGAGTTTAAACATTGTGGTTTCACCTCTGATCATTAATTACAATGTGCCACAAATTTGAAAGGATAGTCTGTTAGATGTGTTTAGTGAAGTGTTTCGACTTCGGTGCAGATGTGAATTGATGCAAACTACGTCTGGTAAACTTATATTGAAAAACGTGATCCAAAAGGTAAAATTTCTCTAGGGCACAGCGCTAGTACCACCGATAAGTACTACATTTATGGATGTTAAGGATGGGCAAGTTCAGATAGATGTTAGGGATGCAAAATTATCTATGACCATTGCAGTGCGATGCATGCTTCAGTTGGTCATCGTGGGCTAAGAAATGGATTTCCAATGAGATACAGCCCTGTCTGAATGACGGACGGGTTTAGAAGCTTGGCAACCAGATTGTATAAAATGCTGCCGAATGCAGAGGCAGAATGGAAGGATTTATATGTGCTTTAGGTATGTATTGATTTGTGTTAGAAAATAAAGTTGTTAACATTGTATTAAAATAGGTGCAGCCATAGGTAACCCCTAATATATTATTGGCCGTTAAAATAATTAAAGCAAAAATAAATAAGGTGATAATTAAGTTTAATGCTGTATGTTTTGGAATTAGTGGAATATAATTAATAAGTGTCAAGATTTATACAATTCTACACTGTATAAGATTTCAACAGATTATGACTGTCAGATTATTGGATTTGTGGCACACTTCAAGATGAAACGCTTGGAGGCTTAGCAGCAATGCTACAAAGTCCTCTTGGAATCTTGAACCCTGAACTGCACAGTTTGCCATAATCTAATCTCTAGGGCCACTGGAGCAATTTGGGAAGCACAGAATTAGGGATCACTTGGGTTTTTATTTTAATTCTGGATGAAAATTTCTTTTAGCACATTCCACTTCCAGTTCTAAGCATATTTTAGCTCTTGATTTGACCCACTATCTCATTTTGTCTGAATCCTGATTTTGGTTTTGTCTCCTGGAAACTGATTTTGCCTCTGAACCTTATGTCTCTTAATTTCCATCCCAGACTGTTCTGCTACCTTAATCGATGTCTATGCCTCTTACATATTGTGGTCTCCTTCTAAGTTACTTGACCACTTCACTACCTAAATCGACTATAAACATTTTTATTTTCTTGAATTTCACACTAAGAAATCCAGTCTATAGTGCCTCACATACCCTCATTTATACTCTAGTTATGATTACCAGCATGTAAAGGAACATATTTATCTGCCAAAAGCATCAGTCATTCATATAAATCCTCAAAACCTGCTGAAATTGCTGTTCACCCCTGCTTTCAAACAGTAAGATAATTTCCAATGGGTCATATCATTCCTACAGACAGGGAGAGGGAGACTTGTATGGATTCTAGAATTTCACTGTCAGCATTACATTAGCATTCCTTAGCTTGATAAAGCAGTTTTAAATACATTTATTTTAGGAATATGATTTAACTGTATTTAATGTACGTGAGCATTATCCCTAAATGCAGATATTTTTTCTACATTTTGTTGCCATTTTTATTTTTTTCGAAGCTGTACTGCTAGTAATGCCATCAGAGACCTTGCAAATACCTATAAGTAAGGTGTTTGACCATTTTTATGTAAGTGAGTGTAAGTGAGAAAATAGCATTTTTCTTTTATACTAACATTTCAGAACCTGTGTGAAATAGTGCAAGCTAAATTACACCGTATACTTTCTAAAGCTATTCATTTACCAAATAGTTTTTATAAAGGTTACATGAATAAGTAAAAAATAAAAATGGTGTAAATGTATATAATTTTAAGGCAAATCAATATACACGCAGAATCGCTGTTATGTGTTTATATGCTAACTATGCATACCTTGCTTCAAATACATGTTATGCTAAAAAAAAAATGTTTTAACCCTCTTAGTGACCAGACTGTTTTTCAATTTTCTTACCGTTAAGGACCAGGGCTGTTTTTACATTTCTGCGGTGTTTGTGTTTAGCTGTAATTTTCCTCTTACTCATATACTGTACCCACGCATATTATATACTGTTTTTCTCGCCATTACATTGTCTTTCTAAAGATACCATTATTTTCATCATATCATATAATTTACTATTAAAAAAATAATAAAATATGATGAACATATTTAAAAAAAATACACTTTTTCAAACTTTGACCCCCAAAATCTGTTACGCATCTATAACCGCCAAAAAACACCCGTGCTAAATAGTTTCAACATTTTGCTATGAGTTTAGAAATACCCAATGTTTACATGTTCTTAGCATTTTGTTTCCAAGTTATAGGGCAATAAGTACATGTGGCACTTTGCTATTTCCAAATCATTTTTTTTTCAAATTAAATCAAAAATGATTTAAAAAGTTACATTGTAACACTGATATCTGTCAGTAATCTCTGAATAACCCTTCACATGTATATATTTTTTAAAAGAAGACAACCTAAGGTATTAAACTTGTGGTATTTTGACTCTTTTCATGCTATTTTCATGCAACCATTTTGTCGCCAATCTATGCCAAAAACTTTTTAAACATTGTGATTTTTCGACACACTTGGCAATTTAAGAATACATGTACTGAGAACTTCAAAGGTTATTGCCAAGGAACACCCCAATATGTGTTCAGCAACATCTCCTGAGTACAGTGGTACCACCCAGGTTTAGGTGTGTCAGGTTCTCTGGGGGCTTAAATACCTTATTTGGAGGGTGTGCATTCCAGTTTTCCAACTTGGAATTTTCACAGCTGGTCATCATGCACCCATGTTCTATTTGGGACATTTTTGAAGCCAGCCAATGTGATGGACCGCTTGCCACCCCGACTGGGTGCCTCCGCCAAACGCTGCTTCCTAGTGCTCACCAAGTACTCCAAGCACTCCACCAGACACCACAACCACCGTAAACCCCACAGCCAGCATTACAGCTTGGTTGGGGTCTTCCTGTCCTCCACCCACCCTGGACCCAAAGTCAGGATCCAGCTACCAGTGGGTAGACCTCTCCTAGTCCAGAGAGTAAAGCAGGATGCTCGTACAAGAGCAAGTGTTGTAATCCAAGGGAGTATAGTGATCATAGCAATCCCCAGAGTGCATATAGCTGTCCCCTCCACATATGAGACAAGGCTCTATGTTGAGGGTGAAGAGGAACTTGTTTAATGGCACCCACAACTGGCCTTATATGCAGTCCCCATTCAAGGGGTTTTCCATAACATATTCCAGGGGCATTCCCCACTGGACCTGAGAGGGGGCTGTGACAAAGTACACACTGTAATTACATTGACTCTTAGGTCCCGGACACTCCCACACAAAATAGGATAATCCCTCCCCTGTGCCTGAGAGATAATTGAGTCAGGGACTGTACTAAACTCAATTATCTCCAGGCACAGAAAACATATATTTTGAGGCCGTATAGCAGCCCAGGAATCAAAATTAACCCCATCATGGCATACCATTTGTAAAAGTAGACAACCCATGGTATTCAAAAAGGGTTTATGTCTAGTTTGTTTTAGTAGCCACTTAGTCACAAACCCTGGTCAAAATTGCAGATTATGCTAGCTTTCGGGTACCTATAATCTTAATTTTATTAATGACAGGAGGCGAATATTTGCTTATGTCTCTCTTTACTAGAACTCCACAGCAGCACATTAACACAGACAATATCAACCAATCAGAAAAAGTTAGATACAAACAAGCTCCCCTTGCCACACATAACTTCATCTTTTAAGCTGCGACAAAACAGAATAAGAAACAGAATAAGACCATGCAGTGTAACATAAGTCCTTGTAGGCAGTGAAGTCAACTATGTCATCCAGCCGAGAGGAAATTTCAAACGATGTGCCACAGACAGATTATAAACTGAAGCAAGAAAAACATAGGCGAATGGGCTGGTTAGATAATGATATAATAATGTACTCTGAAAAACCATGCAGTCACCCAGTGCGACAAACAGTATTGCTGTAATGTACAGAGATCCCAACCGTTCTATGTAAGAAACTGTAACATGAAAAGCGACAGGTAGCAGAAACAACAAGCAGAGTTGCATACATACCTGATTGCCAAAACCTTATGACCAGAGATCAAACAAGGGTAGGGATGAAAAAACTGGGAGGGAAATATTTGCCTCCTGTCATTAATACAATTAAGATTATAGGTACATTAAAGCTAGCATAATCTACAATTTTATAACATGACAGGAGGCTTCATATTTGCTGTTTTAACACTCGGTCAACAAAGCAAACAATGCTTGTTCCATTGGTAATTATCCCGGGAGGCCAATAGACTCGGTCAAGGCGGTCAATGTAATGCAATGCCAATATGGTGTCCATTCTCACGAGGATGCAACAGCCTGATAAATTATCAGAGAAACTTGAGATTGTGAAAGAAAAACCTGCAATCAGTTTTGGACCAAAGATTTGTAAGTCCGCTTCCGAGCGTCCAAGGGCTATGTAGTTGCGCAAGCAGTTGTTCCCCAATCTCAAGACTTGTGTTTGGAACTATGACCGAGTCTGGGGCAGAAAAGAATAAAAGTCTCCCCGTTTCCCATTGACCTACAAGGTGAGTGGTATCATCTGAAAATAGGTCTACTCTGCAGGCTAGCATGCGAAGGAGAATCTGGTCGCGCCATCGAATTCTTCGGCTCACTATGCGAATTGTGGAATATTTATGACTGAGGCTGGCGCATCTATCCTGAACCTCGGAACTTCACCACCTGGGTGGGGCGGGAAGGTCAACTTTCCTTGGCAGACTCCGAAGCCCAGGTATACAAACAAGGGGATCGTAAAGTGAGGTTGAGATCAGTCCAGGGCATCCTTGCGAGAGAGTAATAAGGAGTCCAGCTATGAGGTAATAGAAACCATTGTAAACGAAGATGAGCCGTCACTGGTCATAGCAATTGGTAAATAACCAAGAGCCTGCACTTATATTGGAGAGTAGATAGGTTGACCTGGCCAGGCCAGTTGTTCCCTAGGAAACACAGCAAACGTTTGTACATGGAACAGAAAACTACCCATTCCGGAGGTTAAAGACAGTGTGTAAACTCGCCTGACTTCTTACAAATAAGAAGGCTGGATCTGTAGAAACCCCCGGAGTCAGATGGGAAGCTGACACACTCTTTAGTTGACCAGCGTGTGGAGTTTAACTTCTACAAGCGCTTGGCGGTCCAGACCTGGTTCAATGGGAATGGTGTCTGTATAGTGATGGAATGGAATAGTTCAAAATGGCCCTGCTGTCGTTCAGCCCTGCCGGAAAAACTGAGATGGGGTCTGATGAAACACTCGTCACACTGAAGAGTGGGCTCTATTGAGTGTGGTGTGTAAGTCCATGTGTTTGTGAATTCTTTAATAATGTTTCACCAAAGCCTAGGTCCTAGGCCAAGGGACCACGTTCTTAGTACAGGGTCTTCAATCTCGGCATCTATACAAAGGAACGTCACCTATCTTTCTTCAGTGCATATTGATACCTAGCGTTGTCTAGTAGGCCTAATAGGAGGGAAAGCTCAGTCTCAATAAAGACGGTTCCAGAGGGCAGCTTTGCGTACGGGCTTCATCCGCTAAAAGCAGGACATTCGCTCGGGTTTCAAGAACGTCAAATAACTTGATTTGAGACAGTCTCAGGCTGTGATCAATACCCCTGCGAGGGTCAGGTGCCGAACTTGCGAAGTATGTGTGGGTCCCGATGTCACACTCTGGGGTCGACCTTATCAGGAAGAGATGGTACGAGATCCCGGTCTAGGGAACTACGAGTCCAGTAATGTACATACTGGGTCAAATGAATGAGAGCCAGCTTTCGAGTGACTCAGGGTGACGAATGGAATGCAGGTCGAAGAGAGGTTTCCCCCATCAAATCCAAGCAGATGTCGCCATTTGGACCTGACGCTGGTGGTTGCGCAGGAGATAAATCAAGGGAAGCTTCCATAAATGATTTGTGTACAAAAGGGGAGTCCTCCACCTCCAAACCTTGTCAGCTATCCTCGTCCTCAGAGGTTGAGTGTTCCTCCTGCCATTTATCACAAATAGATACTGGGTAGGAACCATAGGGCTGACCAGAGACTCCAGTCTTTTCACGCGCTTGGTGCGTGCCATTCACTTTCCGACATGGAGTAGTGGGTCCTCCCCTGTCCAGTAGTGCTTGTGGGATTGTGTATGTCTGTATTTGGAAGCATCGGAATCTTCAGATTCCTCCGACAGGAGAAAATGCCTGAGGGGTTGTCCATATTGGCGTAAATAAAAGCCTTGTCTGCTCAATGCCATGCAGATTATAAAATAATATATATATATATATATATATATATATCCTCAATAACTGGGGCTCACCCAGTAATAATAAAACCTCCAGGAGTATATCCATTAGGGAGGTACAGTGGCACAGACAAAGCAGGCCAATCATAGGGCTGTAACAGCGACAGCCAGATCAAATAGCCAATACCAGGCAATGTATGGTACCAGGATCTGTAATAATATAATGGGGTGCTCACCCCCAGTAATATAGTATATAAAAAAGGCCAGTAATAGTAGCAGACAGCATCCGCTAAGGTAAATAATATACATATCCGCCATAACTGGGGCTCACCCAGTGATAATAAAACCTCCAGGAGAATATCTATTAGGGAGGTACAGTAGCACAGACAAAGCAGGCCAATCACAGACAAAGCAAGCCAATAACAGGAAATGTAATAATATGAATACATTACAGTAATAGTAGTAGATAGCATAAGATAGGGCACTCTTACAAATCAATGAAGCCCATATATAATATTAAAAAAGAATAAAATATAATGAGATGAGTTGTAATATGTACTGTAGGGGCTCACCCTCCAGTATTATGTACTGTGATAAACTGTAACAAACAAATAACCTGTCAGGAAGCAGAAAACTATCCATATTGGTCTGTGAATGGGAGGGGGGTTCACCCTCCAATAAAGAAATCGGTAATATATGCTGTCAGACTGTAGTCAAAACAGAGAACTGACAGGTGGCAGAATAAATATCAATACTGCTCACTCTCTAATAATGTTATTAGTATCCATATCAGTGTAGGGCTGAGAGAACGAGAGGGGCTCACCCTCTACTAATGAAAAATCAGAATCACGTATTGACGTAAACTGTAGGGTAAACAGAGAAACTGATATGAAGCAGTCTAACAATCAGCATTGGGCTGAGCTTTGATGGGAGGTTAACCGTCTAATAATGAAGTCAGTATCGCGTACTGACCTAAGCCGTAAGGTAAACAAAAAAACTGACCGGCGTCGGTATGAAAACAGCATACGGTTGTGTTTATGAGAGGGACACCAGTATTACGAGTCGAATTAACCCGTAGTCTAAGATACAGAAAAAACAATGGCAGCCGGGACCTTGCGCCAGTGTGTGCGATCCAAGATGGCAGCCGGCTACCTGAGGAAAACGCTGGAGACGTTCTCCGGGGCCCTTGAGTGTCCAGGAAATCTGAGGAGGCCAGAGGAGAGGCCTCTCAAAGTCCCGAGCAGGGGAAAACAAGGTTCCAATACAAAGCACAAAAGAAACAAAATAATACAGAAAAGTAAAATACGACTGAAATAAAGGAAAGTATGTAGACATAAGAGGAAAAGTATAATGACAGGAAATAAATAAATAAATAACAAGTTAGGCAGACAGAAAATTATAACTAAATATACATAAATATAGATGAAGAAGAACAAAAAGAAATATAATATGCATATAAATGACAAGAGTAAAAAGTCACTGTGTATATAGTGTAAAATATTTATTTAGTACAGTGTACCCCTGCGGAGGTAGTGATGAGAGGGTTAAACCAAGGAATACCTGAGGCAGGGAATCCACAGACAGCTGCCTAATGAACAGCACTGCTCTACAGTGAGTCCCCTGCAGCACCAGGGGTAGGAGGGAGAACTACACCCCCTCCCCCCCGAACCTCCTTTGGTCCTCTCTGTAGTGGGGGCCGAAATTGGGATGGGGTTAGCTACCGAGAGAAACACTTCTCCCTCCCTCAGAATGCCCGTGAGCCGCGGCAACTAGAGGCCGTCATGGCCCGGCGGCATCGCAATTGCAGGGATGGAGAAAGTAAAGATGACCGCCGGGACCTCGTGCGAGTGCGCGAGATCCAAGATGGCTGCCACAAATACTCGAGGGACCGCCTGAGATGTTCTCCGTGGATAGGCGCGGAGTTAGTCTCTGGCCTTATCTTATAGTTAGGATAGCCTTATGCCTATCCCACGCATGTTTAAACTCCTTTACTGTGTTAACCTCTACCACTTCAGCTGGAAGGCTATTCCATGCAT
This sequence comes from Pelobates fuscus, assembly GCF_036172605.1. NCBI lineage: Eukaryota > Metazoa > Chordata > Amphibia > Anura > Pelobatidae > Pelobates > Pelobates fuscus. The sequence goes on from NC_086328.1 coordinate 20,231,810, forward strand.
CCACTACCCTCTCAGTAAAGTAATACTTCCTGATATTATTTTTAAACCTTTGTCCCTCTAATTTAAGACTATGTCCTCTTGTTGTGGTAGTTTTTCTTCTTTTAAATATAGTCTCCTCCTTTACTGTGTTGATTCCCTTTATGTATTTAAATGTTTCTATCATATCCCCCCTGTCTCGTCTTTCCTCCAAGCTATACATGTTAAGATCCTTTAACCTTTCCTGGTAAGTTTTATCCTGCAATCCATGAACCAGTTTAGTAGCCCTTCTCTGAACTCTCTCTAAGGTATCAATATCCTTCTGAAGATACGGTCTTCAGTACTGCGTACAATACTCCAAGTGAGGTCTCACCAGTGTTCTGTACAATGGCATGAGCACATCCCTCTTTCTACTGCTAATACCTCTCCCTATACAACCAAGCATTTTCTGCTGCTCTATTACATTGTCTACCTACCTTTAAGTCATCAGAAATAATCACCCCTAAATCCCTTTCCTCAGATGTTGAGGTTAGGACTCTATCAAATATTCTGTACTCTGCCCTTGGGTTTTTATGTCCAAGATGCATTATCTTGCACTTATCCACATTAAATGTCAGTTGCCACAACTCTGACCATTTTTCTAGTTTACCTAAATCATTAGCCGTTTGGCTTATCCTTCCTGGAACATCAACCCTGTTACATATCTTAGTATCATCAGCAAAAAGGCATACCTTACCATCAAGACCTTCTGCAATATCACTACTAAAAATATTAAAGAGAATGGGTCCAAGTACAGATCCCTGAGGTACCCCACTGGTGACAAGCCCAAGCTTCGAATATACTCCATTGACTACAACCCTCTGTTGCCTGTCACTCAGCCACTGCCTCGCCCATTCAACAATATTGGAATCCAAACTTAAAGATTGCAGTTTATTGATAAGCCTTTTATGTGCAACAGTGTCAAAAGCCTTACTGAAATCTAGGTAAGTAATGTCTACTGCACCACCCTGATCTATAATTTTAGTTACCCAATCAAAAAAATCAATAAAATCAATATATAGCCATCTTTAGTGGGTGTGTCTATAAGATCATATCGGAAACAAATGTGTCCATCTGTATACGTAAGTGCACGGTAAGGAAGCAAGGAAAAGGGTCCTTCTGTTTGACTACTGAAATTTTTAAAGTTTATATGCAATAAAGTTGTGGCTTTTACCGAAACCAGCTTCGGAGTTTTGCCTGCATCTCCGTTGGGATTATTACTTGGAGCCATTACAGTCAGAGCAGACTCATCTGCTCTGCGTTTTTGAGTAAAATGTTTTATCTTTTTCAAGTACACTTCTGTTTCATTCAATTTTACACTATATTCCCCCCTCCCCCTCACCTTTTTTGCCCCCCCCCCCTTTTTATTTCTATACATGTAATAAGAATATCGTTTTTTTTCTGCTAAAGAGTGACCAGATGTTGGTACTCCACATATTGTGGTAAAAGTATTTTTTAATTATTTGCACGTTTGACATGTTTTATATGTGCACAGTGCACTTTCACTTTAATGATACTATAAAGGTGCATGGTACATAATAGTTTGTATTGCAAGTGTTACACCAATAGTTCGCATGAAATTTAAATTGCATTTGCACTTTTGAATATTTAAAGACACAGCGCACGTATATTTCCCTGGAAGACACAAGTATTTGTAGCCAGTCTATAATGGCCTTTTCACCACCTTTTCTTTCAGCTCATATATTCCAATATGGTACAAGTTGTTTCATTACAAAGCCTCATATACATTGCTGTGTACACAGAGACAAAATTAAACATATGACCACGTTAGGCATCTGCCTAGGGCTTGGGGTTAGAACCATGCATCTCCTTGGTCCCATTCACCATACATATGTGAAGAATGAAGGGGGACATAATGGTAACCTGCTTCGTGCCCAGTGGCATCTTAATCCTTGTCTAAAGTACACATTCTATCTGCACTGGGAGGTATAAAAGTGAGACAGGAGATGGGCATTAAACAGTTGAAGTATGCATTACTTATAAGCACACAGAGCCCTGCTTAAGCACTGTTGCCCAGGCAATTGTGCAGGATACCATAGAAAAAGCAAGACACCAGAACAAGGTCCCCAAATTGGGAGTGCCCCAATGCATATGTGACAGCTGGAATGTTTGTGAATTAGCATAGAATCTGTACATGTCATGCTGCTCTACCTAGTATATGGCAGGGTCATGTATACATTGATCAGCCACAACATTACAATCGCAGACAGATTAAGTGAATAACATTGATTATATTGTTGTAATGGCACCTATCAAGGGGTGGGAGATATTAGGCAGTAAGTGAACAATCATTTCTTGAATTTCATGTATTGAAAGCAGGGAAAATTGGCAAATGAAAAGATCTGAGTTACTTTTACAAGGGCCAAATAGTGATGTGTAATCGATTGGGTCAGAGGATCTCCAAGTCTTGTTGGGTGTTCCCGGTATACCAAAATGGTGCAAGGAAGGACAACTGCTGCTAATAACTTGATGCCAGATTCCACAGGACATGTTCAGAGGTCTTGTGGAGTCCATGCCTGGATGCATCAGAGCTGTTTTGGCAGCATGAGGAGGACCTACACGATATTAGGCAGGTGGGTTTAATGTTGGGGCTGGTTAATGTAAACCCCTTTCAAAAACCTAAGCTACTTCAGAGGAGAAAGCTGCCTGTCTGTCTGTGTGTTAATTCCCCAGAATGCAAATATTCTAATATAACTTGTCTCTTGTATTTAAGTTATTTATTTGTCAAATAGATTTATGTAAGCATAGTTATTGAGTGTGAGTTCAGACCCTTCTCCCCCAACAATGAACCATTTAAAGCAAGCAAATAAAATGCCACCAGGAGGAGGCTGATAGGTTGTTAGAACTTTATTAGTATTTAATTATCTCCAACCTATTTTGTAGAGCAGTACCATAGGAATAAATGTTCTAATCCCATTAAGTGCCTATTTTGCTCTGTACATCTATGACTTCCTTCTCTAGCCATCAATATGAAGATCCCGTAACACTTATAAATGAATAGATGTCAAAGTTATAAAGTATATACTCCACAAACACATATCTGGGTGTTAATGGCAGCCAGTAACATTGACAGATAGACTCGATTAACACACAGGAATAAATATATATTTTAAGATTAGCGGCATCTTCCTAAAACAGTGAAAAAAAAGGGAATGTACAGGAATGAAGCTTAATGGCACGTCAAAGCTTTGCCAAGATGAAAACGAATCCCTTTTTATTTAATGACTTGACTCCAGAATAAACAGAAACATATATTTTACAATCAGTGTCCGCGTTTTGTGCAGATTGATGCCATTTATCAGTCATGTTACACTGATGATAGCAATTGAGCTTCTAATGCCAAAAACAAAGTAAATGAAATTAATCTCGCAGTATTAGCCAGATGCTCATCGATTTGGAATGAAAGTCAATACATAAACACAACGTTATCAATAGTTTGCCCTGCGTTCTTTCAACCCAATCAGGATCCCCTAATATTCTTATCCCAGAGTTAACGTTCATCGACAGACGCTGTGTTTGTGCGTTTCGTCAGAACCTTTGCAAGGGCTTTAATCGTTTGTTTTTCTTGACAAACAGTGTATGATATAAACTCCCCATCAAACAAAGGTAACATTTTTAATGTCTCCATCATCCCAGCTTTCAGGCGTCAGTCTTAATGATTATAGATGAGTTTCTCCTGATCTTTGCAAATAAAAAATGATTATAATGTGCTGATTCGGTATATCTGACAGAAATGTTTAATGCTATACTATGTTATGGTCAGCGATTTGAATGCTTTATCTTGTGGATTGGGAACAAGGTGATGCAGTGCTTTACAAAAATTCATTACGGCAGACGAAAGGCCAAGGTGTAGAATGAAGGTTGATTAGTAATTGGTGCTGATTTTTCTTCGGTTATAGTTTCCTTTCAACTCGATCAGTTGTTTTTAATTTTCTTTCTTGCTAGGATAGCATTTTTGCTGTTTCCCAACCATTTGATGAACATATTAATGCTGCACCAAAAAGCCCATTATCACCACAGTTTATATGTTAATCTCATAACCACTGCTGTTTCTTTGTCAAACCATGTTTTACTGGACACCTAGAGTCAAGCTCTTCTATACCAGCTCAGCTTATGGTTTATTATATATTTACTACCTGTTCTATGTTAAATTTTGTATATATTGTGTATTAATATTGTTTTTGAATTTTATTGTACCCTAATGTATCAATGCAATGTTTTGTGCAGTGGCGTACATACCGGGGTCGCAGGAGTCGCGGCTGCGACCGGGCCCGGCCCACCAGGGGGCCCGGCCGCCCTGCGACCCCGGTATGTATGTCACTGGGCCAGCCTCTTCTCCTGGGGGGCCCAAGAGCCGGCCACCTCAGGGCCCCCCGAGGCTGGCCCTGCTGTCACCCGGCTGGCTGGTCCTGCAGGCGCGCGAGGGAGCACTGTCTCCTAGGTGCTTCCTCTTCAGCTCCCTCGCGCACCGCACTGATACCGGAGCCGGAAGATGACGTCATCTTCCGGCTCCGGTATCAGTGCGGCGCGCGAGGGAGCTGAAGAGGAAGCACACAGGAGACAGTGCTCCCTCGCGCGCCCGCAGGACCGGCCAGCCTGACTGCTCGCCGGGTGACCGGCCCCCCAGGAGCCCAGCAGCACCACTGGACCCCAGGGAATCCCCTCAGCTCTCCCACAGGTAAGGCTGGGGGGATTTAAAAAAAAATGTGTTTGTGAGTGTTAGTGTATGTTAGTGTTAGTGAGTGTGTGTGTGTATGTTAGTGTGTGTTTGTGAGTGTGAGTGTATGTTAGTGTGTGTGAGTGTGTGTAAGTGTGTGTTAGTGTGTGTTTGTGAGTGTGAGTGTGTGTTAGTGTGAGTGTGAGTGTGTGTTTGTGAGTGTGAGTGTATGTTTGTGAGTGTGAGTGTGTGAGTGTATGTTAGTGTGTGAGTGTGAGTGTATGTTTGTGTGTGTGAGTGTGTGTTTGTATGTTAGTGTGTGTTTGTATGTTAGTGTGTGTTTGTGAGTGTTAGTGTGTGTGAGTGTATGTTAGTGTGTGTGAGTGTGTTAGAGAGTGTTATAGTGTGAGTGTGTGAGTGTATGTTAGTGTGTGTTTGTGAGTGTGAGTGTGTGTTAGTGTTAGATTGTGTGTGTTAGTGTGTGTGTTAGTGTGTTAGTCTTAGAGTGTGTGTGTGAGTGTGTGTTAATGTGTGTGTGTGTGTGTTAGTGTGTCAGGGTACCTGAGGCCTCTACCTCTAAGGGAGGTAGAGACTTGGTGGTGTATCCGTCCAGGCGAGCTGTCTCCTCCGTTCCTCGCGGTTCATCCAGTCACTTAAACACCGGCCGCGAGGAATCCACGTCCTTTTCTAGCAGGACGCTCAATACGTGACGTCATGACGCTAGCACGAGCAATCTGTCACTCAAGTGTCCGATATCCTATCGGTACTTTTCAGAGGCGTGATTTCCATCCAGAACCAGGGTATTTAAGCTTACTCCTTACTTCAGCTCATTGCCCTGTCGTGGTTCTAGCTTGTCTAGTCACTCAGTGCTCTGGTATTCTAGTTTGCTCTTTTGGTTTTGACTCGGCTCGTTGTACTACCCTGTTTCTCTGTTATCCCTTGACCCGGCTTGCCTCTCGCTTATCTGTCTTCTCGTTCCCTCGACCTCGGCTTGCCTCTGACTATTCTTTACTCTCGGTACGTTAGTCCGGCCATTCTAAGGCCCGGTATACGTACCTTTCCACTCTTTGTACTCTGCGTGTTGGATCCCTGTCCCGATCCTGACATTACGACAGGGCCAATGGATCCTGCAGGTACAAACAGTCAGCTTGGTTCTTCGGATCCCAGGTTTGACGCCATGGAACATAGGATGGATCAGATGGCTTTGGCACTACAGGCACTTTTGTCTCGTGCTAGTAATCCACCTGAGGAGACACGTACTCCTTCTATCTCTCCTGCAGTCTCAGGTCTAGAGGTAGCCACTGTAGGTGCTTCTTCCCGTATTACCCCACCAGTACGTTATGGCGGGTCACCGGAGAAGTGTCGTGGCTTTCTAAACCAGATTAGCATCCATTTCGAACTACAACCCCGCTCTTATCCTACAGATAGAGCAAAGGTTGGATTTATTATTACTCTGCTCATTGAAAAAGCTTTGAGATGGGCCAATCCTTTATGGGAGAATGATAATCCACTCGTCTATAATTATAATGCCTTTGTAGCTGCGTTTAGAAGAACTTTTGACCCTCCTGGCAGAAAGGTCAATGCAGCTAGATTAATGTTGCGCCTTAGACAGGACAATCGAACACTTGTGGATTATGCACTAGAGTTCAGATCCTTGGCGGCAGAAGTTAAGTGGAACGAACAGGCTTATATAGATGTGTTTCTGAATGGGTTATCAGATGTAATTCTTGACGAGGTCGCTACTAGAGAACTCCCTGAAAATTTGGAGGATTTAATTTCTTTTATATCTCGTATTGATGAACGCTTAAGAGAGAGGCAGAACACTCGAGATAGGACCCGTAGACCCTCCTTTAAACTAGCGCCTACCTTTCAAATATCTGAGTTCGAAGACTTACGTATTCCTGAACCTATGCAGATAGGCAGTACTCATCTCACTGAAAGGGAGAGACAGTACAGGAGAAGGGAGGGTTTATGTATGTATTGTGGAGTCAGGGGTCATTTACGCCTAAATTGTCCCAATCTTTCGGGAAACGCTCGCACCTAAGTTCCTCTAGAGGGCAGGCCTTGGGTGTTTCTACTTTGTCCTCTATTCACAACTACAAGGAGCTCAGGCTTGTGTTACCCGTTTCTTTAAAGTGGGAGAAGGGAGTAGTTAAGACTATGGCACTAATCGATTCTGGAGCTGCTGAGAGCTTTATAGATCAGGGTTTTGCTGCCAAGCATGCTATTCCATCCCAGTTAAAAGAGACACCTCTGGCTGTTGAGGCCATCGATGGTAGACCGTTACTTGAGCCTGTTATTTTTCATGAGACCATACCGATTAACTTGACTGTTGGCATCTTGCATAAAGAGGATATATCCTTGATGCTCATTTCTTCTCCGTCTATTCCCATAGTTCTGGGGTACTCCTGGCTGAGGAGACACAACCCTATTATTAATTGGGAATCAGGGGAGATAGTTTCATGGGGAGAGAATTGTCAAGAAAAATGCTTGCGGAAGGTCTTACCTCTTGGATTAACTAATACATCGAATACCTCTGACAATCCTACAGAGACACAAATTCCGCCTCAGTATCTAGATTTAAAGGCAGTATTTGACAAAAAGAAGGCCGATACCTTACCCCCACACAGGTCCTTTGATTGCAAAATTAACCTACTCCCTGGTACCATGCCTCCCAGAGGTCATGTATACCCATTATCTATAAAGGAGAACTCAGTCCTAGAGGAATATATTCACGAGAATTTAGACAAGGGATTCATCAGGAGGTCCTCCTCCCCTGCCGGGGCTGGATTTTTTTTTGTTAAAAAGAAAGATGGTTCTTTGAGACCTTGTATTGACTATCGAGGTCTGAATAAGATAACCATTAAAAATGCCTACCCGATTCCCTTGATCACCGAACTCTTCGATCGTTTGAAGGGCTCTACAATTTTCACCAAGTTAGACCTCAGAGGGGCATATAACTTGGTGAGAATCCAGCAGGGACATGAGTGGATGACGGCATTCAATACTCGATATGGCCACTATGAATATACCGTTATGCCTTTTGGGTTATGCAATGCACCAGCAGTATTCCAAGATCTGATTAATGAGGTTCTTAGGGAATTTCAGCAAGAGTGCGTCATTGTATACCTAGATGATATACTCATTCATTCTAGTGACATTGAGATTCATCACAAACAAGTCAGGAGGGTTTTGCACAAGCTTCTCCAGCATGGCTTGTACTGCAAGTTGGAGAAATGTAGCTTTGATCAAACCCAGGTAACCTTTCTCGGCTATGTGATCTCTGGGGAGGGATTTAAGATGGATCCGGATAAGCTCCAATCCATTCTAGAGTGGCCTTTACCCACAGGTCTTAAAGCCATACAGAGATTTATTGGTTTTTCCAATTATTATAGGCGCTTTATTAAGGGCTATTCTTCCATTATTGCACCTATCACTAACATGACCAAACAGGGGGCTGACACTAAGAATTGGACTACTGAAGCTCTCCTTGCGTTCAAGACTCTCAAGGAGCTTTTCGCTTCCGCTCCAATTTTAGTTCACCCTGACACTTCTCTGCCATTTTTGCTCGAGGTAGACGCATCAGAGACTGGTTTAGGTGCTGTTCTATCTCAAAGGTTGGGTGTTGATAAACCATTACATCCATGTGGATTTTTCTCTAAAAAATTGACCGGTACTGAAAGCAGGTATGACATTGGTGACAGAGAATTACTAGCGGTTATCAAGGCTTTGAAAGAATGGAGACATTTATTGGAAGGTACATTACATCCTGTTACCATCCTGACAGACCACAAAAACTTGTCTTATATCGGAGAGGCCAAGCGTCTATCCTCCAGGCAGGCTCGTTGGTCGTTGTTTCTTACCCATTTCAATTACGTTCTGACTTACAGACCTGGGTCAAAGAATTCTAAAGCCGATGCGCTATCTCGCCAATATGAACCCTCTGCTTCAGTAGAACCACTTTTGTCTTCCATTGTACCCAAATGCAATATTATTGCTAATACCAGTCTCAAAATTCATTCCCCGCTACTTGACCAGATCTTGAAGTCACAACATCTAGCTCCCGGAAACACTCCTGAGGGAAGAAACTTTGTTCCTCCTGAACTGCAACTGGAGCTCTTACAATGTTTTCATGAAAGTAAAATAGCTGGTCATCCTGGTATTCGCAAGACGTACTCTCTGATATCCAAGGATTTCTGGTGGCCTTCACTTCGTAAGGATATTGAGGAGTTCGTCGCAGCTTGTGAGACTTGTGCCAAGACTAAACTATCTCATGCATCCCCATGTGGCCTGTTACACCCCTTGGACATTCCTGAGAAACCTTGGTCCTGTTTGTCCATTGACTTTATCGTTGATTTGCCTGCTTCCAAAAGACAGACTGTTATTCTCACGGTGGTGGATAGATTTACCAAGATGGCCCATTTCGTGCCATTACCTAAACTTCCGACTTCCCCTGAATTGGCGGAGATTTTTGCGAGAGAAGTTTTTCGCTTACATGGGATCCCTTCAGAGATTGTTTCTGATAGAGGTTCTCAATTTGTCTCACGTTTCTGGAGATCCTTTTGTTCTCAAATGGGCATCAAATTGAACTTTTCCTCTGCCTATCACCCTCAGTCTAACGGAGCTGCTGAACGTACTAATCAAAAGATCGAACAGTATCTGCGTTGCTTTGTTTCCGAACACCAGGACGATTGGGTCGGTCTGATTCCTTGGGCGGAGTTCGCACACAATAACCTTGTTTGCGATTCAACTCGCTCTAGCCCTTTCTTCATGAACTATGGCTTTCATCCTTCGATTTTTCCTTCGGTTTCCTCTTCTCAGGGGATACCGTCGGTTGATGATCATGTCGCCAACCTGAAGAAATTATGGGATCAAACTCGACAAATTCTATTACATAGTTCCTCGCTGTTCAAGAAACACGCTGACAAACATAGAAGAGCGGCTCCTGTTTTTGTTCCTGGGGATAGGGTATGGTTGAGTACTAAGAATATTCGCCTAAAAGTTCCGTCCATGAAATTTGCTCCTCGTTACATAGGTCCTTACAGGGTTCTCACTCGTATCAATCCGGTTGCGTATCGCCTTGCTCTGCCACCTGCCTTACGCATTCCTAACTCTTTTCATGTCTCCTTGTTGAAACCCCTCATTTGCAACAAATTCTCCTCTAAGGTCTCCTCGCCTCGTCCTGTTCAGGTGGAGGGTCGGGAGGAGTACGAGGTCAGCTCCATCATTGACTCCAGAATTTCAAGGGGAAAATTGCAATATCTGGTCAACTGGAGGGGATATGGTCCTGAGGAGAGGAGTTGGGTACCTCAGGAGGACGTCCATGCTTCTCGCCTTCGCAGAGCATTTCACCTTCGCTTCCCATCTCGCCCCGGTTCATTCCGCCCGGTGGGCGTATCTGAGAGGGGGGGTACTGTCAGGGTACCTGAGGCCTCTACCTCTAAGGGAGGTAGAGACTTGGTGGTGTATCCGTCCAGGCGAGCTGTCTCCTCCGTTCCTCGCGGTTCATCCAGTCACTTAAACACCGGCCGCGAGGAATCCACGTCCTTTTCTAGCAGGACGCTCAATACGTGACGTCATGACGCTAGCACGAGCAATCTGTCACTCAAGTGTCCGATATCCTATCGGTACTTTTCAGAGGCGTGATTTCCATCCAGAACCAGGGTATTTAAGCTTACTCCTTACTTCAGCTCATTGCCCTGTCGTGGTTCTAGCTTGTCTAGTCACTCAGTGCTCTGGTATTCTAGTTTGCTCTTTTGGTTTTGACTCGGCTCGTTGTACTACCCTGTTTCTCTGTTATCCCTTGACCCGGCTTGCCTCTCGCTTATCTGTCTTCTCGTTCCCTCGACCTCGGCTTGCCTCTGACTATTCTTTACTCTCGGTACGTTAGTCCGGCCATTCTAAGGCCCGGTATACGTACCTTTCCACTCTTTGTACTCTGCGTGTTGGATCCCTGTCCCGATCCTGACATAGTGTGTGTTAGTGTGTGTGTCTGTTACTGAGTATGTTTGTGTGCATCTGTTAGTGAGTGTGTATGTATGTCTGTCACTGAGTGTGTGTCTGTCAGTAAATGTGTGCGTCTGTTCATGAGAGTGTGTGTGTCTTAAGCACTTACCTTTCTCCAGCGCCGGACTCCCTTGGCGCTGGGAATCTCTCCGCCCCGATCCGCCTCTCAGCTCCGAATGCGCATGCGTGGCAAGAGCCACGCGCGCATTCAAACCGCCCATAGGAAAGCATTATTCAATGCTTTCCTATGGACGTTCAGCGTCTTCTCACTGTGATTTTCTCATTGACAGCCGCTAGAGGCTGGATTAACCCTCAGTGAAACATAGCCGTTTCTCTGAAACGGCTATGTTTTCAGCTGCAGGGTTAAAACTAGAGACCTGGCACCCAGACCACTTCATTGAGCTGATGTGATCTGGGTGTCTGTAGTGGTCCTTTAAGTGTATGTGTTTATGCATGCACTGGCGTACATACCGCGGTCACACAGGTCGCAGCCCTGCGACCCGGTGCCCGCCGCCATGTGTTGCGGCCCCAGCCCGCACAGAGTAAGCGCGCGGGGGGGCCCACGGATCAGTTTTCGCACCGGGGCCCCATGGGTTGTGTGTGCGCCACTGGTTTTGTGGACCCAGGAAATACTTGAAAACGAGAGAAAATTTCAATTTATCTTTCCTGGTAAAATATTTTATATAAACAATAAATAATGTGGCTTTTCTCCATTACTATCTTTCCAAATATTTCTTTAGTGATGCTAGCTCAGCTTCAAGTATGCCAGTGGAGCCGGTATGTACCAGTCTTTCTATGTAGGTTGTATGAGGACATTTAGTAAGCCATAGATATTTGGAATAGAGTTCTTTATCTGCACACGTTATTCTAAATCCTGTCTTCCATAGAGTACGTTCTTACAGACTTGTAGGATTTTTTTTAAAGTCATTGTGTTGCTCCTTTATCTTACATGCACCCAGCCAATTAAACCTGTGGTGGCAGTGGGCATCATTTCAATACTTCATAGCAGAGAAGAAGGCCCTAGGCAGATCATCGGTCATCAGTTTGGCTCCCCATCTTCATTCTTCACATAGGATGTTGGATGGGGCCAAGCAATACATGGATCCATGGTCTCTTTCCAACCCCTGTGCCGTAAGCAGCTTCCCAAGGTCACCTTATTGTTAATCCTGCCCTGCTACTGGGTGTGTGCTCATTACTGGACATGGTTATCTAAATAAGCTCTTGTACACACCTGTAGAATTCTACAATACATCCTACCATATCTCCTTCTAGTCCTATTCCATAGATCTTGGGTCATGTATGTGAATATGTTAAATTACTGAGTTTGTAAATAAATCCATTACAAGATAGTGTAATTAATTTTGCAGTAATTCAATTACTGGTCCAGCATTGATTTTACTTAGAAACATTTGTATGTAGAAGCATTACAAGCTTGGGTTATACGGTGATACCGGAAAACCTCATTGACCCTAGTCACAGATCACGTTCATTATTGAATTATGCTTCTTGCCACCAGATACTATTCATTATTATCATTTTCATTATTAATGTTAATCTACGATAACCTAAAATAAATACAGACAAAAACAATTCAAGCTAAAAGTCTGGTAAGAAACAAGAAAGACTTTGATACAAGACATGAATGGTTTAATTAGACAATAAAGTAGTAATGATTAGATATAATTGCTGTCTCAGTCCTGATCACCAAATTATGTGTCCATTCTCCAGGACCACTCAAGTGATTGTTAAAATCAAGGATCAGTACTGCCCCCTACTGAAAAAGTACCAGCAAGAATAGTAGTTAAATATGTTATTTTACAAACACCACAACAAACAAAAGATGGTAGAAGTCACAGCATGAACGAAGGGAGGTAATTTTAAACAGCAAGTATTAAAAAGGATGTCACTCCAAATCGATCTCCTACATACTAACGTTTGAACCTACTCACAATCCTTTGGGCCGTACCACCCATAGACGCCCTAAAGACACAACAGGCCTCCGCCAGCTTCAGCGGCGCCTGTACAGGTAACCTTAAACACGACTTACATAGGCCCGGCCTAACAACCTCAGGTAGTGCACCCACAGACTTTACCCACCTATCCACCGGTGCTCTTGGTCACAGGTCACGCAGGCCCCACCACAGATGATTTGCAACAAAGCCTGGCATCTCAGTATACCATCCTGTGAACCTCTCCTCAACACCTAGTTAACCATTAGCCTAGCCTGATACCGAATTTTACCCCCAACCCCCTACCGAAGATGATCTCACTGCCGGTGCTTACACTGCTGTTACCTCTGATCATACCGTCTAATGTTTTCTGTGCGCCATATATCATCACTTGAATTGTAATATCGATACGACACTGTCCAATATTGCTACTGTAGTGCTGATCCATTTCCCGCAAAATGTTGATTGATAGAATAGTTACTCATAACTGTAGATATTATACACTGTTTTTGCCTACCTACTTTCTCTTTTACTGTACCCGGTTGGTTATTTTTATTTAACGCTTAATTAGCATTTAAAATAATTTTTCGCTCACAGGAGCTGTGACAACGTGTTAGCTTGTTCCCAGCCTGTAAACAAACTTTATGTCCCTTTTTATTTATTCTGTACACATTTCATTGCTTGCTTCAATAATAAAAAATGATTGACTAAAAAAAAAAAAAAAAAAAGGATATCACTGGGGTGGAGAGGGTTGACAAGAAGTGAAGCATAATGTGACCAGGTAAGCATCAAGAAAAGTCGTTACCAGAAAAACTAACAGCACAATTGTAATCCACAAGGAAGTGATACCCACCACCCATAAGCGAGGGATGAGTGTTTGAGACTCATCATTCCCATGTTCAGAGAGAAGTCATAAGAATATGTCTCCTTGTTGCTGATATTTGGTCCAACAGAGAAGATGGGCTAGCTCCCCCCCCAAAACCCCCCCCAAAAAAACTGCAATGCTATTCTAAACTCCTTCTACAACTTACACAAGCTGGCTAACTGTCATGGGAGTATGTTTCTACAACCCAGTTCTAGTGAGTGAATTGTAGATAATAAGTGCAACTCTTTTTTGTCATCTAAAAGCACTGTGCGTGAAAAAAGAAATGCAGTATTGTCACTGTTCCCCTTAGCAACAGACAGGATTGAACAATGTTAGCCTTTAAAAAGGTAATTTTTCCTTAGGCCAAACATATTATTCATTGATTGTTGATCAAGCGGAGCGCACGGCAAATTTTAGTTTACAAGACGATTAAACTGTATAATGTACATACCCGTCGGCTGGCACTGAGCATTCTATGGTAATGGTTTAAAATTCACCTGCGTTGTGTGTCTGTGTTGATGAGCAGTACTTGTCTATGTCATGCTTTCATTTCTCCGCTGTTTGGGCATTTCTAAAAAAATATTGTCAATTTCTCAGCCAAAGCATAAACTGCACTTGTTCAACTAGAAAGTAAATACATTATAGAAGAGCAGATTGTTTGTGCAAAGTAATGTATTAAATAAAACAGGAACTCATACAAGTGTGCGGTTATGGGGTGAAATTCAATATATTGAATTGCTTTCAGCTCTAAAATGAATATGCTGGGAATTCTGAGTTCACAACAAACTCAAATTGTCATAAGAGTTGATGCAAGCTGTTTGCTATGAAATATTGCTTTATCAAGTCGAGAAGAACAATGTCATAATAGTGCACTCATCGCTATCTAGAATATTCCTCGGATGCCATTCAATTCACGTAATACATTTTACGAGACCCATTGAATTTCTTTTTAACAAACTTCAAATGCTCCCTTCACTTATGAAGAGTAAATCCATCTCTCGAATATCGGATGCGAGCAAATTGCTTGCTGCAAAACTGAAAATTGATATTTTTTGTCAATCTATGCCATGCATTGCTTGTGATACAAATTTTACTCAAAGGGGGTTATTTAGAAAGGGTTTATTGTTTTCATAGGAAATAACATTTCAAATGTGCAAACTAATTCTCGGGGCTAGCTTAAAATGTGCATAGTTAAGAGTTTTCAGGTTTTTGATAAGCTGTTGAAGATATTTGAACTTCAAGTACTTATTTAGATTTTTGCTGGCAGAGGATAATAATGATGTATCTTAGAAGTTTCAGCATCATCATGATACTGTAATATACAGGCTTATGACCACAAGTATGCCATGTAGGTATTGACTACCCACAAGAATTCCATAATGCACAGTCAATCATCAAGGGTGCCATATGGTAAGGACTGACCACGAGGGTGTCGTGAGGTGCAACCTGACTAGTGTGAAGGCTGTAATGGAAAGCCAGACCACAAGGAGGCTATAAAGTACAGTCTGTCTATGAAGGTCCTGTAAGGCACAGCCTGACCGCATGGATGTTGTAAACTTCAATTTCACAGAGTCCACGTAGTGCATAGCCTTACCAAGAGTCCACGTAGTGCATAGCCTTACCAAAAGTCCACGTAGTGCATAGCCTTACCAAGAGTCCACGTAGTGCATAGCCTTACCAAAAGTCCACGTAGTGCATAGCCTTACCAAAAGTCCACGTAGTGCATAGCCTTACCAAAAGACCACGTAGTGCATAGCCTTACCAAGAGTCCATGTAGTGCATAGCCTTACCAAGAGTCCACGTAGTGCATAGCCGAACCAAAAGTCCACGTAGTGCATAGCCTTACCAAGAGTCCACGTAGTGCATAGCCTTACCAAAAGTCCACGTAGTGCATAGCCGAACCAAAAGTCCACGTAGTGCATAGCCTTACCAAGAGTCCATGTAGTGCATAGCCTAATCAAGAGTCCACGTAGTGCATAGCCTTATCAAGAGTCCACATAGTGCATAGCCTTATTAAGAGTCCACGTAGTGCATAGCCTTATCAAGAGTCCACATAGTGCATAGCCTTATCAAGAGTCCACGTAGTGCATAGCCTTATCAAGAGTCCACGTAGTGCATAGCCTTATCAAGAGTCCACGTAGTGCATAGCCTTATCAAGAGTCCACGTAGTGCATAGCCTTATTAAGAGTCCACATAGTGCATAGCCTTATTAAGAGTCCACATTGTACATAGAGATCATGCAGGGTATAGTCTGATCAAGATGTCAAGTAAGGTACATCCTAGCCATGAGATACAGCTTGAAATGAAGGAACTTTAACCCCTTAAGGACCAAACTTCTGGAATAAAAGGGAATCATGACATGTCACACATGTCATGTGTCCTTAAGGGGTTAAGGGCATTGAATAAAGGACATTGAATAAAGGACATTGTATAATATATACACCAGGATTTGCCCAAAAAAATAGAGCCATCCAAATACCTGTAAAATAAATTATGTTAATGTATTCAAGATGGCTGCAAGACACAGTCTCTAACAAGGTACATCCTGCAACACAGATTCTACTGTGTATGAAGACATTATAGGGGCACTCGAAGCACTAAAATTGGCTGCCAGAGCATACCGTTGGCTCCTGTGTGTGACTAAAGTTCAATTAATGAAGCAGGAGTTAATAACTTCTAAAGTAAACAAACTGTGCTGTAAAAATTATACTTTTCCATAGAGGCTGTGTGAATCTCATACAGGGGAGGTGTGGCTAGAGCTGCATAAACAAAGGGATTTAACTTCTAAATGGCAGAGAATTGAGCAGTGAGACTGCAGGGGCATGATCCAAATGCCAAGACCCCTTAATTGAACTAAAGTTGTTTTGGTGCTTAGAATATCCCTTTAAGAAGATATTTGTTTGCATACATCAGAATATTCTACAGAAATCTATGTGTAAAATAGTTTATCTTCTTAAATTAAGTGATAAAGTTTTACATATTTTTAATGTTTCCATTACAGTCATGCCCATATCTTATTTGTTAGTATCATTTCTCAAACAAATGCTCTCTTCCTCAATAAATCACCTGTCCCTTGGAAGTAAGTTATGGAATAGTGGATTACATATTGCTTAAAACAGCTCCTTATCTACATGTGTGTCTGCCAGAGATCCTTTCCGATATGATACGTGAATTAGAAATGAATTATCTACAAAGCCTATTTTTCACAAGATAACCATCGCTGTGCAGTATATAAAGTTTCAAATCCTCAGCCGGATTAGAAGTTGCTTACAGGTAGATTCTGATTATGATTGAAGCCGCCTTCTGACATCTATTGACTCTCCCATTTTAATTGCCTGAAAGCATACCATATGCTTCGGGTTTTTTGTTTGTTTGCTTTGTTTTTTTTTTAATTATATTTTCCCTTTTTTCCCCACAGTTTTAGTAAGGTTCCCCGAATGAGATAAACATTATATTTGCATGCAGAACAAGAAACAGATAGACAGGTAAGTTGCTGAGCTTGAGACCAAAGGAAAACACGAAGAACCCTACACTAAGAGAGAGGTAGAGATATGTCAGGACATACCCTCGTCTTATTATGTAGTGTCCTCTCATCTCTACCCATGAACAGCTTGCTGCTGATCCTTTTCAATAAAAGCTAAGCTGGATATATGCACATGCTGCACCGACAGATATTTAATGCAATCCCACCATGCTGCTTAACTAGTAATGCTGTAAACTTCTGTAACCTGGTACCCCAAACAGTCGCCTGGGGCCCTAAGTGGTCTGGTGGTCTATACTACTAATCTTTCTGTTTAAGAAGTAGCTGCCTGATTTTACGATTTAAAATTCGGGGCCAAGCCCCCCCTTACCCCCTCCCCAGTAACACCTGTGCAGATAGAGATATCACAATGCAATAGATTTTGAATTTTATTATTACTATTTTATTTGACTTTTTATTATCTAACTATTAGCTCCTGGCGATCTTACAAGTTTTTAGTTGTATTTAAGCATCTGTTTTACATTCAGGGGTTGGTGTAGCGGTACTTACCCTTTACTTACGCCCCCAAAAGGTAAGTGTCTGGGGAGTGTGGCATGACAGGGACCAATGGGAGGCCTTTTCCAATTTAGGCTCCCACTGTCCCTTTAAGATCGCGCCCGAAGAGTCAGGCGGGACACGTGACAAATGCAGAGTGGTTAAAGTACCACTCTAGACTATAGTATATATAGTATATAGTGCTATAGGTATATCTCCACCTCCGACAGCTCCATTAACCTGTCAGTAATGAGATAGCTCGTTAATTGTAAGTCCTGTGCATAAAAGGCATCGGTCGTCAGTACACATAGCATGCGGGCCACAGATGACCAATGGTGGCATGGCTAAGTCCTCCTCTCAGCCCATACAAAAGAGGTTAATGACACATTGGGCACCTGTTTGCATCATTAATGCACTTGGCTGTCTGCAACCATAAACCTGGGATTTAATTGAAAACCCAGCAAAGGTACCACATTATTTTTGTCATTAACCTTACGATATCAGCCTATCGAGATCGACATGACAAAATTAACAATGATATCAAGGTATAAGCCTAGTTTTTAATCAGAACATGTTCTGACTTTTGGGGACTGATAGAAGAAAAATGTGCATTGTGGTTGCTTCGATAAGAGTCACACAATACCGGTCCATGAGCTAATGTTAAAAATAACAGAATAATTTCCAAATCTAATACAATATATATTTACTTTGGATGGAGAACTAGTGGTATTTAGGAATGGTGGAATGGGGGGATTCCTCTGTGATTCTAATGTATTTATAATGTAAGAGAGATGCTTTAATATTTGCTGTTTATAAAGGGACACCAATTTAAGCAGCAGATGGTAACTATGGACTGTTTGACATTTCACTTATGATATTTAGCTTCTTAATTGGCGTCAGCTTTAACCATGTTCTTGTCAAAAATAAATCCGTTTTTTATATAGTAACCATCCAAACTAGAAAGACAGTGCATGCCAGGTTAGCTTGGACCATAAAGCAAAAAGAAAAAAACAATAGGTTTGTCATGGAACTTTTTCTCTCACTGAAGTGTGCCTTGCTTCCCAAAACAAACAAACAAACAAACAAACAAACAAACATACAAACATTGAGAACCACTAATTTAGACAGCAATAACTGATTTTGAAAAATTCTGCCAAATGCTGTATATCGAGTAAAACCTAGTGAATTACATGCTGTATCACATCTAACATACTATCAGAGCTCACTACGAAATGTATTAAACAGATTATGACCCATTACCAAAACTTTTTGAGAATGCAAAGGCGAAGTTCTTGACTTCAATCCACCCAATCAATTTCCAAGTCATAAGATTTAGATGTAAAAAATAAACAGTTTTTCCTTTACATATTACATCTTGCTTTAAATTACCACCACTGATAATCAGATTAAGCAAACTGACACGGATGCCAAAAAAACTCAGATTTGACTTATGCACTTTTTAAATGTTTTCCTTGACCTCGGCCTTTAATGGCTCACCGTGGTGAGGGCAGTTTACAATGTGGTCTGTATGCATGCTTCAGACACTCATCGCTAAGTAAGGGGAAGAGCCACGGCTGCAGTTAAGATAATGTTTTCCTGGAATATAGATCTTTTAGAGGAGAGAGAAATAATAAATTCAGAATGAGGACATAGAATACAATAGTTCTGAAATAAGGAGAGCAAATTATTTCTTTTCTTTCTGAGGTAACACTTTTTTTACATGTATAGGAAAAAAATGGGAGCATTTTTAGCCATTGTCTTTTTGGACCCCAAAGGGTGCTAAATTGTTGGGTGTTAAAACAGGTCACACACAATTTCCCCCAACACTCACAATTATGATATATTTTTTAAATCCACAAAGCCTCCCTACTTTTGGGATGCCTGGGGTCCAGTGGGCAGCTCTGGGTAGGAAGGCAGGCAGATGTGCAGGAAGGCGGTCACGCTAAGCTGTCAGCGAGGGAGCTGTGATCTCCCTACTCAGCCCCCTCGCGAGCCGCAAACTGATGCCGGGAGTCGGAGTGACGTCATATTCTGGCTCCTGGCATCACTGCGTGAGGGAGCTGAGCAGGGAGAGCTCAGGGGAAAGTGCTCCCTTGCCGCCACCTGGAATACAATTGACTGCCTGCTCTGGGGGGGCCCAAACGTGGCCAGTCGGCCAGATCTTGGGCCCCCATAAAACGAGGCTAAAAAGGCATTAACCTGCGCATTTGGGGGTGGTCTTGTTAGCCTCACGGTAAATACAGCCCTGGGTACAGCCAGTCAGGAAGATTTCATTCTGTTCAGAGTCTTAATGTGTCCAATAAATAAATGAATAATTGCATCAGGACATGTTGGGGAAATGGATTGTGTTAAATATCATATATATAGAGACACACAGAGAGAACAGAGAGAGCAAGAGAGTAAAGTGGTTATACTTCCTATGCATAAATGATGGGTACACAATGTAAATGTACAGCTAATGAGTACACTACATATATTTGTACAGACATATGGATATTTAAATTATGTTCTAGCTGGATACATAATATATAAATACAGATCTAGGTGGATACATTACATATATATATATATATATATATATATATAATGATCTAAATAGATACACTATGTATAAATTAAATAGATGGATATATTATGTAACGAGAGTAATCTCGCCACATTGCATTGGAGAAGCCTGGTTGCCCGCCTGCTGCCTTTGGACTATGGACCAGACTTTAAAATGCTTTATTTTTCCCTGCAGAAAGGCTATTTCGTGCCTTTCTGCCAAGGTGTTCGGTAGATTTTATCTAGCGAACAAACTGCCGAAGGCGCGACCACCCGGGAGCTAGAGTGTGCCACTAATTGACCGCCCTGAAGCTGCGGTTAACCGCAGCTTAATTGACGAATGCAAGGTGGTCTTTGTTCATTTACCGAACACGTGGCGGCGGCCATTTTAAAAGTCCCATACGGCCAGCGGTGTTCGGTGCTTAAACTATGGAACTAAAATCGGACACTTATTTGCACGAACACCGCTCAGCCGTCCACCGCCTGGTTCTTATTCGTACAGATCTAACGAATACATGTCCATTCAGTATTTTATGTTATGTGAATGTGTTAACCCAGATAGCTATGCCATGGAGCCCATTCGTGTAGTTAAAGACTTTGGCTCCATGGCAATTGAACTGTGTGAATAGGATCTGAGTGCTATTCGGTAGTTTTGTGCGCTCAGATCCCAGCTATCTGGGGATATGTGACATGTCTGTGTTTAGTGTATAAAATGTAACTTTGTGTATTTTATGGTGTTTTACTGTCTTTGTGTCCCCACATGTATAATGGCGATTTGCCTTTGTCCTGGGAGATAATTGAATTACTTCTCAATTATCTCCAGGGCAGAGGGGGGGAAGCCAGGATGCATTGTGGGAAAGTATTGTGACTGTATGTCCTAAATTGATACCTGTCTGTCTTTTGTTACAGTCTCCCATTTGGTCCCCTAGGGTAGTGTTCACCAAGTGGGAGACCTGCATAAATACTGGGCAGGTAGCCCATAATAAAACAGACCACTGCTTGACCCTCAACACAGAGCCTTGTCTCGTTCTTGGTGGGATTCACTGTATGCTGTTAGAGACTGATTGCCAGGAGTGTAAGCCGCTTGGGAGCATTTCCTGTTCATCTGCTAGCAGCTATTTGTGAGGTTCCGGTTCGGGAGTTTGGAGTGCTACCTTATTTGCTTGTATGCAGTTCGGGAGTTTGGTGCATTCGCTTGTATTCAATTCGGGAGTTTGGTGTTCTACAGTAGCTGTGCCTGTATCTCTGGAAGGGGAAGATCTTCTAAACGGCGCTTTTAACCCCTTTTATGCCTGGGGGTGCCGTTACATAATATATATAAACAAACTACATGGATCAATATGCATACATTAAATAAATAGATACACTATATATAAACGAACTAGATAGATACACTATGTATAAATGAAATAGATGGATATACTATATATAAATTAAATAGATAGATACACTGTATATAAATTATTAGATGGATACACTATATATAAATGATCTCGTGGATACACTATATATATCATACTTCCCCATTTTGGAGCTCGTCAGATGCTGCACGCTTTATTTGTGCGAAGTTGCGTCATAACAGCCGATCGGTTCGCATGAACAGAGACTCCTGAATTCGGGGTTCGGCCAAACTCGGGTCTTTAGATGCTCTACAGTGATGCCGACCAATGGTATTGGTTCCCTGGCTTTATAAGCCAGGGCTTTTCAGTAGCAAGTTGCCCTGTTGTGGTTCTTGTATACCCAAGAGTGTGCTTTATATTATATTGGATTTCCTGTTACTGACTTTGGCTTGTTTATTCGTTTCTCTACTTTCTGGGTTCCTGACCTTGGCTTGTCTTACCGTTTATGCTGCACTCCCCTAGGTTTGACCTTGGCTTTCTCCTTGACTATGCTTTACATTACATCTGGCCATTCTAAGGCCCGGTAATACGTTATACCTTTTCTTTAGCAGATTAGGGTCTGTATGTTTTGGGTTCTCCTACTCTAGCCGTGACAATATATAAATGATTTAGATGGATACACTATATGAAAATATATGGATATCATGCTCCTGTAAAGTTCTAGAATGCACTTTATATGTATAACTGATCATGATGACTGGCACCTGAGATGCGTTATTCAGTATTTTATAACATTGCAAACATGCTGGGGAAGCAGGGCTGATCTGCCGGCTGCATATGTCTTGTTAGCGTGCAGGATGCAGGCAGTCACACTAGATTAAAAAGCCAGATGTGTATAATAACATGGAAGGTCGCGAATGAATAGCTATTCCCAATGATGGTCTTTAATCACAAACCATTTATGCACAGGATTTAAGAGCTTTTTGATTCCATGCATGCCTGACAGCAATCACTGGGGATCATGATTGTTTCAAATAGAGAAACATGTTATCTTTTTATATTTTTCCCCCCAAAACTGCTTGTCATTACCTGACATCATTAACACTGTTTTCAGTGAATGCCTTGAGTGAATGAATGCTCCTGTGTCATTCTCTAAATTGATACAGGAAGACCATAAACTAAAATATGCATAAGGCTGGAAGTGAGAAGCAGCTTTGAAAGTATTCTCCTCCTTCTGTAATGAGGCTTAAATATGTAACTGAGCTCTGTTACTGGCTTGGAGAATCGGTTTCTGTTGGTTTACTTTGAGCGGGCTCATAATCATAAGTTAAAAAACCCTGATTAATGCTCCATTGATACCCGTAAATGGAAATTTAAAAGTCAAAAGGTGAAGGAATGAGCATAGAGTGGGTCAGATGAGTAGGAATGTGGAGAGAGCGAGAATGAGTAGGAATTATGGTTAAATAGAAAATTAAGCAATTATTAGGGGTTATTTTTGAGGGAGGGTGGATTGTTCAGGAAAGAGCTGAGTGGGGATAGTGATGTGGAGTGAGTAAGTAAAAGTGTGGCATTGTGTAGGTTACAGATGAGGAGAAATGTGGGGTTATGGATAATGATAAAATGGGGCTCTATGTTGGGTTATTGATGAGACAGTGTAGCAGTGAGTATGGTTATAGTGGCAGAGATAAAAGATCAGCGAGTGGATTACTAATGAAAAATGAAAGTGTAGGGCTGTAAGTAAGATTATAGATGAGAGGAGAGTGGGCATTGAAGGCAAATTCTTCATTGATAAAAGACTTGTACAGTGAAAAAGGATATGTTTAAGAAGAGAGTGCTACATACGAGAGTGAACTTAGGAACAGGCAGGATTGGGGCTATGAGTTGGGTTATAAATAAAGGGAAATTCTGGCGGTGAGTGGGGTTATGAATGAGGTGAGGCTGGGACAGTGAGTGGTGTTATAGATAAAGGAGAAATTGGGAATGTGAGTCAGGTTATAAATGAGGGCATATGAGGCTGTGAGTGGGGTTATACATAAAGGGGAAATTAAATTGTGAGTGGGGTTATGGATGAGGGCATATGAGGCTGTAAGTGGGGAGAGAGTGAGACAGTGAGTGGAGTTATGTTTGAGTAGTGACAAGGGCAGTGAGTGGGGTTATGGATGAGGAGTAAGTGGGGTAGTTAGTGTGGTTTTGTAGAAGAATTGTGCTGTCCTTGTCCATGGTGCTGAAAGGCCTGCAAACCTTATTATAAGGTGAAAATAAATGTTTGGGATCCCCATGAACCACCCATATCAATGACAGAGTACCAGAACTGGTCTTATTACATCAAGAGATGCAAAGCTAAAATAGAGGGAAGCCACAAAAAATAATAATGTACGTACCGAAAATTTGCCAAGCGGCTAATTGAAAAAAATAATACCAATAAAAAGAAAACTTGCAACAGAAAAATATCTAAATGGCACTAAATTCACAATTCTTGCAACTAACATGTCTTACCCAGTGGAATGCTTGGATAGTTTATCAGGCTGGGCTAGTATATCTATTACTGTTTGAAGAACTAAAAATGAATGTGCCACAATTAAAGTATTACTTTTAAACCTCACCCTTCTTTATTGAAAAGTCCCAGAAAATAAACCAATACCCAAGTTAATGACTTTTTCTTGTTTTACACCTGCAGGGTGACGAGTTTATATCAGTGGGAAATATCTATTTATCTAACCTAAATATTATCAGTTTATAAACAGCCAAGTGTGATGTGCTTTGAGGATATCCAACTCTCTGGTTTATTATCAATCTACTTAATGAAACAGTAAAAGAAATTCACAAAATCCATTAAGCTGATCGCTTAAAGAAGCTCACCTATTGCCCTGATATTTAAAAGTTACAATACGTCTACTTTTTAACTGGTAGGTAAGACAAGGTAACAAATTGTAATTACGGTGTATATACATACCTCCCAACATTGGCAAGCCCCAGAATCGGGATGCCAGTGGGAGGGGAGTAAAAAGGGTTGGATCAATGATGCAATTGCGTCACGAAAACAGGGTGGACTAACCCAGAAAGGGGTCCCCCCCACATTACTGGAATGTCAGCTCAGTGTGAATACACACCAGACTGCCTAACAATCATTTTATAAATTCAGTGCTCCCTGCAGGGTCCTAGTGCCCTAATCTACTAATGATGCGCTTGTGCTATGATTGTTGGGGACAATTCCCTGGTGTCACCAAAATTGATCACCAAGGAATTAAGGTGTGACAGAACCCAGGAATCCCTGAAATCAGGATGGTCGGAAGGCATGTATATTGAGTATAAAATCAACTCAAATCTATGAATATTAGTATAGTGGTGTAATTTATGATTTAAAAGCAGAATTTAAATGGAATATTAAAAGAAGAGACAGTGATTTCATGAAGTACGAGTAATGTGACTGTCCTCATTATTAGTCAAGTGATCAAGTCTTAATACAATAAGTAGGTGCCCTTATTCTTTTTTTTTTTAATGGAATGATATTGAATTGACTGTGAAGCAGATTGTGCACGACTCTATTCTGTCTGCTTTCACGGCCACCAATAACTGGGGAATAGCACAGGACGGTAGGAAATCTCTTAGACAGACAGGTACATTCCCTGCCAGTTGGTATGATGAAGCTGCACTCGACGATCACACGTAGGAACAAGTTAATTACTTGCTCTGCCCTTTGCGATGGGCTGTTATAAATTTTTTCTATAGTGTGCTTTAATTCACGACATACCGAATAGAACATTGGAAAACATAACTCTGATAAAACACTCAGATGTCCCAAAAAGGCTTATTGAGGGTTAGACCCGTTGACACGAAAAGAATAAGGAAAATTAGGCAATACACAGGTTTAATTAATGAAAAATAAATCTGCCATGTGTCAGAAACTGCTAGCCCAATCTCACCTCTAATATATTACAGCATGTGTGCTTTATCAATGAGACAGTTGCATGGAATAAATGGCATGGCCTGGTGTCTAAACATATTTACGCAACTTTTAATACGTTAGTTCAATATCAGTTTAATGACTAACATACTGCTAACCTTTTCATGACTTCTAGCATGCCAGAACATTAATGCTATAAAAAAGATTTTCACAAAACCCTTTGTCATACAAGAGCTAAGACATTTTACTGACAAGCAGACTTGGGCACGGCAGAACATTTTCACTCACCCGAATTGATTCGGCAGAAAAGTTTTTTTTTAACTTGGACAACTGAAATTCGCGCATGCTGTATTTTGGCTCATTCGATTTCCCTCCATGCAAATGCTTTGGAAAGGAGGAGGCAAAACGGTGAGAAAATTAGCTAATGTAAGCATAATATTAATACCGTATATACTCGAGTATAAGCCGAGTTTTTCAGCACATTTTTTGTGCTGAAAAACCCCAACTCGGCTTATACTCGAGTCAGAGTCTGTATTATGGCAATTTGCATTGCCATAATACAGACTGGGGGGAGAGGGGTGCTGGCAGAGCTGTACTTACCTGTCCTGCAGCTCCTGTCAGCTCTCTCCTCCTCCGCGCCGTCCGTTCAGCACCTCGGTCAGCTCCCAATGTAAGTCTCGCGAGAGCCGCGGCTCTCGCGAGACTTACAGTGGGAGCTGACAGAGGGAGCTGCACAGACCGCGGAGGAGGAGAGAGCTGACAGGAGCTGCAAGAAAGGTAAGTACAGCTCTGCCAGCCCCCCTCTCCCCCCCACTGAACTGCCAATGACACTGGACCACCAGGGAAGGAGCCCCCCTCCCTGCCATATATCAAGCAGGGAGGGGGGACGAAAAAAAAATATAATAAAAAAAAATAAAAATGTATAATTCAGTTTAAATAATAAATAATAATAATAAACAAATATAATAATATTACAAAATAAAAAATAAAATAATAATTAATAAAAAAATGAATAATATATCAAAACGCCCACCCCCACCAACACATACACAAACACACACTGCATCACACACACTCACACTTCATTCATATACACACACACTGCATTCATACACACACACTGCATTCATACCCACACACTGCACTCATACACACACACTGCATTCATACACACACACTGCATTCATACACACACACTGCATTCATACCCACACACTGCACTCATACACACACACTGCACTCATACACACACACTGCACTCATACACACACACTGCACTCATACATACACGCACTGCACTCATAAACACTGCACTCATTATATACACACACTGGAAATAAATATTCAAATAATATATACGCACACACACTGCACTCATACGCGCACACACTGCACTCATACACACACACACTGCACTCATACACACACACTGCATTCATTATATACACACACTGTAAATAAATATTCAATTAATATAATTTTTTTAGGATCTAATTTTATTTAGAAATTTACCAGTAGCTGCTGCATTTCCCACACTAGTCTTATACTCGAGTCAATAAGTTTTCCCAGTTTTTTGGGGTGAAATTAGGGGCCTCGGCTTATATTCGGGTCGGCTTATACTCGAGTATATACGGTATGTGTATATCAGGGCTCAAAATCTCCACTCACCTAGACATTGGCAAGTGGAAATTTAGCCCAAGTGAATAGAAATTTACTCTTTGATAGTGTACTATGATTTTAAGTGGCGTGTAACTTTTAAGGCCTGGCAAGTAGCATTAAGCTATATATTTAGGCCATGTATATATATATATATATATTGTGCAGTACAATGATAGGCTAATCTTCGTGCCCTTTCACCAGAGCTAATTCCGTTTGAAATTCAATCAACCAATTCTGACTGAATTCCAGCCAAATAGAATTACAAATTTGGTCTACAGTTGGTCAATATTTGATTTTACTTTTTTTTTTGTACTTTGATTTTTACTTTTGAGCATTTGTTTGTGAATTTAAAGAGATTGGTCTGGCTTATCCCTGATATATTTCGTTATAATTCATTTATTTATTTGATTTCTGTCTTTATTTTTATTTTATTTTTTATTCAGTGGCTGTCTCCAAGCCATTAGTCATCTTTTTTGGGGCACCATAGGGTGATTTCTGAATCACGAAAGACACGACCCAGCTTGTCCTTTGCCCGTTTTAGTTGTTTCATGATTCGGCCAAATGGTGTTATGTAGTAAACCTGTCTCTTCCTCTTTACACCAAGATGAGGCAGGTGGTAATTTTTACCTTTTAGAATGAAAGCCAGGTGTTACTTAACGTTTAGCGTTTCCTATTATTCTCTATGGGAGACGTTAAAATGTTCGGCAGCTGTTGATTGCCACTCTTTAAACATTATGTTTTGTAGCTTGGAACTGCAGATAATCACTAACGATAGCAACAGCAATTGTAGCGATTACCGGCTTGTCTGTAGATAATTGTGACAAGAATGGAAATGATCCCTAAGATGGAAGATCTGAGTGGAATGTGTTACATTGATCCATTCAAGAGAATACCAACTTAAGGTGGCAATATCATCCTCGTGGGACTGTGCACAGCTGGCTGTGCTCCTCAAATGGTTCCAAACACTACACAAAGTTGAGTTTAGTAGAGGAAGCATTATATCCCTCTACTATCTATGACCTAATATCATCTCTAACATGGCTCGACGATAGCTAGGAAATTTGGCCATGTTGAAACTGATTTTATTAGTAAAAGTTAGATGTAGTAAATGTCTACATTTTATGTACTGTCTGGATGACCAACAAAAACACAAAGACAGAGGGGGAAATAAAGTCATTAGAGACAAGGAGGGCAATTAATTATCCAAAAGATGCCATTTCCCACATAGTCTACGTGAGAATATACCAGACGATAAAGAGAAGGTCTTGAGAACATAATGCAAGAAAGATTGGGTTCTGTGCAGGGAGTGGCTTAAAAAAGGTAATGTGCTCATTCTGTGTATGTGTGTGTATATGTTATCTGTGTGTATATGTGTGGGTGTTATCTGTGTGTCTGTATAAGACATGTTATCTGTGTTAATGTGTGTGCATGTGTATCTGTATGAGTGTCATTGTGTGTGTGTGTGTGTGTGTCTGTATCTGCATGCCTGTCAGTGTGTGTGTCTGTGTGTGTATATGTGTATCTATATGTGTGTTAGTGTGTGTTTGTGTATGTATATGTGTGTGTCTGTGTATCAGCATGTGTGTCAGTGTGTGTATCTGTGCATTTGTATGTGTATCAGTGTGTGTCTGTATATCTGCATGTCTGTACCTGTGTATCTGCATGTGTGCCAGTGTTTATTACTGTGTGTGTGTGTGTGTGTGTGTGTACACCCCTACATTCACACACACATACTCCATATAAAAACATGCTCACTTCTAAGTATAACCCTGCAATGATGGGCAAATGGTAGTTCCCCAGCTGGCAAAGCATTGTTGGTGTTGTACGACAGGGCCCTCTCTATTTTAGTTCCGCCATTAAATGCAGTGTAAGTGTCTCTTACATATCCATTCATAATCTTCTATATCTGTGTTTAAAGGTAAAGTGTCACTTTCCAGAATGTTGTTTGCTTATCACTATATTTAACACATTAGTATTTCTGATGTGTGAAAAATAGAATAAAATCAAATTAAACGTAGATTTCCCCACTTCTTTATGCTGTAACTAGGTGCCTCCATCTTAGCTTCCTGTGAATCATTATAAGCTCGATCCCTCGCACCTGGCACACAGCATAGAGAAAGCATAAACAGAATATGAGAATTGAAAGAATCAGAGTTATTCACTAAAGTGAGAATTGAAAGCTTTCAGTTCAACTACTCTGGCATTCAATTTGAAACTCACTTTAGTAAATAACTGTTTCTATTTTTCTCTCCCATTTACGAGTGATCTGCTTGTGCCTGGACTGGAGTGGATGTAGGTGTACCTTGTCAAATATTTAAGGGAACACTATAGGTTCTGGAACACAAACATATATTCCTGACCCTATAGTGTTAAAACCACCATCTACCCAGCATCCCCTCCCCCTTTCCCTTAAATATATTAAAATGTGACTTGTATTCAAGTCTGCAGCTGCTGGCTCTGCCCATGTTTGTATGTGAACTGCCTCTGCCTGCTGACATCATCAGAAGGGGTGGACTGAGCCAATCACAATGCTTCATCTTAGGATTGGCTGAGACTGTCAAGAAGGCAGATCAGGGGAAGAGCCAGCACAAGTCAAACACAGCCCTGGCCAATCAGCATCTCCTCCTAGTGACGAAGTGAATCAATGAATCTCTATGAGGAAAGTTCAGTGTCTGCATGCAGAGGGTGGAGACACCGAATGGCAGTGCTGCTTACTCTGCAACACTGCCAAAGGAAGCAGCTTTAGCAGCCATCTGAGGAGTGGCAATGTAAACACTGCATTTTCTCTGAAAAGACAGTGTTTACAGAAAAAAAGCCTGAAGGGAATGATTCTACTCACCAGAACAAATGCAATAAGCTGTAGTAGTTCTGGTGACTATAGTGTCCCTTTAAAATGCATTTTAAAACGGGTTAAAGGGTCACTACACTGCCTAATTACAAAAATAAATAAAAATCACTTTTTTTAGTAGAAATGAAAATATGCATTTAATTGTGGATTTATCTAAAACCAGTTTGCCAAACCTGTAGATCTCTTTTCTGCAGCCTTTTCTGTGACTTCCCAATGCAGCTCAATGAGAAATCTTTGCAAGGCAGGTGCCTTGAGCAATTGCTGCCTCTTGAGTTTAGCTCCACTGAGCTAAACAAACCAGGAAGTAAGAGGACATGGTGTTTCCTTGAAAGCCAGGGGGGTGTAACCAGTATAATTTATAAAAGCGTAAATTTCTATTGGAATCTGTATTTTTTGCAAAATGAAAAAAATAGGACACATTCTTCACACAAGCTAAAGTTCTTTAGGGGTCTGGAAAAGTGATTTTCAATGTTTTATTCAATTGTATAATTTACAAAAAAATGTGGTTCCCCTGTAAATTAATATGTTTCTGTGGGTGCTGATATAACTGCATATTAAATAGTAAAGCCCAGCATAAAAATACCCTTATGCCAGATGTTATGGCGAATGATTTTAAATACCAATGCTCCTTTTGGTATCTTGCTCTGGATAATGTGGAATAATTTAACATTTTAATATAAATGCAATGAACAGGAGATTTCTGCCTTGCGCATCCTTAGCCGACTGGAACCTACACTTAATAAAGTAATAGAGGTCCAGGCAGTGGCGTACACATGACCTATGGGGCCCCGGTGCGAAAATTGATCCGTGCCCCCCCCCCCGCACGCTTACTCTGCGTGGGCCAGGGCCGCAACAAATGGCGGTGGGCACCTGGTCGCAGGGGTTGCAGGGCTGCGACCCCTGCGACCGCGGTATGTACGCCAGTGCATGCAGATGCACACACACTTAAAGGACCACTACAGACACCCAGATCACATCAGCTCAATGAAGTGGTCTGGGTGTCAGGTCCCTCTAGTTTTAACCCTCCAGCTGAAAGCATAGCAGTTTTAGAGAAACTGTTATGTTTCACTGAGGGTTAATCCAGCCTGTAGTGGCTGTCTCACTGACAGCCGCTAGAGGAGCTTCTGCGATTCTAAGACACTGAACGTCCATAGAAAAGCATTGAGTAATGCTTTCCTATGGGCGGTTTGAATGCGCGCACGGCTCTTGCTGTGCATGCGCATTCGGAGCTGAGAGGCGGAGGGATCCCCAGCGCCAAGGGAGTCCGGTGCTGGAGAAAGGTAAGTGCTGAAGACAGACACACACATACACTCTCACGAACAGACGCATACACACTAGCTAACAGACACACACATTTACTGACAGACACACTCAGCGACAGACAGACATACACACTCACTTACAATACATACACTCTCACTGACAAACACACACTCACTAACAGACATCAAACAGACTCACTAACACAAACACACTCAGTAACAGACACACACAGTAACACACTCACTGCCACTCACACTAACACACACACTACCACTCACAGTAACACTAACACACACAGTAACACACACAGTAACACTCACAGTAACACTAACACACACACTAACACTCACAGTAACACACACACTAACACTCACAGTAACACTAACACACACACTAACACTCACAGTAACACACACACTAACACTCACAGTAACACTAGCACACACACTAACACTCACAGTAACACCCACACACACTAACACTCACAGTAACACTAACACACACTAACACACACAGTAACACTAACACACACACTAACACTCACAGTAACACTAACACACACACTAACACTCACAGTAACACACACACTAACACTCACAGTAACACTAACACACACACTAACACTCACAGTAACACACACACTAACACTCACAGTAACACTAACACACACACTAACACTCACAGTAACACGCACACTAACACTCACAGTAACACTAACACACACACTAACACACACACTAACACTCACAGTAACACACACAGTAACACTAACACACACACTAACACTCAGAGTAACACTAACACACACACTAACACTTTTTTTTTAAATGTAATCCCCCCAGCCTCCTTACCTTTTGGAGTGCTGAGGGGATTCCCTGGCATCCAGTGGTGCTGCTGGGCTCCTAGGGGGCCGGTCACCCGGCAGGCAGGCAGGCTGGCGGGCACGCGAGGGAGCACTCTCCCCTGAGTGCTTCCTCTTCAGCTCCCTCGCGCGCCGCGTACTGATACCGGCACCGGAAGATGACGTCATCTTCCGGCTCCGGTATCATTGCGGTGCGCGAGGGAGCTGAGGAGGAAGCACTCAGGGGAGAGTGCTCCCTCGCGCGCCCGCAGGACCAGCAAGCGGGGTGACAGCAGGGCCAGCCTCGGGGGGCCCGGAGGTGGCCGGCTCCTGGGCCCCCCGGGAGAAGAGGCTGGCCCAGTGACATACATACCGGGTCGCAGGGGCAGCCGGGCCCCCTGGTGGGCCGGGCCCAGTCGCAGCCGCGACCCCTGCGACCCTGGTATGTACGCCACTGGGTCCAGGCACTCCTTGGTTCAAGACAGGTACTTTATTAGGAACCACAACAGCAACATTTCGACCCCAAAGGTCTTTGTCAAGCTGACTTTGGATTTTTCAAATCGGCTATTATGGCCTAAGATGTTAAATTTGCTTTGAAGTCTTTTTACAGATCACTTGAAAAATGCACCTGAACTAGGTGTTCTGTGAAATGCCTAGAGCATATGCATAGATGGCATAAACGCAATAAATAAAAAATATAGGCTTAGCTTTTTTTCATCTTCTTTTTTAGTTGTATATATTGACTATTTTGTCTAAGCCTGTGCCCAAACACAAGGCAAGCATACTGTACTTCAGACAGTTTCATACCTCCCAGCATTAATAGGTATGGAATCAGGACAGGTGGAGGCAACTGGCATCACTGGTGAAACCCATAGTGGGCGGGTCTACCTGCAAAGTGTGTGTGCCCACCCCTGAAGAGTCATATTAGCCTGGCATCAAGCATGCCAAAGTGACAGCTTCCTCACTTGCCCTCAATATAAAGGACAATGCAAAGCAAGGGAGCACTAATTATGTGCTCGTGCTGTGCTGTCCGAGGGTAGTACACTGTTCTCCCGAGATGTGGGACACCCAGGAACTAAATCAGGACGGCAGGATTCCAAAATCGGGACAGTCCCGCTGAAAGTTGGACAGTAGGGAGCACTGCAAACAACGCTGAATTCCACAACTGCATACTTTGTTACAGATGTACATTGATCAGTATATGCCAATACTAAAAGGGTTAGTCCAAGCACCATAACCACTTCACTGATGTATGTGCAGCATTTGCTACAAATTGCTTCACATTCAGAGTTTAGTAACTTGGCTGGTGTAACTTCACTTCCAGTTCTGTCATTGGGGCACCATTAGGCAGCCAGGAAAAAAGTTCCAGGCTGGCTAAAGTCAATTGCTGGGCCCAGACAGCCAAAGCTCCCCCCCCATGTCCTCCAAAGTAACTCAGTGGAGAATTATCAAGCTACACTGAGAAGTTGGCCTCTGTGCTGGAATGGAGATAACTTTTAGTTATAGTTTTTAATTATTTTCATTTTTTTATTTCTTTTAAAACACTGGTTTTTGGTTGGGGTAATTCTTCAAATATGTAAAATCTCTAGGTATCAAATGACCCATCAACATATACACACACAGCTTGTTGCGTTGGTGCTAGAATAAAGATAGCGGTTCAGCCAACACTCAGAAACACATCTAGCTAATTACTGGCAGACGTTCTTTCATAGCAGTGCTTGTAGATTGCCCAAGAACCAGGTGCACGCTTGGTATAATTTCCAACAATAATAGGCATCCAGCAACCTTTTGCTGTGTATCTATACGAAGCTCCCTGGGAGTTTATTTCAAATTGTGATTCAATCTTATCAGACCTAATATCCATTCTCTGAAACGCCATTCTCCCATACAGTAACTGATCAGTGGGCCTACGTCTGTCTGTTGAGAAGCATTTTTATATTGCAGCTGCACGCAGAGATGAAAATTAGAAAATAAATATATGTCAGGGCAATATGCAGTGGCTGATAACTATCTTCGCTGTTTTGCTAATAATAAATAGTGATGAATTTTCGATTTGGGGCATTTTTTCTATAACCTTAACAGTGCCTCAAAGATTTCCAACTAATTTGTTTGCTTTAATCATACGTGGCTGCGAATGCAAATAATGAATGTTAATGAACAGAGGCTCCGTAATTCACAATTTTATGCCTTTAATCTGTTCGTACTGATACACAGGTGCATTTTTTTGTTGTTCATTTTGCTTGCGTTCATCTATCATTTTGGCTGGATATTCCATTAACCGATGAAGATGAATTAAACGCAGATAGCGGGGAAGGGATGAACTATAATGAGTTCTATGTTTTTGTTGAAGCATAATGCAGCGCACCTGACATACAAAAGGGGCGATTTGCCCAGAAAAAAAAAGGAAATCGTGAAACGATAACTCTTGCAAAAACATAATAAAAAAAAAGATGTAAAACTTCCAGGTGTGCACAATGAAGGCTCGATAATGATGCTAAGAAAATATTTTGATAGATATAATTTAAGCAAGGTGTTAGCTTTAGGAAGATGTAAAATAGCCCCTTGCCTTCAGATGAAGGGGAGGAGGGAACAGGCAAAATTAATCTACTTATGTTACTTAATGAGCTTGTGTAATAAGTGTTTACTTAAAGGATTGTGGGATAACAGTGTCTTAGCCTGAGCTCTAACTGCATAATATGCTAAAGCCTTTCGCTCAAAGGATTCTATGAATGTATTATGAGAGGCTGAATTTTGGGAGGTAAATACCACGGGGCCCCAGTTACCCAAGGGTAAATCTACTGATGTTTTTTTTTTTTTCATCTTTAGTCTTTATTTTTCTTTTTCTTTATTTCCAACAAAGACAAAACATGACATATTAACATAACAAACACATAGAATTAGCACAAGCATACAATCTACAAAATCTAGAGTTGTTTTAGAGCTACAACTGTCACGATGATGGGTTCTTCTAATGGGTGACCAAGCTCCATAAGGGTTGAATTCCTTCAATATCTGAGTATCTGTCTTTTGGGGACCCCTGAATAGGCTTAATGGACTCTGTGAGAAATATAAGGGAGTGGAATTAAGCAAGGGGCATGTTATTGGGTATACAGGGGGCTTGCCACCCCATAAATCATATCTTCTGGGTACTACAAAGGCTTGTCAGCCAACTAACCATGACTTCTCGTGTGCAATGTACTTCTCTTTTAGGGTAATTGTATTTCTCATACTGTGCTTACAGGTTTATAGTGACACCCCTGGTTTTTGTGAACACATACTAAAATGCACGTTACCAAGTTAACTCATCTTTACATTAGATATTTACTGTAGCCTGGAATATACAGTATCGTTCATTAAATTAGTAAAGAGGAGCTGTGGACTGCTTCTGATGCAGTGTCTGCGCATGGAATAGTTACTGTCACTGATCTAATTTTGAACCACCAACTGAGTTTTATAATTTGGATAGACAAATTGAGTGTGCATGACTGCATCAACCCTCAAGCAGTCATAATGTAAAGATTTATTTTAATAAGACCTTCTGGTAATGAACAATCCTGCAAACAAATGCTTACTGCGGAGAACAAAAATCACAAAATACTAGGTGATAATTTGTTATTGTTATTTCACAGAAATCATATATTTGGCTAATTAACAAAATAAACTCAATTCATTTTTCAGAGCCTGAACGGTTTCCATAGCAGGTAGTTAACTCTCTTTGCAGAATTCAGAATAGTGTTTTTCTAACATTTCAGAGCGTTGTGATACCGAAGGAAAGTCTATTACAGTCCATCTAACCTTAGTGATGGTCGCATGCAGCAGTGACTGTCTAGGACTATTTAATAAATATTTAGTTGATTTTATTTTGCCAGTGAAAAGGCTCATAAAAAGATGATAAATGTTCAGATAATGTTTGCCTTGGGACCATTATTTTACAAACAGATTAGATATTGAAAAGACTGCTATACCGCTGAAATTTGCGCATAGACCTCTTCATTGTTTGCTGCCTAATTTCACTGTCCCACGCTCACTGACTCATTGCTTCTTACTGCAAAATCTCATCATGTTAGATTTACAGACACAATACAGATGATTTATACAAGTGTCATGTTTAGAGATGTCCCGAATAGTTCGCTTACGAATAGTTCCTGGCGATCATAGCTTGTTCGCGTTCGCCACAGATGGTGAACATATGCGATGTTCGGTCGGCCCCCTATTCGTCATCATTGAGTAAACTTTGACCCTGTAACTCACAGTCAGCAGACACATTCCAGCCAATCAGCAGCAGACCCTCCCTCCCAGACCCTCCCACCTCCTGGACAGCATCCATTTTAGATTCATTCGGAAGCTGCATTCTATTTTTTTTTTTTGTGTTATATTTGAGCATGCTAGGCTGAACGTGCATATATCATGGCTAGTTGCACTGAGGGTATGAGTATATAGCAGTACATTGTTGTGAAAGTGTTGCGGTCACCGGCCCGCCGAGCCTCACGGTCGTGCCCGACCGGCACGACCGCTCCGACTACACGAGCTTACCTGCTCGTCGGCGAGCCGGGAACCGCGCACGTAGTTCCTCCGGGCATCACGCCCGAATCCAATATGGCGCCGACCACGTGGTCGCGTCTATGGATAGCCCCGCCCCCGAGAATTATACTAACGTGTGCGTGACGTCACGACGTCAACGCACACGCACGTTCTGGGGTCAGAGGTCGCCCTCTGATCAATCATAGCTTAGAGAGGGGTATTTAAACCCCTAATTCACCCTAGTACTTTGCCATGTCGTGGTTTCAGTTTCCTGATTTCCTGAGAGTGCTATTTCCGTGATTCTGATTTCCTGGTATCCTGATCCTTGGCGTTTCCCTGGTTATTCTGATCTCTGGTTTCCCTGACTTGGCTTGTTTTATCGGTATTGAGTATTTTCTGGCTTCCTTGACCTCGGCTTTCCCTTTGACCATTCTCTGTCTCTAGCGTATTAGTCCGGCCATTCTAAGGTCCGGTTTACGCTCTATCCTGTTATTTTCCTTTTCTTACCTATGTATATGTTTACATAGTTTCTGCGTGCTGGACCACATTACTAGTCGTGACATTACGACATGGCCATGGATCCTGCAGAACTATGCAAGCATATGATCGCCTGTGAGAGTAGGGTGGAGGATATGGACCACAGGTTAGACCAATTTGCCCAGGCATTTCAGACCTTGCTCCAGAGGACTGCCTATTTAGAGGTCCCTCCGGTACCACCTGTGCTTCCGCCACCTGTAGTGGTTCCCGTACCACATAAACCACCAGCAAATTCATAAGGGGATTTTCCTCCGTGATTTCCCCTATAACCAATTTAACAAAAAAAGGAGCAAATTGTATATCTTGGCCCAAAGAAGCAAGAGAGGCATTTGAACGATTAAAATCTTTATTTTCCTCAGCACCTGTCCTGACCCATCCTGATCCATCCAAACCATTTATCCTAGAGGTGGATGCATCAGAGACAGGAGTTGGAGCCATTCTGTCTCAAAGAGAAAGTCCTGATACGCCTTTACATCCCTGTGGATTTTACTCTCGCAAACTCGCACCTGCAGAGAGGAATTACGACATAGGGAATAGGGAACTTTTGGCCATTGTACTTGCCCTTAAGGAATGGAGGCATCTCTTGGAAGGTTCCAAAGAGCCACTTTTGATCTTTACTGATCATAAGAATTTGGCTTATATTGGGGACGCTAAGAGACTGTCCTCTCGTCAGGCTAGGTGGTCATTGTTCCTCTCCCGATTCAATTTCGTAATTACATACAGACCTGGTACTAAAAACACCAAGGCAGATGCATTTTCTCGGCAGTTTGAGACAGATGAAGTTCCGGAACAGGTGATATATCCTATTGTACCTCCTGAATGCCTCATTGCCACTACAGTTTCCGAAGTGTCTTCTCCACTCTTCTGTGCCATAATAGCAGATCAAACTCAGGCACCTGTGGGAAAACCTCCGGACAAACTGTATGTGTCACCTCAGTTTCGAAAGAAGGTACTAGATTTGTTCCATGACAACCTCACAGCGGGCCATCCTGGAGTCCATAAAACTCTCTCTGCCATCTCCAGGAGATTGTGGTGGCCTGCTCTTAGAAACGATATCAAAGATTATGTTGGGGCATGTCAAATATGTGCCGTTTCTAAAGTTCCTCCTAGGTCACCTCCTGGACTGTTACAACCACTGCCCATACCTAGTGCTCCATGGACCCACTTGGCCATGGATTTCATTGTGGATCTACCCAGTTCAAACGGGTTTAATACAGTCCTTATGGTTATTGATAGATTCACGAAGATGGCACATTTCG
This sequence comes from Pelobates fuscus, assembly GCF_036172605.1. Lineage (NCBI taxonomy): Eukaryota > Metazoa > Chordata > Amphibia > Anura > Pelobatidae > Pelobates > Pelobates fuscus. The sequence continues at coordinate 20,270,054 of NC_086328.1, forward strand.
TCCCACTTAAAAAATTACCATCTGCTCAAGATCTAGTTCAAATATTCTTGAGAGAGATCTTTCGGTTGCACGGTGTACCCAAAAGCATAGTATCTGACAGAGGTACCCAGTTTGTTTCTAGGTTTTGGCATTCCTTTTGCAAACAATTGGGCATCGAACTCTCCTTTTCGTCAGCATATCACCCTCAAACAAATGGAGCAGCAGAGAGGGCGAATCAGTCTTTAGAAGCCTATTTACATTGCTTTATAAATGCCAATCAATCTAACTGGTATGAGCTCTTACCCATGGCAGAGTTCGCCAGAAACAACGCCACTCATGAATCTTCTAATCACAGTCCATTCTTTGTTAATCAGGGTTATCACCCCACTGTTTTTCCTTCTGCATTCTCAGACACAGAAATCCCCGCTTTGAACACCCGTTTAGAATCGATTCATGATACCTGGGATTCCGTCCATTCAGCTCTGCAAAAAGCCTCATTACGAGCAAAGGTCCAAGCTGACAAGAAACGGGGCGCTAATCCTGTCTATCTTCCAGGTGACAGGGTGTGGCTCTCCACAAGACATATCAAGCTTAAGGTCCCGTCCATGAAATTTGCCCCTCGGTACATTGGTCCCTTTCGAGTTACCCAACGTATTAATCCAGTGACCTATACTTTGGCACTACCGGCTCATATGAGAATAGTGAATTATTTCCATGTGTCTCTGCTCAAGCCCCTTACTTGCAATCGCTACACCAGGGTGTCCACTCCTCCTCCGCCCTTGGTAGTGGGTGATCAAGAAGAATACGAAGTCCGTTCTATCATAGACTCAAATTATCCAGAGGTGTCTTGCCCTATCTCGTTGACTGGAAGGGTTATGGTCCCGAGGAACGTTGTTGGGTTCCTGCTGACCGGGTCCATGCGCCCCGTCTTATCCGGTCATTTCACAACCGCTTTCCTCTTAAGCCGGGTCCTTCCCGCCCGGTGCGCGGTCTTCGAGTGGGGGGTACTGTTGCGGTCACCGGCCCGCCGAGCCTCACGGTCGTGCCCGACCGGCACGACCGCTCCGACTACACGAGCTTACCTGCTCGTCGGCGAGCCGGGAACCGCGCACGTAGTTCCTCCGGGCATCACGCCCGAATCCAATATGGCGCCGACCACGTGGTCGCGTCTATGGATAGCCCCGCCCCCGAGAATTATACTAACGTGTGCGTGACGTCACGACGTCAACGCACACGCACGTTCTGGGGTCAGAGGTCGCCCTCTGACCAATCATAGCTTAGAGAGGGGTATTTAAACCCCTAATTCACCCTAGTACTTTGCCATGTCGTGGTTTCAGTTTCCTGATTTCCTGAGAGTGCTATTTCCGTGATTCTGATTTCCTGGTATCCTGATCCTTGGCGTTTCCCTGGTTATTCTGATCTCTGGTTTCCCTGACTTGGCTTGTTTTATCGGTATTGAGTATTTTCTGGCTTCCTTGACCTCGGCTTTCCCTTTGACCATTCTCTGTCTCTAGCGTATTAGTCCGGCCATTCTAAGGTCCGGTTTACGCTCTATCCTGTTATTTTCCTTTTCTTACCTATGTATATGTTTACATAGTTTCTGCGTGCTGGACCACATTACTAGTCGTGACAGAAAGATGGCTGTCATGTTTAGTGTGTAGCTTGCACGTTATCAACTGTGTATTTATATCAGCAGCTCCACCACTAGTTATAAATCAAGTGTGAGTCGCCCCATGAGATGAGACTAGTGAATAACATAATACATGAACGTTTAAGGTAAAGGCATGTAAGGAACTACGACAATAAACTCTTTAGGAGGTGAAATAATGACATGTTTAAACGCTTGCTACTTTACGATTAGTTAATGTGCAGAGAGCAGTTCATGTGATCAAAGGCATGGTGTGGAGGATCAGCTATAGTGGGGCATGCTTGGAAGGCTGCTGTTTACTGCTCGTGCTCATCCGATCCCTTCTGGGCGCCAGGTGCAGACTCTGGGAGTCCCTGATACCTAGAACAACAAAGGCAAGTCTCTGGCTGAGTGCCGGGTTCGCGGCTTGAGGTGGTGGAAGCTTGTTTTGTCGGGTGGTCAGATCTGTCCCGGTGCTGCTTCACGTCCGGTGCGGGATTGTGGTGGTTTAAGGTGGAGGCGAGTGCTTGACGTGGGGCAGGCTCTGCATTTCTGTTTGTGCCTCCGGTCCCGTCTTCGATACCTTTTGCGTTGGTGGATTTTAATGGGGACTGCTTCGCTTAGCTGTGGTGGAGCTTGTTGGGGCTGTGGTGGAGCTTGTTGGGGCTTCCTGCTTGTTATTTGCTTCCAAAATTGATTAAAGAGTCTGTCCAGCTTAGACTCAATATCTTGCCATGCTTTGCTGGTACCAGGAGGACATACGGCTGCCGCCATATTGGAAGAGTTGCAGATGAGTATGTCAGCCTGGGCGGCTCTGCTCTGTGCGTCCATTAGCTCCAGACAGCCTCTCAGGGGTGGACCGGGATAACCCCCACCGGTCCGAGGGGGTGTCAGGATCGGGACAGGGATCCAACACGCAGCGTACAAACAGTAGCCAGATACGTATACCGGACCTTAGAATGGCCGGACTAACGTAAGTAGTACTGTAGAGAATAGTCAAAGACAAGCCGAGGTCGAGGGTAACAGAAGACAGGTAAGCGAGAGACAAGCCGAATCAAGGGTACAGAGGAAAGCAGAGTAGGATAAACGAGCCGGGTCAAAACCAAAAAGAATAAGCAGAATACAAGCACTGAGTGACTAGAACAAGCTAGAACCACGACAGGGCAATGAGCTAAAGAAAGATGCTCCATTAAATACCCTGTTCAGGAAAGTAACCACGCCTCCGAGGCGTCCTGATTGGTCCTGCAGCAATTGACTGACAGGTCGTTCCGGGTAGCGTCCTGCCGTCGACTTCCGGTCGTGATGCTGTAAAAGACATGACCGGATAGACCGCGAGGAAGGAAGCCATCAGACCGTCTGGATGGAGAAACGGCTAAGTCTCTACCTCTTTCGGAGGTAGAGACCACAGGTACCCTGACAGTACCCCCCCTCTCAGATACGCCCACCGGGCGGAAGGTACCAGGGCGAGAAGGGAAGCGAGAGTGAAACGCCCTGCGGAGACGGGGAGCATGCACCTCCTCCTGAGGTACCCAACTTCTCTCCTCAGGACCATAACCTTTCCAATCGACCAGATATTGCAATCTCCCTCGGGAGATTCGAGAATCAACGAATGAATTGACCTCATACTCCTCCTGACCCTCCACCTGAACTGAGCGAGGAGGGGCGATTGCGGAGGAGAACCTGTTACATATTAGAGGCTTTAGTAAAGAAACATGAAATGAATTAGGGATGCGTAAGGCATTAGGCAACGCTAAACGATACGCAACTGGGTTAATTTGAGAGAGAACCCTGTAAGGTCCAATATATCGAGGAGCAAACTTCATGGACGGCACTTTTAACCGAATGTTTCTGGTACTTAACCATACTCTATCGCCTGGAACAAACACCGGTGCTGCCCTTCTACGTTTGTCAGCATGTCTTTTAACCAGCATAGAATTGTGCAGCAGGATTTGTCGAGTTTGATCCCACAACTTCCTTAAATTGGCCACATGAACATCCACCGACGGTACCCCCTGAGAAGAAGACTCCAAAGGAAGGATGGAGGGATGAAAGCCATAATTCAAGAAAAAAGGGCTAGAATGCGTAGAATCACAAATGAGATTGTTATGTGCAAACTCCGCCCAAGGAATCAAACCGACCCAATCGTCCTGGTGTTCCGAAACGAAACAACGTAAATATTGTTCAACTTTTTGGTTAGTGCGTTCAGCAGCTCCATTGGACTGAGGATGATAAGCAGAGGAGAAATTCAATTTGATGCATAGTTGGGAGCAGAAAGATTTCCAAAAGCGGGAAACAAATTGGGAGCCTCTGTCAGAGACAATTTGGGAAGGTATCCCATGCAAACGGAAAATCTCCCTAGCGAATATCTCCGCTAATTCGGGCGAAGATGGTAGTTTAGGTAAGGGAATGAAGTGAGCCATTTTAGTAAATCTGTCCACCACAGTGAGGATGACAGTCTGCTTTTTAGAGATAGGCAAATCAACAATGAAGTCCATAGCCAGGCAGGACCAAGGCTTCTCAGGAACTTCTAAAGGGTGCAGAAATCCGCATGGAAGCGAATGAGGTAGCTTGGTCTTGGTACAAACCTCACATGCCCCGATGAATTCTTTAATATCTTTACGTAAGTCAGGCCACCAAAAATCTTTAGAGACCAGGGCATATGTCTTGCGGATGCCAGGATGCCCAGCCACTTTGCTGTTATGGAGACAGCGTAGCACCTCCAGTTGGAGAGCGGCAGGAACGAAGTGTCGATCCCCAGGAGTCTGTTTAGGTGCCAAATGCTGAAACTTCATGATCTCGGAAAGCAATAGAGAGTGAATCCTGAGATTCGTGTTTGCGATGATATTCCCCTTAGGAACTATGGAGGACAGGACTGGTTCAGTTATAGTGGATGGTTCATATTGACGAGACAGAGCATCAGCCTTGGAGTTCTTAGAACCAGGTCTATAAGTGAGTACATAATTAAAGTGAGTGAGAAACAATGACCAGCGAGCCTGTCTGGCGGATAAGTGCTTAGCCTCCCCAATATAAGACAAGTTCTTATGATCCGTTAAAATAGTAACAGGGTGTAGTGTCCCTTCCAGTAAATGTCTCCACTCCTTTAAAGCCTTAATGACCGCTAAGAGTTCCCTCTCCCCGATGTCATATCTGCTCTCAGGCCCAGATAATTTTTTAGAGAAGAAACCACAAGGGTGTAATGGTTTATCCACCCCTAACCTTTGAGACAGAACAGCCCCAACTCCTGTCTCAGAGGCATCGACCTCGAGCAAGAAAGGCAGAGTCGTATCAGGATGGACTAGAATGGGAGCCGAGGCAAAAAGTTCCTTGATAGTCTTGAAAGCAACGAGAGCTTCCTTAGACCAGATCTTAGTAACAGCCCCTTGTTTGGTCATATTGGTAATAGGCGCAATGATAGAGGAGTATCCCTTAATGAAGCGCCTATAGTAGTTGGAAAAACCAATAAACCTTTGAATAGCCTTGAGTCCTTTGGGCAAAGGCCAGTCTAAAATGGATTGGAGCTTTTCAGGATCCATTTTAAAACCTTCCCCAGAAATCACATACCCAAGAAAGTCTGTCTGAGACTGATCAAACCTGCACTTCTCCAATTTGCAGTATAGACCATGTTGCAGAAGTTTGTGTAATACCTTTCTGACCTGTCTATGGTGAGTCTCAATCTCCTTAGAGTGTATTAGTATGTCGTCCAGGTAAACAATAACACAATCATGTTGAAACTCCCTAAGTACCTCATTAATCAAATCTTGAAATACTGCAGGAGCATTGCAAAGTCCAAATGGCATCACCGTGTATTCGTAGTGACCATACCGGGTATTGAATGCCGTCATCCACTCATGACCATGCTGGATTCTCACCAAGTTGTATGCCCCTCGGAGATCTAACTTAGTGAAGATTTTGGAGCCCTTAAGACGATCAAATAACTCTGTAATCAGTGGGATGGGATAGGCATTTCTGACAGTTATTTTATTCAAGCCTCGGTAATCGATACAAGGTCTCAGCGTGCCATCCTTTTTCTAAATTCTCCCGAATATACTCCTCTAGAACCGAGTTTTCCTGAACAGACAAAGGATATACATGACCCCTCGGAGGCATAGTCCCGGGTAGAAGCTTAATTTTACAATCAAATGACCTGTGGGGCGGTAAAGAATCGGCATTCTTCTTGTCAAATACTGCCTTTAAGTCTAGGTAAAGGTCTGGTATCTGTCCTTCTGTGGACTGAGTAGGATTCTCCGGTATGTTAATGTTAGCTAATGGAGAAACCTTGCCTAAACACCTTTCCTGGCAGCCCTGGCCCCACGAGAGTATCTCCCCTAACTCCCAATCGATAATAGGGTTATGTTTCTTCAACCATGGGTACCCCAGAACTATGGGAACGGAAGGGGACGAAATGAGCAAAAGAGATAACTTCTCCACGTGTAGGATACCAACATTTAAATTAATGGGTACGGTCTCACGAAAGATAACAGGATCTAGTAGTGGTCTACCATCTATGGCCTCAACGGCCAAGGGTGTCTCCCTTAGCTGGGATGGGAAATTGTTTTTAATAGCAAAGGCTTGGTCTATAAAATTCTCAGCAGCACCGGAATCTATCAAAGCCATAGCCCTGACTACTTCCTTCTCCCAAGTTAAGGAAACTGGTAGCAGAAGCCTGTGATCTTTATAATTAGGAGTAGAGGACAAAATAGAAACACCCAAGGCCTGTCCTCTAGAGAGACTTAGGTGCGAGCGTTTCCCGGACGGTTAGAACAGTTTGAGAGTAAATGACCTTTGGCTCCACAATACATACACAAACCCTCTCTTCTCCTGTACTGTCTTTCCTCCTCAGAGAGGCGGGTATACCCTATCTGCATAGGTTCAGGAAGCAAGGATACTGTGGAGTCAGGACTTGGAAAAGCGGGGGCTAACCTAAAAGAAGGTCTCCGATTCCTCTCTCGAGTGTTCTGTCTCTCTCTTAAACGTTCATCTATACGAGAGATGAACGAAATTAAGTCTTCTAAATTCTCAGGGAGTTCTCTAGTAGCAACCTCATCAAGGATTACATCAGATAGGCCATTCAAAAATACATCCATATATGCCTGCTCATTCCACTTGACTTCTGACGCCAGAGACCTGAACTCTAGTGCATAATCCACAAGTGTTCGGTTCTCCTGTCTCAGGCGCAACAGTAATCTGGCTGCATTCACCTTTCTACCTGGAGGGTCAAATGTTCTTCTAAAAGCAGCTACAAATGCATTATAGTGATACACTAAGGGGTTATCGTTTTCCCATAATGGGTTGGCCCATCTCAGAGCCTTCTCAATAAGTAGGGTGATAATAAATCCTACCTTTGCCCTATCTGTAGGATAGGAGCGAGGTTGCAATTCAAAGTGGATACTAATTTGATTTAAAAAACCACGACACTTCTCAGGAGCCCCACCATAGCGTACTGGGGGGGTAATGCGAGAAGAAGCACCCACTGTGGCTACCTCTAGACCTGAACTGACAGGAGAAATAGGGGTATTATGTATCTCCTCTGGTGGGTTATTAGCACGAGATAAAAGTGCCTGTAGCGCAAGCGCCATCTGATCCATTCTGTGATCCATGGCTTCAAACCTAGGATCAGGAGAAGCAAGCTGACTGTTTGTACTTGCAGGATCCATTGGCCCTGTCGTAATGTCAGGATCGGGACAGGGATCCAACACGCAGCGTACAAACAGTAGCCAGATACGTATACCGGACCTTAGAATGGCCGGACTAACGTAAGTAGTACTGTAGAGAATAGTCAAAGACAAGCCGAGGTCGAGGGTAACAGAAGACAGGTAAGCGAGAGACAAGCCGAATCAAGGGTACAGAGGAAAGCAGAGTAGGATAAACGAGCCGGGTCAAAACCAAAAAGAATAAGCAGAATACAAGCACTGAGTGACTAGAACAAGCTAGAACCACGACAGGGCAATGAGCTAAAGAAAGATGCTCCATTAAATACCCTGTTCAGGAAAGTAACCACGCCTCCGAGGCGTCCTGATTGGTCCTGCAGCAATTGACTGACAGGTCGTTCCGGGTAGCGTCCTGCCGTCGACTTCCGGTCGTGATGCTGTAAAAGGCAGTCACTCCCTAGCGGCAGGCTTAACATGACCGGATAGACCGCGAGGAAGGAAGCCATCAGACCGTCTGGATGGAGGAACGGCTAAGTCTCTACCTCTTTCGGAGGTAGAGACCACAGGTACCCTGACAGGGGGGTAACGGAGCTCCTGCCGGGAAGTAGCTGCTCCTGGGCATCCCAGGATCAGGAGATCGTCCGCCTCTCCCGCCCGGTGAGCACCAGGCCACACTTGCCACGCGGAGGTAAGTAAGACTCTGTCGAGTTGCTGACCGCTATTAAGCATGTCGGGTCGGTCAGGTAGGAGAAACATTGCTGGGTCTTCCCCTTCTGGGGTGAAATTCGCTTGTTGATAGCTGCTTAAAGTGAGATATTGAGGGAGCTCACACAAAGTGCGTCTTTCCTCCATGACAGCTAGGCCCCGCCCCCCGGAAGCTGCATTCTTAGTGAGAGGAGGGACAGTGTAGCTGCTGCTGATTTAATAGGGAAATCGATAGCTAGGCTAGTGTATTCAGTGTCCACTACAGTCCTGAAGGACTCATCTGATCTCTGCTGTAAGGACATCACCCCAAAAAGCCCTTTTTAGGGCTAGAACATCAGTCTGCTTTTTTTTTTTCCTGTGTAATCTAATTGCAGTTGCCTGCCTGCCAGCGTGTTTGTCAGGCTCACAGCGTATACTGTGCCCACTTGCCCAGTGCCACCACTCATATCTGGTGTCACAATAGCTTGCATTTAAAAAAAACAAAACTTTTTTGACTTTAATATAATAGCAGTCAGTTTCCTTCACACGTGTGCGTTTCAGGGCCTGCCAGGGCACAGTGTCACACCAGTGCAACTCATATCTGGTGTAACAGCAGTGTACATTTAAAAAATGTAAAAAAATTGACTGTAATAGATTGAATAGCAGTTAGTTGTCTGCAAGCGTGTGTGTCAGGCCTACAGCGTCTACTCTGCCAACTTCTGCCAGTGCACAGTGCCACTCATATCTGTTGTCACAGTAGCTTGCACACATAGTACCACTAATCGAAAAAAAAAAATGACAGGCAGAGGCAGGCCACCCTGCAGGGGCCGTCATGGTCATGGTGCTGTGATTCCCTTTGGCCCTAGAATAATGCCCAGTGTTCAGAGGCCACGTACCCTGAACTCGAAAAGTTCTGAGGACATAGTTGACTGGCTAACACAGGACACTCAATCTTCTACAGCTTCCGCTCGGAACCTTCACGCACCATCCTCCTCCAGCCTAGCTTCGGACACCTCTCAAGTTACCACTCGCCCGCCTGCCACCACCACCAATACTAGCACCACAGCCGCTTCACTTGATCTGTCAGAGGAGTTATTTACACATCAGTTGGAAGAAATGAGTGATGCGCAACCATTATTGCCAGAGGATGTAGATAACAGGGATATGTCTCAATCAGGCAGCATTACACACATGGACGTACGGTGTGATGATTATGATGTTGTTATCAGTGAGGACAAGGAACGGGACATGGCTAGCTTGGTATCCAACCTTGTGCAAATGGGGAGTTTGCGGTTGTGCAAATGGACTGTTTGCGGTTGTTTGCGGTGCGTTAAACGGGGAGTTTGGTCTGTCACTGTGAAGCGGGTGTAACCCTTACACTACCTGATCGATACAACATCATACCTGATGTTTTAAAGCACGTTATTCCAAACAATTTAGGAATGTTAGGTGATTTATGCCCTTTATGGATTAAAACCAGACTCTGCATCAACTATGTAATTTTCCATGGGAGTTTTGCCATGGATCCCCCTCCAGCATGCCACAGTCCAGGTGTTAGTCCCCTTAAAACAACTTTTCCATCACTATTGTGGCCAGAAAGAGTCCCTGTGGGTTTTAAAATTCGCCTGCCTATTGAAGTCTATGGCGGTTCGCCCGGTTCGCACGGTTCTCCCATTCGCGAACATTTGCAGAAGTTTGCGTTCGCGAACGGTAAATGTTATGTTCGCGACATCTCTAGTCATGTTCTGTAAAGTGGTGCTTGTATAAAGGGGCACAGTCAGAATTGACTGCTGATTCCACTGGTTACAATGGTAATTGCTACACTTTAACCCCTTAAGGACACATGACATGTGTGACATGTCATTATTCCCTTTTATTCCAGAAGTTTGGTCCTTAAGGGGTTAAAGAAGTTGAATCATTTTTCAGAACATGACACCCAAAGTCATTCTTCCTCAAATTTTAAGTAGAACATACATGGCCATGTTTGGCACAGTCAATATTTTCAAATTACATTTCCCATGAAGCATCATGTGGTCTACAGTGTCAAGGTTAAATAAACTACATTCCCCAGAAAAAAAAACAGGGGACCAAAGAGTGACCCTTTTAATGTTAATATATCTTAACAATCACAAGGCATGTGTTGCTTTGTTGTTCCTTTTTATTTTTCTATTAGTTTTGTTTTCCTTATAATTTTATCTATTGATAAATATTGTGTCAGACCAGTACCATACATCAATGTTTATCAGCCTTTTTAGAATGTAATAACATATGTGTTCAGCCATATATCTATAATATCAACTTTGTTTAGCTACTATCATTAAAGTTAAAGATGTAACTGGCGCTGAAATACTCCCTGGAGTACACATACGACAGTTTGGAAACCTGCTCTAGATGAAAAACAGCTAAGCATACTGCCAACGGTGGGTACAACAACCACTGATGACACCTCCCATTGACTACATAGCACTAATTAATTCAAGAAGACTTTAACTTTTTTCCCATTTCATACCAGAACACTGTGCATTTGTTTGCGGTTTCTATGTGCATTTTACCTCTGTGATCAACTTGACCTGACATTAGAGGAAATTACTTTTGGTTGGCTGTATGACAGCCTAAGAATCTACACAACCTCACAGTCAAGCGGTTCTCTGCGTACCATACAAGCTTTTACTCTATATCCGGGAAGCTGAGTAGTGATATCACATCTAAACCTGGGCATATCTTGGGCTGATATAGTATCTTTAGCTTTGAATTAACATTTCAAACTCCTAAAGTTCTTTGGCTTTAGAGGTGTCTCATTAATATTGGGGAGGCTGTAATAGGCCCTGTGCCAGCAGTCCCGTAGGGGGGAATATTGCTAACTATCTGATTGGACAAGCTGGTCTCGAATATACCAAATTTCTTTAAATTTAGATAAATCCTCTTTGTCTTCAGAAAACCCTGCCTCCATTTTATGTTGGCATTCAATCTGGTCAAGTATAGATCTCCAACTCATAGGACCAGGAGTTTTCCATTTTTTGGGCTATACATAATTTTGCCGCAATAAAAATGTGAATCAGAAGAGTCTTTTTAATTGATTGGAGGTTGCTTTTGTATCCCAGCACAAAGTGGAAAGCTATGCTTCTCATAGTGAGGCAATGGATTCAATAAAGATTTGTTGGATTCATTATGACAAGGTCTGGATTGGTTGGGAGTTGACCAGTGTTGGTGGTCTCCCAGAGGCTCAGTAGAGCTGCGGCGAGAGACCCTCTCACCACTGGATTAGATATGAATTTACTTTTATTGGGAGGAACAAAATGGGCCCAAAAGATTCACCAACACTCCAGAGTTATAAATACATGTACTTGCATATAATGATGGAGTGTTACTTTAACAATATCTCAGTAGAGTTGATCCAATGGAAAGGTGGTACTTCCTTCAAAATAATCAGATGGAAAAGTATGCTCCATTTTTTATTTAAGGTCTCACATTGTGCCTATTCGTCTTAATAACTTATAAGTTAATATTTCAATGTTAGAAATTTGTGTAATATAAGTAGTTTAGAAAATGTCAAGTGGCCAATACTCTTATGGAATTACTCTGACCATTGTGTTGAATTGTTGATGTTTAAAGCCAATGCAAATGAATACTTTGGATATTCCAGGCACAAGCACTCAATTTCCTGATTTTTCTCTCATCTCTTTCCACAGCACATTGCATTTTTTTGTTCATTGCCGCCAATCCATTCATTATATCAACTTTTAAATGTAATGTAAATGTCAACAATAACATACGCACACAGCTACTTAAAAAAACACATTCAAATCACCAAGCAACCCCCGGCTATTGACTTGGGGAAAACGAAATATTTTAAAGCCTTAGGTAATACAAAATGAGTAATGATTAAATAATTATTTAGCAATCATAGTCATTAATCAAACCCTTTTTAAGTAAATGTAAGCACTCATTTGTCAAGCTGTGTGCGGTTCTGGTCTAAGAAAGTGGAGCTTAATTGCTCGAAATAGGAAAACATTCTGTTTTTATCTTATATTTCCTAATTAAGCAATCTCTGGTCTACAAAGGCAACTTCTCCTCAGCGTTAATTTCTCTCTACTCCAGACGTCTCAAGGTTGAGGTCAAGTCTTTTTCAGGAGGTCGGATGAATGACTATTTGGAATCAGCTTTATATTGTGGTTTGGCAAACTTTTGGCTTTATCTGAACATACAACATTCTGTGTTCTTGTTTTTTTTTTAAATATGTAATACATTTAGAAGTATTAGAAAGAGGCAATTTTTATCTCTCTAAAACTCCGCCTTTGCCATTTTTATAAATTGCTCAATAATTATTTACTCAACTTAGTCCTTCTCAAAAGGACTAACCAACTTTAATAAAAGGGTGTTAAAATCAGTGCAAAAGTATAACCATGTAAACCAGGTTATCTGATCAGAATTGTTTTTTAGGGTCATTTAGTGCTAAACCTGCATTAGGAAGCCGCCAAAGAGCCGTTTAAATAGCAGTTAATTGCCATTTAATAAAGCTGGATCTCTCTCTCCCTTAAATCACTCATATCTCAAGCTACGGCTAAGAGATGATAGGAATGTCTTAGGACTAAGGGGTACTTTGGGGATATATGGACTGTAAACCCTGTGATTCTCAGCCAGTCCCTATAACTTCACAGTAACACGGCAAAGGTATACATGAGGTATAGTTATACCCAGGAGATGCAGTTAAGTACAATTTAGTTTTTTTGTTTTTTACTAGAGCAGCACATGTCAGGCTTCTTTAATGTATGTGTGAAAAAATGAGAAAAAAATAATGAATATCACAAACTTTTAAATCTTTTCTTAAAGAAATTGCTCTTTGATAAACACTAAATGCACTGTTTGAGATACCCCAGAGTGCAGATGATATTCTTTTGTTTAATAATTGGACTTTGTGAGCTGCTAAAATGCCAACAATGAGATATTATCCCAGCAAATCAATCTGTCAAAATTCCAAATCTGACAACATCAATAGGCAGGTCTCTGGATTGTTCTCTGGAGGGTAGTGCTGTACTTGGCAGATGTAGCTGAGCAAAATTAGATTTTTATATTTTTCTTTTTTTTTGGTTGTTTTGTCTTTAACTGCAGGTTTATGAAATACGTTTGAAAAATTCAGCATTGCCTATGAATAAAACACCCACTATAACATCACATTTTAGCATAGATTTGTGGTAAAATGGCTATACTACATACCATTGTTTTATATATATATAAAATATATATATATATATATATATATATATATATATATATATATATATATATATATAAAAATGTCCTTGCTGGTCCTGAGAATTTTAAATAATATATAATGTATGCATTTTCATGCTAGTTATGGTGACTGATATAAATTGGGTACATTTAGTCAATTTTAGCCATTGTTAAAAATTTAGATAAACCTTTCTTCACTATTACTTTTGTGTATTTGTGCTTCCATGAAGTTTAAGTTTTCAGGATCAAAACAGGTTATAATATTACATTTCCACCATTACTTATATACACATAGAAGACATAAGGTTGCTAGGATACAACCTGACAAAAATAGGGTGTTGTGACAGGCTTATGTAATGAATGATCATATACTGTAACTAAATCCCCATAATTTTTGCCAGTCAGGTGTTTAAAAAAAACAAAAAAAAAAAAAACTATAAAATTGTGTGTTCTTCAAGAGATGTCAGTGTTAAACACAAGAGTACAGCGTTGATGTCAGCTCTGGGTAGATGAAACACCAGGAGATAAAGAGGACCTCATGGAACAAGATGACGGAACACACGAGAGACAGATATAGATAAACAAAAACTACCTTCCCCTGCCTTCCACAGACACTGAAATGCAGGCCAAGCAGTCACCATCTGGGGTGTTTGCAAAATATAGAAAGTCCCCAGAAGGTGACAGAGCCTCCTAATATAAATTAAAGTTTTATTACACTGTGGCAGCATACACATTGTTAACACTTGAAGTTACATTGGGAATGTTAAGAGAGCGAAGGCCAACATTCACATAAAACCGAACGTACAAAGTTCTGGAGCGGGGAGCAGATTCCTGGAGGGCATGGTGATATCTCACAGTTACAAAGATAAAAAAAAGCTACAAACAACTAAACAACAAAACAAAACAAGAAGCAATTAAATTAAGACAATATGTCTGCTTTGCAATAAACATGGTATTTATATAACAAACAATAAGGATTCAACATACAGCATTAGAGCCCTCAAGTAAACAGGTATTTAAAAATGAGTGTCTGTCCTTTCTTTGTATCATGTCCTGGAGCAAACGCTCCAACCTTCAACATGTTAATTACATGTTAATTAGATTGCGTACATTTTAATCCTTCGCAACCCTATCCTGCGTCTTGACTTCAATGGCCTACTTTAAGATATGAAAGGGGTCTAACTAACGTATATTCTGAGTTTGAAGACAAGTGCCCACGTTGGTTAGTTAGAAAGTGACTACACGGGGACATTATGGGATAAGTTTAGATGGAAATTTAATTGTTCCAAAAATTAAAACATTCATATTAGGAAGGCTTATTTAAAAAGAGTAAAGGAATGTATTCTTCAGTAGATGTAGCAGAACATCCACCTCTCGTTGATTGGTAATTTCTTATGGAAGAATATGCAGTGTGGGTGACACATATCTGCCAGCAGGAGAGGGTCGACACAGAGCAGGTGCCTGTTGGGGATAAAATCAGCTATACACGAAACCCTCTTAGTTAGATGGATATTTTGTCGGAGCCACACCCTCTTAGATAGACAGACAGGATCCTGGGAATAAGTCAAGAAGACAAGAGATGTGTTCTATAACCAATTCAAATTTTAATTATACGTCAGTTGCATTTATACCCCATTTTCATGTCGGTGGGGGTCATGAGCATTTAATTACATAATATGTATTTCACAAGTTATAAACAGCTGTTTCTAGTTATAATCTTTCGTTATATAACGCATTACACATTTGATTAAAACCAGATATTTACAAATACCGATATCTTGGACAATTAACAAGGACATTTCGAAATCAGTACTTTTCCCGTAACTAGGATTTTATATAAATCCTATTTCCGGGAATAGAAGATAAAATGCCAAATTTATTCTTGAATCAAATTAACCCTTATATGAACAGCTAGGATAGATAGCAAAATGGATATTTACATCTACAGTGCCCTCCCATATTCTTCAACGTATCTGGACAGTCATTAACCTGTCTGCCCTACCCATCAGATAGCCTGTATCAACTAGTGACTTTATGAGCTTAGTGATTCTCTCTGACATACAGGGCTTTGGACATGGTTCCAGAACTGTTCTCAATAAAGAGAAAAAAAAATACTTGTTTTAAGAGTAAAACTAAACACAAGTAGATTGTAAAGCAATATGAACATTGGTAACATAATATAAAATGTACAAACAGAAGGGATAGAGTGAGGCATTGGGACACACATTAAAAATATTTTATGACGGAGGGAATACAGAATATACACAAAACGCCCACCGAGTTGTCTAACTTGTTAAGACATTGAAAATATTTTTATGAAGGGTGGAGCAATCTCTGTGATCAAAAACGCAACCAAGCAGCAAAGCAATAACCATCACTAAACTGATGTCAGTCTAGCATGAAAAGATAAAATACTTAATATTGAAATAATGTCACCAGTAAAATATTGATCATTGTGATGGTAGTATCACTAGTCCATATTGGCACAAACACCACAGCTGTCAAGCATCTGACCTTAACACTCTATTCTAACCACAAAACAATGGTTTAATGACAAAGTGTTTTTGGACTAAGCAATTCTTATGGGTAAGCCCCTCCACAAAAAAAAAAAAAAAAATAATAAAAACCTTTAAAAACCTTTAAAAACCTTTAAAAATTACCTTTAAACCAGTGCCAATGCTAAATTCTTCTGGCAGCCTGATCCTTCACCAGTGACGTCACTCCCCTTCGCTGGAAGGGGAGGTCTGCCAGGGAAGATTAGCTAATGGGAGATCTATTTATCATTGGCCAGCCCCAAAATCGTCAGGGTCAGAGTTGGTGAGTGGTGCACTAAAGCCACACCTCCAGCAACAGCGTTTGCACGTGCAGTGTTTTAAAGTGAAAATCTGCACTCGCAGATTTCAAGCACCACGACTACTTCATATCACTGACGTGATCATGGTGTTTGGAGCAACACTTTAATTTGTCAATTATGGGCAGTGTTCTATGGATGTTACAATGAAGAGGCGCGAAGCGCTGAAGACCAAGATGGCATGGTCAGACTCTGAAGAACATGACCTGCTAGAGCAATTCAATTAAATTAAATAAGAAATTACAAAATCGCTTTCATTGAGCTTATACTAAAAAGTAGTCTTGCTGGTTTTTCTGACTTGGGCTTGTAAATCTAGTTTTTTTTAACACGTGTGCTGGAGAATATGGTAGATCAGTGTGTAATACAAATGAGAGGTACACCTTGGGGGATAGAGCAGGATGTTAGTGAGAGGTTTAGCACAAGGATAATGCAATCATCAGTACTCGTCTACCCAAACCAATCATTGTGCGTAAGTGCACTGCCAGCCGGCATTGGCCGCGCTACATGCTATGTTTCAGATAGATGCCAGCAGTTCCAAATTTGCTCATGTATAGTTTTCCAAATCTCTGCTTGACGCTGCCAAATTAGCACTCACTGCAGCCTAACTATACACATAAAGGTGAAAGACTGCAAAGTTCCTTATTAAAAATCCAAAGTGTTAGTTACATATAATCATATAGCTACTGACGCAGGAAATATAAGGATCTAAGTTTAATTCACAAAAGAATCTAAAAAAAAAAGTGACATTCTAAGTATTACAAATGAGAATGGAGGATGGCGTATAAGGGGCACTCTGCGTAAAATTACAATAATTCCATATATCTAGCTTTATCCACAAAGCAGACAAAGCCTGCGATATCAATTTTATTAGATGTTATACATTTATTCAATTCATAATACACTTACTGCTAAATGTAAATGTACAGTTCCAGCATGCTCCGAAACTAACAGCAAAAAAAATAATCCCAACCTATTGCTGGCATGGTATTTAACGTGTCGGATAAAAAAAAATAAAAATGAATATATTTACTGCGCAATAGACAAACCATGCACTGACGCTCAGTACCCAAATCCATTTACATCAACAAATGACAGATGGATTACACCACTCTTATTACCTAATAAATATTAAAGAAGTATAAATCTGTAAATATAAATAAAATATGAAGCAAACATTACTTGACTTCAAGCTCTGCTGATTTTTTCCGAGTTGGCGTACACTGGTAGTAATTGCACATGTTGTCAGTGCGTCTATAGCCCATAACCTTTATTAGAACGCATGTGTGGCACTTTCTCTAGCTGTTATCTAAATATTTTCTGTAATGTAGTGTTGTTGTATTCTTTGCTTTAATCGAGTTTTCCTATACCAGGATTTTGTCTGTTTGCTTCACTGTGTCACTTGATTGCACGGAAAAGCTAAGTTTTTGTATCTTTGTGTTAATCTGGCCACTTGTTTATTGTGTAATTCTACATGTGTGCCTAGTCAGTATGCATAGGTTTTACTCTTTGTATTGTACAGAATTTTGACCTTCACGCAAATTTTGTACTAATAGAGCCACCAACATGTGAGTACAATCAGTACCTTGGTAAGAGTCCTGACCGACTACTGGGGCTCACAAGGGGCAGGGAAGACTAGAGACTTCAGGCAATAGAACCTCCACACTGAGCGGTAATCATTATGTTACTAAAGGAACCTTTAAAAACAAGTTTTATTTTATGCAAGAAAAAACACTCAGTCACTTACCACTGTAAACTTATAATACCCATTGTACAGCGCTGCAGAATCTGATGGCGCTATATAAATAATAAAATAATAATAATAAAGCATGGTGCTGAACAGGCCTCCTAGAAACCCAACACCGATCACCTCCTCCAGTCATCATTATACAACCTACTTAACTCCTATTAATAAACAAACCTCAGACTAACTTACCACCATTTTAGAACATTCCATTTTGTTTGAATTCTATACCCTACTAAATCATATGCTTTAGGGAACAGGTATTGAATCGTGGAAACCCTGACTCCTTTCCGGACTCGGAGGTTGAAGAAAATGGGCAAGTTAAAAGATCTGAGTGACTTTTACAAGGTGATGGCTAAACGACTGGCATCTCCAAAACGACAAGTCTTGTGGAGTGTTCCATCTATGCAGTGGTTACTACCTACCAAAAGTGTGCAAGGAAGGACAACTGGTGAATCAGTATCAGGGTCAGAGCTATATGGCAGCATGAGGGGAACCTACACAATATTAGGCAGGTGGTTTTATTGTTGTGGCTAATCAGCGTATGACTCCGATGCCTTATACTTTGACACTGGTTCTCTCTCTCCACATATCCACCAAATTTAAATACTAAATATCCAATGTAAAAAATGGTATTTACATAAAAAGTAGTACTCTTCAGGATTCAAATGTAATTATATACCCCCTTTATCTCCCCACCCACCCAGTTTTATTTCCTACCACCCCGATTATGCACTGGTTTTACCAACACTGAATATGGCATATAACTGTATCATTGTGTTGTATAATCTCCCAAAAATCATTGCTTAAAGGGAAACTCCAGTGCCAGGAAAACGATCCGTTTTCCTAGCACTGGAGGGTCCCTCTCCCTCCCACCCACCAATCCCCAGTTATTGAAGGGGTGAAAACCCTGTCCCTCGCCGCTGTCTCCTCCTCCGCGACGCTCCTCCCTGTTCTTCCGTCGGCCGGCGGGCAAGACTGATCCCGCCCACCGGCCGAGGAGACCTAATGCGCATGCGCGGCAATTCCGTGCATGCACATTAGGTCTCCCCATAGGAGAGCATTGAAAAATCATTTCAATGCTTTCCTATGGGGATTTGAGCGACGCTGGAGGTCCTCACACAGCGTGAGGACGTCCAGCGACGCTGTAGCACAGGTTTCCTGTGCTATGAAGCAGGAAGTTCCCTCTAGGGGCTGTCTAGTAGACAGCCACTAGAGGTGGAGTTAACCCTGCAAGGTAATTATTGCAGTTTATAAAAAACTGCAATAATTACAATGCAGGGTTAGGAGTAGTGGGAGTTGGCACCCAGACCACTCCAATGAGCAGAAGTGGTCTGGGTGCCTACAGTGTCCCTTTAACCCAAACCACACCAAAACACCTTTTTTTTTTATATATATCAAAAACTAATATGGAAACCTGTTTATACTGCACAGTTATTTGAATTATGTTTATTACTGCCATTCATAAAATACAAATTCTAAAAAAATGCAAATATTTCTTGCAGGCTAAAGGTTTCAATAAAAAAAAGAGAAGTATATTAAACTGATGTTAGTTGAGCACATCAGTAAATAATATTGTGTTCTTAGATATTGAGGCTGTTATTTGGAATGCTTATTAATGTAGGATTGAGCTATATTATTGACACATCTCGCCGCTCACTGCCCTAGATAGACAAAAAGATGTTGCACTCAAGTTATTTTCCCATAAAAGTCAATGTAACCAGTGTAAAAATAATTAAAGGTAAACAAGGTAATTTACATGAGCAACAGAGATAATGAAATGCGTTGCCAAAGGCCTTTGCCGTGCCAGGAAAAATCTGCTCAGAACATTAAGTTATGAAAACAGTGAACTATGTGATTTCAATACTTTAAGCAGGAGGTTGCCAGGGCAGTATTCCGATAATGGCATATGTAGAGCCCAGAGGACCTAGGAGCGCTGTGAATTTTCCATCCTTCTTTTCAGAATAATGCTTAAAGGCTAATTGCTGTAAATTTATGGATGAACTTTTCTGATATTGAATGTCAATATTATTAGATTTGAAGTGTATAATAACGATCCCTTAAAAGATTAACAAAAGGCCTGTAAAATATGTTAAGGACGGCAATAGGTTTCCCCCATTTTGGGGCTATCATTGATGATAGCAATGATCTGGCCTTCCAGATCTCTTGAAAGATTAATGAAAGGCCTGTAAAATAAGTTAATGACTGGAATAGGTTTCCACCATTTTGGGACTATCATTGATAGCAATGATCTGGCCTTCCAGATCTCCTTAATGATTAACGAAAGGCCTGTATAATAAGTTAATGACGGGAATAGGTTTCCACCATTTTGGGACTATCATTGATAGTTATGACCTGGCCTTCCAGATCTACTTAATGATTAACGAAAGGCCTGTAAAATAAGTTAATGACGGGAATAGGTTTCCACCATTTTGGGACTATCATTGACAGCAATGATCTGGCCTTCCAGATCTCCTTAATGATTAACGAAAGGCCTGTAAAATAAGTTAATGACGGGAATAGGTTTCCACCATTTTGGGACTATCATTGATAGCAATGATCTGGCCTTCCAGATCTCTTGAAAGATTAAGGAAAGGCCTGTAAAATAAGTTAATGACGGGAATAGGTTTCCACCATTTTGGGACTATCATTGATAGCAATGATCTGGCCTTCCAGATCTCCTTAATGATTAACGAAAGGCCTGTAAAATAAGTTAATGACGGGAATAGGTTTCCACCATTTTGGGACTATCATTGATAGCAATGATCTGGCCTTCCAGATCTCCTTAATGATTAACGAAAGGCCTGTAAAATAAGTTAATGACGGGAATAGGTTTCCACCATTTTGGGACTATCATTGATAGTTATGACCTGGCCTTCCAGATCTCCTTAATGATTAACGAAAGGCGTGTAAAATAAGTTAATGACGGGAATAGGTTTCCACCATTTTGGGACTATCATTGATAGCAATGATCTGGCCTTCCAGATCTCCTTAATGATTAACAAAAGGCCTGTAAAATAAGTTAATGACGGGAATAGGTTTCCACCATTTTGGGACTATCATTGATAGCAATGATCTGGCCTTCCAGATCTCCTTAATGATTAACGAAAGGCCTGTAAAATAAGTTAATGACGGAAATAGGTTTCCACCATTTTGGGACTATCATTGATAGTTATGACCTAGCCTTCCAGATCTCCTTAATGATTAACGAAAGGCCTGTAAAATAAGTTAATGACGGGAATAGGTTTCCACCATTTTGGGACTATCATTGATAGCAATGATCTGGCCTTCCAGATCTCCTTAATGATTAACGAAAGGCCTGTAAAATAAGTTAATGACGGGAATAGGTTTCCACCATTTTGGGACTATCATTGATAGCAATGATCTGGCCTTCCAGATCTCTTGAAAGATTAATGAAAGGCCTGTAAAATAAGTTAATGACGGGAATAGGTTTCCACCATTTTGGGACTATCATTGATAGCAATGATCTGGCCTTCCAGATCTCCTTAATGATTAACGAAAGGCCTGTAAAATAAGTTAATGACGGGAATAGGTTTCCACCATTTTGGGACTATCATTGATAGTTATGACCTAGCCTTCCAGATCTCCTTAATGATTAACGAAAGGCCTGTAAAATAAGTTAATGACGGGAATAGGTTTCCACCATTTTGGGACTATCATTGATAGTTATGACCTGGCCTTCCAGATCTCCTTAATGATTAACGAAAGGCCTGTAAAATAAGTTAATGACGGGAATAGGTTTCCACCATTTTGGGACTATCATTGATAGTTATGACCTGGCCTTCCAGATCTCCTTAATGATTAACGAAAGGCCTGTAAAATAAGATAATGATGGCAATAGATTTCCACCATATCGGTATTATCATTGATAGTAATGACCTAGACTTCCAGATCTTTGCCAAATTCTGAGTGGGACTTTGCTGTACTATCTATACATACCCAGCCTGGCAAAGATCTGAATTATTGGCCTGCAGCTAATATTTCTCATTATCTACAAACAAGAAGGATCGTCATTGGCTGCTTGAAGATGCCTCAAATTTATCCTTAGCAGTACTATACTTAATAAAAAAATAAAAAATAATACCTTTTGAAGTTCTGATCAATGACTTTGGCTTCTTTGAAAAACACATTACTGAGTATTTTACATCTCTCTATCGCTAGCAGGGAGGTTAATGACATTTTTATCTGCTTTTTAGAAAGAATAAAAAATGCAAACAATGTTTTAGGTACAAAATTGCTTTTTCTAGCTCTAACATATCTCACTAGAGTAAAATAGGTAGCATAAAATATTTTCATGAGAGGGCGCTAGGATTGTTTAACCCATGGTTACGTCTCTACTGCCGAAACTACAGTGAATGGTTAAGGAATGAACGGTTTGTAATACACTTCTCATTAATTATTAACACAGCTCTGGTTAACTCCGATCGCCAGCTAGCATTAGTGTTCGACATATCGAAATTACCATCCGATTCCAGAGTCTACATTTGCTTCTCAGTAATATAAAATTATTATTCATTGTTTTTCAAATACAGTGATTTTGAAAAGCTTGGGTCAATGGGGAATTATGTAGATTTGTCAGTGGGAAGGTTAGAAAATGAATAAAATGGAATAGCTGGAAACTAACGCAGAACCACGTGGGCAAAAAATGTTCACAGAGAATTATTTGTTTAAATATTCTACAAGTACCCCTCCCAAGATCAGGCTCTGAATCCGCCTGGTGTGGCACCAGGCAGTGATGTATTCATTACGAGGTAACAAGGCATTTGCCTTGGGCGGCACTTTCCAGGGGGGCGGCAAGAAACAACGCCCCCCCCAATGCAAATGTCTTGCTAGTCTTATGTCTGAGCCTCCCCCTGCTCCCTCACCACCTCCATTCTGCACCAAGCAGCCACAGGAGCTCCCTCTCCAGCAGCAAAGGAGCCACATGAGCCCCCACTCACCCACAGCAGCCCAGGAGCCCCCACTCACCACCAAGCAGCACAGGAGCCCCCACTCCCCCCAGCAGCACAGGAGCCACCAGCAAAGAAGATGTGTGTCTGTCAGTGAATGTGGAGTTTGTGTGTCTGTCTTTCAGTGTGTGTCAGTGAGTTTTTGTCTCTGTCTTTCAGTGAGTATGTATCTGTCTGTAAGCGTGTGTGTCTGTCAGTGAATGTGTGTGTATGTCAATGAATGTGGAGTTTGTGTGTCAGTCTTTCAGTGAGTGTGTGTCTGTCTGTCAGTGAATGTATTTGTCAGTTAGTGTGTGTCTGTCTGTCAGTGAATATGTTTGTCTGACAGTGTGTGTCATTGAGTATGTGTATCTATCAGAGAGTGTCTGTCTGTTAATGAGTGTATATGTGTCTGTCAGTGTGTATCAAATCAGTGAGGATCTATGTGTCTGTGAGTGTGTCAGTGTGTGTATGTCACTGAATGTGTATCTGAGAGTGTGTGCCTGTCAGGGAGTGGGTGTGTCAGTGTGTGTGTGCATGTCGGTTTAACTGTGTGTGCCAATGACAGTGTATCAATCAGTGAGTGTATGTCAGTGCATGTATCCGTGAGCACATGTGTCTGTCAGACAAAGTGTGTGTTTGCCTTAAATAGGAATTTGTTGGCGCTATATAAACAATAAAATAATAATAATAATAGGAAGGGGGGGGGGGAGCAAAATTATATTAGGGGTGTGCCAGAGTTTAGTTCTGCCTAGGGCAGCACAAATCCAAAATACATCACTGGTGCCCGGTAGGCTAGAGCAGTCAGCTGACGCTCTAAGCCAATCAGTAGCTCCCCATTCATGTAAAAAGGTACATACTTTGGATTATATGTACTAACACTATTTTCCCCTGTCTCCAAGGTATTCATGGAAGCAGTGTTTCTTTAAGAATTTCTGATGTGGACGCAACATCCATAGGTGGAAACCAAATCATGAAATTCCTTGCTGATCCCAAGGATAAAAATACATGATTTACCTTCTCTATTATCTAAAATAATCATTTTAAACATGCGTTTATCAAACGCTACACATAATGTAATTCCAGATGCATGGCTGGAAAGACTTATATTTCAATTTCTTACCGGCTCTGAGATTAACGATATATAGAAGTCACAAGACGGAGACAAGGAGAAACAGACAGGATGGGAACATGTGTCTCCAGCTTGGAAATAATGTTGTCTGTCATATATCAACACAAAAGCCTGTCAGAGAGACTTATCGTTTAAAACCTTATTCCAAATGAATGCTAAGTTCTCCAAATTTTATTAACACCATAATATTGCTGAAAAGAGAAAAAAAAGTCATACGGTTCAGATGTAGTTTTTTTCCAAAGACGCTATAAGATTGCAGAAGCACAAAATTAACAACTTGCTGGTATTTTTTATTTTTTTAATAAAAAGCTATTATAAGTAATTCTGTCCTATGAATAATGAGCCTTAGTGGATTCGGGATCTGTGGAGACTATTTTGCGTCTTTTAACACTTACATATTAAGTACAGAACTCTATAGACTGGGCTACATCCACAGAAGATGTGCCGGTGATATGCGTGAGATGCAACTCGTGTTCACCACTCCTGACTGTGTTTTCTGTTTCAGTATCTGCTTTCGTCACACACCGCAACCTGCTGGATTGTTACCGACAACCAACCAAGCCCTGCCCTGACCTGCAGCTTGAAAAATGACCGACTTGTTCCGTGTACCACATAGACCCCAACACAAGGTCTGGCTCACAACATCCGTTCCTCTGTCTGGTGGTCCCATCTCTTGGATATTATTAAACAATGTAACAAAAATTTGAATTTATAACTCTGTATTTGTGTGCTACAGAGTGGTTGCTTCGTTCTCTATAGACTCCAGTTCCTATGCAATTTTGTGGTCTTTATTGGTCTGCTTATACAATTGGAAATTGACTAATACTCAATATATTCTCCACTGCTTGGGTGATATTCATAATTCAATCCATTGTGGACAAGAGGTTAGGCAGATCGCTTTACATCACGACATGCCATGATCTGGTTCTTAATGTGTTAAATAATGGAGCTAACTCTATATATGCATTAATTCCCATTAGTCAAGTCTTGTTACATTATGATCATTTGAAAAAAAAAAAAAGAAAAAGCAGAACAACTCTGTACACTTCAATCAATGTAATCATGCAAATTTCTGAAATGCCCCAAAATGTGTTTACTGCTGGAACAGCGAGTCGAGTCTGGGTCTACCTCCTCCTCCTATCCTGTGTCTGAAAACCTCCTTTGGACATAAAAACTCTCTGTGCTGGGTGGCACTCGGGATTAGTCAAATGTGATTATTTTCCAATCTGTAATCATAAAGATGTTTGCCATTCTGGTTTTCATGAAATGCCTAAAAGCACAGAGATTGAAGAAACTGAACAATTATTACTCTTTTAAAGGTGATTACATTATGGAAACGCTTCCAGTCAAACATCATTTTCAGATAAACAGACTTTAATTCGGCAGCTCATAGCTTTCCTTCCCCGAGTATGTGCCGTGGAAAGGAAGACTGACATGTAGCAACATTGTTTACATAATAACAAGTCTATCCGAAGCTATAAACGCCATCGCTTCTTGTATTTGTTTAAAGTCAGCCAGTTGTACACTGAACATAGGAATTTTTTTATATATATATTTTCCTGTTCAAATTACAAAAAATGTATAGCTCAAAAGCTTCCGGTAAACTGCCTGCAGCCTTTACCATTCAAAAATAAATAAATAACGACAATCCAATATGTTTTGTGTTGAATGGTAATACTGATGGAGCTACATACCGATGTCTACCGATGCCCCTCCCGTGGCGCAGAAGGGGTTAAAACCCCTGCAGCAGCTTACCTTATTCCAGCGCCGGGCTCCCTCAGTGCTGATGACCTCTCCTCCCCTGCCGACGACAGCTCCCTCTGCAATTTTTTAATGCTTTCCTATAGACGCTCTGCATGATGGAGGCATATTATGCCTCCAGCGTCGCAGATGCGCCTCTAGTGGCTGTCCAGAAGACAGCCACTAGAGGCTGGCTTAACCCTGCAATGTAAACATAGCAGTTTCTCTGAAACTGCTATGTTTGCATCTGTAGGGTTTAAACCTGAGGGACCTGGCACCCAGACCACTTCATTGAGTTGAAGTGGTCTGGGTGACTATAGTGTCCCTTTAATTTCTTCATTTCGGGTGGGCACTCAGTTAAAACAGTGTAGTTTTCTACATTTAATTTTATTTTTTATACCTCACAATGTATATCTATCGTATATATACGATATGACTGGGGGTCCCGGGCATTTACCAATTTGAGCAGCAGATTAACCCCTTAAGGACCAAACTTCTGGAATAAAAGGGAATCATGACATGTCACACATGTCATGTGTCCTTAAGGGGTTAAAATAAGTTATTCTAAGTGGAAGATTAGGTCAAATACACAATAAAATAATTCAGTACCTCACAGGACATGGTTAAATCCATTTTCCTTTAGATACAGGATTTTCCAAAGATGTGTTACCAGTCGTATGCCCTTGTACGTAGTAAATGCTACACACACACACACAGTATGTCCATCTGTTTGGCAAATCCTCTCAGTCCACCAGGCGTTGGCTTTGACAATGTGAGCCCAGAAACGCCCATCTGGCTATGCATGACAGTGTGACTCTTAATCACATGTGCGGCTCAGGTGCAGACAGTTAACCTTGTGGGTATCTATGGAACACTTGCCAAAAACAACCTATCTCATGCTGTGGAAATCAGTCCAGCTAAATTCTTTCTCTCTCCTAATGCTACACAATTTATCCAGATAAACCCGTAATGCCTGCCGCACAACTATGTGAATGTATTGTTTTACATGTCGTGACCTTGGTGTGACGCACAAGTGACTTGGGACTGTGACAGGGCATAGCTTAATGTGAGGTCACATTAATCAGGAATCAAGAATTATGTAACATATTGGACTTTATTTCTGTTCCTGAGGTGTGGGGATCATGACCCAATCTGATTTGGAAAACGTCAAGGTCACCGAGCAGAGACATTTGCCACCTCCACTCATTTATCACTGACACGTGATAGTGGCAGGTGGGAACCCAAATACATTGTCACATATTGTAAATAATAGTTATTGCTAAAAGTAAGCAGGGAAAACGTAGCGAAAGATACAATGTCTCGTCCAGTCTTGTGTATGACCCTAAAAGCAAGTGAAAGGAACATCTGAAATTCGTCCATTCTGAAGTATATTTTAGACATACATTTTTTTCATTTTCATTTGTGGAATCTTTGAGTCATGGGTTGAATCAGATGGATTCTGGAACATTGTGACTACGAAGTTCCATGGTATTAGTTGGAATATTGGTGACAACGTGTAGACATCGGTCAAGCTTTGCCCACCACCCTGAACTATCTGTTCTGTGATATCCTTAGCTTTCCGTTTTATTGAACGAAACCTTAGGTTGTGCTTCTATGTCATGCAGTATGTAGCTCCATCAGTATTACCATTGATTGAGAATTGATAAAACAATATAATATGGCTTTAATTATGCTAGTTACTTTACTTTAACATGATGACCTCTCGCGGGCGGCTCCTCTCCTATGGAATAGCTTGCCTACCGCCATCAGACTCTTTCCTAGTCTTCAATCATTTAAGAAGGGCCTTAAAACCCATCTCTTCAGGAAAGCTTATGGCCTCCCAGAGTAACCTCTACCTCACATACCTGTCTTTTACCTTGCTCTCTCCTATAGGGCAGTGCTTTACTCTCTCCTCCAGCTCTGCTTCACTCCCAGCCTATTTGATTGATATTTCCTGTCCTAACGTGTCTTATACCCCACCTCCTATAGACTGTAAGCTTGTTTGAACAGGGTCCTCTTCAACCTATCGTTCCTGTAAGTTTTCTTGTAATTGTCCTATTTATAGTTACACCCCCCTCTCATAATATTGTAAAGCGCTACGGAATCTGTTGGCCCTATATAAATGGCAATAATAATAATAATAATAATATATTAAAAGGGGCATAGTTATAATGCTAATGTGAGCCTTTGACACAGCTTCTACAGAGTTTGACTATGCTGAGGGTAACAAGGCTGTCAAAGCAGCTACATTATTCTGTGTTTTTTTTTTAATGAAGTGTGGCCTGAAGAGCTAGCAATTAAAGTAGGACAAGCCAACTACCGCAATTCTTTATTCCTATTTCAATTTAGCAGGCGATCGTGAGTTAAAATATTATAATCCATCCAAACATCCAGTAAACACCCCATCACTCAACGTTACGTATAATGCAATCCATTTATCATCATACAAATGCAGAAAGATAAGTCCTGCACTCACTCACATCACTACTGGGCGGCAGCAATGACTACAGTACACATCAGCCCCGATATATAGTAAAAAACAATGAAAAACAAGTTACCTGAGCTCTCTCCTTAATCCCTATGTATATTTAGACAAATGAAGGTAATTTAGAATGCCCGCCTGCCAACGTCAAGGCAGACGCTTAGGGGGATCTGCCTTGACGTTGGCAGGTGGGCATTCCCTCCAATGGCCATTGGAGTAACTAAATGACCTTCATTTGTCTAAATATACATAGGGATTAAGGAGAGAGCGCAGGTAACTTGTTTTTATCATCATTATCATCATACAGATCATACCTGATACAAGAATGCCAACCTGTAGCTGTGAACAAATCCCACATGTAGGCTGTAAGCAATGAAATGACTAAGTGGTGATTGAACTTGTTTAGCGTCATTGTGCATTGTAATTACTATCCTACAATTCCAATGTGATATAATACGGCTCGGAGGAATTGGATGGCCTTTGGGATATCACCTCAGATGATTTGCTTTGCAGATCGTGATTCGAAGCCTTGTAAAGAAAATTCATTACTGCTCATCGTCTCCAGGAGACTGGCACTAATCTTCTTCATTATGTGTCATAAATGTCTCAAGACAAGCTTCAAAAATCAAAGGTCACATTGAGAATATGACTATAAACCCAGTTCTACCGCCGCTGCTATGTCTGACCAGCAGGTAATGTGGTGCGCCCAACACTAGGCACTACACACATTTTTGTGAGAATGGTATAGAAATGCTTCAAGGGTATATGATCATCCAGCTCTATTAGACTATGTTTATGCTGGAAACGTTGCAGGATGTCAGATGCTTAAAAATAACATGACATCAACACATGATGTGAGCGTGGAATTGTGAAGAAGAGAGAGGGAGATGATTGGCGGATGAGGGGAGACAGAAAGTATGCAGGGGATATTGTGGGAGAGACAGAGGAAAGGCTGGAGAGATTCAGGCAGGAGAGAGGGAAAGATGGAGAGGGGTAGTGGAAAAAGTAGAAAAGTGTGGACGGGTGAGAGAGAGAAAGAGAGAGAGAGGAGAAGGAAGGGATGGAGAGGTGCAGAAAAGAAGGAGAGAGTGAATGTATAGAGTGGTGTACAGAAGAGAGAAGGGAAAGGACTGATGGGTGCAGCAGACAGAGGGGAGAAGTATATCCTCCTGAGACCCAGCTCATTAACTTGTGTCCTCTGTACTGGACATTTCGTTCACATGCATTTCCTTTTATTATTTTGAGCTACTCAATCAAGTCCCACCTGTATTGTAAAGAGGACAGCTTGGGCTTTCCAGTGATATGTCCTGTGACAGGCTGGGATGCTGGGAACTTCCTCTTCCTTTTCATCAAAAATGGAATGAAATTGGAAGACAATTCTTTACTCAGTTCCCAGGAGGATATAGAGAGAATGAAGAGAGAAAGGAAAGGGATGGAGGATGAGAGAGGTATAAAGGAGAGAGAGAGGGGGGGGATTACAGTGTAGGGAGGAGAGAGAGAAACATACTGGGAAGTGCAAGAGAGGAAAAATATACAGATTTGCAGGTAGAGAAGGAAAGAACATTGAAGATGGTTTTGAATGGCCGATGGAAATAAAAAACTTGAATCTGCTCCTTGAATTCCCACTGCCAGAGCAGTATATTGCTATAGGCCACAAGAGTAGAAACGTTTGTGTTTACGATATTCATGAAATCTTGAGCGTGTGTCTCGCCGCTAGTTACTGTTCCATCTGTAGTTTAGATATTATTATTATTAATGGTATTTATATAGCGCCAGCATATTCCGTAGAGCTTTACAATATTATCAAAGGGGGGAGATTTAACAATAAATGAGACAATTACAAAAACTTACATGAACAATAGGTTGAAGAGGGCCCTGCTCAAACGAGCTTACAGTCTATAGGACAAAGATCAGAAAACACTCTGTGCTATTGTGTGCTCTTTTTGAACAAAACCAGAATTGACAGGAAGATTTTTAAGTAGAACCTTATAAGGATGGCAGTTACAAAAACAGTCGGATGGAATTAAAAAACAAAACAAAACAAAAAAAACAGCATTGTCATTATGACCTATACACTTTAATACAATATTAAGGATTGTTTTCTACTTAGTAAGTCGAGGTACAAGGTTAGAGCATGTCTCCATGTGCATACGCAGCCCCTCCAACCCTCCAACATTACGATTCTATTTTATATCCCGTTACATAATTCTATTTCCCTACAGCTAATCATACAATCACTGGTTTTATATCACAGCTTAATTCAAATCTAGCACAATTTGACCTTTTCTGGAGCAGAAAGAATTATATCAGGATCAAACTGTATCATAAATACCAGTCATCGTTCATAATCTTAGTTTAAATTGAACGCCTTAAATTGGCAAAGCCTTGAAAAAAAAAATGACAAGAAATTTGAAGATCAATATTATTTAAAAGACTAATTAATCCTATTCTGTAATTAGATCTGACTATATATCTTGTATATTTTATTAAACATCCAGCATTTATCAGACCTTGAAAATCAAACAATTAATTATCAGCATGAGCTGTTCTTTCTAACACACAGAGAATCTTTCGGGGAATATTTAATTTCTAAATGAATTAAGATGTTGATTTTATACTATGATAGTTTTTGAAAGAACTGTAGAAAGCATACAGTTACAGAGTGTGGCTATGGGCGCGATTATTGCCTGTAGAGATGTGCACAGGTTTATATGCTGATTTAGAAGTTCTGGGGCAAAGGTCTAAAAGAGAAGCTGCCGGTATGAGCATTTTGTTGCTCTACACTGAGGTTCTCCAATATGCCACATAATTGCTATTTTTTTTTTTTTTTTAAATGCCCACAAAGGGCCATATTTATCTAGACAAAACTATATTGACCTGCACCAAAGCAAGAAACATGCCATTGGTTTCCATGGCGACTGCTTATTATTTAGTTATTTGCCCCTGAATAGCACATGATTTTAAATTTATAAATTTGTCCCATAGTATCTGCACTTAGCTTTTCAACTTGGTATCCCAGAATGGTCCATTTAATTCTCTCCATTATTTTTCTTTTGCTAAGCCACCCATCAATCTTTTTAAAAATTCATTTTACTATTCTTCCCATACAGCACCCTTCCATTATATTGTCCTGTTCCCCAATCATTATATACATCCATTCCTGTGTGACCTTCTCCCATCTTATATATATATATATATATATATATATATATATATATATATATTCTACCTGTTCTATGTTAAATTTTGTATATATTGTGTATTAATATTGTTTTTGTATTTTATTGTACCCAGGGACGTTTTAGCCGCGAGGCAAACAAGGCATTTGCCTTGGGCGGCATTTTCCAGGGGCGGCAACAAAAGCCGCCCCCAAATGCCCAGGGCAAATGCCTTGTTAGCCTTGCGGCTAACTGACAAGCCGGTCGAGCGGGCAGCGTTGGCTGGCGAGGGAGCACTTCCTCTGAGCTGTTTGCTCAGCTCCCTCGCGCGCCACAGAGTGAGGCTGGGAGCCGGAATATGACGTCATACTCCGGCTCCCAGCCTCACTCTGCGGCGCGCAAGGGAGCTGAGCAGACAGCTCAGAGGAAGTTCTCCCTCGCCAGCCGCCCACCAGCGCCACCCGCCCAGCAACCAGCCCACCGGCCAAGCAGCCCGACCGGCAGCCCCATTAGACCCCAGGGTCATAGAGAACCCTCCCCCCCCCTCAGCATTCCCAAAGGTAAGGAGGCTGGGGGGGTAAATTTTTTTAAAAAGTGTTAATGTGAGTGTGTGTGTGTGTGTGTATGTCTGTTAGTGAGTGTGAGTGTGTCTGTTAGTGAGTGTGTCTGTTAGTGTGTGTGTGTGTCTGACTGTGGGTGTGTCTGACTGTGCATGTCTGTTAGTGAGTGTGTGTCTGTTAGTGAGTGTGTCTGTTAGTGAGTGTGTCTGTTAGTGAGTGTGTGTCTGACTGTGTGTGTCTGACTGTGTGTGTCTGTTAGTGAGTGTGTGTGTTTCTGTTAGCTAATGTATGCGCATCTGTCGGTGAATGTGTGTGTGTGTGCATTTAGAAGGCGGGGCGGGGGGAAGGGTTGGGTGGGGGTGGCAGGGGGGTGGGGGGGCTCCTGAGTTTTGTCCTGCCTAGGGTAGCACAAAACCAGGATACACCACTGATTGTACCCTATTGTATCAATGCAATGTTTCGTGGACTCCGGACATACTTGAAAACGAGAGAAATCTCAATGTATCTTTCCTGGTAAAATATTTTTTAAATAAATAAAAATATTTTATAAATAAATCTTCCATTTTATTTATACTTCCCACAAAGCTCCATCCTTTATTCTATATATATTTATTGATTCAGTTGTACTTCTTGAACATTATGCTTCAGTTAAAGAGGGATTGGGACCCTAAATAGGGATACTTGTATGCAATTATGTTTACGTCATGGCAGACCCTTGTACCATACTGATTACTGTTAGTGCACAGAGTGAGCCCACAAATGTTTTAGGGACATAAACATTGCTACTACCCTGCACCATGACTGTCAAGGCATGCCTGAAGCACTACAATAACCTTACCAAGCCCACCTTACCCCAATCCCCTAATATAGTATTAATTTAAGGGGAAGGGCATGGCCACAGCTTTATACAGTATATTTGAACTTTAATCCTTAAACTGCCAGCTGTAGGACTCAGGCCTACAGTCGGTTCCTGTCAAATTACCAGAAACAGGAACCTCCTTTTCCATTGGTTCAGTTTCCGCTACCGTTAAACCAGGAGTTGGCTTGGACAAACTCTGCAGCTGTGACAATAACTGAAAAACAAAACCACAAGAAAATCGACAGGACAGACAGGGCATGATTTGCCATAAGACCACTAAGGCCATAGCCATGGGTGGCAGGCAAGCAAGGGGTGTCACTGTCAGTGGCGAGATCAAAGATGTCCCTCACTGACCAGCCGATTCTCCTTCTGTAAAACCAGGTAAGCTGACTGGAGAGATCGCAATATTATATCACAACGTTGCTGTGTATTACCTCAGCAATGCTCTGATACAATCTCACATGCCGACTGGAAGGATCTCTCTGCACCCACCGGGGTGCAGACAGCAAAATCTCCCCCTGGACCACCAGGGATCAGGTTCCCCTCTCCCTGGCCCAAAGTAAAACCCAGGACGAGAGGAATACACTTTTGGTTTTGTGGCTTTTTAAATTCAAGATTCAGCCTCTATCCCCTACACTACAATCCCAGTCCTTCCACTAAAGTCACTTATCCCATCCACAGCCCCTATCCCCCCACTACAGCACCTATCCCTTGAATACAGCCCTTTTCCCCCCACTACAGCCACAATTACCCCACTACAGCCCCAATCCCCCCACCATAACCCCCAATAACAGAGCTATCTCACCCACCAAAGACCCTATCCCCTACCACAGCCCTATCACCCCCCTACCATCACTATTCCCTCACTTCCCTCACTTCAGTCCTTAGCCCCCCACCACAGCTCCTGTTCTCCCACTATAGCCCATAACCCCCACCACAGCCTCTGTACTTCCACCACAGCCCTATCTCCCAACTACAGTCCCTGTACTCCAAACAACAGCTTTTGTCCTCCCGCTATGGGCACAATTCTCTCCACTACAGCCTCTATTTTTCACCATAGCCCCTACCCCCCATCACAACCACTTCCCCCACAATTACACATGGCCGCCACTACTGCCCCTGTCCCGCACTACTGCCCTTGTATACCTAGCACTGCCACTAACCACCCACCACAGAACCTATCCACCAACCACAGACCCTATCCTCACACTACAGTACTTGTCCTGCCGCTACAGCCCCTGTCTTCCCACTATAGCCCCAATCCCCCCATCACGACCACTATACCCCCACCACAGTCCTTGTCACTCAACATCTGCCCCATCCCCCACTACTGCCACTGTCTCCCTTAACACACACACTTCACCCGATTTACATGCCCACACACATACTACACCACAGCCTCATCTACAAACAACCTCACAAGCAGCATTCCCCCCACGCATGTAACACTACAAGTAACTTCCCCTACATACACACAAACATTGCACTGGGATCTCTCTATGAAACGTCTCTACATTCTGTACACGATGCAGTGTTTACGTTCCCTTAAGGAAACAGTATACTGAGGTGTTCACTGTGTACTTTTCCCCTTATACTATTTATAATGTTGCTTTAACATGCGTTCTGTCCCTAATACGAGTGGTAAAGGTTTTGAAAGACCTATTAATATTAATTAATATTAGCCTTGATTGCATTTACAATTACAACAGGAACATGGTCACAGCACCCTAACCTAATTTTAAAATAGTACTGTCACTCCTCTGCTATTGACGCATTTACTAGGCATACAAGGTGGGCGAGTTACGGGGCATGCCACCGATGCAACTTAAAGGGACACTATATGCACCCAGCTCATTGTAGTGGTGTGGGTGCATATTCCCAGGTCATTTAACCCTGCAAAGGTAATTAATGCACTTTCTAATAAACTGCAATAATTACCTTTGTGGGTTAACTCCACTTCTAGTAGATAGCTACTAGAGGGACTTCTGGGTTTTTAATCGCCTAACTGGCATTAGACATCTACACAGCTAAGCATGTGGACATACAGTGTCACCCAAAACCTCATAGGAAAGCATTGTAAAATGCCAATGTACTGATGCATGTGCAGCCACTGTTGCGCATGTGCATTAGGTCGGAGGCAGAGCCCAAGCCAACGTTGACGGTCATCGGTGCTGTACTTAGGTAAGTGACAGAAGGGATTTTTAACTTCTTCTGCACCACGTCGGCAACAGCCACACTGTGCCATTCAGTATCTCCTCATAAAGATGGATTGGCTGTAGTGATCCTGGTGCATACATTGTCCCTTTAACATGCTCATGTACAGAAGTCCTGTTTGTCTTTGTCTATAATTATGTGTCCTTTCCAGTTTTTCATTTTTAATTAAATGTTTCAACGATTCTCTGTGTTGTCAAAGAGCTATATTTTAGGAATGACTTTGCTGTCTTTGACGAGAGGAGCTCGACACAGAGATGTATTACTTTATTTTAAAACAATCTAAGTATACGGAATATCTGTAGCAAAAATTCTGAAATCCTCACTATTACAGTGCTGGTTTGTGTGCCTGCTGGTCGTAGTTATCTTATTTATTTTCTTGTTTGGAGTTAGGTCTATTTCTGTATGAAATGAATGTTTCTAATTGACATTAAATTCTAAAAAAAAAAAAAAAAAAAAAGAACATTTCACGATGATCTGGGGGATGTAAATGTAATGCTAGCCCTATTTTCAAATCCATTCATCCATATATCAAGAAACCCTGCTCCATAAGGCTTGTTATAGGGTAGCTGTGATATATAGAAAAACACAGATTTACTAATGACTTCTCTAAATGGTAAGAATCGTATACAATCTGTCAGAGCACAGTGAATATGTTTAAATAAGCAATTTTTCATTCTTCAATTTCTAAGTCGAAGATTTGTGATTTCGTTTAGAAGCTGACACTTTCTACTAGTTGCAATAATAAATTATCTGCTTTTCCTCTCCATGTTTTAATCAGAAAAGTCAATGGAATAGGATCAAATATATGATGCATGTGAATTTCCAGCATCGGATATGATCCCTGCTCACACACTAGAGATTGACAGATATTACTTTTTTTAGGGTCCTTACTGATTATCAGTGGTCTTTCAGGCCGATAGCCGATAACCGGTACTCATTTTCTGTTCATTTACAGTTTTGAAAAAAGAAACACAATTTCATTTATACAAATCTACCATTTTTGAACATGTTTATTTTTTTGTAAATCATGAGTGGTAAACACACAAAATATACATGCCGGTGAGCTTTTTAATCTTTTTTATCTTTTTTGCTTTCAGCAATATTTATGTGTTTGTGTAGTGGATGCAGTGTATCCTGGGCCTCTGCCGACAGCGTGTACTGGGCCTCTGCCGCCGCCCATTTTATCACCAATATTGATATCAATATAGGCCAATACCAATATTATGTCCAAACTCTGAGTATCGGCTGATTATATTGTCCAAAACAAAAAAATCGATCGATCCCTTCACTATACTGCCAAAAGTATGTGAACACGCAACTTTGAGGCCTATATATAATCTTGTTGGACATCCCATTCCAAAACCATGGGCATTAATATGGAGTTACACTCCCCCTTCCTGCGGCCATAACAGCCACAACTCTTCTGGGAAGGCTTTCCATAAGATTTAGGGTTTTTGGATTGTGCCTGTGGGAATTCAGATCATGCCCATTCAAACAAAAAAAAACATTTGTGAGATTAGGCACATATGTTGAATAAGAAAATCTGACTCCCAAACAGGATGCTAATTGATCCCAAAGGTGTTCAGTGGGGTCGAGGTCAGGGCTATTTGCAGGACACTCCTAAGCACCTAACTTGTCTAACTATGTCTTTATGGGCCTCGCTTTGTGCACAGGGGCAGGAGGGGGCTTTCCTAAACCTATTGTCACAAAATGTGAAGCAAACCGTGGCTTTGTGATGATGTTGATGTAGTTTATTCTGCAGAGCCAGGGCACATAGGTTTGAACATGATTTACATGCAATCAGTTTCTTGACATTCTATTTTGTCTAAATAACCTTTTCATTATTCCTGGATTGTCTTTGATCTTATCTTCTCATCAGCCATTACAGGATGTTAATTCAATGGACTGAATTCCATTTGTATAACAAAAGAAGTCAAACAATAAACCATGGAGATCTGGGTCTTATCAGGGGTTGAGCAGTTTTTCTTCTTTGTTTGTTTGTTTTTTAAACACAATATTTCAAAACAGTGTAATTCGAAACCTTCATTGTCACAGTTATACATTGATTTTAAACTGATTATGAGCCCAAATTAGTATTTGTAGAAATCTGTTTCCCTTTACAAAACTGGCAATCATAAAAACTCAATTATTATTAAAAGCTTCTCGATGATCCCTGTACCCTTACTGACCCACATCATTTACACTATTTTGTTTTGCTTTTTTTTTTTTTTATCTGTATGCTTTCTCTCTACTGTTGACCCTAGTTAAAAGTGTGTATGAATGTGGTCTGAATGTTATGCTTTGTTTTTATTTAGTTTTTTACTTTTGTCCTAAAATATTATTGATATTACAACTTATATGATACAGGTGACACTAAAATGTGTATGACTTTGTTGAAAGATACTCATAAATTGTATTTACAATGGTGATTTATTGTACAGCGCTACAGAATTTGTTGGCGCTATATAAATAATAAAATAATAATAATAAATAATAATAATAATAATAAATAATACAACCCATGATGCTTTGCCAGCCATAGTTTCACAACTGAGCCTCTACCTATTTGCACCCTTCCTTCCTCACTGTCATTTATTAGACCCTAACTATTAATATATTAATATAGACCAGTAAACTGGTATTTATACATTTTTAATAAACAATAATCTTTTTTTTTCTGCATTAGATAGTCCATATGTATATATATAAAAAAAAAAAAATGTTTAATAATAATAATAATAATAATAATAATAATGTATAAATACCAGTTTACTGGTCTATATTAATATATTAATAGTTAGGGTTTAATAAATGACAGTGAGGAAGGAAGGGTGCAAACAGTTGTGAAACTATGGCTGGCAAAGCATCATGGGAGTTGTAGTTGTACAGCAGCAGAGTATTGTATCTGCTAGCCTTCCCCTGGTAATAATATGTTTTATTTATATATATGGAACAGAATGCTTTATCTATCAGTCCACAGCTTGCAGCCCTGGCTTAGTCTAGTATTTAGGTCTCCCTGGTTACAGGCCACGCCCACAGCCTGGCACGCTCTGTGGCTTCACGCCCCGTCCGGCGTCATGCTCGCGTCATTACGCACGGCGCGTCATTTCCGCTTCCTGTAAAAGGTCGGTGTGACCGGCTTCGAGTTCCTAGTCAGTACGCTGCCATGTTGTCCCTGGCTGCCCGCTCCGGCTCCTTGGCCCCCTATCTCTCGGCCACCTCGTACACCGTGGCCGGGCCGCTAAAGCCGCTGGTGTCCGGCTCTGTGCTGCTCGCAGACAAGGCCCTGCTGGATGTGAAGAGACCCTTCCTGAGCCGGGAGTCATTGAGTGGCCAAGCACCCAGCGGAGGGCTCTCTGCCACGGCCAGCATCAACGGTGAGCTCCCTGGCGAGGGTGGGGGTACACACACAGAGGGAAGGCTGAGTGGGGGGGGTACACACACAGAGGGAAGGCTGAGTGTGGGGGGGTACACACAGAGGGAAGGCTGAGTGTGGGGGGGGTACACACAGAGGGAAGGCTGAGTGTGGGGGGGTACACACAGAGGGAAGGCTGAGTGTGGGGGGGTACACACACAGAGGGAAGGCTGAGTGTGGGGGGGGTACACACACAGAGGGAAGGCTGAGTGTGGGGGGGGTACACACACAGAGGGAAGGCTGAGTGTGGGGGGGTACACACACAGAGGGAAGGCTGAGTGTGGGGGGGGTACACACACAGAGGGAAGGCTGAGTGTGAGGGGGGTACACACACAGAGGGAAGGCTGAGTGTGAGGGGGGTACACACACAGAGGGAAGGCTGAGTGTGGGGGGGGTACACACACAGAGGGAAGGCTGAGTGTGGGGGGGGTACACACAGAGGGAAGGCTGAGTGTGGGGGGGGTACACACACAGAGGGAAGGCTGAGTGTGGGGGGGTACACACACAGAGGGAAGGCTGAGTGTGGGGGGGTACACACACAGAGGGAAGGCTGAGTGTGGGGGGGTACACACACAGAGGGAAGGCTGAGTGTGGGGGGGTACACACACAGAGGGAAGGCTGAGTGTGGGGGGGTACACACACAGAGGGAAGGCTGAGTGTGGGGGGGTACACACACAGAGGGAAGGCTGAGTGTGGGGGGGTACACACACAGAGGGAAGGCTGAGTGTGGGGGGGGTACACACACAGAGGGAAGGCTGAGTGTGGGGGGGGGTACACACACAGAGGGAAGGCTGAGTGTGGGGGGGTACACACAGAGGGAAGGCTGAGTGTGGGGGGTACACACACAGAGGGAAGGCTGAGTGTGGGGGGGTACACACACAGAAGGAAGGCTGAGTGTGGGGGGGTACACACACAGAAGGAAGGCTGAGTGTGGGGGGGTACACACACAGAAGGAAGGCTGAGTGTGGGGGGGTACACACACAGAGGGAAGGCTGAGTGTGGGGGGGTACACACACAGAGGGAAGGCTGAGTGTGGGGGGGTACACACACAGAGGGAAGGCTGAGTGTGGGGGGGTACACACACAGAGGGAAGGCTGAGTGTGGGGGGGTACACACACAGAGGGAAGGCTGAGTGTGGGGGGGTACACACACAGAGGGAAGGCTGAGTGTGGGGGGGTACACACACAGAGGGAAGGCTGAGTGTGGGGGGGTACACACACAGAGGGAAGGCTGAGTGTGGGGGGGTACACACACAGAGGGAAGGCTGAGTGTGGGGGGGTACACACACAGAGGGAAGGCTGAGTGTGGGGGGGTACACACACAGAGGGAAGGCTGAGTGTGGGGGGGTACACACACAGAGGGAAGGCTGAGTGTGGGGGGGTACACACACAGAGGGAAGGCTGAGTGTGGGGGGGTACACACACAGAGGGAAGGCTGAGTGTGGGGGGGTACACACACAGAGGGAAGGCTGAGTGTGGGGGGGTACACACACAGAGGGAAGGCTGAGTGTGGGGGGGTACACACACAGAGGGAAGGCTGAGTGTGGGGGGGTACACACACAGAGGGAAGGCTGAGTGTGGGGGGGTACACACACAGAGGGAAGGCTGAGTGTGGGGGGGTACACACACAGAGGGAAGGCTGAGTGTGGGGGGGTACACACACAGAGGGAAGGCTGAGTGTGGGGGGGTACACACACAGAGGGAAGGCTGAGTGTGGGGGGGTACACACACAGAGGGAAGGCTGAGTGTGGGGGGGTACACACACAGAGGGAAGGCTGAGTGTGGGGGGGTACACACACAGAGGGAAGGCTGAGTGTGGGGGGGTACACACACAGAGGGAAGGCTGAGTGTGGGGGGGTACACACACAGAGGGAAGGCTGAGTGTGGGGGGGTACACACACAGAGGGAAGGCTGAGTGTGGGGGGGTACACACACAGAGGGAAGGCTGAGTGTGGGGGGGTACACACACAGAGGGAAGGCTGAGTGTGGGGGGGTACACACACAGAGGGAAGGCTGAGTGTGGGGGGGTACACACACAGAGGGAAGGCTGAGTGTGGGGGGGTACACACACAGAGGGAAGGCTGAGTGTGGGGGGGTACACACACAGAGGGAAGGCTGAGTGTGGGGGGGTACACACACAGAGGGAAGGCTGAGTGTGGGGGGGTACACACACAGAGGGAAGGCTGAGTGTGGGGGGGTACACACACAGAGGGAAGGCTGAGTGTGGGGGGGTACACACACAGAGGGAAGGCTGAGTGTGGGGGGGTACACACACAGAGGGAAGGCTGAGTGTGGGGGGGTACACACACAGAGGGAAGGCTGAGTGTGGGGGGGTACACACACAGAGGGAAGGCTGAGTGTGGGGGGGTACACACACAGAGGGAAGGCT
This sequence comes from Pelobates fuscus, assembly GCF_036172605.1. NCBI lineage: Eukaryota > Metazoa > Chordata > Amphibia > Anura > Pelobatidae > Pelobates > Pelobates fuscus. The sequence goes on from NC_086328.1 coordinate 20,310,713, forward strand.
GAGTGTGGGGGGGTACACACACAGAGGGAAGGCTGAGTGTGGGGGGGTACACACACAGAGGGAAGGCTGAGTGTGGGGGGGTACACACACAGAGGGAAGGCTGAGTGTGGGGGGGTACACACACAGAGGGAAGGCTGAGTGTGGGGGGGTACACACACAGAGGGAAGGCTGAGTGTGGGGGGGTACACACACAGAGGGAAGGCTGAGTGTGGGGGGGTACACACACAGAGGGAAGGCTGAGTGTGGGGGGGTACACACACAGAAGAAAGGCTGAGTGTGGGGGGGTACACACACAGAGGGAAGGCTGAGTGTGGGGGGGTACACACACAGAGGGAAGGCTGAGTGTGGGGGGGTACACACACAGAGGGAAGGCTGAGTGTGGGGGGGGGTACACACACAGAGGGAAGGCTGAGTGTGGGGGGGGGTACACACACAGAGGGAAGGCTGAGTGTGGGGGGGGTACACACACAGAGGGAAGGCTGAGTGTGGGGGGGTACACACACAGAGGGAAGGCTGAGTGGGGGGGGGTACACACACAGAGGGAAGGCTGAGTGTGGGGGGGGTACACACACAGAGGGAAGGCTGAGTGTGGGGGGGGTACACACACAGAGGGAAGGCTGAGTGTGGGGGGGTACACACACAGAGGGAAGGCTGAGTGTGGGGGGGTACACACACAGAGGGAAGGCTGAGTGTGGGGGGGTACACACACAGAGGGAAGGCTGAGTGTGGGGGGGTACACACACAGAGGGAAGGCTGAGTGTGGGGGGGTACACACACAGAGGGAAGGCTGAGTGTGGGGGGGTACACACACAGAGGGAAGGCTGAGTGTGGGGGGGTACACACACAGAGGGAAGGCTGAGTGTGGGGGGGTACACACACAGAGGGAAGGCTGAGTGTGGGGGGGTACACACACAGAGGGAAGGCTGAGTGTGGGGGGGTACACACACAGAGGGAAGGCTGAGTGTGGGGGGGTACACACACACAGAGGGAAGGCTGAGTGTGGGGGGGGGTACACACACAGAGGGAAGGCTGAGTGTGGGGGGGGGTACACACACAGAGGGAAGGCTGAGTGTGGGGGGGGTACACACACAGAGGGAAGGCTGAGTGTGGGGGGGTACACACACAGAGGGAAGGCTGAGTGTGGGGGGGGTACACACACAGAGGGAAGGCTGAGTGTGGGGGGGGTACACACACAGAGGGAAGGCTGAGTGTGGGGGGTACACACACAGAGGGAAGGCTGAGTGTGGGGGGGGTACACACACAGAGGGAAGGCTGAGTGTGGGGGGGGTACACACACAGAGGGAAGGCTGAGTGTGGGGGGGGTACACACACAGAGGGAAGGCTGAGTGTGAGGGGTACACACACACAGGGGGAAGGCGGAGTGTGTGTGGGGAGGGGTACACACACACAGGGGGAAGGCGGAGTGTGTGTGGGGAGGGGTACACACACACAGGGGGAAGGCGGAGTGTGTGGGGAGGGGTACACACACAGGGGGAAGGCTGAGTGTGTGTGGGGAGGGGTACACACACACAGGGGGAAGGCTGAGTGTGTGTGGGGAGGGGTACACACACAGGGGGAAGGCTGAGTGTGTGTGGGGAGGGGTACACACACACAGGGGGAAGGCTGAGTGTGTGTGGGGAGGGGTACACACACAGGGGGAAGGCTGAGTGTGTGTGGGGAGGGGTACACACACAGGGGGAAGGCTGAGTGTGTGTGTGGAGGGGTACACACACACAGGGGGAAGGCTGAGTGTGTGTGGGGAGGGGTACACACACAGGGGGAAGGCTGAGTGTGTGTGGGGAGGGGTACACACACACAGGGGGAAGGCTGAGTGTGTGTGGGGAGGGGTACACACACAGGGGGAAGGCTGAGTGTGTGTGTATGTGGGGAGGGGTACACACACACAGGGGGAAGGCTGAGTGTGTGTGTGTGTGGGGAGGGGTACACACACAGGGGGAAGGCTGAGTGTGTGTGTGTGTGGGGAGGGGTACACACACAGGGGGAAGGCTGAGTGTGTGTGTGTGTGGGGAGGGGTACACACACAGGGGGAAGGCTGTATGTGTGGGGAGGGGTGCACACACAGGGGGAAGGCTGAGTGTGTGTGGGGAGGGGTACACACACAGGGGGAAGGCTGAGTGTGTGTGTGGGGAGGGGTACACACACAGGGGGAAGGCTGAGTGTGTGTGTGGGGAGGGGTACACACACAGGGGGAAGGCTGTATGTGTGGGGAGGGGTGCACACACAGGGGGAAGGCTGAGTGTGTGTGTGGGGAGGGGTACACACACGGGGAAGGCTGAGTGGGGTGGGAAGTGCACATGGAAGCGGGGAACACAGGTGGGAGTCTGAGTTATGGGGGGGAAGAGTACACACAGGGGGAAGGCTGAGTGTGGGGGCAGGGGATAGAGGGGAGGTGTACTGCCACTACACTAAGGAAAAAATGATTTACTGTAAGTAAAATATTTTAATTTTCTTTCCCGTTCTCTACACAGCCACATCTTGTGTTCGCTATGCCCACAGTGATATAACTGTCCCAGACTTTTCAGACTACCGGCGGTCAGATGTATTGGACAGCACAAAGTCATCCCAACCCAGCAGTGCTACCAGGAAGACCTTTTCGTACCTGGTCACAGGAGTCACAACCGTCGCTACAGCCTACGTTGCAAAGAATGCCGTTTCTCAGTTTGTCAGCAGTATGAGTGCGTCTGCAGATGTTCTGGCCATGTCGAAGATCGAAATAAAGCTTGGTGACATACCAGAGGGCAAGAACGTGACTTTCAAGTGGAGGGGAAAGCCCTTGTTTGTCCGTCACAGAACGCAGGCTGAAATCGATCAAGAAGCCAAAGTCAGCTTGAGTGATCTGAGGGACCCTCAGCACGATCTTGACAGAGTAAAGAAGCCACAGTGGGCCATCTTGATTGGAGTGTGCACTCACCTTGGGTGTGTGCCTATTTCCAATGCTGGCGAATATGGTGGTTATTATTGCCCATGCCACGGATCACATTACGATGCCTCTGGTAGAATTCGCAAAGGTCCTGCCCCGTTAAATCTTGAAGTTCCAGAATATGAATTTCCTTCTGATGATATTGTCATAGTTGGGTAGACTTTGAAATTCCATTAAATTATATAAGCAAGTGATTTCCTTTTGCTCATATCACCATTAAGGATAAGTGTCATTATCTCTAAGATGCTTTTAAAATAAAAATCACTTGGTGTTTAACATTTTAATAAACCATCCCACTGAAGGTTAATATTTGTTTGATTTGTGCTTTATGTATTGATGAAAACAGTGGGCCCATTATGTGAATCTTAATATGCAATTTAATGTTTTTAAATAGGTGTTGTAAAATCAGAAGCCTGTACAGAGAAAAATATTAAATTCTAATTTTCAATTATATTTGGTTGCTCTTACCATTTCTGATCCAGGGTGGTTTCACAGTCAATGTCTCAACAAATGCTCAATAAAATCTCCAAATCACATGATTAGGTTGTAATTGTTGGCGTTTTCCATAAAAGTCACTTTACAACCAAGGTTTGATTTGTGGTATCTAGAGAGCAGTGTTCTCTTTGTAGGCCTGTGAAAAGTGTAGAGCCCATGGGGTATTATGATGGTGTCACCATAGTAGTTTGGCAATATTCATACTAGAACTTGTCACGTGTAATGGAAAGCAAAACATTTTTACATCTTGCTGTATTTCTAATAACCTTTCAGTAGTAAATGAAAGGGATGTTTACAAAGAGTTTGTTTTCATTGTTCGGTCAAGGGATAGGTAAGTATAATGCAGTCATTTATATCCTTGGTATTGAGGCTTGGCTTTTTTTTTTTTTTTTAATACCCTCAGTGCTACTCCATTGTTCAGTTGTTTGCTTCACTGTTAGAAGCCAGGCTGTTCAATTTTCTCTTCTCATGCTTACATGCCATTGGTTGGAAAAGTTGTATAACTTTCCTTTGGCTGGAGTCACACTGCCAAAGAAAAGCTTTTTATGTTTACTCACACTAATTGATCTGTGTCTTTCTATATCCAATTTTATAAAGTGTTGCTGTGTGCACTCCCTTGGCACCGTCCCTGGTTCTGTCACAAGCTCTCAGTGGATCCCTTGTGTCAAACCGCTGAAGGGATTTGACATAGGGCTGGTGGGCAAGGAGCACTCATGTTAAAGTGAATCCAAATATATGTGAATACCATCAAGGAAAGGTTTTTTTTTTTTTTTAATGTAGTTTAGAAAAAAACACTTAATTATGAATGCTTCTGCATTGGCCCAAAAAGCAGTGGAGTGCAACAGACCAGTGTCAAGGGGAATGTCTTGAGTATTATACCTTTCAGAGAATGTTTTAACACCTGAAGTAAGGAGTTGGCGCATTTCAAGCAGCATAACTTAATTGTGCCATATTTAAAAAAAAAACTAAAGCTTTTTCAATGACAAAAATGAGAGATCTTAAAGGAATACACAAACATGTATTCTTGACCCTATCGTGCGAAAGCCACCATTTAGGTGGCTTGCCCCCCCCCCCCCCCTCTCTTAAAAGAAATTTAAACTCACCTTATTTTCAGCGTGGTGCAGGTCTGCCGACACTGGCTCTGTCTCCGTGATGACATCAGAATTGCTCTTTTTTTTTTTGGGTGCGGGGGGGGGGGGGAATGCATTGGATTGGCTAAAATCGGCAAGGGGGTGGGGGAGCGGGCAAATGCCGTTTTGGCCAATCGGCACTTCTTCATAGAGATGCATCTCTGTGATGCAAATACAGCGTCCCCATGCAGAGCGTGGAGACGCTGAACAACGGCACTGCTGCCTGCAACTGAGAAGTGGCCACTTGGAGGTGTCCCTAGGGGCAATGAAAAGGCAGTGGTTGCATGAAAATGCAAATACTCACCAGAACAAAAGGAGACTAGTTACTAGAACAACTTGCTTAATGCTGTTATTCTGGTGTCTAGATGCAGGCTTTTCAATGTAAACATAGCCTTTTCAGAGAAAAAGGTAACACCTCTAGTGGCTGCACTGTGTGCAGCACATACATTCACTGTCTGCATGGAAGCGCTGAACTTTTTGCCAGAGGTGATATGCATAGGGAAAGGTGGCATGACTAAGAAGAGGAAGGGGACAAGAATTTTTCTGAAGTTTGATCTTTCAACTGTAGAGCCATCTTCCACGCATGGATGCAGACCGCAACCAGGGGTAGACTATGGCAAGTTTCCCGGGAGCAGCCGGTTAGCCAAAATGCAGAAAACATTTCTCCGAACCAGGCCCCTTTCATTTTATGTTCCTCTGCCGCTTGCTTGGAGGAAGTGAGGTCAGATCACTTCCTCCTAAGTAACTGGGCACTGAATGGGGAGGAGGGAGTTAGGAAGCTTGGTGCCTCAGACTCCCGTCAGCCAGTCTTTACTGGAACCAAGGGAAACCACCTTTCTGCACCCAAAAGGAAACAGGAAGATGGCTAAAATATGCAAACTGATATTTATATCTGTGTGTACCTGGGTCTGAGTATATATGAGCTTGTGTGTAACTGTATCTGTGCGTGTTGCAATGCATAACGCCAACACTGCACACAGATACACCCCTGCCTTCCTACCAGTGGTGTTACCTGGTTTTGTGCTGCCCTAGGCACGACAAAACTCAGGCACCCCTGCCCCGCCTTCTAAATACACACACACATTCACTGGCAGACACGCATACACAGACAGACAGACAGACAGACAGACACACTCACTGACAGACAGACAGACACACTCACTGACAGACAGACAGACACACTCACAGACAGACAGACACACTCACTGACAGACAGACAGACACACTCACTGACAGACAGACAGACACACTCACTGACAGACAGACAGACACACTCACTGACAGACAGACAGACACACTCACTGACAGACAGACAGACACACTCACTGACAGACAGACAGACACACTCACTGACAGACAGACAGACACACTCACTGACAGACAGACAGACACACTCACTGACAGACAGACAGACACACTCACTGACAGACAGACAGACACACTCACTGACAGACAGACAGACACACTCACTGACAGACAGACAGACACACTCACTGACAGACAGACAGACACACTCACTGACAGACAGACAGACACACTCACTGACAGACAGACAGACACACTCACTGACAGACAGACAGACACACTCACTGACAGACAGACAGACACACTCACTGACAGACAGACAGACACACTCACTGACAGACAGACAGACACACTCACTGACAGACAGACAGACACACTCACTGACAGACAGACACACTCACTTTTTTATTTTTATTCAATCCCGCAAGCCTCTTTACCTTTGGGAATGCTGTTTTTTTTCCCCTTTCCCTTAGTTGGGCACGCGCACCACAGTGTCACCTGGAGTGATGCTGGTCACCTGGAGCCGGAATATGACATCATATTCCTGCTCCCGGCATCACTCTGCGGAGCTGAGCAGAGAGCTCACTAATCAGTGCTCCCTCGCCAGCGCCGCCCGCCTGAACGAACGGATTGTCACTTAGCCGCCAGGCTAACAAGACATTTGCCTGGGCATTTGGGGGCGGCTTTTTTTGTGACCCCCTGGAAAATGCCGCCCAAAGGCAAATGCATTCCTACAGCACTGCACACAGATACACCACTGCATCTCTGCAGCACTGCACACATACACACCACTGCATCTCTGCAGCACTGCACACATACACACCCCTGCCTTCCTGCAGCACTGCCCACAGATACACCCTTGCCTTCCTGCAGCACTGCACACATACACCACTGCACACAGGTACACCCCAGCCTTCCTGCAGCAATGCACACAGGTACACCCCTGCCTTCCTGCAGCAATGCACACAGGTACACCCCTGCCTTCCTGCAGCAATGCACACAGGTACACCCCTGCCTTCCTGCAGCAATGCACACAGGTACACCCCTGCCTTCCTGCAGCAATGCACACAGGTACACCCCTGCCTTCCTGCAGCAATGCACACAGGTACACCCCTGCCTTCCTGCAGCAATGCACACAGGTACACCCCTGCCTTCCTGCAGCAATGCACACAGGTACACCCCTGCCTTCCTGCAGCAATGCACACAGGTACACCCCTGCCTTCCTGCAGCAATGCACACATACACCACTGCACACAGGTACACCCCAGCCTTCCTGCAGCAATGCACACAGGTACACCCCTGCCTCCCTGCAGCACTGCACACAGGTACACCCCTGCAGCACTGCACACAGGTACACCCTTGTATGTGTACCTGTCTCAGTGTGGGCATATCTGTGTGTATGCATCAGTGTGTTAATGTGTATGTATATCTGTGTATGTATGTGCATACATCCCAGCAACCAAACACACCCCTGAATTCAGACTCCAAAATGATATACAAACACCTGTACTACTCACTAATGTAGATCTGCATTTAAGACACTACATCCAAACGCACCCATGCATGCAAATGCAAACATTACACACAAACACCAGCAGTACACACTAATGCACAGCTGCATTTAAAAGCCAACACTACATACATACATACATACATACAAACACACATATGCATTCAACTCTCTGACGTAGTGGAGATGGGTAGTGCACCTGGTGGAACTCATGATAGAAGTCAAAACTTTACAAAGGGTTTCACTACTTACATTTGGAGGTTGCCAGGTCACTTATGGCACCATAACCACTACCACGGGCTGTAATGGCTATGGTGCTTGGAGTGCTCTTTTTAAATGGGAAGTGGCTGTTCACCTGACTGTTGGAGTCCAATTTTTATCTACACACATTTCTTGGGAGTTTGACAGAACGTGTTCCCTGTAATCATGACAATGTATCACCTTTATTTTGTTGTGGTTAGCCTGTCAGACTGGTTCTCCTGTGTACTGGCCAAGCGTACTAATTACTGCTGGAATTACTTGTTATCATAGCTTTGGTAGGTAGCAACATCGTGATAAAAAGGCTACACAATCTGTCTCTTTCCATCCGTAAAAGCCGTCATTGCTCAGAAATGAAATATGAATACTTAGCCTGGATCTAGTGATCAAATATGATGTTTGCACAAGTTTGCAAGTCCTTGAAAACCAGGTTTCGGCATTGAATGACCTAGTAATGTTTACGTCTTGAATTATTGAGCTGATCAAAATAAATACACATCTTCAGCTAAAAAAACTTGAACTATGCACAACCCTTATCAGATTTGACATTCTATTCTATTTCACTTCCTGAGATTCATTGTTTTTTTTCTGGCATACAAAGACATAATTATTGATTACATTTTGTAAATTGGCTATTCTTGCAGACTAAGTCACTTGGTAGCTAAGGACTTGTATCAAGAGGACATTAATCAACATTTTACTTTGGAAAATGTCTCAATGTAGAAATGACAGGGCTTTTCATAAAGGAAAACCAGTGTGAAATTGCAGAGACCAGAGAAGGGCTTTTAAAGACAATCTTATGATTAAGAAAAACAGCAGGACACCATTTTTTATTTAAATCAATAAAGTACATAAAAGTGAAAAGTCTAAAAGTTAATGAAATAGCCAACATGTGGTCTGCAAATACACAACTAAATATTTTAAAAAGTCTCTTTTTAAAATGCACTCAGAAACTGACAATTTGTACAATTTTGGGTGTCCCAAAAAACAATAAAATTGTGCAAAATCTACTAAGTGGAGAATAGGTTAAGAGGGAGCTAAGTAACACTTAAACATTCCGAACACCATAACAACTTTATTGGAATTAAGTTGTTATGGTGCCAGGAGGTCCGCAATGCTAGCGTACCATTAGGGGTTAAAAGTTCTCAAACAGTTTAACCCCAAATTCTTCTCTCCAGTGCTGTTTTGCTATTCACTTCACTGTCCTATCACTTCTCTCTGCTTCTTCAAACAGGAAGCTTCAGACTGCGTCAGCTTGGGGTGCCACTGAGTGGCTGAAAGCCTTAGCTTACGTTCTGAGCCAATTAGTAACTCCTCATTCACAAAAAAAAACAGCTTTGAGACAATACATAATTTTTTTTTCAAGACATTTTGTGAATGAGAAGCCATTGACTGGCTTAGAACTTCATGCCCGTGACATCATCTTTTATGTCCCTACAAAATGCAAGTGCAATTAAAGACATCTGTGATAGTGACCATCACACTGTAGCGGCAAAATGGACACATGAGGCACTATATTATGACCTGTAAGTGTTGTAAAGATGATTTTACACATAATCTGGAAGACAACAATGTAACAAAAATAACTATGGATTGCCTTTGACAAACCTATACTACAGACACGTCAATCTTGCCTCTTCATCATTATCCTCCACATAGGACAAGCTACGCACTGCAACCTGGCAAACATTCAGAATATGAGATCTACAATAAAATATGCAAAGTCAGCTATATGGAAAGGAACTGAATATTAATGGATCAAAGTAATTTATGTCAGAAGCCATAAATATCCTTCGTAGATTCCATGGCTGATTGTATGTTACCATAAATTACACATGTGTATAATTAGAACATATAGAATATTACCTAATATCAATGTTGCTTTGACAGACCTTGAACATGAGCATGCATTATCTGTTTATTTCTGTATGTGTATGCATGCTGGTATATTTTAATCACAAGTAGAGTCACCTTGCTGGGTCAGCAGAATGTTACAAGGCACTCCGTCAGATTAATTCAGTATACGTGTAGCCATGTTAACGAGCATTATAAATGGGTGATTATAAGACAATTCTTATTGGGATTAGCTAATGATATAACAGAGATAGAATGGTCTAGGCATATCGACTATGTAAAAAAAGAAAATGTTTGCCAAGTGAGACACAGTAGAATTCTCTACTTTTAACAAAATCTCTCGATTTGATTTGAGAATGGGTCATACATCTTGTGCTCTTGGCCCACCGATATGAATTTAGAAGAATGTAAATAAATGCACAGCAGCCAGATCACATCTCTATACATCACTGCACTATTTCTCTGCTTTATTGACCGGGCTACATGAACATTGTTTTTCTATCTGAGAACTGTGCATCTTAAGATAATCCTGTAATGGTAAACTGAACCAATGCTGAACTCCAGCAACTTGTGGTCAGGGACTAGGCTGTTCTGAGAAACTGTAGTTTATAATAAGAGCAATGTATCTCATTTTATTGTAAAATGGAGCTCCTAGAAAAGAGGAACAACAGGATTTGGGGCCAAAATAGTTTGGTAACACCAATATTAAAGTCAAGATACACCTACACCCGGGAAGGGGGGATTTGTCAAAGTGTCTTACTCTACAGAGCGGTACAGTAATGTAAAAGTGGACGAGTAAAAAATGGAACCTACTGGTTCTACTCGTGTTAATTGTGACCTCCCCATGTTTAGTACTTTAGACTTTTTAAATAGAACATTTGGATAAATTACCTCCTTCGAAACATTGTCCTTATCTACGTCCAATAACCACCAGACAAATAAAATCAATATTTTTATTGATTGGTTTACTCACTCTCTTAAACCTGCATATCCTTAAATTAGTTTGACAATGTCTATACTGTTCTTATTAATAGGCCTGTGCAGTTGTTCTGGATGTATAGATTAGCTGGATCCATTTGGATCAGTTAAAAACACATATGTTTCTAGAACATGCAGGTGACGTGCATGGTGGGGAACAATATATGTTATAGCCAGGCTGGAAATCACTGTCTGTATTTTTCACCAAATTAAGAGTGTTTGGAGAATCAAAGTGACATCACGTGAATTTCAAATTTAAGGCCAAAACAGTCAAACTCAGAGTAGTTAACTTGTCATGTTTTCTCCAGTTTGGTTATTTTGGTGTTGAATTTGAAGTTCACTTTGAATTCCTGACAATTCTCACTTTAAAGGGACACTCCACTGGCTGATTTACAAAAACAAACACTAATTAGAAGATATAACGCCAATGAAAACATGCATGTATTTAATTAAGCACTTTTTTTATTGGGGAATATCTAGAAAGAGATTTATTTTCTGCTGCCTTTGCAAACCCTCCCCTTCTAACCCCGCCCAGACATTTTGTGTCTGTCCAATCACAGATTTCCCAATGCAGTTCAATGAGAAGTTGTTGCAAGGCAGGTGTGTGATAGACTACCTGGTACTCCGTCAAGCACGCTTCCTAGTTATAACTGGGACACCAGGAGTACATCAGCCCTGAGTCGCCGCAGCTTGACTGGGATCTATGCAGGAATTTCCCACCCTAGAGCAGGTTATCGGGCTATAGTCCCAAAGTTATCAGGCTCTTCTGCAGAGTGTATAGCTGTCTCATCCAAACACTAGCCGAGACTTAGTGAAAGGTGAATAAGAACTAACTTTATTGAACACAACACAGGTATTTTATAGGCGCATTCCCCACAGGAGGTAATCAGTTAAAACAATGTAAGTCCCCTCCTGCACTAATCACAGTCCCATGCCCCCTGCATCCACTACGGCCCCTATGCCTTTGTGCACCCATCACAACACCAATTTCTCCTTCCACCCACCCCAACCTCTATCCCTCCCCGTACCCACCACAGACCCTATGCACTCTGCACCAAACCTACCACAGCCTCTATGCATTCCAGAACCCACCTCAGCCTCTTGCCCTCTCTTCACCAACCTCAGTCTTCCTGCACCACCACAGCCACCAAGCATCCCTGTACCCACCTCACCCACCACAGCCCTATGGATTTCTGCACCCATTACAGATTCTATCCTTCCCTGCACCCACTACAGCCCCTATGCCACCCATGCACCCACCTCAGCCTCTATCCCTCCCTGTACCCACCTCGTTCCTCCTACACCCACCACCGCCCCTATGCCTCCCTGCACCTGCCACAGCCTCCCTGCACCCACCACCGCCCCTATGCCTTCCTGCACCTGCCACAGCCTCCCTGCACCCACCACAGCCCCTATGCCTCCCTGCACCTGCCACAGCCCCTATGCCCCCACCACAGCCCCTATGCCTCCCTGCACCTGCCACAGCCCTACATGCAGTCTTCCTACATATACACATGACAAGCAGCATCCCCACCATTGCAATATTGCATACAGCCTCCTTACACATACACACACAATTATTATAATTACTTATATAGCATTAACATATTCTGCAGCCTGTAGAATAGGTAAAACAAGGCAAACAATGAATTCCCTATTGTTACTCCATCCAAAAATAGTGTTTTTTTGTTAAAACCTTGCTTTTAGTTTGATTAACTCCTTAAAAGCAAATCTGGCCCTGTTTGGGGGCCCTGCGGGTGTGAGAGTCATGACTGTATGGTTCTCACACAGCCATTCTGGGTGTTGGGCAGCGCACACGTACAGGGCCGTCTTTAACGCAGGGCAAAAGGGGCAGTTGCCCCGGGCCCACTTGCTCCCGGGGGGCCCAAGGCAGCAGCCTCTTGAGCCCCGCTGGCCACAACAATTTGTTAAATAAATAGATAATAGATATATTCTGCTGTTATCTATTTATTTTGGCATGCCCCAGCGATCCTCATCCATCCAATCCTTCACTATGCGAGCAGCATGACTGACTTGCTCCTCCTCCCTACAGGCTATCAGGCTAGGAATGTGCTTAGTTTTTTCTTTTTTTTTCATGTGTAGAATAATGATACAGCATTTTATTTCATACTTTTGTGCTGGTTTTTTTTTCATTAAGCACCATCATTTTAAGGATTTTCTTCCAAGTGACATTTGTATTTTTTACGTAAGAAGTGAGCCATGTAGATTTATAAATACTGATCCCTGCTAATAAATTCTACTGTTTACTTTATCTACACAGGAATATTCAAGGGACACTATTGTAACCAGAACCACTACAGCGTAACATAGTAGTTCTGGTGTCTACAGCTTGTCTCTGCAGGCTTTTTAACATAAACACACAGAGAAGACGCAGTGGTTACATTACTGCATAGGATTACCTCTAGAGGCCACTCATCAGATGGCCACTAGAGGTGCTTCCTAGTCCAGTGTTACACAATGTGCAACACTGGCATTCACGTTTAACACTCCTCATAGAAATGCATTGATTCAATGCATTTCTATGAGGAGATGCTGATTAATGTGGCAAAGCTTAGAGTTTTGCCACACATGTGCAATAGCCTCCCCAGTGGCGTACATACCGGGGTCGCGGCCGCGACCGGGCCCGGCCCACCAGGGGGCCTGGCCGCCCTGCGACCCAGGTATGTACCCACAGGGCCAGCCTCTTCTGCTGGGGGGCCCAGGAGCCGGCCACCTCAGGGCCCCCCGAGGCTGGCCCTGCTGTCACCCGGCTGGCGGGCGCGCGAGGGAGCACTGTCCCCTGAGTGCTCCCTCTTCAGCTCCCTCACGCACCGCACTGAAACCGGAGCCGGAAGATGGCGTCATCTTCCGGCTCCGGCATCAGTACGCGGCGCGCAAGGGAGCTGAAGAGGGAGCACTCAGAGGACAGTGCTCCCTCGCGCGCCCGCCAGCCGGGTGACAGCAGGGCTAGCAACACCACTGGACCCCAGGGAATCCCCTCAGCTCTCCCACAGGTAAGGAGGCTGGGGGAATTAAATAAAAAAAAAAAAAAACGTGTGAGTGTGTTAGTGTTCGTAAGTGTGTTAGTGTTAGTGAGTGTGTTAGTGTGTTAGTGAGTGTGTTAGTGTGTTAGTGAGTGTGTTAGTGTGTTAGTGAGTGTGTTAGTGAGTGTGTTAGTGTGTTAGTGTGTTTGTTAGTGAGTGTGTGTGTTAGTGTTTGTGTGTGTGTTAGTGTGAGTGTGTGTGTTAGTGTGAGTGTGTTGGTGAGTGTGTTAGTGTGTGTGTCAGTGTGTGTTAGTGTGTGTGATAGAGTGTCTTTGTGTGTTAGTGTGTGTGTGTGTGTTAGTGTGTGTGTTTGTGTGTGTTAGTGTGAGTGTGTGTTAGTGAGTGTGTTAGTGTTAGAGTGTGTGTGTTAGTGTTAGAGTGTGTGTGTTACTGTGAGTGAGTGAGTGTGTGTTAGTGAGTGTGTGTTAGTGAGTGTGTGTTAGTGAGTGTGTTAGTGTGAGTGATTGTGTTAGTGAGTGTGTTAGTTTTAGAGTGTGTTAGTGTTAGTGTGTGTGTCTGTTACTGAGTATGTTTGTGTGCGTCTGTCACTGAGTGTGTGTCTGTCAGTAAATGTGTGCGTCTGTTCATGAGAGTGTGTGTGTGTGTCTCTTAAGCACTTACCTTTCTCCAGTGCCGGACTCCCTTGGCGCTGGGGATCTCTCGGTCCCGATCCGCCTCTCAGCTACGAATGCACATGCGTGGCAAGAGCCACCCGCGCATTCAAACCGCCCATAGGAAAGCATTACTCAATGCTTTCCTATGGATGTTCAGCGTCTTCTCACTGTGATTTTCACAGTGAGAATCGCAGAAAATCCTCTAGCGGCTGTCAATGAGACAGCCACTAGGGGCTGGATTAACCCTCAGTGAAACATAGCAGTTTCTCTGAAACTGCTATGTTTTCAGCTGCAGGGTTAAAACTAGAGAGACCTGGCACCCAGACCACTTCATTGAGCTGATTTGATCTGGGTGTCTGTAGTGGTCCTTTAAGTGTATGTGTTTATGCATGCACTGGCGTACATACCGCGGTCGCACGGGTCGCAGCCCTGCGACCAGGTGCCCGCCGCCATGTGTTGCAGCCCAAGCCCGCGCAGAGTAAGCGCGGGGGGGGGGGCCACGGATCAGTTTTCGCACCGGGGCCCCATGGGTTGTGTGTACGCCACTGAGCCTCCCAATACCTTCCTATGGGAAATTAGTGGATTGGCTGAGATGTACTCACAACCTGCACATTCCTGTGCATTGTATTGATGAGGTGATCTGTAATACACTCACAAACTGCACGTTGTGAACCAGTTCTTTATGTTTACATTAAAGTTTATTGGTCTACAAGGTGTGTGGGTTTTTTGTGTGTGTTGCTGTTGGGGTGAAGAGCGTGATTGCATGCTAGGGAGTGAGAGGGTAGGATCCAGGGGGTCCAAGTAAATTCTTGCCCATGGTCCAATCAGTATTAAAGACGGCCCTGCACACGTATCTGTGTGAGAGACGCACAAAAAAGGGGGAGAAGAGTAGTAGTAGCCAAGAAATTGTCCTTGTCCGAGGGCCCTGTAAGCTGCCAGTCCATCCCTGATTGTTATCACGTTTGGCATTTATATAGCGCCAACTTATTCTGTAGCGCTTTGCAATATTATAAATAAGGGAAATATAAAAGATAAGGAGGAAATGTAACAATACATGAAACAATTACTAAAGCTACAGGAACAATAGGTTGATGAGGAACCTGCTCAAATTAGTTTACAGTCTAGAGCAGTCATAGGCAACGTTCGGCAGGGCAGATGTTTTGGACTACACCTCCCATGATGCTTTGACAGCATTATGTGTGTAAGAGCATTATGGGGGATGTAGTCCACAACATCTGGAGTGCCGAAGGTTGCCTATCCCTTGTCTAGAGGTTAAACACACTGTTTATATTGTTTATTGTCACGCTGTCTGACATGGCATTTCTTTTGGGTAACTGGAAAAAAAACTACTCGATTGTGTAACAATACTACTCACAGTGTATTACTGCTAAATAATAATAATAAAAAGATTTAAAGAAAAAATACTTCACACTGACGTCTATTTCACTAAATGCAGATACAGAACCCATTGTATTCTGTTAAAGCGAGGCTGTCTTAATAAAACCTCACAGAGAATAACATAAAAAGCCTGGATTCATCAGGTCAGCAAGCGAGATAAACAGGCGGAAGACAATGGACTTTCAGTATCGAATGCAATGCGTACAATGGCAGAACTGTCTAATATCCCCCCCTCCTTTAGCTCCCTTAAAGCTGTAAAAAAAAAGGCTCTCTGGTTAGACTCTCCTTGTGAAGTCAGGCCAAGTTCTCAAGCCCTCTGAGCAGCTGGAAATCTCAGATTGGACAAAATGTCGTATAGTAACTTCTAGGTGTGTGAGAAAGGTCGATGTGTCTCGTCATTCTGCTCCAATACAAAAGGGTAACGCTGTCATCATTCAATGGATTCCCTAAGAATGTATTCATTCATGCAAAGGTCTATTCACTATATCTTAACTAACTGTATATTAAAACATTTTATGCCGTAATAATTACAGCAAAAATCCACGATTAGCAATAACAAATAAATGACAGATCTAGAATTACCAAGAACAA
Source organism: Pelobates fuscus (assembly GCF_036172605.1). Lineage (NCBI taxonomy): Eukaryota > Metazoa > Chordata > Amphibia > Anura > Pelobatidae > Pelobates > Pelobates fuscus. Next base: position 20,326,831 of record NC_086328.1, read on the forward strand.
AATACATGACAGGCCTAGAAATAACAAATAAATACAATGCAGGTCAACAATTACCAAATTATAAATATACAACATGCCTGTTATTACTGTGATTTTGAACAAAGCAAGGATCATTTTCAGACATATTTTTAATGAGTCTTACAGAGAGAGTTTTACGCTCCTAATTTTAATGTCTTAAAGTGTATTCATGCACGTTAACACTAAGGTAATGCGTGGTTTTGTTAAACAGCAAGCTAATGTGATCATAAAATCACCTTAAATATTCCAATTGAATCAGGTAATGGGCAATGCCACATCGAATAATTGTACCTTTTTCTTACCTTTATGCAAATGTATTTATTTTTCTGAAGTCCCCTCTGTAATTTCATACTGGTTTGATCCCAGAATTTTCGCATCTGTCTTGTTCCTAGGATTTCTACTACAGTGATCCCAAAAACTACATTGTAGGGACTAGGATTGGCTGTGAAAGCTCAGCCACTTTTCGAGGCAGGAGAATCCTACATAGGGAGATTTAAAAAAAAAACAAGGTGCAAGAGAGTACTGAGAATGGATAACAGCTCAAGTAGCCTGCACTTCGGTGTGTGTCCCTGCTCAGATTACAAGCTGGATTTAGCTCAACTTGTGCCATTACATTTTGTAAGGCACAAGAAGAATCCTTGAAACATAGAATGTGGTGGTAGATAAGAACCATGAGACCCATCTAGTCTGCCCAATTTAATGTATATTAAAACATTTTACACTTTCATTAGTCCCTGGCCTTATCTTATAGTTAGGATAGCCTTATGCCTATCCCACGCATGCTTAAACTCCTTCACTGTGTTAACCTCTACCACTTCAGCTGGAAGGCTATTCCATGCATCCACTACCCTCTCAGTAAAGTAATACTTCCTGGTATTATTTTTAAACCTTTGTCCCTCTAATTTAAGACTCTGTCCTCTTGTTGTGGTAGTTTTTCTTGTTTTAAATATAGTCTCCTCCTTTACTGTGTTGATTCCCTTTATGTATTTAAATGTTTCTATCATACCCCCCATGTCTCGTCTTTCCTCCAAGCTATACATGTTAAGATCCTTTAACCTTTCCTGGTAAGTTTTATCCTGCAATCCATGAACCAGTTTAGTAGCCCTTCTTTTAACTCTCTCTAAGGTATCAATATCCTTCTGAAGATACGGTCTCCAGTACTGCGTACAATACTCTAAGTGAGGTCTCACCAGTGTTCTGTACAATGGCATGAGCACTTCCCTCTTTCTGCTGCTAATACCTCTCCCTATACAACGAATCCTACTGATTTATCAAAAGGTGCGGATTATTTTTTACTTTTTATTTTTTACATATTTCTTTGTTATTTTACACATTTAGGGCCTTTAGTCTATTAAAGGAGATAAAGTCTGTCAAAACAGATTGCATTGCTATTTTCCACTTTATTTTCCCCCGATCCTATTAATTGAGAACCAGGCTTCCATTATGTATGAACACTGATACAAATGTGAATTAATGAAATATCACATTGCATTTGAATAGGTAGAGATTTTCACACAGAGAAACTCATTTAGAATATTAAATCAATAAAAAAGAAAATAATCCTAACAATAAATTCACAAACAATCAAGTACAGTTCATATGGAAGTTGATTAGAATATCACTCTATAAACCTTCAAATGGTGTCACAAATTCCCTATCCAAACAATATATATCAATTTCATCTCTAAATGGATGGAATTCATTGACTGGGAGTATCAATTCATCTTCATTATCAAACTATCCCGTATAAAATGTATCCATCCAAACACGAGTGGAATGATGCCGCTAATATGGAAATACGAACTCCTGCATTAAAAACGTTAGAAGAGAAGTAAAACATGCATGTACATTTTTACGTATGTATTCATTGGGGTCTAAAACAGCTTGCAAAATATGCAGTTCTAACAGCCTTTGTAAGGCCTCGTCTTTTTCACAGGAAGTGACTTTCAGTCACTTCACAAAGAATTGTCCAATCAGAGCATTCACATAGAGAAGTCTCTGTTTCTATTCTATTTTAGCATGTCTCTGTCAGGGCTTACCTGGGTTGGGAGTCCGGCAGGCAGAGAAGTATGCTCACCCTTGCAAGAAAACACAGGCCAAGGTGGTCAGGCAAGAATTGACCTGACCTGTGAGTCGGTGCACGGGGGCTGTGCAGGGTAAATCCAAATCGCGGTACAGGAACAATAAACCAGGAGAATAGTCGTGGAAGCCAAGGGTCAAAGGAAGCCAGAAGTCAGGATAATCGGAGTAACAAGCCAGAGGTCAATAATAAACTGGAGAACAGGAAACAGCAGAATGATCACCAGAGTCAAGGAACTGACACTGCCTTCTGGGAGAGGCAGTGTTATATACCTGGCTAACGAGACATCAGGCTCAGGTGTAACATGAGTGACAGGAGTAGTTCCAACGAATATCCAGCTTCTAGTATTAAATACTAGACAGGGCTAGATACAGGAAACAGAGAAGCGGAGAGATGGCTCAGAGGTAAGCCAAAGCACCAGAGTTGCCAAGTTCCCAGGTTCGAATCCTGACAGTCTCTCCTCCCCACATTGTCACCATGTGTCTCAGTCCCCCCTCTCGCCTCCATGTGTCTCAGTCCCCCCTCTCGCCTCCATGTGTCTCAGTCCCCTCCTTCCCCTCCTCTTCATGTGTCAAAGTTCCTTCTCCCATCCTCTCCATGTGTAATATTCCCTCCTCTACCCTCCACGTGTCTTATCCCTCCTCCCCTCCTCTCCATGTGTTTCAGTCCCTCCACCTTCTTCATGTTTCAAAGTTATCCCCTCCATTCCATGTGTCAATGCCCAGCCCCCTCTCACCTGCATGTCTCAGCCCTTTCTCCCCTCCCTGTGTCTCAATCCCCCTTTAGGAACTGCCCGGGGGGGTAGTTCCTTGGGTGACTGACAGGAGGGGAAGTACTACCATCCTTGCGGTCAGTTCTTGCAGCGTCTATCCTGCCTCCTCTCCACTTCATGTGTCACAGACCTAACACCTCTATGTGTCTCGGTTTCCCTCCCCTTCTGTGCCTGCTGACCTTGTAGTGTGCCGATCCGGGGGGAGTGGATCTTCAGTTTCCTCTACCCAGACTGACAAGAAGTACTCTCACTAAGAGCACTTCCTGTCAAAAGATCCTCTAATCGTGAATCAACACACTACAAGGTCGGCAGACACAGGAGGAGAGAGGGAACTAAGATATGTAAAGCGGAGAATAGACAGGTTAGACGCTACTAGATGTGACCTGCAGGAAGAGAGTGCTTCCCCACCTGGCGTTCACCCCCACCTCTTGTAGCCAATATTGTAAGGCAGGAATGCTCTATTAGAACGTGCCTGCTACTTTCTTTAGCTCAGTAATGCTAAAGGAAGTAGGAAGTGAATCTCCCCAGTTGTTTGATTGACAGCTGGGGGGGAGGGGTTCTATTTTGAAATATAAAAGTGCTAATTTTACAATGAAATTAGCACTTTTATAAATGGGGATTTTAAAGGCATAATCCACAGCCATATAGCAATTCAGAAAGCTGAAATGCTCTATGGGTTTGGAGTGCTCCTTTAAAAAGAACCATTCTGCAGCTAGACCTATGTCAAATTACATAACTCCCTGTTATTTGGAACATCTCCCAACTGAATGCATAGATAGTGAGACAAAAGTACCTGTAGAAATACACTTTATTCACACAGAGCCTCTAACAGTAGCAGAGGAGTGGCTTATCCACTAAGTATTTGCAACACTATAATAAAAAAAAAAAAAAAGAATTGCGACAAGTGAAAAAGCAATCAAAACAAAGAAATCTGACAGTAACCGTTGTTACCTTTTTTAAGGTCATATCTATTATCATCACTTGGCTTTTGCATATTTATAAGTTGAGATTAATTTATTCTCACTCCTAACTGCGGGCTGCTGCGGTTTATTTTAACACAAGGAACACAGTGATTGACAGCCAAACTCAATGAACAAAAATCATACAACACTGGAGCATATTGGTGAATCTTATAATAAAATGACATTTTAATATAGAATATCCCTGTAGCACTCGTTTAAATACTCGGTTAACACGAATCCAGGATATGAAGTAGAAAGTCTCAGGCGTGACATATCAGTATTTATTCCTGAAGAAAGCAAATTAAATATTATGAAATGGGAAACAGACTCATGTAAGACAAAGCTCAGCAATTGGACATTTTTAAAGAATCAATAAATAAAAAATCATTTAAGACGGACAGCCATTGCCCTTGAAATTACACAACAGAATAAAACATTGAAAATCACCTAAAACATGTGTTAACCTTTTTTTCACTTGAAGCTACATTTTGTTTTGAAACAAATAAAAAATATTTAGCATGTGACATCAAAATCCAATTCAGTCAAGGCACAGCCAGGGCACACCATGTAAATGAGAAGGAGAATAGAAACATTGTTTCAGTATTTCTTCTTTCACTAGCTATGTAATGGAAGAAAAATTCAACCTTTATAACAACGATTAAAAAGGAGCAAAGATGGAGGCTCCCACTTCAAGGTTTGATGAGGAGATTGTGGAGATTTCTTTATAAATTTGTATTATTTAGGCCTCACAAAAATATTTTTGATAAATATAGGGGATAAGTAAACAAAATATTGAAAATCAAAGGAAGAGACAAGTTCCCTTTAAAGTCTGCTCTTCTTGGTGTGATTTAAATAAAGTTTACTGAAGCAGAAAATGATTGCCAATTAGTGATGTCCCGAACAGTTCGCCAGGATGCTCGGTCCACCCTCTATTCATCATGGTGGGAGGGTCTGGGAGGGAGGGTCTGCTGCTGATTGGCTGGAATGTGTCTGCTGACTGTGAGGTACAGGGTCAAAGTTTACTCAATGATGACGAATAGGGGGCGGACCGAACATTGCGCGTGTTCGCGACCGCGAACACGCTTTGTTCTCCAGCGAACGGTTCCTGGCAAACTGTTCGGGACATCACTATTGCCAATTTCTTCCTGGTGTCATGCTATATCAGTGTCCATCTGTTGTTCTCGGTGTTGTGTTAAGCGTTCACCATTTGTGATGCATATTTATTGACAAACTGCTGTGAGTTTTTTGTTTGGCTGAGAAATTATCTTTGTAATATTTCTGCAATTTATATTTTTTTTCACATTGAAAACAGATTCACAATATGTTTTGGCATTGAACTGTTGAGGTTTAAAATATCATCACCACGCATTACAAGGCTGTGGGGCAAAAGAAAGCTTTCAGTATACATTTTCTGTTATCCCATGGTGCTTTGCCAGTCATAGGTATATATATATTTCTATAAAATATACAGAATATATATGTATTGTGTTTTTTAATATATTTTGACAAGCAGGTCATGTTTTAGAATCCCATAATGCATGGATGGTAATATCAGTCAAGAAGCACATGCCACAATTGTAATAACATCTAAAACAGGGCTGCCCAACAGGTAGATCCCCAGATGTTGCTACCTGTTGGGCAACCCCGATCTAAATTAACTGCAGCACAGTGATGTAAGGTCAACTGGGAGATGTATGTCACAATGCCAATCTTTCATTTATGTCCTCCGCTTAAAGGGACACTCATATCTCTAAAGCACTTTAGCTTGCGGATGTGCTTTCTGTGTGGAGTGTGTTCTCTTTTTTTTTCATTTTACAAAAAGTGTAGATTTCAACAGAAATTGCCACTTTTCTAAATTAACCTTGCTACACCCCCTGACTGTGAATCAGAAAACCTCCTTTTACTTCCTGGCTTGGTTAGGTCAGTGGAGCTAAACTATAGCGGCAGCAATTGCCCAGAGCATCTGTCTTGCAAAGACTTCTCATTGAGCAGCACTGGGAAGTCTGTGATTGGACAGCCACAAAAAGTGTGGGTGGGGTTAGAAGGGGAGGGCTTGCAAAGGCTGCAGACAGTAGATCTGGAATTTTTGAAAGCTGTTTGTAGATATACCCCTCAAAAAAAAATTATAATTAAATGAATGCATTGGTTTTTTTTTTTATTGGGGTTATATCTTTTAAACAGTGATTTTGTTTTGGGCAGTGAAGTGGTCCTTTAACGTCTACACTCCCCCTACACACTTCTGCACACATTAACACCCACACTACACTTACACTACCTTAACAATACACTAACATAATATATATATAAGGTTAGTTATATGTTAGGTTTTAGGTGTATATACACCTTGCAGGCTGTAGATGATGCATACTTCAATAGTCCTATAGCTCTTGCCAAAGAAGTCTTTAAAAAAAAAATCCTCATTAAATATTGCATTGAAATTCCAACACTATCAAAAGATGAACATAAAAGAAAGCTGGGGAATGTTAAAAAAGCAGAATTCGGGTAGTATTGATTTTTTATGACTGCCTTGTCATTTCTTATCAGCCTGTGTGAGAAATGTCTGGAGGAAAAAAATACATCTTCTTATTAGTATTTATATAGCAGCAACATACTACACAGTGCTTTAATATTAGAGAAAGGCTCTACACCAATAAGCTTACACTCTATGGTAGAAGGATATATATCTTCAGGACAAGGGTGCTTACTGTTAAAGTGGTCTGACCACAATTCAGACCTGCATTTCTCAGTTCTACAGCAGGAATGTTACCTCTGCTCTAACCAGCAAATATATCTGCTCCAACCATGCTCAATATTGACAAACACACGGTCGGGTTAAAGCGTTGCTGTGTATTTGCTCCAATAAAGCAGCTATTTTGCCATCTACTGGACCATTACCTTTTTTTCATATAATCCGAACCATTGGCTCATGTGTCTATTAATAGATTTTTCCAAAGTCTCACAATATCTCCTGCAGACCCTCGTTCTTTAGTCGTGTACATGTACAAGTATACAAAGGTGATGTTGCATCTGGCATGCCAAGAGAGGAAAAAAAAGATGGAAGCACACAGATGCAAACATTTGAGTTGAATACATCTCTTTCTCTCTCAAGAGACCACCATATGTTATATCTATTGCCCTGGACAGGGGTAGGAAACCTTCGACACTCCAGATGTTGTGGACGGCATCTCCCCTGGTGAATGAGCAGTCACAAGCTGGCAAAGCATCATGGGAGATGACATTCCATAACAGATGGAGAGCAAATCATGTACAACTCCTGCTCCAATGCTTCTGAAAAGCTTTCTATCTACAAAGTGGACAGACACTCACATGATGCCAAGCTAGCCTGATACTGATCTCATACACCTTACTCGGTTGGCTGTCTCTTGAAGAGTGAAATCGAGCACTCCTTGTTTAAGACCTGTGTTCTTTGCCGTCTACGTATTTCCATGCATGTAGTTATTGTTCAGAATTTCCATGCACGCACTACGTAGACACTAGAATATGATAAAGCAGTTATTCAATGCAGTCTGAGCTATCATTTATTTTACCTAGCTTTGCATATATAATTGGCTCAGTAAATGAATTCTAGTACATCATCCTTAAGACTTCATTTAATCACTAGTTTGGTTTTTCACACACAATGTCAGCTTGTTTTAAGAAGGCAATGTGTTATGTGGATCTACAGACACAGTACACTTGATATTGTACATCTCCACGTATGAAAACTGCACTGCTCGACCAAACAGCACAGATTTAGCAGACGAAACACTGCCTTTTGTTTGAATATAATCGTCAATGTTTTGTATTGATCAGTAAACTGACAGATGCCAAACCCATTTAAGCTGCGTTAAAACTTTTTTCTACAACAAGACATCATGTCGATATCTATATTTAGACCGTTCTCATTAAGATCGCTGTAAAACAAATACAATAACAGAGTTAAAGTAACTATAACAGAAAGAGAAAAAACAGTAATGCACATTATTTCACAACCCAATAGGCCAAAAGTCCATATCTTTAAAGGGCCACTATAACACTTTTTCCCTTTTTTTTTTTAATTTACAAAGCACTGTAGTGACATAATATATATGTCCGCTTCCAATTTTTATTTAAATATCCTACAAAATAGGCAATAAACGTACCTAGAATCCGGTGCCTGGTTCAAGCTTTCCATGTTGGATTCCATGTCTCTCTCTGAAATACCTCTCATGGTCTAATAAAATGCTTCTCATATAGAAGCATTTGATTGGCCTGTTTCATCTGGTAAGTGGTCATGTGCACACTCTGAGCCGGTAAGGAGAGAAAGAGAATGGGGCTCTACAAGGGATTGAGGGGTGATACACGCTGACAACAGATGTCATTTTTGCACAGAACTGATATTTGGGGTTTCATTAGGAGTTTCTTCTTTGAGGTTTTCATTTAGGCGATATTCTCATATATCACAATTTTAGATTTCTTTTTTTTTTGCAAAATGTATTTCTTAAGGGCTTTATAGTCTTTTATCAATGAAACAATGAACGGGATGTTCTATAGGTTATTGTTGTATTTGCACTTACCTTTGGCAGACACTCCAGTCTCTGCATGCTTGACAAACTTTAAGTGCTTTTTAATGTTTTATCCAATGGTCTGATTTCTAGATAGTGTTAGAGGGACCATGGGTGTTATAAGGCTGCAAAAATACCAAGGGCAGATTTGATGACCCCTCCCACATATAATACTTGAAAACAATGGAAATCTAAATGTATCCTTCCTGGTAAAATATTTTAATATTATATAATATACATATATATTTACTTAAAGGGACACTCCAGACCCATAACACACTTTAGCTTGCTGAGAAGCTTTATGTGTGAAGAGTGTGACCTATTATTTTGAATTTTGCAAAAAGTGCAGATTTCAATAGAAATTTACACTTTTGTAAATTAACCTGGTTACACCCCACAGCTGTCAATCATATAACCAGTCATGTTACTTCCTGGTTTGTTTAGTTCAGTGAAGTTAATCTCAATAGTCAGCAATTGCCCAGCGCACCTGCCTTGCAAAGACTTCTCATTGGTCTGCATTGGGAAGCCTCTGATTAGACAGTCACAGAAAATCTGGGCGGGGATAGAAAGGCTGCAGACACAAAACTGCAGGTTTTGCAAGCTGTTTTTAGATAAACCCCCAATAAAAAAAATTGCATAATTAAATGCATGCAAATTTTGATTTAGGGTATATCTACTAAGCAGTATTTTTTAAATTTATTTTGTATTTGGGCAGTGCAATGTCCCTTTAAGCCCGCTAAGAAACCAGCTCTAAACAATGTCACCCATTCAACCGTTAAATTTTGTTTTATAGATCACCTAGTGTGATATAGTGAGTATATTACATGAAACTAATATTTATTAACCCCTGCTGTATTAACCACAAACCATGTTGCATTAACCCTTCACACCACTCCATTAAAAACCTGTATCCCCAGCAATACCCCCACATGGTGCAGTATAATTAACTCTAAATAAGGAGCATTAAAGTGGCACTGTCACAAATTATATACTTGGAGTGGTTGTTTCTGTCACAATATTATAGGAGACTTGGGACTAACATTGACCTTTCCGGTCGAAACGTTGCGTTGCATTCTGCCATAATAAATCTGCCTGCGGCTTGAAGTTGGAGTGCCTGTGAGTTTTTTCTTCTTGGATTATTGTACTGGGATTGCTGGTCCTGCTCTGTAGCACCCTTGGCCGTAGGGACTGAGTGCGGTTCTCATCACTTACTCTGCTTAACATTGACATAGTGTCATAATTAGATGAGGGGCTTTTCAGGACCCCACCTGGGGCCTCAGCCCCCATCTACCTACACCCCTGTACAGGTGAGATATAATACAGAAAACACAGACTTGGACTAAATTTCTATAAGGTGATGTTAAGCTTTTTGGCCCTAACACAGCCTTTAATGTGGTACAAATATAATGTAATAAAGTGCTACCATGTCTGGGAGCTTTATTACCATTTAAATATTCATTAAAGTTGTTCAGGAATTATTTCTATTTTATGAGGAAAATTATGAGACTCCAAATGATCTCTTCCAGACACGTACAGTATTGTCCAGTCATCAAAACCAGCAAACTAAGCATTCAATATAGATGCACATTTTATAGCCGTGGCAGGCGTAAAACTATTTGTTAGTCACTAATCGCTGGAAAGGTTTGTTTTATTTTTCTAAAATCTTCTGGCTAAATTCAAACCAATGATCATATAAAAGTCTGTGATTTATGACTGTTTTTCTTGTAGAAAATCTTTTTATGTTTCGTGATAGCTGGCACTGTATATCAACAATAGCTGACAGTGTACCCTGTGTATATATAATAACTGGCAGTATGCTGTGTATATCAACAATATCTGACAGTGTACCCTGAGTATGTATAATAACTGGCAGTATGCTGTGTATATCAACAATATCTGACAGTGTACCCTGTGTATATATAATAACTGGCAGTATGTTGTGTATATCAATAATATCTGACAGTGTACCCTGTGTATATATAATAACTGGCAGTATGCTGTGTATATCAATAATATCTGACAGTGTACCCTGAGTATGTATAATAACTGGCAGTATGCTGTGTATATCAACAATATCTGACAGTGTACCCTGAGTATGTATAATAACTGGCAGTATGCTGTGTATATCAACAATATCTGACAGTGTACCCTGTGTATATATAATAACTGCCAGTATGTTGTGTATATCAATAATATCTGACAGTGTACCCTGTGTATATATAATAACTGGCAGTATGCTGTGTATATCAACAATATCTGACAGTGTACCCTGAGTATGTATAATAACTGGCAATATGCTGTGTATATCAATAATATCTGACAGTGTACCCTGAGTATGTATAATAACTGTCAGTATGCTGTGTATATCAACAATATCTGACAGTGTACCCTGTGTATATATAATAACTGGCAGTATGCTGTGTATATCAATAATATCTGATAGTGTACCCTGAGTATGTTTAATAACTGTCAGTATGCTGTGTATATCAATAATATCTGACAGTGTACCCTGAGTATGTATAATAACTGGCAGTATGCTGTGTATATCAATAATAGCTGACAGTGTACCCTGAGTATGTATAATAACTGGCAATATGCTGTGTATATCAACAATAGCTGACAGTGTACCCTGAGTATGTATAATAACTGTCAGTATGCTGTGTATATCAATAATAGCTGACAGTGTACCCTGAGTATGTATAATAACTGGCAGTATGCTGTGTATATCAACAATAGCTGGCAGTGTACCCTGTGTGTGTATAATAACTGGCAATATGCTGTGTATATCAACAATAGCTGACAGTGTACCCTGAGTATGTATAATAACTGGCAGTATGCTGTGTATATCAATAATAGCTGACAGTGTGCCCTGAGTATGTATAATAACGGTCAGTATGCTGTGTATATCAATAATAGCTGACAGTGTACCCTGAGTATGTATAATAACTGGCAGTATGCTGTGTATATCAATAATAGCTGGCAGTTTACCCTGTGTGTGTATAATAACTGGCAGTATGCTATGTATATCAATAATAGCTGGCAGTGTACCCTGAGTATGTATAATAACGGTCAGTATGCTGTGTATATCAATAATAGCTGACAGTGTACCCTGAGTATGTATAATAACTGGCAGTATGCTGTGTATATCAACAATAGCTGGCAGTGTACCCTGTGTGTGTATAATAACTGGCAGTATGCTGTGTATATCAACAATAGCTGACAGTGTACCCTGTGTATATATAATAACTGGCAGTATGCTGTGTATATCAATAGTAGCTGACAGTGTACCCTGTGTATCAATAATAACTGGCAATGTACTCATTGTATGTATAATGACTGACAGTATACTGTGTATATCTATAATAACTGGCTGTATACTCTGTGTATGTATAATGACAAGCAGTATACTGTGTATATCTATAATAACTGGCAATGTACTCTGTGTATCAATAATAACTGGCAGTATACTGTCTGTGTATATCAATAATAGCTGGCAGTGTACTCTGCGTACGTATAATGATGGGCAGTAGACTGTGTATATCTATAATAACTGGAAGTGTACTCTGTGTATCAATAATAACTGGCAGTGTACTCTGTGTATGTACAAGGACTGGCAGTATACTGTGTATATCTATAATAAATGGCAGTGTACTCAGTGTATGTATAATAACTGGCAGTGTACTGTTTATCTATAATAACTGGCAGTGTACTCTGTGTATCTATAATAACTGGCAGTGTACTCTGTGTATGTACAAGGACTGGCAGTATACTGTGTATATCTATAATAAATGGCAGTGTACTCAGTGTATGTATAATAACTGGCAGTATACTGTTTATCTAATATATCTGGCAGTGTACTCTGTGTATCTATAATAACTGGCAGTATACATAATAACTGGCAGTGTACTGTTTATCTCTAATAACTGGCAGTGTACCCTGTGTATCTATAATAACTGGCAGTATACTGTTTATCTCTAATAACTGGCACTGTACTCTGTGTATCTATAATAACTGGCAGTATACTGTTTATCTCTAACTGGCAGTGTACTCTGTGTATCTATAATAACTGACAGTATACTGTGTATATCTATAAAATCTGTGAGTGTACTCTGTGTATCTATAATAACTGGCAGTATACTGTTTATCTCTAATAACTGGCAGTGTACTCTGTGTATCCATAATAACTGGCAGTATACTGTGTATATCTATAAAATCTGTGAGTGTACTCTGTGTATGCATAATAACTGGCACTGTACATCTATAGTAGCTGACAGTGTACTGTTTATATCTACAATAGCTGGTACTATGTATAATGTGTGTATATTAATGTATCTATAACAGCTGGCAGTGTACTTTATGTATATTAATGTACCTATAAAAGCTTTCAGTGTACCGTGTGCATCTACAATAGCAAATGTATACATACTGCAAATATTATTAAAAAGTACAGTTGCAGATCGCTTCCCGTTAGCAATTAGTGAATAATCTCAGCGTTAATCATATAATTCAGATTCTAGAGAGTCCTTGGTGGATATCAATACAATTCTGTTTTCTTTAGACTATTTGTATATTTCTTTATTTCATATTTTTCATGTACCGTCTTCACGCACACAGCTCTACATAGATTAGCCATAATGCAGCCATCAGTAAGCACATTAATTATACGATCATCAGAGGGGACATAAACCTTAGGCTCAGGCTAGATCAGACTAGCTTGACGCTGGAGTAGGACAGACAGAGGTCAGGTAGATAGGTATTGATGGTAAACAGGGAGTATCGGAAGTATTTGTTCAGACAGTTTGGTGCAGGAAGGGAGCAGGAGAAGAACTGGGAAATGGCACATTAAGGAGGAGAGAGGGTGAAGGCCACGTTGGGGTGCCTTGGGAGTGAATAAAGCTATGGGTTTTAGAGCAGACAGCAGGGCTAAGTAGTGTGAGAGAAGTCCAGAGAGATATATCGAGCAGTGGATGTTGAGGGTTTGGAATATGAGAAAAATGAATGTTGTCAGATTGTTTCCATTCTTACTGGAATGAAGATCTAAGCAAATCATAGTATGTTAAAGGGACACTATAGAAACCCAGGCCACTTCGGCTGGCTAAGGCTGTTTGAGTTAGGAGCTGGCTCTGCCAATGTGCACCACCCCTCCTCTCTGTCTTCTCCTCCCGAGTGGCTTGGTGTTATTTGGGTGAAAATTACCAGTTCTCACTTCCTACTAGCTCTACCATTAAAGGGGCCCAGCCAAGCTGTTAAAGGGCTGCAACGCACGAATAAGCCACGTAAAATACTGCCCATTATGTGGCTCTAAGTGCACCCAATAGGTCCCCTCAATGTAGTTCCGCCACTGACGAGCATTAAAAGAACATTCAAATCTCAGCAGCCACATCCATAGTTTGTAGTGATTGTGGTACTAGGAAGCCTTCACAGAAAACTTACTGTTTGAAGCCTGATGGTTTCCATTACTTTTATATTCATCTATGTGTCTGGGCTCCACCCCCTCATGCACAGACGTTATATGGAGAAGTTAATCTTCCCCATTGAGATGTACAAATATTTGTACAACATGACTGTCCAAATTATGTTCATGCTGTTCAGTCCAGTCTCTTTAATTTGCAATAACTGTGCTATGTGTGCTATGTGCTGTGTAATACATGGGCTATACTCATGTGTTCTAAAAGCACAGCTCCTGTACACAAACCAGACTGACTTTAACCCCTTAAGGACCAAACTTCTGGAATAAAAGGGAATCATGACATGTCACACATGTCATGTGTCCTTAAGGGGTTACGCTAGATTTTCCTATATGATATTTGTAGAAAGGGGTGGAGCTAGGGATGTAGAACAGGTAAAAAAAAAACACACAAAAAAATTAAACGGTATGTTTCCCAAGCTTTTTAGCACGATAATCAGTATAGAAGCTATAGTGGTTGTGGTGTCTGGAGTGTCTCTCTAAGGGGGCTATTCCCTAAACTGAGAATTCAAAGTGAAATCAAAGTGAATTTCTAATTTAAGACCAAACTAGCAAAACTGGAGGAATGGTTGACGTATTCATTTGACCAATTCTAATATTTTGGCCTTAAATTTGAATTCTCTTTAAACTCCTACGTTAGTAAATAACCCTGCCAATATGTGGAGCTTTGCTTTGGACCACTTACATTTTTTTGCCAACTCTAATAAAAGGGTTGGATTAAGATCATTTTCAGGGAAAGCGTCCATTTTTTTATGCCATTGAAAAGCCAAACCCAGATGTTTGTTATGCAAATAACTTGGAGGACAGAACAAAGACACATTGCAGAAACACTGGAACGCTAACAAACAGAATTTGTGATTAATTCTTTAGATGAGAACACTAATAAAGAATCATTTCTAGATGCTACCCATGCCTTCTAATCACAGTACGCTTCTAAAAGCCAGATCACGGCATATTCAGGAGTCACAGAAGAAGTGAAAGAAACTTATAATAAGAATTAACTTAATCCAATATTTTTTTTTGGCAAATTTTCTCAGATTTGAAAAGGTTTCTGTGCCAGAAGGTTCAGTAGAAGGAGCTACGACCATCTCAAGTGCTAGCTCTGCAGTGTATTTAAATGTATTTATTAGGAAAACAAAAAGTATTCCATAGAGATAGTCCTGCAACAGCCACAATCCAGTATTAAGGCAGTTGCTGTCCAGGGTCCTGAATTTATTCAGCTCTTTCCAATTCTTTATATTTGCACAACTGGTTCTGAATCCCCATTATATATTCCAGAATCACATTGGGAGGATAGTCTAGTCTCAGATTAAACTGATTCATGGACATTGCATGGCTGTGGTCGCTCTAGGAGAAATCTATATAGATAAATATTTCTTATAATTCTCCTTGTTTAGGTGTGCACATTGCCAGCGATATTACTTTGCATACTAACTTTGTCCACTGGAGAAACTCCCTGATAATGTAAGTATGTGGATATCTGGAGTCTTAGTACATAGCATGCTGATCCCTCCTGACTCATGATTTCTCCCTCACAAAAGTTGAAATGGTTTTAATGCATAGTGTCCCTTTAAGCAAACCCCCCCAAAAAAGAACCTTTGAAAGTATATGAATGTATTTATTTTATTTATTGCACTTAATTTAGTTCCCATGTGCTTGCTGAAAATGTATTTTATGTATGTTTTAGATGCTTTGCGAGGAAGATAACCAAGTTCTTTAAAATGGTTTTCATTTTTTTTTTTACCTTGTAAACCAGGGATTCCCAAAATGTACATGCCCAGATGTTGTAAAAATACAACTCCTGTGATGCTTTGTCAGCATTTACAATGGCATAGCACAATGGAATCTATAATTCCCAAAACATCTGCAATCTACCTTTTGGACACCCCGGGGGGGGGAAGTATATGGTCTTAAAGGGACACTCCACTGCCCAAATAAAAAATAAATTTTAAAAAACCCTGTTTAGTAGATATACCACAAATGACAGCCAATATGCTATTAATTGTGCATTTTTTTTATTGGATGTATATCTAAAAACCTCTTGCTAAACATGCAGATCTCTTGTCTGCAGCTTTTGCAATCCCTCCCCTTCTAACCCCGCCCAGACTCTTTATAGCTGTCCAATCACAGACTTCCCAATGCAGCTCAATGAGAAGTCTTTGCAAGGCAGGTGCTCTGGGCTATTGCTGTCTCTTGAATTTAGCTCCACTGAGCTAACCAAACCAGGAAGTAACAGGGCCGGTTGTCCGATTGACAAGCCGGAGAGTGTGGAGGGGCAGGGGAGGGAGGAGGGTGAGGGAGGAAGGGGGGAGGGAGGGGGGGGGGGGTGCGAGGTGGTGGTGGGGTGTAGGGGGAAGTGTTACCAGGTTATTTTATAAATGTGTATATTTCTATTAAAATCTGCACTTTTTGCAGAATGAAAAAAAAGAGGGCACATTCTTCCCACATAAAGCTTTTTAGCAAGCTGAAGTGCCTTAGGGGTTTGGAGTATCCCTTTAACAGGGATGTCACCATGACTAAGGGAGGGATCTGTCCACTCTCACTAATTATCTTAGGCCAGTCTCCCACTTCCTACGCACATACTGAGATATGTGGTCAACACTTAGAATTAGTATTTTCTGATGTTACACACACAAACTCTAGAATGGGTATAATAAACGTTACAGGAGGCTGATTAGACTGCATGCAGCAGTTTAGCAGATTCGAGGCTGTGTGTCAGTGAAGAGACTTCCAATCTCTGTGTACCGTGTACTGCATAATACACTTTATTTTCCCTCTGATGCAGTCAGTGGTCCCCCAGCAGAGGAATAAATCTAAAATGAAGCCTCAGGTTTTGCACAATTTGCCAGCAAACCAGCTTAGACATTCTGAGATTGTTTTTAAATTAACAAAGATCTAATATTATTCCCTTAGCTCTGCAGTCTCTCAGAGTGTCCAGGGCATATGGACAGTGTCTGTACAGTGACAGATATAAAATGGAAGCGGGCGAGCCTTGGAATTATTAGAATTAATTATGACATATTATACATAGTAGCTGTGAATACAGTGCGGTGTTACTGGCTGCTAGTAAGGGCTAGTATTCCAGGAGCTATGGAAACAAATGAATTGTCCGTTATATTATATATAATGTGCAAATCTGTGTGTCTGTATGAATTAGTATGTCAAAAGCCCATCTGACAATTTGTGAAAAAGGAGCTGATTAATGTGTACACGTTTTAGAAACAAGATAAGGGGTACAGTCATAGAATACAGTATTAACATATACAAAATATACCAAATACAATTCTGTATTAGAGTACCAATAGAATATACTATATAATTATTGTATTAAAGTACCAATAAAAAATACTATATAATTATTGTATTAAAGTACCAATAGAAAATACTATATAAATACTGTATTAGAGTACCAATAGAATATACTATATAAATACTGTTTTAGAGTACCAATAGAATATACTATATAAATACTGTATTAGAGTACCAATAGAATATACTATATAAATACTGTATTAGAGTACCAATAGAAAATACTATATAAATACTGTATTAGAGTACCAATAGAAAATACTATATAAATACTGTATTAGAGTACCAATAGAATATACTATATAAATACTGTATTAGAGTACTAGTAGAATATACTATATAAATACTGTATTAGAGTACTAGTAGAATATACTATATAAATACTGTATTAGAGTACTAATAGAATATACTATATAAATACTGTATTAGAGTACCAATAGAATATACTATATAAATACTGTATTAGAGTACCAATAGAATATATTATATACATACTGTATTAGAGTACCAATAGAATATACGATATAAATACTGTATTAGAGTACCAATAGAATATACGATATAAATACTGTATTAGAGTACCAAAAGAATATACAATATAAATACTGTATTAGAGTACTAGTAGAATATACTATATAAATACTGTATTAGAGTACAAGTAGAATATACTATATAAATACTGTATTAGAGTACTAGTAGAATTTACTATATAAATACTGTATTAGAGTACCAATAGACTATACTATATAAATACTGTGTTAGAGTACTAATAGAATATACTATATAAATACTGTATTAGAGTACCAATAGAATATACTATATACATACTGTATTAGAGAACTAATAGAATATACTATATAAAGACTGTATTAGAGTACCAATAGAATATACTATATAAATACTGTATTAGAGTTCTAATAGAATATACTATATAAATACTGTATTAGAGTACCAATAGAATATACTATATAAATACTGTATTAGAGTACCAACAGAAAATACTATATAAATACCTTATTAGAGTACTAATAGAATATACTATATAAATACTGTACTAGAGTACTAGTAGAATATACTATATAAATACTGTATGAGAGTACTAGTAGAATATACTATATAAATACTGTGTTAGAGTACCAATAGAATATACAATATAAAGACTGTATTAGAGTACCAATAGAATATACTATATAAATACAGTATTAGAGAACTGATAGAATAAACTATATAAATACTGTATTAGAGTATTAATTAGAATATACTATATAAATGCTGTATTAGAGTACCAACAGAAAATACTATATAAATACCTTATTAGAGTACTAATAGAATATACTATATAAATACTGTACTAGAGTACTAGTAGAATATACTATATAAATACTGTATGAGAGTACTAGTAGAATATACTATATAAATACTGTATTAGAGTACCAATAGAATGTACTATATAAATACTGTATTAGAGTACCAATAGAATATACTATACACATACTGTATTAGAGTACTAATAAAATATACTATATAAATACTGTATTAGAGTACTAGGAGAATATACTATATAAATACTGTATTAGAGTACCAATAGAATATACTATATAAATACTGTATTAGAGTACCAATAGAATATACTATATAAATACTGTATTAGAATACTAATAGAATATACTATATAAATACTGTATTAGAATACTAATAGAATATACTATATAAATACTGTATTAGAGTAGTAATAGAATATACTATATAAATACTGTGTTAGAGTACTAATACAATATACTATATACATACTGTATTAGCGTACTAATAGAATGTACTATATAAATACTGTGTTAGAGTACTAATAGGATATACTATATAAATACTGTATTAGAGTATCAATAGAATATACTATATAAATACTGTGTTAGAGTACTAATAGAATATACTATATAAATACAGTATTAGAGAACTGATAGAATAAACTATATAAATACTGTATTAGAGTATTAATTAGAATATACTATATAAATGCTGTATTAGAGTACCAACAGAAAATACTATATAAATACCTTATTAGAGTACTAATAGAATATACTATATAAATACTGTACTAGAGTACTAGTAGAATATACTATATAAATACTGTATGAGAGTACTAGTAGAATATACTATATAAATACTGTATTAGAGTACCAATAGAATGTACTATATAAATACTGTATTAGAGTACCAATAGAATATACTATACACATACTGTATTAGAGTACTAATAAAATATACTATATAAATACTGTATTAGAGTACTAGTAGAATATACTATATAAATGCTGTATTAGAGTACCAATAGAATATACTATATAAATACTGTATTAGAGTACCAATAGAATATACTATATAAATACTGTATTAGAGTAGTAATAGAATATACTATATAAATACTGTGTTAGAGTACTAATACAATATACTATACACATACTGTATTAGAGTACTAATAAAATATACTATATAAATACTGTATTAGAGTACTAGTAGAATATACTATATAAATGCTGTATTAGAGTACCAATAGAATATACTATATAAATACTGTATTAGAGTACCAATAAAATATACTATATAAATAATGTATTAGAGTAGTAATAGAATATACTATATAAATACTGTGTTAGAGTACTAATACAATATACTATATACATACTGTATTAGAGTACTAATAGAATGTACTATATAAATACTGTGTTAGAGTACTAATAGGATATACTATATAAATACTGTGTTAGAGTACTAATACAATATACTATTTAAATACTGTATTAGAGTATTAATAGAATATACTTTATAAATACTGTATTAGAGTAGTAATAGAATATACTATATAAATACTGTGTTAGAGTACTAATACAATATACTATATAAATACTGTGTTAGAGTATTAATAGAATATACTTTATAAATACTGTATTAGAGTACCAATATAATATACTATATAAATACTGTATGAGAGTACCAGTAGAATATACTATATAAATACTGTATTGGAGTACCAGTAGAATATACTATATAAATACTGTATTGGAGTACTAATAGAATATACTATATAAATACTGTATTGGAGTACTAATAGAATATACTATATAAATACTGTATTAGAGTACCAATAGAATATACTATATAAATACTGTATTAGAGTACCAATAGAATATACTATATAAATACTGTATTAGAGTACCAATAGAATATACTATATACATACTGTATTAGAATATTAATAGAATATACTATATGAATACTGTATTAAAATACTAATAGAATATACTATATAAGTACTGTATTAGAGTACCAATAGAATATACTATATAAATACTGTATTAGAGTACCAATAGAATATACTATATACATACTGTATTAGAATATTAATAGAATATACTATATGAATACTGTATTAAAATACTAATAGAATATACTATATAAGTACTGTGTTAGAGTACTAATACAATATACTATATAAATACTGTGTTAGAGTACCAATAGAATATACTATATAAATACCGTATTAGAGTATTAATAGAATATACTATATAAATACTGTATTAGAGTAGTAATAGAATATACTATATAAATACTGTGTTAGAGTACTAATACAATATACTATATAAATACTGTGTTAGAGTACCAATAGAATATACTATATAAATACAGTATTAGAGAACTGATAGAATAAACTATATAACATAATGTACTAGGGTACCAATTAAATATATACAATATAAATATTCCATTAGAGTAACAGTATATTACACTATATAACATACTGCATTAGAATACTAATAAAATATACTATTTGAAATACTGGAGCTCCTAGAAAAGAGGGACATAAGGATAGAAAAAAGGACAGAGGAATTTGGGCCCGAAATAGGGACTGTCCATCCTAAGTAGGAACACTTGACAGATATGATAATTATTCCACCTTGATCTGTCAATGTCACTCTCAGCATTAAAGACACTTTTAACCTGTATTTTCCATGATGCTAAACCAAACTATGGCCCAGCATTCATGTCTCCTGTGGTGCACTGCAGGGGGGCCTTGGGATGTTAAATGTTATAGTGTGGTACTCTGCTTACATACATCATTCAATACATCCATTCATTGCACGAACCAGTGTGCGGCATGTTTATTTATCACAGCTAAGTACATCTCCCTCTAGAGGCAGTTTATGGGATTTTGATAAAGTAATAATATTTTCTGTTAATTCTTTAGTTTGGGGGTGTTGTAAGGGATTGGGGGGGGGGATATTTAGACTATTGTTAGACTGTTGTTGGCAGGCTCTGCCAAGAGAAAGTGATTAGCAAAGTTTAACATGTTGTTAATTACACTACCAAGGATACAACACCGAGTGACAAATTACTATGAACTTTAAAACTTTTCAATCCCAGAGACTGAGTCATGACTTGAAAATGCAAAGTTTCTTCTCCATAATTTACTCTCCTGACTGAAAGTAGAAAATAATTAATTGGTCTCGTTCCAAGGACAGACCAACAAACTCAGCCTTAAAGTGAAACTGTAGAGCCAGGAAATAAACTTGTTTTCCTCACTCTGTAACTCCACCCTCCGTCAAGCCACCACCACCGCCCGTGGTGCAGAAGGGGTTAAAAAAAACCTTCTGTCACTTACCTGGGTTCAACGACGATGTCCCTCGGCACTGGCTCGGATCCGCGTTCTCTCCTCCCCTGTTAGCTGGTGGGGGAGACCTAATGCGCATGCAGGGCAATGGCCACGCTCGCTTTAGGATTTCTCCATAGGAAAGCATTATTCTGTGTCTTCCTATGGGGTTTTGGGCAACACTGGACTTCCCCATGCATAGTGTGACCAAAAGTCACCTAACAGCCCAGAAGTCCCTCTAGTGGCTGTCTGGTAGACGGACACTAGAGGTGGAGTTAACCCTAGCAGGTAATTATTGCAGTTACTTAAAAACTACAATAATTACCTGCTCAGGGTTAAGGGACCTGGGACAGGGCACCCAGACCACTCCAATGAGCTAAGGTAGTTTAGGTGCCTATAGTGTCCCTTTAAAAATATATTTTTAATAATATGCTCTTTGTATAACTCAGAGTCAGTCCCAATGCCTCTGGTTTCATGATCACTTTCTGTATCGTGTAGCTTATGGGAAAAAAAACTCAATGTAGCAGGTTGGTAGACCTAATTTATTTGCAAATGTATTCGCTAAATGCCAAACATAAAGCATAACTTACTAAGGGAATATTTCCAATTCCAACCCTTGGAATTCTCACTTTTGTGAATAGCTCGAAAAATGGTTTAAAAGACTCCGTCCATCAAGTTAAGACTTTTACCCGTGTCTGTTTGTGCTGTTTATCCAAAAGAAGTTAAAAATCTCAGTTAGATTTTTTTTTTTTTATAGCACTGCAGATTGTTAGAAAATTAAGAAGTGCAGATAAGCCTGGTGATTGGAAATAATTACAAGGGACTTGCAAATGTAAGGTCACAATAGTCAAATTTCAAACAAAATGTCAATTTTAGCCTACATTTTGCTATTTAAATTGCAATAATAGTCAGTGAGAGTGATGTAGGACTGCAACTCCCAGTATTCTTATCTAGTCTGTTCCCAGTTGCGAATCGATCAGCAATTCCTTAAGGTAATACCTTGCTGTCTCTAATTAATCTTCTGTTAGTGATAATTCAGTGTCAGATAAACACACCGGAATTAACAGATTCAGTATCGTTCTGAGATCTCTGACAGTTGCACTTATTTAACATGAACCTTAATCCCTTTAAATATCGCCTGTAGCTTAACTCTGACCTTACTCCATCTTAATATTTGTGACTTGTGAGAAGCACGCAACATCGCGTTTCCAGTTTAATTAATTCCCAATCATTTCCGTTATCTGTGATATATGCTTCTTTCATAATTAATTGGCTATTTGAAAAAACAACAGATTGTATTTGTGCCGTCTTGTCTGGTTCACGGATCAGTCAAGGATGCTTCAGTGACAGCACAGTGCTCATTGTGTTAGAATATATTGGAAGAAGGATTCCGTGGGGTTTACACTGAAGGTGGCTGCCACCTATTCTTCATTTTCACAGCTTCTCAGAGGCACACTTCCCTACACAGCTTTGCAGGCCTTGCCATCTCTAAAGATGATAAATGGCGCTGTTGGGAAATTTGTTTTTCAAATGCCTTGCGTTGCCATTATTAAATCTTTGTTTTCACATAATCTAAACCAATTGTATACAGATAAATGGTATATGGAACCTTTGTCTGCTACAGGATGGCCACTAATGAGCTTTAAGACTATCATATGCTTGTGATCTATGCTTGACAGTTTACTAGACCCTAGATAGACATTAGGGTTATCTGTCAAAGGTTTACTGTTCATTACAGCACAGGAGTCTGACGGCAAGCAATTTATAGAAAGCAAAGAGGAACTGGACTAAAGGTTTGTGTTTCGTTTTACCTTTTTATTTTATCTCTTATTCTAGATTTATATTACGTTGTACCTCCAAAGGTATATAATTAGTGAAATCTTAGCTGAAATGTTAGTGGTATTATTGATCATGTTTAAATAACTGTCTAATTTATTAATGCAATTAAATGCGACTTTTTAGAGCAGATAAAATACATATTTTTAGGAAAAGTATGTGATATATAACTTTATTGCAGTTTAAATGTTACACTTGCATGACAGATGATGTGTCAGGACTGTCATGGCATTGTAGAATTTAATGGACACCTTGTACTGAAGAAGTTAATGATAAATAAATAAAATAAATATATATATATATATATATATATATATATATTACAAGGGAGTGAAGATACACCACGAGGGTTGCCCACTAATCTGTCAATCGTTAATTGCAAAATGTAGTTCAAACAGAAACACTGTGGGGAAAAAAAGAGGATACACCGATTTCGAGACTGTTTTCAATGCTTCTATTTAGTCCAAAATATTAGAGAATAAATCTCAATATGCACTAAATTCCTGAAAACTTCATCATTTTCTGCATTTGAGAAATTTATCAGATCTTCCCAGAGTGATTCATTCCTTACATTCTTCGCCTAGACATACAGTAAGTTCATTTACACCAAATATCTATATTATGGAAAACACAGGCTGCTACTGATTCAATGTAACTGTAAAGTTTCACCTACAAAGGTTTCTGTAGAGCAGTGATTGTTAAACAGTGGGTCCTTAGATGCTTCAGAAATGCAACTTGCATTATGCTTTACCATTCTAAAGGCTGACACTGCATCATGGAAGTTGTAGTTCTACAACATCCAGGAAGTTACCACTGGCCCGGCCTTGTTGTAGAGTGTTGTAGGAAGGAGAGTGGCACACATTTACAGTCCCTGGACAGAGATGAAAAGGCACAGAATAGAGCATTCGGCATCTTATTTTTCTCTTCGCTGAAAACTTGAAGACAGTTGAGGCTTAAATGGATACATTTAATTTTGCTTTTTTTGCAATCTTCATTGATATTTCCTAAGCCGTTCTTTTTCACTGCATCTACAAGTAATATAGCTCCAAGTGTAGCAAGAGAAAAATCTAAGACCTAAATGAGAGATCCAACACACACACACACACACACTGTGTGCACACATACATGGTTGTTACAGTTTCAAGAAGTATAAAGACTGTGATATAGTCAAATCCTGGAAACCATTAATTAGCTCCCTATGGACAGGGGGTTCAATAAAGCCGGGGTTATTACATATTATAAGAGGAGTAATTCTTGACATAACCTGGATTTTGTTTACCAAATAAGCCAAGGACTTCTTCTTAACCCTATTTTATATTATTTTATCTCACGAGCGGTACTATTAAACTCTAATGAATAGAGGACAATTATTATAAGTTACCTGTTTCTGCCAAGAGAGTAGGTGAGCTAATGTCTGTAAGCTTTGAATTCCCTTCCAAGTTACTGAAAATTATTCACCTTCTTTGATGTTCCTAACAGCGTGGGATACATTTTTCATTATATAGTCTGGTCTCCAACATACAAAGTTATCTAATTATCAAGATTGGATTAGTTAAACCGGTAAGATTATAGAGCAGGAGAGACAGTTCTATGCCTCAAGCTTCAAATTTGGAAAAATAGGGGGGTGAAGCCCATATCTCAGCTGGAGATATCTCATCAGAATGACTATATTTCTTTACGTATACCAATCTGGCATTGACGTCCAGCCATGAGGGCTTAGTAATGATACAGAGATAAAAAAAAACTGTTGCAGAGACAGCATATCAAATGACAAGTATGCGGAAAGTGACTGATGTTACATTCGTCCTTGAATTAAGAAAAGCTCAACCGAAAAACATATCCTTAAATATTTATCGAACGTCTGTTTAATAGTCAAATAGGAGTTTTTTTGTTCTTTTTTTTTGTATCATGTTTAATAGATATTCAAGGTCGTGTAATGAAAGATGTAACATCTTTTCAATAGGAAATTCCTATCATTTAATGGCAGTAAAAAACATTTGTTGTGACTGTATTCCGCAGTTTATGGAGAGTCGGCTAAATTTATCAACGTGTGTGTTTTTACAACAGTATGTGCTCTGACACTTAACACACTCATAAACAATTATACAAGATCATTGCTGAAGATTAGAGCTACGCAAAAATCATATTGTAACCTCATGGTGCGTTCCAGATTTGTTTTTTTTTTACTTTTATTCTCAGCATACGCCACCATTAATGATGTGACAGTATAAAATCCATGCCTTAACATAGCCCCATATACTGGTCATCGATGAGCAACAGCAAACGTCAGCAATTTGTGGACTGAAATTGACAAGAACCATTGTTTATGTAGCAAAGGCTTATAGGAGTTTCAGGTGCTGGTGGTGTATTTTTTACATGTACAACTTTTGCATGTCCCTTGAATTTACTGGCCCTTTTAAAAGTTCTTACTCCAATAAATTAGCTGCACTCAAATACATTTTTAATTCATAGTTTAAAATTCTTCTTAATTTACGAAGTGCAAGACATAAAAATGAAGAAGTCTTGTGAGTGAATGCTAGCTTTGGTACATACATATATATTATAATCATACAAAATCCAGCACGCTCACTCACTCACTCACTAACACCAAATTCAATACTCCAAAAAATAAAATAAAATATAGGGGTGCACTCACTTGAACATCTATACATTATAAGGGTGATGCTGGGGCCAATTCATAAAGACAACGTACTCACTCACTAAAACCAAACATCATAGCTCACAGAATTTAATCGTTTTTAAAACCACCTGACTCAGGCAAAAATAATGAAGATTTAGTTACAGTATACAGTATGTACATTGCAGAGAGCCCCAGGAGGAAGGATTAACCCACCTACTGGGGAATCCCAAGTATGAGCAGACATAAGGTTGCCAGAGTAGGGCATGTAAAAAACGGGGTATTATGAAATACATGATAATATACTGCAACGAAATCCCCATAAATCCCCGTTATTTTTAGGAAAGTATAATAATTTTTGCACATTAGTTCCATCTCCTAGTGATTATATAGAGACGAAGAAGCTGTTTCTTTGTTTTTAGATCCTCTTGTTAATATCGTTATCAGGAAAGAGGTGAAATATAATGATGGCTGCTGCCCATGAGTGTAACTCCCACTAATTTAGGGCAAGCTGGGTCATCTATAGCAGAAGGGTATTTTATGTGATATACAGCAGGGGTTAACTGCAAAGTGCCTTGCTACATTGTGTGTGACATTCACACCCACATGCCATTTACTGCATAGAGACACTGTTAGCATGGGGAAAAATAATACATTTATTTTTGATAACTGCAGACAAGAACAAATTAAAATTCCTCTGCATACTTACTGTATGCTCCTGATAAGGTATTGGCTATTAGCCCTTCAGTAACCTTCCCTTTCTTATGTTACAATACTTGTTCTCCAATTTTTTTGTCCTACAAATATCAAATGTTTGTAATCTAATGCCACGGTCTGAGATAATGAAACGGAGGAGTGGGTGAATCAGACTCTGTTATAGGTTAATACAGGCATTTAGCCTCTGATTCAAGCCAGAAAACTGACTAGTCTGTTTAATCCTTTTTTAGATCGTGAAGGGCAATGTAAATACATTTTCTGGGAGTAAACCAACGCGCATGTGGGTTAATGTTCTAAATGTGGGGTAGTTGCTATGGATAACAATTTGATGGTTCCCTCAGTGGTAGAACATTGCCCTAGAATAGCCTGAGCTCATTGGCCAATAATATGGACTGTTTCCATGCAGAATCCCCACTGTGTCATATCAGCCAACTACCAGCCAACGTTGGTGAGGTCGATAATGAGTGGGCCAAATAAGGGGATGACCTGCCCACACATGTCAAGCAGATTGACAGCCTGCCTTGTCAGCCCCAAACTTACAAGGCCATACAACAAGCACTCCCGGCATGGGTCTAGTGTCTGCCAGACAGGACAAGAAAGTCTAATGATATGTTTTTCTCATGATATCCCCACTTGAGCTCGTCTTATGATATCTTCATAACTCTCCGTTGTCCAACATATAGATGTTGGACAACGGAGAGTTAAATGTGGATAATAGACATATGCAATTCGTTTCATTCCGATTGCAAATTCGGCCGAATTTCGGAAATTCAGACATTCGGATGCTTCCGAATGTCTGAATTGCCGAAGTCCCGAATTTTCAAAGTACCAAAGTTCTTCGGATTTCTGAAAAGTGGCAAAACAGGAGAGGGTTGGGGTAAGGGGTTGGGGTAGGGTTAGGGATAGTAGCTGAGGTAGGTTTAGGGTTAGGAGTTGGGGTAGGGTTAAGGTTAGTGGTTGGAGTAGGGATAGGGGTAGGGCTAGGGTATGGGTAGGGTCTCTAGATGCACGACTCTAAAGGAAAATTCAGGATAGCCGGACATGGGCCAAAAATAATCACTATCATCCTGGACTCGGAAGAGTCAGGTTGTTCCCAAACCAACCCAATTATGGGCCAAAAATAATCACTATCATCCTGGACTCGGAAGAGTCAGGTTGTTCCCAAACCAACCCAATTATGTCCTCAAGGGTTTTTTAAAGGAAATACTAACTGTAAAAAATTATTTTCATATGTTGTACCATATCCACCCATCAGCCACAACATTAAAACCACCTGCCTAATACACAGCTCTGATACATTGAGGCATGGATTCACCAGACATCTATGTGGCCTGCAACAATCTCTAGGTAGATAGTACATGTCAAAGTAACATTCCCACGAATGCCTCTTACACTGGAAGGAGAAGAAATAGCCAGCACCCATTGCTCTTATACCTTTTAAAGGAACACTATAGCATTAGGAAAACAAAACTGTTGTGTTACAGTGTTATCCTAAATGTTATGTTATGCTATAGTGTCCCTCTGCCAAAAACTTATGGTCTGCCCCCCCGGTGAATAAAGAGTGTAAAAAACTGTTAAACATTTACCTTTTTCCTGCGCCAAGGTCACTTGGCGCTGGCTCTGTCTCTCTCTCCTCCAATGCCACGATGATGGGGGAACCTGGCACGCATGCGATGTGACTGCCGCACTTGCGTTAGTCCTTTTTTCATAGAAAAACAGTGAATCAATGCTTTCCTATGGGAAGTTTAAAGTTGCTGGACATTCTCATTCAAATTGTAAGGATGTCCAACATTGTTTCACGGGGTTAAACTCCATGAAATGCCAGGAAGTGCCTCTAGTGAATGTCTGAGAGATAGCCACTAGAGGTTGTCTTAACCCTGCAATTTAAACCTTTAGGTGAAGCATCTTATATTCATACTTATAGTCATACACTAAAAAATCTCAAAATTGTATTTTTAATGCTAGTTCCCTTTTAAGCAATTCAAGGCATTCTTTATTACAGGATATTAATCATGGGAGAACATTGCTTTGCAGTTTGAGTAGATCTTCTGAACGAACACTTATTTCCCCTCATCATCTTATAAAGAATTATTGATCTTTCATCACTGAAGGATCTATGTATTCACCGTGTCAGAATATCCAGTCCTTGCGATCTATGACTCATTTCTCTCGGCTGCTGATTCTCCTTCAGATTCTCATTAATGAAGGAAAAGGTATTTGCCATATTTCGACATCCATTCTAGTCCAAAATATTTTAAAAGCCATTTAAAAATTCTTCTCACATTGTTCCTAGATGAGGCATTATTTGCTGTAGAGGTCCGTGCATCACACACGGATGTCTTATTGCATGTTTGAAGAAGGATGAGAATGAGCTGTCGGTATTTATTAACTTGCCACAGTCCTCTAAATCCAGATTTTACGGCTGTGATTAATCTGCCCGAATTATCAGAAACGATGCCTTTAACCAAGAGAACGTTTATTTAAACATGATCTTCTTCCTATTTTGGTCCCCATGTTAGGGAATCTTATGATTCTCATAACAATCTTCTTAAAGAACATTTTCATTTCATACCTTATTTATGCACAGAGTATATCAGACACAGCTCGACGGGAGACCTCAACCACTCGACCAACCCCTCCTGACTTTTTTCTTTAAAATTTTACACCTCAGACACAATCTGAGCTCAGCAAATGCCTTATCGTTTTTTATGTTTTTTTTTTAACAAAGACCCACATCATGTACATTAGACTGACAATCCATTCTCCACTTGTAAAATTAGCTCAGCGACCTGTTCTTCAATTGTTGCTCTTTTGTCATAAATACGTTCTTTACCTTTGTTAGATTCTTCCAAGTGTCACTGTGTTCTCTAATGCACTGGGAGTTGGCTCTGATTGACATTGATTTAAGTATTCAGAACCAATGATAAATACAGTGACATAAGCTTAGCATTTGCTCTGTCCTACTGCAGATTTTAAGAAAAGGAAAAAAAAAAGTGAAAACATAAACATGGACAGTTCATTTTAGGATGTTCATGTAACCCTTTTTATTTTAAGCCCCTCCCATTTAATGATTTAAAAATTGAGGAGCAATTTCCAAGATAGGACTGTGTGTGTTATCCTGACATCATCCACAATAGAGCTAACATATGATTAAGAGGTGTGACACTTTATTTCGGATTCTATTGCTGATCTGCCCATTGGCGGCGGGTGGGGGTTAAATGCAACCCCCCCCCCCCCCACAGTCTCTACACTTACCTGCACAGCACTTTGATTGGTTGGCTGATTGAAAGCAACCAATCAGCGTGTTGTTATGAGTCAAATTACACAGCATGGGAAAATGTGTGAAATGACACGGAGCACTCTAATTGCTTAGATTTCAAGCCATCCAATCAGAGTGCTGTGACAGGTAAATGTAAAGACTTACCTGTCAGTCTCTTCATTTACCTGTCAGAGCACTCTCATTGGTTGGCTGATTGAAAGCAACCAATCAGAGCGCTCTGAGCCTAATTGCAGGGTGTGGGAAGGCTTTAAAAGCCTTTCTCCACCCTGCGGAGCTCAGTCTGCGCGATGCCCTCGCTGGATGAAGATGGAATATTCTTTTAGCGTCAGGATTTATTTATTTTCGTCTGATTTTTTTTTGGTGCGCTCTGGTTTTATATTTTTATATTTATATTTTATTCAATCAGTTCGACAGGTATTATGGATTTTTATTTGGCCTTTTTTGGGGCTGAAAAAATAAGATTTTCGAAAAAACAAGACATCAAATGGTAAGTTATTTTTTATTTACTGGGATTTTATTTTCTCGTTCCCCGATCACTATTTTTACGATGATGGAGGTAGGTAGGTCTTTATTAATTTTAATTTGGGTGAGTGGGTGACTAGGGGCTTGGGAACCCCTTGTAACCTGTAACCTGGGGGGGTATTTACACTTAGCCCCCACCCGTCGCCCATGGGTGCGTGGCAGGGTTGAAGGACTATAGGTTCCCCCCCATTTTCATTTAGGGTACCTCACCCATCGCTCATGGGTGGGGGCTGGGGGGAGGACAATAGGTCCACCCCATTTTTATTTAGGGCCTCCACCCGCAGCTCATGGGTGGGGGATGGGTGGAGGACAAGAAGTCCCCTCTATATTGTAATTTAGGGCCCCCACCTGCCGCTCAGGGGTGGGGATCGGGGGGGACAATAGGTCCCCCCTTATTGTAATTTAGGGCCCCCACCTGCTGCTCATGGGTGGGGCTGGGGGAGGACAATAGGTCCCCCCCTAATTTTCATTTAGGGCACCCACCATTCATGGGTAGGGGCTGGTGGGGAGGACAATAGGTCCACCCCATTTTTATTTAGGGACTCCACCCGCAGCTCATGGGTGGGGGATGGGTGGAGGACAAGAAGTCCCCTCTTTATTGTAATTTAGGGCCCCCACCTGCCGCTCAGAGGTGGGGGTCAGGGAGGAGGTCAATAGGTCCCCCCTTATTGTAATTTATTGCTCATGGGTGGGGATGGGGGGAGGAAACAGTTCCCCCCCTAATTTTCATTTAGGGCACCCACTCGCCGTTCATGGGTAGGGGCCTCCATTTTCATTTAGGACCCCCACCCACTGCTCATGTGTGGGGGACAAGGGGGACCCTGTGTCCCCCATTTACTTGAATAGCTCCTACTCGCAGGGCATGGGTGGATGCTCGTGGGGGACACTATGTTCCCCCAGGCTAGTTAAGAGATGCTCCACCATGGGGCCATTTATTGGGGGGGGTTATTTAAAAAAAAAAATTAGAACAGTCTTTTTTACGTGTCTGTTTAATTACTAATACCAAGTAATTTTTACTTGGTATTAGTAAAGTTGACTGAAAGACCAATCTTGGTCGTTCAGCCTTTTGGAAGATAGCTCCCTAATACTGTGGGAATTAGAGAGCTATCTACCAATCGGCTGCAAGATGCAGCCGCAATCGGATCGGAATTTTATTTATTCAAATGAAATTTTGAACCGAACAAAGTCCCGAATTTCGTCCTAACAGGAATGGACGAACTGCTCTCATTCTGTTAGGACGAAATTCGGTAGTTTTGCTGGCGTTCAGGAATACGGAAAGGAGGCATCGCGAGAACACGGAGGAAAGGTAAGAATTGTGGGAAAATTTCTCTGAGAGGGGAGTGCATGGGAGTGTAACCTTCTTTGGCTCTTTCTATTACCGGCCAATCCTTCCTGAAAGGCGGTTACTAGTCTCTCACACATCACTCTCACACACATTACACTCACACACAACACTCTCACACACATCGCCCTCACACACAGCACTCTCCCACACAGCACTCTCACATTCATCACCCTCACACACATCACTCTCACACAGCAGCACTCTCACACACATCACACTCACACATCACCCTCACACACAGCACTCACACACACAGCAGCACTCTCACACACATCACCATCACACACAGCACTCTCACACACATCACCCTCACACACAGCACTCTCACAGACACACACTTCACCCATCACACTCACAGTATCCATCACACACACTGCACCCCTCTCACAAACACACTTAACCCCTCATACACGACCACACACATACTGCACCCCTCACATACACACATACTGCACCCTCACATACACATATACTGCACCCTCACATACACACATACTGCACCCTCACATACACACATACTGCACCCCTCACATACACACATACTGCACCCCTCACTTACACACATACTGCACCCCTCACTTACACACTACACCCCTCACATACACACATACTGCACCCCTCACTTACACACCCACTGCACCCTTCACAAACACTCACTGCACCCCTCACACATACACACAGAACCCCCCCCAACACACTGCACCACACACACACACACATACAATACTTCCAAACATATTTATATTACAGCACCCCTCGCACACTGCACCCCACACACACATACTGCACCCCTAAACACATTAAATTCCAGACACACACTAGATCCCTTACCCACCTCTGGATCATCTGCACACATACACACACTAGATCCCTATATACACTCTGAATTCGCTATATACACACACTCACTAGATCTCCTATACACATTCTGGGTCCTTAAAACACACCGGAGACCCCTATACACACACACACACACACACACACTGCACCACCTACACACACACTACATTCCTAACATACACACTCTGAATACCCTATGCACACACTATGTAAACAAACACATACTACATTCTCTAAACACACACTCTCTACAATCCCTACAAACACTACATCACCTATACACACACACACACACACACACACACTAGAGCCCGCATGCACACACTTGCTACATGTCCTATATACACATTCTCTACAGCCCCTAGCCACATATGCATTACATTACACCACAAACACAACACGACTAAAACCGACCTCATTACACAATACCACACCACAATCAGCTCACTCTACACACACGCAATCCCACAAGCAGGCTCCAAACACATGCACAATACTCTTCCCTGGCCCTTTTGTCTCCTGGTATCCCATTTATAGAGATCCCAGAGACAAGTTGCAAGGAAACACAGTGCAAGCATGTTATTAAATTTACTTGCGCTGTGTAGAACAAATACAGGGCTTTTTTCTCATGCTAGAGCTCTTCTGCAGAGCTCTGCGCATGGTCTGCCCTGGAAGAGCATTGAACCAACATGCTCATTTTAAGAGGGGGCATGTTTGTCATTGGTGATGACAAAACACACCCTCTCTGCCCCGCATCCTTCTTAGTGGGCCGCTGTGATAAAAATATGTCTGGCCCTGGCTGTAGGGTAATGGTTTCATTCATCATTTAAGGATTAAAGAAGATCTTAGCTATACCTCCTAAAAATCATTGTAGTGAAAATAATGAAACCCAACTGCCCCAATCCAAGAAAAAAAAAATACTTTTTGACTGTAATCTCTCAACGGAAAAGGCTGAGAATTCGGTAAGTATACAAAACTATACATCTTAAATACAAATTCATGTTTTAGAAAAATAAATTTTGTATAAAACTGCATTGTTTAAGTAGCAGAAGTGTTTTGTTTAACTTTCGTTATTGTTTACTAATTATTTCTAATTATCATCCCCGATATTTTAGTTTTGTAAGTTGCCAATATGTCTTACACTCAGTTTGGTATTTTAGTAGTGATACATATAAATATATTAGCAGTCATGCTGTTAGAGTTCTATATTTTATATCTACTAAAAAAAGGTTTATACCATAAAAATCTGTATTCTTGTGCCATCTCTCAATTTTACGCACTCTTCCTTTAGTATATTAAACCTGGCTCTTTGATTATATTGATTACTATAATTCATCTGTAATTGGAGCAATAGAAAACTCATTGCACAGATTAAAGTCGTTTCCGAAGGCAGTGCTGTCGGTGAGAAGATTTGGAGCAATGGAAATGGGTGCTGTTACAAGAGGCTTTTAATTGCAATTAGTTCACCGGGAAATATTGTCTAAATGTTTGATATACAAGACGTGCCTTTAGGGTATTGTAGATAAAGATGTTCACATTGATATGTCATGGTATTAAATAGAGATTTAATTGGAATGATATATCCAAATATTAGGTTTTTTGGATGTTTCCCTGAAGCATTATTGCGCTGCGGATGTTTTTTCCGAATCTATGGCAGAATCTAAAGAGTGAGTTCCGCCGTCATGGTCACGCGATACAGCTATTCGCCTGCATTTTCGATTTTAATGCATGCTTTGTATATGTGTATACTATGTGTTAGATTAAAAAGATTAGGGTGCAGTATGGGTCAAGGTAATATTAAAGGCTTTGACGTGATTACTGGGAAAACCAGTTTACAAAGCAAATGGTTACTGTATACGATATTATACCATAATCCTGGTCAGACCACCTCACCAGTAAGTGTCTCTAGGCAAGACACCTGATGTCAGGCCCCTGCTCCTTGACCTCATTACCTTGGACTGCCTCACCGCATCTCCCTCTTTCTTCTTCGCGGCCAGACAGTTTGCCTCCACAGACTGGCGACAAGTCTCCTTCCTACAAGCAGCACTGCGTCCCATTCATGGCCCACGAAACTAAGGGGGCTCCCTCCACTCCAACGTGATGGATAGGTGGAGGTACAGAAGGGACCAGCTTACTTAGGCGCATACACGCCATGGTGGCATCACCTTAATGGGAGAGGGGGCAGACATGTATGGGAAGCAGAGATGATGTGATAAGGTGCACCTCTTTACCCCTATTTAACTGTACTGCTCGTGAGGCTCATTGCTCAGTTATACTGTGCTCCTGTTGTGTTCATACCTTTCTTTTGCTGTTTTGCTACTTCTGGTACCGTTTCCTGCCTTTTAGTTTACAACCATTCGTTGCTGAACCTTACCAGTACAACTAACCTGAGTTTGTGCAATTCAGCATCTTACTGCAAAGTGGGCTTAATCTACTACACTGCGTCCATACACCTATTCCTCTATTTATATTTTAAACCTTGACTTCCCTCTTTTTGTTAAGCACCTCAATCCTCCTCGCACAGGTGCCCCTTATCCAACAAAATATTTAAATTCAAGGAGAGTTGCTTGTAGTGGATAGAGCAGTGTCCATACAGTAGCATATTGTATTTATCTCGTAGTTTAAAATTTAGTTAGAACACCATAATATTGGAGTATCACATTGGTTAGGTTTTTACAGAGGCTCCCATCATTTGTGATCTTGAACAGGGGTTGAGCCAAAAGCACAGCCGTACAGCTTCACAAATATCTTAGCATTTACAAACAGAGCTTACAAACAGAGGTCTAAACTGAAATCTGAATTATGATGTAGTCTACAATGGCTGAAACTGAGAAACATTATACAACTTGACTATAGTTACATTTTGACTATTTTAGCCTCAACTTTGCCATTCAGCCTTTAATTAGCTACACATCGGATTCCATTTAAAGGACCACTATAGGCACCCAGACCACTTTAGCTCAATGAAGTGGTCTCGGTGCCATGTCCCCCTAGTTTTAACCCTGCAGCTGAAAATATACAATGCAGGGTTAATCCAGCCACTAGTGGCTGTCTCCCTGACAGCCACTAGAGGCTCTTTCGCGATTTACACGAAGTAAATCGCACTTATTTGACACTGGACATCCTCACGGACCTCCAGCATCAAAAAAGATCCCAAAAGGAAAGCATTGAGTAATGCTTTCCTATAGGTGGCTTTGAAATCACGTGCCTCGGGCCGACTCGTGAGCTGACATCGGCAGAGGAGGAGGAGAGGTTACCAGTGCCGAGGGAGCCTTGTGCTGGACTAAGGTAAGTGGCTGAAGGGGGTTTAACCCCTTCAGCACCGAAGGAGGGGGGGCCCGAAGGTAGGGGGGAACTCCAAGAGCCTATAGTGCCAGGAAAACGGGTTTGTTTTCCTGGCACTATAGGATCCCTTTAATAATCCTGAATGTATAAAAACTTAAACCAGTGTTCCCTTAAACTTCAAAATATTGTGAAAATCGAAACCACAGCATTTTCCCCAGCCTCCTTATCACAAGTCATAAAACACAGTCATCAACAACAACCCATACAAATATATATCTTAGAAAGTAAAACAACTTTTTTTTTAGCTAAAAAGTGACTTCACTAAACAGATATAAATAAACTCTTAGCCATCTCTCACTTCCTCCAAATTCTCCTCTCTCTCCTGCCTGTATCTTCATTCACGTTGTTTAATCTACTTTGTATTTAATTCTATGAAAAATGCAACTAAATGAATATTATATATTTCAAAAATGTTTATTTAAAAAAATCAGTGCCTACTCGATCTGTCTAGATTAGCCAATGAATATTTTTCGCTGACATTGTACTGTGTCAGTATAATTGTAATCTGTAAAGATTTTGCTACAAACTACACACCCCAAGGCAAAATCACCAGTGTTTGATGAATCCGTCTGCTACCAGACAGATATATTGTTTGCTATCTAAAAGCTGAGAATGATGACGACTAGTAGTTCGGAGATGTTGCAGTTTCCAGCTTCTGGAAAAATGCTTGTGTCATGTGAAGATTGCCTGCTATAGCGTAAGGGTGGGAGATGAACTATATCACAAACAATCTGAGTTTTATGGGCAGTCACATTTCAGTGCGGAGCTGTAGAAACTGCTTCCATACAGTATGTGTGACGCTTGGAGCCTTCTTCAAATGCATAAATGTTTCCTCCATTTTATGAACTGATTGAAAGTACCGTCATATATAACTTCCATTTTTTTTTCTGCGTTCAGTGCCAGAGGAACAAATATATCTAGGACGGGCACGTTGTAGGTATGACTTATTTTAAGGCTGATTGAGCTGTATAAATGCCAAAATGTTTTTTGTTTATGGGAAATGTAAGCTTCATTGAGCCTGTAAGTACTTCTAACCAGCCACTAAAGAGAAGTGCTGACCAGCGCTCGTTCCGTTACAAACTGAAGCCGAAGGCGTGTGATGGAATGAGCGTAGTGAAACCTCAGCAAACAGAGATGCTCTAGCATACTGGAGCCAGGCTATTTATCAGACTCTCTCGTGCTAAGATATTTATGAACTATAATTAAACTGACGTACTTGCAACTTCTCCTTAATGTAGATTATTCCATTATTTATATTATCATTATATGTTGCAACTTGAATAATGTGTGTCAGTTATAGCATTTAACAGGGCTATTATATTGTGAAAGGTGATGCATTTTGTTATTGGTTGTCTTTGGCTACTCAGCAGAAAACAGTACGGTCACTGCAACTTCATGAATAGATGCATCGGGCCCATGTATTGCTAACCTGGAATAATTTAGAAGAATTAGATCTCCTATTGTCCTTATGTGTAGCTAAGTAACTTCAAACAGTCCCAACTAGCCACACATCAAAACTTGCCGTCCCACCCCCCAAAAACCTCCTTGGAAGAATCAATAAGACATGGACAACAGGTTGGTAGGAAAGCCATCACGGTTGTTTTATTGGTAAGAAAATGCAACCAAAATTTGTAACCAACAATAACAATAAATAACTATAAAATTAACTAACTTCATGTTTGAGACTACAAGAAGAGCACCCTTTGTTTACTCTCAAGTAGAGACATAATGAACCACAGGTGAGATCTTCAACCCCAGCACCTCCTCCAGATGCGTTGGAAGGTCACCCCAGCCCCTGTAGGGAGGAATCAGACAACTGGCGGCACTCCTGTCCTCCATCTCCGCATCACACTCTTGCAGGAGAAATAATACAGATATATTCCTACCCAGAAGAGCTGTGGCACTGCCAGGCCTCACAACCGACGGCCACCACAGGAGCCACTAAATTACAAGGCCAGGACTCAAAGGGCTAGTTCAACTAAACAGACTCTGCCACTACCAACTAAGACCACTCCCATTAAGTAGAGGAAAGAAACTCAGTGCCAGACCCAAAACACAATTAACGGGGAGGGATGGGAGGGAATCAGGAGACAGGGAACTGCAGAGAGATTCCAGGGACAGAGGAACTGACAAGCTGGACGGTCCTTAATAAGGTAAGAAGAGGCCCCACCTCCTTGCTTACAATGTAACTATTTAGTACACTTCTTTTGAAGGAGACAACCCCTTAATATGCTATGTGCCCACTATGGGACCCTACACTCCCACTCTTGCAATAAATATGAAGATATTAAATTAAAGGGGCACTCTATACAACATAACCATTACAACCAGGTTAGTGGTTATGAATAAAGAGGGGATCTGTTTGACAAATATTGACAAATACCTTTTGACAAATACACTTCTGCATTATTAGTGTCATTTTTGCCCGATCAGGAAAGCTGTGATAGACTGGAAGTGGTGGTGGGTAGAGTTGAAAAAAAATGTGGGCTGTCTCCTATTGACTTTCTCCATCAAAACCACCACAGAGAGATGCAGTAATTATGGTGATTATAATGTGTCTAGTTTATTTGTAGTATTTTCAATCAAATAATTATTTTTATTTTTTTACATGCTTGAGATCATTGTTAGAATACTGGTGAGAGAGTCAGGACATTGGTAAAACAAAACAGAATATTACAAATAAAGATTTAACCTACACGTGCGACATGTTAAGTGCCAGTGGACATTGTGATTTTCAAACAATGTGATAAGATAGCGGTGAATCTTCACCTCGAAATTCTGCAGTCTGGCCACATTTCACAAGCTCTGCCAACACTAGATTATCCACCTTTAGGCAACAAGAAGAGTTAGGATAAAAGGTTAAAAAAAACAGTATCTACGATGTACAGCAACTTGCAATTTCATTTTCTTACACATAAGTAAGTTTGCTGCCTGTGGCCAACAGAGTCTGTAATTCTTTTATGGTCAAGAAATCTTTCAATGCATCCGTGAGTCATATCCTTTCGTCTGCCTCGTTGATAAGCAATGGCTGTGCGTCTTAACCCTTCCCTCCCACGGATACCTTGTACCCACGTAGACTGTTCGGTGGAAAATATAGATCAATATGTCTGGGCCGAGGCATGGCTGGAGAGAATAATTTATGATGGTAACTGAAAGAGTACTTTAACAGAATTTTAAAAATAGTTTTTTTGATGCTTCAGATATGTTTTATTTTATTTTTTATTGTTATAGCTTAAATAGTTATTCAGGTCATAAAGAAACGGAAAATATTAATGGCAGAAAATAAATGTATTTATCATGGAGATTAACAGGTTGACTGTACCAATAGTTAGAGAGAATGGAATGTAGGAAGAAAACCAAAAAGGAGAGGGGAGAAACGAGAGAATAAGTTGAGAGATGGAGATGTAAGCCTGCCTATCAGCAATCATTCTTAGTTAAAGAAGATTAATTAGGAATGTTTCTGGGAAGCTTTGGAAGCTATATTACAGATCTTAGCTAGCCAAGTAGTTTTGCAATTATCGTCATTAGTAAATTATCTTTATAAAGATAAGATCCACAATCTCTTTAAGGTCTTACAATTTATGTAACCACTTCCAAAATTAAGGTATATATCAGACATGGCAAAACTGTGGCTTGTGAGATGCACTCGGCTCTTTAGAGGGTCCGATGTGATTCCAGCACTTTTCAGGTTGGCGTTACCATAACACAGCACCTTAGGGGTCACCAGCCCAGGGGGCGCATTATCCTGGTGACCGGCAGGAGAGGAGTGCACTGCACCGAGCTCCCTTCCTGACAGTGTCTGTATGTAGCGTGGCTGAGCTGTGGACTGAAGAAGAGGAGCATGTTACCCTCTACCTAATCTGACAGGAACCTAAGTGCGCTCACTATCAGACTAGGTAAGGGAAACATGCTCCTCTACTGCGACCGCCAGCTTGGCTACGCTATAAGGAGGTAAGCTGGCACATGGGGAGAGCAGACATAAGGGGGCAGGGAGATGGCGACAGATGGGGACACTAGGGGAATGTGACAGATGGGGACACTGGGGGAATTAGAGACATGGGGACACTTGGGAAAGGAAGACATGGAGACACTGAGGGAATGATACATGAATGAAGGTGCGGGGATAGTGAGACACATGGGGACAATTTGAGAAGTTGGTGGGGATTGAGTCACATGGGGGTAGAGGGAATGATAGTCTTGGGGATGTTGGGGGAATGAGACACATGTGGACACTGGGGGGGTTAGACACATGCAGGGGGTGGGGGAATTAGAGACATGGGGACACCAGGAAAATGACACATATGGGAACACTGGAAGAATGAGGAAATGAAACAGATGGGAACACTGGAAGAATGAGACATATGGGGAAGCTAGGGGAATGAAACACATGAGGGGGCTTAAAGGAATGACACAAATGGGAGACTGGGGGAAATGAGACACATGGGGGACTGAGGAAATAAGACACATGGGGGCTTGGTGATGAGACACATGGGGGACTGAGGTAATGAGACACATATGGTGCTGGGGGTGAGATACATGGGGTGCTGGGGGGAATCAGACACATGTGGGAAGGGGGAATCAGGTACGTGGGGACACATGAATAGATGTGCTGGGGAGGAAGGAGACACATAGAGTCCTGGGGGAATGAGACACATAAGGACACTGAGGGAATGAGACACATGTGGGGGCTGGGGGAATGAGAAACACAGGGATAGTAGAGGAATTCGACAATGGTTGAAAGGAACACATAGCATGGGGACACTGGGGGAATGAGACACATGAATGGAGATACTGGGGGGAATGAGAAACATGGGGACACTGGGGGAATGAGACACATGAATGGAGATGCTGGGGGGAATGAAAACATGGGGACACTGGGGAGAATGAAAAACATAGGGACATGGGGACACTGGGGGAATGAGACACATGAATGGAGATGCTGGGGGGCATGAGAAACATGGGGACACTGGGGGGAATGAAACACATGAATAGATATGCTGGGGGAATGAGAAACATGGGGACACTGGGGGAATGAGACACATGAATGGAGATGCTGGGGGGAATGAGAAACATGGGGACACTGGGGGAATGAGAAATATGGGGACACTGGAGGAATGAGACACATGAATGGAGATGCTGGGGTGCAGAGCTGAATGCTGCAGTAGAGGAGTACCAATGCTGGAAATGCTGTGGGCAAACTTTATTTTACTTAATTTTACAGAGAAAAGAGGGGTGAGCAGTGATCAGTTAGTTCTACGGGAATATATATATTCTCAAAATAATTATTGTCGTTTTCTGGACTATAGGTTTCCTTTAAGCAACAGCACTTAGCAATAAATGGATCCTATTGATTTATAAATCTGGAGGCCCCGGGTGCATTCT
Organism: Pelobates fuscus; assembly: GCF_036172605.1. NCBI lineage: Eukaryota > Metazoa > Chordata > Amphibia > Anura > Pelobatidae > Pelobates > Pelobates fuscus. The sequence continues at coordinate 20,368,530 of NC_086328.1, forward strand.
CAACTGACCCTCTCAAACAATCAGTGACTCTCCATTAACAAAACTGGTTTGAGAAATGTACATTTTGTTTCACTTCGTGCTTCCTAAAACTGACATTTTAGAAGCTGCATGCCACCTGGGGTGAAGTTGGGATCGTCGCTGGAGGCAACTTTAGAGTTGAACCATTCAAGAACAGTTTAAAGGTAACAGTGTGCCTAGAGGCCACCTGACACTATAACAACTTAATTTTTAAGACTCCAAAAGACGTTCCCAAAAGTGTAAACCATCCTGCAGGATCTACCTGATTACATATGGTATATGAGAACTCTCACTGCTTCAAATAAAATGCAATTAGCAATATTATCATTGCAAGAGGTGCCATAAAACATCATTAAACTTTAATTTTTAATAATGTCTGCTACCAATTTATAGGTTTTGTATTGGGTTCTTGTAATTTATTTGTCTCTTGTAACCTACCCTATATTTCCCTAATGATAAAAAGCCATTTCCTTGAATACTAATTTCTTGTGTGAATGGGCAATTGGCTACACGTTGTAGTGGAACTACATAAAGATACCACAGCTATGTATATTTTATCTCTCTAATGAGTGAAGTGGTGTTCACTGTAACAATAGTAAAGTGTGAACTTTTGTGTTGGAAGGGGAATGATGAGATTTTGTCAGAATGCAATTTTTATTTGCATAAACACAATTAAATAAGATTCTTATGATGTGATTATAAAGTAAAATTGTCTTTTTCAGGAGTTGGGAACAGAGAAGAACCAATAGGCATCAATGTACATTTTTCCTCCAAACACATAAAATACGCCACGATTATTTTTTCTTAAAAAGAGAGACAGCTTAAACAAGGTAATATATCAATTACATTTTTTATTTATGGAACTTTATTTTTTTTTTTTTTATCAAAGTATTATCCCTATCATTAGAATACAAGGCAATAAAATTCTGCCTGTTTGACAATTCATTTTCGTAAAACACAGTATGGAAAGCCAGAATATGACATTTGAAATTGTATGAATTAGCGACAGTTATGCTATCGTTAGCATGAATAGGCTTTTTATGCAAATTTAATCAATCAAAATTCCATTAGCACAACACGTAATCTAAAAAGCTATTGAATGGACCGGGTTTTGACAAGTAAATGTAAATGAGGTACACATTCCGAGTGGTCCTGTCAGGTAGTGTCATGGAAACTACATTAACTTCATATATTACATTTGTGATTTTGTATTAATATTACCACATTTCCCATTATTTAACTCACAAAAAAAACACTTTTATTTTACTGGCCTGTATTTTTAATTCTGTCCTGTCTTCCACTACGCCAACAGTTTTGTTGACACATCTAAACTCAAGCTAATCATTCCTGTTGTGCTGTGTAAATGTTGCCAATTGCTCTAAAATACTATCTTTTTAAAATAATGGTTCGTTGCAATAATTTTTGGCTTTTGGTTCATCTGAAAATTAATTTAAATATCCATTCGATTTATCCAAAATTGAGGAGATGCTGATTGTCCAGGGTGGTGTTTTGCTCTGCCCCTGGCCTGCCTTCTTGGCTGAGATCATTAGAATGGACAATCTTAGCAGATCCAATGGTTCTTACGGGAAAGCATTGTGATTGGCTGAGATCCTTACTTCGATGATGTCAGCCAAGGAGGCAGTTCAGGGGCTGAGTCAGCACCAGCAGACTGGAATAAAGGTAAGATTTTACTACATTTAGGGGGCAGAGGAGTGGGGGGATCGATCGTGTTTTTAGAACTATAGGGTCAGGAATACATGTTTGTCTTCCTGACCCTATAGCAATCCTTTAATTAATTTTAGACAGCTATTAATCTCTATGGAAATGAATTAATCCAAAAGGTGGCAATCATAACAACCCTCTAAATAAGAATATTGATTAACTCAGAAAAGTTGCAGTTGTTCAACGATGGAATAAATAGTGTCAATTAAAATATGTTCGGTAGGCTATTTGTTGATTCAGTCATTTTTTTATATTTCGGCTGGTATTAATTTTTGGATGAAATTGAAAAAAAAAAAAAGTTATGATTTGCCTGAATGGATCAACAGTCTATTTTTTTTTAATTTTATGAATGAGATTCCAAGCTAATGCAATGTATATAATTTAGGTCCCTATAAAAAAAAGAACATTTGTTATACAGTACCTGGTGGATTGTTGCATCATCTGTTCATCATCTTCATCAAGGAAGTTATTTTAAATGTCAGATCTGAAAAAAGACTTTTTAATCATGTTGCATACATTTAGAATTATCGAAGTGATGTAAGCAGATTCCCACAGTTTTCTGAAACAGTTATTATTAACTTACAGATCTTACAAATAAAAAACAAAAACAAGGTGAAATCTCTTTGTAACAAGTGCTCCAGAATCTCGAGCATTGTTGGATGCCGATTTTACACTATTCGACAAGCTTTTCCAAATCACTTTGAACCCATCACTTTAATTACACCAGATCAAACACGATTTGTATAGACCAGATAAACTTTCAGGAACATCAGATGCAATGATTAATGTAATCCATCGCACCCCAGCTAACGAGATAAAATCAATGCTGTGCCTTTAGATGTTGTGAAGTCTTTGAAAGACAAAATTGGCGTTTGATGCATTTTCAGATATAGTTTGTCTTTGTTTATATACTTGAAAACTTAAAATAAATCGCTACATTTTACCCCAAAGCAGGCAGTAACCTAGAAAAAAATGTTAGAATGTTATTAAAATATTTTATGTAATTAAGATGTAACACCACACTTTAAGAACCAAAATCAATATAGCACATTGTGATTGTTATGGTTCCAGGAGTCTCTAGGTGTAGGAAGAGGCCGCTTTTTATAAAACCATTCTTTCCACCATAACCTTTACAATAAGCCCTATTGCTCATAATGCTTAAAGTGCCTTTTTAAATATTGGTAACTAACCTGGTAGGCCAATCAATAGATCTCAAATAGCAGTAAGACATCACATTCCTACAAGCATGACCTCTAGGGGATCCTAGTAGGTCTGTGGTGGCACTGGGGCTTTATTAGTCAAATTAAGAAAAAAGAAACAAAGTCCAATCAAGGTATCAAAGAGAAGCGGGCCATAGCGAAGTTAGACAGGCCAGGATCAGGGCAAATGGCAAAGGTTCATAAATGGTTAAACATAGCCAAGTCCAAGTAGCCAGGCAATCCAACGACACTGGGAGCAGGATAGGACCGGGGAACAGGTATGCATGGCAGGAAAAGGTGCTGGAGCAAGGTTTGGGTCAGGGTCAGGCTTCCAGGTAAATTTAGCCAATGACTCCAAATAACCATACATAGGACACGAGGTCACGCATTTTGACTGGAAGAAATTAGATTTATTCTGAGGCAAAGGAAAGTTTTTTTTTTTTTTTTACAATAGGAACAATAAGGATGCGGAATTCACTGCCTGAAGAGGTGGCTTTATCAAACTCTATACAGATGTTTAAACAGTACCTGGGATAAATACTTCTAAAAACACAATATTCAGATGTATAATTTTTAATTAGTTGGGTAATATCTTCTTGATCCAAGGAAATATTTGACTGCCATTCTGGGATCAGGAAGGAATTTTTTCCTAGTTTGTTGCAAAATTGGAAGTGCTCCAGAAGGTTTTTTTTTTGCCTTCTTTTGGATGAACAGCAAAAACAAATGTGAGAAACGCTGAACTTGATGTGCGCATGTCTCTTTTCAGTAATGTAACTATAACCAAGCACTGGAATTTGCACTCTACGACCTTTATTTACAGGAGCTTCCTGTTTACAAGGTCGGCCTCCTCCTGGAGATGGAGTGTCATCTGACGGCATGAATGATGACAGGTGCAGTGGCTCCATCTTAGCATATACAGTAGTTGCAGGGGACAGAAATCCAGTCCTGGATGCGTGGACATCCAAAGCATGACATGGAAGATACCAAAGGCAAAGCTGGTGGCAAGAAGCAGGTAAGTGACTTCCCCCTAAGAACTTTTTACATTCAAATATAAAACCATGTGCCAACACCAACAATGCTGCCTCTCTGTGCTACAACTCAGCTAATATTAAAATGTATTTCACATTAGCACCTCCATTTCTCAGCAAATTATTTAAAAGAACACATTAGGAGTTGAAGTGATTTTTAGTCCCTTTTTAGTCTACCTTCAATGTTCCTTCTGCTGCCCCTTTGCACACCACAATGAGGCTCCATGAGATGTTTCATAATCCATCAGGAGTTTATGAAATAAATAATCCAGATCTATTCACTATTCCACCCAGGAGGCCGCTAATAGCTTATCTGCAGTCATGTTCACAGTTTGTTAATAATATAGTTCCGTACGTCTTCCAAGTGTGTTTATGCCATATGCACTAGCTGGGCAGATCCTTGGATGGCAAAGGCTAAAAATCCCTCATTGACATCACTCATTCAGGGGGCAGGTTTTATATGGACATTAACTGCATCTGTTTGCAAATTGTTCCAGGTGTACACCAAACTATTCAGGTAACATTGGTACCTTGGTACTCTCTGAGCCATGAACCATGAATTGGGCATAGGTTGTTATGTTTCTTTAAATGTCTTAAATATACATTTTAAAGTGTAACAGTGTTTACTTTAGTAATATTTATTTGTTTAAGCTTTTGCTATTGCAATTACCCCCCTTTGGTATTAGTATTTTATGAGTTTTTTATTTTAAATCTGATATTTTTCACGTGTAGATATTTTCTATAAATGCTCTATATACCCTGTAGGTATTTTGCATTTTTTTTGTTTGCTTTTTCAATGTGTTTTATATTATTTTATATCAATAATGTATATATTTCATATTTTAAACATTTTGTGTATTTAATAGATGTTTCACTTTTTCTTTAAAGGAACACTATACCAGTAGAAATACAGTTCTGTATTCCTAGCGTCATAGTGTCCCTGTGTCACTTAGTAGAATTAAGTCCCCTTCCATTTGGCAGATAAACCCCTATTTACTTACCTTGTTTCCACGCTGAGGCTCCATTCCGTATCTCATTCCCTTGCAACGTCACGAAAGAGAGCAATGGGGACCTAGCGAGAGCCAGACGCTCATTCAAAATTAAAGTATAGAGCTTCCATGCCACGTGACCCAGTTTTACTCATACTGACGGCTACTAGAAGTGGACTTAACTTTACCATGTAAACATTGCAGGTCCTCAAAAACAGGACCTGGGCACTGCACCCAGGCCACTTCATTGAGATAAAGTGGTCTAGGTAACTATAGTGTTTTTAATGTTTGGAGTTTGACCATGTGGCAGCCTTTGAAGATCTATTTTCTAACCTTACACTCCTTGTTTAAAATTGGACACTTACTCACATCTTATATTTATTTGCAGTTAGGGAAAGTGATGTTCAAGATCACGAGCTTAAAACCACATTAAGGAACCATCTTACCTTCCTAACGGACGTGCTGTGATGTAGGTTTTGGGATGAGATTGCTTGTACAGTGATATCTAAGCTGAAGAATCACTAAATTCACTTGAGATCCCTGTTTATACAACTGTTCACAAAAAGAGATTAACACGGATTACAGTTGATCGCGGTGACCTTATTTCAGTGACAGAAGATTGCGACGGCTCACATCAATACGATTAGTGGCAGGCTACAGTATACACATAATGTATAACTAATTTTTGATAGCACACATTTATTTTGATATAATGTGTTTAATTGATGATGTGATTAAAACCATGTTAAAAAGCATCCCCCACTCCATTCATAAAATTACAGAAATTTCTACAGCAAAAATCATCTCATATAAACAAAATAAACAGAAAAATGTGATAAGTTAACTACAGCTTGGCATTGAGCAATCATGAGCATTAACAGATTCAACTACCATCGTTATGTCTGAAATTTGTTGTACGCTGAATTATTCTGAGCTAACAAGACATGGAAGTGGATAATGAATGATGATAAAAATTGAATTGTTACTAGATTTAATAGAAAAGTGAAACGAAAACATGTTATAACCTTTGTTCTGCCTTATCTAAATTGAATCAGTGCGCTCGGGCTGAGTGATGTGAGTTAAAGAAGACCTCAATCTATTTGGAAGGTATAAGCAAATATTGATGTGAAAGATAATTGATCAGAATAAAAAAAAAAAACTGTTTGCATTCTCGCAAAAAGCTTGATGTCATGAAAAAAAAAGACACTGCAATATTTCTATTTCCCGTTATCCGATGCTTTGCTACCCAGCAGTTTGGTAAGTTACAGAGATGTAAAACCTTCTACTGCTCTGGATGTCCGAAAAATACTTTATAGCTTTACATATATGTATGGTCCCCTTGAGTATTACATTCATTTAATTTACTCTTCAATATAGCCCAACTAACCAAGGCTATTTGACAAATATTATTGACGCGTACAATGGAAGGTGCCTTTGACAGAAAAGCCAACTTAGAGTTTGTCTTGTATCCCCAGGCCCAAAAGTAGCTTCTGGTCCTCACTGGAGTAAACGTGAATTATCTTAACAGTCCAATTTAAAATATTGGAAAAAGACGTTCGATGTGTGAATTGAGGTAAACATTTTGGAGACAAAGCAACTTGTCCAGATTGAGAGAGCTTTGCAGGGTTCATGACAAAGACATAGATTCAATAGATTTCTATGCAATGCTGGTGTTATAAAACCACAATATATATTCTCTGATCCGAAGGAGTTTGCAATTACATTGGGTAACATCGTTGAAGAGAACACAACAATTATTTCTGCATTCAATTAATTAAAATCATTGTAATATGTTAAACAATTGTAATAACTAATAATGTTGACCTGTTTTCAAACATTCAAGTTAGGTTACATTTGGGACATAGTGAATATATGGTATTATTTGAGATTAACTAAAAAAAGAAACAAACAAATTTGTATGAACATTATGAAAATGCTTAATATCAAAAAGGCTAATTTCAATAGAATAAGAACATCTTAATGATTAATTTATTTAGTTAGAGGGGCAGTAAAGTAATAAACAATAAGTGAAGGTCATTCAAACGTTTCAATTTGAGGGGTCAATAGCATTCTATAACAAATATAAACATGTCAACAGGGCTTGCAAAAAGGCAATTAGATAGCCTAAATTAGAAAACGAAAAGTTAATTGCCAAAAAGAGCAAGACTAACCTCAAAACGTTTTTTTAAGTACATTAATGGCAAATAGGTTAAGAATCAAAGTATTGGAATCTGAGCTGGGTGTGTTAATCAAAGATGATCAAAGCAGAAATGTGAAATATATATATATATATATATATATATTTCACTATATTGCAAAGAAAAATCTATTGCTGCAGATTGGTAAATCCCTGTTACAGAAGCCTTACAACAAACAGGTGATTGGTTAGCACAGGACAATTAAATTAAGATAATGCAAATAAAGTACCAGGTAAAAAAGGTGTTCATCCATGAGTACTCAGAGAGCTTAGTGTAGAAATATCAATACCACAGTGTGACAAGACCAATCTCACCACTGTGCATTGGAGGAGCCTGGTTGCCCGCCTGCTGCCTTTAGACTATGGCCCCATGTGGAAACACTTGATTTTCCCTTGCAAAGACACGAAAGCCGGGTCATTCGGTGCTTGCCCTGTTTGAGCGGTGATACCCCAGATAGCTATGCCATGGAGCCCATTCGTATAATGAAAGACTATAAGAAAGACTTTAGCTCCATGGCAATTGAACTGTATGTATGTGATCTGAGAGCCATTCAGTAATAATGTGCACTCAGATCTGAGCTATCTGGGGATATGTGGGATGTACCTGTTTTATGCAATGGCTGCATATTTTTTATGTATTTTATTGTTTTTTGCTGCCATGTGTTCAATGGAGTTTTGCCTCTGTCCTTGGAGATAATTGGATTACTTCCTAATTATCTCCAGGATAGAAGACTCTGTGGAACTGGTTTTGGGCAGAAAAGCCATGCATCATTTGGTCACAAAGGACTACGATCTATCTTTTGAACCACTGGACCAATTTGTATGATTTTGACGTATGTTTGTATTTGGAGTATGCTGATTCAGAAAATGTAAGTTCACATTTATGTGAATGTGATGCATACTTTTAAAGTTATAAATAATGTGGAAAAACTGTATTTCTCTGCTTGTGATAATTACATTACCCATTGTGTAAGGTAATTGTATCACAGGCAGAGGGGAGAATTTTGTGTGGGAGTGTCTGAGTGTATTGTATGTGTTTATTGGTTATTTTGTAACACCCTGTGGGTGGTCCTACCCAAGGGTAACTGTCATAAAAGAAGGTTCTATTGGTGCCATTAAACAGACCACTGCTTGACCCTCAACACGGAGCTCTGTCTCGTTCTTGGGGGGGATTCACTGTATGCTGTTAGAGACTGATTGCCAGGAGTGTAAGCTGATTGTCTGTTTTTGCTGTTCGTCTGCTAGCAGCTATTAGTGAGGTTCCAGTTCGGGAGTTGGAGTGCTATTTTGTATCCAGTTCGGGAGTTTGGTGTTCTGCAGTAGCTGTGCCTGATCTCTGGAAGGGGAAGATCTAGTAAACGGCGGTTTAACCCTTTTATGTCTGGGGGTGCCGTAACACAATTTTTTTTCTATCTATCAGGATTCTTTTTTTTTAGGAATCGTACAAGAGGACTGGAAAGAAACAAATGCGCTGCCTGTATTTAAAAAGGGTAATTTCTCAATATGAAAACTACGGACCCATGAGCTTAATATCTGTGGTTGGGAATTTATTTGAAGGTCTGTCAAGGAATAATATTCAAGAATTAATATCATTAGCAGTAATTAAAATTGTTTTAGGAAAGACAGGTTATGCCAATATAACTTAATTACATACTATAAAGAAGTTAGTAGAAAGATATATCTTGTTTTAGATTTTGCTAAGGCATTGGATACAGTACTACACAAAAGGTTACTGTTAAAATTGAAAATAGGTTGGTTTTGTTAAAAAAAAATATTGTTCTTGGATAGAACACTGGCTTAAAGAAAGTGGTAAGTGGAGATCTTTGGGGTTCTGTCCGAGGTCCAGAAAATGGTACATCAGATGGTATATGATGGTGCTATATAAATATATACAGAGTCGGTACAAACCGCTATGTGCTAATCTGCTTTGTAGCAGGAATGTACAACAGACACAAGGTCAACCAGACTAGATGAGGGGCATTTTTACTTACAGCAGAGGAAAGGGTTCTTTAACGTATGAACAATAAATATGTGAAATATGTGGAATTATCTGCCTGAAGAGGTTTTTTTTTTATAAGATTCTAAAGATTATTTTAAAAAAAGGCCTGGATGTTTTTTGCAAATACAAAATATTTAAGGGTATAATTAGCATGTGTGTGAGCAGGTTGCTGAGCCAAGGAGAAATCTGATTGCCATTATGGAGTAAACAAGAATTTCCCCCTCTTTAGCGACATATCTGAAATCACTAAAATTGGGAGGGAGGGAGGGTGTGGGGGGGATATACGATATAAAGAAATAGATTTTAAAGGTTGAACTTGATGTACTTGAGTTTTTTCAACCTAGCTTACTATGTAACTATGAACTATTATTTTAATAGTCATATTATCATTGAACATGTGTGTAGGTAGAAGGTAAATGTGTACGGGCATAACCCTCACCCACCAATAAACCCCAACCACTTATTGCCCGAAATAAACAAACCACAGACTTGCTTAGAGAAAATAGGCCACAACTTTATTAAACTATATATATATAAATCTTTAAACTTCAACTTTATAACATAAAACATTCTATATATATAATTTCCTCAATAAATAAATATCCATCACTAAGTACCACCTTGCCAACCAAATTATTTTTACTTAGGGCAGCTGCCCTCCTCCCTGATTCCAACCAGCACAAGGCCTTTTCCTGGGCCTTCCATTCTCGTAATGCTAACCACTGATTATTGGCTCAGTGGGTACGTCTGTTATCCATAACTGTACCTGAGGTTAGGGGAGGGACAGCCCTAACCATCCACTTTCCACGGACCGCTGGTCTAACCCACGGTTGACAAGGGCCATATACCACCACATGACCCACTGGTTTACCCCCTAAATAAGCAGGGCTGCCCAACACCAAAGCCATGGCCTCCACCAATGCATCATGCAATGCCAAATTAAACAAATCCAGGCCCACCTCCGTAAGGTGGGACTCACTCACCCCTAAAATACATTGCTGCCATTTGCTCGAAGATGTGGTGATGCACCGTGAGCCCCCCCAGGCCCTTCACAAATCTAGAAACACAATTGTTCTGCTTGATCCTTTTCTGTTCAAGCCCCCTCGGGTCCCTTGGCCCCCTCCAATAATTCCGGCACAGCACCTCGGACCAAACAATACACAGTCTTAGGAACTTGAGCCACAACTCGGCCAAATCCTTCTGGATCGTTTCACCCAGATCTTACACAGTAATAGTGCCAAGGTCGTTTCCCCCCAAATGAATCAAGAACACATCAGGAACGCCGAGTAAGCAAGCCAACTGGACCACTTCAGGCAACAGGTGCTCCCACAGCATACCACGGGAACTGAACCAATGGGCCTCTGCCACCACCGGGGACAGACCAAGTTGTAATCCCCCCGGACGGACTTCAGCCCCCTGTTGTGCCTAATACATGTATGAATGGCAGATGACCCACACTCGCCTTCCGGCACCTACGAAGACAAAAGGGGAAATAGAATCAGTCCAGCTGGATGAACATAAGAATGGAACCTCCTAGATTCCAACCTCCCGATCCCTTGGATAACTTCCTCAAACAAACCCCAGGCGTGAAGCCTCAGTGGCAGCCCCTATCCAAAAGGAGTGCCACCGAAACTCTGCACTAGGTAGCCCCAATGCCTCCAATGCCATGCAGAAAAAACCTGATAAATTGGAATCGAGATAAGAAGGGTGAATTTTGCAGACAGCATGAAAACAAGCCAGTGGACAAACCATAGAGCCTGGGACTTGCCGCAATGTGACCCAAGTGCCCTTGCCAAGAACATCCATCTTGGACTTATGCAGAAAAAACTCACCGCCCTCACCTCGCCAAAAACATCCCCACACAACAATCCCCCAGGGAGTGCCTTGGATGGGCTAATGAGCTCCCCCAGCCGCATGGTCCAGAAAAAGGTAAAAGCGAATGCTACCCAAAACAGCATCACAAAAGGTAGAAGAGCAAACCCTAGGCCGAACATTAAACAGGCCCACCAATAAAAGTGCCCGAAACCGGCCTCTGAGAATCTGAAATCTTAGGCCCTTTACGCCAACCCATCATAACCAATGAGACCAAAACATCCTGTGGCGAAACCAACCTCGCCACTGGGCCCTGGAGAAGCCTGTTTGCTAGCCTCCTACCTACTGACTATGGCCCCTGGGTTATTTGGGGCATATTGTACTTTATATTGCTGCTACTGGCCCTTTAAAATCATCTATGGACATATTGGGACTTTTGGGACTACTGTCCCTTTAAGACTGTGGAGCATATTTCAGTATATTGCCTTTCATATTATATATGTTATACTGTGTTCAGTTTTACCTGGGATATGTATGCAGCATTCATCTGATTGTTCGGTAGAATCACCCCATTCATTATACTGAGTGAAACTACCGAACAACCAGACCACCCAGGAATAAGTGTGCCTCCAATTACCGTTTGCAACAATGTTGCAAATGGGTAATTGGCAATCAGTGTAATGTATTCTTTGTCCTCTGGGTGGCCGCCATTCGGGAAACGAACACGTGGCGGCGGCCATCTTAAACTACCGAACAGCGGTGTTTTGCCGTCGAGTGTCTGGAACTAAAATCGGACACTCGACTAGGCAAACACCGCTGAGACCTCCAGACTTCCAGGATTTCGTGGGGAAACAAGAAACTCACGAACTAGGGGATTCATGCGAATTCCCCTTAGGCTACATAACCCCAGTAATTCGCCTGTTTCTATTCCCTTGTTTGTGACCGACCGCAGGGCCAAAATGCATGGAACTGTTTTCGGATACTTTACCCATGCGGTCGGTCAAACCTTTGGAACCCCATATCTTCCGAACCGTTCATCCGAATGACTTGAATTTTGAATATGTTGTCCCCCTGAATAAGGGCTATCCAGCGATGCTGGATTTAAAGGTGTACCCCCTGTTTTTGGGGTACATCCAGAACTTGGCTGAAAAGGTGTACCGGATAATTGGGTTTAATGTTATCTGAGGGGAGGGGATGTGTGGGCTGAAACATGTATGTGATTGGGTATTTTATGCCTCCCCCTGGGTGTGGACTGTATGTGTATTATTGTAATAAAAGCCAGGCTGGATGAGCCAGTCCAGAGTTCCTGTTTTACCCTCAAAGTGATGTGTCGTCTCATTATTGGGGGGAAGGATTTATTGCATGCTGTTCCAGTTGACTGCTAGGAGTACAAGCCTATTCGTATGGTTCCTATTCAATGGTCTACAGCATTCATATGCTTGGGAGAATTTAAAAGGTTTCCCGGATTCGGTGATTGTGGTGTCTGCCAGAGTGCTTGGAGTCCTCAGGAAGCACTAGGAGCATCCATTAACGGAGGTACCAAGTCGGGGTGCCAGGCGATCCGTTACACATCCTTTGTGACATCTGTGGCACTGGTGAGCTTGAATCAAAAACTGAGCCCGGACAACTTACCCGAAACAGCCGAGGAGGAACAGCCCAACGCTTAATAGAATCAAATTAACTGTAACAAACCTTGCAAATGCTCTCCATCCGACCAGAAACCTCCGAGCTGCCTCTCAAATTCCACCCACTCACCCACCAATTCCGAGACCGAACCCCGGATCTAGGACATTATTCAGTCAGCCCAAGACCACAAAGATCTACTGGGCATGGCCCTGAACTCCTGCCACTGAAAATGAGAAACAGCATCCACTGTAACATTAGCAACCCTGGGGACATGCACAGCCCTACAGTACACATTCAAAATCAAGCAGCACAGAACCAGGCGCCACAGCCGAACCATGGGAGGGGAGGATGATGACAAAATGTTAATGGCCAGCACCACCCCCATATTATCACAGTGGAAGACCACCCTCTGATCCCGTAGGAGATGGCTCCAGAGTTCCACCGCCACCACTATAGGGAAAAGCTTCAAGACAGCCACATTTTTCGTTAACCCTGCAGACTGCCAAGTCTCCAGCCAGGAGTCTGCACACCAGTGGGCCCCAACGATGGCCCCAAATCCCACCACCCCGGCTGCGTCAGTAAAGAGATGGAGTTTGGCATTGGACACTTCAGGTGCCTGCCAGTAGGAATGACCATTAAAATCTTCCAAGAAGACAGACCAAACTGCCAGGTCCTCACACAGGGGGTGAGTTATCCACACATAATGATGAGGGCGCTGATAAGCGACGAGAAAACACCCTCATCATGGGAATAATTTGGCATGCAAATTGCAACTTGCCCAAGAGCGGCTGCAGCTGTCGCAATTAGCAATTAGCAACTGCCTCTCTACTATTTCTAACTGGATGGTTTCCCACTTCCTTAAACTAAACTTGACCAAAACGGAAATTCTGGACTTTCCTCCCTCAAGTGTTGTTACCCCGGTGTCTGTGTCCCTCCAAGTCAACGGGGCTACCATCAGCTCCACCACGCAGGCTTACTGCCTAGGTGTTCTCTTTGACTCCAACCTCTCCTTCAAGCCTCATGTTCAATCTATCACTAAATCCTGTAATTTCCATCTTAAAAACATTGCGCGCATCCGCCCTTACTTAACGCCAGATGCGACTAAGGTGTTGGTCCATTCCACTGTCCTTTCTCGCCTTGACTACTGTAAGCCGCTTCTCAGTGGTCTTACGTGCTCCCAACTTGCGCCGTTACAGTCCATAATGAATGCGCCGGCGAGGCTCATCTTCCTGTCGTCCCGCACCTCCCATGCCTCACCCTTCTGTCAGTCCCTACATTGGCTTCCTATAAAATATAGAGCTCAATTTAAAATTCTGGTTCTTGCTTTCAAATCTCTACATATGCTGCTCCCACCTATCTATCCTCCCTTATACACAAGTATGTCCCGTCTAAGCCCTTTGGATCTGCTGAAGACTTACGTCTATCTTCTGTCCGTACTCCCACCTCTGATGCTCGCCTTCAAGATTTCTCGAGGGCTGCACCTCTCCTGTGGAACTCGCTTCCCTCCTCCGTTAGATGCTCACCCAGTCTCCACTCCTTCAAAAAAATCGTTAAAAACCCACTTCTTCATAAAAGCATATCAATTAAACTGTTAATAGCTCCTGACTGATTCCTCTTCTGCAACTGTCACTAGTCTAATACTATCCTTACCTTTTTGTGTAATTTTACCCCACTCCCGCTAGCATGTAGGCTCATTGAGCAGGGCCCTCAACCCCTCTGTTTCTGTGTGTTCAACTTGTCTGGTTACAACTACATGTCTATTCGTCCACGCATTGTAAAGCGCTGCGGAATTTGATGGCGCTATATAAACATCATAATAATAATAATAATTTAATCTTCTTGAGAAACCAGGTGGCCGAAACCAGGTTGTGCAAATCCGACACCTTATCCTCCGGCAAACAACACTCCCCAGACCGAATCAATCTCAAGAAACTCAAACAAGTAGAAGGACTTGTCTTATCAGGGGCCAAAGGAACCCCAAAAAACAGCGAGACCGACTCCAGGGTCTGAAGAAGGTGTGAACTCACGGCTGAACCTGCGGGATTGACACAGAGGAAATAATCCAAGTAATGCAGCAGAGAAAATGTGTGTGAAGTGAATACTAAGTATAAATTATACTTATCTATTACTGTATATACTCGAGTATAAGTCGACCCGAATATAAGTCGAGACCCCTAATTTTACCCCAAAAAACTGGGAAAACTTATTGACTCGAGTATAAGACTAGGGTGGGAAATGCAGCAGCTACTGGTAAATTTCTAAATAAAATTATATCCCCAAAAATTTATATTAATTGAATATTTATTTACAGTGTGTGTATATAATGAATGCAGTGTGTGTGTGTATGAATGCAGTGTGTGTGTATAAATGCAGTGTGTGTGTGTGTGTGTGTATGAATGCAGTGTGTGTGTGTATGAGTGCAGTGTGTGTATGAATGCAGTGTGTGTGTGTGTGATGCAGAGTGTGTTTGTGTATGTGATGCAGAGCCTTGGTGGGGGGTGGGCATTTTTATTATTATTATTTTTTAATTATTATTATTATTTTAATTTTTTTTTGTTATATTAATATTTTATTTTTATTTTATTATTATTATTTTTTAAATATTATTAATATTTTATTATTATTTACATTTGTATTTATTTTTTTGTCCCCCCTCCCTGCTTGATACCTGGCCAGGGAGGGGGGCTCTCATTCCCTGGTGGTCCAGTGGTGTGCACTGTGTAGGAGGGGGCTGGCAGGAAGTGTTTACTTATCTTTCCTGCAGCTCCTGTCAGCTCCCTTCTCTCTCCTCTGGTAAGCTCCTCCGTCAGGTCCCTTCTCTCTCCTCCGGTAAGCTCCTCTGTCAGCTCCCTTCTCTCTCCTCCGGTAAGCTCCTCTGTCAGCTCCCCTGCAAGTCTCACGGTGTGAGTGCCGCGCGGAGCGTTGCCAAGGTAACCAGTGGCAACGCTCTGACCCCGCGGCTCTCGCGAGACCGCCCCGCCGCCCGAGTAGTAACAAGAGCGCATGGGGAGGGGAAACAAGCCTAACGGCCGCAGACTAACAGATTCGCGAGGACGGGCCTGCTCTCCTGAGCCCAGGAGAGCCTGTAGCCTCCCCAGGAGGGGTGAAATGTTCAGGTCGCCGAGCTCGCCTTTGGGAACACCCACGACCACCAGGTGGGGAGGCGGTAATCACCGTGGAGGCCTGCAGACGAGCCAACTGAGCCTGCAGGTGCAGACCCCCATCTTGTAAGGCCTCAGTCCTAAGGGCAGAAAGGACAACCTCAACGTCCATACTGAGGCCCTGGCTGAAAACAGCACTAGGCAAGCAGGTACACAAGGAGCAACTACCATGCAATTACCAAGCTGTTACCAACTGATAATTAAGATGGCTGTTATCCTGTAAGCTGCATACCTATTTATTCTAACCCACCTCTTTTTCCCTTAAATACTCCTCCCACCATTCAAAGACCTCCTTACCATTCTGACTATGCACTCCCCCTCACACTCACATGTCCCTGTTCTGTCTAGGCCTTGCCTGACTTCTCAGGGTCTTAACACTTGCATGTGCTAGACCAGGGGTAGGCAACCTATGGCACGTGTGCCATGCATCCATGCATGGCACTCATAGAAACATAGAAACATAGAATGTGATGGTAGATAAGAACCATTTGGCCCATCTAGTCTGCCCAATTTTCGAAATACTGTTAATTAGTCCTTGGCTTATCTTAAGTCTAGATAGCCTTATGCCTATCCCACACATGCTTAAATTCCCTCACTGTGTTAACATCTACCACTTCAGCTGGAAGGCTATTCCATGCATCCAATACCTTCCTGAAATTATTTTTAAACCTTTAATTTAAGACGATGTCCTCTTGTTGTGGTAGTTTTCTTCTTTTAAATATAGTCTCCTCCTTTACTGTGTTGATACCCTTTATGTATTTAAATGTTTCTATCTTATCCCTCCGTCTCCTCTTTCCTCCAAGCTATACATGTTAAGATCCTTTAACCTTTCCTGGTAAGTTTTATCCTGCAATCCATGAACCAGTTTAGTAGCCCTTCTCTGAACTCTTTCCAAAGTATCAATATCCTTCTGAAGATATGGTCTCCAGTTGTCAGGGACCAGGAACCAGACAGAGACAGAAGTAGATGCAAACACACCTTTATTAATAAATAACAAATAAATAACAAAAGCAAAGTCCAGGAATCAAGCAGGGGTCAGTCACCAGAGCGGGTAGTCAGACAAGCCAGGATCAGGAGCACGGAGAGCAGCGGAGTCAGGAACAAGGCCGGAGTCAGGAACCAGGAGCAAACAGGAAACACAGGAACAAGGAGACTTCTGGGGAACAGGAAACCACGCAAGGGCAAGGAGGTCCTGGGCTTAGCTGCTTAAATAGGCAGAACTGATTAGCAGCAGGGTTGATTACTACTCACAGGTGAGTAACCGTGGCAACAAGCAGAAGGAGCTCATAGTGATTGCAGCTGAAACTCAATCACTGAAACAGAAAAGGGTTGCTGTTTAAAACAGCAAAGAAACCCTGACAGTACCTCCCCCTCAACGACTCCCCCCATCTCTGTTGGTGGGTCCGGGCTTCATGGGGAAGCGGGCGTGATAGGAACGAAGGAGGGATGGTGCATGGACATCAGAGGCTGGAACCCAGGAGCGTTCCTCTGGACCGTATCCTTTCCAGTGCACCAAGTATTGGATCTGTCCTCTGAAGACCCGTGAGTCAATGATGCTGCGTATTTCATATTCCTCATGATTGTCAATCAGAACAGGACGTGGACGTGGCACTGAGGTGGTGTAGCGATTACAAACCAACGGTTTCAAGAGGGAAACATGGAAAACATTTGAGATGCGCATGTTAGCAGGAAGGTCAAGTGCGTAAGCTACAGGGTTGACCCTTCGAAGTATACGAAATGGCCCAACGTATCGGGGTGCCAGTTTTTGTGAGGGAACACGGAGGCGTAGGTTGCGGGAAGACAGCCAGACCCTCTCTCCGACCTGATAGGTAGGTGCAGGAAGGCGTCTGCGGTCGGCCTGGAGTTTGTAGTTCTGCATTGCGTGTTGCAAAGAATTCTGAACCTGCACCCAAGTGGAACGGAGTTCCCTGAGGTGTTCCTCCAATGCCGGTATCCCCTGTGGCAAGAACGTATCAGGTAACATGGACGGTTGAAACCCATAGTTTGCCAGGAATGGGGATAGCCGGGAGGAGGCATTAATCGCACTATTATGGGCAAACTCCGCCCAGGGTAGCAGATCAGACCAGTTGTTCTGGTGGTCAGAAATGTAGCAACGCAGAAACTGTTCCAGTGTTTGGTTAGCTCGTTCCGCTGCACCATTGGATTGCGGGTGGTAGGCCGAGGAGAAGGAAAGCTGAATTCCCATTTGCGTACAAAAAGCTCTCCAAAATCTGGACACGAACTGGCTACCCCTATCTGAGACTATCACTTTGGGTAACCCATGCAAACGAAAGATCTCCCGAGCAAAAATTGTTGCAAGTTCCTGGGAAGTTGGTAGTTTTTTCAAGGGAATGCAATGCGACATCTTCGAGAATCGGTCAACAACCATGAGAACGACTGTATTGCCACGGGAGACCGGAAGATCTACGATAAAATCCATGGACAAGTGGGTCCAGGGTCGTTCACCATTAGGTATGGTTTGCAGGAGACCCACTGGAGGGCGTCGTGGGGTTTTATTTTGAGCGCACACAGGACAGGCAGCTACAAAAGCGGTGACATCCGAACGGAGACTAGGCCACCAAAATTGCCGGGAGACGGACCAGATTAACTGGTTTTTGCCTGGATGTCCAGCTGCTTTGGGGTCATGGTATGTACTCAATAGTTTCGTACGGAGGTTAATAGGTACAAAACAACGGCCATTAGGTTTCTCTGGAGGAGCATTACTTTGTGCAGCCAGAATCTCCTCGCCTAGGGGTGAGGTGAGGTTAGTACGGATGGTTGCCAGTATATGGTCCGGAGGAATCACAGGAGTAGGGGTTATCTCCTCTCTAGATGGAGGGGAGAACTGTCGAGACAAGGCATCAGCCCGAATGTTTTTAGTACCGGGCAAGTAAGAAACCACATAATTGAATCTTGATAGGAAGAGAGCCCATCTAGCTTGCCGGGGGGAAAGTTGCTTAGCTTCAGAAAGATATGTTAGATTCTTGTGGTCTGTGAGTATGAGGATTGGCACTGAAGTACCCTCAAGAAGGTGCCTCCATTCTTTGAGAGCTAAAATTATGGCTAGAAGTTCTCTATCACCAATCTGGTAATTGCATTCCGCCGGGTTCAATTTCCTCGAGAAATACCCGCACGGATGCCTGGAGCTCTCTGGGTTAGGACGTTGAGACAGGAGGGTGCCCACTCCTGTCTCAGACGCATCGACCTCAAGAATGAATGGTAAGGCAGGGTTAGGGTGTGCCAGTATAGGAGCAGCAGCAAAGGCGACTTTGAGAGACTCAAAGGCAGTAATGGCTTCCTGTGACCAATGCTGTGGATCAGCATCTCTCCTGGTCATGTCCGTGAGAGGTTTAACCAAGGAAGAAAAGTTGCGTATGAACTTCCGATAATAATTGGCGAAGCCCAGAAAACGTTGTATAGAGTGAAGACTCGTAGGTCGAGGCCATTTTAGTACAGCCGAAAGTTTCTCCGGATCCATAGAGAATCCAGCATCTGAGATAACATATCCCAAGAATGTGACCTGTTTGCAGTGAAACTCACATTTCTCCAATTTGCAGAACAGATTATTTTCTCTAAGTCTCTGTAGAACACGAGAAACGTCTGCGTGATGGTTCTCGAGAGATGTGGAATGGATCAGAATATCATCAAGATAAACCACCACACATTGCTGCAGCATATCTCGCAGGACGTCATTTATAAATTCTTGGAAAACCGCCGGAGCATTGCAAAGACCAAAGGGCATTACTAGGTATTCGTAATGGCCGCTCCTGGTGTTAAATGCGGTTTTCCATTCGTGGTCCTCTTTTATCCGGACGAGATTATATGCCCCTCTCAGATCAAGTTTGGTGAAGACCGTTGCTCCCTTGAGGCGGTCAAATAACTCCGTGATTAATGGAATGGGGTAGGCATTCTTAATAGTAATGCGATTGAGACCCCTATAGTCGATACAGGGTCTCAACTCGCCATCTTTTTTCTTTACAAAGAAAAAGCCGGCCCCGGCAGGAGAAGATGACTTCCGAATAAAACCCTTAGACAGTGCATCGGTAACATACTCCTCCATGGCTCGATTCTCTGCTACAGACAGTGGGTAAATCCGGCCCCGGGGAGGATTGGTACCCGGTTGGAGTTCGATACCACAGTCATACGGACGGTGTGGTGGCAGAACGCTGGCTTGACCTTTGTCAAATACATCTTGGAATTCTTGGTACTCAGCGGGTAAGGAAGAGGCAGAACATGCGCCCAAAACTTTGACCGGTTTCTGGAGACAGGACAATGTGCATTGCTGGGACCATGATAATATCTCAGCTTTGCGCCAATCAATTGTGGGGTTATGCTTCTGTAACCAAGGGTATCCCAAAACAACCTGGTAATATGGAGAGGAAATGACCTGGAATTGGATCGTCTCATGATGTAGAGCCCCTACAGCCAGAGATATGGGCACGGTTTCTTGGGTCACGTGGGTTGGCTGTATTGGTCTGCCATCGATGGCTTCGAAGGCTAGTGGGAAGTTGCGAGACTGTAAGGGTATAGAGTGCTTTGCTGCAAATGCACAATCTATAAACAAGCCTGCGGCCCCAGAATCAAGAAATGCCCGGGTTTCAATGGATGAATCAGGCCAGGAGAGGATAATAGGCACCAAGGGTTTGCCCACACATATCTCTGGGTCTGCAGAAAGACCACCCAAGATCTGCCCCTGACAGTATCTTGGGTGCGGACCCTTTGCCGGACGGATCGGGCAAAACTTTAACATGTGACCGTGGTGTCCGCAGTATAGGCACAGGCCCTCCCTCCTCCTAAAGGCTCTCTCCTCGACCGAGAGGCGTGAGAAGCCTAACCGCCTTGGCTCCACACAGACAGAGGACTCAGGACCAGGAGGCATGGGAGGTGAGGGAGGTGAGGGTGGGCAAGAAAAGCTCGGTGCCAAATTTACAAGAGGCCTCCGCAGGCGCTCCTTGGATGAGGATCTCTCTCGGAGTCTGATGTCAATGAGGGTAACAAATGATATCAGTTCCTCGAGATCTTTAGGTAATTCTCTGGCTGCAATCTCATTTTTAAACACATCGGAGAGACCCTGTGCAAAGGCAGCCACGAGAGTCTCGTTGTTCCAGCCACCTTCTGCTGCCATGGTACGGAATTCACTGGCATACTCGACAATAGTTTTTGTGCCCTGAGCATTAGACATGAGTAGTTCGGCAGTAGGGGTGGAGCGAGCTGGAATATCAAAAACCCTTTTGAAGGATGCAACAAATTCAGGGTAATTGTAAATAATAGGCTTCTCTGCCTCCCAGAGAGGTTTTGCCCAAGCTAGGGCCTTTTCAGACAGCAAAGAAATCATGAAGTGAACTTTGTCACTGTCTGTAGGAAATGCCTGGGGCAGGGTTTCAAGGTATCTTTTAACCTGATTTATAAATTCTCTGCACTGTGCTGGGTTGCCCCCAAAATACTGAGGGAGCGGGACAGACCCAGTCATTTCTCTAGCCGCTACAGGTTTGGAGGCTACAACCGGTGCTAGAACAGGAAGTGAGGCAGAGGCGGCCGCAATCGCAGGCTGGCCGGGTACTGGATCCAGATGGGCATACTGGTCCAAATGGTGGTTCTGCTGGTCCCACCGGGTAAATAGGTTAGGTATAGGTGTCTTGCCTGTACCATCTGTATTCATGGCCCTTGCGTAATGTCAAGGACCAGGAACCAGACAGAGACAGAAGTAGATGCAAACACACCTTTATTAATAAATAACAAATAAATAACAAAAGCAAAGTCCAGGAATCAAGCAGGGGTCAGTCACCAGAGCGGGTAGTCAGACAAGCCAGGATCAGGAGCACGGATAGCAGCGGAGTCAGGAACAAGGCCGGAGTCAGGAACCAGGAGCAAACAGGAAACACAGGAACAAGGAGACTTCTGGGGAACAGGAAACCACGCAAGGGCAAGGAGGTCCTGGGCTTAGCTGCTTAAATAGGCAGAACTGATTAGCAGCAGGGTTGATTACTACTCACAGGTGAGTAACCGTGGCAACAAGCAGAAGGAGCTCATAGTGATTGCAGCTGAAACTCAATCACTGAAACAGAAAAGGGTTGCTGTTTAAAACAGCAAAGAAACCCTGACACCAGTACTGTGTACAATACTCCAAGTGAGGTCTCACCAGTGTTCTGTACAATGGCATGAGCACTTCCCTCTTTCTACTGCTAATGCCTCTCCTTATGCAACCAAGCATTCTGCTAGCATTTCCTGCTGTTCTATTACATTGTCTTCCTACCTTTAAGTCATCTGAAATTATTTCTCCTAAATCCCTTTCCTCAGATGTTGAGGTTAGGACTCTCTCAAATATTCAAAACTCTGCCCTTGTTTTTTGTCCAAGATGCATTACCTTGCACCTATCCACATTAAATGTCTGTTGCCACAGCTCTGACCATTTTTCTAATTTACTTATATAATTTGTATTTGCCATTTGGCTTATCCCTCCTGGAACATTAACATTTTTGTATCATCAACACAAAGACATACCTTACCATCAAAACCTTCTGTAATATCACTAATAAAAATATTAAAGAGAATGGGTCTAAGTACAGATCCCTGAGGTACCCCACTGGTAACTAGACCTTGCTTCAAATATACTCCGTTGACTACAACCCTTTGTTGCCTGTCACTCGAGGTGCACTCAATAGGACCAAATAGGTCCAACTGATAGGACCAAACAGACTCTGACCCATCAGGAGTCCCAGTGGAACTTCAGATATCTGCTAGTGCAAAAAAGAGGTGATGCTCAATCTGCAATTTATGCACTGTAGCACAGGCGGAACTTAGAGCACTGGGGTGCCTGCCAGCATTTTGGTGCAGCCCGACCACGCGGAAAAACTGCCAGGCCTCATTGAAGTACCCCATCGGGTGGCCCATGCTCTTGGGGCCACCCGATGGCAATGGATTTTCCTGGGGCCCTGTCAGTGCTGTGCCGCTTTGAAGTGCAGTCACTTCCTCCCAGCCAACATAGCGCCGCGGAGGAGAGGAGGGAGTCAGAGTGGGAGCATCAAGATGAGGCAGCCACTGGACCCCAGGTAAGTCACTAAATTTTTTTTAACAGTTTGTGTGTGTGTGAGAATGAGAATGTATGTGTATGTATGTCTGTGTGTGTGTGTGTGTGTGTATGTCTGTGTGTGTGTGTGTCTGTATGTCTGTGTGTGTGTGTGTGTATGTGTGTGTGTCTGTATGTATGTGTGTATCTGTAAGCCTCCCCTCCATACAAATAATTCAAACAGCCCACATACAAACACACACACAGTCCAAACAAACACAAAGCCTTTGACAATCCACATACAAGCACACAATCCCACAAGCAGCCCCACACATACACACACCACCAAACACACAATGTGATGTCATCCACACACACAAACTAATCATGAACATAAACAATATAACAGCCCACATATACATCTTTACACAGCAACTACATCACCCATTAATGATACAAACAGAATATTTCAACATACACATCTCAATAAAAAAAAAAGAAAAAAGAGAGGATCGGCATACCAAGGGACTTCAAGATCTTTTTTGGCACAATACCTCTAAAAGGTTGCCTACCCCTGTGCTAAACTGTGGCTGACAGTCTCTACTTCCTGTACGGAGCCCTTTACGATAGTGATTGTGAAATAACTCAACCAATCGTATCTATGCATTCTCTCCTTATCAGAGCTATACACTGGGTGGTGACACCTTCATTTATATTCAGTCTTTGCAATGTTCACATGTCTTTCGAGACCCTTTGGAATAAACTAAAAAATAAGTAGAACCGTGTCCTGAAACTGATAATCTATTCAGGAAAGTACTAAATAGATGCTAAATTGAATTAACCAACCTACTCTTACCCCATACTGGTAAATGATAAACAGGGAAGAGATGGGAAAAACACTGACGTTAAAACCTACTTCAATTAGTGACCTGAACGTTAATTCTGAGATCCTCAAAGCAAAGACCAAATTGTATACAGCAGAATCACCATGTGGAACAAAAGCATTGTACTAAGTTTTAGGAAATAATGGTACCTATTTCTAATGTGTCTATATAAACATATCATATCATATTGTAAAAAACAAAACAAATGATAAGGTAATTTTCCTCCCGATTTCTATTTAATTTTATGTTCTTACTAAAGAAATTAACAATCAGCCATTATTACCTTGTGGACAACTTTCGTACAAAGATATCCATTCCATAAAGTTTCTGCTTTGATTTGTTCATTTGTAAAATCCTAAGAAAGGGAATAAAATAGACATGGAAAAATATCATCTGAATGTGTTCCTGAGTTATAGTAAGTGCAGTCTACCTGTCACCACTGACCTGACCCTAACATACAATTCTAAGTTGATACAAGGTAGTTATGCGGACAAATTAATAAGTCAGAAAGTATGCAAGCAGACACGGAATAAATGTATACAGGGTGAGGTTAGGGATAACAGAGGTAGACAGAATTGAGAAACAAGCCAAGGTCAGGGTTACAGAGAACAAGAATAGTCAAACAAGCCAAGGTCAGAATATGGACGGGGACAGGGAAATAGTGACAGCCAGGAAGTATTTATACTCTAAACTATATAGTTTATTGGTTACAGGTACGTGATGTCATCCTGGTGTGTAGAGGTCATAAAAAAGCACTATATACCTTTAATTACAAAATGGTCACATAACAAGCTTTCCAAATCATGAATGACATCAGAGCTAGACATTGCTGTGTCAGGACGGGCTGGGAACATGGGGAGTGGATGCGGTAGCAAGTTAATGTAAGTTAATGAAACATTGCCTTATAAACTCTCTTGTGGCACAAGTGTTCTACTACATTACAGAATACTTGAGGTATGTGAGAGTTACAATGAGGTAAGTAGGCAGCAGATATGGTAAGTGCATGACAACAACAACTATGTCCTCAAGTTATCTTTATGGCATCTCACGTAGGTGTTTTAGCCAGAAAAGTCATCCTGTTCTGCAGACTGGTACATAAGTCTAAACGAGCTGAGTCAAGCCGTTGATCATGACGGCAATTGTGATGATGGATTGATGGATCTATACTTCTAGTGTGGGTTTTAGGTTCAGCTACAAACTATGGAAGGTGCCAGGTGACATAATAACTATCTACAACATCAGTAACTGTAGATAAAAAAAAATCAATCTATCTAAGTGTGAAGAATTCTACCTACATTCTAAAACACTAGAGTAGATGTTTAGATTGAGAAAATCAACAATTAGGAGAGATCCAATAGTTAGGCCAACACCAAACCAGGTCATAAACTCAGTTTTATCTGGAGTAGGCACTTGGTCAAAACCTCACTTTTCCTGCTCAACAGGTTTTACCATAATGAACGGTAAACAATAGTAACATGAGTGCATGCCATGTTTGTGTCAATTAATGCTTCACGCGTTTTCTATTGTTGTGTTTGTGTCACAAATGTCTTACGTGGTTATTAGATATGTTGGCATTTTATAGTTAAAGAATAATAATATGATCAAAATCAGCGAAATGTTTAATGTATGAATTCATGTAAGCAGGGATGTTCGAGTCACTGTTACTCTGATTGCCCAGTCGGGGCATAAATATCGACCCATAACTCATCAAGCTCGCTGTATAGTTATTTCCTTTTTTTTTTTATTCCTAGAGAAGAAGCACAGCTTGTAAGACAACATTGATTGGTGTAATACAATATGAATGACAATGGGTTCTCTCATCACGAACATAGATATTTAGTGCGCATTACCATTTCTGACAGGGGTCACTGGAGTCACGTTAATTAAGGGCAGATGCATAAGCCAGCGCATGGAAAGTGCACTTTTCCCCTGCTTCTAGGGTTAATACCTGTAGCAGCTTCAGCTTCTACTTAATTAACACAGCCCAGTCTTATTTAGCCTATTCAGATTTTCTTACTAGGCTGCTGATCCCAGACATAGACACAGAAAGCGAAAGCCCGAATGTTAAGACGAACTTTGTGTTGTTTAATTATCGCTTTGTGACTAGGAACCAGCTTATCTGGCCAGTACTATTAGAAAGGAAATACCTGTTTCATTAGACTCCTAAAAGGAGTATGTTTAAATTTGCTTCTGATTTCATTTATGTCTTAAAACGAAGAGTACTCTGGATGCTAAAACCTGTTGGTTTTGTAAATAACAAACCAATGCTGAAAAAGCGTTGGAGTGGCTATTCCTGCAGCGGTCTTATCCCACAGGTGTCCCATTCACATGCCCTGCTGTAGATGTTAACATAATTGTGCTGTAGTTTAATATTCAGGGTGATTGTCTGCCATCAGTTCCCTTATTGCACTTCACTCCGACACAAAAAAAGTTTACTATACAAGATTTAATAAGACTTTAATCATTTATATCGATGATCTACTTGACTCAAATTATTTTATCTCCTAAATTCCCTTGATTTATTCTATCATTTTATGTTTATTATTTTCAGTTTATCCTTCTCTTAAACCTCCCCGGTGATTCATAAACTAATTCCAGTTAAACCTTTGCAAAAACCTCTTCGGTTCTTATAAATAAGAATGCTGTCTCCTGGGAGAGCAGCTTGTGAAGAGCTCAACTTGACAAGATTCTGCAATGCAGGAATGCAACCAAACATGGAACAAGACCGAATGCCCTCTCCGACGTCGAATAAATCTCTGATATAAACACATTGCCCAAAGCTAATTTCAGATTAACACACCAATGGGATTTTCCTCACTGTCCTTTAGGTGCTTAGGGTTATAAACATGCATCTCTGGTGCAATAAGAGGATTTGTGAGACAACACAATGTATTTCAGAAGCCTTTTGGGTCACTCGTGCAGAGCTGCAATGATCAAAGGTCAAAGTACACACCTAAAATTGCCCCATTCTCCACTGAGCAATATTACAGTGTATGCTGTATTGTTGGAAAAGGTGAAGCAATTTTCTTTTAAAGGACTCAGAGAACCTATGATGGGCAGCGTTTTTGGGGTGGTACAGTCATAGGTGCCTTGGGAGTTTGTATAAAACACGGCTCTACCAGGGATCCTTTTAAATGACAGCTTTATTGCAGAAAAATAAATATAAAAACTATTGCACTTTAATAAACTGGCACACTGTATCCATTTTACGGTGACTGAACAGACACATTGCCACCCTATCCCCGCTCATTAAAGGACCACTCTAGGCACCCAGATGACTTCAGCTTAATGAAGTGGTCTGGGTGCCAGGTACCTCTAGGATTAACCCTTTTTTTTATAAACATAGCAGTTTCAGAGAAACTGCTATGTTTATAATGAGGGTTAATCCAGCCTCCAAATCCTCTAGTGGCTGTCTCATTGACAGCCGCTAGAGGCGCTTGCGTGCTTCTCACTGTGAAAATCACAGTGAGAGCACGCAAGCGTCCATAGGAAAGCATTGTAAATGCTTTCCTATGCGACCGGCTGAATGCGAGCGCGGCTCCTGCCGCCCATGCGCATTCAGCCGATGACGTCGCGATCAAGATGGAGAGGAGGAGGAAAGCTCCCCGCCCGGCGCTGGAAAAAGAGGTAAGTTTAACCCCTTCCTCTCTCCAGAGCCCGGCGGGAGGGGGTCCCTGAGGGTGGGGGCACCCTCAGGGTACTCTAGTGCCAGGAAAACGAGTATGTTTTCCTGGCACTAGAGTGGTCCTTTAAAGCCCAAAGTCCATGCCATAGCGGAGTACCAGAGCTACTGATGTAGTTTTAACTCAATGTATCCCAATTGTGTTTCTCTTTTGTACGAACTGCAGTAAATTTGACCTTTACACCAATGCAGCAAGACTATGTCCAGTGCCGACAGCACACTGCATGGGTCTTGGGACCAAGCTTTGCAAGATTTTCTATGTATTTATTTCCCCAACTATTCTTCCAACCAGGCAACGGCTAGTGCTCTGCATGCTGCCTGTGTGATTTTTATTAATCAAAATCTTTGATTGTGCCTAGTAAATCCATCCCTGGCATGGTACAATTAAAACGGAATGTTGGGCGATGTTAATGACCAAAAGGTTAGATCTCTAGTGGCACTTCTGAGTTCCTGGTATATGTTTACAACTGGTGCTGCCCTTTTCAAGCTGAGGCCAAATTTTAGTAGCTGACTGATTAGATGAGATTACTGCTGAATATGAGTAGTATAAATATGAATGAGCTTCCATAAGCCAGGCTTCCAGTAACCACATAATCACTGATAGCGCGAGGTGCCAAGGCAATCTGGGACCCAATAATATTTTAAAAGAGCCAAACTAGGTCTCCCACTATTCCGCTTAGTGATACCAGGGAGGCCCTGGTCTTTAGTGGTCACTGAGGTAATGACATTTCCCCACTCATATTCAGTTCACAGTGATGGTGCCAACAATAGCCAAGCCTCAAATAGCCATAGATTTAAGGGGGCATGCACATGACTGCCCTGTATGGAATATCTTTTAATATTGGAGGTATGGAATTGGGCTGGGTGGATAGACCTTCAGAGGATGTCACCAATGATGCACCTTGCATCACTGGTATTGCCCATAATGAGCAGCCTGCTCAGAAAATGGATGGATCAGTCATCTGAAGAGGCATGTCAGTCTGGATCAAGCACGCCAGGCTGACAGGCAGCCTCTTGGGCAGTCCCTGCATACAGGACGCTGCTAAAGTGCTCTCTACGTGGTCCTAGTGCCTGCTGTGCAGTGTAAATAGGTGTAATTATGTGTTTATGCTGTGCTGCCTGGTGTCAGTTACCTGATGTCCCATAATGCGGGACACCAGGAAAACAAATCGAACAGGACCCTAAAATAAGGACTGTGCCACTAAAACCTGGACAGTTGGGAGGCCTGTGTGTGATGAACATCACGACATGCATTTGGATTGGTAGAGCATCCATCACAGAGGGGTTAAAACACTCTAATTTACTGCAATGTAATAAACACATAACATACCTTTCCCAGACTGTATTCTAAATTCAGAGTACATTGTCATTCTAAAGAAATGCCTCATGACGTGTGGCTGCATCCACATATTCTCTCTGTCTCTATGCTCACAGCAATCACAATGGCAGCGATAAGACTCCTGACAGATCCCATTTATGGGAAGCCATAAATCGTATCATCTAATCTCACTCAAGAGTCAAATAAAGTTGAAACATGTGTGAGACAAATGGAAGAGGATAATTTAATATCATTAAAAGTCAGACTGAAGTTGCTGGTTGCTGGCAGAAGAGGAGTTAAAAGGATTACCAGGTTTAAATAAATAATATTCGGGGCTGGATGATTTGCTGCTAATGATATAGTAAAACTGGCATTTATTGTGGAGTAATAGGTTTTTTTTATTTGTTTTTGCTTTGGTATATGAATTACAATTAGGAGGCAAGCACTGTGGGTATTTGAGAATCAGCTATCAAAAAAAACATGCAAATTAATAAAGCATCTTTATATCTTATAGAGGAGATTGAGTTGTAATATGTATACCTTACTTGTTATTTGTAGTTTAGTCCCAAGTTATATACGTACACTGAAAAAAATTATTAACGCAACACTTTTGTTTTTGCCCCCATTTTTCATGAGCTGAACTCTAAGATCTAAGACTTTTTCTATGTACACAAAAGGCCGGTTTCTGTCATATATTGTTCACAAATCTGTCTAAATCTGTGTTAATGAGCACTTCTCCTTTGCCGAGATTATCCATCCACCTCACAGGTGTGGCATATCAAGATGCTGATTAGACAGCATGATTATTTCACAGGTGTGCCTTAGGCTGGCCACAATAAAATGCCACTCTAAAATATACAGTTTTATTGTATTGAGGGGAACCGGGGGGTGGGTCCAAAAACCAGTCCGTATCTACTGTGACCACTATTTTCCTAATGCAGTGCAACACATCTCCTTCGCATAGAGTTGATAAAGTTGTTGATTGTGGCCTGTGGAATGTTGGTCCACTCCTCTTCAATGGCTGTGCGAAGTTGCTAGATATTGGCAGGACCTGGAACACACTGTCGTATACGCCGATCCAGAGTGTCCCAAACATGCTCAATGAGTGACATGTCCGGTGAGTATGCTGGCCATGCAAGAACTGGGATGTTTTCAGCTTCCCGGAATTGTGTACAGATCCTTGCAACATGGAGTCATGCATTATCATGCTGGAACATGAAGTGATGGTTGTGGATGAATGGCACAACAATGGGCCTCATGATCTCGTTACGGTATCTCTGTGCATTCAAAATGCCATCAAGAAAATGCACCTGTGTTAGTTGTCCATAACATATGCTTGCCCATACTATAACCCCACCGCCACCATGGGCCACTCGATCCACAACGTTGACATCAGCAAACCGCTCACCCACATGATGCCATACACGCTATCTGCCATCTGCCCAGTACAGTAAAAAAACGGGATTCATCCGTGAAGAGAACACCTCTCCAGACGCCATCGAATGTGAGCATTTGCCCACTCAAGTCGGTTACGAACTGCAGTCAGGTCAAGACCCCGATGAGGACCACAAGCATGCAGATGAGCTTCTGTGAGATGGTTTCTGACAGTTTGGGCAAAAATTATTTGGTTATGAAGATCGATTGTTGCAGCAGCTGTCCAGGTGGCTGGTCTCAGACTGGATGCTGGAGATCCTGGGCTGGTGTGTTTACATGTGGTCGCCGGTTGGATGTTCTGCCAAATTCTCTGAAATGCCTTTGGAGTTGCATTATGGTAGAGAACTGAACATTCAATTCATGGGCAACAGCTCTGATAAACCTGCATTCCTGCAGTCAGCATGCGAATTGCACGCTCGCTCAAAAGTTGCGACATCTGTGGCATTGTGCCGTGTGATTTTAGAGTGGCCTCATTTTAGAGTGGCCTTTTATTGTGGCCAGCCTAGGGCACATGGATTATCTTGGGAAAGGAGAAGTGCTCACTAACACAGATTTAGACAGATTTGTGAACAATATTTGAGAGAAATAGGCCTTTTGTGTACATGGGAAAAGTCTTAGATCTTTGAGTTCAGCTCGTGAAAAATGGGGGCAAAAACAATTGTGTTGCATTTATAATTTTGTTCAGTGTAGTTATTAGACTTGTACATGGTGTACAAATTCGGTAAGTTAAAAAAAATGGTATTGGGTGATTTGGGTTTCGTCTATGTAGCATTTCGGTTTTGAAGAATTTCCATGCAATTGTTTTGGGAAAATTATTTGCATGAACCAAAATGGAGGAAAAATTGGTGTACTACAAAATGGATACATGAAATAAATATTAAGTATATATTTCCAGTTCCTTGGTAGGGGCATATTCCCTCTATTGGTCACTTCTCCATCTGTTAATAAAATTAACATTTAGTGGCTGTCCCCTAACAATCAGTATTTTTTTATTCCATTAACCATATTTTTAGGGGGGGGGAGGCTCCGAAGGCAGAATTTTAAATCATGAAACAAAAAAAAATGGTTTGTTCATTTAGATTGTTCTGTGATTCGTCCATACAGTTCTTTGGAGTTTGGGATTTCAGACATGGGCTGATCGCCCATAATTTGAACAAATCACAATTAGTTTGAAACCAAATGCACAATTCTAATAGTTATTAAAAGAACACTCCAAGCACACTAGTGGTTCTGGTGCGAGTAGGGTCCTGGAACCCCACCTCATTTGTAACAGTGCTAGACCATTTTTAAACAGTTTTAATTTATACCTGGTGCCACTCCCCACCTTCACTGCTTTCTTTAGAGAGATGGAAGCTTTCTATCTGGATTAAGCTTAGTGATGCTGGGCTTAGCTTTTTGGCTTATCAGCGGATGCTTTCAGCCAATGAACTACCTCTGCATTGCGGGATTTAGCTCAGGATAGCTAACATGTGCTCCTGCTTAGGCTCTTTGTAGGAATAGGTGGAAACAGGTAATAGTGAACTACAGTGGGTATGGTGCTTGGATATTTCTTTAAGCATTATGATTGGCTTAGATATGCTTTAATTTTTTTTAAACTATATAAAAACGAAAGCATACAAAAAAAGGGGGAGGACAGGGAAGACTTGGACGGGCACTCTGACAGTAGGGGGTAACCCTCAAAAAACTACCAAGGTAGTTATAGAAAAAACATACATAGGATGAGTGCCCTGCAATATAAAATATAACTTTTAATAGTAAATAGTAAAAAATAAGGTGAAAAACCACCAATAAGTGAAGGACAAATAAAATCTGTACAATTCCGATAGAATACAGTATCCCACACACCAGATAGGTGCTAAGTATATGGGTCTATACGGATAATATGCCAGATGTTCCAACATGTGAGGGATAGGAACCCAATATTGTAGACCCCCACCCTGTTGGAAATAAAACACTGCTGCAAATAACAAAAAGGAGAAAAAGGGAGGACAAACACTAATAGCAGATATAATATTAGCAAAAATTGGCAAATAGTGCCATGGGAACAAAAACCTCAATCAAAGGATCCCTAAAGCCATAAATAAGGTGACAGATTGGTAATTAGCAATCATGGGTTAATACCCTAATACATAATAGCCCTAGAGAGAGGTCCTGTTCAGAAGTTTTCAGTGTCCTCTCTTAGATACCTATGTGCAAAAGAGCAGTAATTTTGCACGTAATAAGTGAATAAGAACAGCTGAGACCTCTAGAGTATGAGGTATCAGACAGGTCACATGAACATACCGTGTTCAGGATAAGGGTTGTAAGCGGTATGCCTAGATAATAAGAGCAGCCCTAATAGAAAATAAAAAATATAATAAACACCCCTCAATTATAAGGGAACCCTAAATGCCTGACACATATATGAACGGGTAGCACACTCAATAATGTGCCCTGAGTGACAAACTCCTGATAAGTTACAGAGAGACTTCAGCAAATACCCGGGAGACACTGGGTGCAGCCAAATCAACACAAACGTTAGTAATAACGAGGTAAATGGGCTGCTGCAGTATCCCAGTAAACCTTAAGTAGCTCTCCGGGTTTCGCCTGATGGGAGTTGAAGTCCACTCCACACTGTTGCAAATAACAAAAAGGAGAAAAAGGGAGGACAAACACTAATAGCAGATATAATATTAGCAAAAATTGGCAAATCATGCCATGGGAACAAAAACCTCAATCAAAGGATCCCTAAAGCCATAAATAAGGTGACAGATTGTTAATTAGCAATCATGGGTTAATACCCTGATACATAATAGCCCTAGAGAGAGGTCCTGTTCAGAAGTTTTCAGTGTCTTCTCTTAGATACCTATGTGCAAAAGAGCAGTAATTTTGCACGTAATAAGTGAATAAGAACAGCTGAGACCTCTAGTGTATGAGGTATCAGACAGGTCACATGAACATACCGTGTTCAGGATAAGGGTTGTAAGCGGTATGCCTAGATAATAAGAGCAGCCCTAATAGCAAATAAAAAATATAATAAACACCCCTCAATTTAAGGGAACCCTAAATGCCTGACACATATATGAACGGGTAGCACACTCAATAATGTGCCCTAAGTGACACACTCCGACGTGCACGTTTCGCCCGCAGCTCATCTGAGGGTAGCTGATTTGCGGGAACTGAGCCGGTATTTAAAGGTAAGTGGAACAATTTCATTGGAGTAAAGTAGAAGCCTGTCAGCCTATGGTAGCCAATCCACATCAGGTAAGGGGTTGGAATCGTCACGTGATGATTACATCATCTAAATTAACCCCATAGGGGGTCCGACAGGAAAAAAGACACGGGAGAAAGGGGGGGAGAGAGAAAAAGAACCAAACAAAGGGCTAGAGTCCCTGCGTCCATACTATCAGGTGAGTATGTGGAACGACCCTACCTAAGAAATAAAACAAAACTAGTCCAAACAGCACTTATCATAACTGTCATAAAGGCTGCCGAGTGCCTATTCATTAACCAGACATGGCAGATAGAAAATCAAGGTCCTAGCAACTGGATAACTCCTGTCAGTGCTGTGTAGGGGGTAAATTAACCCCTTCAGGGGGCACCAATATAAACCCAGGACATTTGTATCCTCCAGCCGGAGGATTGCAACCTGTTAGTATAACAAAGTATATTCTTGTAGCCTGAAAATGTTACCAAAATCTGACGTTTCGGGAATGTAGCAATAAATGTTAACACAACCTGAGCGTTGTATATGACATAGAGATAGAGGCTCAGGGTGCACTGTGCACAGTCCCTATGTCTTCATATTTCAGGGTAATGTGTCATTTTAAACCGAAGTGATGGGTGTATACTGGGGTTTAATAATAAATGTTAGTAAAATTGATTCCCCTATTCATAGTGGAAGGAACAAAAGCTGATTGGTCATATTAACGAGATGGTGAATATGACTATAAATGAATAGGCAGATAACCATAATGATAACCATTAACAGACCGATGTAATTAAATTGGTAAATATATCAACAATAACTATGGAGAAGAATGGTTGACCAATGTGGAGCCCCCTGGAGCTGCAGGTCCTGACTGGTTAAAGGACATTCCCCACATCAAAGGCTTAGATACAATAAGTCAAGAGAACTGTGACCCCAGGCCTCAGGGTCCCTTATGTGGGGACTCCCTGTGTTTAAACCAATAGTACCGAGAAAGGATGATCAGGTGATATACAAAAGTCCACACTGACAGGCACCAACAGCGTGATAACTCCCCTCAATCACTAGACCTATAGTGGGGAAACAGAACTCGTCATCAAACGGTGTTCAGATGAGAACAGGTGGATTAATGGATAAAGGGGGTAAAATTGAATTCTTCATTCATCCCCCCTGGGGTCAGGGTCTTAAACTCATAAATCCACCTGGACTCTTTTCGAAGAAGAGTTAAGTTAAAGTTACCCTTCCTAGAGTTTAGGGTCACCTTTTCTAATGCTTGAAAGGATAAATGATTCGGATTGCCATCATGAAAATGGCGGACATGATTCGCTACAGGGGTACTCAAATTCATATTGGTAACGGAGTTTATATGTTGGAGAATACGTCTCCTAAACTCCTGATAGGTTTTCCCTATATATTGAATACCACAAGAACAAGTTATTACATAGATGATACGTGTAGTGCTACAGTTGATAAAGTGGTACACCTTAAATTCTTTAAGAGTTTGGCTGCACTTCACCGTCTTTGAGGTTTTAACATATTGGCACGCCTTACAGTGGCCGCATTTGTGGGTTCCTACTGGGGCCAATAACCAGTTCTTTGAGTGGGTTTTTCTTTCTAGATGGCTGTGAACTAATAGATCTCTAAGATTTTTCGATCTGCGTGCGGTGATATTTGGATGTGGTATTAGACTGGTGTCAAGGTCTTTGTCATATTGAAGGATCGGCCAATGTCTGGAAAATACATCTTTGATGGGTTGCCAGTGGTCATCAAAGGTTCCAATGCATCTGATCATTGGGGTAGTGGGAGTGGGTCTTGTTGAATGTAAACTAATGCTTCTCTCTTGTGATAGAGCTCTCTGGTACGCCTTCTTCAGCGTCCGGTTGGGGTATCCCTTATCTTTAAAACGGATACGTAGTCTATTTGCCTCAGCTTTGAAGGACTCCTCACTGGAGCAGTTCCTTCTAGCCCGAAGATACTGCCCGTAGGGAATTCCTGCCTTCAGCCACTGGGGATGGAAACTCTGCCAATGTAATAGGCTATTAGAAGCAGTACTTTTACGAAATAAAAAACGATTATAAATAGGATGGCGCAAATGAGAGAAGGATCTTAGTACATGCAGCAACCAACAAAAACAAATCCTGGTAAAACGATTTGAACATAAAATAACTTACAGTGGTGATGGTGCGCAAAAAAATAAATAAAAAAAAATATATATAAATTCGTATTCACTATGGACCTCTTATAGAGAGTGAAAGTAACCCTGTGTACATAAAATGAGGTGTTTACAGAGTGGAAATACAAATAATTGAAAAACAAACAGTGGTTGTGGTGAAACAAGGCACAATCTGTAGGTATACTTGCAAACTTGGAAATCACTCTGACACCTATTAAGGAGACAAAAACAGAAAAAGAGCTCCTAGTGCAGCATAGTAATTAACTTATAAATATATAGAATAAAGCAAACAGAGGTGCCTTTTAGGTGTTACACTCACAAGATTGGAGTGGTAAAAGCACCACTCGTTGCTATAGCACTCAGGGAGGATCAGCCCCTAGAGTGCGTGGGATCCGTGGAAAGGAAGCTTGCAATCCGGATCTCAGGTAAGTATACTTTATTGAATTCAACAAATGTTCCACCTGTGAGGAAGGTCCAAACGAATATGGACCAATTCACTGGTGGAGGAGCACCTATTGGGACACTCCAGGGGTGTCCTGGGGCTTAACCCCTATAGCTTAGAATAGTCAAAAAAACCTCAACTGCTGGAGTGAACCAGACTAGTTAAGTGTACAACTGGATATGATGAACGAAATAATATTGGTAATGTGACAAATACCGTCTAGTGAAACACCAATAGATAGTAGTGAGAATCTAGCCAAAATGGCTTACCTCTATGTACAAAAAATAATAATAATAATAAATAAAAGAATGATGCCTATGGACCTACCAGGCTCCCAAATAGCTAACTGGCTGGAGACTTTAATCAGTACAAAGAAATGGTCAAACCCAGAGCTAGGGGCCCATACAGTAGGTATGAGTCAAATGACAAGCATAGGTATCAGGGGTGCTGTCACGTTCAGCTAAACACGGTGCTTGGATCGTGCAGCTGTAAGAGGGGCTATGAACTTGGTAACCAGTGTAGTATAAAATCTGATCGGCGGTATACCAAGCAATAGTCCCACTGATAAGGGGGGTGTCAAAGATGAGTTAATAAATACTTCTCATAGATGACATAGGGAAGAGGCATATAGATAGGACCTCCCCCTCTATAACTCGATAGCTGTAACACTAAACAGATAATGGTTACAGTATATAACCGAGAAGCCCCAGTTAGTACTACTGAGGTATACTTCAGCAGATACAAAACGTGACCCAAACCCTAGTACAAATAGGAGGTAAAAAACACACAAAAGGGTGACTACATGTGCATAACCATACTTAGTATGTTGGTTGCCTACACATGGTGATAGAGATCCCTAAGTGAAAAAACGTGAGTAGAACAGAGAGCCCTTAGAGCCCGACGCGCGTTTCGGTGCTCGCTCTGGATGCACCTTCGTCAGGGGCTAGATTAGTGATTGGTCCATCCACCCAGGGCATTTACATACGCCCACATGGTTGGCTTGGCGCTGAATTCCGGCGGTTTCATTGGACAATTAGCAAGTGGCTGGGACTTGAATACATTTAAAAGGAGACTTTTGACCAGTCTCAAATTAGCCCCTGACGAAGGTGCATCCAGAGCGAGCACCGAAACGCGCGTCGGGCTCTAAGGGCTCTCTGTTCTACTCACGTTTTTTCACTTAGGGATCTCTATCACCATGTGTAGGCAACCAACATACTAAGTATGGTTATGCACATGTAGTCACCCTTTTGTGTGTTTTTTACCTCCTATTTGTACTAGGGTTTGGGTCACGTTTTGTATCTGCTGAAGTATACCTCAGTAGTACTAACTGGGGCTTCTCGGTTATATACTGTAACCATTATCTGTTTAGTGTTACAGCTATCGAGTTATAGAGGGGGAGGTCCTATCTATATGCCTCTTCCCTATGTCATCTATGAGAAGTATTTATTAACTCATCTTTGACACCCCCCTTATCAGTGGGACTATTGCTTGGTATACCGCCGATCAGATTTTATACTACACTGGTTACCAAGTTCATAGCCCCTCTTACAGCTGCACGATCCAAGCACCGTGTTTAGCTGAACGTGACAGCACCCCTGATACCTATGCTTGTCATTTGACTCATACCTACTGTATGGGCCCCTAGCTCTGGGTTTGACCATTTCTTTGTACTGATTAAAGTCTCCAGCCAGTTAGCTATTTGGGAGCCTGGTAGGTCCATAGGCATCATTCTTTTATTTATTATTATTATTATTTTTTGTACATAGAGGTAAGCCATTTTGGCTAGATTCTCACTACTATCTATTGGTGTTTCACTAGACGGTATTTGTCACATTACCAATATTATTTCGTTCATCATATCCAGTTGTACACTTAACTAGTCTGGTTCACTCCAGCAGTTGAGGTTTTTTTGACCAAGTATACTTTATTAATTTAATTTTAATTTAAAAGTATTTTCCCGACATTGGCCGATCCTTCAATATGACAAAGACCTTGACACCAGTCTAATACCACATCCAAATATCACCGCACGCAGATCGAAAAATCTTAGAGATCTATTAGTTCACAGCCATCTAGAAAGAAAAACCCACTCAAAGAACTGGTTATTGGCCCCAGTAGGAACCCACAAATGCGGCCACTGTAAGGCGTGCCAATATGTTAAAACCTCAAAGACGGTGAAGTGCAGCCAAACTCTTAAAGAATTTAAGGTGTACCACTTTATCAACTGTAGCACTACACGTATCATCTATGTAATAACTTGTTCTTGTGGTATTCAATATATAGGGAAAACCTATCAGGAGTTTAGGAGATGTATTCTCCAACATATAAACTCCGTTACCAATATGAATTTGAGTACCCCTGTAGCGAATCATGTCCGCCATTTTCATGATGGCAATCCGAATCATTTATCCTTTCAAGCATTAGAAAAGGTGACCCTAAACTCTAGGAAGGGTAACTTTAACTTAACTCTTCTTCGAAAAGAGTCCAGGTGGATTTATGAGTTTAAGACCCTGACCCCAGGGGGGATGAATGAAGAATTCAATTTTACCCCCTTTATCCATTAATCCACCTGTTCTCATCTGAACACCGTTTGATGACGAGTTCTGTTTCCCCACTATAGGTCTAGTGATTGAGGGGAGTTATCACGCTGTTGGTGCCTGTCAGTGTGGACTTTTGTATATCACCTGATCATCCTTTCTCGGTACTATTGGTTTAAACACAGGGAGTCCCCACATAAGGGACCCTGAGGCCTGGGGTCACAGTTCTCTTGACTTATTGTATCTAAGCCTTTGATGTGGGGAATGTCCTTTAACCAGTCAGGACCTGCAGCTCCAGGGGGCTCCACATTGGTCAACCATTCTTCTCCATAGTTATTGTTGATATATTTACCAATTTAATTACATCGGTCTGTTAATGGTTATCATTATGGTTATCTGCCTATTCATTTATAGTCATATTCACCATCTCGTTAATATGACCAATCAGCTTTTGTTCCTTCCACTATGAATAGGGGAATCAATTTTACTAACATTTATTATTAAACCCCAGTATACACCCATCACTTCGGTTTAAAATGACACATTACCCTGAAATATGAAGACATAGGGACTGTGCACAGTGCACCCTGAGCCTCTATCTCTATGTCATATACAACGCTCAGGTTGTGTTAACATTTATTGCTACATTCCCGAAACGTCAGATTTTGGTAACATTTTCAGGCTACAAGAATATACTTTGTTATACTAACAGGTTGCAATCCTCCGGCTGGAGGATACAAATGTCCTGGGTTTATATTGGTGCCCCCTGAAGGGGTTAATTTACCCCCTACACAGCACTGACAGGAGTTATCCAGTTGCTAGGACCTTGATTTTCTATCTGCCATGTCTGGTTAATGAATAGGCACTCGGCAGCCTTTATGACAGTTATGATAAGTGCTGTTTGGACTAGTTTTGTTTTATTTCTTAGGTAGGGTCGTTCCACATACTCACCTGATAGTATGGACGCAGGGACTCTAGCCCTTTGTTTGGTTCTTTTTCTCTCTCCCCCCCTTTCTCCCGTGTCTTTTTTCCTGTCGGACCCCCTATGGGGTTAATTTAGATGATGTAATCATCACGTGACGATTCCAACCCCTTACCTGATGTGGATTGGCTACCATAGGCTGACAGGCTTCTACTTTCCTCCAATGAAATTGTTCCACTTACCTTTAAATACCAGCTCAGTTCCCGCAAATCAGCTACCCTCAGATGAGCTGCGGGCGAAACGTGCACGTCGGAGTGTGTCACTTAGGGCACATTATTGAGTGTGCTACCCGTTCATATATGTGTCAGGCATTTAGGGTTCCCTTAAATTGAGGGGTGTTTATTATATTTTTTATTTGCTATTAGGGCTGCTCTTATTATCTAGGCATACCGCTTACAACCCTTATCCTGAACACGGTATGTTCATGTGACCTGTCTGATACCTCATACACTAGAGGTCTCAGCTGTTCTTATTCACTTATTACGTGCAAAATTACTGCTCTTTTGCACATAGGTATCTAAGAGAGGACACTGAAAACTTCTGAACAGGACCTCTCTCTAGGGCTATTATGTATCAGGGTATTAACCCATGATTGCTAATTAACAATCTGTCACCTTATTTATGGCTTTAGGGATCCTTTGATTGAGGTTTTTGTTCCCATGGCATGATTTGCCAATTTTTGCTAATATTATATCTGCTATTAGTGTTTGTCCTCCCTTTTTCTCCTTTTTGTTATTTGCAACAGTGTGGAGTGGACTTCAACTCCCATCAGGCGAAACCCGGAGAGCTACTTAAGGTTTACTGGGATACTGCAGCAGCCCATTTACCTCGTTATTACTAACGTTTGTGTTGATTTGGCTGCACCCAGTGTCTCCCGGGTATTTGCTGAAGTCTCTCTGTAACTTATCAGGAGTTTGTCACTCAGGGCACATTATTGAGTGTGCTACCCGTTCATATATGTGTCAGGCATTTAGGGTTCCCTTATAATTGAGGGGTGTTTATTATATTTTTTATTTTCTATTAGGGCTGCTCTTATTATCTAGGCATACCGCTTACAACCCTTATCCTGAACACGGTATGTTCATGTGACCTGTCTGATACCTCATACTCTAGAGGTCTCAGCTGTTCTTATTCACTTATTACGTGCAAAATTACTGCTCTTTTGCACATAGGTATCTAAGAGAGGACACTGAAAACTTCTGAACAGGACCTCTCTCTAGGGCTATTATGTATTAGGGTATTAACCCATGATTGCTAATTAACAATCTGTCACCTTATTTATGGCTTTAGGGATCCTTTGATTGAGGTTTTTGTTCCCATGGCACTATTTGCCAATTTTTGCTAATATTATATCTGCTATTAGTGTTTGTCCTCCCTTTTTCTCCTTTTTGTTATTTGCAGCAGTGTTTTATTTCCAACAGGGTGGGGGTCTACAATATTGGGTTCCTATCCCTCACATGTTGGAACATCTGGCATATTATCCGTATAGACCCATATACTTAGCACCTATCTGGTGTGTGGGATACTGTATTCTATCGGAATTGTACAGATTTTATTTGTCCTTCACTTATTGGTGGTTTTTCACCTTATTTTTTACTATTTACTATTAAAAGTTATATTTTATATTGCAGGGCACTCATCCTATATAAAAACGAAAGATGGATGTAAGTAATACACATTTAGTGATGGTGATTTGAATGGCATCCTAATTGTCAAGATTGTGATTTAGCAATCTGTTAACTAAATTGTTTATTTCAGGACATGTATTATCACTCCAGAAAAATTCTACACTTACTCCAATTTGCAGTTCTAAATATATTGTTACTCAAACCGATCTCTATCTGGTTTGTGAGAACAGGTATTTCTATGAAGGAGAGGGAGAGAAAGAGCGCTTTCAGAATTCGACTCGACAAAGAACGGCTTGCAGTTGTCTGTGGTGTACGGAAGGTCACCCCCCTCTAATTCTGCTAAGGACACAATTAAATTCATGAAATCTTTATCCATTAAGACCAGGCCCGGACTGGCCATCGGGCACACCGGGCAAATGCCCGGTGGGCCGAGATGGCCGTGGGGCCGAGGCCGGCAGGGAGATCACAGGATCTCCCCTGCCGCTCTATGCAGGGCCGGCACTATCCGAGCGCCGGCCCCGCTGTTTTCAATGATGAGCCGGTGGGGAGATCAAAGATCTCCCTCACCGGCCCACATAGAGAATATTGAGGCCGCCAGCGGGGAGAGAGGGAGGGAGGGAGCCAGGAGAGGACCCGGCGGAGCTCTATCTTGCAGCTCCGCCGGGTTCCTCTCGCGAGATCCGGAGCGTTGCCATAGCAACGACCGGATCTCGCAAGAGTGAACTCTAGCCCCACAGGCTAGAGTTCACTCACCGCTGGACCACCAGGGATGGTGTGAGACTGCCTGAACCCCCTCCTAGATACCACAATGCCGGTCCCCCCCTCCCAGGCTAAAAGGTAAGAAGGGAGGGGGGGACATAATGCCTACTTTTTTTTTGTTTTTATCTACCCCCCCAAACACACACAATCCCTTTTAACAGGTATACACAGCACTCTCACACCCATCATCCACAGCACTCTCACACACAGCACTCTCACACACAGCACTCTCATACACAGCACTGTCATACACATCACACTCAGCACTCTCACACACATCACACTCAGCACTCTCACACACAGCACTCTCACACACAGCACTCTAACACACAGCACACTCAGCACTCTCACACACAGCACTCTCACACACAGCACTCTCACACCCATTATCCACAGCACTCTCACACACACAGCACTCTCACACCCATCATCCACAGCACTCTCATACACATCACAGTCAGCCTTCTCACACACAGCACTCTCATTCACACATCACACACAACACTCTCACACACACATCACACACAGCACTCTCAGACCCATCATCCACAGCACTCTCATACACATCACACTCAGCACTCTCACACACACATCACACTCAGCACTCTCACACACAGCACTCTCACACACAGCACTCTCAGCACTCTCACACACAGCACACACAGCACTCTCACACACAGCACGCTCACACCCTTTATCCACAGCACTCTCACACACACAGCACTCTCACACCCATCATCCACAGCACTCTCATACACATCACACTCAGCATTTTCACACACAGCACTCTCATTCACACATCACACACAACACTCTCACACACACATCACACACAGCACTCTCAGACCCATCATCCACAGCACTCTCATACACATCACACTCAGCATTCTCACACACAGCACTCTCACACACACATCACACACAGCACTCTCACACACATCACACACAGCACTCTCACACACATCACACACAGCACTCTCACACACATCACACACAGCACTCTCACACACATCATACACAACACTCTCACACACATCAAACACAGCACTCTCACACACATCATACACAGCACCCACACACACAAATCACCCACAGCACCCTCACACAAATCAATCACACACAGCACCACAGCACCCTCACACACAGCACCCACCACACCCTCACACACATCACACCTCACACACACATACTGCACCCCTCACATACACACAGAACCCCCCCGACACACTGCACCACACACATACACAATACTTCCAAACATATATATATAATATTCTCACACACACACACTATAGCCTGTATGCACACTCTTGCTACATCCCCTATACACACATTCTCTACAGCCCCTAGCCACATATGCATTACATTACACCACAAACACAACACGACTAAAACTGACCTTATAACACAATACCACACCACAATCAGCTCACTCTGCATACACACAATGGCAGGCTCCAAACACATGCACAATACTCTTTCCTGGCATTTTTGTCTCCTGGTATCCATTTATAGAGACACCAGAGACAAGTTGCAAGGAAACACAGTGCAAGCATGTTATTAAATTTGCTTGCGCTAAGCAGAACAAATACAGGGCTTTTTTCTCATGCTAGAGCTCTTCAGCAGAGCTCTGCGCATGGTCTGCCCTGGAAGAGCATTGAACCAACATGCTCACTTTGAGAGGTGGCGTGTTTGTCATTAATGATGAACACACTCTCTCTGCCCCGCCCCCTTCTTAGTGGGCCGCTGTGATAAAAAAATGCCCAGGCCGAATTTTTTTCCCAGTCCGGCCCTGATTAAGACCAGTGTGTGCATTGGCTGCAGAATTATTGAATCCCTGTACATGGAACATGGGATTTTAAGGCCGTCGGGAAATGGAATGTTGCTATACTATGTTAACCCCCTGTTCTTCCCACATAGTGCAGCTACGAAAAAAAAAAAAAGAGTTAATCTGTAGAAAGGACTAACCACAAAGTAAAAAGTCTCCTTTGTGAAATGATAAAGCAGCACTTGTAAAATGTTCCTTTCCATTATCAAAGTAAATTCTGATTAAGAGAGAAGAGGTGGAGCTGACAGGTTTGATGAATACTCAAGGAAAAGGCTAAAGTAGGCTTGGAAGTGAAGAATGGGAAAAGAATGCAGAGCCATAAAAAAGAGCAATGTTCTATGCGATAAGATCAGCGTAACTTAACTACCTCAAAGGCAACTTAATAAGCTCATTAATAATAGCCACAATTTAGATTGGATCATTATTAGAAAATAAAGTTGAATGATTCCATAATTCTCCGGGGAGAATGCTAGTTGTGAGAGGTTCTCTAAGTGTCGTTTTTCACAGGTCTATTCTTTTATGGGATCAAACGCTTACCACTACACGTATATATTAACAGACTCATACATATATAACGTGAAATATAAATGTTTATCGAGAGATATTTGGATTGCGGGTTACTTGTTTTAGGAGGAAAGCGGACAAAAAAAGAAACCTAAAAGCTGTGGTGAGGAGAAACATTCAAAT
Source organism: Pelobates fuscus (assembly GCF_036172605.1). Taxonomy (NCBI): domain Eukaryota; kingdom Metazoa; phylum Chordata; class Amphibia; order Anura; family Pelobatidae; genus Pelobates; species Pelobates fuscus. The sequence goes on from NC_086328.1 coordinate 20,412,828, forward strand.
TAATCTGAAAGAAATACGTGAAAAGAAAAAGGAGGCAACAAAATGTTTTTTGGATCTCGGTGGGAACACTGCATTAAAGAGGTTTCATTTGGAAAAGATTAGAACATATTTGTGGGCACGAAAGAGCAGAGGGCAGAGTGAGCCAATGATGATGACACATGGATAATATTTATGCTCCTAGGGTGTGTGTCCACACAGATAACTCTATCTTTCTATTTTTTGCCTATGTTGACCAGATAAAATATTATTATGGTAAACAGTGGCATTGTTGTTTGAAGACTAACTTTCTCATGATGCACAGCCAAATATGGGTCAAAATGCCCAGGTATTGCAGTTTACAATTATCAATCAAATTAGAATAATTGAACATGGAAATTCACTTCCTCATTAGCCTGATGGAATGGAATAAAAGAGTCTGTGTGTGCCAAGGAACACCAGGGTCTTCAGCTCACATTGTGTCTCATATCCAATCCATGTTAACAGAAAATTAGTCCAGACAACCACATTGCGGTAAGACCCACATTAGGATTTTCACCTTTCACCGACGCACAACTGATTCTATATAATTCATGCTATGATCAAATGAACGGTTTTAAAGGAATTTGCTGTGCCAATGGTTTTAAAAACCAAAACTTCTCAATATAAATCAAACAGCAAGACTTAATAACTGGAGATGGCTTTTAAACCATTATGTGAGAGCAATGCGGATTATTCGGCAGACGTTCCAGACTACAAACAGCACAGAGTAATAGGAAATAGCAGGATTGGAGTCAGGCTTTTTGACTTGTGATTGTGAAACTTTGTAATTTAATTTCCTGAAGAAGCGACGGGGAAAGGTGTCTGAAAGGAATAATAAACATGCTTTGTCCACCAGGGTTCAGAAGAATTTAACTTTCCTTAAATGAAGAAAACAATGGCGATATTAATAAAGCTCTCCGGGGAACCGACATTAGTGTTGGAAAACGAGAAAGGTGTTTGTGAATATCCAAGAGCCATCATAATATTCATTAGATTAACGCCGTGAGCTTGTGAATGCTCTTTGTGCAGACACAGCTTGCTGCCATGTTGCATTTAAAAATGGCTATTTTAGGGGAAAACGGCCAGAAAGCTGTTAATATTCACAATATCGTACAATGGGTTTAAATTGAGGTTGCTCATTACAATTCAGGTTCTGATGTTGTATAAAAAATGCATTTGAATTACTGGAAAATACTGGCATTTACCAATAGAGTAGCAACATATTCTAAAGCAAGGGTTGGCAATCTTTGACATTTCACAGACTGCATCTCTCCTGATGCCGTGCCAATACAATGGCTGTAAAAGCATTATGGGAGATGTAGTCTACAGCATCTGGAGTGTCGAAAGATGCCTACCCCTGTTCTAAAGCTTTGCACAAATGGGGAAGTCTGAATATACCCAGCAATAACAAAAGCTATAAATCAACATATATCGTTTTATGAATTTGGGAGATTTTACATGTACTACCTACAAGGTTGTTAAGTACACTGTAAACATTATACAAAGGTGTAATAAACACCATAACAAATACAAAATAATATGTGAAAGAAACACATAAATTAATTTAAAAAAAAGCATTGTGAATAAAATGTTGAAATTTTATAAATTCTAAATTAAACACACTGTGCAATAAAGGAAGATAAACAATTTAAAAATTTTTCAGGAGGGAGGCTTAGTGAGGTGTAGTTAGGGTTGCTTAAACAAAGTGTTAACTTCTAAATGGCAAAGAATTGAGCAGTTAGACTGCAGGGGCATGATTTATACACCAAAACCATTCCATTAAGCTAAAGTTGTTTTGGTGCTAATATTGTTCCTTTAAAACTGCAGCACTGATCGTCTGCAAACAAGGATATGTATGTCCTAATGTTTTCCAAGAATTAAAAGGATACTGATCCTGACCTAGACTCAGATATCTGATTAAATCTTTGATAGGATGCCATATCAGAATGTTTGCAATTCACATAATAATCCCACAAATCATCTTTTATACGGATAGAAAACTGGCTTAAAAGAAAACTGTACTCTCGTCAAATATATAATTTTTCAATTATGTTTTCACATTATAGGATTAATAAATATTAGTGCCACCTCTGTAATGAGTCTTATTTTTAAGTTTAAAACATGTACTTACCTTTATTCTATCTGCAATTGAAGTAACCTCATGGCAGTTTGTCCCGCCCCCTTGTGAGTCATCATTTCTTTTTAGTCTGGTCTAATCAATAGTTTCTCATGCATGGCACTCACCACAATCCACCAATCAAATAATCACAGGGCATCATTTAATTCAATGATTCTCTATGAGAAGTGCAGTGCAGTGCAGTGTGCACTTTCACTTGTGGTGAGCTAAATGACAGATTAGCTCACCGCTGTCAGGCGGAAGACTGAGCCACTGTGGGTATCTGCTTTTGGGCAACTCAGGCTGATAGATGGCAGTTCCCTGCAGTGCAAGACTCTAGGTAGTCTGAGCCCTAGATTTAATAAGGAAGATGGCTTCCTATTTGCAGTGAACTCCAGCTTCCAAAAATAGTTTAGTGGCACTAAATGGACCTACTATGTATGCACGGACTGCACTCTTGCATTGGTTGGTCAATTGCCCACATCCCCAGCACCCCATGCACTGTTTCACCCACTCACAGCTTCCGACATCAATCACAAACACACAGTACTGTTTTTACCAGGACTGTTCTTCTAATTGCTGTCTCAGAGAACACTGGAAACAAACATTCGTTCTCGACGAGTTGCAGAACAATTACGTTGAATTCAGCCCACTAGGCATGCACACGTTACGGTATGAATGGATATGCAAGGCAAATAATTAAATTGCAAACTCAAAGAATCCATGGTTTGGGGAGCATAGCTAATAGCTTCGCTTTTAAGCCCTATAAAAAGATAACTAATTCAATGTAAGTATTATTTATGGACCCAGGACGTACTTGAAAACAAGAGAAATCTCAATGTATCCATCCTGGTAAAATATTTTATAAATAAATAAATATTAAGAAAAACATGAACTTATAAAATGAATTATACCAACTCTGCATGAAGTTGTTATAGTGAATACATTAATTACAGAGGGTGATTAATATTAATTTAATTAAGAATAATGAGGGAAGGAAATGGGAGTAAAACGAGATCTACCACTATTACGTTTTTGCCTATAAAAGATTGTATGATGTTTTGCCCCAGTTGATATGGTCTGGTATGTGTGACACCAATTGTATTAAAGACACGGAGGCTCATATTATGCATAACTCTTTCTTTATTTCCTCAGCAGCAAAGATAGAGGAATAGAAATATATCAAAATGAAAAGAAAAAACTGTATAGGCACATAGGCAACCAATCACAGAATAGAGGAAGTAACTATATAAGTCCTGTGTCTCCCACAATCCCCCTCTTTCTTTGCTGCTTCCTCAGACAGCTAAGTATCCATGTTTAGCTCTCTTACTCATTGCCTTTAATTATCTCTTATGGTTATTGTTATTTTGCTGATTTTGCTTATTATATTGCTTTAGTGTTGCATTCATTGTTTTATTTGACTATGTTGCATCGTTTTATTTGTTCCTCACACCTTAGTGTGCCTTAGAGATCCCTGGGGGTTTTCCCCTTTACCGGGAGATTATCTCCCTGCCCTCCCTTGCTCCCCGCGTCTCTCGCAGGTGCCGGCGGTGGTTTTCTGCCTGCCCGCTCATGGGCTCCCCGCGCGGGCAGAGTGCACTCGCCTCTTCCCCCGACGGGTGCACGTCCGCGAGCACTTCCCTCACGTGCGGCGGCCATCTTGCACGGACCTCCATGCGGTCTGCTTCCTATTGCCTATCGGTCGCCTCGATCTCTCCTGGGCACACTAACGGTCTGAATATTGTTTTTTATTTTGTTCTTCTCTGTGGGTTACTCAACCCTTCAGTTCTCTCCTGCCCTACTCCATTAGTTTGCGTTTTTGACATTTGCTAATTATTGCCATTATGCAGGATAGGGATGATGGGCCTACAGGTCCCTCTGGGGACTTTAACATGGAGACTACTGAGAGTGCTATGGCCTCTCAGGAATTTCAAGCCTTGCTAGAGGCCACTATGGCTTCTTCACTACAGAAGGGTATTGCCTCAGCCATGGGGGCTGTCTCCTCCTCCTTTGCCCACTCCCTGCATTCTATGGTTTTACCTGCAATGGTCACCCCGGGTCCCCAGGGTGGGGGGTCCCCTTCCCCTGCCCAGACAGTGCCTGGGGCACGTAAGGCTAAGGCCAAGTCCAAAAATGTCGGCTTCCACTCCTCGATGCAGGTGCTACCTGCCATGAATGACACGCTGGAGGCGGTCACTGATAGCACGCACCCCACGTGCAAAAGAGCCCCTGGCCGGGCTAAAAAGGCTAGACTATGGAAAAGGGCTAGAGCCCTGGATGATGGGTCGGATACCGACCGGAGTGTGGAGGACGAATCTGACCTTATGGGATATGACTCCTTTGATGAGGGTGAATCTGGCGAGGATTTGCCCCTTACGGGCGTGACCCCCTCGGGGTCCTCTGCCAAGGCTAGTGGCCAACTGTTAGACACCTCTGGGAATACCAAGGCGATTCCTGACCCACAGGGTAACTCCCTGTTCGACCCAGACGACCTGCGACACCCCAGGTCCTCTGAGTGGGTCCCCCCAGACCATATTGCCCAATATGTGGCTAAGCGTATTCACACCCCGCTCTCTAAAGAAGGCCGCAATAAACTGCGCGCCGAATGCCCGAGACCTTCCCTCCCGGGTGCTGCCGGCAGGACCCCAGATATTGACCCCCAGATTGCCCAATTCCTCAATAAGTCGGGCTGGAAGCCCAAGAAGGGTCTTGACCACTCCCTGAATGGGTGCCAGGACAAGATCCTGGATACTCTGGGGCCCCTATCGAAGCTATACGAGCTTCTCGATGCCGCCAGAACTGGAGACTCAGTTTTGGACGTGGACGTGGCCATTGGATGGGTCCAACGGGCTATATGCCTACTGGGAAATGCTAATGTCCTCCGAGAGGCGTAAGGCGATCCTCCTAAAGATCGACCCTAAGTTGGCCGCTATGACAGTGGCGGAACCTGACCCGACTGAGGAGGGCTTACTGTTCGGCTCCTCCTTCGTAAAGAACATGGGTTCCTATGTAAAGACCTTTACGGCAATTGGTAAGGCGCAGGCGAACATGAAGCGCATGTTCGCGCCCAAGGTTTTTGGAGGGGCCGGGCGTAGCAGGAACCGTCCATCCGGCCGCGGTTACAGAGGCTCGTTCCGGGCGCCCAGAGGTTCCTTTTTTCCCTCACGAGGATTTTAAGACCCGAGGGCCCCCACCTTCTTCCCTGCCAGGGGCAGAGCTTGGGGTTCCAGATACCCCCGCAGTGGCGCTCCAAACAGACGTCCTTACGGTGAGTACCCTTTCTTCCCCTCTCACTCAGGTACGGGTAGCGGGGAGGCTAGCCTTGTTTTACCACAGGTGGGCGGCACTGACCTCAGATGCTTGGGTGCTACAATGTGTAAGGGGATATCGCCTAGAGTTCGTTTCTATGCCTGTCCAGTTTTGTCCCTGTGGCGGAACCCACCTCGCCACTGGACATTGGAGGGGCCTGGCTGCCTGCCTCTTACCCGCTGACTATGGCCCCTGGAAAACTGGTACATTTAAAGATTTATATTTGGGCTTGTTATACTGTATATTGCTGCTACTGGCCCTTTAAAATCAGCGATGGACATATTGGGACTTTTGGGACTACTGTCCCTTTAAGACTGTGGAGCATATTCCAGTATACTGCCTTTACTATTACATATGTATTTATGTGTTGAGTTTAACCTGGGATATGTATGCAGCATTCATCTGATTGTTCGGTAGAATCACTCCATTCATTATATTGAGTGAAACTACCGAACAACCAGACCACCCAGGAATAAGTGTGCCTCCAATTACAGTTTGCAACAATGTTGCAAACGGGTAATTGGCAATCAGTGTAATGTATGCTTTGTCCTCTGGGTGGCCGCCATTCGGGAAACAAACACGTGGCGGCGGCCATCTTAAACTACCGAACACCGCTGAGACCTCCATATTTCCAGAAATTCGTATAGAAACTACCGAATGACCCGCCGTTCGGTAGAAAGAATCCCACAAACAAGGGAATTCATTCAAACCCTCTCCAGGCTCTATAACACAGGCAATTCGTCTGTTTTCATTCCCTTGTTTGTGACCGACCGCAGGGCCAAAATGCATGGAACTGTTTTCGGATACTTTACCCATGCGGTCGGTCAAATCTTTGGAACCCCATATCTCCCGAACCATTCATCCGAATGACTTGAATTTTGGAAATGTTGTCCCCCTGAATAAGGGCTATCCAGCGATGCTGGATTTAAAGGTTTTTGGGGTACATCCAGAACTTGGCTGGAAAAGTGTACCAGATAATTGGGTTTAACCCCTTAAGGACACATGACATGTGTGACATGTCATAATTCCCTTTTATTCCAGAAGTTTGGTCCTTAAGGGGTTAATGTTATCTGAGGGGAGGGGATGTGTGGGCTGAACCATGTATGTGATTGGTTAATTTCATCCTCCCCCTGGGAGTGTCCTGTATGTATCTGTTTGTAATAAAAGCCAGGCTGGATGTGCCAGTCCAGAGTTCCTGTTTTACCCTCAAAGTGATGTGTCGTCTCATTATTGGGGGGAAGGATTTATTGCATGCTGTTCCAGTTGACTGCTAGGAGTACAAGCCTATTCGTATGGTTCCTATTCAATGGTCTACAGCATTCATACGCTTGGGAGAATTTAAAGGTTTCTCGGATTCGGTGATTGTGGTGTCTGCCAGAGTGCTTGGAGTCCTCAGGAAGCACTAGGAGCATCCATTAACGGAGGTACCAAGTCGGGGTGCCAGGCGATCCGTTACAGTCCCCCCAGAGAACTGTCTCTTCCACCAGATCAGGATGAGATGATTTCCGCGGAAGTCATGGAAATGTTGTCCAAGGGCGCAATAGAGGAACTGCCGTTCGCCGCAAGAGGCTTTACGAGCAATTTGTTCCTGGTACCGAAGAAAGGGGGCGTGGTTCGCCCCGCGATAAATCTTCGCCCCCTCAATGCTTTCCTTCGTTACCAACATTTCCAGATGACGGGCATACACTGCCTCAGAGACCTTCTACGCCAGTCGGATTGGCTGGCCAAACTGGACCTGAAGGATGCTTACTTCATGGTCCCCTTTGCTTCCGACTGCAGGGACTATCTCCATTTCACTTGGCATGGACGACGATGGCGCTTCACCTGCCTGCCTTTCGGTCTCTCTTCGGCTCCTTGGTGCTTCACCAAGCTCTTGAAGTCGGTGGTGGCATTCCTCCGAACCCGAGGGGTCCGCCTCATTATTTACCTAGACGACATTCTGATTTTCTCCCAGTCGAGGGAGGACCTCCTCCTACACCTGTAATGGACGACCGACCTTTTGCAAGGTTTGGGATTTCTGATTAACTGGGACAAATCGGTCCTGACCCCCGCCCAGTCCATAGAATTTCTTGGCTTCAGAAGTGGATTCCGTCCAGCAGTTTCTGTTTCTGCCAGATTCCAAGTTGAAAGCCATCCAGAAGGAAATCCGGAGGGCTCTTCGTGTCTCGGACTTGTCCGTCAGACAACTAGCGAGAATTATTGGTCTTCTCGCAGCCTCTATTCAGGCGATCTTCCCGGGTCCACTACATTACAGAGCCCTTCAACGGCTCAAAGGGTCGCACCTTCGATCGGGTCACTCCTATGAATCTCGGATACGCTTGGACGCTGAATCCAGGGACGAGTTGGAGTGGTGGTTGGCACACATGGAAGCGTGGAACGGGAGAGCCATTTTCGGTTCCGTCCCGGACGTGGTGATAGAATCCGATGCCAGCTTGCACGGCTGGGGTGCTCGTTGTGGTGACGTTTTCACAGGCGGCAGATGGTCCGACACCGAGAAGTTGCTCCACATCAACTGCTTGGAACTCCTGGCGGGGGCCTTTGCGATCCGCAGCCTTACCCCAGAGCGGGCAAATTGCTGCGTTCTTCTCAAGATGGACAACGTGTCAGCAGTCTGTTACATAAATCACCTAGGGGTTACCAAATCCAAGATGTTAGCGATTCTAGCAAAAGATTTCTGGCAGTTTTGCCTCTACAACAACGTCTCGGGGACGGCAGAACACACCCCGGGTCTGGACAATGCGGGAGCAGATTGGAATTCCAGACACTTAAGAGACTCTGGGGATTGGCGTTTACACGCTTCTGTGTTCTGGAGCATAGCCAGGTTATGGGGAATGTTCAGGTTAGACCTGTTCGCTTCGAGACTGAACACGCAGCTCCCGAAGTTCTACAGTTGGAGGCCGGATCCGGCTGCGGTGGCGACGGATGCCTTTCTCCAGGAATGGCCTCGGGGTCACCTATACGCATTTCCCCCATTCAACATGATCGCTCGCACGATCTCGAAGTTGGTTCGACACAACTGCTGTCTAGCACTTGTCACCCCTCTATGGAGGTCTCGACCATGGTTCCCTCGATTGATGGAATTGTCGATAGACTACCCTTGATTGATACCGGTCTTCCCGGAACTCCTTCTGGATCCAGATGGGAACTCACACGAGCTAGTATTGCAACACCAGTTACCCCTGATTGCGTGGTTACTTTCAGGGGACCTTGGGTTGTCCCAGACGTTCCGCGAACAACTCTCATGCTCCTCGATAACGCCTGGGCTCCGGGTACACGAGCAGCTTACCGAGCTTCATGGAGATTGGTTGGTGCCTGGAATGGGCAATGGATCCCGTATCTGCCCCTCTACATTTGATCCTGGAATTCCTCACATTCCTGTTCGACTCGGGCAAGGCTTATCGCACGATCAACCTTTTCCGTTCGGCCATTTCGGCCGGTCATAAGGGTTTAGACGATTCCCCTGTTGGCAGACATCCCTTTGTGTGTTGCCTTCTCAAGGGTATTCGCCTTGCTCGTCCCCCTCGGCCTCGTTTTTCTGCCTTTTGGGATGTCAACATTGTGTTGCAGTTCCTGTCATCGTGGTATCCTAACCAGGATCTGACTCTCAAGCAGTTGTCATCCAAACTAGTGATGTTACTCTGTTTGATTTCTTGCAAGAGGGTCTCCGACGTCAGGGCCCTGGATTGGGATGCCATTGCCTTTACTCCGGAAAGCATTACTTTTGACATATCCAGAAGGACTAAGACGGCTTCCAAGTTGTTTACATACCCTAGGTTTTCGGATTGTCCGGCACTCTGTCCGGTGGATTGCCTTAAGGCTTACTTGGACGTTACACGTCCCCTGCGTTCATCAGAACTACATGCATTGTTCATATCCTTTAAATCGCCTCACCGACCGGTTTCAACACCTACCCTGGGACGCTGGTTGCGATGGCTGTTATCTTCTGCGGGTATAGACACCTCCGTGTTTACGCCTCATTCTGTGAGAGGTGCGATGGCTTAGAAAGCATCTACGGTCGGTTGTCGTATGGAAGACATTATGCGGGCGGCGGATTGGTCTCGAGAATCGACCTTTCCAGAATTCTACTTCAGACCAATTGAACACATCGCATCTCGGGTGATAGCACAGCTTTGAACTTGCATAATATGAGCCTCCGTGTCTTTAATAAAATTCCCAGATTTTACTAGTAACATGACGTAAAGTCATGATTTTATTAAAGACACGGAGGCGAGTATTATTCCCTCCCACCCTCCCAGTGTGGATATGGGATATGAGATGCTTTGGAACCCTTCAGGTATGTTACAATTGGTCTATATTTCGATCATTTTTGTACAGTTTATATGTTTTATTCTAAATTACTAATTATGTTACATTTCTATTTCAGAATTCAGTTTAGACTGTGACTCCCGACGGTTGTATGTGGTAAGTCTACAGTTTCGAGTTTGGAAATTACCATATTTCTCTGTCTTTTTTAGCTTGAAGTTATCGCTTTGTTCCCGTTTTCCTGTTTCGGTCAAGAGGGACATCGTTCATCTTATCTGGTCTTTGGTTTCACAAGAAAGAGGGGGATTGTGGGAGACACAGGACTTATATATTTACTTCCTCTATTCTGTGATTGGTTGCCTATGTGCCTATACAGTTTTTTCTTTTCATTTTGATATATTTCTATTCCTCTATCTTTGCTGCTGAGGAAATAAAGAAAGAGTTATGCATAATATGAGCCTCCGTGTCTTTAATAAAATCATGACTTTACGTCATGTTACTAGTAAAATCTGGGAATTTGTTGATAAAACATACAAAACACCAGCTGCTTCATAGTTTATGAAATGAATTAGTTAAAAGCTTGACATTGTTATTAATGGATTAAAACTTATTAATTCTTATGGGAATAATGATCACAAATGCACCTGTGAAAATTATTTTACCAACTCATTATTTTATGCTTATTATGTTAAAATATTAAGTCACACATGAATGTACGTGGGAATGGTAATTCACAAAAAAAAAAGATGTAACATTAATCAGTATAATTAGCACAAAGACCTTTGTAAAGATAAAAAATGCATATAGGATATTTTAATCACAACTTTAATTAGACCCTTTTAACAAACAATATTCAAGTAATCGTTTTAGTGATGTTCAGGAAAGCTATAAAAAAGTAAATTCCTATTAATTAATGGATTATTTCAACATATTAGAGGACCACCCAACACACTTAAAGCTCTTCAGCATACTGAAGTGCTTTGCCTGAATAGTATGTCCTTTTTATAAAATTTTACAAAAAGAGCTGATTTCAATAGAAATTACTTATATACAGGGCCGGACTGGCCCACCGGGATACCGGGAAATTTCCCGGTGGGCCGTCGGCACCTGGGGCCGGGCAGGCAGCTGGCTGACCTGCGGCCGCTGGCTGGGGGAGCCCTTCTGGCGGCCGCTGGCTGGGGGAGCTCTTTTGGCGGCCGCAGGGGGAGCAGGCTGTTCTGTCTCTGCTCCCCGCCCCAGCGCGCAGCTTAATGAGACCGCGGCCGGAATGTGATGTCATATTCCGGCCGCGGTCTCATTAAGCTGCGCGCGAGGGCGGGGGAGCAGAGACAGAACAGCCTGCTCCCCCTGCGGCCACCAAAAGAGCTCCCCCAGCCAGCGGCCGCCAGAAGAGCCAGCTCTCCCATGCAGCCACCATCAAACTGAGCTCCCCATGCGGCCGCCAGCACAAAGGTAAAAATGATGTGTGTCAGTGTGAGTGTATGTGTGTGTGTCTGTGTCATGGTGTGTGTGTGTCTGCCTGTGTCATTGTGTGTGTGTGTCTCTGTCTGTCATGGTGTGTGTGTCTGTCTGTGTCATGGTGTGTGTGTCTGTCTGTCTGTGTCATTGTGTGTGTGTGTCTCTGTCTGTCATGGTGTGTGTGTGTGTCTGCCTGTGTCATTGTGTGTGTGTGTGTGTCTCTGTCTGTCATGGTGTGTCTGTCTGTGTCATGGTGTGTGTATGTCTGTCTGTGTCATTGTGTGTGTCTCTGTCTGTCATGGTGTGTGTGTGTCTGTCTGTGTTATTGTGTGTGTGTCTCTGTCTGTCATGGTGTCTCTGTCTGTCATGGTGTGTCTGTCTGTGTCATGGTGTGTGTGTTTCTGTGTCATGGTGTGTGTGTGTGTGTGTCTCTCTGTGTCATGTTGTGTGTGTGTGTGTGTCTGTGTCATGGTGTGTGTGTGTGTGTCTCTGTCTGTCATGGTGTGTGTGTGTGTGTGTGTGTCTGCCTGTGTCATTGTGTGTGTGTCTCTGTCTGTCATGGTGTGTGTGTCTATCTGTGTCATGGTGTGTGTGTCTGTCTGTGTCATTGTGTGTGTCTGTCTGGGTCATTGTGTGTGTGTCTCTGTCTGTCATGGTGTCTCTGTCTGTCATGGTGTGTCTGTCTGTTTCATGGTGTGTGTGTGTGTGTCTCTGTGTCATGGTGTGTGTGTGTGTCTCTCTGTGTTATGGTGTGTGTGTGTGTGTCTCTCTCTCTGTGTCATGGTGTGTGTGTGTGTCTCTCTGTGTTATGGTGTGTGTGTGTGTGTCTCTCTCTGTGTCATGGTGTGTGTGTGTCTCTCTCTGTGTCATGGTGTGTGTGTGTGTGTGTCTCTGTGTCATGGTGTGTGTGTGTGTGTGTGTGTGTCTCTGTGTCATGATGTGTGTGTGTCTGTATGTGTCATGGTGTGTGTGTCTGTCTGTGTCATGCAATTTGTGTCTGTGTCATTGTGTGTGTGTGTCTGTCATGTAATGTGTGTCTGTCTGTGTCACGGTCTGTCTGTGTGTGTGTGTGTTTGTCATGGAATGTGTGTGTGTCTGTCTGTGTCATGTAATGTGTGTATGTCTGTGTCACAGTGTGTGTGTGTGTGTGTCTGTGTCACGGTCTCTCTGTGTCATGGTGTGTGTGTGTGTGTGTGTGCATGTGTCATATAATGTGTGTCTGTGTCACAGTGTGTGTGTGTTTGTGTCACGGTCTGTCTGTGTTATGGTGTGTGTGTGTGTCAAGGTGTGTGTGTCTTTTTAAGGTGTGTGTCTGTCATGGTATGTGTGTGTCTCTGTCATGGTATGTGTGTGTCTCTGTCATGGTGTGTGTGTCTGTGTCATGGTGTGTCTGTCTGTCATGGTGTGTGTGTGTTTCTGTCTGTGTCATGGTGTGTGTGTGCCTGTGTCACGGTCTGTCTGTGTCACGGTCTGTCTGTGTCATGGTGTGTGTCTGTCATGCTATGTGTGTGTGTGTATGTGTGTTTTTACTCACCTTTTTTTCCCCCCCACATCGTGCTGGTCTCCCCTCAACTGGCCCTGCCTCTATGGCTGAGATCATCAAGCTTGATGATCTCAGCCAATCCGCACTGACACAGGAAGGATCAATATTTTATATTGGAAAAAGCAATATATATATATATATATATATATATATATATATATATTATATAATCAATCATCTAGGGTGGCAAGACATAGCCTTACATATTACATGCAACAATATATGGCGCAATGACTTATGGGGCTGGCATAGATTTTTTTCCAGGGCTGCTTTGGAATCCCCAGTCCGGCCCTGCTTATATAAATTAACTTTGTACACCCCTCTGACTGTCAATCAGACATATGGCTGTGTTACTTCCTGGCTGTTTATCCTTTATCTATATCTACCCATGGCCAGAAGGAAGAGACTCTGGTTTGTGAAATCCTAGCTGCTACATTTATATCAATCAAGTGCCAGAATCTCTCTCCTCTTACATTTGAACTGTTATCAGTTAGCCCTGTTACACCCCCCTGACTGTCAATCCAACAACCTGTTTTGTTATGTCCTGGTTTGGATGGATGGATGGGTGAATGCATAGTCAGTACAGCAAAACTCAAAAGGCAGGCAATTGCTCAGAGCACCTGTCTTGCAAAGACTTCTCAATAAGCTGCATTGGGAAGTCTGTGATTGGACAGTTACAGAAAGTCTGGGTGAGGAAGAAGGGCAGGGCTTCCAAAGGTTGAAGACAAGAGAACTGCAGCTTTTGCAAACTGTTTTTAGATATACCTCTAATGGAAAAATGCACAATAACATGCATTCATGCTTTAATTGGGGAAGTATCAATTAAATAGCTATTGATTTATTTTGTATTGGGCAGTGGAGTGTCCCTTTAAGGTTTTACCTGGGCCAATATCTCCAATGTAATGAACCAATTACAAGTTTGAAGGCTCTGCCATGTTATGGACCTTTCCTGAACTCCACCAGCTGGAGGTTTTAGGTATATTCCAATCCATGAACCTCCCAAAGAATCCAACAGCTGGGGGATTTAGGGATGTACTATACCCTGGACTAGACTTGGGCTATAGTTTAAAAGAATTGTGACGCATCCAAATTTTGGGTGAACAGCATTTGTCCGAATCCCTGCACGCTATGTGGACGAATAACAAAAAAAATGAATTCAATGGACAGTGGACTGAATCATTTAGTTTGTTTCGTGATTCAGATTTACGGATGTGACGCCCAAAGAATTAGACTATTGATGGAAACAAAAAAGATGATGGATGGTTAGGTAGCAGCCACTTAATGTTGATTTTATTTACAGATTAAGTGGGAGGTGAGCAGTACACAGAGAAAAAGAGGAGCAGTAATAAATATATAATGTTCCGCCTTTCCCATATATATATATATATATATATAATATTTGTATTTTTGCATATTTAGCGCCACATTTTGCACCAGTTTGGTTTGTCTGAATCACTTCTCGAAAATATTTTGGGGTATTTATTGGACTTGTGCATGACTCGTAAATTTGGTCTGGCCAAATCAGCTGATAAGAAAAAAAAATAATAATATTTTTTTTTTGTGTACCACGAAAGTCATTCATGGGGAAAATATCGACCAGGCACTATATTCTGGAACATGATTTGGAAGGATCAAAAAGGGAGAAAAAAAATGGCAAAATCTAGTATGTATATATTTTGCATTACACTGATAGATAAGTGTGTTGTCACACCATTTGGTTTACATATCAAGTGAGAACAGTGGGGGAAAAACGATCAGTAAAAAAATAAGCTATCAATTTTTATATATTATATATTTATTACTGCACCTATTTGTCTCCCTCTTCTAGTCACTTCTCTCTTGATCCATTATTTAAATCAACATTTAGTGGCTGTTCCCTAATCATCAATCAACTTTTACCCATTTTCCCACTTTTTTATGGCACCAAGGAAGGAACTCTGAATTGCTAAACAAACAAACTTGTCTTTTGTCCGGTTCATTCGAGCATGCTACATCCCTTTGGAGCTTCAGAGTTACAGAATTCGGTCGATTTGACAATCACCCAGAATTTGGACAAATCCAAGTTAGTTTGAAACTGACTGCACAAGTCTAGTTTATAGCCTACCCGGACCTCACTTGGAATGTACCAAGTGGAGGTTTAAGAGATGTACCTTGACATGAACCTTCTAGGTGACTGTACCACCTGGAGCGTTTAACTATATATTTTGCTCTGGATCTCCCCAAAATGTACTAACTGTACAATTTAGGGGTATATCATGGCTGTGAATGGAGGTTTTAGCAGCATATAGTATCTCACAAAAGTGAGTAGACCCCTCACATTTTTGTAAATATTTTATTATATCTTTTCATTTGACAACACTGAAGAAATTACACTTTGTTATAGAGGCTGTACACTTACTACTTTACATTGTAGCAGAGTGTTATTTCTCCAGTGTTGTCACATGAAAAGATATAACAAAATATATACAAAAATATGTGGGGTGTACTCACTTTTGTGAGATACTGTACCTATCCCAGACCTTCCGATGCACCAACTGAATGATTTTTATCATGACCTGGACCACCCAGGGAGTATAACTGTAGGTGTTTTAGAGGTACAGAGTTCATAGAGTTATCCTGTGAAACTACTGCCTTACATTCTATGAAGAAGGTACTTAAAGCATGACATCAGGACGTTGTGTAGAGTGTGTAGATCTTGGGAGACATTCTATCATGATGTATCATGCCACCCAGATTGTTCTGATGACATATTAAGAAGTGTTTGATTGCAATGAGAGAAAGCAAGAGGTATGAAGTCATTTTTAAAGAAAGTGGAACACAGTGAGCATAGACTTGACAGTTAAAACAGTGCATTTATTAATCACAAGTCATTCAGGGAATTATCCTGGATTCGTAGTCAGTGACTGTTTTGGGATTTCCCCCGGCAATGGGTTTTTCTTACTTTAATTTTGATCGATCGACTATTTGGCTGAAATCAGCAGATGTTACTTGTCGTATGGAATAGCAGGTCTCTAGATCCCCATTACAAAGAATCATGTAACATAATTGTCTATGTCAGGTACAAAATGTGCAGTTTCGAGAAAGACAGGTCACTGGATAATGGAAAAACTCTTGTACTATATACTGTACGAGCAAGGCAGCCACTGCGGCGTAATGTACACACGGACATAATTTAGCAGGCCGTCGCTTTGCAGACTTTTTATATTATTTATATTTTTTGATACAATATATCTCTACAGGAGGAAAGTCTGCATCAAAACCTGAAAAGGAAGAAAAATTTGTAATTCTACGAAAGAAAGGCCATCAAGAGAGTTATATGGAGTTTCCAACCTACAGAACGGAAATGTTGAAAGATTGTTTCTAGGGAAACACGTTGCTTCCTATCTCTTGAAACTAAACATGCTGAAGCCTTGTACACTGAGACTATAGTAACAGCAGAGACCACATCAATATCACTACAGGACCATGTCACCAGGTTAAGAGATATAGATGCTTAACAAAGACGACTGTAGTGAGAGGCTTAAGCTTTGTGGGAAATAACTTAGAACTATCATGCTACAAATTACTGCAAGTTGTCACCTCCATGACACAAACAAAACACCAGCTGGCATGGAGCACGCGTTTTACCAGCTGACTAACCTGCGAAACCAATAATTTCTGCAGACTCCCACCAGCTCACCGCCACAATAGGATTAATTCAAACCATTATTTACTAATATCTGCCTGACCATGTTGACCCTCGAGCATTTTGCCACATTTTACTTATTATTAAGAGTTTAAATGAACTCTCACTCTCTCTTTTTGCAAGTGTAGCTCAAATGTATAACCTAACCGTATGTCCAACATATGATATTTCACAAACCAACGTAGACCTAGCATCCCATGCAATAAAATGGCATCTAAACTTGCACTTGCAGAATAAATGAAGCAAAGGCAAATATTCCCCGGAAAAATAAAACAAATACCAGAGTGTCACAAATCTTAAAGAGAGTGTGCCACCTTAAACATGAACAAGTTTGCAGATATAAAGCACCTTAAAAAACAGAACTCGAGATATAGTCATCACAGAAATGGTTAAAATCCTAGCTCGTAGCTGTCACGGGTGGTGGTCCGGTGCCCGGGACCCAGACACTGTCCGGGCGGCGGTGCGAGGACCGGGACCCAGTATGCCTGCTCTTCAGAGTAGGAGTCACTGTATGGAGATGGATTAGAAGGGTCTGGTGCAGGGATAACCACACGCCCCCTGGTGTTGAGCACCAGCGTTTGTGCGGCCACATACCAAGACCCTGAATCAGCACTATATATGAAAATCATGGGGATTTAGTCACATTATATGATCATACATTGCATAAGCCTGCCAACAACGCCAATGTACCCCATATCTGGCAGGTCCTACTCTGCCTAATGTATGCTAAAACAACCAAAGAAGACATATATGGCACTTACCTGCAGGAAAGGGCAGAAGCCTTGAGCAGCTGCCTGCAGGACACTGAAATAAAAAGGAATGATGGAAAACAAACGGTGTGGCAAATAAAACAAACATTTAAATGAATCCAAGAGACTGGGAAATCCAGGGACGGAATAAAAGGAATGAACCCAGAAGCCAGCATAAAGAAAGCCAGACATAGAATAGAAAACCCAAAAACCAAGAAAAACTAAAAAAGAATTGTAAAAAGAGTACTGGATACCAGAAGCCAAAGCCAGACATCTCCACAGAACAGAGCAGGATGTGACAGTAGCTACAATTTGGTCAATGACAAATGTGCCACACACCTGCATCAATGACAACAACTTGTCCTTTCCAGGTGGGACTGTGATATGATTTAAACACCTTTCTTGTATTTGAGTATCTTGTGAAGCTTGACAAAGTGTAAAAAGGGTTAGGTTTTCAACATGATGATCAGTTAATATGCTCTATTTGAGACAGGAGTATTAATTTGAACTTCAGTCTTGAAAAAGTATATATATTTATACGAAATGTGTAGACTTAGGATGTTTGAGTCCCAAGCTGCAATTATGGAATGTACCACTGACTGGTCAACCTCCTGCCTTCCTCATTATGACCCGGTATAACAGATCATTCTTTTTATTTTTTTCAGTTTTACTATAATAAATTCAGTGGTATAAATTGAATATAAAAGACAGTAAGAAATGTGACGGTGTCCAGTAACAAATATTTGAAGTATACAACATTAACAATAGAATAATTACTTTGTTACAATATCTTACTTGTATATGACAGTGAACTATTTCTGTGTGGTAGTAAAGAGAATATAAAAAATAAAACAGAAAAAAATGACCTTTATACAAGATCATATAAAGGAGAGAATGTTGAGTAGAAGATTAGGGGTGGGAGAGGGTGAGTTTGGAAGCGGAGTCTTATTGAAACCTGCATAGGTACACAATGGTGGAAGGACATTAACGGTGGTGTTTATGAGGAGATACCTTCCTATTCCTGGGTGTTTTACCAACATGCAGAGCGTGTTGTGTAGTATTTTGACGTACGTTAGTCTAGCATGGTGAATATCAGTCCCACGTACTATTTACTCTTGTGGTATTTGTCTTCATAGTTGTTACAACTCCCCGTTTCGTGGTTATGGTAGGGAGGGGCGAAGGATGGGATGGGAGAGGGAGAGTTGTGGAGGGGGTTTACTGTAACAGATAATTCTTGACAACAAAATAAGGGTCATTTTTTATTGTTCTCTCCACCGGCACTGCATTTACCTAAACCACTGTTCTTCTGATAATTAGTAACAGGGGATCATTGGTCCCTTCCAAAATCTGATCAGAGTCATTCTCATCAGGGTATTTCTCATCAGGGTTCGGATCCTTATACTCATTCCCTGCCTAACATATTCTCTCAAGTCAGATTCTATTACTGGGGTATCAGCCCCCTTGTGGAAATGATTCCCTTGCTTTTTTACTAGAGCTTCAGCCAATGCCTACACTTACTTTATTTCCGTTGGTCTTTCTGGACTTTGGTTTCTTTACAAACAAAGCTGGATCAGAGAATGGAAACATTTGGTTATCATCTGCAATTTTCCCATTACCATCTGTGTTCTTCTGACTCCTGAAGTAAATCTCTTCCTAAATCTCGGTGAGTAACCTAGGAACCACCACTGCAGTAACAGTTTCTACCCTTTCTTCAGGAGAAACTTCAACCATTGGAATGGGATAGTGCACAGCAATCCCATGTACACACAGCACATCCCCTTTCTGTAGCTTTGCGTGTCCCACTAACTTACCTGAAGAAAGAGTTATGGCACTACCAGAGTCTACTAGTGTAACTGCCTTTTTTATATTCAGCAGAACTTACATACGGAATGTTTGTGTACCCTCCACAAACTCAGTTAAAACAAATCAGTCTGCAAGAGTTCCTTGGATCTTCTCCCAGGCTACACATTGTATCGGTTCACGTGTGTTCAGGCAACTTGCCCTGACAGTTCACAACACTCAAAACACTGTATATAAACTTTCCTGTGCTCTTTCCATCTCACATGAAGCCTGTCCTTATGGTTTAAACCTTGCAGGTGCTCCAAAAATCCTGACTTATTTGCGGCTTCATCTAAGCGAGTTGCAGATCCCTGTGAACATTGACCAGTCTTCTATTTCCAGTAAGGTGGGCTTGATGTGTCAACTTTTATAATCCTCCCCCTTGATTAATTAAAGCTTTTGGCAGCCATATAATGCTCCCCTTGGACTACCATGCCATCACACCTAGAGGGGTTTGCGCAACATATTGGTAGATAGCAGTGGTAGGTGACTGACTGGTCTTTGTCTCATATGGACCAGTCCGCCAAACATCGTGACCAATGAGACACGTATTGTCTTTGGTAGGCCCTTAATGGTGATTTCATGCCATCTAACCTTAGCAATTATATCTGAAAATATGTTACATGGGCTAATTAACAATAAATAGACATCTTACTGAAGGAAATACCCACAGATTCTTCCAAGTAAAACACTTTTAAAGATTAAACAAATACATATTGACTGTGACAAGCTGCATTAACTCAGTAAGTTTGACAAAACTTTCAGACTCCAAACACAAACAATGCCATAATGGCAGAGAAAATAAAAATTAAGTGGGCAGCAATAAGGAACAGAATAGTAAAGAGCTAGTCGCCAATTATGTGGCATTTGCTTCTCAATCCCACAAGAACTACCCTTGTAAAATGATAACAAGAGAAAGAGACAATAATGACTGCTTTTTAAATATGTCCCATCATTTGTTAAGGAGCGGTGTGAGAGCGTGTTCGGGGAAATAAAGCGGAAATAATGAAATTGCTGGAAATAAAGAGAAATTAACACATTTTTATTAGTGCAGACAAGATATAGATTATGTTCTTTTATAAATGTAAAATAACTTGACAAGCTCCACAAAAGAGAATAAAAAGCTTTCGTTTTTTTTGTGTGTCTGTATGGCACGAATTAAAATTAAAATATAAAATGCCTCTCGTGTAAATGTAGCACAGATAAAGCAGAGATATGTGGTTTTTCACACTGTTAATATTTATGTAAAGCTCCCCAGGGTCAGGTTTTTATCTCATGGCCCTGAAGGCAAATTTAGAGGTTTAATTAAATATTTGGCTCAAGAACCGCAGGAAGTTTCAGTGTCTTAAAAAAACAAAAACAAAACAAAAAAACAACCAAACAAAAACATACAAAGGATTTATTGATCTCAGACACCCGAAATGCACATGGTATAAATGAAATAAGACGGGGCAAGGACAGATATGGGTGGAGCTAACATTTAATCACATCCACTGGCATAGCAAAAATGCCGATTGAGTCAAACAGGCAATCATAGGGGGTGCTAGAGGTTCTAGAGGTGAGGCAATCCCCATAGCAACCAGTGGAACCAACAAATGCATTCCATTGGTGACTAGTCCCCTTTTTCATCTTTGTACTGCTTTTCAGAACAATATAAATCTTGCCCATAGACTCAAGAAACACATGTAAAAGTGAGTAGCGTATATAATAAATTATCAATAGTATAACCCAGCCCCCCCCCCAAAAAAAAAACTAAACTGGAGATCATATCACTCCAAATAGTAAAAATATTATAAAGAGAGAGGTGTGGAAGCATTTTAAATTAACACACCACATGCTGAGATAATTTGATACACTCCAAAACAATGCAAACATTTAATGGGATACAATTCATATAATTCAGCAGAACAAGGCACATAATAGGGAAGAATGATAATGCAGATTCTATAGTTTTTAATAGAAAACCAATATATAAACCCAAATGATTAAAAATGTACGACACAAAAATAAAATTTTGAGCAGAAGTGTTTATGGCAAAACTCAAACCTCAAAATCACGTAGATTGTTTTAACTATGCTGCGAAATTCCATTTTGCAATTTGTCCAAATATAATAATAGTAATATTATTGACCGATCGGGTCTGAATTCCCAAACTAAGAGCTGGCATATGAACAAATGAACAAACAACTTGAGCAATGGAAAAGTATTTTTATTTTGAATCGTAAGTCGAACTTTCGCCCGTACAGCCAAAAAAAAAGATAATTGATGGAATAAAATGAATAGCAAGTGGACACATGGGCATCGGCAGGAATTTTTCCGGTGGAGGGGGGCATAATTATAATGACATCCATGTTTGGCCCCTTTTTGACATTGTCTTGAAGGGGAGGGGAATAGTCATTATCACATAAAGATAGGGTGAATAGCGTTTTTACAACTATGTATGTATTCCTGACACTGTAGTGTTCCTTTAATCAAATTAAAGGAACATTCTTGTCACCATAACAACTTCATCTAAATGAAAATGCTATGATGCCAGGAGGCCCCTGGGTGCTCTGTTTCCTTTAAGGGGTTAAACCTCTCTCAAATGGTTTAACCCCAAAGACATCCTCCAGCTTCAGATCTCCAGGTTGCTCAGTGGTATTCGGCTTCTGAAATGGAGTGTCAGGAAGTGCAGATTGACGTCAGGCATGGGTGCCGCTGATTGGCTAGAGTCAGCTGACGCTCTAAGTGAATCGCTAGTTCCCGGTTCATAAAAATGTTTTACTTTTTGTGAATGGGGAGCTACTTATTGGCTTAGAGTGCCAGCTGACCACTCTAGCCAATCAGCAACACCCTTGCCAAACGGCACTCTGTGCTACCTGACACTCAGTAAATAAAAGACACATTAACACTGAGATTTTTTTTTACCTGGGAAGATGAGAAGGTCCAAAGTTTCCCTGCCAGGCCCAGGTTCCAAAGCCTTATGATGTGGTGTCCAGAATAAAGTGAAGGGATTACTCCACTTGTCCATCTTGCTTAAATCTCATTTTCTTATTCATTTGACATAGTCTTCTTATTCTTCTGATATTGTCTTCTCTCCTCCTTGGCTTCTTTTGCTCCTTTACCTTTCTGCTACTTTCTGCTTTTTTTGCACCCTTCTGCTCCTTTCTCTTTCTGATCCATTTCTGCTCCTTGCAGACCCATTCTGCTCCTTCTCCTACTTTAGCTTTTTGCTCCTTCTGCCCATTCCAGCTCTTTGCTGCACCTTTCTGCTCCTTGCTGTCCCTTCCTGTTCATTTCTGTTCCTTCTCCTTCTCGATCCTTCTCCTACTTTACCTTCCTGCTCCTTGCTGTCCTTTCTGCTCCTTGCTGTTCCTTTCTGCTGCTTCTCCTACTTTGCCTTTGTGCTCCTTCTGATTCTTTCTGATCCTTTGCCTTCCTGCTCCTTCTGTCCCTTTCTGCTCATTTCTATTCCTTTCTGCTCTTTTTCTCCTACTTTACCTTTGCACTCCTTGTGCCCCTTCCAGCTCCTTTCTACTTCTTGCTGCCCTTTCCAGCTCCTTGCGGACCCTTTCTGCACCTTGCAGAACCTTCCTACTCCCTGCTGCCCCTTCCTACTCCTTGCTGCCCCTTCCTGCTCATTTCTGCCCCTTCCTGCTCATTTCTGTTCCTTTCTGCTCCTTCCCCTACTTTACCTTTCTGTTCCTTCTGTCCCTTACAGCTCATTGCTGACCCTTTCTGCTCCTTGATGTCCCTTCTTGTTCATTTCTGTTCCTTCTCCTTTCTGCTCCTTCTCCTACTTTACCTTCCTGCTGCTTGCTGACCCTTCCTGTATGCTGCCCCCTTTCCCTCACTTATCTGATCTGTAGGCTGCCACGCATGCCTCACTTCCCTGATATGTAGGCTGTCTCCCCATCCCTCACTTAACTGATCTGTAGGCTGTCCCCTCATGCCTCACTTACCTGATCTGTAGGCTGCCTCCTCACTTGCCTGATCTGTAGGCTCTCCCCACCCTCATCCCTCACTTACATGACCTGTAGCCTGCCCCCCATGCCTCACTTACCTGATCTGTAGGCTGCCCCCCATGCCTCACTTACCTACTCTGTAGGCTGCCCCCATCTCTCACTTACCTGATCTGTAGGCTGCACCCCATGCGTCACTTCCCTGATCTGTAGGCTGCCCTTCACACCTCACCTACCTGATCTGTAGGCTGCCCCCCATGCCTCACTTATCTTATCTGTAAGCTGCCCCCCATGCCTCATTTACCTAATCTGTAGGCTGCCCCAATCCCACACTTACCTGATCTGTAGGCTGCCCCCCACCCCACACTTACCTGATCTGTAGGTTCATATTTCCCATATGTTTTTTACTTCTTCTCACTTAATCTGTGTATCAAATGGGGGAAACACGCCTACGTGTGGGATACAAAATATATACATAATAGTTATACTATACACACATTTTGCAGTTCATTGATTGGACCATTTCTGCTCTCTGTTTAGTTTGTCTGATTTCCCATCTTTTTTGTGAACAGAATTTGGATGAGCCAAACTGTCACATTGACAAAATTCTGCCACACCATTTTTATTTTTTATTTTTGAGCAAAGTGGTTTAGATATCTAATCTAATTTTAATCATTGGTTTTACGGATTTGGTTTTTCTGTTCTGCTAGTTTTCTGATTTATAAATGGTGTCCTACTAGCCATGTATGCGTTTTACAATGATATATTATTATCTCTGTTAAAAAAATATTCTCCTGACTTTAACGCCGCATTTGAATGCGTCACAGTGTGATCCAGAGACAGACCGTCTAATAAAGTCCATATTAACAAGAAAATAATCAGGACTGATTCACTGACATTTATAAGTTTAATAATAATATCCCACACCTACACATCATGAGTAAATCTTTAATAAAGCCATATTAGTGATAATTTGTATTAGACATCATTATGTGTTGGTAATATTGATCCTTCTGCTGAGTAATGAGGGGTACGATCACACCTCCTTCTACCTGGAAGGACTGAGCAAAGTCCTTAGCTATTAGTTAATAAGACATACTGCACAGCAAGATTATAATGAAGTCATCAAGCTTAAGAAATGTCATGGATTTTCACTAATTGATGTCAATATGTCGGTTTCTTTCTGTGTCTGTGTTTGTGCTGTTACTATTTTGTATGTCAATTAGTTGTCAAATATCATCATTCTATAATTGTACAGCACTGCAGAGTATGTTGGCACTATACAAATGTTAGTAATAATAATAAAACATTGAACCATTGAATGTGACTACACCAGCTTGATTTCAGAACCAAGGACAGCAACAGGGCTATATAATGATGAATGTCTGCAGTACAGGACATGAGCAGCAAACAGTGCATGCAGAAAAAGACTCGTAAGCCCCCATAGCTGCTCAATTTCTATGATGCTCAGCTGGCAAAGTACTATGGGAAAATAAATTCAATAACCTTTGGGCGAGCTACCTTTTGGCTACCACTGGGCCAATGTTTTAGGATAGCAAGCATAATTTTCCCCTCAGTGCAGTCGTAAAGTGGTAAAGTGTACAATTTAATTTGAGACCTTTCTTCAATACAATTTATTATGAACAGATGCTATGAAGGGTTTTTAGTTATAACGCACTGCAGGTCAAACAAGGTGTTTTTGTCATGTGTTGTGTATTCTTTATCTCTCTCACTGGTGACAACAGTTGCCAGTTTCCTGATCTGCTATTGGCTGTCTGGATGAGATGCAAATACATGCGCAACAGTTTCAGAGTGACACACCTGGTTCTCTTCACTGATTGGCCACTCTGTTTTACCTTCATCCATGCCCCAGCATTGACAATGGCTCACACATCAGTATAAGACTAACCGAGAACACCATGATGTGATGTTATATTCAGTCTGGCCCTCAGCCACAAATGATTAAGCACCAAAAGTGGAGCAAATAAATGAAGACGTCTTGTTTATCTTTCAATGGGGACATGTTTCTCTCTTTCTCAGCAAATTGCCACGGAAATATAAAGTGACTGGTCATAACTAATCTCCAGACTAAAAGCTAGCGAGTGGAAGAAAGATTGTTTGAAAGGAAACACAACTTACAGATAGAGTAGTAGATACCGGGAATAGCCGTTCAGTGAAAGTGTTTAAGGCTAACCCAGTTAAGGAATCATTCATAGTCCCTAGGTTTTTTAATAAGCAGACTATATGACCATTTGGCCCGTCTCACGTTTCTCTATGTATGGGAGAGTTGGCAAAGTGACCTATAGATCAGCGGGTCCATATTTACTATTCATAAAACCTTCACGGGACTGGCTGCTGAAGCCATCTCTTTGTGCTCTTTCTATAGATCTGATAGATAGTTTAAAATGGCTTGATCAGTTAATTAGTGTGTTTAACTAATGATTTATGTGTACAGTGTAAAGGCAAGCATACTTTTGATTCTGATCAGATTGCGCCCGAATCAGTGATTGTTGAGGTTTATCGCACAGCACGCTCATGTGGAGTGACCAGTCGGCCATGTTACCAGGGCTGCAGAAGACACAGACCCCAAAGGTCCAGACATGTGCTTTTTTTACTTGCGTCCCCCCTCTCCCAAGGAAAGTATTGCCCAATGTCAAACCCACAATCTTTCTCTCACAATAGCTGTCAATCTGTTTAAATTAAATGCAGGTCACATTTCCCATTAAATACAATGTATTTGTAAAGTGCGCAGTGCATTATAACACTATCTCTCTAGTATGATCCATACTGATTTAGAACAACACACGGGAAGACTGAGAATAACAGTATAAAGTTGCAGTCTCAGCATAGCATTGTCACATAAGGTTACAAATTTCAGTAACAAAAAGCAGGATCCCATGGGTTCCGTGTAGACGGTAAACTAGAAACGTCATGAGCTGGGAGAGCTCTGAAGCTAGAAACCATAAATCACTGTCACGTCCGGTACTGGTGGGAGATAACTCACTCAGGGATTTGTTAGAATCACATCATGCTACAGTACTTAGAGTGATCAATCAGCATTCTGCTGTACAGGTACCCCTGCGGAAGCAGCCATTATAGTGACTGCTCACTTGCTTATTCTGCAAAGCACCATGTAAAGGGTGACAGTAATAGCCTCCCCCCCCCCCCAGTAATGCACAAAAAGAATATAATTTTCTTCTCAAAACGCAGCATGCAAAAAATTCTAATGAAAATTAAAGTAGAATTTAAATAATATTTTTCTCTAAAATTCTTCTGTACATCTAATTGTATGTTGCATGCAAATCCCTAAACCAGGGGTGACCAAAAGGTAGATCCCCAGATGTTGCCGAACTACAACTCCCATGATGCTTTGCATGCATCTAGAATATCTTTACAATGATAAAGCATCATGGGAACTGTAGTTTTAAAACATCTAGAGATCTACCTTGTGGGCACCCCTGCCCTTAACGATGCTTAATTGCTGATCTCGGTTCTGCTCTCTATAAGGGGCTGTTACATAAGTAGTATTTACCATAAATTAATACAGGAAAAATCTTTGGCAAAATAGGTGTACTTGCAATAAAGCCTCTGGCGTTTATTTGTAGTAACTTGACAAATGAAAGTCAAAAGAGGCATTTCGGAGACATTCACTGACTCAGCTATTCTCTATTCTCACGTTTCTCTAAAAATAGCTAGATTGATATATATTGGCAGACAGGCACTTAATAAATCTCCTAAAATACATTAAACAAATCTAGAAAAAAAAGAAAATGCAAAATATAAGCTACATGACAAGAGACAGAGGGAGATCTATCAAAGTGTTATGAAAAGAGTATTTTATTTTTGTTGTCTAATATTAGTAGCTATTAATTTTTTCTAACACTGGTCTGAAACGTGTAGACTTTTCTCTGCCTATATTCTGCCAAAATAGAAGAGGTTTTTAGTGGACAAAGTGACTAATTGATAAATATGTTGCACATTCGAAGGTATGGAATACTTTGAAACACGTTGACTGTTTGAACGTAAAAAAAAGCAACAGACGAAAAGAACACAACAGATTTTAAAAAAGATGAGAATAACAGATAATTGATGTGTTTTCATTCTGCAGTTTCCAATAGCAGGGTATGACTAACGTAGGCTGCAACAAGAATGTGACCCATCATAATTCTATCTATTTTGCTAGTTGTTTTAGAGAATTTGTTAATCGGTCCTAAATCTGGTGGTAATGAAACTACAGACATATTGATTTTTTTTTTTTATTAGTAAATGAATTTCCTTCCAAAGCTCCTGAAGCTTACAGTGCCACCGTATGTGAGAGAGAGTCCCGAGGACTATCTGAGAAGTTTGTGTCCTTTTTATGTAGTCTCAAAGGGGCTAGGTGCCACCGGTACAATGAACTTGTGTCGAGGCAATCTTCCCATTTTTCTGCTTTAGTAAGGTATCAACGGGAAAACTGAGAATATTTAAATAATTCCATATACCCTGTCATTACGCCAAAGCTAACTATTGTACTAATTTTTGCTTGTAAATTGTTATATTTTATTATATTTTAAATATTTGACATTTTTATTTTTGATAGGTAAAGTTGGAAATTTCTCCCCTCCTTAATTTTGTTTGAATTGTTATAATATTGTTTTGGAATTGTTTTGTTATGTTTTTTTCTAATGAAAAACGTGTTAATAAAAATAATTTAAAAAGAAGAGATAAAAGAGTGTTCAGTTATTAAATAGAAAGGGAAAAAAAAATGCAAAAATGAAAAGCAAAGTTCTAACATTTGAAAGCACAGGAAATCACCCAGCTTACTAAAAGTGATGACAAGCCACGTACACGCAGTCATCGTAGCCATATGGACATCACTGGGTCTTTGCAACAAAAGCTCTTCATTAAAAAACAGTGCTGATTGCAAAAAGCAGCAAATTAGCATCTCTTCAAAAAACTCAGTGTAATGTAGATGTTTACCTTTTAAATATTCTCTTAAAATGTAAAGTATCTGTATTAAGGTAGGCGAAAGTAAAACTCATCTTCCCTAAATCCTTTAATCCATGCAGTTGCCAAAACGTAGAAGTGGGACCAACATTAAATCCTCAGCCTTTTTTCCTTCCCATCTGCTGTAGCCTGAATTATATCCGTGCTCTTTTAATGCTGTCTTTAGCAAAGTCTTGAATGAAAAACAGGCTGAGAGAATGTGTTTTCACACTTCCTCACATCCTAAGCAACTTAATTACATTTTGCCAAGTTAGCAGAATTCATCCATTGCCGCAATCAATCTTCGTGAATTCGGATCAGTCCCGGAGAATTGGATTCTTGCCCCTGGTACAAAAGCATTACAAGGGTTCACTTTAATGACATTTGTTACAAAATAGGTGTTTGAAACACGTTTTCCATGTGTTCCCTAACAATAAAATAAAATAAAATAATAATTCACTTGCCTTTATTTTGCTGTCTCCACGCCATGTTCCACACCATGTTGGCCAAAAGGTTCCTTTATCATTCCTTGTGGTTTCACCATTTTACCATCATTTTGCAAATATCTAATTTTTATAATTTAGTTGTTTTTGAAAGAGATCTTGAAATGCCATACTCTAAAATAAGACACAGACCACTTCACAGTGAAAAATAATTACAACATGTATCATGTTCACCTCTCATGTTTGTTTTCTGCCTAATTTACCTCTTTCTTTTTTTAATTTGTTTACTTTTTAATTATATTAGAAAATAGTCCATTTTTTTTTTTTTTTGAAGAGTGCATCTGTAGCATTTTTAACCCCTTTGGGGAAAGAAATTAAGCAAATTTGCAATATAATGACAAACCTGGTTGGCTATCTCAAAGAGGTTAAACAATGACACAGTGGGTGTTAAAACGGAGAAGGGGAAATAAAAACAGGTGCAAAAATAACATGCAGAGAATTGTGTTTGAATGTATATAAAAACTATACTTTATAATCAAGTCTTTAACATATTTTTGAAGTGGCAAAAATGTGCTGCCCCAAGCTGATTTATCATAATTTATTTCATACCGAAAAGCTTTGGTAAATCATATGATAAAGACACGAACCAATGGCTCTTAACTCTTAGGTCAGGAATCAAAATTGTTTCCTACTGCTATTTCTGTGGGTTACCAGTGGTTGAAACAGAACATCAATATTTATCCCAATTCCAGGTTATTGCCTGCAACATCATTGCTTTCCCCAGGGTTCCAGAGACCCCTTTAGTAAGAGAA
The DNA here is from genome assembly GCF_036172605.1 of Pelobates fuscus. Classification (NCBI taxonomy): domain Eukaryota; kingdom Metazoa; phylum Chordata; class Amphibia; order Anura; family Pelobatidae; genus Pelobates; species Pelobates fuscus. The sequence continues at coordinate 20,441,969 of NC_086328.1, forward strand.
AAAGTCTGCTGAAAAGGCATTTTCAGAATTAATTTTAGTATTTATCACATAAGTATTTAAGAATGGCTCCCCAAGCTATTTTTTCCAACTAAGGAACAAATCCCAACGGTATTGGAAAATGTATGTTTCTTGGGTCCAAATTATAAAAGGTTAAGGATCACTAATATAAACAGAAAATTGAGACAGGGAATTAATGGGTATCAGCAAGAAAAAAATATGTTTTTAATAAAAAAAAACCTTGTGAGTAGGCAATATAAATCTAAATATATTAGGTTTACTATTGTCAATTATTATTAGTATTTTAATTTTATTATTAGTAAGTTTAAGAACTAAAGAAAAATTTAGACAGGGAAACAGAAGTCTACATGGATTAGTTAGCTTCTATTTGAAATAAAAAATATTTGCATAAAGGAATGAATATGAATCAGTCTAATTTAATGTCTGATCTTGAGATAAAAATAAATAAATATATATATATATATATATATATAAAAAAGCAGAAACGGCGGGTGAAATAAACATATAAACTGGGCAAATTTTAAATAAAATGTCTTAGAATGCTATGGGTGATAAATTAAAGAATAAGAGACAGATAAACGTTGAGTTATGATCTAAGGGGAAAGCAGTTACATCGCTGTATGACATCATTGAATGACATCACTGAGTGATATAATTAACAATGATCAGGGGCAGAGAAGTCATTAAACCCTAATGATAGATGTCCCAAATGTCCGAGCATCAGTTAAAATTAAGGGGGTATGATTGACTCGTGAGCTGTTGATATATTGGTATTTGTACGAGGGAATGAAAAGCAATGGATAAAGTGTATTTGCCATAGTGCCTTAATAATGAGAGCCATATTTATATGCACTGTCTAATTCAATTAATTGGGAAATACAGCAGGATGTTAGTCTGGCTTATCACCAAGTCACACATTTTACCTGAAGCTGAAAGGCTTCTATGTATTTTAATGCAGAAATCCCTTAATCTTTTTGTCCAGATGTCTTCATTATTTCCAGTAAATATATTTTAGCAACCCTGATCGTTATTTTGTTCTCTTTGCAATTAGTATGTGTTACAATTCACCTAGCATGCTGATGTATTAGTGATGTTTTAGACTTACACATGGCGGGAGAGTGTGGTTCGGTCGTATCATTTTACCCAGATTCAAAATTTTGTTCAGGACGTCCACAGCCGTTCCTGTCATGGTTCGGTTTGTCCCAATATCATCCATGGAAAAATATTCGAGAAAATATTCGGACAAGCCAAAAAGGATTCGAAAATGGGCCATTATTTAAATATTATGTATATATTTAGCAGTACACTAAAAAGGCGCATTTTCCACCATTTTATTTGCAGATCAAAGTAACCAATAGATGGAGAAAGTAGGGGCAGCAAAGAAATCTATATTTGCATATTACATACAAATATTATCTATAGATTTGTTTACTGCTTTTTCTCTTTTTCCCTCAGTTAGTTACTTCTCACTTGATCAACATTTAAATGATCAATCATCTATTTTTCCCATCAATCATTTCTATTTTACGGTGCCACGGACAAAACTCTGAATACTAAAGACGTTCGGCCACCGCACTAGTCGTTCGCTCGTTTATAGGTCCGTATGTCACTTAGGAGATTCGGAATTCTGAATTACAATACGGCTGAATGCACAAATCTGTGATATATTCTTATAATGCAATGTGAGGACTCTACACAAATTATTTGAAATATCATGCCTTAATAGTCAAAAACTTGTCAACAAGTCACAAGATGAAATACGTCAGACATTGACCAGATGATACATGAGATGTGATTTGTTCATTCTAAATTACAATTCTATCTATAATTTAAACAACACACAAATACTATTGCCTAGAGCACAATGGAAATTTGTAGTTCCCGTTGATCTCGATTGTCAAGGTTACCAATAATTGATAACTTTAGGTTCAAACTTTTCTGGATGTGCATTATCAAGTCATACGACTTTAGGTCTGGCATCTGTAACAAGACCACGTACAGCCAGTCACCCTAATATAGAAGCCCTCCACTGACTCTCTTCCAATGTCACCCAGTCAACATACACCTCTTAGCTGAGGTGTTTGATGGGTAAGTGGAGAGCTAGACTTTCAAACCATGTTTACGGAAAACATACGTATTTGGAACCAGTTTTGCACAATATCTAAATTGATTTATAACCTTTATTTCAAATCGAAATTGTATTTACCATGACACTTTAACTACTTAAGGACACATGACATGTGTGACATATCGTGATTCCCTTTTATTGCAGAAGTTTGGTCCTTAAGGGGTTAAAGGACAAACTGTAGGAAAAAGTAATATGTCTTAAACAATATTATTCTCATAGTATTTAATCAGGACAGATACCTTAATATTTCTCAGAGTTGAAGAATATATGTTATTACTGAAGCTATTGGTAATCTTTTTATTGACCTTGGAGAGATAAAAGACATCATTATACACCACTGATAGTAAACATATGTTACATTACATGATACTTCTTGTAGAGTCATAACAAACAGTAGATGAATGCTAGTGTTATTGACCTCTCCTCGTATCTATAGCTATCAATAAACCTACTTTTATATTATTTAACAATGCTAGTATGTCATTTATATGAGCTATACTACAGTAGAAACTAAGACGCCAAAAATGCACCTATGAGTGTTATTCATGTGGGTTTATTAACTCGTCTGTGTCAGGGACAAATCTCTGTATATCATGATCTATATAAGGTAATTGTCTTGTAGGGATTTAAAGAACCTCCATATAAAATGGAAGCAATTTTAAAAAATGTGAACATTTTAAAGTGATAAAGAGTGGGATGGATGGCTAGATGGATGGGTTAAGGTAAGGTTGGATTGGTCAACTAACCAATGGACAGGTATATGAAGGGATGGATGGACAAATGGATGGGTGGACGGATGGATAGGTAGAAGAGAAAATAAATGTATTACAATCAGGTATTTATTAAAAAAAAAGTGCACAGTTATTGATAACAAATATAATGCAGTTAACATGTTCGAAACCTACCTGAGCCTTAATGCAAAATAAGTTATGATTGATTATAATTGCATAGAATGTGTGAAAATATTGTAATACCATCATGGCAATAGGTTAACAGATTCTATTATGTTCTGATATCAACAGTCGAGTACGGCATTTTATCAAACCTTGTTTTTCCATTTTACCCCAAGTTGGGCAATAATTTTTTTTTAATCGGACTTAATTGTCTCATTGCGAAGGTAATAAAAAAATTAAGTGATGATGTGTTACTGGACGTTTTTCGTCATTTTAAAGTGTGGAATCTAAAGACGTTCGTGGTTTTCTTGAAGGTTTGTATAAACAAAGACTTTGTTTCTTCTCACCTGCTCAATGTGCACCATGATATTTCCATTTTCAGTTCAGACACCAAGCGTATACTTTTACACCCACCGATAATTGGATCCAGAAAAACACCGTAATGAATAGTAAGCAGGGTTCTTCGATGAGTATGCACCAAGAATTCTCCATTTATTTGCATAGTTGTGATGCATATGAGTTTTTTGTTTCCATTTCCACCAACGCATCAATCTGCAATCATTTCCTAGTTTGGATTACTGGAAGTACGCTTCTACACTTGATCTATGAGCAGGAGAATAGGAAGTGAAACATTTCTATCTAGTTGAAATATATATATCAGAGAAAAAGTGGATTTGAAGCTCACTCCTGTAGTTGTAAGAAAAAAAAGAAAGTAAGGTATCATTCACAGAAGATAATCTGCCAGGAGTTCGTTACACTGCCAGTCTCTTACAGCATCTCAGACTAGTAAGGGAGAGCAAAGAGACTACATAAGGGATTATTAAAAGGCTACATATACTGAAGGGATTATTTTTCTTATCCCAGCAATATAGAAACACATTAAACTGACACTTAAGCTTGCTTTATGTGTGAAGATAAGTGGAGTAACTACCACGGTCACAAGGATCTCAGCTGCGACCAGGCCAGTTACTCCAGGGGGTTCGGCCGCCTCGTTGACCACATGTGGACCAGCATAACTTTAGTACCAGTACACGCTCGCACTGACCCAGAGAGCACGGATGCCAGGTGACTGGCAGGAGGGGAGACACAATGCTTCCCTCCTGCCGGTCGCAGCATGCATTGTGGCCGAGCAGACTGCGGCTTGACAGCAAGTGCTCACTAGGAGAGATGAGACACATGGAGGAGCTGGGTAGGAGGATGAGAAACATGGAGGGTCTGGCAGGAGGGAATTAATCACATGGCAGGGTCGGCTGGGTGGGAGAATGAGACACATGGAGGGGCTCAGGGGAAGGGAATGAGACACATGGAGGATCTAGGGGGACATAGACGAGGCACATGCAGGTGCTTTGTGGGGGAGGAAATGAGGTACATGGAGGGGTTTGGGGGAAGGGAATGAGGCACATGGCAGGGCTGGGGGGAATGAGACACATAAAGGGGCTGGAGGGATAGGATGAAATATATGGGGGTGGGGGAATGAGACACATTGGTGTAGGGCTGTTTTCGCCCTGGGCCCTGGTGGTTTCTATTTATATCTCTGGTGAAGAGTGTTACAAAAAAGCACAGATAGAAATAGAAATTGGCAGTGTTATAAATTAGCCCTGTTACATCCCCCTGGCAGGCAATCTGACAGCCTATCTTGTTTTGTCCTGGTTTGGTTAGCTCAGTGCAGCAAAACTCAAGAGGCAGCAATTGCCCAGAACACCTGCATGGCAAAAACATCTCATTTAGTTTGCATTGGGAAGTCTGTGATTGGACAGCCACAGAAAGTCTGGGCGGAGTTAGTAGGGGAGGGCTTGCAAAGGCTGCAGACAGGAAATCTGCAGCTTTTGCCAGCTGTTTTTATATGAACCACATAACAAAATGTATACTGAAATGCTCACCAATTTAAAAAATCATTCTTAAATGCATGTATATTTTCATTCCACAATTTTCAATGTCATTTTATTTTTTGTGTTTGGGCAGTGGAGTGTCTATTTAATCACACGCTGTCTCTGCAGCCAACACTATGTGAGCAAGAACAAAGCAGATACAGCCTGTCGTAGATTATCTAATGGCAGAGAAACACCACTCCTGCATTTCCATCTGTGTTTCTCTGGAGACAGGCAGTGTAATTAATACTGAATTCTCTGCAGTAAGACCTTACAATAGATTGAATGAGGTTCCTTGTCTACCTGTTCTATCCGAAGCATTCATAGTTTAGCTGAACTCTTAAATGTGATGCAATGCAAGCCAAAATGCTCACCTATACTCCTGATGCAGGCAGAATGAATACATATATAATGTTTAGAAAATTATTATTGCAGACTCAATTAGACAGAAGTGTGAAATCTCAGGATTTATGTTGACTTATCCCTATATTAAACAATGTGTGAAAAATAAAATTAAATGTTGAATCCACACCTGTTTATCTTGCAAGTTAGAAACCTTGTTTTTATGTCTGCTCTTCATTAGCAATGTTTGCCCTGGCTTTGCCATGTCTGTCTATATATATTATTATTATTATTATTATTATTATTATTGGTTATGTTTTTTTTTTTTAAATGAAAAAGTGTAATAGACGTTATAGGTGATTTTAGGTGTTTTATTCAATGATGTCAAGCGACAGTTCCCATTTATTATAAATTCAAAAGAGCAAAAGAAAACAGAATTTATCGTAAAAACTGGATAAAGCAAGTTAAAGGTAATTTAAAATGTGTATCCATATTGCATTCATGTAAATTCCAGAGAAGTGACAGTAGAACGACTCTTAGAAAAACAACAAGATGATGTACAAAGTGGCTGGAACTTGCTGAATAAGTGATGGAGATTTACTTTACTAATAATTGACTCTTAGCACAAGCCTTTAATAAAGGGACACTATAGTCACCAAAACATCTTTAACTTAATTAAGCAGTTTTGGTGAGTAAATAATATCCCTGCAGTTTCACTTCTCAATTCTCTGTCATTTAGGAGTTAAATCACATTGTTTATACAGCCCTAGCCATTCCTCCTTGCATGTGACTTGCACAGCTTTCCTAAACACTTCCTGTAAATAGTCATCTAATGTTTACAGTTCCGTTATGGCAAATTCTGTTTCATTTAGAATTTCTTATCTCCTGCTCTGTTAATAGCTTGCTAGACCTTGTAGGAGCCTCCTTTATGTGATTAAAGTTCAATTTACAGAGTAGGAGTTAAACACATGTCAAATAAGTTAATGGAATTGAAAATTAAACCATTTTGTTTTTGTGCAGGCTGTGTGAGTCACGGCCAGGGGACGTGTGGCTAGGGCTGCATAAACAGAAACAAAAGTGATTTAACTCCTAAATGGCAGATAATTTAGAATTGAGACTGCATAGGCATGCTCTATAGTGTTCCTTTAAGATCCAGTCAAAGTTCTAAATATAGATCCAAGACAATAATATAATTTTAGATTCTTCCTTCATCTTTTCGGCCAGGCTCCAGTGCCTTTTTGCTTTCTGCAATATTATATATTACATGTTTGTGATTTGACCGAGTGTATTGATTAAGTGAAACAAAAGGTCCAAGAACATCACATGTCAATGGGAAGTATTTTATTGGATGCAAAAGCTTGCAATCTACTCACTGTCTGATTTTTGGTTTGTAACAGGGCTGTCAAACTGTCGCTGCCAGTTTAATTATCTTAATTATCTGCCAATACAAATATTTATTATTATTACTATAAAAAAAGAATATATATAAAAAAGAATATATATATATATATATATATATATATATATAAGAATATATATATAGTGTAGATTGGATAAGCCGGATTGTATTGCTTCAGACCTGAGGAAGAGAGGAAACTCTCGAAAGCTTATCTTTGAAATATTATGTGAGTCCAGTAAAAAAATGTATCATTGCATACTGCAATACTCTGGTATTTTGGCATCATATAGCGGCCGTGCAGACTTAATGCCATCTAATGTGTTACCATGGTGACGCGGTATGCCGCTGTGTCACCATGGAGAAGGGTAAACATGTACCCAGATATCGGCTGAGTACAGTGCTGTGGAAAAGTGCAATCAAAATGAAAGATCATTGTCAAAGCCATGGATTTTAGGTGTCCAACAAAGGTGTAAAGGATATTAATAAGCTATAAATCACTTTATAGTCATATAAAAAGTGCATAGAAGTGCCTTTTCCCGCGTCACCATGGTAACAGATAAAACAGCATTACATCAGCCCAACGCTAGGGGTGGAGCACGTCCACACATGCGCGGTTCACTCACTGGGTGGCTGGAGGTGAAGCACTACAGCTGGGGTGAGTCAATTATTCAATCTATTTACATGTATATATTCTAACAGGCTGCTACTTGTGTATTGTTTGTTTTGATCCCAAGGAAAGTCTCAGGAGGGACTGAAACGTTGATCTTTTTTTTTTTTTTTATTTCTTTATTTTTGTTCCAGCATCCGTAACGGCATCAAAAAATACAGTAGATGGCCCACGCAGGGGCCTTTTATAGACATATTATACAGTGTTTTATCAAGATGTATATCATGCTGTCACATATAAATATAAAGGATTGTGCCGTTCGGCGCTGGTTTTCTGTTATCCGGGCGTTGGTAGCCCAAGTATCCAATTTAAACATACAATAAAAGAAAAAAATATGACTATTGACATGGTCATGGAAGTTCAGTACTTCATTTCACAGCATATGTACCAGTTAACATTATATGGGTCTGGGATTCTGTTGGTGGGCGAGGAGTTTCTGCGTCTACAAGGTGGTTCTCGTTACAGTAACACAGTTGCCTCTCACCTTTTACATCTCAGCGTCCTTTTCTACCCAGTCGAGGCTGTTTTACTAGTCTGTTATGTCAAGCCAGCTGAGGTACTGAGCGGTCGTTCTGGTAGGGGGTAGGGTAGGGTAGGGTGTGGGTTACGGTTGAGGGGGGGGGGTAGTTATAGGAGGTGGAGGTATTTTGCTCGTTGGGGCGCCCGGCAGGCAGAAGCACGCCGAGCCGCAGCTCGCGATTCTCAGTTATTTTGGAATTATTCATTGGTATAAATTTCCCATGGTTGCCAGATTTTTTGGAATGATTTTTCCGTATGTCTTATTTGGGCAGTTAGTTTGTCCATTAGATAAGTATCTTTGATTTTAACTACCACGTCATTGTCAGTGGGGACCGTGGGCTGTAGCCACTTTTGTGCCAGTGCCCTTCTAGCCGCCAGTGTAAGTTTGTTTAGTAGTTGTTGTTCTTTTTTAGAAAGGCAGTCATTTGGTCTGGATAGGAGGATCGCCCAGGGATCTAGGTCTATGTGTCGTATGAGGACCTCTTGGAGCAGTGATTGGATTCTTTTCCAAAATTTAGTCACCTCAGGGCATTCCCACCACATGTGGATGAAGGTGCCTTTGCCGCCGCATCCCTTCCAACATGTGTCTGTCGTTGTTTTCCCCATCTTATAGAGCTGAGCAGGTGTGGTGTACCACCTCATGAGCATCTTATATGCTTGCTCCTGATGTAGCACACATATTGATGTCGTCGCTGTTGCTTCCCAAATGTCTACCCAGTCCTCTCCTTCTATTGCTCCCCCTAGGTCTGTTTCCCACTGGCGAATGTAATTTGGGTATGTGGCTCCCCTTTCTGGGGCACTGAGCTGAGCATAAATTGTTGTAATCATCCCTTTTTGGGTTGTTTCGGCGTCGCATAGCCGTTCATAAAATGTCATAGGGGTCTGGGCTGCTTTCTTTATGTTCGGGTGTTTGGCAAAGTCACGCAACTGCATGTGTCGGAAGACGTCCTTGGTCGTTAGAGGTGCAGTAGTTTGTAGGGTTTCGAAGGATTTGAAGGAGTCCCCTATGTACATGTGCTTATATCTTTGCATTCCTGTGCTTTCTATCCCCCTGAAGTCTCGTGCGCTCAGCCCGGGCCCAAACGCTTTGTTCCGTAGGTACGGAGTCAGCGGTGAGGGTGTATGTTTCAGGGCGAATTTAGTGGCTGTCAAGTCCCAGATCCTAACGGAGTTAAGGATCGCTGGGCAAGATGTATGCAATGATGGTCGGTCTTGTTTAGGCACCCAAATCCAAAATTGAGGGAGGTCAGTGTGCATTAGTTTTGTCTCAAGGTCGACCCATCTATGTGCACCCTCCGGTGTATGCCATGCTATTATCTGGGCCAGTTGGGCTGCGAGGTAATAATGGTAGAGGTTCGGGAGTCCTAGCCCTCCCCTCGCTTTAGGTCGGTATGAAGTCTGTCGAGCTATCCTGTGTCTTTTTTGTGCCCAGATAAAGTTGTCTATGTGGGTTTGTAGTGTTTGTAGGTTTTGCTTTGTGACTTTAGTTGGAAGGGCTTGAAATAGGAACAATATACGTGGAAGCAGAGTCATTTTGACTGCATGCATCCTACCAATCCACGATATGGGCCTCTCCTGCCATTTTTCTAGGTCCCTGCAGAGCGCCTGGATGGTGGGCGTGTAGTTGGCGCTGTATAGCTTCTCCGGGTCTGCTGTGAGTTTTACCCCAAGGTATTTGAAGTCTGATCGTGTAAGTTTGAGGGGGTAGGTGTTTTTTATGTTGTCTGTCCCTGCCTTGTCCATTTCTATTGGCATGGCTACCGTTTTGTCTAGATTGATTTTGTAGCCTGAGACGCTGCCATATTCTTCCAGTATTGTCACCAGTCGGGGCGGCGATTGAGCAGGTTTGGTTAGTGTGACCAGGACGTCATCCGCATATGCGGAGACTTTGAACTCTTCACCTCCTACCTGTACACCCGAGATGTTCTCGTCCTCTCTTATCCTCTGCAGGAGAGGCTCTAACGAGAGGACGAAGAGTAGGGGGGAGAGGGGGCAGCCCTGTCTTGTGCCGTTGGTTGTCGTGAACGGGGTCGGGATCGCACCAGGCACTTTGGTCTGCGCCCTCGGTTGGGTATAAAGGGCTTTGATGCCCCTTATAAAGGCTTCCGGCATCTGCAGTCGTTCGAGTAGTGTAAATAGGTAGTGCCATTGCACTCTGTTGAACGCCTTCTCCGCGTCCAGGGAAAGGATCAGAGAAGGCGTTCGAGACCTCACCGCCCACCATATGATGTCTGCCCCCCTCCTGGTGTTTTCGTACAATTGCCTTGTTGGTACAAAACCGACCTGGTCCGGGTGGACCAGCGTGCCCAGGAGTTGGTTAAGTCTTGTAGCTAAAATTTTTGCAAAAATCTTTACGTCGAAGTTAATCAGGGAAATGGGTCTGTAGTTGGTGGGTTCAGTTGGGTCTCTCCCTGGTTTAGGTATAAGTGCTATGTCGGCCGTGAGCATATCTGAATTAGGGCACCCACCCTCCATCCACTCTGCGTACATTTTCACGAGGCTGGGCGTCAATACGTCCCTAAAGACCTTATAGTATGAGCCGTCAAAGCCGTCTGGTCCCGGGGCCTTGTTGCCCTTAAGGTCTGTGATCGCCTTATTGATTTCCTCCTCGTCTATTGGTTTCCCTAAGGTGTTTAGAGCTTCCGGGGCCAGTCTCGGCATGTTCGTCCCCGCTATATAGTCTGCTACTTCAATTGTGTGGTCCTTATTGTCGCTGTTGAGTGTTGGGGAATGGTTGTAAGTGTGTGCAAAGAATTCTGTGAATATCTGATTAATCTCCGTTGGGTGTTGGGTTATTTGGCCCTGTTTATTTTTAATGGCCGAAATGGTATGGTAGTTGGGTTTGGGGTTCAGTGCCCTAGCTAGCAAGGTGTCCATCTTATTGGAGCGTTCATAGTAGAAGCGTTTTTTGCGAACTAAGTCTTTCCCCAGATCCTCTACTGCTATTGACCTAATTTTGTGTCGGATTTCCCTGAGGTTTTGTAGCCCCTGAGATGTGGGGTCATGTTTGTGTTCGGCTTCTGTCCCCCTCAGCGCCTTTTGGAGCCCGAAGAGGGTTTCAGCTCTCTGTTTCTTCCGGCGGGTAGCAATTTTTATGAGGGTACCTCTCAGTACCGCCTTATGTGCGGCCCATATCGTGGATTGGGTTAGTTCTGGGTGGTCGTTCTCTCTAAAGTATGTCAGGATTTCGTCCCGAAGGAGTGTCTCTGTCTCTGGGTCTTTTAGTAGTGTGCTGTTAAGTCGCCATTTCCAAGGTGGTTTAGGTCCTGGAATCCTGAGGGTCAGTTCTATGTCGGCGTGGTCCGACCATGTGATAAGATTAATGCGTGCAGTCTGCACCCATGGGATCCCGGTTTGGTTAACCAGGAACATGTCAATGCGAGAATATGTGGAGTGTGCGGCCGAGAAGAATGTGTAGTCTTTTACACCCGGATTCCGCAGCCTCCAGGGGTCAAATAGTGTTGCTTGCTGTATGAATTGTGCTAAGAGTTTGTCCTGTCCCCTCGTGCTTTGCGGCCTCTGTCCTCCGGTAGGGGTGCTACGGTCCACCGTTGGGCAGTGAGCAGCGTTCATGCCGCCCCCTAGGATTATGATACCATGCGATAGGGCCTGAATTAGAGCGTGTATTTGGTCCCAGAAGCCTGGGTCTGGTTGGTTAGGTGCGTAAATATTAATGAGGTGGTATGTGGTAGCATGTATTGTCCCTGAGACGATGACATATCTTCCCGATGTGTCCGCGCTTGTCGACTGTACTGTAAAGGGGCAATTTTTGTGTAGGAGGATTTCCACCCCGTTCTTTTTAACTAGGGCCCTGGAGGAGTATACCCTGGTGTATATGTGGTCCTTCAACTGGATCCGGGCTGAGCGCAGGAGGTGTGTTTCTTGTACGAAAGCTATATCCGTTTTTTGTCGTTTCAGTTCCCTCATTAGCAAGCGTCTTTTGGTCGATGTGTTTAACCCGTTTACGTTTAGGGAGGTGAATTTTAGCGTCGTCATGTTGTGGAACCTTTGAAGTTACTATGTATCACTAGTGCTGCAAGACTATGCCCAGCCCGCCGAGCGCCCCCCCGAGCCCTGCTGTTCCCTGGGTGTTACCCGTTGGGTCCACCAGTCTCTGGCCCGGTAGGGGATCGGGCCGGAAAGGGGGTGGGGGGTGGAAAGGTGAGAGGATGGGGGGGGGGGGGAAGTAGGGGAAGGTAGCTTGAGGGGGGAGGGGGGAGGTAGTTGGTGAAAACTACTGTTTCCGGGAAAGCACCCCGGTCTTATCAAATAGTGCCGGGTGTCTCTGGGGGTGACTACCCGCCCCGCGGTACCTTGAGTTAGCGCGGAGGGGGCAATCAGTCGCCGAGCACCCCGGTGTCGGTCCATGTAGTACAATTATTCGTCACCCAATCTTTGGTCACGCCTGCGTACGTGAGTCAGGTCGTCCATGTGTTTCTCGTCACGTGTAACATTTATAAACAACATTATGTGCAACAGTTATTAAATCAGAAAGTTTAACAAAATCAGGTTAATAGCTAAAGCGGAAAAAAAAAGAAATACAAAATACAAAGCATTCACCCCTTATCATTTCTATGGGGGCTGCCTAATCTGCCGGTCCCTTTTCGCCCCTACTAAGTGGTGTGCATAAAGGTACGTTATATGTGGAATTCCTGCCGTTGGCAACCCAGCAGACCCTCAATCCCGAGCATACTAACTTGTCTCGAATAATGAGGGAATGGTTCCTCCGCACAGTATTATGTCGGTTGCGCTCGGGCCCCGCCGGTTCCCATGCCCCTCTATGGTGGGTGTCTATATCTACTTAGGTATGATAGTGTACGGTTTCTGGCGTGGGTTGGGTGGGGGTGAGGGGGTGCGTGGCTGGTTGTTCCTTTCCCTGGGCCCACTAACCCTACCACTTGCCTGAGCTGCCCCCTCCCTCCCCATCAATATAGATATAAACATAAATACACAACACAGGGTGAAACTTGCGTGTCTAGTTGGATGCGAGGCGGATATAATAGTCAGTTTTATACTCCGGGAGGGGCCATGTTCGTCAAGGAGTATACAGTCAGGTAGTCCTTTCGTTCCTTGTGTCGGTACTGCCTTTATAGTCTCTTGCTTCATTGCGATCAATGTACCGCACTTGAGTGCCTCGGTTCATATTAGGCATAGGCAGATTCCTTTCACCTTGAGTCGTCGATCTGTGGCGGTCGGTCTTTTCCTTAGGCGGTTCTTTCTTGGGTATTTGTCGGAGAGTTCTGGTGAGAGGTGTTATTAGGAAATTGTCTCTTTCCTTTTCTTTCCCTTTTCCCCTTTTCTTTCTTTTTCCAATCTTTTCTTCTTTTTCCGGTTTTCAAACAATTTTTGCATCAAGAAAAGAGAAAAAAAAGGGGGCATCTTTGTGACCAGTCTTATGTCCATTTTCTTTTGGGTAAAGTTGAAATATGCTATCGATGGTGAAGCATGCCATAGTCTGGCTCCGGCCTGTATGGTTATTTTACTTTGTGGTTCGTGGTGGGGTTGCTTGGGTAGCTGGTGGTCTCCTAAAAGTCTCTGGTTACTTATACTGTGTGGATTAGCCTTGGTTACGTTGCTGGGTTGGGGAGTAATATGGGGGGTTACGGTCTGCTGTTTGTGCAATGGGGGCGATGTGATGGGAAGGGGTCTGTTAGTGTCCATTAAGGTGCAATACCGTCCAGTGCTTCGCCTTCCCTGGGTAAGAGTCCTAGCGCCTGGATACCCCTCTGGGGAAGATGGAAGTCTGCCGGGACCTCAATTCCTAAGTCCCTCAGGAAGGCCCTGGGGTCTGCCGAGGGCAGTAGTACGGCTGGTCTTGGCCCGTTGAACACAAGCATTTTGAAGGGGTGTCCCCAGGCAAAATTCAGGCCCTTGGCTCTTACAAGATCCGCTATAGGCTTCCACTCTCTGCGCCTGGCAAGCGTTGCTGGTGCTATGTCTTGATATAAGTGGAGTGCGGTGCCGTCTAGGGTATATGTGTGGTGTCTGGTACTTTTGATGATGGCTTCTTTGGTGGAGAAGAAGTGCCACCTCATTATCACATCCCTGGGTGGGCCATTGGGGGGTCCCCTGGCTCTAAGTGCCCTGTGCGCCCTGTCTATCACCCACATATGATCAGGGATAGCTGGCAGCTGCGTTTTGAACATGTCAGTGAGTACCTTCTGGATGTCTGTGTCTTTAATTCTTTCAGACAGACCCTTTATCCTCAGGTTGTTTCTTCTCGACCTGTTGGAAGCATCTTCAATTTCTGCCTCCAATTCAGCTACTCTGGACAGCAGGGTGTTGGTGGTAGTGGCGGTCACATTGTGGGCTGTTACTACCTGGTCCATCCGCCATTCCAGGGCTTCAGTACGTTGCCCCACAGCCTGTATTTCGGCCTTTACTTCTCTTGCCGACCTTTCGATCTCCCCTGCTAAAAAGTGTTTTACCTCTGCTAGTGACCTCATTATGTCCGAGATGGTGGCCTGCTGCGTCGGGGCATCCATGTCCCTGGTGCCCGGGGAGCTTGGGGAATCCGCGCTCGCGTGGCCGCCGCCATCTTTGTGCGCTTGCGGCCTGGGCGTTGTGAGGAGGTCGGCTACAGACGGAGTGCCGTCTCTCCTTTTGTTTCCAGATTTTTTATGCTGGGCCATCTCCGGATCCTTCTTTGGTGCTCTGCTAGCAATTTCGGGTGTTGGTGAGCGGGTGTGTTACGTCTGGCGTGGTTTTTGGACCGTTCGGGGTGCAGAGCTCTCTGCCTAAGCGGCCATCACTTTCGGCGGTCAAGCCACGCCCCCGAAACGTTGATCTTTTTAATCTTCATGTGAATAAAATTTTGGATTTTTGAAAAGACCAGAGTGCAGCCAACTTCGTTGTTATTTATATTATTTGGAGCCCAGGTGTTGTGCACCCGGCACTACAGAGCATTGCGGAGCGTGAGTGCAAGGATTTACAAGTATGTATATACAAAAAAAGTATGTGAACCCTTTGGAATGATATGGATTTCTGCACAAATTGGTCATAAAATGTGATCTGATCATCATCTAATTGAGCAGAGTAAGTGATGAGAACCGCACTCAGTCCCAACGGCCAAGGGTGCTCCAGAGCAGGACCAGCAATCCCAGTACAATAATCCAAGAAGAAAAAACTCACAGGCACTCCAACTTCAAGCCGCAGGCAGATTTATTATGACAGAATGCATTTTTTTTTTCTTCTCTGATCATCATCTAAGTCACAACAATAGACAATCACAGTCTGCTTAAACTAATAACACACAAAGAATGAAATGTTGCCATGTTTTTATTGAACACACCATGTAAACATTCACAGTGCAGGTGGAAAAAGTATGTGAACCCTTGGATTTAATAACTGGTTGAACCTCCTTTGGCAGCAATAACTTCAACCAAACGTTTCCTGTAGTTGCAGATCAGACGTGCACAACGGTCAGGAGTAATTCTTGACCATTCCTCTTTACAGAACTGTTTCAGTTCAGCAATATTCTTGGGATGTCTGGTGTGAATCGCTTTCTTGATGCCACAGCATCTCAATCGGGTTGAGGTCAGGACTCTGACTGGGCCACTTCAGAAGGCGTATTTTCTTCTGTTTAAGCCATTCTGTTGTTGATTTACTTCTATGCTTTGGGTCATTGTCCTGTTGCAACACCCATCTTCTGTTGAGCTTCAGCTGGTAGACAGATGGCCTTAAGTTCTCCTGCAAAATGGCTTGATAAACTTGGGAATTCATTTTTCCTTCGATGATAGCAATCCGTCCAGGCCCTGATGCAGCAAAGCAGCCCCAAACCATGATGCCCCAACCACCATACTTCACAGTTTTGATGTTGGTGTGCTGTTCCTCTTTTTCGCCAAACATAGTGTTGTGTGTTTCTTCCAAACAACTCAACTTTGGTTTCATCTGTCCACAGAATATTTTGCCAGTACTGCTGTGGAACATCCAGGTGCTCTTGTGCAAACTGTAAACATGCAGCAATGTTTTGTTTGGACAGCAGTGGCTTCCTCTGTGGTATCCTCCCATGAAATCCATTCTTGTTTAGTGTTTTACGTATTGTAGATTCGCTAACAGGGATGTTAACATTTGCCAGTGACTTTTGTAAGTCTTTAACTGACACTCTAGGATTCTTCTTCACCTCATTGAGCAGTCTGCGCTGTGCTCTTGCAGTCATCTTTACAGGATGGCAACATTACATTCTTTGTGTGTTATTAGTTTAAGCAGACTGTGGTTGTCTATTGTTGTGACTTAGATGATGATCAGATCACATTTTATGACCAATTTGTGCAGAAATCCATATCATCCAAAGGGTTCACATACTTTTTATTTTTAACCCTGAAAAGACCGTGAGTCCTGGACATCTTTTTGTTTATATATATATATATATAAAATTAGCCTTATTAGTCCAGTAGACAAGATGACAAAATAACCATAGTATTGCAATATGCAATGATACCTTTTTATTTATTTTTAAATTGGACTTACATAATATTTAGTAGACAAGCTTTAGAGAATTATCCTCTCTTCCTATAGGACCTGAGAAAGAGAGGCAAACTCTTATTCCAATAAAAAATCTGTCCAGTCCAGTAAAAGTCCAGTAAAAGAAAAATATATAATTACATATTGCGTTTATCAGGTTTGCTGGGGCATTATATATATATATATATATATATATATATATATATATTTGTGTACGGGATTATGGAAGGGGCGCACATTAAACTGTGTGTAATTTTAATATGTGAGAGTCGGTTGAGGTGTGCCGAAACCGACGTGAGGTTAGGCCTGCAAAAGAGGGCCCACCCAGGTATAATGATATATGAAGAGGGTGTGGTGGGAGGGAATTTCCGAAATCGTCGCAGACAGGTGAGTAAGGGGATTTCCTGGGTTTAAATAGCCATAAAATCCCTCCCACAACTTCAGGCATATGCCTTCTATTTGTGTACGGGATTATGGAAGGGGCGCACATTAAACTGTGTGTAATTTTAATATGTGAGAGTCGGTTGAGGTGTGCCGAAACCGACGTGAGGTTAGGCCTGCAAAAGAGGGCCAAAAAGTGTGTGACATTTATTAAACATATCAAATCATTTAGACATATTGTAGAAAGCGAGCCTGATTTCTTTCTGGATTTGGAATGTACCGGTTGTATGCCGAGGACTTCCAGCGACCCATCTTCTCTACAAGATGAGTTGGAACTGGACGATTTGAGGCTGCTGTGGCGGCCCTAACACGGAATGAATGTCCCTAGAAGGAATTCGGATTGAGGCCAAGACTAACAAACAAGGAGCGAATGTATAGCATGAACTGTTTGAGAGATGTGGCAAAAATTGTACGAGTAACCATTATAATCGGAATGCATTTAGTATCTTGAACCACATACAATACTTACACCTGTCGAAAGCCGAAGAGTATGTTTGCTTAGTATTAGTAGACAAATCTTACCTGCATAAACTCTAACTTCAGGCATGATTGATACCTTTTTTGACCTGCAGAGGAAATCTGGACTGCGTGTTCTTTTATCTCAACCGTTACGTTTAAGCAAGGTCCGACTTCAGGACTTCGGAAGTGGCTAAAGCGGAGGATACTGCAGGGGACTTGAGACATCAGGGTTAGCGTTTATTAAAGATAATACGATACCTGGAGCTAGTTCTTGTAGCATGCTGTGAGGAGGAAGGAAACGTAATAAGTTTAAATTATGCAAAACTCAGAAGCTCATTGGGCTTTCTCGTGTAGTAGAGCTGCGAGCTAATGGGTACCAATAGGTGAAGATAAGGACCATCCCGTAAGAGTTGAGGCCGTGCCAGTAGCCCTGTGTTTGAGAGAAGCCCTACCTACGATTTGGGCCATGTGGACTTGTGCCAACTATGCGCGGCAGGGTATTAACCTCTTGTGGAAAAGCGTTAACCTGACCGTACACGTGCGATTACCTGCATTAAACCATAGCGAAAAGGACTGTAACAGGCGCCTGATGAAACTGCCGTGATGTGAATCGAAGAATAGAATGCAAAGCCGTGACCCACCGTAGGGAAAAGTTTGCACGAGAGAGGAACCTGAAAAGGAGCTTTGACATAATTTGAAGACGATATGTGTTCGTATAGCAAGTATCCTATAGCAGTTACTTGGTAGGCATGAGATCGTAAAAGATTGTACTACAGGATGCATAAGGTGATACGCCTTAAATTAAAACATCCAGCATGACCGAAAGTAACTCCCGATGGACTACTTAAGCTTACATAAAGAGAAACGTGAACAACGACAAATGCGTGACAAATGAAATTGACTGCGCATGGAGGACCCTGTGAATGTCAGGCGTGCAGACAAGTCCCTAATTAGTAGATTAAGGATTCGCATGGTATTTGTTTGGCCAAAATGGAGGCGGAGTGATGCCTCGATGTTCGATATGAAACAAGCGGGAAATCTGTTCACCCGGTCCAATCGGATCGCTAAAGCTTATCCTGCATTGCTTGTATAAGTGACGCCGACGTGAAATTGAGTGATAGTATGAGTCGATAAACGGTAATTTAGAACTCAATGTACCAAAGAGCCCCCGAAATGTTGCGAAGTAACGAATAGTATATTCGTAATACATGAGACCGGAAGCAGTCACTGTACGTCACGACAGCGCCTGGAGGACCCGACGATGGTCCAATACGAGGCCAAACCAGTACAACGTGCAATATGGAGGGCAACGTGAGGCCCAACATACCAATCCGACTGAATATAAGTAAGAAATGCCTGAAACAAGTTGGTGGAGGAACCGCCGGTCTTGGAGTCTACTAGCTTGGTCTGGGCACGTAGTGTACGTGGAACCTAAGGATCGCCAGTGAACGACAGGTTGGGGTAACATATGTATATATATATATATATATATAAATAAATATACAGGTATCCTTGAACTGCTAGCACTGAGCATCTAGCAGACCCATAGCCCGTAAGAGATAACGTATTGAAAGCACCGGAGTAGCCGAGTACGATAGTTCTGAAATACTGTTTTGCATCAATGTAGGAGTATGTAACGCACGATTGAAACTAAGGCGGGAAATAAAGCGCTAGGATACCCGGAGCGGTTATGGGATCTAAAACATAGTGATTATGCTCGACGGGTCTGGGGTGTGCCGCCCCCCCCCCCCCAGCTGACTAGGAGCGCGAGTGTGAGTGCGTGTGTGCTGGCTGACTAGCTATTGCTGCAAAGCGGCGAAACAATTACACTAGGTTGGTGACAGGTGAGGCCCTGCTAGTTGCCAAGCGGCTTGAGAGGCTCTATCTATGCGTTGGCGTGAGGGGGTAGCGAGGCCACTGAATGAGGTGGCGGGGTGTCGGCCTCTCGGTGACAGTTAAACATAAGATAGAATGGGAGTGACGGATGAGGCCCTCTCTATGCCACAATGCGAGGCGACTAGCTATGATTTGGCCCGAGGGG
Source organism: Pelobates fuscus (assembly GCF_036172605.1). NCBI lineage: Eukaryota > Metazoa > Chordata > Amphibia > Anura > Pelobatidae > Pelobates > Pelobates fuscus. Next base: position 20,461,207 of record NC_086328.1, read on the forward strand.
CGTAGTACCTCCGAGTATGAGGATGGGAGTTGGCCTCGCGGGACCACTAACCTATGGCGAAGAAGCCGGGGAGAATAACAACTAGTGGACACCTAGGAACCTAACAGCCAGCAGTTGCTAACTAAGATGGAAGGGTAGTTAGTGAGAGAGGACATACTACAGAACGAAACGTGGGTAGCAAAGAGTTAGGATCGTATGGTTTGACCGAAACCGGAGTGCCCGGTGAGCATGTGGGGTCCGGATGGTCGGGACGTGTGAACTAGGATGCGTGTATGAACGTATGAATGGCCCTCGGGGCCCGTGGTGCCTGATCGTGGCCACGATTCGAAATGCAATACGAATAGACGTGTATATCATTCGTTTATTTATATGTATATATATTCAGATCTTGTTCGTAGTATTGTTAAACGCGTACTGCCGTAGCCGAGGCTCGCTCCCCAGAACTGCAATATGAAAGTAGACGCATTTGTCCAATAACGCAAGTGCTTGTCTGCGTAGGAGTACGCCGGGTTTTACACGTAACGCAAATTGCCGCGCTGACTGAGGATGAATTAGGGCTGGAACAGACAATGCTTCGTTTGCTGTGTACATACATCGCTTCAAAAGACCCTCACAACGATGAGCAGGTTAAAGAAAGTCAGAATAGCCAATTACCCAAAAATTCAGCCATAACCAAGCGAGCTGGCAAATTACCGTAACCGTCAATACGCGTCACTGTATATCAGTACATCAGTGTTTATATCTGCGTATGTGTGCATACGTGAACATCAGGGATATAATATTAATATAATGACAATTATTAAATTAGCAAAAATGTAATCATTTTTTTTTTTTTTTTTTTTTTATGCGAAGAACGTGGTAACATACAATGCCAGTGTAAGACTGACCATTCCAGGAATATAAAACTCGGTATGGCATAAAGGTTGATAGGACATTTTATGTTATAAAATGCAAACAACGATTTAAATATAGCATGGTTTAATTAAATGAAGGTGAGGACTAGTGGTTCAGTTGATTGCCATGGGGTAGGGGTTCAGTGCCATCGTGAATGCTGAGGCTGGATGATGTGATTCAGTGCCGTTCATGTGTGCGTGGTCGTAGTGCATAGGAGTTGGTCGCGGTAGACCTGTGTTAGTTTAGTTCCGCTCTAAAACAGTCGGGGTTGTGTGTGGGGCCCTGACGGGGTAATACCTCTCCCATGCTGGCGGCATTTTAGAAGGGTTTTGCTCAAACCAAGGATGGCAGTATAAAACTGTTAGGACAAAGCTGAATAGGAGGGACTGTACTCCATGTCGTTAATACGTCAATGGATGGAAAAGCGAAATATTGCTGAAAACAGACTCTAGCACTGTTTTTATATTGTTTTTAATGTTTGGTAAATTCCAATTAAAAAGGACTCACGGAGGTTCTGCGATACATTTGAAGTTGTAATTTCACAGCTGAGACAATTGGCTTCAAATGAATATCTTAATGATGTCCCCTTTTCCTCTCCCAGAATTCATTACACGCTGCACAAACACTAAGGGATTAGTAAAATGGTAAATTAGTGCGAACTGACAGCTGATTTACATCCATACGCAAACACAAAATCAAATGCTGCACTTTTGTAACGTGGTTATTTTGGTCATTATTTAGTGAATAAGGCCCTTAATTTCAGGGACGTTCTCCATGTGATTGGAATAAGTGCCCTCAGAGGGCTATCATTTATCCTGTATTGTCATCCTATTTGTGCCCTGTCCCCATATATATATCTTACAAAATCCAAGACAGTTGAGTTGTGTGCAGTATCAAAAATCACAGTGTGGTAAAGGTGTGGTATGAATGAGTGCACGATAGCATTCCAATTCACGACGGTGTACTCTGTACAGTACAGTAACACAAATATGCAAATATAATTGTATAGTGAAAGAACCTTCAACCTGCACAGTACTGTAGGATGTGCTGGCACGCAATAAATACGAGTTAATACATAATAAAAATGTGTTTCAGAAACACTAAGAGATATAGACTGCCGAGGATGCCATAAAATTGGTTAAAGGGCGTTAGATTGTTAAGAAGTCGATTTATAATAGGGTGCCGGGCAGTTTGGAAGAGGAACTCTTCTAAATAATTTTTTTCCGAAGCGTGAAAGTAAATGCGAAATCCGAACTGCGTTTGAAAGTACTCACGATTGGAAACTTGCTGAACGCTGACGAACGCGTACTCGTGTCGAGGCGGAAATGACGTCAGAGGTCTGCGACACCCGGAAGAGGAATTTCCGAAATCGTCGCAGACAGGTGAGTAAGGGGATTTGCTGGGTTTAAATAGCCATAAAATCCCTCCCACAACTTCAGGCATACGCCTTCTATATATATATATATATATATATATATATATATATATATACATATATATATATACAGTTGCAAGAAAAAGTATGTGAACCCTTTGGAATGATATGGATTTCTGCACAAATTGGTCATAAAATGTGATCTGATCATCATCTAAGTCACAACAATAGACAATCATAGTCTGCTTAAACTAATAACACACAAAGAATGAAATGTTGCCATGTTTTTATTGAACACACCATGTAAACATTCACAGTGCAGGTGGAAAAAGTATGCAAACCCCTAGACTAATGACATCTCCAAGAGCTAATTGGAGTGAGGTGTCAGCCAACTGGAGTCCAATCAATGAGATGAGATTGGAGGTGTTGGTTATAGCTACCCTGCCCTATAAAAATCACACACCAGTTCTGGGTTTGCTTTTCACAAGAAGCATTGCCTGATGTGAATGATGCCTCGCACAAAAGAGCTCTCAGAAGACCTACGATTAAGAATTGTTGACTTGCATAAAACTGGAAAGGGTTATAAAAGTATCTCCAAATGCCTTGCTGTTCATCAGTCCATGGTAAGACAAATAGTCTATAAATGGAGAAAGTTCAGCACTGCTGCTACTCTCCCTAGGAGTGGCCGTCCTGTAAAGATGACTGCAAGAGCACAGCGCAGACTGCTCAGTGAGGTGAAGAGGACGGCAATGCTTCTCCAGAGAAACCATCTCAATGGACCAGATACTATCGAGCACGATGATATCTTTGTGAGCAGATCAAAATGCAGGAGACACATTGGCACTGGATTAGCTTTTCTCACTTTTTTTAATGCGGGCGGGGGGCGCTTAATCTAAATAAAAAAAGAGCACTTTAATGTTAAACATAAATATATATTTTCTTTACCTCAAATTGTTCCTTTAAAACCTTACTTTACATTAAATAATAGGGATGATTATACATGCGTTTATACTTTTATCACAGAAAAGTGACGTTTAACCACCGTACGAGCGCTATTCTGTGGGCGGATAAAAAGAAAATAGCAGAAGACAAAGATTCAAGAAAAAAATACCGCTTCACGATCATTTCCTTCGTGTACAATGCAACATTCTGTACTTGTTATCTGATTGCGTATGGAAATATTTCGTACATACAGGTATATATAAAGATAAACAATAAATACATTGTCACTTACTGGCTACATTTACTAACAGGCAAATTTGTGTAAATTGGTCTATCTTATGGTGTTGTTATATAGGGTAATTATGCATCACGTCAACAGAAAAACATTTCTGTTCTTACCAGATGAAACTGTTTTCTGCATGCTTTGAATTTTTTTTATACTCTTAACGGAGGAAAGTATATAAAGTGACTGAATTATTTATCATTGTGTGGGAATATGGTAACCCAGATTTTGGTGCAAAACAGCAAACAAACAAAAACACAACATACAAAAACAAACAAACAAAAAACAAATCTCCAACTGAATCAACCTAAGATATACTCTACAATAAGGGTTGTCAGTATTTGTAAATATTTCATTTGTACCATATTTTGCGTCACGTGCGAGAACATATGCCTTGTCATGCCTGTAAGTCAATAATATTCATGCACCTGTCTCTAACAAAAGTAATGCAGATACAACTGTACTACGGAATCTCAATCACCAGACTGTGTTAGGACATCAAGGGAAGGAATAAATGCCACCATATTTATTTATTTTTATTAATCTTGAAGAATATGTAGTATCTTTTTTATTTTATTATTATCTTGAGTAACTTGAAACATAGGCTTTCGGTTTAGTATTTTTTTCGATATGCTTTTCAAAGGATTTAATATGCTTGGATAACTTTTCAAATGATTTAATATTTCGAAAAACATATTTAATATTGCATTTTTTTTATATTGTTTGATATATTTATATATATTTTGATATATTTATATATACACAAAAATAAGTCCTGCACTCAAACTCCCACTACTCCTGGGCAGCAGCAATGACCATTGTATACATCAGCCCCAATACATACTGTAAAAGCATTAGAAAAAAAGTTACTTGTGTACTATTCCAAATCTCTGTGCATATTTATATAAATGAAGGTTTTTAGTTCCACTCCAATGGCCGTTAGATGTAAGCCCACCTGCCACGTCAAGGCAAACCTTTTAGATGGGTCCTACACTAACAATTTAATTGCTTGCTTCACCTTACAGCAAAATAAAATAATGAGACATTATTGATCAATGCTTATTTTTTCCATTTCAATATTTTGAAAAAAAAAATTCTATTTTTTACAAGTTTCTAAAAAATTATTAAATAATTTGAAAACCTTCTCCAAATATTATTTCAAGGACAATGTGGAAACAGTTCAGAGATATGTATCACAGTCTCATAGATCGTGTTGTAAGTTCACTAATTTCCCAGAAGAATTAGATGAGAAGTAAGCACTGCTTTGTCTCATGTAAGTGTTGCATTTTGGCAACATGTGGTAAGAGTAGGAGTCTACCAGTTTCCATTTTCTTGTATTGCCCCTGCAGCTAAAACTTCAACTACCCCATTGCTAGCCCGCCAAGTGTGTATATATTGCACTGTACAATACTTCAGAATGCCTTGTTCCTCTGTTAAGTGTTCACAAGGCATTCTGGGAAAGTGACCAGGCCATTGTGGATATGTACACATGTGCTTTCTGGAATGAAGAACTTTAAGGGAAGCTCCAAGCACCATAATCACTGTAGCTTATTGCAGTGGCACTGGTCTCAAATAACGTCTGAAGTCCATAGTATAGAGCTAACGCTATACCTGTGCTAATGGTTTTAATACACAGTTACAACATATATCTGTATTTCTAAACCAAAAGAGACATGTTTAGGCATTATCTTCATACTGCTTTAAAAAAAAATGGGGAGTAAAGGTTACCCCATTGTTTCTCTCTAAGGTATCTGACCTGCGAAAGCTGTCTTGTTCAGACCTTACAGTAGATTCAGGGATTAATTAAATAAAACTTTAGGCAGGCTCATCTTTAAACCAGTCCTGTCCACTAGTCTACTTTAGTATTTTACATCCACCAGCCAATAGCAGCCATCCCAGTTGGATTAATGTAACTTTGATAATAAGGAAATTTAAATTCTACATTATCGACGCAGCCAAAGAAATACCCCTGTTTATATCAAATTGTTCCTAAACTGTTTTGCATTAAACTTGGAGATGGTGCCAGGACACTGTAGGAAACATAACTGTGGTTACTATGCCTATAGTATCCCTTTACTGAAGATTTTTACAATAAATCCAACTCTATTTCCCGTAGTGAATAAAACACACAGAAAGTTAATAGGATAAAAAAGGCACAACTTGGTATGACTGAGTTAACTAAGGGTAATTTGGCAAATCAGATATTTCTGAACTACGATTCCCATGTTTCTTTGGCACCTTAAGGCTGACTAAGCATCATGGGAAATGTAGTCCAGAAATGGGGTGCCTAGGTTAGCTATTACTGGCCTAAACAATCTTATATTATTATTATTATTTTAAAAGTGCCAACATATTCCATAGTGCTGTACTATAGGTGGACTAACAGACGTGTAATTGCAAGAAGACAGCTGGACGCACAAGAGCAGGAGGTGTAAAGGGTCCTGCTTAAGTAAGCTTACACTCTAGAGCAGGGATAGGCAACCTTCGGCTCTCCAGATGTTGTGGACTACATCCCCCATAATGCTCTTACACACATAATGCTGGCAAAGCATCATGGGAGGTGTAGTCCAAAACATCTGCAGAGCCGAAGGTTGCCTATCCCTGCTCTAGAGGGAATGGGGTAAATTGGCACAAGAGGTAAGGATAGCATGTACATATCAACAGATTTTGGGATAATTCCCAAGATGTTTTCAGAGCTGGCAAGAATATTGGAACAAAGCATTCTTTTTTCAGTGAATTAAATCTCGATTATCTAAGATCCCAAATCCTGGAGCCAGAGGATACACTGTAAATAAACTTGCCTGTGATCTTGTATGATGTCTTTACAGTTATCTCTCTTTCCTTCGATGGTGATGTTTCCATAAAGAAGAAAGTGAGACTCTGCAATCTAACAGGAGATCAACCATCTTTTAAGCATGCACTTGTAATAGTGTATCATTTACACTTCAATCAGTAGAAACAGACTCGAAGGACAGACGCCCTCCTGCTGACTCCTCTTACGGATTCTCAGTGTCCCAGACGAGGCTCATATGTATGCTGGTATGCACGTCACACGACAGATAGACTTTGAGTACAACCACCCTGTGATCACTTTATTATTCTCCAAGAGCCACAATTAAATGTACAAAATTATCTACATAAAATATAACTACTGCTTTAATATATATAAATAATAATAATACTCACAGTCAAACCAAGGCAATCCATATCTTCATTTTTTCATTGTTACCCTCACACCGTTGGTCTTGGCGGGCCACAATCAAGAGGTTAATTATGAAAAAAGAAATTGGCACTTTTGAAGGGTTTATGATTACATCACAAACTCAAGGTTTAGGAGATCCAAGTAGTTTGGTAATGCTAATAGACAACACTAGTGTCATTAACCTTTTGTGTTTCATAAGGACATGTATATTTCTTGAAGGTAACTCTCAATGTGCGTTTTTGTCTATCGTGCACATGTGTATTTTATTGTATGTATGTAGTTTGATTTAATTGATTAACGAGAAATCTTTAGTTAATATTGCTAGTTCATGTCTTTAAGTAAGGCAAGGTGGTGCATTATTCATTCTGCGTATGTGCTAATATTTTTGGAATATCGGCTAAGGAAGCATTTTCACGTCCTTTTAAGGGTTTGAAATTTCAAGTTTTTTTGTGAAGGTTCCATTAAAGTGACCCACACTATGTTCATGTTCCCCCCAGACCCGTCTTGCCCACTAAACATAGCAAAATATTACCTTTATTGCAGTATGCTGCGGCTGGCTCTGCCCCTGACCTGCCTGCTCTGCTGACATCATCATAAGTTGTGTTCTGAGCCAATCACAATGCTTTCACATAGGATTGGCTGAGCTTGTCAAGGCACCAGATCTGAGGCAGAGCCAGCACAAGTAAAACACAGCCCTGGCCAAACAGCATCTCCTAATAGAGATTAATTTAATCCATGCATCCCTTTGAGGAAAGTTCAGTGTCTCCATGCAGAGGGTGGAGACACTGAATGGCATTACTGCACAGTGTGCAGTACTGCCCCAGGAAGCCCCTCTAGTAGCCATCCGAGGATTGGCCAGTGGAGGTATCCCTAGGCTGTAATGTAAACACTGTCTTTTCTCAGGAAAGACAATGTTTTCTGCGTAAAAAGCCTGAAGGGAATGATTCTACTCACCAAAACAAATACATCAAGCTGTAGGTGTTCTGGTGACTATAGAGTTCCTTTAATGTAAGTTACCGAGTGTTGCACCTGTTAATGTGTTAAGAAATAACAAACATGCAATTGTAATTTATACCATAGTTAGTTCGTGTTCTATATTATATTTTCAGTTAGATGAATGGTTAGCAGTTGATCGTGAAGTTTCCTGAAAAGTTCCAGAACAGCCCACACTCTGGCAACATCTACAGCAACATGCTCTAAAGGGAAAATGTCTATATTTGGCCAATTGCATTGTTTACGCATCTACAAAACATTTAGACTCAGCTGCTTGCGTATCTTAATCTAAGTCACATTCTTGGTTTTATAAGATTAAGCACTGGATAAGTATCAAGCTTTCCGAACCTAACAAAGAGGATCAAAGATCAAAGTGTGACCTGGTAGGTGACTGGAAGCCCTCAAAGATCCACATAAATAAAAAATAAGTTGGAGAGCAACTCAAACATTTTATATTGGAAACAAAAAGAGAACTTTTCACCTCCAACAGAGAACTTTTATTAAGACATATCAGAGTATGATAAAAATGAAAATGTAGCTGTTCAGAAGCAGACAGTAACAGCGGGATGAATTTGAGAAAAGCAGGAAAAATAGTATTTACTGGTCCGTGAAAAAAATGCAAATATGTCTTGCCTTTAAGTACAGTACATTTAGTGCATGGTCTATTTAACAGAGTTGCCATTTTAGGTCTAAATCACCATTTACGTTCCTAGTCATTTTGCATCATCTCACGGAATCCACTTTAATCATTGCTGGGTCCTTTTGTCGTTTGGACACACTTGTCACATTTAACTTGGTTTTCACTTGCTGCAAATTTCACCTTGACCGGAACAAACATGATCTTTGTTCTTGAGTGGTAACAGCCACGGACCACCAGGCATCACAGGTCCAAGATACGGACACAACCCCTACTGCAAGCCAATTGTCTGATCTAATAAGATATATTGAAATATACACATGCAGGTCTATGTTTTTGCAATTCTCTTGGAATCTCTGTGGGCCAAAGCAGCCACCAACCATTCATAGAATTCATGAAAGGAACTAGACAGTCAGGCAGGTAAGTAAACATAGCAGTTTAATCTACACTGACAAGTGCCAATGTTTTGTCAAGCTAGCTTCCAATTGAAGCCACAGATGTGAGATTGCCTGTATCATGTGTTCTTAAGATTAAGGAGTTGGGTGGACTGAATGATTTAATTTACAAATTAATGTGTTTAGCTTATTCTCTTCAAACTCCTGACATATACAGACTGACTTTAAATTGCAAAATTAAATTTACCCCTTAGAGTCCTGCTTGCCTTCCCCTTTTCCCCAGGGCTGGCTGCTTAGAAACTAATTTTTCAATCTTACAGATCTCTGCCTCTCTGCAGAGGGAATGTAAAAAGTAGCCCTCTATGTATCAAACTCTACAATAGACTTTGAAGGTCAAAGTTCAAGAAATCGTTTTAAGAGAGATAAAAAATCTTTATGCCTTAAAGGGATACCCGGAAGTGCTGTATGTGTGATGAGTGTGTACTTTTTTTTTCATTTTTCAAAAAGTGCAGATTTTAATAGAAATTGGCACTTTTAAATATTGACCTTGTTAAACCATCCTGACTGTCAATCAGACAATCCGTCCTGTAACTTCCTGGTTGTTTAAGGGTTACTACAACCCATTTCTATCTTAAAATGCCCTGTTGGGCACGGGCAGTATTAATTAGACTCTCCCAACATTTTGCAGTAACATCTGCAAAAAAAGTACAGATTTCTTTGTATGTGCAGCGTTTCAAGTAGAAATGCTGCACTAACAGAATCCTACTTCCATGACCACTTCATATCACTTTAGTCAAGAGGTGCTAAATGAATGTAACAGCAATTGCCCAGAGCACCTGCCTTACAAAGACTCCTTGTAAGGATGTATTGAGAAGTCTGTGATTGGACAGTCACAGAAAGTCTGGGTAGGATTAGAAGGGGAGGGCTTGCAAAGACTGCTGACAATAGAACTTTTGCAAGATTTTTTTTAGATATATCCCTAAAGAAAAAAAATAAATGCATACATGTTTTCATAGGGGGGAATGCCTACTGAATAATTATTTGTTTTATTTTTGCTTTTGGCCAAGGAATATCTCTTTAATGAACAGAACATATTGCTATTGCATCTAACAGTTACGAGCTTGCTATCCATTCCATGTTTCTCTATAACGGAACACTACATATCCTCTAGTGTCCCAGATTTAGCAGCTCTCTGTTTTATTAACCACTGTCTACAGTTACATTTGGTCTGTTGTGTCTTTTTTTCTAGGGACACTGAAAAATATTCCCATAAATCACATGCTGTCCAAAACAAACTCATGGATTTTCTGCCTGGAGTTCTATAGCAGCGTTCTGTGCATGGATAACCTTGAGTGAGCTGGCCAGTACGGCATCCAGTCAACCTTCAGGTCATACATGCCAGACCGTCCCAGCTCCTGTTCTTCAGCCCCCCTTATCTTGTCAATAGTAATAAGTCACCAATATGTCACCTCCAGCCCCCACTGTGTCTTGTTTTACTACGTTAGAATGGTTGGAAATCGTGGAACTAGGATTTTTTTTTATATTAATGTATCAATTTACAAACAAAAAGTAAAACATCATAATAAAATAGAAATAGCATTGATTTAGAAAATCCATTATACTGCTAACAATAAAACCTGCAGAGTATATAAATCAGTGCATTCAATATTCGAGTGGTTCGATATATATGTGAGTAATGCACGGTCATGGGATAATGGATTTACTCATTTTTAATTAATATGGTGCATTTCTGTAGGCTGCTTGGTCAATGATTTCTAATAGTCGTTTCCATGATCTTCACTCCTATGGGGGCAGCACAATACACGGGTCGAGTTAATTATATCTTTACACTTTATCATTATACATATATTAAAATCAATCCTAGTCTGCTCCTGTATTTTTGTGAGGGTTTAGAGGATGTAATAAGTCAGACAAGACCAAACTGTAGATCCCCAGACTTGGTAAAACTACAGATCTGATCATTCTAAGACTGGCAAAATGTGATGTGATGTGTTTTGTAATTTTTTAACCTTTGGCCACCATTGTTAAAGATCCAAAGCTTCCTTCCATTCTTCCTTCCTTCCTTCCTCCCTTCCTCTCTTCCATCCTTCCATTTCTTCTTTCTTTCCTTCCTTCCTCCCTTCCTTCCTTCCTTCCTTGCTTCCTTCCTTCCTTCCTTCCTCGCTTCCTCCCTTCCCCCTCCCTCCCTCCCTCCCTCCCTCCCTACCATCACTTCTTCCCTTCCTCTTGTCCTCCTTTCACCCTGTTCCCCTTCCTTCCACCTTTATTCCTCCTTCCCTCCCTCCCTACCTCTTTTTCTCCATCCATTCCTCTCTCCCTTCCTCCCTCTCTCCCACCATCCCTTCCTTCCATCCTTCCTTCCTCCTTTCCCCCTTCCCCCTTCCCCCTCCTTCCTTCCATTTTTCCCTCCCTTCCTCCCTACCTCCCTTCCTCTCATACTCCTTTCACCCCCTTCCTTCCTTCCTTCCTTCCATTCTCCTGTGACGGTCTGCTAAGGTATTGTAACGGATCACCTGGCACCCCGACTAGGTGCCTCAGTTGAAGGATGCTCCTAGCACTTCATGAGGGCTCCAAGCACTCCAGCCGACACCATAACTACCGTAGACTCCTCCAGAGAGCAAGACAGGAACAAGCTCTTAAAAGAGCTTAGAAGTGATTATCCGAGGGAGCATGCAGAGCATAGCAATCCCTTGTAGTGATATAGCAATTCCCCCAATAAGAGATAGGACTCTAGATTGAGGGTGAAGAAGAACAACCAATCAACACATTACAACACAGCTAACACTCCCATTCATTACATCAGAAATCCTCCCCTCTGCCTGTGATACAATTATCTCAACACAATAGACTAACTTAATTGTCACAGGCAGGAAAATACAGTATTATAAAACATATCACAGGGACCCCAAAACATGCAATAACCCCATAAGATATATCCTCGGAACCGGGGGATCTGGGTGAACCACATATCCAAAATTCACCCAGATCCGTTCAGTAGTTTGGAAGATACGGTTTAATGCAGATTCCGCAGAACATATACAGGCTATATGAAAAATAATTACTGTTAAATGCATCCCCTGTTCTGTAGTTTAAAACTACTGAACAATGTCTTTGTGCACCAAATACCGGCGAGATGGCACTGTGTAGAATAGTCAAAACAGTGTCTGTGAGTTAAAATGGCCACCATCAATTGTTCTCACCATGTGCTTCATCCATTGTTTTCACCATGTGCCTCTGATACATGAAATGGTGGCCACCCAGTAACTCCACAGTATGTCCCCAGATGGTTATTAAAGGGCCAGCAGCAGCATAATAAAATACAGTATGCCAAAATCCTTAATGCCCAAGTTCCTTAAAAGGCAATACATCCCAGGGCCATAGTCACAGGGCAGGAGGCTGGCAAACAGGCCCCTCCAAAAACCAGTGGCGAGGTCACTTTCGCCACAGGTATCACCGCCATGCATACCCTTTTCCCATAATAATCATATGCCAATAATCCACAGGTTACAATATCGCTGGTGTCGCATAATAACCCACACATGAGCCAAAGCTTAATGCTGGGGCAAGACTGGTTTAATGGAAAACAGCCATGCAATTTATACAGTACATAAACTCCTCCTCTGAGCCAGAGAGATAATTGAGTCAGAGAAAGTACTAAACTCACTTATCTTCTGGTCAGAAAAAGTTAACATTTTTACAACACCCCGAAAGTACCCACAAAATACATGGGAACCCTACTGTGGCGAAACCAACCTTGCCACTGGGCCCTGGAGGGGGCTGGCTGCCCGCCTCTTGCCTTTGGACTATGGACCAGACTTTATGTGAATGTGTTAACCCAGATAGCTATACCATGGAGCCTATTCATATAATGAAAGACTATGGGAAAGACTTTAGCTCCATGGCAATTGTACTGTGTGAATAGGATCTGCGCGCTATTCAGTAGTTTTGTGCGCTCAGATCCCAGCTATCTGGGGATATGTGAATTGTCTGTGTGTTATGGATAAAAAGTAACTTTCTGTATTTTAAAGTATTTTATGTCTTTTACTGTCTTTTTGTCTGCCATGTGGGTAATGGAGTTTTGCCTCAGTCCTTGGAGATAATTAGATTCCTTCCTCAATTATCTCCAGGCCAGAGGGGAGGGATTGTGAGGCATTGTGGGAGGTAACCGGTCTGAGCTGGAAAGTCATGCTGACAGGGGTTTTAAAAGATACTATTACTAACCCCTGGTCTGATTCATGCCATTTTTTAATATGTTGTTCCCCTGAAAGGATTGATTGTGGATATGTATTTTTATGTGAATGTGATGTATGGTTTTGAAGTTACAGATATTGTGTAAAAGTTATGTTTTAAACTGTATAATAAGTGGATTATCTCTCAGGCTAAGGGGAGGGGATGTGTGGGTTGTACCATATCTCGGATTGGTTATTTTATGCCTCCCCCTGGGTGTGGCCTGTATGTGTGAGATGGAAATAAAAGCCAGGCTGGATGAGCCAGTCCAGAGTTCCTGTTTTACCCTCAAAGTGATGTGTCGTCTCATTATTGGGGGAAGGATTTATTGCATGCTGTTCCAGTTGACTGCTAGGAGTACAAGCCTATTCGTATGGTTCCTATTCAATGGTCTACAGCATTCATATGCTTGGGAGAATTTAAAGGTTTCTCGGATTCGGTGATTGTGGTGTCTGCCAGAGTGCTTGGAGTCCTCAGGAAGCACTAGGAGCATCCATTAACGGAGGTACTCAGTCGGGGTGCCAGGCGATCCGTTACACCTACAAAAGTCACATCCCTGGGTAGCCTGGATCTGGAGGAACAATATATTTAAAAATCAGCCAGATCTGTTTGGTAGTCCGTGAACGGCATTGCAGGGAGAGTTGACCGGCCTGCCACGAGGCCGAAGCCCAGAAATAGTTCCATGAAAAATGTAGCAAGAGCCGGTCTCCATTCGTAGGGTTTTTTCACGAAAACCGTGGAAGATAAAGTCAAGCTGGTACGTGGAGAATGCTCCCTGTGTTCGGTATTCTGGAACTCCCAAACGCAATTCGTCTAAGTGAATGGGAAGAAGAACGTAGAGTGGATCTGGAAAGACCGGTGTTCGTGCGAGTGCCTTGCCGAAAATAGTTCCAGGCAATCGACGACCAAGTCCTGCAGGCAGCATTCGGGAGCCAAGAAAGCCGCCATCCTTTGTTCCAACCACGTGCATTCGTATGCACGAAATGGTGGCCAACCAGGAGCATTCGATCAATCTGTGGTTTTCATACAAGATACACAATGTTCTAAGTTCTAATTAGTCTCTGGGGTGGTCTCGGTTCGGGAACCGAACAAAATGACGAACAAACCGAACAGTGATGGGGCATACCTTCACACCTCCCTCCCTCTTTTTCTCCTCACTCACTCCCTCCCTCCTTTCCTCCATCCCTCCCTTTCTTATTTCCTTTGTTCCTCCCTTCCACCCTTCCTTCCTCCCTTCCTACCTTCCTTCCCTTCTACCTTCCTCCTTTCCTCCCTTCCTTCCTCACACTTTTCCTCCCATCCTCCTTCCCTCCCTACCTCTCCCCCTACTTCTTTTTCTCCCTCCCTTCCTCTCTACTTCCTCCATCTCTCCCTTCTTTCCTTCCTTCCTTCCTTCCTTCCTTGCTCACTATATACTATTAAAATATCATAAACTCATATTATTATTATAGTGCAAGTTGATAATAACTGATAGTCTCCCTTCCCGTGAGCTCATGTTAGGCGCCTTATATTTTAATCTCTAATTATGCACATATTGACACAGTAATAAAACAAAGAGCACTGTGTGCATTACATTATAAGGTCGGTGTACAAGATGAAAATTAAACAGCTGTGAATACATTGTTCAGCATTGTGGCTCTGGAATGGTTAAAGAGCGAGTGAAGTGGTTTATTTGAAGAATCTGTCAGATCTAGTCCTTGTATTCTGGGTGCATGTTGATATCTCTTACCCATTGAGCTCTATAATAGTAAAATTGTGTAGCCGATCAGGAGGGCATGTGAGGTCTGCTTGAGATTGTCTGAAGTTAGAAAGCGATTACGGCAAGGTGTGCACAGCTGTCTGATTATTTATGTTCTAGACTGTGTGTCTGCAAGTGACAGGTGCTGATAACCTGCAGGTTACATTTCTACACACAGACTACTGGCTAAGAAACAACAAAGCCAACATGTCACAGACACAAACATGCATCAGGTGTTTAATCACCTGCCGTGTACCCAGGACCAAGCTTTGGATGCTAAAGGCTTTGACTCAATGAGTATCTCCAAAAGGCTAATACTTGACACCTAAGATACATCCTGGAAGGGAACGTCAATATTTGGTGTACAAACAAGGGACATATCTAGTCTTAAAGGAAAACTCCAAATATCATAACCACTGCTGCTGTTCAATGTAGTGGTTATGGTGCAGTAATTGCCTCGACGCCCTCCTAAAGTAAGTAGTCATATCGTTTAAGAATGGGGTTCACCAGGAGCCTGTTACAAACTACCCTGGAGCCAGAAGCTTCCACACTGAGCTAGCCCAGGAGCTCTGGTCATGGCAGTGCTTAGCTTAGTGGAGCTAATAGAAGCTCCTTGCAGGTGCTTCTGATTCCAAGGTTGGTCGCAACAGACTCCTGGTGGACCTCAGATAACTAGTCAAGCCAATCTTAAACAGTTTGGCAATTGTCAAACTGTTCTGTGTCAAATTATTTTTGAGCTGTTTCACAGAAAAAAAACAGTCTTCCAATTAGCCTTTAGTTTGTTAGTTAATGGGCTATCTAACTTTTATATTCTATATAAAAGAGCTTCAGTGGCTAGATCTCAGCTCATTGACAGGGCTCTCTTTACCTTTACCTTTTTAGTTAAAAAAAAACATTGCCTCAGAGGGAATATTATAGCATTATACAAATATATCCAGGGCCAATATAAACCATTGTCTGGAAATCTATTCACAAACAGGACTATATGTAGGAAACGAGGACACATGTTTAAACTGGAAGAAAGGAGATTTAGTCTAAGGCAAAGGAAAGGTTTTTATACAGTAAGAACAATAAGGAAGTGGAATTCTCTGCCTGAAGAAATGGTTTTTATCAGAGTCTGTACAGATGTTTAAACGGCAACTAGATGCTTACTTGTAAAAACAGAATATTCAATGATAATATTTTGTTCTGTAGGGAAATAGTTTCTTGATCCAAGGATAAATCTGACTGCCATTCTGTGGTCAAGAAGGATTTTTTCCCTAGTTTGTTGCAAAATTGGAAGTGCTTCAAACTAGTTTTTTTTTTACCTTTCTTTTGGATCAACAGCAAAAAACAGATGTGAGGAAGTCTGAACTTGATGGACACATGTCTCTTTTCAACCTATGTAACTAAGTAACCTTTTGCATTGGTCTGTTTATATTGTACTGTCTTTTCCCCAAATTGTACAGCGCTACGGAATATGTTGGCACTTTACAATAATAGCCATGGTCTGGTCCCCGCTCACCGTATTTCTAATGTATAATTGAAACTTCTGCAGACTTTCTTGCAATGTCAATTTCGTCCACATTTAAACAGCGGTGATAGTGTGAATCCATCATCCTATGATAATGCATGCACCAAGCTGTCTTATTCCTAGCTACTCAAATATAAGATATTTTTTAAAGAGGTGTTTTTAGATTGACACAATAGAGATGACATTATTATTATGTTCCTTTTAACTTTCCCTTCCTCAATTCGAGGACACCAAAGATAATATTGCTCGTGTAGATTGCTGCTTCTAATGAAAAGTTTCTTTGAGGGCGTGTTGACAGGTGAGCTGCCGAACATTGTATTTTGGGTTGAGAAGATAAAACCCGCTAAGAAAATGTAGCAGACAGGGCTAAAACACATTTTTTATTAGGAGCACCCGTCTACGGCATATTTGAAGAAACCACAAACACTTTAAATATTGAACACAGGCTGCAGGATGGAGAGACTTTATATCAGCCCCCGATTTTCTCTAAAGTATTCATTAGTTTTATAAAATATAGACTTTCGTAGCACCAGTCTTTGTGAAATATGGTTCCGATGATCCCAAACATACAATAAAGAGAAGCAGGTAATGAGCAACGTAAATACTGAATCAAATGCCTGGTTAGGTATATAGTTTGCTATGCGATCAAAAAGCTGAAAAATAATTTAATATTCATGGAACTTTGGTGAATAAGACCATGCCCTGCAAAATGTAAAAAGCTTTTTCTATTGCTATGGCAACAGAGTTTATCAGCAACAGTGTAAGCTACCCGTGCGAGCATTCTACTTGAGTCACATGACTTGGAATCATACATTGAAAAACATTGTAAACATTAACATTAAATCTGCCCAATCCAAGTTATAGATAGGATTTGCTGATTCTCAAATATCAGTTTTAAACTGGATTTTTAACATTTTTATTGTAACCCACTAAAAGCTCTGCGTCCAATGCCAATCTGCCCATTGCACCCATGGATGACTTAGTATTTGCCTTCTAATCATTTATTATACTCCATGACTTATTCTCTTGCTACTGTTTTCCCAGAGACTGCCTCCACCAATCACAAACCGCGTCATGCTATTCCCCAGTAATATTCTCAATTCTTTCACATTCTTCAACTTATTTTTTTTTTTACTGTATGACCATGAAGAATATCTGCAATTATTTTCGGAAGACCATAAATTGGCAAGAAACCCAACAGATAAGACAAAGAAGAAGTTTGTTCTAAAAAATTTTTGCACTCACAGGAAGTTTTGAAAGAAAGTTGGATGGGTATTATTATTAGGAACATACCTTCGTGTTCTGATAATTTGATGAATTTCTCCTACACCAATTCTCTTGAGTTATCTGACTTCAGAGACCTTGCTTGTTAACACATTTCTTCTTCCGAAACTTAATTGAAACTGTCGACAGAAAACATTTTTTGTCTCTTTAGGTATTTTACAGCAGTTTGTCTGCAGTGTTTCTGCTGTTCTTTCCAGCTGATGTAACCTTCACCGGACATTCTACTTCTTAAGTCTCTTATGAGATCTGATAAATAAAGAATTCTAACCCTTGCAGAAGGAGTCGGGCTACCGGTCATCAAATTTTGCTGCTTGGTTTATCGATTAAAACCTATTTATTTATTTATTTTTATTTTTAAATATCCTCTTCAATTTCCTCCTTTCTAAGTATACTAGTGAACTGCATTCTGTAGCAATGTATGGTATCAAGGCTGGTAGAGAATAATGCAATAGTTGCCATTCTAGACAAAAAACATGGCATGCTCTAATCCATTTATTGGTGGAACCGATATATAACTCAAATCATGGAAAACGTTAAAGTGTATCTGTGGGTCAGAGAACCACTAATCAAGGTTATTAGTAACTTATGAACGTTAATAACATAAATGTTTTCTGTTTTAAGGATTATGACAGTGATTTAATATACAGTGGCATAATATAATATTCATACTCTCGTATGTTTTATATAGCTATCGGAACGATGGTAAAATTATAAAAAGGGGCATAATCCATGGGTCCAAGGGAAATAATTCAATTACTGAAACAGGCTCCCAGAAAAAAATACAAATTCAAAAAAAGAGATGGATGGATGGAAAAATGGACAGATGGACAGACAGATAGATAGATAGATAGACAGACTGATAAGCAGACAGCAGCAATACATAGAGAAACATATACAAGAGATAGCAAGAGAAAAAATAGATACAATCGATAGATCATAAGAGAGATATAAACAGATACAATAGACAGACAGGTAGATCGTTTGTGGTTTATATCTAATAAAAAGATGCAGACTGCAGACAGAAAGATGGGCCAAATGTACTTTTTTTATGTCCCAAATGTACTTAATGCAATGCACAGTTTAACACCTTCCTTAATAGATTTCTACTGACAGTCAACGTGCACAATTTAGTTTTAAAGAGGCGATTGGGAGCACTTGAAATGGTGTAGATTCTTACGGATGTCAGACATTAACATCAAGCGCTTAAGATAATGTTTGTGCTGTGAAGAACCTCTTTTGCATTTTTTAACTTAAAGTGTTTACTTTTTCTTCCCCATCTCTAAATATAGGATTAATTACCATTAGTCATAATTCCAATAAACATGAATAAAGTGTTGAGTAAACTGAATGAGCCACAGGGCCTTCCGGGGTTTATTTATGTGAATAGAACCTACATTGCGGTGAATAGTTCTTATGGGGATCCTTGAAATAATTTTTAAAACGTAGCACTTTGAATCTCTCGCTCTGGAGCTGACTTGCTCTGTAAGATCCATCTAAACTTGGAGCGTTCCTTTTCATTTTGTCTTGAGAAGAAAAATAAAGGAAAGTCTATCTAAGGTCACAAGACAAGATCATTTTTAATGAGCGGGTTTTTTTTTCTGCGTTGACGAAAAATCACACAGCTATTTCGGAACGGCTGTAGTTATATTCCTAGCTTCAATGTCGCTCTGCCTTTTCTGCTGACAAAATATACGAGGAAGTTTCATGTGTGCGATAGAATAGCAGAAGCTCAATTAGCAACGGGTATTCAGAAGGCATGTTGCATTGCTAAACAAATGTAGTTTTGTATGGAATGGATGGCTTTGGTTCTGAATAAATATCTGCCACTCAGTGCTTCAAGGTGATAACAATTAATAATTATTATTTAATGCCGTGAGAGGCACGGAAACAATAAACCGTTTCACGTCAGGAATTAGTATAAATGAACAGGAAATATATTCCGAATTGGTGCTGGCAGGAGCCTTGATAGGTGGTACTGTGAGTTGTGTTTTGGATGGGGCATTAATTAGCTTGCTAATACACACAGCCAGGGTCAGGTTTATAGGATAGACAGACAGACAGACAGACGGCCATATTCATAAACAGACAGGCAGACAGACAAAGCATTATCCATTCTCTCTGCATCAGACTCCTTTTCCTGCTTCTACTATAAGCACTAAAAGATGGGTGTTGTGTGTATGTGTCTGCAAGTGTGGGAGGTGTATGATTGTGCAGTGGTTATTGTTTGTGAATCACCAAGTGACTGTGTGGGAGTTGTATGATTGTGCAGTGGTTATTGTTTGTGAATCACCGAGTGACTGTGTGGGAGCTGTATGATTGTGCAGTGGTTATTGTTTGTGAATCACCGAGTGACTGTGTGGGGGTTGTATGATTGTGCAGTGGTTATTGTTTGTGAATCACGGAGTGACTGTGTGGGAGTTGTATGATTATGCAGTGATTATTGTTTGTGAATCACCGAGTGACTGAGTGGGAGTTGTATGATTGTGCAGTGGTTATTGTTTGTGAATCACCGAGTGACTGTGTGGAAGGTGTATGGTTGTGCAGTGGTTATTGTTTGTGAATCACTGAGTGACTGTGTGGGAGGTGTATGATTGTGCAGTGGTTATTGTTTGTGAATCACCGAGTGACTGTGTGGACGGTGTATGATTGTGCAGTGGTTATTGTTTGTGAATCACCGAGTGACTGTGTGAGGGTTGTATGATTGTGCAGTGGTTATTGTATATGAATCACCGAGTGACTGTGTGGGAGTTGTATGATTGTGCAGTGGTTATTGTTTGTGAATCACCGAGTAACTGTGTGGGAGGTGTATGATTGTGCAGTGGTTATTGTTTGTGAATCACCGAGTGACTGTGTGGGAGGTGTATGATTGTGCAGTGGTTATTGTTTGTGAATCACCGAGTAACTGTGTGGGAGGTGTATGATTGTGCAGTGGTTATTGTTTGTGAATCACCGAGTGACTGTGTGGGAGGTGTATGATTGTGCAGTGGTTATTGTTTGTGAATCACCGAGTAACTGTGTGAGAGGTGTATGATTGTGCAGTGATTATTGTTTATGAATCACCGAGTGACTGAGTGGGAGGTGTATGATTGTGCAGTGGTTATTGTTTGTGAATCACCGAGTGACTGTGTGGGAGTTGTATGATTGTGCAGTGGTTATTGTTTGTGAATCACCGAGTGACTGTGTGGGAGTTGTCTGATTGTGCAGTGGTTATTGTTTGTGAATCACCGAGTGACTGTGTAGGAGGTGTATGATTGTGCAGTGGTTATTGTTTGTGAATCACCGATTGACTGTGTGGGAGGTGTATGATTGTGCAGTGGTTATTGTTTGTGAATCACTGATTGACTGTGTGGGAGTTGTCTGATTGTGCAGTGGTTATTGTTTGTGAATCACCGAGTAACTGTGTGGGAGGTGTATGATTGTGCAGTGGTTATTGTTTGTGAATCACCGAGTGACTGTGTAGGAGGTGTATGATTGTGCAGTGGTTATTGTTTGTGAATCACCGAGTGACTGTGTGGGAGGTGTATGATTGTGCAGTGGTTATTGTTTGTGAATCACCGAGTGACTGTGTGGGAGGTGTATGATTGTGCAGTGGTTATTGTTTGTGAATCACTGATTGACTGTGTGGGAGTTGTCTGATTGTGCAGTGGTTATTGTTTGTGAATCACCGAGTAACTGTGTGGGAGGTGTATGATTGTGCAGTGGTTATTGTTTGTGAATCACCGAGTGACTGTGTAGGAGGTGTATGATTGTGCAGTGATTATTGTTTGTGAATCACCGAGTGACTGTGTAGGAGGTGTATGATTGTGCAGTGGTTATTGTTTGTGAATCACCGAGTGACTGTGTAGGAGGTGTATGATTGTGCAGTGATTATTGTTTATGAATCACCGAGTGACTGAGTGGGAGGTGTATGATTGTGCAGTGGTTATTGTTTGTGAATCACCGAGTGACTGTGTGGGAGGTGTATGATTGTGCAGTGGTTATTGTTTGTGAATCACCGAGTGACTGTGTGGGAGGTGTATGATTGTGCAGTGGTTATTGTTTGTGAATCACCGAGTGACTGAGTGGGAGGTGTATGATTGTGCAGTGGTTATTGTTTGTGAATCACCGAGTGACTGTGTGGGAGGTGTATGATTGTGCAGTGGTTATTGTTTGTGAATCACTGATTGACTGTGTGGGAGTTGTCTGATTGTGCAGTGGTTATTGTTTGTGAATCACCGAGTGACTGTGTGGGAGTTGTCTGATTGTGCAGTGGTTATTGTTTGTGAATCACCGAGTGACTGTGTGGGAGGTGTCTGATTGTGCAGTGGTTATTGTTTGTGAATCACTGAGTGACTGTGTGGGAGTTGTCTGATTGTGCAGTGGTTATTGTTTGTGAATCACTGAGTGACTGTGTGGGAGTTGTCTGATTGTGCAGTGGTTATTGTTTGTGAATCACTGAGTGACTGTGTGGGAGTTGTCTGATTGTGCAGTGGTTATTGTTTGTGAATCACTGAGTGACTGTGTGGGAGTTGTCTGATTGTGCAGTGGTTATTGTTAGTGAATCACCGAGTGACTGTGTGGGAGGTGTCTGATTGTGCAGTGGTTATTGTTTGTGAATCACCGAGTGACTGTGTGGGAGTTGTATGATTGTGCAGTGGTTATTGTTTGTGAATCACTGATTGACTGTGTGGGAGTTGTCTGATTGTGCAGTGGTTATTGTTTGTGAATCACCGAGTAACTGTGTGGGAGGTGTATGATTGTGAAGTGGTTATTGTTTGTGAATCACCGAGTGACTGTGTAGGAGGTGTATGATTGTGCAGTGGTTATTGTTTGTGAATCACCGAGTGACTGTGTAGGAGGTGTATGATTGTGCAGTGATTATTGTTTGTGAATCACCGAGTGACTGTGTGGGAGTTGTCTGATTGTGCAGTGGTTATTGTTTGTGAATCACCGAGTGACTGTGTGGGAGGTGTCTGATTGTGCAGTGATTATTGTTTATGAATCACCGAGTGACTGAGTGGGAGGTGTATGATTGTGCAGTGGTTATTGTTTATGAATCACCGAGTGACTGTGTGGGAGGTGTATGATTGTGCAGTGGTTATTGTTTGTGAATCACCGAGTGACTGTGTGGGAGGTGTATGATTGTGCAGTGGTTATTGTTTGTGAATCACTGAGTGACTGTGTGGGAGTTGTATGATTGTGCAGTGGTTATTGTTTGTGAATCACCGAGTGACTGTGTGGGAGGTGTATGATTGTGCAGTGGTTATTGTTAGTGAATCACCGAGTGACTGTGTGGGAGGTGTATGATTGTGCAGTGGTTATTGTTAGTGAATCACCGAGTGACTGTGTGGGAGGTGTATGATTGTGCAGTGGTTATTGTTTGTGAATCACCGAGTGACTGTGTAGGAGGTGTATGATTGTGCAGTGGTTATTGTTAGTGAATCACCGAGTGACTGTGTGGGAGGTGTATGATTGTGCAGTGGTTATTGTTTGTGAATCACCGAGTGACTGTGTAGGAGGTGTATGATTGTGCAGTGGTTATTGTTTGTGAATCACCGAGTAACTGTGTGGGAGGTGTATGATTGTGCAGTGGTTATTGTTTGTGAATCACCGAGTGACTGTGTAGGAGGTGTATGATTGTGCAGTGGTTATTGTTTGTGAATCACCGAGTGACTGTGTGAGAGGTGTATGATTGTGCAGTGGTTATTGTTTATGAATCACCGAGTGACTGTGTGGGAGGTGTCTGATTGTGCAGTGGTTATTGTTTATGAATCACCGAGTGACTGTGTGGGAGTTGTATGATTGTGCAGTGGTTATTGTTTGTGAATCACCGAGTGACTGTGTGAGAGGTGTATGATTGTGCAGTGGTTATTGTTAGTGAATCACCGAGTGACTGTGTAGGAGGTGTATGATTGTGCAGTGGTTATTGTTAGTGAATCACCGAGTGACTGTGTGGGAGGTGTATGATTGTGCAGTGGTTATTGTTTGTGAATCACCGAGTGACTGTGTAGGAGGTGTATGATTGTGCAGTGGTTATTGTTAGTGAATCACCGAGTGACTGTGTGGGAGGTGTATGATTGTGCAGTGGTTATTGTTTGTGAATCACCGAGTGACTGTGTAGGAGGTGTATGATTGTGCAGTGGTTATTGTTTGTGAATCACCGAGTAACTGTGTGGGAGGTGTATGATTGTGCAGTGGTTATTGTTTGTGAATCACCGAGTGACTGTGTAGGAGGTGTATGATTGTGCAGTGGTTATTGTTTGTGAATCACCGAGTGACTGTGTGGGAGGTGTATGATTGTGCAGTGGTTATTGTTTGTGAATCACCGAGTGACTGTGTAGGAGGTGTATGATTGTGCAGTGGTTATTGTTTGTGAATCACCGAGTGACTGTGTAGGAGGTGTATGATTGTGCAGTGGTTATTGTTTGTGAATCACTGAGTGACTGTGTGGGAGTTGTCTGATTGTGCAGTGGTTATTGTTTGTGAATCACCGAGTGACTGTGTAGGAGGTGTATGATTGTGCAGTGGTTATTGTTTGTGAATCACCGAGTGACTGTGTAGGAGGTGTATGATTGTGCAGTGGTTATTGTTTGTGAATCACCGAGTGACTGTGTGAGAGGTGTATGATTGTGCAGTGGTTATTGTTTATGAATCACCGAGTGACTGTGTGGGAGGTGTATGATTGTGCAGTGGTTATTGTTTATGAATCACCGAGTGACTGTGTGGGAGGTGTATGATTGTGCAGTGGTTATTGTTAGTGAATCACCGAGTGACTGTGTGGGAGTTGTATGATTGTGCAGTGGTTATTGTTTGTGAATCACCGAGTGACTGTGTGGGAGTTGTATGATTGTGCAGTGGTTATTGTTTGTGAATCACTGAGTGACTGTGTGGGAGGTGTATGATTGTGCAGTGGTTATTGTTTGTGAATCACTGAGTGACTGTGTGGGAGTTGTCTGATTGTGCAGTGGTTATTGTTAGTGAATCACTGAGTGACTGTGTGGGAGGTGTATGATTGTGCAGTGGTTATTGTTTGTGAATCACTGAGTGACTGTGTAGGAGGTGTATGATTGTGCAGTGGTTATTGTTTGTGAATCACCGAGTGACTGTGTAGGAGGTGTATGATTGTGCAGTGGTTATTGTTTGTGAATCACCGAGTAACTGTGTGGGAGGTGTATGATTGTGCAGTGGTTATTGTTTGTGAATCACCGAGTGACTGTGTAGGAGGTGTATGATTGTGCAGTGGTTATTGTTTGTGAATCACCGAGTGACTGTGTGGGAGGTGTATGATTGTGCAGTGGTTATTGTTTGTGAATCACCGAGTAACTGTGTGAGAGGTGTATGATTGTGCAGTGATTATTGTTTATGAATCACCGAGTGACTGAGTGGGAGGTGTATGATTGTGCAGTGGTTATTGTTTGTGAATCACCGAGTGACTGTGTGGGAGTTGTATGATTGTGCAGTGGTTATTGTTTGTGAATCACCGAGTGACTGTGTGGGAGTTGTCTGATTGTGCAGTGGTTATTGTTTGTGAATCACCGAGTGACTGTGTAGGAGGTGTATGATTGTGCAGTGGTTATTGTTTGTGAATCACCGATTGACTGTGTGGGAGGTGTATGATTGTGCAGTGGTTATTGTTTGTGAATCACTGATTGACTGTGTGGGAGTTGTCTGATTGTGCAGTGGTTATTGTTTGTGAATCACC
Organism: Pelobates fuscus; assembly: GCF_036172605.1. Lineage (NCBI taxonomy): Eukaryota > Metazoa > Chordata > Amphibia > Anura > Pelobatidae > Pelobates > Pelobates fuscus. The sequence continues at coordinate 20,486,392 of NC_086328.1, forward strand.
GAGTAACTGTGTGGGAGGTGTATGATTGTGCAGTGGTTATTGTTTGTGAATCACCGAGTGACTGTGTAGGAGGTGTATGATTGTGCAGTGGTTATTGTTTGTGAATCACCGAGTGACTGTGTGGGAGGTGTATGATTGTGCAGTGGTTATTGTTTGTGAATCACCGAGTGACTGTGTGGGAGGTGTATGATTGTGCAGTGGTTATTGTTTGTGAATCACTGATTGACTGTGTGGGAGTTGTCTGATTGTGCAGTGGTTATTGTTTGTGAATCACCGAGTAACTGTGTGGGAGGTGTATGATTGTGCAGTGGTTATTGTTTGTGAATCACCGAGTGACTGTGTAGGAGGTGTATGATTGTGCAGTGATTATTGTTTGTGAATCACCGAGTGACTGTGTAGGAGGTGTATGATTGTGCAGTGGTTATTGTTTGTGAATCACCGAGTGACTGTGTAGGAGGTGTATGATTGTGCAGTGATTATTGTTTATGAATCACCGAGTGACTGAGTGGGAGGTGTATGATTGTGCAGTGGTTATTGTTTGTGAATCACCGAGTGACTGTGTGGGAGGTGTATGATTGTGCAGTGGTTATTGTTTGTGAATCACCGAGTGACTGTGTGGGAGGTGTATGATTGTGCAGTGGTTATTGTTTGTGAATCACCGAGTGACTGAGTGGGAGGTGTATGATTGTGCAGTGGTTATTGTTTGTGAATCACCGAGTGACTGTGTGGGAGGTGTATGATTGTGCAGTGGTTATTGTTTGTGAATCACTGATTGACTGTGTGGGAGTTGTCTGATTGTGCAGTGGTTATTGTTTGTGAATCACCGAGTGACTGTGTGGGAGTTGTCTGATTGTGCAGTGGTTATTGTTTGTGAATCACCGAGTGACTGTGTGGGAGGTGTCTGATTGTGCAGTGGTTATTGTTTGTGAATCACTGAGTGACTGTGTGGGAGTTGTCTGATTGTGCAGTGGTTATTGTTTGTGAATCACTGAGTGACTGTGTGGGAGTTGTCTGATTGTGCAGTGGTTATTGTTTGTGAATCACTGAGTGACTGTGTGGGAGTTGTCTGATTGTGCAGTGGTTATTGTTTGTGAATCACTGAGTGACTGTGTGGGAGTTGTCTGATTGTGCAGTGGTTATTGTTAGTGAATCACCGAGTGACTGTGTGGGAGGTGTCTGATTGTGCAGTGGTTATTGTTTGTGAATCACCGAGTGACTGTGTGGGAGTTGTATGATTGTGCAGTGGTTATTGTTTGTGAATCACTGATTGACTGTGTGGGAGTTGTCTGATTGTGCAGTGGTTATTGTTTGTGAATCACCGAGTAACTGTGTGGGAGGTGTATGATTGTGAAGTGGTTATTGTTTGTGAATCACCGAGTGACTGTGTAGGAGGTGTATGATTGTGCAGTGGTTATTGTTTGTGAATCACCGAGTGACTGTGTAGGAGGTGTATGATTGTGCAGTGATTATTGTTTGTGAATCACCGAGTGACTGTGTGGGAGTTGTCTGATTGTGCAGTGGTTATTGTTTGTGAATCACCGAGTGACTGTGTGGGAGGTGTCTGATTGTGCAGTGATTATTGTTTATGAATCACCGAGTGACTGAGTGGGAGGTGTATGATTGTGCAGTGGTTATTGTTTATGAATCACCGAGTGACTGTGTGGGAGGTGTATGATTGTGCAGTGGTTATTGTTTGTGAATCACCGAGTGACTGTGTGGGAGGTGTATGATTGTGCAGTGGTTATTGTTTGTGAATCACCGAGTGACTGTGTGGGAGTTGTATGATTGTGCAGTGGTTATTGTTTGTGAATCACCGAGTGACTGTGTGGGAGGTGTATGATTGTGCAGTGGTTATTGTTAGTGAATCACCGAGTGACTGTGTGGGAGGTGTATGATTGTGCAGTGGTTATTGTTAGTGAATCACCGAGTGACTGTGTGGGAGGTGTATGATTGTGCAGTGGTTATTGTTTGTGAATCACCGAGTGACTGTGTAGGAGGTGTATGATTGTGCAGTGGTTATTGTTAGTGAATCACCGAGTGACTGTGTGGGAGGTGTATGATTGTGCAGTGGTTATTGTTTGTGAATCACCGAGTGACTGTGTAGGAGGTGTATGATTGTGCAGTGGTTATTGTTTGTGAATCACCGAGTAACTGTGTGGGAGGTGTATGATTGTGCAGTGGTTATTGTTTGTTAATCACCGAGTGACTGTGTAGGAGGTGTATGATTGTGCAGTGGTTATTGTTTGTGAATCACCGAGTGACTGTGTGAGAGGTGTATGATTGTGCAGTGGTTATTGTTTATGAATCACCGAGTGACTGTGTGGGAGGTGTCTGATTGTGCAGTGGTTATTGTTTATGAATCACCGAGTGACTGTGTGGGAGTTGTATGATTGTGCAGTGGTTATTGTTTGTGAATCACCGAGTGACTGTGTGAGAGGTGTATGATTGTGCAGTGGTTATTGTTAGTGAATCACCGAGTGACTGTGTAGGAGGTGTATGATTGTGCAGTGGTTATTGTTAGTGAATCACCGAGTGACTGTGTGGGAGGTGTATGATTGTGCAGTGGTTATTGTTTGTGAATCACCGAGTGACTGTGTAGGAGGTGTATGATTGTGCAGTGGTTATTGTTAGTGAATCACCGAGTGACTGTGTGGGAGGTGTATGATTGTGCAGTGGTTATTGTTTGTGAATCACCGAGTGACTGTGTAGGAGGTGTATGATTGTGCAGTGGTTATTGTTTGTGAATCACCGAGTAACTGTGTGGGAGGTGTATGATTGTGCAGTGGTTATTGTTTGTGAATCACCGAGTGACTGTGTAGGAGGTGTATGATTGTGCAGTGGTTATTGTTTGTGAATCACCGAGTGACTGTGTGGGAGGTGTATGATTGTGCAGTGGTTATTGTTTGTGAATCACCGAGTGACTGTGTAGGAGGTGTATGATTGTGCAGTGGTTATTGTTTGGGAATCACCGAGTGACTGTGTAGGAGGTGTATGATTGTGCAGTGGTTATTGTTTGTGAATCACTGAGTGACTGTGTGGGAGTTGTCTGATTGTGCAGTGGTTATTGTTTGTGAATCACCGAGTGACTGTGTAGGAGGTGTATGATTGTGCAGTGGTTATTGTTTGTGAATCACCGAGTGACTGTGTAGGAGGTGTATGATTGTGCAGTGGTTATTGTTTGTGAATCACCGAGTGACTGTGTGAGAGGTGTATGATTGTGCAGTGGTTATTGTTTATGAATCACCGAGTGACTGTGTGGGAGGTGTATGATTGTGCAGTGGTTATTGTTTATGAATCACCGAGTGACTGTGTGGGAGGTGTATGATTGTGCAGTGGTTATTGTTAGTGAATCACCGAGTGACTGTGTGGGAGTTGTATGATTGTGCAGTGGTTATTGTTTGTGAATCACCGAGTGACTGTGTGGGAGTTGTATGATTGTGCAGTGGTTATTGTTTGTGAATCACTGAGTGACTGTGTGGGAGGTGTATGATTGTGCAGTGGTTATTGTTTGTGAATCACTGAGTGACTGTGTGGGAGTTGTCTGATTGTGCAGTGGTTATTGTTAGTGAATCACTGAGTGACTGTGTGGGAGGTGTATGATTGTGCAGTGGTTATTGTTTGTGAATCACTGAGTGACTGTGTAGGAGGTGTATGATTGTGCAGTGGTTATTGTTTGTGAATCACCGAGTGACTGTGTAGGAGGTGTATGATTGTGCAGTGGTTATTGTTTGTGAATCACCGAGTAACTGTGTGGGAGGTGTATGATTGTGCAGTGGTTATTGTTTGTGAATCACCGAGTGACTGTGTAGGAGGTGTATGATTGTGCAGTGGTTATTGTTTGTGAATCACCGAGTGACTGTGTGGGAGGTGTATGATTGTGCAGTGGTTATTGTTTGTGAATCACCGAGTGACTGTGTAGGAGGTGTATGATTGTGCAGTGGTTATTGTTTGTGAATCACCGAGTGACTGTGTAGGAGGTGTATGATTGTGCAGTGGTTATTGTTTGTGAATCACTGAGTGACTGTGTGGGAGTTGTCTGATTGTGCAGTGGTTATTGTTTGTGAATCACCGAGTGACTGTGTAGGAGGTGTATGATTGTGCAGTGGTTATTGTTTGTGAATCACCGAGTGACTGTGTGAGAGGTGTATGATTGTGCAGTGGTTATTGTTTATGAATCACCGAGTGACTGTGTGGGAGGTGTATGATTGTGCAGTGGTTATTGTTTATGAATCACCGAGTGACTGTGTGGGAGGTGTATGATTGTGCAGTGGTTATTGTTAGTGAATCACCGAGTGACTGTGTGGGAGTTGTATGATTGTGCAGTGGTTATTGTTTGTGAATCACCGAGTGACTGTGTGGGAGTTGTATGATTGTGCAGTGGTTATTGTTTGTGAATCACTGAGTGACTGTGTGGGAGGTGTATGATTGTGCAGTGGTTATTGTTTGTGAATCACTGAGTGACTGTGTGGGAGTTGTCTGATTGTGCAGTGGTTATTGTTAGTGAATCACTGAGTGACTGTGTGGGAGGTGTATGATTGTGCAGTGGTTATTGTTTGTGAATCACCGAGTGACTGTGTAGGAGGTGTATGATTGTGCAGTGGTTATTGTTTGTGAATCACCGAGTGACTGTGTAGGAGGTGTATGATTGTGCAGTGGTTATTGTTTGTGAATCACCGAGTGACTGTGTAGGAGGTGTATGATTGTGCAGTGGTTATTGTTTGTGAATCACCGAGTGACTGTGTGGGAGTTGTATGATTGTGCAGTGGTTATTGTTTGTGAATCACCGAGTGACTGTGTGGGAGGTGTATGATTGTGCAGTGGTTATTGTTTGTGAATCACCGAGTGACTGTGTAGGAGGTGTATGATTGTGCAGTGGTTATTGTTTGTGAATCACCGAGTGACTGTGTGGGAGTTGTATGATTGTGCAGTGGTTATTGTTTGTGAATCACCGAGTGACTGTGTGGGAGGTGTATGATTGTGCAGTGGTTATTGTTTGTGAATCACCGAGTAACTGTGTGGGAGGTGTATGATTGTGCAGTGGTTATTGTTTGTGAATCACCGAGTGACTGTGTGGGAGGTGTATGATTGTGCAGTGGTTATTGTTTGTGAATCACCGAGTGACTGTGTAGGAGGTGTATGATTGTGCAGTGGTTATTGTTTGTGAATCACCGAGTGACTGTGTGGGAGGTGTATGATTGTGCAGTGGTTATTGTTTGTGAATCACCGAGTGACTGTGTAGGAGGTGTATGATTGTGCAGTGGTTATTGTTTGTGAATCACCGAGTGACTGTGTGGGAGTTGTATGATTGTGCAGTGGTTATTGTTTGTGAATCACCGAGTAACTGTGTGGGAGGTGTATGATTGTGCAGTGGTTATTGTTTGTGAATCACCGAGTGACTGTGTGGGAGGTGTATGATTGTGCAGTGGTTATTGTTTGTGAATCACCGAGTGACTGTGTAGGAGGTGTATGATTGTGCAGTGGTTATTGTTTGTGAATCACCGAGTGACTGTGTGGGAGGTGTATGATTGTGCAGTGGTTATTGTTTGTGAATCACCGAGTAACTGTGTGGGAGGTGTATGATTGTGCAGTGGTTATTGTTTGTGAATCACCGAGTGACTGTGTGGGAGTTGTATGATTGTGCAGTGGTTATTGTTTGTGAATCACCGAGTGACTGTGTGGGAGGTGTATGATTGTGCAGTGGTTATTGTTTGTGAATCACCGAGTGACTGTGTAGGAGGTGTATGATTGTGCAGTGGTTATTGTTTGTGAATCACCGAGTGACTGTGTGGGAGGTGTATGATTGTGCAGTGGTTATTGTTTGTGAATCACCGAGTGACTGTGTAGGAGGTGTATGATTGTGCAGTGGTTATTGTTTGTGAATCACCGAGTGACTGTGTAGGAGGTGTATGATTGTGCAGTGGTTATTGTTTGTGAATCACCGAGTGACTGTGTGGGAGGTGTATGATTGTGCAGTGGTTATTGTTTGTGAATCACTGAGTGACTGTGTGGGAGGTGTATGATTGTGCAGTGGTTATTGTTTGTGAATCACCGAGTGACTGTGTGGGAGGTGTATGATTGTGCAGTGGTTATTGTTAGTGAATCACCGAGTGACTGTGTAGGAGGTGTATGATTGTGCAGTGGTTATTGTTTGTGAATCACCGAGTGACTGTGTGAGAGGTGTATGATTGTGCAGTGGTTATTGTTAGTGAATCACCGAGTGACTGTGTGGGAGGTGTATGATTGTGCAGTGATTATTGTTTGTGAATCACCGAGTGACTGTGTGGGAGGTGTATGATTGTGCAGTGGTTATTGTTTGTGAATCACCGAGTGACTGTGTGGGAGGTGTATGATTGTGCAGTGGTTATTGTTTGTGAATCACCGAGTGACTGTGTGGGAGGTGTATGATTGTGCAGTGGTTATTGTTAGTGAATCACCGAGTGACTGTGTAGGAGGTGTATGATTGTGCAGTGGTTATTGTTTGTGAATCACCGAGTGACTGTGTGAGAGGTGTATGATTGTGCAGTGGTTATTGTTAGTGAATCACCGAGTGACTGTGTGGGAGTTGTATGATTGTGCAGTGATTATTGTTTGTGAATCACCGAGTGACTGTGTGGGAGGTGTATGATTGTGCAGTGGTTATTGTTTGTGAATCACCGAGTGACTGTGTGGGAGGTGTATGATTGTGCAGTGGTTATTGTTTGTGAATCACCGAGTGACTGTGTGGGAGGTGTATGATTGTGCAGTGGTTATTGTTTGTGAATCACCGAGTGACTGTGTGGGAGTTGTATGATTGTGCAGTGGTTATTGTTTGTGAATCACCGAGTGACTGTGTGGGAGGTGTATGATTGTGCAGTGGTTATTGTTTGTGAATCACCGAGTGACTGTGTGGGAGGTGTATGATTGTGCAGTGGTTATTGTTAGTGAATCACCGAGTGACTGTGTGGGAGGTGTATGATTGTGCAGTGATTATTGTTTGTGAATCACCGAGTGACTGTGTGGGAGGTGTATGATTGTGCAGTGGTTATTGTTTGTGAATCACCGAGTGACTGTGTGGGAGGTGTATGATTGTGCAGTGGTTATTGTTTGTGAATCACCGAGTGACTGTGTGGGAGGTGTATGATTGTGCAGTGGTTATTGTTTGTGAATCACCGAGTGACTGTGTGGGAGGTGTATGATTGTGCAGTGGTTATTGTTTGTGAATCACCGAGTGACTGTGTGGGAGGTGTCTGATTGTGCAGTGGTTATTGTTTGTGAATCACCGAGTGACTGTGTGGGAGGTGTATGATTGTGCAGTGGTTATTGTTTGTGAATCACCGAGTGACTGTGTGGGAGGTGTATGATTGTGCAGTGGTTATTGTTTGTGAATCACCGAGTGACTGTGTGGGAGGTGTATGATTGTGCAGTGGTTATTGTTTGTGAATCACCGAGTGACTGTGTGGAAGGTGTATGGTTGTGCAGTGGTTATTGTTTGTGAATCACCGAGTGACTGTGTGGGAGGTGTATGATTGTGCAGTGGTTATTGTTTGTGAATCACCGAGTGACTGTGTGGGAGGTGTATGATTGTGCAGTGGTTATTGTTTGTGAATCACCGAGTGACTGTGTGGGAGGTGTATGATTGTGCAGTGGTTATTGTTTGTGAATCACTGAGTGACTGTGTGGGAGTTGTATGATTGTGCAGTGGTTATTGTTTGTGAATCACCGAGTGACTGTGTGAGAGGTGTATGATTGTGCAGTGGTTATTGTTTGTGAATCACCGAGTGACTGTGTGGGAGGTGTATGATTGTGCAGTGGTTATTGTTTGTGAATCACCGAGTGACTGTGTAGGAGGTGTATGATTGTGCAGTGGTTATTGTTTGTGAATCACCGAGTGACTGTGTGGGAGGTGTATGATTGTGCAGTGGTTATTGTTTGTGAATCACCGAGTGACTGTGTGGGAGGTGTATGATTGTGCAGTGGTTATTGTTTGTGAATCACCGAGTAACTGTGTGAGAGGTGTATGATTGTGCAGTGATTATTGTTTATGAATCACCGAGTGACTGTGTGGGAGGTGTCTGATTGTGCAGTGGTTATTGTTAGTGAATCACCGAGTGACTGTGTGGGAGTTGTCTGATTGTGCAGTGGTTATTGCTAGTGAATCACTGATTGACTGTGTGGGAGGTGTATGATTGTGCAGTGGTTATTGTTTGTGAATCACCGAGTGACTGTGTGGGAGGTGTATGATTGTGCAGTGGTTATTGTTAGTGAATCACTGAGTGACTGTGTGGGAGGTGTATGATTGTGCAGTGGTTATTGTTTGTGAATCACTGAGTGACTGTGTGGGAGTTGTCTGATTGTGCAGTGGTTATTGTTTGTGAATCACCGAGTGACTGTGTGGGAGGTGTATGATTGTGCAGTGGTTATTGTTAGTGAATCACCGAGTGACTGTGTGGGAGGTGTATGATTGTGCAGTGGTTATTGTTTGTGAATCACCGAGTGACTGTGTGGGAGGTGTATGATTGTGCAGTGGTTATTGTTTGTGAATCACTGAGTGACTGTGTGGGAGGTGTATGATTGTGCAGTGGTTATTGTTAGTGAATCACCGAGTGACTGTGTGGGAGGTGTATGATTGTGCAGTGGTTATTGTTAGTGAATCACCGAGTGACTGTGTAGGAGGTGTATGATTGTGCAGTGGTTATTGCTAGTGAATCACTGATTGACTGTGTGGGAGGTGTATGATTGTGCAGTGGTTATTGTTTGTGAATCACCGAGTGACTGTGTAGGAGGTGTATGATTGTGCAGTGGTTATTGTTTGTGAATCACCGAGTGACTGTGTGGGAGTTGTCTGATTGTGCAGTGGTTATTGTTTGTGAATCACCGAGTGACTGTGTGGGAGGTGTATGATTGTGCAGTGGTTATTGTTTGTGAATCACCGAGTGACTGTGTGGGAGGTGTATGATTGTGCAGTGGTTATTGTTAGTGAATCACCGAGTGACTGTGTGGGAGGTGTATGATTGTGCAGTGGTTATTGTTTGTGAATCACCGAGTGACTGTGTGGGAGGTGTATGATTGTGCAGTGGTTATTGCTAGTGAATCACCGAGTGACTGTGTGGGAGGTGTATGATTGTGCAGTGGTTATTGTTTGTGAATCACCGAGTGACTGTGTGGGAGGTGTATGATTGTGCAGTGGTTATTGTTAGTGAATCACCGAGTGACTGTGTGGGAGGTGTATGATTGTGCAGTGGTTATTGTTTGTGAATCACTGAGTGACTGTGTGGGAGGTGTATGATTGTGCAGTGGTTATTGTTTGTGAATCACCGAGTGACTGTGTGGGAGTTGTATGATTGTGCAGTGGTTATTGTTTGTGAATCACCGAGTGACTGTGTGGGAGTTGTCTGATTGTGCAGTGGTTATTGTTTGTGAATCACCGAGTGACTGTGTGGGAGGTGTATGATTGTGCAGTGGTTATTGTTAGTGAATCACCGAGTGACTGTGTGGGAGGTGTATGATTGTGCAGTGGTTATTGTTAGTGAATCACCGAGTGACTGTGTAGGAGGTGTATGATTGTGCAGTGGTTATTGTTAGTGAATCACTGAGTGACTGTGTAGGAGGTGTATGATTGTGCAGTGGTTATTGTTAGTGAATCACTGAGTGACTGTGTGGGAGGTGTATGATTGTGCAGTGGTTATTGTTTGTGAATCACCGAGTGACTGTGTAGGAGGTGTATGATTGTGCAGTGGTTATTGTTAGTGAATCACTGAGTGACTGTGTGGGAGGTGTATGATTGTGCAGTGGTTATTGCTAGTGAATCACCGAGTGACTGTGTAGGAGGTGTATGATTGTGCAGTGGTTATTGTTTGTGAATCACTGAGTGACTGTGTGGGAGGTGTATGATTGTGCAGTGGTTATTGTTAGTGAATCACCGAGTGACTGTGTGGGAGGTGTCTGATTGTGCAGTGGTTATTGTTTGTGAATCACTGAGTGACTGTGTAGGAGGTGTATGATTGTGCAGTGGTTATTGTTTGTGAATCACCGAGTGACTGTGTAGGAGGTGTATGATTGTGCAGTGGTTATTGTTAGTGAATCACTGAGTGACTGTGTGGGAGGTGTATGATTGTGCAGTGGTTATTGTTAGTGAATCACTGATTGACAGCCCTTGGGGAGGCTAGTTTCTATAAAATGACAATAGTCCTGAATAGAGGCAATATGATCTGTGTATAATTAAATCAAGGTACAATATAAACAATGAAATGGTCATTAACAGAAGTGTGAAATGAGAGTCTGGTAGCTGCTGAATAAAATTACACTTTAAAGATTTAGTTTCTTTCTTTCCCCTGTTACAATTTAATTTCGTCTATATTCAATACTGTGCTGAATGTATTTGTTTTTACTGAAGTAGAGCCGGGAACAATTAAACAAGAATTTAATGTGAAGACTTTCTGGACAGTGAACTCTAAATTATATGGATTAAGTCTGAGACATAATTAGCTATATCAGACTTTTCCAATTAAACAATAGACAAAAACAAGGTTCTGTACTTTTCCCACTTCTCAGTATATTAGATTTACTAAATCAAAGGTGTTTGTTGTTTTTTTTTTGCAATTAAATTGAAGACTGTGTTGCCTCTAGTTAATTTATAATCTTCATTTTAGTAATGACAGGAGGTAAGAATTTTGCTTATCTTCCTTTACTGACCCCAAACAGCAGTTTACAAAAAAGTACAGTAACAATAAAAAAAAAAGCAAAAAAAAAAACACAAACAGATGTCCGAAGCAAAACGCTTGTTCAACTTGTTTATTTTTTGTTGAGAAAGACTTGTTTATCCGAAACGTCGAGCGGTTGTAGTGTCCCTCGGTCACAGATACTAGGTGAGGATTCTTTATATAGCAGAATTTTTGTACTGAAGTGAATTTATTCCTTTTATCATGAATGGATTTTGCATCCTCAAATTCATTATCGTGTACACAGATGAATTTGATTTATGCAATTTCTACTGTGATCTATTCATCGTTGGGTGTATATATATCTATTGTTTGTGTATATATATATATAATAAATCCCCTTTTATTAATTGCTTTTTTTGCCATGAAATAACGTACATTATTTTCATATGCACAAGGCGTGCAGTTGAGTTATACATACTATTGTTATTTGTAGGGTTTTTTCAATCTTCGGCACACTAGCCTGGCTATAGGATTATACATGCTGTATATCAGTGTATGCTCCTACTTATATTAACTATTGTTCGAAGCAATAAACAAGTCAGCCCGTGAAGAATGAAGTCTTCCATGGAACTCGTCGGAAATCAAATAAGAATTTATTCTAATTTCCAATTTAAGAGTGCAACTGATTAAAAGAGTGAAAACGTGAGAGGTTACCTTGATTGTAATATCATAAACTAAACTCAACAGTTAACGTGTTCATAGTAGACAATAATACCAAGTGAGTAGATAAAAGATAATTATTCAATGCCAATAACCAACAACAAAAAAACAACTATTGCACCAGTCGGTTGGAGACATCCCATCAACTTGCACTAAATATTTTCATGGAGACAAAGATAACTTTTTGTCAGGAATGAACAAAATAATTTGACATTCCAGGTACCTAAAGAACGTCATCTTGCTGAAGTGCTTCATGTGCGAAGAGTGTGTTCTTTTTTGTTTTTAAATTTTTAAAAAACTGCAGGTTTCAACAGAAATTAGCACTTCTAAATTACGGAATATAATAACTCTGATATCGAGCAAAAGTTCAGAGACACTTCAATAGTTTGTCCTTCGGTTAGTCCCTTCTCAGGTCTCATGTTTTTGTCTCCCTTGTGCCATTACAGAGAGAACATACATGAACATATTAAACTGATCCCGCCCATAACGGTAGTCCAGATCCAAAATACTGGTAAGTTCCCTATAGCAACCCCAGATGATCAATTCAGCTGTACTTTTGGCCTAGTCAGCAAGGTGCAGCTGACACCCCTCAAGGCACCGTGAGTCCACATCTGGATGACACCTTTATTTTATGGAGACCCTACGTAAATGCATTGCAACAAAAACAGAGAGTATGAGAACTCTGAGAAAGGGTACAAGCTCAGAGAAAGCTCAGTAACTTGCTCTTCGGTTAGTCCCTACTTAGGTCTCAAAAAGTTTTTGCTTACTTTACGGAGGGTACCTATACCATTTACATATGAGACTGATCCTGCTCACAAGAACAGTTCAGATCCAAAATGCTGGCAAGTTCACTCTGATTTGGCTAGCTCTGTGGAACTAAACTCAAAAGGCATCAATTGCCCAGTGCACCTGCCTTGTGAATTCTTACTGAACTGTATTGGTAAGTCTGTGATTGGACAGCCACGGAAAGTCTGCGCGTGGTTAGAAGGGGAGGGCTTGCAAAAGTTGCAGATAAGAAATCTGAAGTCTTGGGCTGATAATTCGTGCTAGATGTTTTACACCATGGACTTTCTGTGAGCAGTCTTACATTTTGCACAATTTTAGCAAACATAGTAGAGTCTGAAAATAAAATATTTTAGAGTTTTTCGACATTTGTTAATTACACGTCCTGTTTGCCTACTAGTCCAAAGAATTCCTGACATTAGCAACAACTATAGACATCGAATGTGAGCATTTGCCCACTCAAGTAGGTTACGACGATGAACTGCAGTCAGGTCGAGACCCCGATAAGGATGACGAGCATGCAGATGGGCTTCCCTGAGACGGTTTCTGACAGTTTGTGCAGAAATTCTTCGGTTATGCAAATCAATTGTTGCAGCAGCTGTCCGGGTGGCTGGTCTCAGACAATCTTGGAGGTGGAGATCCTGGATGTGGAGGTCCTGGGCTGGTGTGGTTACATGTGGTCTGCGGTTGTGAGGCCGGTTGGATGTACTGCCAAATTCCCTGAAACACCTTTGGAGACGACTTATGGTAGAGAAATGAACATTCAATTCACAGGCAAAAGCTGTGGGGGACATTCCTGCAGTCAGCATGCCAATTGCACGCTCCCTCAAAACTTGTGACATATGTGGCATTGTGCTGTATGATAAAACTGCACATTTTAGAGTGGCCTTTTATTGTGGCCAGCCTAAGGCACACCTGTGCAATAATCATGATGTCTAATCAGCATCTTGATATGCCACACCTGTAAAGTGGATGGATTATTTTGGCCACAGAGAAGTGCTCACTGACACAGATTTAGACAGATTTCTGAATAATATTTGAGAGAAATAGGCCTTTTGTATACATAAAAAAATTCTTAGATCTTTGAATCATGAAAAATGGGGGCAAAAACAAAAGTGTTGCATTTATAATTTTGTTCACTGTATACATATATATATATATATATATATATAATACAGATCACTGCTTCCTAAAACTATTCAGTTTAAAAAAAAACACAGTATCCTATGACTTTGCAATATGCTGGGCACACTGCCCAGAGTTCCACAACCTTCCAAAGAAAGTGCAGGTGTCGTATCACATGACTGAAGGCACTCTGGGTGTCTGGCCAGCGCTCCGGAGTGGGCTGAAGCTTTGTAAGCAGCATTCTTGCATGTATGCTTTGCGCATGTCACTTGCATAAATAAGTTATGTACTTATACAATTGGAAAAAGCTGTGACAAATTCTCTATCCTGTGAGCAGACATGCTGTGCAGGACATTTCCTGATTAACTTACTCCTGGCTAAAGGCTGACCGGAGCTTCCCAGCCCAAAGTGCAGACTCGATGTTGCAGATTAATCAATGCTGTATTCTTCCTTAACCTTTGTAAATATTCTTTAATGATACTATTGATATATTTAATAAACACTTTTATTATTCACCAACTTAACTGGTGTAAAATCCTGTATCCTTGAACCTTATAAATATATCGCAAAACAAGAGGATGTTTTTATCAACCGTGGATGAGAACATGTCTATTCATCCACACAGGAGGCTGAATTTGTCCACAAGGGGTTGACAATGAGCAGACATTATGTGTGGCCATCATCTTCAGCCATTGGGTCTTAATGAGGAGAACTCAGATGTTTCTTTATCCCACAGCAGGAGCTACCATCATCTTACTCAACTTTTTCTCATTCATTCTGTAAGCCACCTGCCACTCAAGTTAATTGTTGCTCCACCATTCCAATCTATAGTAGTAGTGGGTGGGTGGGGCGTGGGGTGGGGGGTATAGGGGTGGAGGCAAGTAAAGGAATATGAGCTCCTGAAATTACACCCTTTCCTGCAGTGGCGTACCCCAAATCCATGGTGCCCCGGTGCGAAACTGATCCATGGGGACCCCCTCCTCTTCCAACCCCCCCTATTTCTCCCTCCACCCCCGACAGACACACACACACACACACACACATACATACAATGACACATACATACAAACAGACAGGCAAAATACATACAGACAGACAGACACACAGACAGACACATACATACACTTACATACATACATACATACAGGCAGACACACACACACACACACACACATATACAAAGACACATACATACATACAAACAGACAGGCACACATACATACACACACACACATACACACACTGTAAAGATCTTACCTTGAGTGGGAGTCAACACACAAAGTTTAAAGCACCCTTTGCAATTTTGCACCAGCCAAGGGGACTCAAGACAGAAATCCCCAACGCGGTGGAACAGTGCACTGGGGCTGATAATAGCTAGTGCTTCCAGGAACGAGGTACATGCAACGAATATCCAAAAGAGTAGTCAGGAACAAAATGAATTGTCAGGACAGGCAGCAAACAGGCATAAACGGAAGACGAGCAGAGGATCAAAACCAGGAGTCAGATGAACAGCAGGAATACCAAACAGGAACAAAACGATCTGACCTGACAATGTGCTATATCCAAAGCAGGGTTTATATAGAAAGATATCAGCCACAAATCAGGAGCAGGTGTGCATAGTCCAGGCGTAAAGGTTCAGATAACAGGATACCAGGAATCATCATAAAGTAACTAAAGGCGGTGGAGCCCAAGGTAAGGCTACTGACTGGGAAGTTGGAGACCCCGGTTCAAACTCAGCCGGGCCCGAAAACACAATAAGTATGGCACAATGAAAATCCAAACACACACATATATACAAAATGTTTAAGTCACCCTCCTGTTTCCTAAATTTTTAGGTGCAGGAGGGTAACTTCCCCTGGGGTCCAGTGGTGGCTCAGGCTGGTGGGAGTCAGAGTTGGAACTCTGCTTCCTCCCATGCGGGCTCTGTGTATATACAAAATGTTTAAGTCACCCTCCTGTTTCCTAACTTTTAGGTGCAGGACGGTAACTTTCCCTGGGGTCCAGTGGTGGCTCAGGCTGGTGGGAATCAGAGTTCCCACTCTGACTCCCTCTGCTTCCTCCCATGTGGGCTCTGTGTATGCTGGGAGGAGTGACCAGGGCAGTCACTTCCTCCCAGAGTGTGATCTCATCAAATTGGGCCTGGTTGCGCTGTTAAAGCGCTGCAGCGCTGACCGGGCCCTCTGAAAATCCATCTCCATCGGGTGGCCCTAACAGCACGGGCCACCCGATGGACCCCTTGAACGGCTGCAAAACATGGTGGCTGGTACCAGGTCACAGGGGTCTGCAGGGCGACCGGGCCCCCTGGAGTGATGGGCCCGGTCACAGCTGCGACCCCTATATGTACACCACTGCTTTCCTGATAATGTATACACACTTAAAAGGCTATTTATTAAAGTGAGAATTATTCAATTCAAAGTAATTTCAAAGTAAATTTCAAACCTAAGGTCATAGAAGACATAATGGAAATATAGCTGACCTTGAAAATAGTTTCTAAGATGTCTATTTTGGCCCAACAGGGACACTGTAGGCACTGTGTCTGCTTTATCTCATTAAGCTGGTTATAGTGTCTCGAGTTCCCTGGTACCATTTCATTCAGCATCAAACAGTTTTCAAGGTTTTTATGATTTAATGCTAAACAAGAATCCCCGGCAGTCCATCCCCTCTGTGCTGCTTTGGCTAATAAGGAAGTATTACAGCAATGGGCAGCTGTTATTGGCTGTGATTGTCCACTGACTGCTTTTAGCCTATCAGAGCTCCAACTGACGGTATGAACGGGTATGACAACAAGGAAGTGTGTAATCTCTGTCTGAGCCACACCTCCCAAAGGGGCCGGACTGTGGATGGCCAGGGACTCTTATTTAGTGTTAAACTGCTCAAACATTATTTAACACTGAATGGAGGGACAACGCCAGTGCATTCCAGGCACTATAGCCAATTCAAAGAGATGAAATGGCTATAGTGACTACACTGTCCCTTTCAATTTGAAATTCCCTTAGAATTTTCTTTGAATTCCTGACAATTCTCACTAGTAAATAGCCCTGTTACAGTTTGTTTGCCACCTCTTTCTCTACTTTCTCCCGGCTCTAATTCTAAATTATTTTATATAAATATTCAGTCCAACCAATTCTGAAAGTTATTCTTCAAAAACAAAGACTACTATTCAACTTAGAAAATAACATTCTATTCATACTTCTATCCAACCAGCCACACACAGATACATGTGATGTGTTTCACCAATTCTCATTTAAAAAATGTATTCTAATCAAATTTAACCCCTTAAGGACACATGACGTGTGAGACACGTCATGATTCCCTTTTATTCCAGAAGTTTGGTCCTTAAGGGGTTAAAAACACTCAGTGGACACAGCCCTCTTCAACGTGCAGGGACACTCAACCACAGGGGCAGTAAGCAGAATGGACGAGACACACATTATAAAGATACAACCCTTTATGTTGACTACAGATTATTTACATAACACAGAGCATTACATATACTGAATATAAACTAGCATTTTACTTGTTTGGATTGTCAGAAAGCATTGCAGCCGCTGTCATGTCAGCAGACATCCTTTTCTGCTAGATCCTGTCTTTTATATTGGCTACAAAGACTTATTCCTCCTTCATGCTCCTGTTTTGTCTTCACAAGGAAGGATTAAAAAAGAAACAAAAATAAAATTCTCTTGTTTCCCGACACAACCAATGGAATGACAACGCCAATGTTGCTTTTAAATAAAAATTTATTTGATGAATACATCGAACCCTTTTTTTACCGAGCGTAAACTGCTTGAACTTGAAGCCTTCCAGATTTTGCTTTGCAGAAATTCTCATAAAAAAAAAACAAAAAAACAGTCGGCTGCAAAAAAAAAAAAAAAAAATTAAATAAAAAAATTAAAAATAAAATAAAAAAATACCGTTATCAGCCCAGCACAATTCTTGGCTGATTTATTGTAGGCAAGTTATAATACGCGATGATAGGTGCTATCAGTTATTTTGAAACCACATTGCCGATAAGAAAACTAAAGAGATTTATATATTATAATAGTCATTGGCGTTTAGAGATAAAACTATTTCTATTAAAGCTCTCTCTGAGGCAGTCATAGATAGACACCACACTGCTACTCCCATAATGCATTGTTAACCTATAAATTGGTAACGCTTTACAAGATTGTGGCTTTGCCGAAATAACTCAATGTTGGCTGGCTCGTTGCGGAAGCATTTAAAGGCAAGTATAATTTAACTGCTGTGTGACTGTCATCAATCAGTAAGGGTTACACATCATTCTCTCCTCTTCAATTTACAATATTTTACTGAATGTTTGGTTTTGTACTTAAATTAGTTATCACATCACAAGCTATCACAAAAAAAAATAGAAAAAAAATATTGCAAATTGATTCTGGAAGACACATTTTACGTTGCGCTTTACAAACACTTCAAACAAAATCTCTCTTTGATTTGTTCAATTTTAATTCAATTACATCTGATAAACTATTTACATTTCCTCGTCTTCGTACACATATATTGTAAAAGCATCTGGTTAAGTGAAACAGGGCGAACGTGATTTACAGTACCCTGGCTGTGATTGTACTTAATACAAAGCTGTATTTTAAATCATAATGCTTAACCAGAGCTGCTATTAAACTTGGCACCATAAGAAGGAATTTGCTATAATGAAGTTTCAGCCTCTCAATATCATTTATTAAAGATGGTTTTTATGAGGGATCCGCTATTAGCAAGACTGTGGCTTCTTAACACTCTGCCACCATTACACATGTCCTACAGTTCTCTTTATCTTCGATTATAGACTTTATATTTCAGGTTATTTTTTAGAAAGTATTGTACAAAATACACTAAAACAGTAGCTTCTAATCCAGTCTTCAAAAAACACTAAGGTCTAGGTCCAGAACGGCCTTTTGAAGAGATGCATCAAAACTGTATGTTTGGTGTGCCTTGAAGACAGGTTGGGAAATATTATTCTAAATGACATAGCTCTCTAAGAACAAAATTGTAAAAAGAAGAGTAGAGAGATGTGTCCTTTATGGACTCAACATAGGTGCACGCAGGTACCGAGAACGGTGAATATGCATTGAGTCCGTGCTCGCAGGCACTGTTTAAGGTAATAGCAAAAAGAGAAAGTCGGTACACGCAGGTACCCATGCAGGTACCCATGCAGAAAATAACAAAGTGTGCTGGGATGCGCAGATCCTGTCTAATACAGGCTGGTGTGAAACCAAATTCAGGAACAAACCAAAGTGCGTGTATACTATTGCAGTGCACCGAAGGGGGGCTTAAACTGTAACAGGTCAGGTGTCCGTGTCGCGTTGGTCCAGGGTGGGAGCGAGCACCCTCCCAGCTCTCCCATCAATCCTCCCAGTTTTCCAGGGTATGGATGCTCCCCCCATGGTTCTGGCTTGGGGTGGGCACAGATGGGGGGCGGGGTTGAAGGAGCAAAGAGGAATTGGAGGGGAAGGATTGGGGGCAAGTGATGGAGGGATGAAGGAGGAGAGGACTAGTGCCCAGGACTGGGTTGGGCTAGCAGTGTGGGCATACTGGTTACCCTCCCAGCTTCCCATCAGTCTGACCCTACCCTGTTAATAGCTGCCCCTGTTAATTATTGCCTGTTAATTATTGCCATAAGGAGTGGAAAGCCGCAGAGTCTACCTTTGATAAGTGGCAGCTATTCTTGAGCAGTGGAGTCCAGCCAAGGGAGGACTCCCACTGGTCATCCCACCAGTGCTGTCTACACAGACTTCCAGAGTTTAGATACTCCTTGCTGGTCAATTCCATTATTCTATGTACATGTGTCGCCATGTAATATTGTCTAAAGTCAGGCAGGGCCAGTCCGCCTTCTGCTTTCGGGCATGTGATGGTGTTGTGGCTAATCCTGGCTTTGGTCTTGTGCCAGATAAATTGTAGTACCAGTGTGCGGAGGGAAGTGAAGAAAGCTTCGGGAAGAGTGATGGGTGCTGTCTGTAATAAGTAGAGTATTCGGGGTAAAAGCGTCATCTTCACAGTCCCTATCTTATCAAGCCAGGAGATGCCTGGCCTAGACCAGTCCTCTAGGTCCCTACGCACCCTGTCAGGATGGGGTAAAAGTTTTCTTGTTAGGGGTGAGTGAGGTCTTTAATTAGCCAGACCCCAGGTATTTCAGGGTGGAAAAATAATTAGTCTGAGAAAAATAAAAGAAAATCAGGATTGTGAATTTTGTGCATTTAGCTTTTTTATTTACTAGAATTTCATCTGCCGATAAAGATTTGGGAAAACGAATCAGACAAACCAAATGAGCACAAAATGGTGTAAATATTATGGATATATTTTGCAGTCCACTGGTATACGCAGTTTCCCATCATTTAGTTCAAAGATCAATTGAGAAAAAAAAGTAATCAGTAGAGGGAAAAAGAATATAGGCGGTAGTAAATCTATACTTATATCTTTATGTATATTTATTAAATATAGTATATAAATATTGATTGGTTTACTGCTCTATCTTTCTTCCCTATCTGTTGGTCTCTCTAAAATCTACATTGAGTGGTTGTCTCCTAGCCATCAATGATCTTTTTAACCATTCATCATCTATTTTGCTGGCGCCATGATCGTCCATTGCGGAAGTTGTTTGTCCAGCGATAAGTCTATGTGGCAGTTCAGCATTTGGGAATTGTGACGATCACCTGGTCGGCAGAAATGTGGAAGAATTGTTCATAGCAAAATGAATCTCCAAGTCTATTAATATCAATTAAATGTCTGTGATGAGCATGCAAGTATATAAAATGCCTTGAAGGTGCAACTGAAACCCAGATCTGATATCCAACATGCATTGTAGCAATAAGAAATCACATTCAAGTGCACCATCTGATTTCAGAAATCCTTCTTTAATGCTCCAAGTTCAGGCAGATAACATTTCAGCCACCTAACTTTCCATTGTCAAGTAACAATCTGGCCTTTGTTGGACAAAGGCTTTTGACAAAGGCCGTTTAGTTGACAATGAAGAAAGATTGCTGAAGTAAGATGATGTGCTTGAGTGTGACTTCATATTTCTATTGAGATAGAGACAAGGTTACAGAGACATGTTGTGATAAAGAGTAGGATAGAGAGACACTTTAAGATAAAGAGAAAGGAAGGAATACAGGATGAGATAGCAAGAGGGTCAGAAGACAGGCTAAGATACAGAGAAATGTAGGGGAAAAGGCTGAGATAAAGAGTATGATTTACGATATACTGAGAGAAGCTTATGAAGCAAGACAAATATATAGAGAAGAGTAACAATGAAAGTTGGAGAGAATGGTGTAGGCTGAGATGTGAGAGTTAATAGGGTTGAGTGTAACTCAGGAAAAAGAAGTTGTGGTAGTGTTAGCTTTGTGTCATTACATTCCATGTCTTTGATGCCTCATTATTTTTCGGGAAGGCATTGCTCCTAGACACAACTGTTCCCAGGCTTCCCAGATACACATTATGGCCATCCAGCATCCCTTTGAGCATCTGCATCTGAATTTCTCTTGCTATGTGACCTTAATTTCCAGATTCTTGAGTTTCTGTATTCTGATGTCCTGATACTACACTAACTTGTAGACAGACACTAACAGAGTTACTCACTGAAGTCCAAATGCAACATTTTACATGCTATTTGGCAAGGCCTGGCATTTACAATTCTGGCACCAAACAGGCCTGAATTAGGTCTGGATTATAGCCAAAACAACATATTGTTCCCACCCATTGGCAGTGCATAAGAACTCTAAACAATAAAACATGGGAGAAAACCTAGTGTCCCACACCCCAGCCCCCACCCATTAGAAGCGGGTTGTGGCTTTTATTATACTATGAAGGCATGACCTATTATCCCCACCCATTACCGATGGGTTGGGGAACTAATCATTATATGCAATGGTGGTGGTGGTGGAAAATGCAATTGTCATGGGGGAACAGGGGAGGGAACTGCCATAGGCATCCCCAATCTCTTTGCTGCCCCCCTTAAGATAAATATGCCCTACCTACCCACCTCATCCTATTTATAGTGAAGACGGGCATTCAAACTAATACCTGTAAAAATATAAATTATACTTACCACATGAAGTCTTCTTTCTTCTAAACCTTCTTATCTTCAGCCCCCAAAAAAGGCCAAATAAAAAACTATGATCACTCGACACCACTTCTGAAAATAACAAAAAGCCTTATCTAAAAAAAAATATAGAAAAAAAATCACAATGAAGACCTTATAAAGCAAATCCATTTTCACTTCACGAGGGCTCAGCATCAAATGAGCAGAAAAGCGTTTATGAGTCCCCATCCACCACACTTTGAATTTATATGAGAGCTTTCCTATCGGTTGGCTTGTAAGTCCACCATTTAGAGAACTCTGACCAGCAAGTCTCAATTCTATCACCCATTTATATTATAATTAGAGTCCCCATCCACCACTAACGGGTGGGGACATTAGGTCCCACATTAATATTATAATTAGAGATATCACCTTCTAATGAGTGGGGGCAAAGGTAGGGGACCCAAGGTGTCCCCCATTTGTTTAATTATTTAAAGCCCACCAGACACAGCCCATTATTTCCCAGGGTTTAAAATAAGTTGCCCTTACCTGTAAACAATGGGTGGAGGCGGAGGAGACATTAATAAGTCCCAGTCGCAATTATTTTTATTTTAGTAGCTACCACCTGTAGGCCCTCACCCACTGACAACAGGTGGAGGGAGGTGGAAACATTAGCATGTTTGCTTTTTACATTTATTTAATAGCCCTAATCTGCTCATCATGGTAAGCAAGCAATGACCAGCTGCCACATAATAACCCTCACATTACCGAATGCATTCAATTCCAAATGTTATTTTCCTGGCCAATCCATGCCAGCATCACCTGTGGGTAAGCTCCTCCCTCTCAGCTGAGAGGACAGGAATCTAAATTTCAAATGATAGTATATAAGTAATCCACCTCCCAGAATAAGCAGTCTTCTTTCCTGTCCTCCAGCTGTTAGGCAGCACAGTTTTATTTTAAAGTTCACCTGCCTTTAGTTTTTCATTATGGCATCCTTGGGGAGTTCCGCCTCTCTCCCCAAGGAAGAACCCAGATACAGCTCAAGCAGTTTGGGACTCCCTGGGTTAAGATTACTATGATAGTTCATAGTAATTGAAGATTGGACTTTGCTGGAAGGCTCATCTCCCTCCTCATTTGGAAAAAATAATCCTACTTCCGCAATTAATGTTTGATTACATTTAGTTTAACACTGATATGGTATAATTGTCTTTTTTATCACCCAATCTTTTCGTTTGCTTGGGAAGTCCCACAGGTTATGCTGACATGGATTGGCCAGGAAAACAGAACATTGTTACAATACTTACAGTAATTGTCTTTTCCTGCCCAATATCCATGTCAGCATCAATAAACCCCCCCTTTTTTTTTTGGACTGACTTGGTTACGAGACTGCAAATTCTGGGGAGGTGGATTCCTTACATACCATCATTCCTGTCCTATCAGCTGAGAGGGAGGAGCTAACCCACAGGTGATGCTGACATGGATATTGTCCAGGGACAGAAAATTACGGTAAGTATTGTAACAATTTTCTGTTGTATTGGTGCTTTGTGAATCCTCTGAATCCTATAGTTTGTAAAGGTCTCGGATGCGGAAAGACTGATTTTACTTGGAACTCGTATGCTGCAGATTTACTAAGGCTGGCCGACAGAGGCGGCTCTAGATTTTATGAGGCCTTAGGCAAAACGCAAACATGAGGCCCCACTAACAAAAAAGTGTCACATATACACATTGATGCACTGTCTACCTGTGTATGTGCCTGAGAGTGTGTCTGACAGAGAGTATCCTTGTGTGTGTGAATGTATGTCTCTGTGAGCATGTTTGCGTTTTTGTCTGAGACCCTATGTGTATGGGGTAGCTGATGGTGAGAGGGAGCGGGGGGTGTGATGGTGAGAGGGAGCGGGGGGTTGATGGTGAAAGGGAGCGGGGGGTTGATGGTGAAAGGGAGCGGGAGGTGATAGTAATGTGAGAGTGGGGGGTAATGTGAGAGGGGGTAATGTGAGAGTGAGAGGGGGTAATGTGAGAGTGAGAGGGGGTAATGTTAGAAGGAGGGGGTGATGGTGAGTGGGGTGAGGCTGAGGGTGGTGACGGAGGGTTATGCTGAGGGTGATGGGGGTTAATGCTGAGGGTGGTGAGGGGTGATGCTGAGGGTGGTGATGCTGAGGGTGGTGGGGGTGAGGCGAAGGGTGGTGGGGGGTTAATGCTGAGGGTGGTGGGGGGAGTGATTCTGAGGGTGGTGATGCTGAGGGTGGTGGTGGGTGGTGAAGCTGAGGGTGGTGGTGGGTGGTGAAGCTGAGGGTGGTGAGAGGTGATGCTGAGGGTGGTGAGAGGTGATGCTGAGGGTGGTGGGAGGTGAGGCTGAGGGTGGTGGGAGGTGAGGCTGAGGGTGGTGGGGGGTGAGGCTGAGGGTGGTGGGGGGTGGTGAGGCTGAGGGTGGTGGGGGGGTAATGGTGGTGGTGGGTGATGACGAGGGTGGTGTTGGGGTAATGGTGGTGGTGGGTGATGGTGAGGGTGGTGGGGGGTGAGGCTGAGGGTGGTGGGGGGTGAGGCTGAGGGTGGTGGGGGTGAGGCTGAGGGTGGTGGGGGGGATGGTGAGGGTGGTGGGGGGTGAGGCTGAGGGTGGTGGGGGTGAGGGTGAGGGTGGTGGGGGGTGAGGGTGAGGGTGGTGGGGGTGAGGCTGAGGGTGGTGGGGGGTGAGGCTGAGGGTGGTGGGGGGTAATGGTGAGGGTGGCGGGGGGTGAGGCTGGTGGGGGGTGAGGCTGAGGGTGGTGGGGGTGAGGGTGGTGGGGGTGAGGGTGAGGGTGGTGGGGGGTGATGGTGGTGGGGGTGAAGCTGAGGGTGGTGGGGTTAATGGTGAGGGTGGTGGGGGGTGAAGCTGGGGGTGGTGGGGGTGATGGTGAGGGTGATGGTGAGGGTGGTGGGGTGATGGTGAGGGTGGTGGTGTGTGATGGTGGTGGGGGTGAGGCTGAGGGTGGTGGGGGTGATGGTGAGGGTGGTGGGGGTGAGGCTGAGGGTGTTGGGGGTGAGGGTGGTGGGGTGAGGGTGAGGGTGGTGGGGGTGGTGGGGGTGAGGCTGAGGGTGGTGGGGGTAATGGTGAGGGTGGTGGGAGGTGAGGCTGAGGGTGGTGGGGGGTAATGGTGAGGGTGGTG
Organism: Pelobates fuscus; assembly: GCF_036172605.1. NCBI lineage: Eukaryota > Metazoa > Chordata > Amphibia > Anura > Pelobatidae > Pelobates > Pelobates fuscus. The sequence goes on from NC_086328.1 coordinate 20,510,832, forward strand.
GGGGGTGAGGGTGGTGGGGGGTGAGGCTGAGGGTGGTGGGGGTGAGGGTGAGGGTGGTGGGGGTAATGGTGAGGGTGGTGGGGGTGATGGTGAGGGTGGTGGGGGTGATGGTGGTGGGTGGTAATGTGAGAGTGAGAGGGGGTAATGTGAGAGTGAGAGGGGGTAATGTGAGAAGGAGGGGGTGATGGTGAGTGGGGTGAGGCTGAGGGTGGTGACGGAGGGTTATGCTGAGGGTGGTGGGGGGTAATGCTGAGGGTGGTGAGGGGTGATGCTGAGGGTGGTGATGCTGAGGGTGGTGGGGGTGAGGCGAAGGGTGGTGGGGGGTTAATTCTGAGGGTGGTGGGGGGAGTGATTCTGAGGGTGGTGATGCTGAGGGTGGTGGTGGGTGGTGAAGCTGAGGGTGGTGGTGGGTGGTGAAGCTGAGGGTGGTGAGAGGTGATGCTGAGGGTGGTGAGGGGTGATGCTGAGGGTGGTGGGAGGTGAGGCTGAGTGTGGTGGGGGGTGAGGCTGAGGGTGGTGGGGGGTGGTGAGGCTGAGGGTGGTGGGGGGGTAATGGTGGTGGTGGGTGATGACGAGGGTGGTGTTGGGGTAATGGTGGTGGTGGGTGATGGTGAGGGTGGTGGGGGGTGAGGCTGAGGGTGGTGGGGGGTGAGGCTGAGGGTGGTGGGGGTGAGGCTGAGGGTGGTGGGGGTGAGGCTGGGGGTGGTGGGGGTAATGGTGAGGGTGGTGGGGGTGATGGTGAGGGTGGTGGGGGTGATGGTGGTGGGTGGTAATGTGAGAGTGAGAGGGGGTAATGTGAGAGTGAGAGGGGGTAATGTGAGAAGGAGGGGGTGATGGTGAGTGGGGTGAGGCTGAGGGTGGTGACGGAGGGTTATGCTGAGGGTGGTGGGGGGTAATGCTGAGGGTGGTGAGGGGTGATGCTGAGGGTGGTGATGCTGAGGGTGGTGGGGGTGAGGCGAAGGGTGGTGGGGGGTTAATTCTGAGGGTGGTGGGGGGAGTGATTCTGAGGGTGGTGATGCTGAGGGTGGTGGTGGGTGGTGAAGCTGAGGGTGGTGGTGGGTGGTGAAGCTGAGGGTGGTGAGAGGTGATGCTGAGGGTGGTGAGGGGTGATGCTGAGGGTGGTGGGAGGTGAGGCTGAGGGTGGTGGGAGGTGAGGCTGAGGGTGGTGGGGGGTGAGGCTGAGGGTGGTGGGGGGTGGTGAGGCTGAGGGTGGTGGGGGGGTAATGGTGGTGGTGGGTGATGACGAGGGTGGTGTTGGGGTAATGGTGGTGGTGGGTGATGGTGAGGGTGGTGGGGGGTGAGGCTGAGGGTGGTGGGGGGTGAGGCTGAGGGTGGTGGGGGTGAGGCTGAGGGTGGTGGGGGTGAGGCTGGGGGTGGTGGGGGTGATGGTGAGGGTGGTGGGGGGTGAGGCTGAGGGTGGTGGGGGTGAGGGTGAGGGTGGTGGGGGGTGAGGGTGAGGGTGGTGGGGGTAATGGTGAGGGTGGTGGGAGGTGAGGCTGAGGGTGGTGGGGGGTAATGGTGAGGGTGGTGGGGGGTGAGGGTGGTGGGGGGTGAGGCTGAGGGTGGTGGGGGTGAGGGTGGTGGGGGTGAGGGTGAGGGTGGTGGGGGTGATGGTGAGGGTGGTGGGGGTGATGGTGAGGGTGGTGGGGGGTGATGGTGGTGGGGGTGAAGCTGAGGGTGGTGGGGGTAATGGTGAGGGTGGTGGGGGGTGAAGCTGGGGGTGGTGGGGGTGATGGTGAGGGTGATGGTGAGGGTGGTGGGGTGTGATGGTGGTGGGGGGTGAGGCTGAGGGTGGTGGGGGTGATGGTGATGGTGGTGGGGGGTGAGGCTGAGGGTGTTGGGGGTGAGGGTGGTGGGGGTGAGGGTGAGGGTGGTGGGGGTGAGGCTGAGGGTGGTGGGGAGTGAGGCTGAGGGTGGTGGGGGTAATGGTGAGGGTGGTGGGAGGTGAGGCTGAGGGTGGTGGGGGGTAATGGTGAGGGTGGTGGGGGGTGAGGGTGGTGGGGGGTGAGGCTGAGGGTGGTGGGGGTGAGGGTGAGGGTGGTGGGGGTGATGGTGAGGGTGGTGGGGGTGATGGTGGTGGGTGGTAATGTGAGAGTTAGAGGGGGTAATGTGAGAGTGAGAGGGGGTAATGTGAGAAGGAGGGGGTGATGGTGAGTGGGGTGAGGCTGAGGGTGGTGACGAAGGGTTATGCTGAGGGTGGTGGGGGGTAATGCTGAGGGTGGTGAGGGGTGATGCTGAGGGTGATGATGCTGAGGGTGGTGGGGGTGAGGCGAAGGGTGGTGGGGGGTTAATGCTGAGGGTGGTGGGGGGAGTGATTCTGAGGGTGGTGATGCTGAGGGTGGTGGTGGGTGGTGAAGCTGAGGGTGGTGAGAGGTGATGCTTAGGGTGGTGAGGGGTGATGCTGAGGGTGGTGGGAGGTGAGGCTGAGGGTGGTGGGAGGTGAGGCTGAGGGTGGTGGGGGTTATGGGGGATGGTGAGGCTGAGGGTGGTGGGGGGTAATGGTGAGGCTGAGGCTGAGGGTGGTGGAGGTGAGGCTGAGGGTGGTGGGGGTGAGGCTGAGGGTGGTGGGGGGTGGTGAGGCTGAGGGTGGTGGGGGGGTAATGGTGGTGGTGGGTGATGGTGAGGGTGGTGGTGGGGTAATGGTGGTGGTGGGTGATGGTGAGGGTGGTGGGGGTGATGGTGAGGGTGGTGGGGGGTGAGGCTGAGGGTGGTGGGGGGTGAGGCTGAGGGTGGTGGGGGTGAGGCTGAGGGTGGTGGGGGTGAGGCTGAGGGTGGTGGGGTTGATGGTGAGGGTGGTGGGGGTGAGGCTGAGGGTGGTGGGGGTGAGGGTGAGGGTGGTGGGGGGTGAGGGTGAGGGTGGTGGGGGTGAGGCTGAGGGTGATGGGGGGTGAGGCTGAGGGTGGTGGGGGTAATGGTGAGGGTGGTGGGAGGTGAGGCTGAGGGTGGTGGGGGTAATGGTGAGGGTGGTGGGGGGTGAGGGTGGTGGGGGGTGAGGCTGAGGGTGGTGGGGGTGAGGGTGAGGGTGGTGGGGGTGATGGTGAGGGTGGTGGGGGTGAGGGTGAGGGTGGTGGGGGTGATGGTGAGGGTGGTGGGGGTGATGGTGAGGGTGCTGGGGGGTGATGGTGGTGGGGGGTGAAGCTGAGGGTGGTGAGGGTAATGGTGAGGGTGGTGGGGGGTGAGGCTGGGGGTGGTGGGGGTGATGGTGAGGGTGGTGGGGTGATGGTGAGGGTGGTGGGGGGTGATGGTGGTGGGGGTGAGGCTGAGGGTGGTGGGGGTGATGGTGATGGTGGTGGGGGGTGATGGTGGTGGGGGGGGGTGATGGTGGTGGGGGGTGAAGCTGGGGGTTATGGTGAGTGTGGTGGGGGGATGGGGAGGGAGAGCCTACCTTTCCCTGGTGGTCCAGTGGGCTCCCTGGTGGTCCGGTGGCCACTGCTCCCGGTCTGCAGCTCCGCAGAGCTGCAGACCGTGTAATCTCGCGAGATTTCAGAGCGTTGCCGTGGTAACCCGCGGCAACGCTCTGATTGGCCAATTCTCGCGAGTCACATGGTCCGCAGCTCTGCACACTGCGGAGCTGCAGACCAGTGTCTGCGATGGTGGCCGGGCAGCCAGGAGGGGCCTCGCACCCGGCGGCATACCGGGCAAGTCGCCGGGCCCCCTCCTGGTGTCAGGTCCTCGGTCAGTGACCGAGGACCTGACACACTCTGCCCACAGGCGGTTTAGGCGGCCGCGAGGCCCCCGCCAGCGCGAGGCCTTAGGCGGCCGCCTAAACCGCCTAATTAGAGAGCCGCCTCTGCTGGCCGAATTCCAACCTTATATGGCTGTAGTAAATATGAAAATTGCCATTGTGGTCATAATTTGTGATTTCCACCAAATTTTGTCCAATAAAATATGGTGTTTAGTGAATAACCCTGTGAGGTACAAAAGAAATACATCATAATGCCAGGAAGAGGGAAGATAGGAAGAAAGGCTGGTTTTCGTACAACCAAGTGGGAACAATATAACAAGTAAATTTACAGGATGAGAATGAATAAGAACAATACAGTTATGGTGCTTTGTCAGAAAATCTTGCACATATGTAAGATAAATGGCACTTTCACTGGCTGCCTGTGAGAACAGATGGGGACAGCTGCTGTACAGCAAATTGCAAAAAATCTGCAGAATATAGAAATCGTGTCAATTTATATAGCCTTTAAATTCCAACATTTCATACGAACAGTCTCCGGGTTTCTTTCCCATTAAATAATTTCTGTTTTATTGCAAAGTGTGGCGTGAAGTCAAAATCCAATTTCACTTATTTAGTAAATTAATAAGAGCCTTGCGTGCCACTTATCAAGGTCCTGAGATTCAATTTCTTTACGCAGTGATGTAACATTTATGTATGCAGAGTAGCATTCCTGTTTCAGTGCTCTGGACAAAACTAAAACTAAAAAACTAAAATAGAGAAATATTTCCTAGAAATGATAATACGGACCAAGTGCACTAAAAGGGGTACTCTAAGCATCGAAACAATTTTAGCTTTGTGAATCATTTTAGTTTATAGATTGGGAGTAGGCACCATTAGCATTCCAAATTTTGTGTACTACATCCCGCATGATGCTTTACCAGCACTAACCTGGAGTGCCGAAAGTTGTCTGCCCCGGGTATAGATCATGCCCCTGCTGTCTCAATACTCAATTCTCTGCCATTTCAGAGTTAGATCGTTTTTGTTTCTTTTCATTTTGCCCTGACCACAACTTCCCAGACTGTGACTCATACAGCACACATTAAAACATTGTTTCATTTTCAATCCGATATGACAGCACAGTGTGTTTACTTTAGATGTTTTTTTTATCTCCATCCTTGCTAATTGAACTTTAATTACACACAGGAGGCATCTGCAGCTCTAGCAGGCTATTAATAGTGCAGGATACATAAGATTCTAGATTAAACAGACTGTGCAATAAAGGAAGCTTACACATTAGATTTTTCTTTACAGGAAATGTTTAAGAAGGCTGGGCATGTTATATGCAGGGAGGAGTGACTACGGCAGCATAAACAAAATGATTTAACTCCTAAAAAAGCAGAGAATTGAGCAGTGAGACTACAGGAGCATGATCTATACACCAAAACAACTATGTTATTTTTTTGCTTATCAAGAACCTTTAAGACAGAACTATGAGAGTACAAGTGATAATCGTCTATATAGAGCTCTGACATTTTTATAAAAAAAATATTTAATAATAGAGAACTAACCATGCAGGAAAGATCTACAACATATATTAATAACACATTATTCATAGATCTCTGCAGTGCAGAAAGAGAACATATTATATCATAACATAGTAATTAAGGAGCTTGGCCTCTCTAGTAATAAGGGAAGATGTATAATGTATCAATATAACATTGTGATTATAATAATAAAACACTGTCATTCTATCAGTTAATAAACCACTATAATATTAAGCTGTATGATGTTTGTGCACCCCAAGCCAAACACCATGTTTTGGTGGACCCCATTGCAAAGTTAATGCAGGCTCTTTTTTATGTTACAGCAGAATAATAAGACACGGTTTAATTTTTATATTACATATTTTTTTTAAAATACTCATACTCATACTTACATTCTTGGGAAAAACTGTAACATGTTTAAATGTAGTATGTGTGTCAGTTTGTCCACTAGAGTGCACTAAGGATTTTATCTTATCTAATTTAAATGTCAGGTATGTTTTGGTCACAGGTGTTGCAATCAGTAGTTTTAACACATTATTAAGAAAGAACTTTAAACATAATAGCAATAACAATTACATTTTAAACAATAAATACAATGTTACTCATTTTTAAAGTTCCCCGCAGATGCACAGTTTAGTGGGTCTACCTGCAACTCCCACACAACTCCAATCAGTAAAATCTCAGTTTGATCCTTGGAATAGCCGCTATACACTTTAGTGAATTAGGTTATTTTCTTTGACCAGCATTGCCACAGTCCACAAATGCGTTGTCTGTAGTTCGGCTTTCTCGCTTGGAAGGAGAGATAGCTCAATCCGATGTCTGCATGCCAAATGCGCACACCACATGTACAATTTGAACAAAATTGATATTCCTAATCAGGAAGATCAACTACATGATATCTGATTGCTAATTCAGCATGCAATGAGCTCTAAAATGTAAGACTGCATTAACAGGACCCTTACACCATAATCAGTTCCGTCATATGAAGTGCTTTTATTCATTAGATTGCGATAAAAAAATTACCAAATTCTAACCGCAATGGTCATATTTACTGAAGTCAAAAAATTTTGGAATTTGGTCAGATTGACCACAGGAAGTATAACATGATATGTAGACAATATACCTCCCAACACAAACTGGAGGATATGGAATCAGGAATTGAGTTGAATGGGAAGGGCTATGACAGCGACTCTGTCAGTGTTGGTCATGGTGAGAATGACCAAATTCAGACTGCAGTTGTAATTCCCATATTTACTAATTCTTCCAGATGCATTTGATGTACAGATTAAAGTTGGTGCTTTCTCATCTTAATTCCAGACTTGGGACATTATTTTTTACTAAAATGTGGAACCAAATTCATTCAATAGGATGCACACTTGCAAATTATTGTTCACTTTCTTTTATGCGAACAAGTGATAATTTGAAGTACCATTGTTCACACTGGCAGCACTATCAGCAAGTGGGCAAATAGTTAAAATCCCTTGCCAATATTCGGTACACTGAAATCCAGAACAAATTCAGGCCTGTTCTGTGTCTGAGTGGCAAAATCCAGGCACTGTTGAATAGTGTGAACAATGGATTCTGATGTCCAAAAGGCCCCGTATACAGCCAGACATTAATTCAGGCATGGACCCCATGCTTACTTTGCCTAGAGGGGTATCAGCTACACCTCACTGACAAGGCCCAAAGAAGGCCAAAACAATTGTCTGGGGTTGTCTTGCAAAGATAACTTGCTGGTATTTCAGTTCTAGACTCTCCATCTGGGTGGGATACGTCTGATGTGCTTCTGAATATGTTCTCTCTGTAATGGCACAAGAGAGCAAAAACTATTTTGAGACCTGAGCGTGGAGTTACTCTAAGCTTTTGTCCATTCTCAGAGTTCTCATATTCTTTGTTTTTACAGCTAGACTTTAGTTAATAACCACAAATATATTAAAGTTTGCTGCAATCACAATGTGGTCCTAAAAGACCTTGTGCCAGGATGGAATATCCTGCTTTGGAAGCTCCCATTAAAAAAATGAGACGATCATTCCATTTTGGAACTAGAAGCCTCAAAGAACACATTGTGATTTATTTACAAAACACCAATCTGCAATGAACTGAAAGCTAAATTAAAAATTTAGACCCCCCCCCCCAAAAAAAAAAAAAAAGTTGCATCTTGGCAATTTGACTCTTTTTTTTTTATTTAGTACAATTTAGTGTTTAGTAAATAAACCCCATAGTTATAATGAAATTGACTGTTATTATTCCTTCAAGTGGAATTTGCAAGTACCCCCAACAGTGACATCGCCTGATCTTTAGATGATGTCACGGCTGTATTCTCGTGCATGTGAGAGAGTACAGCATTGAGGTCTATGGAGGATCTGGCAAGACCACGGGGTCCTCCATAGACACAGCCAATTATCATTTGACTGGGTTGGAATTTCAGCAAATTTTATCTTTATGAAATACTCAATTTGCAGGAGAGTAGAGGGGTGACAGTGTGGTTCCAAGGGTTTATCTACCATCTCAATGCTTCAGGCATCAAAATCAGAAAGCAATCTGTTTGGGTGAACAAATGTTCAAGTCTTACACTATCTACGTAATGCACAAAATGGAATGAGATTTAAGTAGGAAGTGGAACAATCTGAGTAGCTATACTTCTAGATTAATTTTTTATTTCATCTGGACAGAATGTGAAGATTTTCAACCTCGAGTCTGTGAATGAATTCTAATAATATGGCCGTTATAGATAGCGTCTTTGTGTTTACTTTATCCGTAGGATGCGCTGGTCCACATGGGGTGAGATGGGCTTGATCAGGCTGTGAGTAAATTTAACAGACACAATATTACCAGGCTGATGGTATGCAGCAGCCATTGTTCATGGACATGAAACATTAATAGGTGGCACCATCATTAAATATTGATAAAGGTTATGGTCAGATCCCCTGTGTGCCCAGAGGCAGGCAGACAAATATATTGTAATTTATAGTCTGGCTTTCGAGAAGGAAACAGTGTCTTATAGTTCCCCAGTATATCAATATGATTTTATACCAAATACAGAATCTATCAGTAGTCTATGACAGTTCTCCGATTTTCTGAGAAAAAGTCCAAAGATGTCAATTAATTCAATGGTTTTACTGAAATGTGTGCCAAGTGATTTTTTTTTTTTTGTCTCGATAAAACAAATCCCGTTATGCCTATGATATTAACCTTTTTCGAGATGTCTAATAAAGTAAACATTCCAAGCCAATTAATTGCATTCAGGTAATATATTTTTGTAAGATGTTGGCTAACAGAAAGGCAATCTTAGGTAGAGTGTAAGAATTAACAAGGCTAGTTATCATGCTTGGATGCAATGATGGTGCACTAAGGTGGTTTATAACGAGTACAGCACTCATTTCCAGCTTGTCAGCAACAAGCCTCATGTTGATAGCAATGGCCAGTTGATGAGTTGAAAGCAGAGATCCAGTGGGTGAGTTGATAATAGATTGCCAACTGCCAAGGTGATTGCAGAATGAAAAAGCAAGTTAGATGTCAACAGACTGAAAACTGATGAGTTGCTGGAGAGTCATCAAGACAGTCGGCGGGTGAAATAATAGCTGACAGCCAATGAGCCAATGGATTACAAAGAACCAGGAGTGTGTTGATAACTACAGGCAACAGGCAAAGCTACGGACGTTGATAATTACAGCACACAGATGAGTAAGAACCAGACAGTAAAAGAAGATAACAGAGAGCCAAGGGCCAAAAGCTAATAAACAAGTTGATAACACAGAATCAACAGGTAACTCAATAAATGCCAACAAAAGAGGAAATACAATAACAGACAAAACAATTTCAAGTTGATGATATCAGCCATTGGTTAAGCTGACAAAATAAAGTCAATGTGTGAGACCTGTCGTTATGGTCACTCTTTGACTGCGTTCTAGAACTCTTCTTCTTATATACCAAAGTGCTTGCACTGAAGAATACATAAGAGTTAAAAAAAAAAAAAAAAAGCCTTGGCAACTTTTCTAAGGATGACAATGTCTGAGCATCTAGTGTATTTAAAGAAGGGTGTGAATAAAAGTTTCAGAGACGATTAGAAGATTTTTAATATCAGATAACAGCCGCAGACAGAATTCTTCCATCAGATTCACTGTAACAAAAAATTCTCAAGGCACAACCTTCACTGCGGGAAACATGAAACATTCAATGGAGGTTTGTCTCTCAATGGACTCTAGACATAATCTGAGCTGCTCCGTGCTTGGTGCATCGCTGTCACATTGATGAGATATGTTTGCTACAGTATCTGAAAGACTTAATAAAACCCTAGAGGAATCAGCCAAAGGTAATAGTAGATTTGATGGCCTCGCTGTCACCTTTATTTCACAATCTCATTCCTTGCTATTCTCGGTATTCATGAAACTTGCTCAGAGTTTTGTGTTTTCCGAGTCTGATGTTTTTTTTGATCTGTATCTGTTACAAACTGTGCAATAGAATTAGAATTTGTTTTTGTAAAAAAATAAAAAAAAATTTGCAAACTATACCGTCTTAAAACATGCATTGCTTCACATGTGCAAAGAATGGCCAGATACAAGCAAATGTGTTTCCATGGCAACTGCCTCTTTTTTTTTCTCTTTTCTTTTTTTCAGCTACACTAGTGCCACGAGGGACTCCAAAGACTAGGGTGAATATAAAGTGGTTTAGATTGTGGCATGGGATTTAACAAACAGAAACATTTATCATGAAGTTGGAAAAGCTGCATGTATTTCTATAATGATGTTTGAAGGTAGTCACATCATTAATATGACAATAGTACATGGCCACAGATGTGCAAACGAACCTATAGCTTGCTTAACCTCTGCTACTGTTTCGACACAAATAAGGAATTGGGATGAAAAAACTATAAAAACAGGGAGACCGTCCTTATTAAGGAGATAAACTGTTGGGAAATTAAATCTAGGAATTTTTTAAACCTTCTTTGCTTTAACCCCTTAAGGACCAAACTTCTGGAATAAAAGGGAATCATGACATGCCACACATGTCATGTGTCTTTAAGGGGTTAAAGAGGCTGCATGCACGAAGTGAACCTTGTTTTTCTAAAGAATTATAAATAAAACACATGAAAAAATATGCATACAAAATAATAAGAATGGTAATTAAGCTAAAATAAATATACTCACCTTTAAAGTTCTAGCTGATGCAAGTAACATTCCAGGAGCAGCCGTGGGTAGAATCTCCAAGATTAAGAAGAGGCTCTCATTCTGGTCAGTGGGACCTGATATATCTTAGTATATATGAGATATGGAGTTCAGTGCCATAAGCAGTTCTATTGATCAGAATAGCTGAGAGTGACCCTATCACAGCTGCTCTCAGCCTGTTGATAGGCACAATCACAAGTTCATAAAATGGGCTATGCATTGCCTTTGCACCCTTTCTGTTCCAGGCTGGACTTAGTTCTCTACAGCTCTCAACATTAACTTCTAGTTCATCTCTTATTCAACACCAATTCGTACATTTCCTTACCTTATCCTCTCAGACACTCACCGACATTAAACAGCTTTATACATTCTTACAAATCCAACCTATTCGGAGAACCATCCATCCTAACAATCCGCTATACAGATTCCTGAAGGTGACCTTTCCTCTCATCTTACGTCATAATCCGAATATCCCCTCACAATCTGATTTTTCTTTCATACCATCCCTTAATCCCCAGTGTCTGTCACCCCATCTTACTCCTAGACTGTACCTGCACTAGAGTAGACCCATGGCCATTTGGTATCAGTTTGCATTGACGCGAATGTCATACGTGTTATGTCACCTTCTCCTTCTTCATGCAGACCTGTTATATTCTGCAGCAAGGAATGTATTGACATTAAAAAAAAAAAAAAAATATATATATATATATATATATATATATATATATATATTTGTGCTCGGAATTTAAATACGTAATGGATAGTAACTGTGAGCAAAGTTGGTTGTGGTGTGCCGAAACCAACGTACGAGTGGGCCTGTAAATAAAAGAGGGCCCACCAAGGAGAATGTAATTATAACAGGGTGTAGGTGGGTGGGAACAATCAGCTGAAAGGCAGAGGTGAGTAGGGGCTGGGAGTTTAAGTAGGGGACTTACTCCTCCCACAAATTCAGGCCTCCACAAGTTCAGGCCTTTTAACTTGTGCTCGGAATTTAAATACGTAATGGATAGTAACTGTGAGCAAAGTTGGTTGTGGTGTGCCGAAACCAACGTACGAGTGGGCCTGTAAATAAAAGAGGGCAAAAAGATAAATTCGAGAAATACACACTTTATTGCATTTTTTACAAAACCAAGTTGCTGAAAGCTTGGCGAAGCTCTTTCTCCGGCTGTGGAATATATGCAGTATATATGGAGGATTTCCACCGCCCCAGTCTCTTGATGATATGGACCGGTGTGTTAGTGCTAGAGGCTGCTCCTATACGGAAGGAGTGCCTAGAGAATGCAATCGGGTTGTGTCCGAGCTTAGATAACAGAATTCTGATATGAACCATCAATTTTGCTGTGGTTAACGGGTGCCCTTGTAGTGTTAAGAGCGGAGAGTCCAGTAGGTGACCGTGCAGAGTTGACCGTAGGTGGTCTAGTACTTTTACCGGACACCAGGCATTATCAGTAGGGAAGAGAGGAATTATAGTAGGGTGTAGTGACCGGTTGGTTTTAGTTGTAGGGATCGAAAGTTGGTAGTGATCCTCTATTTTAGTGAGGTGTGATATTTTAAGTCTTAGCTTCGTATCTCCTTGACAAATTACGGTGAACTCTCTAGGTCTGAGAAAACCGTAGAAAGCGAGATATAAAGCAGATTTGATCACCGTATTTGTGCCGATGTCGAATGGGGCTGTGTCAAGGAGATTGCTAAGTGACCTGAAGATAGGCCCATCTATAGGTAATCTAATGGTAGAGAGTGGAGGTGAAACCTTTGATATTCCTTTCAAAACCTTTTTGACGGGGTATGAAGACAGGAAAGGTGTGTTGTTAGGAAAAAAAAGGTGAGGCTGTGGTGCTGGACCCCCGTGAGATATAGTTTAATGGTGTTGTGAAATAGTTTAAGGTGTAGGTGGAAAAAAGAGGCAAAAGCCACCATGGTTTGAATAGAGAAGTCACCTTGTAAACCGAACTCTGCTGTGAATTTATTAAATATATTAAGAGCCCTATTGTAAGTGATAGCCGTGTTTGGTGATAATGCTTGGTGAGTGAGTGCTCTAGCGTGGTTCAAGAGTGTGCTTAATCCAGGATTAGATCGTGGAACCGTGGTGTCCTGGATGGTTGTAGGTGAGCCGTTGGGAGTGCCTGAGAAAATGCCTGAAATTGAGAACGAGAAAGAGCGTCAGCGGCCGTGTTGTGAATACCCGGGATGTGAAAACAAACTAAGTGAAACTGGCCGGATGCTGCCAACCAGGTCAGCTTGCGAATCAGCCGCATGATGGTCAGGGAAGATGATCGCCCTTTGTTCACGATTTCGCAAGCTGCCGAGTTATCAGAGTAGCATTTGACTGCCTTGCCAGACCAGAGATGACCCCAGGTGTGTGCGGACGCCACAATGGGATAAATTTCAAATAGTGCTGAGGTCTCTCTGAATCCTGGCAAGGCATCCGTATCAGTGGGCCAATGGCCCCTGAACCAGTGGTTCCCAAAAATGGCTGCAAAACCGGTATTGGCTGCTGCGTCTGTGTGGATGATGGGTGAAGAGGTGGAGAGAGGGGGAATAAACATGGAGATTCCATTCCAGTCCTTCAAAAACTTCCCCCACATAGCTAAGTCAGCCTTGGCGTGGGGGTCCAAAGAAACTGTGCCAGAGTCCGGAACTCCGTGCAGCAGGCAAAGGAGTCTGGATATGAAAGACCTTCCCTGCGGAATGATGCGCATCGCAAAGTTCAGGGATCCGAGAAGGGACTGAAGTTATTTTCTAGTGCAAACATCATTCCGCAGGAACAAGTCATCTCCCCTCTCAAACGTGACAGTTTGTCGTGGGGGAGGCTAGCTCTGAGGTTAACCGAGTCCAGTTCTATCCCCAGAAAGGTCAATTTAGTTGTGGGGCCTATAGTTTTGGCTGTGGACAAAGGGACTCCAAGTGTGGAAAATAGTGCAGTAGTGCTTCTGATTGCTGTGGGTGAAGGTGACCCTGGCTCTATTAGTAAAAAGTCGTCGAGGTAGTGGATAATGGAGTGACACCTGGTGACGTTCAGAAGCAGCCAGCATAGTGACTCTGCGAAAATGTCGAACAGTTTGGGGCTGCTTCGAGAACCGAAAGTGAGTCGTGTAGAGAAGTAATATTTCCCTCGCCATTTAACACCGTGTAAGTGCCAGAGTGAGGGGTGCATGGGTAGTAATTTAAACGCGTTTGTGATGTCCGTTTTGCTAAGCCAGGGTCGATTACCAGATGATATGATGGACTGTATGGCGTCGTCGATGGTTACGTACTGAAGTGAGAATTCGTCTGCTGGAATGAGTGCGTTTATGCTTGGAACAAAAGAGGAGTGCGGTGCCGATAAATCAATAATTAGACTTTTTTTTTTTTTTTTTGTTTGTTTTTTTTTAGAATATTTGTGAATAGCAATACCAATGGGGTTAGTGCGCCAGGAGGAGAATGGTGAAGAGGTGAAGGGGCCGATCATGAAACCGTTGGTGATTTCAGAGGCAATGAGAGTGTCTATGGAGACTGGGTCTAAACGTGCTGACTGGAGATTAGGGCATTCTAGTGTACCTGGGGGAATGGCTACAATACCCGTGAGAAACCCTATAGTGAACCCTGTGGTGAGATAATCCACCAGATGATTAAGCCTGGGATCCCTTGTCTTGAGCACCACAGAGATATCACCGTAATTGAATGCCTTGTTCTCAAGTACATCCTGTGAGGCTATGAGCAAGGACACCAGACACACATCCTTCCCGTCTAGGATATCTTTCCTGATAGAGTCAGGGACGGAGTGTGCTGGTGACTCAAATGGTGTAATGGCTGTGCCCGGTGCTGGAGGGGGGAGTATAGGAGGGCATGTTGGTATAGTAGGTACAGCCGTGAAAGCGACTGGGACTACCGTGGTAGTACCTGGGGAGGAGATGGCGCTTTCCACCTTAGATAGCCTGCTATTGAGGGTCTGTAGATTGGCCAAGATCTCTGCCAGGGTATCCTGGGTGGCCGTGCTGTTGCTTGGTGGTTGTCCTTGAGAGCTAGTCCCTGGCCTGGGCTCGGGGGCTTGGTGAGTAAGTAGCCTATAAAGTTCAGCCTTCCTAGCTGTGGCCGGAAAGGGGATTCCCCTGAGCCTAAGCTCGGCCGTAATTTTGGGAATATTCCATGCTCTCAAGGACGTGGGGGTTGAAAGAGTGAGTGATTCGCCTGGAGACCCGGGTCTGGTAGGCGTGAATGGAGTTTCTTCTGTCAATTCTTTGGTTGCAATAGGTTCTTGGGACATTCTAAAAGGAATGATTATGTGAAAGATATATTAGAAGGGGCGTAAGGTAAGTAGGCGGGGTATGTGGGGTGGTGTATATGGAAGAACTGGACTGTAATGCTAGATGCCAAAGCGAAAAACTTAACAGTTGAATGTTTGGATAGGTGAGGCCCTGCTAATGCCAAGTGGCGGTGAGAGGCTCTACCTATGATTTGGCTTATGACGTAGTTGCCACAGACGTGGTGGCGGGATGTTGGCCTCTCGGTGACAGTAGAGAGAAATCAAAACGTGTGGCCGTGACAGGTGAGGCCCTGACTAGCGCCCTGTAGTAGGGCATGCGAGGCTTGTAACTATGATTTGGGCGTGGGGCCGTACCTCCGTGTTGAGGTGGGGGGGGATGGAAGGCCTCGCTGGGACGGGTTTTCTGATAGGGTGCGCTAAGGCATTAGCCTAGACCCTGTAGCCAGTTCGATTGTATATTTAAGGATAAGGTGAAAGGACTGGAATGTTGTGTAGATACTAACCTTGACTTCTTGCGAATGGTATCTGGAACCTTCTGGTGGTAATAAGTGTGGTAAGTCTCGTCTTATGCTGTCCTTGAGGAAGAGTCCTGAGGCTTTAAGACAGATGTTGACGTATTTATGCGTATCGTGGTGGCGTATGATTTGAATTGGGAGTAGGTTGTTTGTTAGGGGCGCAACGTGAGATCCTGCATTGAGGGATCTGGAAGGTTTAAGTGTGTGACTGGGCTGAAATAGATATTTGTGAGAAGGCTGGATGAGGCCTTGGGGTGACGATTGGACGTATTTGGGTATAGACGTAAGTACCTGAAGGTATGGCTGAGTACCGGGTCAGGTTTTGGTGTTTTCCGGAGCCTGATGGCTGTATGACCGTATGTCTGAGTAGAAATAATAGTAAAGAATTAACGTACCGTGGGCGTAAGCCTGTGGAAAAGTAGTAATGAACTTGAGACCGTGATAGGTTTTATATGAGGTGTAGTAACAAACGAGTTGTGAACTATACCTTGGTTTGACATAAAGAAATTACGTTATGCGAAACGGTTTAACTGTGTAGAACCGGGGGAAGCCTAGAATAATACTGGAGCTAAGGGTTAACCGAAGAAAAATTCCATAGTTAACGACAGGTGTGGAGGTAAGTAATAGAACCCAATATGTAAACATTTTAGGCCTATGGCTTTATAATGCAAAGTGATAAAATACAATACCTGTTCCTGTAATAAAAGACCTTGAAATAAACAACTTTAGCGCAGAAAAAGCGAGAAACCGATGCAGTCTGTAAAGCCAAAAATATGTGACAGCGTGATTATATGGAAAATGAATAGTACAGACGTTTATGTGCCGGATATTGTGTTTATAAACAGTATTTATTAGTATATGTGACAAAATGAAGTGTTTAATAGGTAAATATGTGTTGTGGCAATGTCAGAGAGGCTTTCTATGTTAGTAATAGATTGGAGTGCTCTCTATTCCCAGCATGATGGGGTTAATTGGTGGGAGTCACCCCTTGAATGTTATATACCAGGTGAATGTAATTAACCAGCACTAGGGTTTTAAAAGGTTAGCCTCTGAAGACAGAGAGTCTAACAGCTGGGAGAGAGGAGGCAGTTAAGCCTGAGACAAAGGTACTGTGTGAAACCTGCTTAAAGTGCTGTATTTCATTTTGTTTAAAACTGGGAACTAGATTAGCTGGCCAGTTGGATAGTTAGTAATACTGTTTAGTAAGTCTCCAAGTTGGAGTAGGATTTATTTTCTTTTGTTTTATTTTGTGGGAGAGCACAACCTTGTATATATTGTGGAAAGTGACAAACTGCAGTACTATTTTATCCTGACTGTTGATTTGAAGTTTGTGACGAGCCTGGCCATCCTGCCACAGTGTATAGAAACCGTACGTTTATGATAGACGTGGATATTTTAAAAAGTAGTAAAACAAATTAACTGGTTAACATAGAAAGAAAATCACAAGGCAGATTTTTAAACAAGCTAAATTATATCCCCAAACTGACAAAAAAAGGTATCAGTAGCAATATGACCGAACAGGGAATATACGTAAAGAAAAGTAGAATTTGTGAAATAGAACTTAGTGCATACTGTAGCCTATTTGAATAAGAACTAGCCGAAAATGGATTTAGAGCAAGGTGTTTGTGTTTTAATCGTACGAAACAAATTGGTCCTGGGTGACCAAACGGAAATAAGAGAATGCCCGTAATAATATTACTGTGTATATAAATAATAATAGATTAGGTAGTTTCCGTACGAATATGTAAAAGCAGTGATAAAGTGCCGAGTGTTCGTTTGTTTTGGCGTGAACACTGAAATCGGTTAAAAAAGCGTGTATTTGTACGAATATGATAGAGGGAGCCTACCCCTACGTTTTTAGGCCCGAACGGCGGGAAATAGCGGGGCGCTATTTCCTACGCCTAACTTACGTGAACGTGCCGGTCTCGTGACCGGAAACCGGGTACCTTGACCGGGAACCGAGTGGAAGGCCTCAAACGGACGGAGGACTGGTCAGGACGTCTGACTGCTGGAAACAGGAAAAATTCTGGAGGGAAGCTGGACAGGAAGTGCTGGTTGCTATGGGGACAAAACAATCAGCTGAAAGGCAGAGGTGAGTAGGGGCTGGGAGTTTAAGTAGGGGACTTACTCCTCCCACAAATTCAGGCCTCCACAAGTTCAGGCCTTTTAACATATAAAACGAAATCCTCAGATGATAATCATAGATCTTCATCCCAATTATGTCACAGTTTACTCCTTTAAAAGAACACTCTACACACCATAATGACTGCAGCCCACTGAGCTCTGTCAACCAAATGAGCAAGATCCTGAATCGACCAGACTTAGTTGAGTGAAGACATATGGTTTCTCCTGCAGGAGATGATCGGCTGCAGCTTGAGTGCCCATGGGACCCAGGTAAGTTTCAAACTGTTCTAGAATAGTTTGACATATGCACTGAGAGGGTGCCAGGGTACTCTGCCACCATAATCACTACAGCATGCTGTAGCGCAAGGGTGCCCAAAGGGTAAATTCCCAGATGTTGTAGAACCGCAACTTCCATGAAGCGTTACATTCATTCGCATACTTTTAGAATGACAAAGCATCATGGAAGCTGTCGTTTTAAAACATCTGGGGATCTACCTTTTGGGAAACCCTGCAGTTACCTTATTTATTAAACATCTAGTTTTGAACGTGTATTAACCTCTAATGTCATCCTTGGCACAGACAAAGTTCCAGGTAAATAATTAATTTGCAAAAATAGTACTGTACATTCTTTAGCCCATTATTCACAACTGTGGCATTATACAAATCACCCCAATAATACTTAGAATACAATCAGCGAACAGTGCCTGCATTTTTTTTATATTTTTTTTAACTTGATTGAGCAGTGATTGCTCTGCCTTTACAACAAACACTTTTTGTAGAGCAGACTTAGAAGAGCGTGTTTAATTAATTTGCTTCAAAACTACAGAAAGTACTGTTCTTAGATTGTCAAAGCGCTTCAGAAAATTTCTAATGATTGAACTGTACTTGTATTAGAATTTTTACCTTACAATCCCTGAGGCTTTTTTCATTTAAATTTTTAATTTTTTTTTTTATTTTATAATTTTTTTTAAATTTATAACAGTCTGGCTATATCCACCAAATGCGATTCATATAAAGCATGACAATTTCTGATCAAGCGAGCAGTTATTATTGTCCATAATAGCAACTCAGTCAATTGACCTACCTCAATTAAAATACAGTGATTAATTAAAGAAAACTATTCTCTGCCTGCTTCTTTGTAATCAACAATGATGGAATGAATAATAAATAACTCTGATAATAAATATCACACCTCGAAAAAACATAACAATAAAAAAAAAGATTACATTTGTTCAGGTTAATCAAATAAATAATTTGAGCATATTTATTGTATTTTTTTTGTAGATTAACACTTTCCACTTTAAAATGGTACACTAGAACTGTTGGGGTGCCTTGAGGACTGAATTATGATTGCTACTTTGCAAACTGCAATAAATTGTATACTTTAGTGGAGATCTGACGTTCTAGTCTTAGTTATTAAAAAATAAGAATCACATCTTCAGTAAATAACGCCGCAGGATAAGTCAACAAAGAAATCTAAATTATGGACGGGAAATAATATTCTCTTAAATTGTGGCTTTTGCTCCAGATATTAACTATTAATGTGATGTACATTGTTGCAGTAAGAAACCATGAGAATTTGTTGACACTTTTGCTCTACCCAGGGCTGGAGAATTCAAGAGAGCAAAGACTTGCCTCTGGTAGCGTTAATCTCGTCTGCAAATCTCACATCCTGGCCATATCCCCTTGCTTTTCACTTTAAGAGAGATGGGGTATATATGCAACAAGCAAAGAATCCGATTGGCCAACAAGCTGCACCATGATTCATATATCCTGTCCCTTACCAGTAGGCAAGAATTAATCAAGACTTGCTATGCCAGTGTTCCATAGTCAGTTTTTGGCACAATTTCAAGTACGGCGTTCTGCACAGTTGGAGTATTATGTGCAGATAACTCCTGAGGGATATGTACTAATATTGGATGTTATTAAGTTTGCATGTGCTGCTAATTGTTTTGAGACCTACGATCTTTTGCAGCGAGGATCTCGACTGATTAGTATCAGATGGTGTTTGCAAACTGATGTCTGGTGCGTCCCTTTGGTTCCCCAGAATGTAGCACGTGAATTGAATTAGTGGAATCAGGAAAACCTTCAGAATTTTTTAAGTAGATATATCCATGTCATTTCATTAAAAAGGAAATAAGTTACTGATTCTAGGGAGCAAAAACAAGACAGAAACACTTAGAGTATGGGATCATAACTAGTGGATTATGGTTATTATTTTACTAATATAATAACTCGAGAAAAGTTACAGTTGAAGAAAAGACATGACCCGATAAAGGCTGTGCAGTTTGGTTAATAGACAACCCAGGATGACCCCATTTTTAATGCAATAATTAGATAATGATCAGGGTTAAAAATTCTACTGCCCACTACTGCTGTATTGGCAAGAAGAAATTTCCCCATGGTGAGTGTGTCCTACAAGCTTGCAGTGGCAAGTATATTTTAGACTTATCTAGTAGCATAGGCTTTGAGGTTTTGAGTCCTAATCTTCACCTCCACCTCCACAATGATGTTGGCAATATATCTACTTGACTGTGAACAGCTAATTAAGAGACACACTTTTCTTGAAGAAAAGAACAGTCCTGTACCTGCAGCTATAAGCGTATAAGCTGTGAACTCGTATTTTACTAGGTTCACAAAAAATGTCCACAATCCAAATGCACACAAACAGTAGGTCCTCCAGTGCCTGTCTACATTCCCTGCCCATAACCCGAGACACATCTGTCCATCAAGAGGGTGGGAACATCCATCAAGCTTTGGGGAATACCCTATAGAGGGTGTCTAGCTTACTGAAAGCCTGCCCCCCCCCAAGCAGACCAGGTTTATAAACTAGATATAGCCCAGCACTTGGCAGCAGTTACATAGAAACATAGAATGTGTCGGCAGATAAAAGCCAATCCGCCCATGTAGTCTGCCCAATCTTCTAAATACTTTTATTAGTCCCTGGTCTTCTCTTATATCTTATATAGCCTTAAACTCCCTCACTATGTTAACCTCTACCACTTCAGCTGGAAGGCTATTCCATGCATCCACTACACTCTCAGTAAAGTAATACTTCATAAATAAAAATATTATTTATAAACCTTTGTCCCTCTAATTTAAGACGATGTCCTCTTGTTGTGGTAGTTTTTCTTCTTTTAAATATGGTCTCCTCCTTTACTGTGTTGATTCCCTTTATGTATTTAAATGTTTCTATCAAATCCCCCCTGTCTCGACTTTCCTCCAAGCTATACATGTTCAGTTCCTTTAACCTTTCCTTGTAAGTTTTATCTTTCTGGAGATTTTGTTTAATTCACGACAAGATACATAAACAAAACCGCTGCCAAAGTTACGAGTATATGTGATGCTGTTTCTTTCAGCTTGCTACAAAGTTCCATCCTTGTTTTTCATGAAAGGAACTAGCCTCAGCAATCCCCGCTTTATCTTTCATAGCATTCTGTGAGTGAGCCTCTCATATGAGGTGGGACCTTGTATGGCCAATAGATCCTGTAGCCTGTCAGGGTTTAGAGGTACAGAAATATTTGCATATTGCATGCTAACCTACGTAAAGAACCTCAGTTGTTGCAGTTTTAGGTTGTTCCATTGTCACAGCAAAAACAAAATTTCATTTGAACATTCTGGATTATTTACTCAACTGAGAATGTAATGAAAATGTAAAATTTAAGACAGATTTAAACCAACTGATTTGGAGAATGTCTTCAGTTTGGCTACTTTGACCTTAAAGAATCACAATAGTGCCAGGAAAACAAATTTGTTTTCCTGGTACTGTATATAGTCCTTAGGTCCCGTCCCCCTACCCTCAGGGCACCCCTCCCGCTATCCCTAATCCAGCGCCGGGCTCCCTCGGCACTGGTGACCTCTCCTCCTCCTCTGACGTTAGTCCCGAGTGGAGCAGAATGTGCATGCGCGGCCAGAGCCACGCGCTAAACCACCCATAGGAAAGCATTACTTAATGCTTTCCTATAGACGTTCTGCATGCTCAATTCAATTTTCGCATTGAGCATCGCGGAAGCACCTCTAACGGCTGTCAGGAAGACAGCCACTAGAGGCTGGATTAACCCTGCAGTAAACATTTTCTGAAACTGCTATGTTTACAGCTGCAGGGTTAACCCCAGAGGGACCTGGACCCCCAGACCACTTCATTGAGCTGAAGTGGTCTGGATGACTATAGTGGTCCTTTAAATTTGAAATTCACATTGAATTCACCTTGAATTCTCACTTTCGTGACTAACTCTGTATATATATATATATATATATATATATATATATAAATATATATATATATATATATATATATATATATATTATAACTTTTTTTGTTCTTTTACTTTACTACTAAACTGCTTGGACTTTTTCATGTCTTGTTCTCTCTCCTAATCATATAATCTATGGCCATTTTTTACGTACTTTGTCGCTATGGCTGCAATTTCTGATGCAGCTTCTATTGATAGTAATTTTGCTTTATCACGTTGTTCAAACGAGTTGCTGCCGTTTGCTTTATATCATATAAAATCCCAATTTCTGTCAGATTTCTGTTGTAATTCTTTAGTGCGGAAAATCCACAGCGATTGAGAAAGCAAGCTAAATAAATGGAATTGGCCAGTGCTGGGCAAAATAAAAAAAATAAAAAAAGTTTATAGAGCTTAAAAATATATTATCTTTTCCTTTTATCTAACTGCTCATCAATTCTCTCTCCCAACTGCAGTGTTTCCAACATTTTCAAACATCCCCTTTTCAACTTGATTCCAGTTTTTGCCTTCAGCAATGGGAGATAGTGATGGGGTACTGCAGAATTTTAATTAGTCGTTCAGTCGATGATGATTTGCTGCCTTTGCTAAATAGTCTCAGAGGTTTGGATTGCGCTGTGGGAGCCATAGATCACTTTGATGAAACTGGAGGGGAAAAAAAATTCCTGAAACGGTTTTGTTGTGCTCCCGCTGCTATGGCATTTTATGATTTTGCCTCTCGTCAAATTAATTCAAGCCAATTCGTTCATATACTGAAAGTCACGACAAATAAACATATAAAGAAAAGTGCCCTGTTTAGCTCGAATAACCAAGAGAAGATGTGATTTAACATTTGGGATGAGAAGATTTTCTGTAGCATCTTTCTCTCAGTTCATTAACACAAGAAGCTGCTGAAGAGACGGAGATAGAGAGCGTTCGTCTAATTTTTTTTTTCGCAAAAGCATTCATCTTCTTTCCTTAAAAAAAATAAATATATTAATAGCAATTTTACAGCTTTACGCCGTTTGTCATCAGACGCGTGGATACGCAGTATCTAAACTGATCAGTTAGCAGATTTATAGATATATCTAAACAAACAGGTGATAAAAAAAAATCATAATTGGGTTTTACAGCAGGGAGGAATGAGATAAAACACTGCATAAGACTGCTTGTAAATTTACCAAAGTCATTTATGGGTGTTCTGAAATGAAAATGTAACTTTTTTTTAAAATATTTTTTTAACCTCCTGGCAAGTTGTGTTATAGACACACTGCTGATAATCAAGTCATTTTAAATCACCAAAGGTTAAGGACTGGAGCATTTATATATGGAAACAACCGCAAAGCGTCTTGATGTTAAGATATGCGCGCACGTCTCTCAATGAAGGACACATATGGAAAGACAATCACACCAATTAGTGCTCGTTATCTGAAATTTAAATTGCACTTACATGTTACATAATATGGAAATGATAATTTAGTGCATCTTTACGTGGGCGGATGAGGATGTAGCAGCTTTTGTGATGGATTTATTAACGATAATCTATGACTTACAGAGGTATCAGTGACTTGCAGGATGTATTAGTAAATATGTTGCATGGTTTGCAGAGGTATCAGTGGTGAATCAGCAGCTTGCTTAGGGTTAGTAAAGATGCTGCAAAAAAAGAAAAGAAAAAAGAAAAAGGCCCTAAGGTCCTAAGACTGGCCCTATGTGCCTCTCCAGCCTGTCATACTACTTTCTTTTATAATTTATTCTTCTTTTTGGCTATATGTCTGTCCTTTCCAAGTTTTTTATTTTTTCAAATAAAGCAATAAAAGTTATATTTTAGCTAATTTAGGTCTGAAGGACGCCCTATGTTCTGACCTCAAGGGCTTTGTGCTTTTAGGGTCTTTCTTTTGGTTTAATGAAGATGATGTCCAGCTTCAGGTGGTATTAATGAAGATGATGTCCAGCTTCAGGTGGTATTAATGAAAAGGATGTCCAGCTTTCAGGTAGTATTAGTGAAGATGATGTCCTGCTTGCAAGTAGTATTAATGAAGATGATGTCCAACTTTCAGGTAGTATTAGTGAAGATGATGTCCAGCTTCAGGTAGTATTAATGAAGATGATGTCCAACTTTCAGGTGGTATTAATGAAGATGATGTCCAGCTTGCAGGTGGTATTAATGAAGATGATGGCCAACTTTCAGGTGGTATTAATGAAGATGATGTCCAGCTTGCAGGTGGTATTAATGAAGATGATGTCCAGCTTCAAGTGGTATTAGTGAAGATGATGTCCAGCTTTCAGGTAGTATCAGTGAAGAGGATGTCCAGCTTGCAGGTAGTATTAATGAAGATGATCAGTGATCTAGTGGCCCCAGGGGGAACTAGAAATAGTGTGTCAGGGACGACCCTGTAAGGGGTAAGCCTCACTTGTGTGCAATAAACCAAAAGAAAGACCCTAAGAGCACAAAGCCCTTGAGGTCAGAAGGTAGGGCGTCCCTCAGACCTAAATAATGCTAAAATATAACTTTTATTGCTTTATTAAAAAAATAAAAAACTTGGAAAGGACAGACATATGTCCAGCTTCAGGTGGTATTATTGAAGATGATGTCCAGCTTTAGGTGGTATTAATGAAGATGATGTCCAGCTGTCACGTGGTATTAAGGAAAAGGATGTCCAGCTTTCAGGTAGTATTAATGAAGATGATGTCCAGCTTCATGTAGTATTAATGAAGATGATGTCCAACTTTCAGGTGGTAATAATGAAGATGATGTCCAGCTTGCAGGTGGTATTAATGAAAATGATGTCCAGCTTCAGGTGGTATTAGTGAAGATGATGTCCAGCTTCCAGGTAGTATTAGTGAAGATGATGTCCAGCTTTCAGGTAGTATTAATGAAGATGATGTCCAGCTTCAGGTGGTATTAATGAAGATGATGTCCAGCTTCAGGTGGTATTAATGAAGATGATGTCCAGCTTCAGGTGGTATTAATGAAGATGATGTCCAGCTTCAGGTGGTATTAATGAAGATGGTGTCCAGCTTCATTAAGAAGAGACACTTATGGGTCACTTTGCTTAACGGAACACTATATTAATAGGTATACAAACATGTATCCCTAATAGTGTAGTGTCCTATCAATGATTCAGATTATTGGGACGCCCAATGTACATAAAAAAAAATAAGAGAGTAACTTATCTTATTTCCCCTGCCGCACTATGCTACACTAATAAACATCTCTGTGGCGAAACCAGCTTCGCCACTGTGAACTGGAGAGGCCTGGCTGCTAGCCTCCTGCCCTGCGACTACGGCCCATGGACATATTGCTCTATAAACACTATATTTGGGCATGTAATAATTTATATTGCTGCTACTGGCCCTTTAAAATCAGCGATGGACATATTGGGACTTTTGGGACTAATGTCCCTTTAAGACTTTGTAACATATCACAGTAATACTGTCTTAAATATTATGTAGGTATTTATGTGTTCAGTTAAACTGGGGATATGTAGAAATGTGTGTTTTATGTGTTAAATGTATCAGTATGTAATTTTATGTCTTTTACTGTCTTTTTGCAACCATGTGGTTAATGGAGTCTGACTCTAGTCCTAGATAATTGGATTACTTCTCCAATTATCTCCAGGGCAGAAGGGAGGAAGCCGGGATGCATTGTGGGGGATGTTTTACTTCTGTTTGGGCCAGATTGTGCCATGCTGCAAGCCAAGGCCCAAAAGATACTTTTAGTAACTTTTAAACCCCTGGTCGGATCCATGCCATTTTTTAATATGTTGTTCCCCTGAATGGATTGATTGTGGATATGTATTTTTATGTGAATGTGATGTATGGTTTTAAAGTTATGAAAGTTGTGTAAAAGTATATTTTACTCTGTATGCATAATGGGATTATGTGTCACACTAAGGGGAGGGGATATGTGGGAGGTAACATCTATGTCATTGGTTCTTTTATGCCTCCCCCTGGGTGTGGCCTGTATGTGTGAGTTGGAAATAAAAGCCAGACTGGGTGTCCCAGTCTAGAGTTCTTGCTTAACCCTCAAAGCGATGTGTCGTCTCGTTCTTTGGGGGAATGGGATTGTTTGCTGACTGCCAGGAGTGTAAGCCGATGTCTGCTTTTCTTGTTCAGCTGTCCCAGTGTTCGTGTGGTTCCAGTCGGGAGAATGGTGTTTGCAGTAGCTGCCTGTGCATCTAGAAAGGGGATTATCGCCTAAACTGGGTTTTACCCCCTTGTAAGTGAAACGGTCCGTTACAATTGGTGGCAAGCGGCGGGATCGTTCCTACAACCAGAGGGACAGCTACAGACAACACTATTCCTTGGAGTTACAAATTGAGGGCAACGTTAGCACTCGTGCAGCGCCCCTGGCAGCAGAGGTATCCAGCGACTTGGAGCAGACAAGTATGGAAGGCTCTGACGCTGAAGATGATTTTATGGCCAAGGTGAGGCAGCAAGTGGCCCAGTATGGGGGTTATATATCCATGGACACATTCCAGGGGATCTGGAACCAGGTCATGGCTGAGCAAAACTCAAAGATGGACGAAGAGTATGATGAGCAGGAAGAGTGGTACAGCAGCAGAGTAGAGGCTGCATCCGAGGAGGTTAGCCGCCCCCCCCTGAGGCGGCTGGAAGAACCCGAAGTAGGGGTCCTCATAGATTGGTCCTGTGAGGAACCACAACAGGCAGGTGGAGATGGGACCGAGGTCTCTCTACCAGCCCTACAGGGATGCTGGGCAGTCGGCCCAGATCCCCAGCGGCAGTGTATAACCCAGGGAGCTGATGGTGTCGTCCATCCTCCCCAGCGGCAGAGTAAGTCCCAGGGAGCTAAAGGTGTCGTCCTTCCTCCCCAGCGGCAGATTGTATCACAGGGAGCTGAAGGTGTCGTCCTTCCTCCCCAGCGGCAGTGTGTGTCCCAGGGAGATGAAGGTGTCGTCCTTCCTCCCCAGCGGCAGGCTGAGTTACAGGGGGCAGAGGTTGTTGTTCCTGCCCCCCAGCAGAAAAGTGATATGCCAGGAAGGCAGTGTGAAGTAAAGGGAGAGGAGAGCAGCGTCCTCCCTCCCCAGCGGCAGTGTGTGTCTCAGGGAGCAGAAGGTGCAGTCCTTCCTCCCCAGCGGAAGTGTGTACCCCAGGGAGCTGATGGTGTCGTCCTTCCCCCCCAGCAGCAAAGTGATGTGCCAGGAAGGCAGTGTGAAGTGAAGGGAGAGGAGAGCAGCGTCCTCCCTCCCCAGCGGCAGTGTGTACCCCAGGGAGATGAAGGTGTCGTCCTTCCTCCCCAGCAGCAAAGTGATGTGCCAGGAAGGCAGTGTGAAGCGAAGGGAGAGGAGAGCAGCGTCCTCCCTCCCCAGCGGCAGTGTGTACCCCAGGGAGATGAAGGTGTCATCCTTCCTCCCCAGCGGCAGTGGGTACCCCAGGGAGCAGAAGGTGCCATCCTTCCTCCCCAGCGGCAGTGGGTACCCCAGGGAGCAGAAGGTGCCATCCTTTCTCCCCAGCGGCAGTTTGCCATCCAGAGAGAGGAGCTTGTTACACCCTCTCTCCCACGGCAACCTAACCCACCAAGGGGAGCTGTTAAGCCCCACAGCTGTGCAGATGGGACCGTAGTCTCTGCACTTACAGCACAAGGGATAGGGACGGTCGGTCCTGTTCCCCAGCCTCAGTGTGATGTATCCAAAGGGGAGACAGTCGGTCTCCCCCTCCGGCAGTCGAGCTGTGCACCTAAAGGGGAGACAGCCAGTCTCCAGCAACCAGGCGCCCACCAGACTACTCCCGTGGTAGTGCTGGCAACAGGACAGAGTACCGCTGGTCTCTGCCCCCTCAGCAACCCACCAAGGCAGCCTACCCGTCTCCCACCCAGCAGTGGTGAAACACCAGAACTTGGACAAAATCCTTCCTCACCCAGATGTAGTAACCGGTTAGTGTGGGTGGGCTGCTCTGTTATTTCTGTTTCGTGGGTGGGTTGCTGGACTAACCAGGGCACTGACCGGCAGAAAGTCAGGTACCCTGTTAGTCTAATTGGCAAAGGGGAGAAATGTGGCGAAACCAGCTTCGCCACTGTGAACTGGAGAGGCCTGGCTGCTAGCCTCCTGCCCTGCGACTACGGCCCATGGACATATTGCTCTATAAACACTATATTTGGGCATGTAATAATTTATATTGCTGCTACTGGCCCTTTAAAATCAGCGATGGACATATTGGGACTTTTGGGACTAATGTCCCTTTAAGACTTTGTAACATATCACAGTAATACTGTCTTAAATATTATGTAGGTATTTATGTGTTCAGTTAAACTGGGGATATGTAGAAATGTGTGTTTTATGTGTTAAATGTATCAGTATGTAATTTTATGTCTTTTACTGTCTTTTTGCAACCATGTGGTTAATGGAGTCTGACTCTAGTCCTAGATAATTGGATTACTTCTCCAATTATCTCCAGGGCAGAAGGGAGGAAGCCGGGATGCATTGTGGGGGATGTTTTACTTCTGTTTGGGCCAGATTGTGCCATGCTGCAAGCCAAGGCCCAAAAGATACTTTTAGTAACTTTTAAACCCCTGGTCGGATCCATGCCATTTTTTAATATGTTGTTCCCCTGAATGGATTGATTGTGGATATGTATTTTTATGTGAATGTGATGTATGGTTTTAAAGTTATGAAAGTTGTGTAAAAGTATATTTTACTCTGTATGCATAATGGGATTATGTGTCACACTAAGGGGAGGGGATATGTGGGAGGTAACATCTATGTCATTGGTTCTTTTATGCCTCCCCCTGGGTGTGGCCTGTATGTGTGAGTTGGAAATAAAAGCCAGACTGGGTGTCCCAGTCTAGAGTTCTTGCTTAACCCTCAAAGCGATGTGTCGTCTCGTTCTTTGGGGGAATGGGATTGTTTGCTGACTGCCAGGAGTGTAAGCCGATGTCTGCTTTTCTTGTTCAGCTGTCCCAGTGTTCGTGTGGTTCCAGTCGGGAGAATGGTGTTTGCAGTAGCTGCCTGTGCATCTAGAAAGGGGATTATCGCCTAAACTGGGTTTTACCCCCTTGTAAGTGAAACGGTCCGTTACAATCTCCTCATAGAGATACATGATTCATGGCATCTTTAAGGGGAGTATGCAGTGTGTGGAGACACTGAATGTTGATACTGCAATCTTTGCAGGACCAATCCAAGGAAGTCCCTCCGGTGGCTCTCTGAGTAACAGCCGCTAGGTTTGGCAGCAGTGTATACTGCTGAGCCTCTAAGGACATGCTAAATGTCCAAAAAACGCTACATTGAGCTGTAGTGGTTCTGGTGCATAAAGTCTCCCTTTCATGAATCTTCACTAGATTTTTCTAGTACTCTTACACAGAAAATAATGAAACATTTTATAAAACATTTTATCCACAATCCATGATCATGACTAGCGCCTTAATGTCACTAGAAATTGATTTGCTTTGTTCACCGTTCTTTTCCATGACAAGTTGCCTTAGTCATACTTCAAGAACATCATCCCTGCTTACCTTCGGCCATGACGTTATTCACTTTCTCATGTTAGATCCAAGAGGTCTCCCCGCACATGTGCAGAATTTTTTTCATTACCATTCCACGCAAGAAGACAGGTATCAAGCTGTGCAGACATTAGCCAAGCTTCAAAGAATGCTCTTATAAAATATACAGAATGCACAGTCTAAGATTTTATATATTAATAAGTAGTACGCCAGTCCACATCTGTACAAACATTTCTTTACATTTTTTATACACATGTTGCAAGATCTTTATTATGTTTGATCAAACTGATTGGAAGTGAATGAACTGTGAGTGATTTTTTTCCAAGCCATATACGTACACAAAGACTTGTTTATTTTAAGGTGTATTTTATTACTAAATGTTACGTTAGAGGTTAATGTTATTATAGGTTACATGCATACGGCTGATAAGATACAGATATTGCTTTTTCAAAATCTGCGGATCAGATAATGGAGGGAGAGATATCTCCGAGATTCCTCATTAAATGTATAATAGTTTTTAAACGTTTTCAAGCTACGTTTTTTTTTCATTTACAGTATGCATTATTTTCTTCTCTTTCTTATCTCCAATCTTCAACTACTATGAGAACTACTTCAAACTCGCCATAATCCTGCAAAAATGGAAATGGTAGATTGTTGTACTTGGGAACCTGCCTCCTTCATAATAAGAGTGTGGGGTATTTTTATGTTTTTAAATCAGTATGCAGTTCTAACTTCATTCAGAAAAACACATGAATTAAATAATTTTGCAAGCTGGTGCCAAAATGCTTTGCTCATGTGTACAGTACAGATTATCTTGTAAAAAGCTATGAGAGAGCCTGTAAATATAAAAGTAGAGAATTGTATGATGTACACTTGCCCTAGGTGCCCATATTGTATAAGTGAGGGAAAGCCATGAGATTCTCTGGCAGGGTGCAGGTTTATAGCTGCAAGGAGTTTTGTAAACCACTCCAGTTTTAAGCTATAAGAAGGATTTGGGGAATTAGTATAGACAATAAACTAGGCAACAATATGCAATGCCAATCAGAAGTTGCTAAGGCCTGTAAAGTATTGCTATGTATAAATTCCGGATGAAAATATAATGCTTTATAAATCGCTGGTAAGACCACACTTTGAATAGCCTGTGCAATTTTGGGCACCTGTTCTAAAGAAGGATATTATGGAACTAGAAAAAGTGCAGAAGCCGACTAAAAAATTGATAAAAGGAATGGAGCATTTTTGTTATGAAGAGATGTTAACAAATCTAGATCTCTTTAGTTTGGAAAAACTGTGCCTCGGAGGGGATATGATAGCATTATACAAATATATTCGGGACCAGTACCAGCCATTGTCCAGAAATCTATTCATAAATAGGACTATACATAGGACAATAGGTCACACATTTAGACTGGAAGAAAGGAGATTTAGCCTAAGGCAAAGGAAAGGGTTTTTTACAGTAAGAACAAGAAGGATGTGGAATTATCTGCCTGAAGAGGTGATTTTATCAGAGTCTATACAGATGTTTAACCCCTTAAGGACACATGACATGTGTGACATGTCATGATTCCCTTTTATTCCAGAAGTTTGGTCCTTAAGGGGTTAAACAGCAATTGGATAAATATTTGCAAAAATATAATATACAGGGATATAAATTTGAATTAGTGGGGTAATAGCTTTTTGATCCAAGGAGACATCTGACTGCAATTCTGGAGTCAAGAAGGATTTTTTTTTCCAGTTTGTTGTAAAATTAAAAGTGCTTCATACTGGGTTGTTTTCCTTCTTTTGGATCAACAGCAAACATCTAAAGTGAGAAAGGCTGAAATTGATGGACACAAGTTTCTTTTCATCTCTGTAACTATGTAACTATGTGCATTGAGACAGGGAATGATATACGCAAAGCTTGAGAAAGACCCCTACATGGGTCAAAACTTTGCCCTTACTTTGACATTTATCCACTAAACTAGATTGCAGATTACTGAAAGAGGTGAGCAGGACATTTCTCTTATTAGATATTTGGGAGGGGGCTGGTCACTGCAATCTATGCAAGAATTAAAGAAAGGCAATCTCTTTTCCTAATTTATAATGCATTTATAAAGTATTGTTCCTATTAGGGTATTGGTCATTACGAGGTTTTGCTGTTCTCTAATTTATGAAGTGTATTCACATAATGGAAAATAATATTTAAATAGAATTTATTGAACATCTGGGGCCTGCCTCATACAGAACTGGGCCACGAAAGATATTGTTTGCGAGAACATAGATTTGCAGTAAGCCGGTTCAGCATTAGGCAGAACGTGAAGACATTATTGTGGTAGGAAGCCAAGATTGCAAACAGCCCAAAGAGGCCTAAAGCAATCAGTCAATAGGGAAACAGTAGCAGACCAATTATACTATTACACAAAAACAATTATCCCAATTCTTTGACCCAAAGGAGGCCTTCCTGAGGGAATTAATGCTGACTCTCTAACGAAGGTCCTGCTTGGATCACAAATGGATAATTGCTTTTGTACAATTACCTAAAACAATAT
Source organism: Pelobates fuscus (assembly GCF_036172605.1). Taxonomy (NCBI): domain Eukaryota; kingdom Metazoa; phylum Chordata; class Amphibia; order Anura; family Pelobatidae; genus Pelobates; species Pelobates fuscus. The sequence goes on from NC_086328.1 coordinate 20,542,294, forward strand.
AGGTTGTTTTGCCTATAATTTATTGGTGTGCTACTGTTTTCTTGTTACTGCTTAAATCTGTAGACCTGCTGCTTAGAATTCCACCCTTTAGCCCACTATGGTTAGAGTCAGGAATAGGACAAATACTGGAATTACACATATCGGACAATCTAAAGCTCATGAATGAGTGGTTGAATGCTCCCTGCTGTGATAGTATGACCTATTAATACATGGATAGAATGGATCTGCTATCAACAAATGGATTGTATAAGGTGAGTTATAAAATATGAACTATCTGAGAAAATAACATAGAGGCATAAAATAAGCTCTTTCAGCAGAATTAGATTAACCCCTTAAGGACCAAACTTCTTGAATAAAAAGGTTTCATGACATGTCACACATGTCATGTGTCCTTAAGGGGTTAAATCTAAAATATAAAACCATGAGAGTTGCACATTCAGGAAATACAAGCTTTTTAAGTTGATGCAATGGGATTCATGGTGTAATATGGTACTACTGCATGGGACCTCTGAGTGTAAATCATTGCTATGACATAGGATTTAAGAGTATTAAGGAGTTATGGAATCATTAATGTAATGGTGCTATGTAAGGGTGTAAGAGAACTATGGTCTGGAACCGGGTTTAATACAGTACTATGGGTGTGGATCTGGTTGTAATACAGTACTATGGGTGTGGATCTGGTTGTAATACAGTGCTATGGGTGTGGATCTGGGTGTGATACAGTGCTATGGGTGTGGATCTGGTTGTAATACAGTGCTATGGGTGTGGATCTGGTTGTAATACAGTGCTATGGGTGTGGATCTGGTTGTAATACAGTACTATGGGTGTGGATCCGGGTGTAATACAGTACTATGGGTGTGGATCTGGTTGTAATACAGTACTATGGGTGTGGATCTAGGTGTAATACAGTGCTATGGCTGTGGATCTGGTTGTAATACAGCACTATGGATGTGGATCTGGGTGTGATACAGTGCTATGCGTGTGGATCTGGTTGTAAAACAGTACTATGGGTGTGGATCTGGTTGTAACACAGTGCTATGGGTGTGGATCTGGTTGTAATACAGTACTATGGTGTGGATCCGGGTGTAATACAGTACTATGGGTGTGGATCTGGTTGTAATACAGTGCTATGGGTGTGGATCCGGGTGTAATACAGTACTATGGGTGTGGATCTGGTTGTAATACAGTACTATGGGTGTGGATCTAGGTGTAATACAGTGCTATGGGTGTGGATCTGGTTGTAATACAGTGCTATGGGTGTGGATCCGGGTGTAATACAGTACTATGGGTGTGGATCTGGTTGTAATACAGCACTATGGATGTGGATCTGGTTGTAATACAGTGCTATGGGTGTGGATCTGGGTGTGATACAGTGCTATGGGTGTGGATCCGGGTTTAATACAGTACTATGGGTGTGGATCTGGTTGTAATACAGTACTATGGGTGTGGATCTGGTTGTAATACAGTGCTATGGGTGTGGATCTGGGTGTGATACAGTGCTATGGGTGTGGATCTGGTTGTAATACAGTACTATGGGTGTGGATCCGGGTGTAATACAGCACTATGGATGTGGATCTGGTTGTAATACAGTGCTATGGGTGTGGATCTGGGTGTGATACAGTGCTATGGGTCTGGATCCGGGTTTAATACAGTACTATGGGTGTGGATCTGGTTGTAATACAGTACTATGGGTGTGGATCTGGTTGTAATACAGGGCTATGGGTGTGGATCTGGGTGTGATACAGTGCTATGGGTGTGGATCTGGTTGTAATACAGTGCTATGGGTGTGGATCTGGTTGTAATACAGTACTATGGGTGTGGATCCGGGTGTAATACAGTACTATGGGTGTGGATCTGGTTGTAATACAGTACTATGGGTGTGGATCTAGGTGTAATACAGTGCTATGGCTGTGGATCTGGTTGTAATACAGCACTATGGATGTGGATCTGGGTGTGATACAGTGCTATGCGTGTGGATCTGGTTGTAAAACAGTACTATGGGTGTGGATCTGGTTGTAATACAGTGCTATGGGTGTGGATCTGGTTGTAATACAGTACTATGGTGTGGATCCGGGTGTAATACAGTACTATGGGTGTGGATCTGGTTGTAATACAGTGCTATGGGTGTGGATCCGGGTGTAATACAGTACTATGGGTGTGGATCTGGTTGTAATACAGTACTATGGGTGTGGATCTAGGTGTAATACAGTGCTATGGGTGTGGATCTGGTTGTAATACAGTGCTATGGGTGTGGATCCGGGTGTAATACAGTACTACGGGTGTGGATCTGGTTGTAATACAGCACTATGGATGTGGATCTGGGTGTGATACAGTGCTATGCGTGTGGATCTGGTTGTAAAACAGTACTATGGGTGTGGATCTGGTTGTAATACAGTGCTATGGGTGTGGATCTGGTTGTAATACAGTACTATGGTGTGGATCCGGGTGTAATACAGTACTATGGGTGTGGATCTGGTTGTAATACAGTACTATGGGTGTGGATCTAGGTGTAATACAGTGCTATGGGTGTGGATCCGGGTGTAATACAGTACTATGGGTGTGGATCTGGTTGTAATACAGTAATATGGGTGTGGATCTAGGTGTAATACAGTGCTATGGGTGTGGATCTGGTTGTAATACAGTGCTATGGGTGTGGATCCGGGTGTAATACAGTACTATGGGTGTGGATCTGGTTGTAATACAGTGCTATGGGTGTGGATCTGGTTGTAATACAGTGCTATGGGTGTGGATCCGGGTGTAATACAGTACTTTGGGTGTGGATCTGGTTGTAATACAGTACTATGGGTGTGGATCTGGGTGTAATACAGTACTATGGGTGTGGATCTGGTTGTAATACAGTGCTATGGGTGTGGATCTGGTTGTAATACAGTACTATGGGTGTGGATATGGTTGTAATACAGTACTATGGGTGTGGATCTGGTTGTAATACAGTACTAAGGGTGTGGATCTGGGTGTAATACAGTGCTATGGGTGTGGATCTGGTTGTAATACAGTGCTATGGGTGTGGATATGGTTGTAATACAGTACTATGGGTGTGGATCTGGTTGTAATACAGTACTATGGGTGTGGATCTAGGTGTAATACAGTGCTATGTGTGTGGATCTGGTTGTAATACAGTACTATGGGTGTGGATCTGGGTGTAATACAGTACTATGGGTGTGGATCTGGTTGTAATACAGTACTATGGGTGTGGATCTGGTTGTAATACAGTGCTATGGGTGTGGATCTGGTTGTAATACAGTGCTATGGGTGTGGATCTGGTTGTAATACAGTACTATGGGTGTGGATCTGGGTGTAATATAGTGCTATGGAATAAGATGAAGAGGCTTAGTATAGTGTTATGGTGTGGCACCTAGAGAATTAATGCAATGTTATGGTATGGATGTTGGAGTGTAATATGGTGTTACAGCATGGGATCAGAATATTACAGTGCTAGGACATGGGGTTGGTGATTATTATGGTATGGAATTTAAGAGTGTAATATTGTGTTGTGTTATAGAATACAAGGATATAAAATTGTGTTAAGTTATAGAATATAGAGATGTAATATGGTGTTCTGATATAGAAAATAGACATAAAATAAGGTGTTGTAATATAAAATATAGGGTTATAATAAGGTTTTCTTACATAGAATATAGGGGTATAATAAGGTTTTCTTATATAGAATATAGGGGTATAATACGATTCTATGCTATATAATATGGAGGTATAATATGTTTTTATGGTATAGGATATACGGGTATAATATGTTGTTATGCTATAGGATATAGGGGTATAATATGGTGCTATGCTGAAGAATATATGGGTATAATATGGTGTTATGGTATAGAATATAGGGGTATAATATGGTGCTATGCTGTAGAATATAGGGGTATAATATGGTGTTATGGTATAGAATATAGGGGTATAATATGGTGTTATGGCATAGGATAGAGGGGTATAATATGGTGCTATGCTGTAGAATATAGGGGTATAATATGGTGCTATGCTGAAGAATATAGGGGTATAATATGGTGCTATGCTGTAGAATATAGGGGTATAATATGGTGCTATGCTGAAGAATATAGGGGTATAATATGGTGTTATGGTATAGAATATAGGGGTATAATATGGTGCTATGCTGTAGAATATATGGGTATAATATGGTGCTATGGTATAGAATATAGGGGTATAATATGGTGTTATGGCATAGGATAGAGGGGTATAATATGGTGCTATGGTATAGAATATAGGGGTATAATATGATGTTATGGCATAGGATAGAGGGGTATAATATGGTGTTATGGTATAGAATATAGGGGTTGTGACGAAACCAACCTCGCCACTGAGAACTGGAGAAGCCTGGTTGCCCGCCTGCTGCCTTTGGACTATGGCCCTGGGAGATTGGGCCCTTTACAAACAGTATTCGGCCCTAACAGAGTGCATGTCACTCATTCTGGCCCTTTAAATACAGTGGGGCCATTCGGTACTTTCCCTGTGTGAGCAGTGATACCCCCCAGATAGCTATGCCATGGAGCCTATTCATATAATGAAAGACTATGGGAAAGACTTTGGCTCCATGGCAATTAAACTGTATTTGTGTGGTCTGCGTGCCATTCACCTAATAATGTGCACGCAGACCTGAGCTATCTGGGGATATGTTAAATGTCTGTGTTTAATGTATAAAAAGTGACTTTATGTATTTTAAAGAGTTTTATGTTGTTTTGCAACCATGTGGTTAATGGAGTCTGCCTCTAGTCCTAGATAATTAGATTTCCTCTCCAATTATCTCCAGGGCAGAAGGGAGGAAGCCAGGATGCATTGTGGGGATGTTTTACTTTTACTGTTTGAGCCAGAAGGAACAAAAGATACTTTTAGTAACTTTTTAACCCCTGGTCGGATTCATGCCATTTTTTAATATGTTGTTCCCCTGAATGGATTGATTGTGGATATGTATTTTTATGTGAATGTGATGTATGGTTGTAAAGTTATGAAAGTTGTGTAAAAGTATATTTTGAACTGTACACATAATGGGATTAAGTGTCACACTAAGGGGAGGGGATGTGTGGGAGGTAACATCTATGTTATTGGTTATTTTATGCCTCCCCCTGGGTGTGGCCTGTATGTGTACTCATGTAATAAAAACCAGGCTGGGTGCCCAGCACCTCAGACCACTGCTTGACCTTCAACACGGAGCCTTGTCTCGTTCTTGGGGGGATTCACTGTATGCTGTTGGAGATTTGACTGCTAGGAGTGTAAGCTGATGTCTGCTTTTCCTATTCATCTGCTAGCAGCTATTTGTGAGGTTCCAGCTGAAGTGCTACCTTATTCACCTATATCCAGTTCGTGAGTTCTGATGTTCTGCAGTAGCTGTGCCTTTCTGAGGAAAGGGGATTATCGCCTAAACTGGGTTTTATCCTCTTGTATGCTGAAACGGTCCGTTACAATTGGTGGCAGCGGCGGGATCGTTCCTACAGCCAGAAGGACAGCTACAGAACACCATTTCTTTGGATTTACAATTTGAGGGCAACGCATGTCTGAGTACAGCGACCCTGACAGCACCAGGATGGAACCAGCAGTGGAGTACAATAAGGGTGACATGGATGACCGGGATGCAATAAGGAAAGGCATCTGGTACCAGGCCCTGGATAATGTACAATACCAGCGGGGTGAGAGTCTCCCCAGTGAAGAGCAGCGGTTGCAGAAGCAAGTGGCCCTGCGGATGCCCTTCCTGGGAGAGCAGCCCCTGGAGGAATGGGTGAAGGAACTAGAGCACCGGGTATGGCAGGAGCTATGGCTGGAGGATGCCTACCAGGCGCTCTGGTGGTATATGGCACAGTATATACCCTGGACAGCCGAACATGACAAGCCAGAGGGAGAGGAGTTTGATGGTCCTGGCTTGTTATGGGAGTCCTTTGCAGAGCCTGGCTTCGGGAGCCCTGCGCAAACCAGACTGCAGGACATTTTCTATGAGAGGGAGGCTAGGCATGAGTGGGATGACCCCCATGAGGTAGAGCAAGACCTGGCTCACCTAGCAGCCCTGGAGTGGGAACTGGAGCAAAACTACCAAGATCTCTTCCGCTTCATTGGGAAGGCTCAGCAGGACAGTAAGGTGACAGACCCAGATCCAGACCCCTTCCGCTGGGAAGATATTGTAGAGATTTACTGGGAAGAACCCCAGGTGGCCTGTAGAGATGGGACCGAGGTCTCTCCACCGGCCCTGCAGGGAATTGGGAGCCCAGTCTCCATTCCCCAGCGGCAGGCTGAGTTACAGGGGGCAGAGGTAGTTGGTCCCACCCCCCAGCAGCAGAGTGATATGCCGGGAAGGCAGTGTGAAGTGCAGGGAGAGGAGAGCAGCGTCCTCCCTCCCCAGCGGCAGGCTGAGTTACAGGGGGCAGAGGTAGTTGGTCCTACCCCCCAGCAGCAGAGTGATATGCCGGGAAGGCAGTGTGAAGTGCAGGGAGAGGAGAGCAGCGTCATCCCTCCCCAGCGGCAGGCTGAGTTACCGGGGGCAGAGGTAGTTGGTCCTACCCCCCAGCAGCAGAGTGATATGCCGGGAAGGCAGTGTGAAATGCAGGGAGAGGAGAGCAGCGTCCTCCCTCCCCAGCGGCAGGCTGAGTTACAGGGGGCAGAGGTAGTTGGTCCTACCCCCCAGCAGCAGCATGATTTTTTGGGAATTGGGAGCCCAGTCTCCATTCCCCAGCGGCAGTGTGAAGTAGAGGGAGAGGAGAGCAGCGTCCTCCCTCCCCAGCGGCAGGCTGAGTTACAGGGGGCAGAGGTAGTTGGTCCTACCCCCAGCAGCAGCGTGACTTTTTGGGAATTGGGAGCCCAGTCTCCTTTCCCCAACAGCAGGACACTGTATTAGGAGAAGAGACGGTCGGTCTCCCTCCGCAGATGATGGAAGTATGCATGGGAGAGGAGCTTATTACCACCTCTCCCCAGCAGCGGATTATTAATGGGCAGAGTGTTCTATCGGGAGAGGAGCTTGTTACCCCCTCTCCCCAGCGGCAGTTTAATGTACCAGGGGGAGACTGTAAGCCCCCCACCGGTGCAGATGGGACCGTGGTCTCTGCACTTACCACACAGGGGGTAGGGATGGTCGGTCCTACCCCCCCACGACAGAACTATGTATCCAAGGGGGAGACAACCGGTCTCCCCATTCAGCAGCAGAGCTATGCAACGAAGGGGGAGACAATCCGTCTCCAGCAACCAGGCTCCAACCAGACTACTCCGGTGGTAGTGCTGGCATCAGGACAGAGTACCGCTGGTCTCTGCCCACTCAGCAACCCACCAAGGCAGCCTACCAGTCCCCTGCACAGCCGGGGTGAGGCACCTGGACATGGACAACTTTCTCCTCTACCCAGGTGTAGTAACCATTTATTGTGGGTGGGCTGTACTGATGTTTCTGCTTTGTGGGTGGGTTGCTGGACTAACAAGGGCACTGACCGGCAGGAGGTTAGGTACCCTGTTAGTCTTTTTGGAAAGGGGGAGAGATGTGACGAAACCAACCTCGCCACTGAGAACTGGAGAAGCCTGGTTGCCCGCCTGCTGCCTTTGGACTATGGCCCTGGGAGATTGGGCCCTTTACAAACAGTATTCGGCCCTAACAGAGTGCATGTCACTCATTCTGGCCCTTTAAATACAGTGGGGCCATTCGGTACTTTCCCTGTGTGAGCAGTGATACCCCCCAGATAGCTATGCCATGGAGCCTATTCATATAATGAAAGACTATGGGAAAGACTTTGGCTCCATGGCAATTAAACTGTATTTGTGTGGTCTGCGTGCCATTCACCTAATAATGTGCACGCAGACCTGAGCTATCTGGGGATATGTTAAATGTCTGTGTTTAATGTATAAAAAGTGACTTTATGTATTTTAAAGAGTTTTATGTTGTTTTGCAACCATGTGGTTAATGGAGTCTGCCTCTAGTCCTAGATAATTAGATTTCCTCTCCAATTATCTCCAGGGCAGAAGGGAGGAAGCCAGGATGCATTGTGGGGATGTTTTACTTTTACTGTTTGAGCCAGAAGGAACAAAAGATACTTTTAGTAACTTTTTAACCCCTGGTCGGATTCATGCCATTTTTTAATATGTTGTTCCCCTGAATGGATTGATTGAGGATATGTATTTTTATGTGAATGTGATGTATGGTTTTAAAGTTATGAAAGTTGTGTAAAAGTATATTTTGAACTGTACACATAATGGGATTAAGTGTCACACTAAGGGGAGGGGATGTGTGGGAGGTAACATCTATGTTATTGGTTATTTTATGCCTCCCCCTGGGTGTGGCCTGTATGTGTACTCATGTAATAAAAACCAGGCTGGGTGCCCAGCACCTCAGACCACTGCTTGACCTTCAACACGGAGCCTTGTCTCGTTCTTGGGGGGATTCACTGTATGCTGTTGGAGATTTGACTGCTAGGAGTGTAAGCTGATGTCTGCTTTTCCTATTCATCTGCTAGCAGCTATTTGTGAGGTTCCAGCTGGAGTGCTACCTTATTCACCTATATCCAGTTCGTGAGTTCTGATGTTCTGCAGTAGCTGTGCCTTTCTGAGGAAAGGGGATTATCGCCTAAACTGGGTTTTATCCTCTTGTATGCTGAAACGGTCCGTTACAGGGGTATAATATGGTGTTATGGTATAGAATATAGGGGTATAATATGATGTTATGGCATAGGATAGAGGGGTATAATATGGTGTTATGGTATAGAATATAGGGGTATAATATGGTGTTATGGTATAGAATATAGGGGTATAATATGGTGTTATGGTATAGAATATAAGGGTTTAAAATTGTGTATTGGTATTGGATATACAGGGTGTAATAAGGTGTTCTGGTGTGGAATATAATTTGTTGCAATACAGTAATTCATTAGCCATCTAAATATATTGTGTTGTAAGAGCTACATAACTAGTTTGCAAATGTTCAAGCAAAATTCACTGAAAAATGCACATAATAACTTCATAGAAACCTGAAACCTTAAAACAAACACCTTTGTGTAATATTAAATCATATATTCATATAGTAATGTCGTACCAGTTGTATCAATAATATCGCTCTCAACTAGAAGACATGGTTGGGGTTTTTTTTTAACACTGGAGAAATATGGAATAATACGCTTTACATCTGAACTTGCTTAAGGGCCGAAGATTTGAATGGTTTCTGTGTGGATCCAACCTAGATATTTATTTCAACACCAGATGCTGTCCTGTAGACTATTATTTACTGGGAAATATAATCCTAAATTTGACCTTGGGCACAGCTACTGCATGAAGGAAGAGCCAAATAATAAGATATGTATGGGGTAGGTTATCTGCAGGGTTCATCAACATGGGAAAACAGAAAAAATAACCCACTATTATTTCTTTGTTCATTAAATTCTTCATGATTATTTTTCTACTGAGGTGCTCATCAAGCAGTGAAACATTCTATAGATGTATAATTTAAATAATAGCCCATTCATTTTATCCATATAATTTTCATTCAATAGTCCAATAGTCACATTAATGTCAATAATTTGCTGCATTATTTTATGTATATCCATAATTATAGATAATTTCTATGATTTGTCTAAAGGACTTATGTATCACTACGGCAATTACCTTTGAAAATAAATGGAAGTAGTGCCTTCAGTGGGATAGGTACCTTTAAAAAAGGAAAACAATCATGTTAAAGCAAGCTAAATAACAGAGTCCTAAGTCCACACTTCCTTAAAACACAAAGTACAAACACAATAGTATACCTTGTGAACTGCTAAACTCTCCTCAACGCATTGGCATATGTAAATAAAGAGCAGAGTTATGTTAGAATAGCAGTATCACTCGTTTTATATAGTGAGTGTGTTTGGTTGACTGGACAGCAGGTGGAGCTGTGGCAAGTTTATATAGTTATAGATTTATGTACAGCTTGTATCTCTTTTAAAATGACTCTTGGATTCTACCTCTTATGGTTTGTTGTTCTTTTTGAAAGTCTCATCCTTGGTCCAGTGGATCACCAATATAATAAAGACAATAAGACTCCAGCACTCGGCATAAACCGCGTAATAGTTGTTTATTCAGTCATCCAAAAGGGCAGGCAACATTTCAACATTGTCTTCATCAAGCCAATGTTCGTTTTATCAGTAGTTTAATGCTCTACAATCCTTAGGATTCTGCTAAAGTCCATTTATTAAGCATAACTAACTCTATTACAAAACATGTGGGCAAACAAAGAACAGTTTAAAGATTCATGGAGGTTACAATCCAGACCACCTTGAAGACAGTTGCTCCCTAATCATAAGTTACCCCTTAACCTACAGCGTGAGGTATGATTTTATTCTTTTTGAAAGTTGAGGTTTTTAAGATAGATCTGTTTTAAGTCTAATAATCTGAACAGAAATGATCTCAATGAAAAATGTGATGGGAAATTTCTGATACTAAAGTCAAATTTATTATACTACTACCGAAAAGAAGACCAGGTCGTATATTGATTTTTGCCCCAAAAAATGCACTAGGACTTATTTTTGGGGATGTTTTATTTCAGGGAAAAATGGTAGCAAGCATGTGCCTGAAATCAGGTCTACGTTCGGTGGAATTCCCCCGAACATAGACCAGTTCACTAGGGCATGGAATACTGTGAATCTATGTTTGGGGGAAATTCCCCAAACATAGATTAGCTTACTTGGGAATGGAATCCTGAAAATCTATGTTTGGGGAAACTTCACGGGTGGCTCCTTTCCCTTTGGAACAGCCTTCCTACCTCCATCAGACTACCCCCAGTCTTCAATAGTTTAAGAAGTCCTTCAAGATCTATCGGTTCAGAAATGCTTATGGACTCCCAGATTAACTTCTATATCACAAATCTGTCTCGGGCTCTCTCCTAAAGAGCCACACTCCACTCTCACCTCCAATTCTACTACTCTTCCACCTTGTTTGTTTGCTTCCCCCCTTGATGCCCTTCCTATTGTGTCTTTATACTCCACTTCTCTAGACTGTAAGCTCATCTGAGCAGGGTCCTCATCTACCTATATGTTGTTCCTGTATTGTTTTGTAATAGTTTCATTTATTGTTTAATTTCTCCTCTTTCATAATTTTTTAAAGCGCTGCAGAATAAGTTGGCGCTATATAAATACCAATAATAATAATAATAATAATAATAATAATAATAATAATAATAATAATAATAAAGTTTATTTTAGGGACATTTAACCCCTTAAGGACAGATGCAGCTGTACAAGTTTAGATCAAAACAAAACGTAAATAAAATCTGGAATTTGTGCTAGATGTTGTTCAACCATAATACACCTTTTTTTATATTAAATGCACCGATATCATATATAATTTTGTTTAGGAGAAACAGGACTTTCATTTCACATCAGATATTTATATATTAAACCTAATTTAATATGAAACAAATATGAGAAGTTAAGATTTTTAAAATACATTTTTAGTTCTGCATGGCATTTTAACTGTGAATGTCATAATACTGTTAGCTGTTACTGCAATAAAGTACACATATTTGTATTCAGCAATGTCTCCCGAGTACAAAAGTTCCCCTCTTGTACAGGTTTTATGGTGTTTTAGAAAGTTACAGGGTAAAATATAGCACATTACATTTTTAGGTTTAAACACATTGAAAATTGCCTTAGGTACCCCTATGACAGCATACCATTTGCAAAAGTAGACAGCCCACTGTATTACAAATTGGGTATGTCCAGTCTTTTTTAGTAGTCACAAACACTGGCCAAAGTTAGTGTTCATATTTGTAGTGTGTGAAAAATGCAGAAAACTAATTTGAACGCTAATTTTGGCCAGTGTTTGTGGTTAAGTGGCTACTAAACAAGACTGGACATACCCCATTTGCAATACCTTGGGTTGTCTACTTTTGCAAATGGTATACCATCATGGGGGTAATTCTCATTCCTGGGCTATCATACGCAGGGCTGTATTTACCGCTAGGCAAACAAGGCATTTGCCTTGGGCTTCACTTTCAACGGGGCGGCAAAAAACACCACCCCCAAATGCCCAGGCTAATGCCTTGTTTGTCACGTTTTATGGGGGCCCAAGACCTGACTGGCTGGCATCTTTGGGGCCCCACCGGGACAGGCAGCCATTTGTTTCCCAGGCGGGTGGCGAGGGAGCACTTTCCTCTGAGCTCTCCCTGCACAGCTCTCTTGGGCGAACCGCAGTGATGCCGGGAGCCAGAGTGATGTCATATTCTGGCTCCCGGCATCACTCTGTGGCGTGCGAGGGATCTGAGCTGCACGGCCGAGTGCCTTCCTGAATGAGGTACTCTATGTAATTAATGATATCATGGACACTGGTACTGAATGCATAAATACATGTGCTGACAATAGTACTTCTCTTGGTACTTGGTACTGGTGGATAACACTTTTCCAGTTTAAAATTAAACCAGTTAATTGGGATTTGCATAGTTATTGGGTCAGCGCTATTTGGTCAAATTGAAGCTAAAACAGGTATAAGGCTGCAACCTATAGATATGAGGTTCCCTCACACACCCTCATAAAAGACAAAAATTGGAAATAGGTCGCGCCACAGTAACAGTAAAATAATATAAGTAGTAGTAATGTACTCACATATAATGAATAAGGCAAAAAATATTTTTCAATAGTCCTAATACTTAGTAGACTGCTATAGGGTCTATATTGGGATTTGGCATTATTATTTTATTCTTTCACATTTTGCACTTTATCTGTGTGTCTTGAGTGATCCACACAGGTGATAGTAGCACCGTATTTTACCAGTTCCAACTATTGTATATTTTAAGAAGTCCATAGTGTTCCTTGAATTGTTTGTATTTGTGAATAATGTGAACTGTGTCTGCATCATCTGCTGAAATTACAGCTAAATCATATGTTGTGACTGATTTAGCAAACATTTCAGTAAGCCTATATGTGACCTGTATTCTACATTGTGTCACAGTTGAATAAATGCAGGTGTCCTACTGATACAAGGAGTGCAATAAGACATGATCAAGTTTTTTTTTTTTTTTTTATCTTAGTGAGCTTTAATAGTAGGCAATCAGTAATAATCTCAACCCAGATAGCTTGATGATGTGAGTGGATTGTCGTAAACCTATGCCATTAACGGGTTAAAGAGAACTACAATAGCTTTTTAGGAAATCATATTTTGATATTGATCTAGAAATGATTTTGCCAGAATTACACTGTGCTGCAATAGGATAATAAAAAACATTCATTGACAGTGTGTAGAAATGGTCCGAAGATACCGTTATCTCCGGAGAGTGTAATTACGTTTCGTACACTAGGGACGAAGATTATTGGCGTCATCAAGTTGGTGACATTAAACACATACAAATACTTTAAATAACATTACTCTTTTAAAGGGACTTTGTTATTCATAACTTCACAGACTCACATTGAATTCCATTAATAATTGTATCTAAATGTCCTTGTATCTAAATAACAAGCAAATGTAGACACTGTGACTGATTAATTAAAGTGGTTATAGTGTGTGGAGTCCTACTTGTCAGTGTAAAACCGTTTTTAATGTTTTAATGCTAAACGAGAGTCCTGCTAGCCCATACCCTTTGTGCTGCTTGAACTAACGAGGAAGCATTAGCCTGAGCAACAACAGGCATCTGTAATTGGCTGAGCGTTTCAGCAGACCACTTTCAGCCTATCACAACGCCCATTGCTGGTCTAAACTGGTATGACTTCAAGGAAGTGTGAAATAGAATCTCCCATAATTCCAGTAGGTGTGGGGCTGTGGGTGGTTAGAGCCACTTATTTAGTGTTAAATTGCTTGAAAATGGTTTGACATAGAACGGAGGGACAGTGCCAGGGGACTCCAGGCACTATAACCTATTTCATTAGATTAAATGATTATAGTGCCTACATTGTCCCTCTAATAATGCAGATATTCCAAAAACAATATCTGTTACTGTGGCAAACCTAGCCACTTCTGGACTATATAAAATAAAGGTTGTCCGTAGGCTGAATGTGTTACTCTGTATCTTGGTTGTGTATGCATTATATTATGGCCGTTCGCATGCTGGCAGCCGTAAGCTACCAGCATGCAAACCTTTCATTTGACGAAACGCGGCTATCCGGGCCGTTCGCCAAACGAATACGGGCTCCCCAGGTAGACCACACACTCAGAGTCGTGTGGCACTAATTAACCGATTGCAACAATGTTGCAATCGGTAATTAGAGGCTCTCCTAGGTGGCCGTCGTTCGGCGGTCGGCCATCTTGGATCCTTTGTCTCTGCAGCGGTGTTCGGTCGTCGAGAGCCTGGAACTGAAAACGGCTACTCAATGATCCGAACACCGCTGGACTTCCAGAGCGTTCGGGAGTTCCGCGTTCACCACATTCTGTTCCCCATCGATGTTCGGTAGTTTCAAACCGAACTCGATGGTTAAGTGTATTTTGTGCGGCGTTCGGTTAGTTTAGCTGGGATCTATTCTCACTAAATGTGCCCGCAGACCCCAGCTATCTACCGAACGGCCGTTCGTATGAAAGCGAGCAATATTATGCGAAATATGGATTTCTATGTGAATTGTCAGTTTTGCTGCACGAGGGGATAATCCACTTAATCGTCCATTTTAGTGGGAGGATCCCTCTCATGCAGCAATGCCTGTTGGGATAATCATACTGCCTGATGGGAGAAATCCCCTGTAACATCTGTAAGGAAACCCCTTGCAAGGGGAACTGCATAAATATGGAAGTCTGTGAATAAAGCGAGTTAGTTGACTCCCAAACTGTGTTTCGTCCGGTTATTGGGAGGATTGGGAATATTGCCGTGCTTTCTAACTCTGACTGTGGATTACCTATGACATCAACGGAGATCGTGGACTATACTACTGCATTCCGTTACAATTGGTGGCAAGCGACGGGATCCGAACCTTACAGCCGAAAAGCAGTGTTCGTGTAAACTGAAACTACCGAACAAGGAAAGCAAGGGCAATTCGTATGGAGATTGATTATACCGTACTGAAACGGCAGACTTTAAAGGAGCTACTGGAAGCCAGGGGTAAGATAGCCAGCAACAAATCCAAAGCTGTGCTGATCGCTGAACTGATGGAGGGAGACGGAGCTCGCAGCGCTACACCTCCACCAGCCATGGAAGAGACCCCATACCAGAGAGAGCTGAGAACCAGGATGGCGTTTCTGCCACAGCCAGTACCCTTGGAGATAATGACCGTGCTGATGTCAGATGTGCATGATTATCTGATGACAAACCGCACACCAGAGACACCGCCTAGGGCAGAGTCTGTTACTGCCTCCATATACGGACAGGTAAAACCCAAAATCCCACATCACGCATTTAAAGTATTTTGTGAAGAAAAAGATGAGATTGACGGGTATTTACAAGATTTCGAGAGGCTGTGTGATTTGCACGACTTGGAACCCGCAGTATGGGTACCCCTACTGGCAGGCAAATTATCGGGTAGGGCGGCCGAAGCCTACCGCGCTGTGCCCCGAGAGGACAGCAAAGATTACCCAAAAGTAAAAAGGGCGATCTTGGAGAGGTATGCCATCACCCCAGAGGCGTACCGGCGCAAGTTCAGAGGCTTGCGCAAACCTGAGAAAGATTCACATGCAGAGTGGGCGCACAAGCTGGATCAAGCATCACAAAGCTGGATACAAGCCAGCAACGCTACCAATATGGAAGAATTGCGGCAGTTAATGCTGCTGGAGCAATTCTTTAATGGCTTGTCCCCAGAGGCACAAGAATGGGTGAGAGATCGAAAACCACTCACCCTAACCGAAGCGGCTTGACTAGCGGATCAACATTTTGATGCCAGGAGGCATCACGGACCCCAAAGTAAGACTTTCCCTCGACTCACCGGGCCACCCAGTAACTTTTCTCCTACCAGCCCCACAGTAACCCTGTCCAGTCCCGCACCAAGTAATCCACCACCCCCCTCCCGATACAATGGCCGGGCTAACATCCAGTGTCACACCTGCAAACAGTGGGGACATATCTCCCGAGAGTGCACGCAAAACCGGAGCAGACAAGCGTGGAACCAGGTGCGACAAAATTTGACACCAAGGGCTGCTGCTCATCACTACCAAGTAGCACCGGCCACCCAGGAAATGCTGAGCGCCCAGACCGAGGAGCCTCTAGGAGTACTTCACGAGGTGATGTCGGTCCGAGCCACCGACAACCGGCAGCATCATCGCCAGCTAGTGACCCTGGAAGGGAAGGAGGTACAAGGGCTCCGAGATTCGGGGGCCACTCTAACTTTGGTTGCACCGCATTTAGTCCCAGGTTCAACTCACACTGGCGCATCAGTGGCAGTACGGGTGGCAGGGGGAGCAGTATACCGGCTACCCACTGCCAAGGTACATTTGGATTGGGGTGTGGGAGAGGGAACTGTGGAAGTGGGGCTTATGCAAAATTTACCCGCAGATGTTTACTGGGGAATGACTTGGGCCAGATGACTTCTGCTTTTATACCCCAGGCTCCGTACCAGGAAGCCATCCAGTGACTACACGGCAGCAGGCTCGCACCACGGCTCCACCGATACACTCTGAGGCTCAGGTAAGATACCATAACCACCACCCGACTCACATGTCCTGGGATACCCCGACTACCTTTGCGGCAGAGGTAAAGACAGACCCCACCCTACAAGTGTATAGGGACCGGGTACACACTGACCAGGCAGGGCTAGAGGGGGAGCGGTACACGTGGGAGAAAGGGTTATTATACCGCGTCGCGGCGAGGGAAGTAGGAGGGTCCGTCACCCTGACAACCAAACAGTTAGTGGTACCACAGAAGTATAGGCAGGAGCTACTTAGGATCGCTCATGATATTCCCTTGTCCGGACACCTAGGGATGACCCGTACCAGATATCGCCTAACGCATGCTTTCTTCTGGCCCGGAATTTCTAAGGATGCGACAGTATTGCACCTCCTGTGACGTCTGCCAGCGAGTAGGTAAACGAGGGGACCGCCACAAGGCCAAGCTATGTCCCCTACCCATTATTGCAGAGCCCTTCAGCAGGGTAGCCGTAGACATAGTGGGGCCCCTGCCAAAGCCCAGCCCCTCTGGCAAAAAGTATATCCTAACTATAGTGGACTACGCCACCAGGTACCCAGAAGCTGTAGCCCTCACTAACATTCATGCGGAAACCGTAGCTGAGGCCTTAATGAAGGTATTCTCCAGGGTGGGGTTATCCCAAGAAATAATATCTGACCGGGGCACCCAATTCACTGCCGAGGTCACCCAACATATGTGGAAAGTATGTGGCATTAAGCCAATAGTCAATTCCGCCTACCACCCCCAGTCCAATGGACTATGCGAGAGGTTCAACGGTACGCTGAAGCAGATGCTTCGTACGTTTGGGGAAACCCACAAGGACTGGGAGAGGTTCCTACCTCACCTGCTTTTTGCATATAGAGAGGTCCCCCAGGAATCGACAGGATTCTCCCCGTTTGAGTTACTGTTTGGGAGGAGGGTGCGGGGACCCTTGAACTTAATTAGGGAACACTGGGAAGGAGAGAGTAGCAACGAGGGAACCCCCATTGTATCATACGTACTGGAGTTCCGGGACCGTCTGGAGGCGCTGACTCAGACTGTGCGCACCAACCTCCAGGCGGCCCAGCAACGCCAGCGCCGCTGGTACGATAGGGGAGCCAGAGACCGAAGCTTTCAGGTGGGACAGAAGGTTTTGATTTTAAAACCCGTCCGCACAGACAAGCTGCAGGCCATCTGGCAAGGCCCATACCAGGTGGTGGAGCAGAGGTGCGACACCACCTATGTGATTGGCCCCTGCTCAGGGGTAGGGAAGAGACGCATGCTCCACGTGAACATGCTCAAACCTTACCATGAGAGGATAGAGGATGTGATGGCGATCTGCGCCTCAGCCTCCGAGGATCAGGAGAATCTACCCCTACCTGACCTATTAGAGCCAGAAGAGCAGATAAAGCCCTCCCGGGGGGTTCAGCTGGGGGAGCGGCTAAGCCCTCAGGAGCGTGCACAGGTACAAGAGCTGATTGCAGCCAAAGGGGCTACCTTCTCCAATTTGCCTGGGTACACTCCGCTAGCCACCCACCGAGTTGAAACCCCGGGACAGCTACCTATGCGCCAGGCCCCATACCGGGTCCCCGAGTCAGTCAGGACCCATATGAAGGCAGAGTTAGATGAGATGTTACAGCTAGGGGTTATCGAACCCTCAGATAGCCCCTGGGCATCGCCGGTAGTACTGGTACCTAAAAAGGATGGCACGACCCGGTTCTGTGTCAACTACCGGAGGCTAAACGACAAAACGGTGTTGGATAGACGAGCTGTTGGATAAGATGGCACGGGGCCAGTATCTCACTACCATTGATTTGTGTAAGGGATACTGGCAAATTCCCCTAGCCGATGATGCCATCCCCAAGTCGGCGTTTGTTACTCCGTTTGGCCTGTATCAGTTCAGAGTCATGCCATTCGGAATGAAAAACGCTCCGGCTACCTTTCAGCGGATGGTAGATCGGCTACTGGACGGCTTTCAAGAGTATGCCTGTGCGTACTTAGATGACATAGCCATATTTAGCCAGACCTGGGAGGAACACCTACACCATATAGGGGCTATTTTAGACCTTATTGGGGAGGCAGGGTTAACCTTAAAGCCCAGTAAGTGCCACATAGGGATGGCTGAAGTGCAGTATTTGGGCCACCGAGTGGGGTGTGGGCAACAAAGACCCGAGCCAGCCAAAATTGAGGCCGTGGCGAAGTGGCCTACCCCAAGGACCAAAACCCAGGTGTTAGCTTTTCTAGGTACTGCAGGGTATTATAGGAAGTTCGTGCCTAACTACAGTGCCCTGGCCAAACCCCTGACCGACTTGACCCGCAAGAACCTTCCCCGACTGGTTGTCTGGGCCCCAGAGTGTGAGCAGGCATTCCAACAACTCAAGACGGCTCTGACTAATGCTCCTGTACTAACTGCTCCTGATCCAACTAAAAGATTTCTTGTCCACACAGACGCTTCAATGTTTGGATTGGGGGCAGTGCTGAGCCAAGTGGGAGCAGATGGCGGAGAGCATCCCGTAGCTTACTTGAGCCGAAAGTTGTTGCCCCGTGAAGTGAGCTACGCCGCCATTGAGAAAGAATGCCTGGCCGTGGTGTGGGCCCTTAAAAAGCTACAGCCGTATTTGTATGGACAACCTTTTTCCTTACTCACAGATCACAACCCGTTGGTGTGGCTGAACCGTGTGGCTGGGGACAATGCCAGGCTGCTGCGCTGGAGTTTGGCGCTGCAGCCCTTCGACTTCACCATACATTACCGCCCAGGGAAACAAAACGGTAACGCCGACGGGTTATCCAGACAAACTGAACTTGAAAAGGGATCTGTGAGTACTCTCCCGGACATCCCCAAGCTGATCTGTTGGGATCAGACTGTGTATGCCGGCTTGGTTCTGGGGGAGCATTGTGGCAAACCTAGCCACTTCTGGACTATATAAAATAAAGGTTGTCCGTAGGCTGAATGTGTTACTATGTATCTTGGTTGTGTATGCATTATATTATGGCCGTTCGCATGCTGGCAGCCGTAAGCTACCAGCATGCAAACCTTTCATTTGACGAAACGCGGCTATCCGGGCCGTTCGCCAAACGAATACGGGCTCCCCAGGTAGACCACACACTCAGAGTCGTGTGGCACTAATTAACCGATTGCAACAATGTTGCAATCGGTAATTAGAGGCTCTCCTAGGTGGCCGTCGTTCGGCTACCGACCATGCAGCGGTCGGCCATCTTGGATCCTTTGTCTCTGCAGCGGTGTTCGGTCGTCGAGAGCCTGGAACTGAAAACGGCTACTCAATGATCCGAACACCGCTGGACTTCCAGAGCGTTCGGGAGTTCCGCGTTCACCACATTCTGTTCCCCATCGATGTTCGGTAGTTTCAAACCGAACTCGATGGTTAAGTGTATTTTGTGCGGCGTTCGGTTAGTTTAGCTGGGATCTATTCTCACTAAATGTGCCCGCAGACCCCAGCTATCTACCGAACGGCCGTTCGTATGAAAGCGAGCAATATTATGCGAAATATGGATTTCTATGTGAATTGTCAGTTTTGCTGCACGAGGGGATAATCCACTTAATCGTCCATTTTAGTGGGAGGATCCCTCTCATGCAGCAATGCCTGTTGGGATAATCATACTGCCTGATGGGAGAAATCCCCTGTAACATCTGTAAGGAAACCCCTTGCAAGGGGAACTGCATAAATATGGAAGTCTGTGAATAAAGCGAGTTAGTTGACTCCCAAACTGTGTTTCGTCCGGTTATTGGGAGGATTGGGAATATTGCCGTGCTTTCTAACTCTGACTGTGGATTACCTATGACATCAACGGAGATCGTGGACTATACTACTGCATTCCGTTACAGTTACCAAATTTCAATACTGGTTGAGGTTTTAGCCAATTGGGAATTCCAGACACGCCACCTGCATCCCCTCTAATCAGTCCCAGAATGATTTGCTCTTGGGACAAGTAAGACAAGGGGCTAAACCTGGCAAGGGCAGGCAATCAGTCTCCTTACGGCTGCAGTTGGGACAAGCTAGACATTAAATGCTTAACTGTTACAGTATAGATATATTAAGTTGACATTAGAATAAGAATAGTTTGTGTCGTATCAACCTTTTATTTTATTGACCACAAACTAAAAACACAAAAAAGAAGGCTCACAAATAAAATAATAAAAAATACAACTTTAACCAAAAAGCAAGCCTATATTTTTTTCATAGCAAGTAAAAACCCAGTGTAGAAAAAAAAAATCTGCAGGTCACTGAATACCTTAATGCTACTTCAATTTACAAAATATTTAATGTTCTGAGCATCCTCTTAATTCTAGATAAAATTTATATATATATATATATATATATATATATATATATATATATATATATATTCTCCATAAAGCATAATAAAGTGCTCATTTAAGTGTCTGAGGAAGTCATATAATTGACAAGTCTGAAATGTAAATCTGTTTACTTGAAAAAGCACAAAGACTTGAAATTGTCTAAAGATGATGTTTAAACTCAAGAGCTCTTTTCTTGTTGAGAATTCCATTTCTATTGGAATGCAAATGATTCTGAAAAGAAATCATTGAATGAGAGATTCGGCAAAGCAAGAAGTTTTCGGTGCATTCTGAAATGCTGATCCAGAAATCGTTACAGGTGTGTACCAAGTCCAACTGTATTGTGCGGAATAATGAGCAATCAGCTCTAACACTTTATGTTTGCACTGTGAAAATAGACAATTGCAATGGCATAGTTTGTCGGTATTTTCTGTAGTTATAAACGTCACAGAGGGCTATTATGTATATTTTACATTATATGTTGCATTTATTTAATGACAAAAAAAAGTGTCAATTTGGAAATGTATAAACATCAGCAATCACCACTGGTGGGACAATTGAAGGCAGCAAAGTCATCTGAGACGTTCTTTGCCTTTTCAAATCATCGGATATATCTGCATTACGCAGGGGTGTCTGGGTAGATTCTTTCAATACATCAGCTCACTGTTTTGAGTTGAGCTGCTCTAAAAAAAGTTACTGAAAGCAGGTTTCTGGTTATTAAAGGGACACATCACTGTCTAAATAAAAAAGCAAAAAACAAACATACCCCAATGACAGCATGCAGAAGGAAAGCCCTGCAATTTGCTCATTGGCTGATGCCTCTAAGCCAATCAGCTAAGCCCAGCACCATTAAGCCTAACTTAGACACAAAGGTTTTATAGTGTCAGTGGGGAGCAGCACTTAGCGGACCCCAGGTGAGAACTCAAACCATTCCAACCCAGTTTGAACCGCTTCAGCCTACTTATGCTCTTGGCAGCATACAACGAGCTGTAGTAGTTATGGTACTTGGAGTGTTCCCTTAATCTGCAAAGCCTTACAGGGTTATTCACTAAAGTGTAAGGCCAGATTAGACAGACTGAAAGCGTAGCTGACTTTGAGAATTTTTCCAGTTCGGCTATTGTGGCCTTAAATCTGAAATTAATTTTTACTTTATTTTGGATTCTCATTTTAGTAAGAACTTTTCTGTAGCTGGCACTTGATTGAAGCACTGGATCTATCTTGGGAGCAAGCATGAGTTCGACCTCAAGGGAGAAAAATCATTGTGAAGAACAGCTCTGACACGGGGGGTGCAGGGGGGTGGAGAAAATGCTTACACCTGCAATTCGCCAGATGCCATCTGGGTTTGCTTGAAAATACAGTATTGTATTTTATAGCCATTTTTCACTTGCACAGCTAAATAATTTGAGTGATTACGGCTAGTTGATTATAGTGACAAATAAAGTAACATAGATTACCTAGACAATAAGCTCACACAAGTTGCTTTACTAAAACTAAATCCTCATTTGAAATTCAGAACACAACTTACATTTTGGGATTTCGCAAACCTTTATATTTCCTCAAATCAAAGAGCTTTAAGTCTTCTCCCCTGGCAGAGACTGGAACTGCATAGCAAGCGACTGAAAGTATAGAGGAAAAGCTAAACTAGAACTTACTGTATATAAACTGCATTGATTTGCTAACATCCCGACTATAACTAATCGAGTCACATGATGATTATCGGACAAAGCCACATGATCCACCTCACATCACCCAGGGCTGGTGCAAGGGTTTTTGTTGCCCTAGGCAAACAAAAATGTGCCCCCCCCCCATGTGACATCACAATACCACCCATATGATCTGCCGTATGAGCCAACGCCAGTGCTGTACACAGTGTCGTTTCTCTGAAAAGGCCGCGTGTTTACATTAAAAAGCCTGCAGGGGGAGGCTATAGACACCAGAAACACTACATTAGGCTGTGAATATAGTGTCCCTTTAATGTGAGGTAAATTAGAGATTAGTGCCACTAATAATATACTGGACTGCCTACTTACCACCAGTTGAGAACAAGCAGATGATGATGGGGTCAGGCTGCAGTCTGACTCCACTGGTCTGGTGTTAAAACAGGCCCTATGGAGGCAGTGCTCACAAAAATAAACATATAGGAAGAAGCTCCATTTGTGGGGCCCCTTACACAGATCACGGTGTCATCCCCAGGGCCTGACCACGAGTATGCCTACAAGGCCCATCCATAAGCCTTATGCCTACAAGACCCACCCGTGAGTACGCTCACAGGGAGTGGAGTGTATGTGTGTAGGGGATGTGTCATGTGTTATTGTAGAGGATGTAATGTTCTTGTGTGTTCTTATGAAATGTAGTGTTTAGGGATACCAGTTTGTGTAAGAGATGTAGTGTGTGTATATATGGGGATGCAGTGGGGTGGATGTGTGTGTGTGTGTAAGGGATGCATTGTGTGAATCTGTGTTTGTATGTGTAAGGGATGCAAGGTGTGTTTCTGTGTATGTAATGCAACGTGTGTGTCTGTAATGGGTGCATTAAGTGTGTGTAAGAGATGCATTAAGAGAAGAAGTGTGTGCTTCTGTGTATGTGTGCAAGGGCTGCATTGTGTGTGTGTGTTTGTGAGGTATGCATTGCGTGTGTGTAAGGGATGCATTGTGTGTGTCTCTTCACCCACCCCCCCTTAGTGGTCTCTCCCATCTGTTCCTTTGTGCCATCTCCCCTCCCTTCCCTGTTGTGCCTCCTACCTCAGTGTAGCGTGGCGCGGACCATGGTACAGGAGCTTGTGTTTCCTGTACCTGGCCAGACTGACAGGAAGTGCTCACTCAGAGAGCACTTCCTTTCAGTCCGGCCGGGTACAGGAAACACAAGCTCCTGTATCGCGGTCCGCGCCGCCCGGTCACGCTACACAGAGTGACGGGCAGAAGGGATCGCTTTGCTCTTCCCTCCTGCCGGGTCATTCGAAACTTGCGCCACCCGGGCCTGTGCTCCCTAGGCGACTGCCAAAGTCGCCTAATGGATGTGCCGGCCCTGCACACACCTACAGTCCCTATGTGACAGCTTGTTATTTGACAATGCCAAGCTATATTCATCCAATCAATGGTCCACATATACATGCAAACAGACTTGTGTCTATGTAGAAATAGAAAGTCATTTGTAAACCTGTTTCATCACCCATCCCAAAACAGCCACACATAATCCTGTCTGATGATTTCATGTCACACATGCAAAGTCCCATGTAATGTTCATATTCTACATACATATATGTTCTAATCAGAGAAAAATGTATGCCGTGCATGTCCTCATCACATATATACAGGTTTGCATCACATATAGGACCTATATATTAGCGTGATGATAGGGGAGGGGGAGTATGGTTTATTTTGTTATATTTATATTAGATATTTAAGTTTATATTTTATTTTATTTTCAATTGTTTGAAGTGTAATCAGTGAAGGATTAATATCCCTTGGGGCCCTGAACAGTCCAGTTTGGTGCCCTGCTTTATTCTTCACATAGGGCTGGCTAAGAAGGTTGCAACAAATTCACTGCTCCGAGGCCCCTGTCTTGAGACACAGCTGCACTTCACTCTGGATCTCTGAGTAGCCCAGTAAAATGTATCAGGGCTGCAAACGTGGATATATATGAAACATCAGATGAAATATAATATGAAGGGAACCTATAGTCCCGAAAATAACAAGCGCCCCTATTGGATGTCAGGAAGACAGTCACCGAAGGTGTGATTAACCCTGCAGTATAAACATTCCACTTTCTACATAGATCTGCAATGTTTTGCATTGCAGGGTTAAAAAGACAGGACCACTGCACCCAGACCACTTCATGGGGATGAAGTAGTCTGGGTGACTATAGTTTTCCTTAACATATGCATAGGTACAAGCATTGAAGCAATGAGGTCCTTTTTCAGCAAAGATTTCAGCTTACAATTTGATGGAGTAATGACACATAGGTGGTTTCCATCGATGGGAAATTATATTGTGAGGGAAGATAAACGCTGGAATGGAATGTTACGGTGGAGGTCACATTTAATTATAGAAATATTAGTCTACTGATACACACTCCCCTTGCCATTTGTTTCATTGTTCCTGGTTCCAATGGTCCATTTGTCCCGAACCTCAATGATCTCAAATATGCATTATTAGTCTCATCTTCCTGCCTTGTGATCGGATTGAAGCTTATCTTGCTTTTAAAACACCTCCCTGTTCAAATGATGCTTTTGGTATAAAAATAAATTCATAAATAAAAATGATTAAGTGATGGAAAGTGAAAATACAATACAATTTGACTGTGTACAGCCTTGAGATAATGTATCTTTCTTATTAAAGGCAATCAGGAAATCAAACTGTGACCAAGTTGATGGATCTAGGTGCCCAGAACTTAATTAAGTTATCAGTTTCAAAAAGAAGCACACAACAATTTTTCGACACCAAATAACTATTTGAGGATTATTTGAGAGAGATTATATAAATCACAGAGATACAGAAGAGTAACTATTCAATAGTCATGAAAAAGAATATTTTACTCAATGAACATGTAATGGATTGGCAAAAGGATAGAATCATAAAATCATTTTTTATGTCGCTTCTCAGATAGTTTCATTAATTTCTGTGAAACAAGCTTGTAGCATTTCAGAAACAATTAATAACTCAACCAAACAAAGATAAAAGGCGAGATAAAAATGGAGGTTTAATGAATTATGCCATCACCAAATTACATTCTTCCTACAAGATTTCTATACACATTTCCTAATAACAAATAATGAACTTTAAAGATAAATGCTTAAATTCCATATTTCAACTTAACTGAATTTGATAATTAAAAAAAAAAATGTATTTGGATTTAAAGGAATAAGTCACGTTTTATTTCCCGTTGCTTGAGAAATCTTCGAATTAAAGTCTATTCCACTACCCTAAATATGTTTAAACTTTAAGGTAAAATATTAAGCAAACAGATTCCCCTATAACTTAGAACTTAGTCCCAATAGGCTTAATCTGTGTTTTGAATGTCTGAACAGTCACAGATGTCAGTCTGTGTTTCCAGGGGTCTCAACAGCAATTCTCTGTATATGGGAGGCCTGGACATAAGCTCAATGGTTATCTTGTATATCTGGGAGGCTCGCATGTCTCAATGTACATTTTCTATGTCTGGGAGTTTGAATGTAGTTTGTTAGGGGTGCAAATGGTGATAACAAAACATATAAGATAAATATACATGAGTGAGAAAGATGGCAGAAAGGAATGACATACTGTAGAATTGTAACAGAGCTCAATAAATAGAGTATGATGCAAGAAATACATTTAAAAAAACAGAAAGAAGCAAATATACATTTTCACATATTTTAAGGCGATCTAAAAAGATGTCCACTGTAGAAATAAAAAAATAAATAAAAATCCCTGATCAGTATATATTAGCTCAATAAAAACATACATGCATTTAATTATGCTTTTTGTTGTTGAGGGGGTATCTAAAAACAGTTTGTAAAAGCTGCAGGTCTCTTGTCTTCTGCCTTTGCAAGCCCTCCCCTTCTAACTCTGCCTAGACTTTCTGTGGCTGTCCAATCACAGACTTCCCAATGCAGCTCAATGAGAAGTCTTTGCAAGGCAGGTGCTCTGGGAAATTGCTGCCTTTTGAGTTTAGCTCAACTGAGCTAACCAAACCAGGAAGTAACAGGATAAGTTGTCTGATTGACAGACAGTATAATCAGGTTAATATATAAGAGTGGCAATTTTTACTGAAATCTGAACTTTATGTAAAATAAAAAGAGAGGACACACTCTTCCCAAATAAAGTACTTCTGCAAGCAGGGCCGGTGCAAGGATTTTTGGGTACATAGGCGAAGATGCATTTTTCCGCCCCCCCCCCCCCCCCTCTAAAATTAACATCTTCACCTATGTGCCTCCTAACCAGCCTCTCCCTCTTCCCCGTCCCTTAGTGTTCCTCTCCCCTCCCCCTCCTTTCCCTGTCCCTTGGTTTTTCTCTCCCCTCCCCTCTCTGTCCCTTGGTGCACCCCCCACCCTCTTAGCGGTCACACTCCCCTTCCTGGTGTGCCTCCTACCTGTCTTGTAGCGTTGCGGAGCAGACCCTCTACAGGAGCTTCAGTTTTCTGTACCTGGCTGGATTTACAGGAAGTGCTCTCTCAGTGAGCACCTCCTCTCAGTCTGGCCAGGTACAGGAAACAGAAGCTCCTGTACTGCGCTCTGCTCCGCCACGCAACACTCAGTGGTGTATACAAACTAACAGCCACACACACTCAATGACAAACACACAGACGTCACTGACAGACACAGACTCACTGATCTGACACACACTCATTCATTGACAGACACACACTCAATCACAAACATACTCTCACTGATTTGACAGACACTCACAAACACACACGCATACACTGACAGACACACACATTCATACAATCATTCACAGACACACACACACACACATACACAGACACACACATACACACAGAAACACTCACAAACACATACACAGACACACTCACAGACAAACACATACAGACACACACTCACAGACAAACACATACAAACACACACAAAGACAAACACATACACACACAAAGACAAACATTCACACACACACAGACAAACACACACTCACAGACAAACACACACTCACAGACAAACACACACTCACAGACAAACACACTCACACATACACTCACAGACACACACACTCACACATACACTTTCAGACACACACACTCACAGACACACACACTCACAGACACACACACTCACAGACACACACACTCACACATACACTTTCAGACACACACACTTTCAGACACACACACTCACAGACACACACATACACTTTCAGACACACACAAATTAATAATAATATCCACCCAGCCTCCCTACCTGGAGAGCTGGTGTGGATGTGTCCCTGGGGTCCAGTGGGGCTTCAGTGCGGCGGGTGGCAGTGTTCTAATGAGAGGCGGCGAGGGAGCTCTAACCTGTCTGCTCTGCTCCCTCGCGGGCTGTCTGCTGATGCCGGGAGCCGGAATATGACGTCATATTCCGGCTCCCGCAGAATCAGCACACGGCGCGCGAGGGAGCAGAGCAGACAGGTTAGAGCTCCCTCGCCGCCTCTCATTAGAACGCTGCCGCCCGCGGGGATCCAGAAGGTGACCTGGCAGGAGGGAGCGCTTCCCTCCTGCCGGTCACCGAAATCTTGCGCCCCCAGTGCCGGTGCGCCCTAAGGCGGCCGCCTGTGCCGCCTTATGGACGCGCCGGCCCTGTCTGCAAGCTAAAGTTCTTTAGGTGTTTGGAGTGTTCCTTTTAAATATACACTACAGACTGTCACCCAATATTATATTTTAATGTTTTATAGAATAATGCTTTGAAAACCACACATAATTAAAGGGACACTAATCATCAGAGCAACTATAGCTTAATGTAGTGGTTCTGGTGAGTAAAGTCAGTCCCTGCAGGCATTTTAATGTAAACACTGCCTTTTCTTTGAAAAGGCAGTATTTACATTGCTGCCCAGGGACACCTCTAGTGGAAGTCACTCAGATGGCTTCCAGAGTTGCTTCCTGGGATCATCGTCTCCACGTTACCAGCATCTCCACGTTCTGTATGGAGTTGCTGAACATACCTCATAGGGATGTATTGATTCAATGCATCTCTCTGAGGAAATGCTGATTGGTAAATCGCAGCATTTTACAGCACGTGCACATTAACCTCCTAATACCTTTTTATGGGAAAGCATTGGATTGGCTATGATCATCAAGATGATCTTGGCAAAGGAGGTGGAGTGTGGGCAGGACCAGCCATGAGTAGTCCCATGAGGTGCTGGAAAAAGGTTAGTAAATCACCTTTATCATAGGGGGGAGGTTGCAATGAGGGCTGGGGACCTGAACCGTTGTTTGTATTCCTGACACTATAGTGCTCTTTTAAATAACAAAAATACCAACACTTTCATTTTAATAAGCCTCATTTAGATTAAATATCCAGGATTGGTTCTTTTGGCAGCATCCAGGAAATGGCTAAGTGGATACCTAATCCATACCTGGTCCTCCCAGATTTTTGCTTGAATATGAGAGCCTTTGACACCAGACGGATAAAATACCTGATACCGTATTACATCAATGAGCTTGTTCTATCTATGCTGGGGACTGTATGCTCACAACCCCTGCAGCAAAACGGGTAGGGATTTAAATGACACCTTCACCGTGGACGCATTGTATTTCTTTGTGTCTTAGTTAATTCCGCTATTACCAGCACCCTAGGCACTGCTTCATCACATTGATTTCCTCTGCTAAGCTGATGAAGCCAAAATTACAAAACTATGTCATTTAAAGGGAAATAAAGATTTATAGGCACAGCATGCAACTCGAGAGCAGAAAGGAATTAGGCTAAAGGTACATTGTTACTTTCTGCTACAAAAAAAGCATTTTATCGTTTTCCATGTTCTCTAAGTGATTAAATACGGTGCTGCTTCCCATCACCAAAAGGATGGATGAAACTCCTCGTAATATTTTGTTTGCTGTGTTGGGAAAGTTAAATGTAAGACCGAAGTAACAGAAGCATGCCAACACTGAACATGACTCTTCAAAATAGATGTGCTAGAAATAATATATATATAATTCATTATAGGGGCATTTTAAGCATCATGTATGGTACAAAACATTCCCTTTATTTTTTTTCCCCTATGCCATTCATCAGTGCTGTAGCTCTTGGGGGAAAAAAAAACGACGAGTTATTTTGTGGAATTTTAATTTTTTTTTTTTGTAATGAATCATGTGCAAGAAGAATGGGTACAGAGGGCACAGATACAGTGCAGGAACAGCCATCTAAGTATAAATGTAAAACATTGTCCCAATGTTACATAATAAACTTGTACAGATGTACGTAATCAAACGGATGCGGGACACAGCATCATCATGACCAGTTAAGATGGTCCTGATCAATCGTCCAATGTAATCAGAATTTTTGTAATCAATGATAATAGCAAAATCAAAGAAAGTCATATTTGAGCGTTATACACAACAATCACCTCCCTTATTACACAAATAAATCAAGTTGTACCAAAACAAAGTAATTGTTGTATCCACCCACTGTCACCAATTTACTACTAAAAAATAATAATACGTTGTGTATATTTGTTTAGATGCGTCCACACAGCCATGAAAAGTTCATTTCAAACCACTCCAATCAATAAACAATAAATAACTCATGATTGTTTAATATATCACTGGAAACATAATCAAGGGCAGTGGAGTAAGCCGGTTTATACACTCACATGTTCAAGAGGGAGATATAGGAATCTATGGAGGACTACTTATATATTCCTTATGTCTCTACAGTGTGGCAAAGGAATGTAACTTGTCAATCAATCGTACAACATAAAGATAATGACTGCGATAGCAACATGTGTTCTTTGTTTTCAATAAATCCTTTAAAACCACCTATATTATTTTCAAAGTTGCAAAAGAAATGTCCTGATACACAGAAAATGCACAACAAAACACAAAAACTATGGTAACAACAAAAATCAAGTGAACGAAAAAGGCGAGAACTACTTTCTTGCTGTTTCTCAAATCTTTCGTACGTACTGAACACTGCGCAAGAAAATGTGTTCTGCAAATGCAGAAAATAATATAAAAAACAAAAAAATCCAAAAACTCTAAAAAGCAGCAATATTGACTGAATGAGTTTGATTAACCGAAGATATACCTAATGGCTGAAAATTTTTACTGGACAATTAAGTTACCATAACTACTACTACTACAGCTCATTGCATTGGTTATGGTGCAATGAGATCAAGGACTATCTGGACCAGTTTGACAAAAAATGGGCTCTTCTTGCACCAATAGCGCCCCCTACTGCAGTCCTGTGATAATGCAGACATTATTCTTTCTCATTATCGGTCTAAATCTATTCGACCTTGGATGGCGATGATAATCTATGAGTGCTGAGAGAAATTAGTCCAGTGCTCTCGGAACTCCAAAGGTTTTCATGAAAAAATGGTGGAAAATGTCCATAGATGCAAAGCACCATAACTACTACAATGCACTTACAGTGTCCCATTATTGGCCCATTGGAGCAAAACTGAACTTTTCAACCCCAAATAGCATGTCACACAAATACATTTTTTTCTCAAACTGAAATTCTTTATGCAATCTAAAGCGATATGATTCTGGACACGACAAGCCGCAAATCTTGCTGAAGCGAAACCTTTCTTTAGGCTTCCTTTTGCATTAGAAGAAATCTTTAAACCGGAAAGCCCAGGAGCGTGTTGGAAGCAGCCAGGCCGGCTCAAGTTGTCACTAAAAGAAAAGTTATTTACTCTTCAATGCGAGCAACAATTTGAAAGAACACAGAATTATGTGCTTATCCACAAATTACCTTTGCTACGCTTGGGGCAGACTGGCCTACGGCAGAATGTCTGTTATGATTTAAGCCATACCGCAGTGACCGCAAGACCTCAGAGTAGTAAAAGCTGTGACTAGCGCAGATTCCCCTTAGGAAACATAACATATTTTGCAATGCTACCTGTCTTTAAAATAAAGTTTCAGGGAGCCGACTCTTAATTCAAGATTATTTTAGCTCTATATCGTAAATCTGGCAAAGCATGAAAGGATTTGCAGTTCTATGATTAGTGTCGTGTGTACCCTTTGGCCACGCATGATTGAGAATATCTGGATGGTTGTCCAACAGATCTTGTGCAAAATCGAGATCTGAAGATGTGTTGTTATCTGTTATCATATGGCATTTAAACACATTTAGCAAGACTCAAACCACAACTGACTTTAACATCTGATAGGTAATCAGTGCATACATTGTGAGTTATATTGAAGTTTTCCTGGAGAGAAAGAGAGTTTAGCTGTACTGGGCTGTACTGTTGACCATCAATAGCGAGACTGGGCCCCTGTAATATCAGCAGCAGAGGGAGGAAGTGAGTACAGGTCACTTCCTCCCAGATTCATATAGAGAGCACACGCAGTAGGAGAAGAGTGGATGAGGCAGAGTGCACTCCCACCAGACTCAGCCTGCAGAATGTTGGCTAAAAAGCTAAAAAATATGACATGTGTAAGTATGTGTGTATGTGTCTGTGCCCCTTCTTTGTAAGACTTTCACCCAGTCTCCACTCCTTCAAATAATCTTTGAAAACACATTCCTTCAGGAAAGCATATCACTTAAACTGTTAGTGGATTTTCATTCCTTCACCGTTCTCTGCAAGCCGATTTCACTTCAACGCGTTTCGCCCGCTGTACCGGGCTTTTTCAAGATAGTGTTATCTGCTATGGGGACCGTCCTTCAATACGTTCCTGTCTAATTTGCTTATGGTAAACTGCTGGTCAAATTTCTACATTGTACATATTATGTACATAAAAAACCTGGTATTTAAAACATAATCTGTTATGTCATTCATTAAAAAACCTGGTATTTAAAACATAATCTGTTATGTCATTCATTTGACATAACAGATTATGTTTTAAACACCAGGTTTTTTATGTACATAATATGTACAATGTAGAAATTTGACCAGCAGTTTACCATAAGCAAATTAGATAGGAACGTATTTAAGTACGTTCCCCATAGCCGATAACACTATCTTGAAAAAGCAGGGTACAGCGGGCAAAACGCGTTGAAGTGAAACGCAACATTCCGCCTCATCAGCGCTGAGATCGGGCGGGAGATTACATTGCAGGGAACAGTGGACGGTAACGGCTGTCAAGCCTCTGATTTTCTAAATGTGTTTGTGGTATCTTGGAGACGAGTACCACCACTTGCTGATGTAAGGTTTTTTTATTGGGGGGTAAAGGGATCTTTTTCATATTAATAAAAGCAGTTTTACACTAAGGAAAGTTTTTTTTGTATCCTTTCAAGGTACAATCTGCATTGAGCTACAGTGTATCTACGGATTTTTGCTGAAAGACAAAGATTAACCCCCTAAAGACTTTTGGACTCTGAAGCAAGTTTTTTACTTCATTCTGTGTTTAATCCAATTTATTGTGATATATAGAGTTCAATATGTATATTACTAATTCACAAGAATAAGTTGTAGATTTTTACATTTAAACTGATTGCCTATGTAAGGCTATCACAGATAGCGCTGACACTTATTTATTTATTTTTAACAGATAGATATCTATCTTTTGGTCACCTTTGCGTTAGGGGGGGCAATAAAATTCTTGCACCAGGGTCCTTACTACATTGATTACACCACTAGTCTAAACACCGAACTGCAGTGAAATGAAAAATAAATGACAAAGTGTAAAAACAGCTGAATTGGACAAATGATCTTGTTTGCTATTGTCACAATTTGGCAATTCTTGTTTCTATTTTTCTATTCCCTTGTTCCCTTATTCATGTTTCACAATACGAAACACACATCATCCTCAGCAGCACAACTTATGTCCACATGACCTTCTGTCATCCAAAAAGCATAATATTTCACCTAGATTTCCCCCCGTCCAATGTACAGATCAGAAATATGAATTTGTTATAAATGCGATAATGTGTAGGAAAGGTTCATTTTAAGTCCAAACATCTTTTAAACAAAGAGGACCAATGGAAATTCTGCCACGGTATTAAAACTATTTGAATAAGAAGTACAGATAATCATATGTTTTAAACTCTGCAAGCCACAGATAAGTACAGACTGTAGAAACCTCCTTTAAAACCAGTTAGAATGAGGGCAAGTCTCAAAAGATAAGAGGCCTATAATTATCGGTTAGAATGCTGTAAATATTGTCAGCATACAGATTCATTAAGCGACTATTGCATATACTTAAAAAAAAGTAAAAAGAAAAAAATATTACTCACAATAGTAAAGAAATTCAGTGAAAATTGAGGTTAAAATGCTATTTGAACCTGTTGCTAGGCAGCTGCGTTATAATCTTAGGAAACCATTTCTCCTGTTGCTATGCATTTGCAAATAGACGATAATCGAAAATATAGGTAGTAAGACAAAATTAATTATGAATATCTAGTATTAGCAAGGGAACTGCATATTGCATTATGACAAAGGCATGAATAGGCAGTGCTTTTCCAGAAAGCAAGCCATAACGATGTTTGACAGCCAGCAAAGCTAGTGAGAGGAATTGTGATTCTGCCGTTTAATGTACGTGGTCTTTAATTATAACACCAGCAATGATATTTCTGCAGAAAAAAACAACAACATTGGCTCACAGTGTATGAGCTAAATGGCTTATTATATGTATTGAATATATACATGGACAATCACACACGTCAAGCTACAATAGCGATGCACAAAGAAAGAGGTCTCCGTCTTCTAATGATTCACGCCTACTCATCAGCATGGTGATAATCCCTGCTCGTATAACCAGGATATTTGTCGGGAACGTACTAAATGCATGTCAAAATGTTTCAATTACTGTCTTATCTATAGTACAATGCTGCATATAATGTAACTAACCTGCGGAATAATTCGAAATGTCGCAATGGAAGGGTTGTAAGACCCACAGTCTAGAATATACCAGTTTAGGTAGGGTGGTTCACTAACTGCCATATGACAATTAACTGGACACAGTATAGACCAGTCAATGAACACAGCCACAGGCTGTAGAAGCAAGAACAAAATAGAGGTCCACAGGCATCACCAACGTAGGGTGAAGGCAAAGAAATTAATTTGTTGCAGATCAAAATGGACAAAAAAAGATACAATGTTTCATCCTGGAGTCCTTGGTCCATTTTGATCTCCAATAAATATATTTTTTGCCTTCGCCCTACGTTGTGATGTCTGTAGACCTCTATTGTTTTTGTTGTACTTGTGGTCATTGTGCAGCAGATAAAAGGAACCAACACTTTGCCGAAAAACAGCATTGTCTGTAAAAACCTAAACGCAAAAACAAATGAGTCCATAGGTCCCATTTAAAAGCAGAACGGACCTACAATTGGTTCCTTTTTCAGAAAAAAAGTCCAAGTAGACCCGAAATATAAATTTTCACAAATTTAAGACCTTAACCTTTTCGCATTTATCTTATTAACAGATTTGAGTCCAACCCAGGCATTTGTCTACCTAAAAACCTGAACAAAACATTTAAAAAAAAAATCATAATAGTCAAATGGAAAACAAGTTCCCAAATTCACCAGCTCAGCTAGTGTGACCTACATTTGGGAATCACTAGTCGTTTCTCTGCAATTCCCTATTTAGTAAATAAGCCAGTTAGTAGCTATACTAACAAAACACATTTCTTTTTTTCCCTGCACATTGCACAAATGCTCGTGTACCGAATGTCCCTCTGGCTCATATATCCATTCAATTAAATGCTTTCTGTTTAAATGTAATGTTTGTAACCTAATTTCTGATCCCAAAATGACAATATTGTTCTCCTGTGTTTATCTAATGGACTGGTAATGTAATTGCAGTTTAAGTGAGGGGGCAGTGGGCAGAGACGCTAGGCGCTGCAAACCACACACATGTTGCGGTCCCTGCATTGCGGCGTTGTGTGGTCCAAGCGATTTACCACTGGCGCTAACAGACATAACAGATCCGACTTCTTATTATATCATGTTATTAATATGTCTTATTCTGAAAAAGACTCTTGCCAAAAGTGAATATGACAATGAAAAAACGTACAAGGCCAGTGTGGCTGCAGGAAGCAAAATTCCTCAATAATTAACTTTCACTAATGATCTAGAAAGCTTTCAGTGATAAATCTTTGCTCCTACTCTCAAAAATCAATGCTTGATAAAGTAATTACAAACGTGTACCCTTGGTTCATTTAATACACCATAATGTGCTGTTGTTTTTATTCGGCTTGTGGAACAGGCTCGCATTCATTAATCAGGACGGACATTATTGTTTGATTAGCTGCAGTAATCTGGCACCAGAGGTGGCACGAGTTTACCCCATTCTTTGAGTTTTATTTTATTAATTTTTTTTCGCACAAACACCTGAAAAACAGCTACTTTACACAAATAATGGTGATCTAACGAACCGTACAACGGCAAAAACAATATAAAATAACACAATGTCCATGAACCATGTATTTTTAGAAGCATATGTTGTATGGCAGGTTTAATTGACTTTTTGATAATATCACAATTCCTATTTCCATAGAATAAAGCCGGTATTGGTAAAATAAGTCCTAACCTGCATCTTATTTATTTTAAACATATCTATGTATTTCTCTACATCTCTATGTGTGAGACTATGTCCCTGATGTGTATCAATTTGTACTTTGAGCTGTCATTTTTTATGTGCCTTTGTCTATTCGTCGGACTGTGTCTCTACCATGTATCTGTTACGTGTTTTGAGCTGTCACTGTCTCTGTATTGTCTATGAATTCCTGTATCCCTACTGACCATGTATGTTTTGTGTTACTCTTTATATTAGTTCTGGCATGCTTCACTACGTGTGTATCTGTATTGCTTTGTCTGTGCTTTGACCTGTCTGCTTGTTTGCTTCTCAGAATCCATTCTAAACTTGTTCAGTGGTGGAAATAGAGTGGGGCGTTTTCCACAAACGTCCGCCCATGCTCAGAGAACTTCTGAAGCACTTTCACAGGGGCTCAATGTCCTGAGTTGACATTACAAAGTGTATTCCTCCTCTGGCTGAATCCTTCCGCTGTTTTTTTTAATGTTTTAACTGTTGCCGCCCCTTTTTTCAGGTAGTAACATGTATTTGGTGGTAAGTCATTTAAACATGTTTTTGGTTGGTCAACGATTAAAAACACATTCTTCAGTCTTTGTCTACGCGACTAAAACAAAATGACGTTTTGTATATATATTTTTTCACAATATATTTACCAGGTTTGTTTATTGCAGTGGAAAAAAATTCTTTGCATACTGATCTTGCAGAACTGCTACAAAACAGATAGAAAATCTTGGGTAATTTTACCCTTTTTTCTTGTTTTTTTCCTCCGTCGAGAATCTCATTTTTACTTCCAGTTTTACAGGTATAAAAAACAGGTAATAGAAACATTATCGGATACAGTTTCATGTGTAGTGACAAAGTTATACAACTGGAGGAACAATTCTGCGGTACTGTGACAAATTGAAAAATAGATAGAAAAAAAAAGGAGATTAAATTGAAAAAAAGAAAAATACACCATGGCTTATAATGTAGGATAGCTTGAAAGTGCAATGTTTTCCGGTCTCTTGAAATACTGACATATTTATTTACAAAATAGCCCTTTTGCTAATTTTATATAAAACATATAATAAAGTCTACTAATTTGACAGATAGCGTATATGATAATGTTGACTAATTTTATAGATACTATATATGAAAATAAAGATATGTAAGAAAAATCTGAAATGATAATTCCTGACTCACTGATTCCTGCATCTCTGATTCACAACCTCGGGATTTTGATCCTGCTCTGGTCATCTCCCTGTCAGTCACTGAACAAAAACACAATTATTCAATGTGAACTGTCGAACATTCAAAGTGAATTTCAAATTTTAGGTTTTTTAATTTATCTTATGTCTCTATTTGTCCTAACTTTTTAAATTCCTGAAAATTCTCACCAGTGAATATCCCCGTAAAAAGTTGAGATCTCTGTTAATAATAGTAAAACTGTTGCTCTGTTTGTTTTGTATTACAGAGCACATAAGAATGTATGATGTCACACTTATATACATTTATACCAGTATTAGAAAAAGAGTCAAGGCACTCCAATGTCTTCAGGCACCTTTATTAGAACATGTGGAACATTGCAACGTTTCGACTCCCAATGGAGTCTTTGTCAAGCCATTAGGGGTTACCTTCTTCAGTATTATCTTCTTGGGTTGTGCTGGCCCTTGGTTCAGCTAAGCACCCTGTCTTAAGTGAATTGAGTGTGTTACTTTTCCATTTTTAAAACTCATATACATTAAGTCATTTGTTATGTAGGCGAATGAGAAAAGTTTAGAGAAAAGTACTTATCACAACCTTATGTAGGTGTAAGAATTAAATTTTCTTTAATTAAAAAAATAAAATACTCTGAGCAGAGATTTAAGGAAAATGTGTATCTCCATATTTACTATTAGCTTATTCTCTTATTCCTCGTGAAAGTTGGTGTCAGCAGGGGGAGGTAAGGATGCAAAGTTGTGTTTTTTCCCGAAACACCACGCATCAGCCATAATATACAAATTATTATTTTCTCTCAGTTACGTTCTCTTTTTTGTAAATAAACAGTGCTGGTATACCTAATGTAATGCCCAGGGGAGAGGGAGTCCGACTAGCAGTAGGTCGCTCAAAACTGGAAAAATAGGGATTCACTAAAACCTATACATAAATGGAACACTCTGCTACAGTATGCAGAAACCAGGAGCTAACCTATGACGTGGCTGAGTATGGTAAACGGTACAAGTATAGAGATTGCGGGTAAATATGTACTGTGCCTTTAACCCCTTAAGGACCAAACTTCTGGAATAAAAGGGAATCATGACATGTCACACATGTCATGTGTCCTTAAGGGGTTAAGGTATAAGAAATGTGTGCTGTGCCTTTAAAATTCACAAAATGTGCGTGGCAGGTTTATTAACAGGAAAGAAAATAAAATAAAATAAAGAGATCAAAGGAAGAGTCCAATAAGTCACAGAAAAAAAGAGATGAAAAAATAGAGAGAAAAGAGATGAAGAAAAAGATAATATGGTGAATGAATGCACAAAAAATACAAAAAATAAGAAAAATATATAAAATAAAAATAAAAATAAAAAATAAAAATAAAAATAATAAGTATAAATAAATATAAAAAATATAAAGATCAAAGAATAAAAATACAAATAGAAATAAAATAAAAATAAAAATAAAAATAAAAATAGATAGATAAAAATAGGTATATGGTGGATAACGCAGTCGATGATATGTGCAGTGCAGATATCTCTATCCCTGATATAGCATAGGGTAGTTGATATCTGCTCCAAATATTATACTTTGTATATTACAAAGATGTGGTTCAGAATATTTAAAATTATAGTAGCAATACAGTATGAGGAACTGGATGCTAGGGTGGTACAAGAAATGTATCACTAGATATAGAAAGCAATGGTACAAACTGGATGTAAATAACATAAACCAGTTTATTGGTAAAATTTATAAAAATATAAAAAGATATAATAATATAATTCAGGAACAGTTCATGCAGTGGTTACCAGTCTAATGAGGCTCAGAAAAGTGCAGAAACCCTTGGATTTGGCTGGGATTGATGTGGATTGACTTTGGCCGATGAGCTTCAGAAATCCTGCTGCCGGTGAGGACGGCGGGCTTTTCTGTGTGTGTCCCGATAAGGATCTCTCTCCAGGGGACGTGCTCTGTATTTGCCGAGTGGAGCCGTTTACAGAGCACGTCCCCTGGAGAGAGATCCTTATCGGGACGCACACAGAAATCCCAGCCAAATCCAAGGGTTTCTGCACTTTTCTGAGCCTCATTAGACTGGTAACCACTGCATGAACTGTTCCTGAATTATATTATTATATATTTTTATATTTTTACATTTCTTGTACCACCCTAGCATCCAGTTCCTCATACTGTATTGCTACTATAATTTTAAATATTCTGAACCACATCTTTGTAATATACAAAGTATAATATTTGGAGCAGATATCAACTACCCTATGCTATATCAGGGATAGAGATATCTGCACTGCACATATCATCGACTGCGTTATCCACCATATACCTATTTTTATCTATCTATTTTTATTTTTATTTTTATTTTTATTTTATTTCTATTTGTATTTTTATTCTTTGATCTTTATATTTTTTATATTTATTTATACTTATTATTTTTATTTTTATTTTTTATTTTTATTTTTATTTTATATATTTTTCTTATTTTTGTATTTTTTGTGCTTTCATTCACCATATTATCTTTTTCTTCATCTCTTTTCTCTCTATTTTTTCATCTCTTTTTTTCTGTGACTTATTGGACTCTTCCTTTGATCTCTTTATTTTATTTTATTTTCTTTCCTGTTAATAAACCTGCCACGCACATTTTGTGAATTTTAAAGGCACAGCACACATTTCTTATACCTTAAAGGCACAGTACACATTTACCCGCAATCTCTATACTTGTACCGTTTACCATACTCAGCCACGTCATAGGTTAGCTCCTGGTTTCTGCATACTGTAGCAGAGTGTTACGTTCTCTTTTTTGTTTGTTTGTTTACACATGTGAGATTTTCTTTCACTTGTAAATCCCTTTACCACTGAGCCACACATCAAGCACATATAAGCCAAGTGTTTTGTTACTCAGAATATGAGATGACTGTGTGAGGTTTTGTACATTGACGTGGATCTAGCTGTCAAAGGCATGTTTTTTCATTTTCCTTATAGAAAAAATCTCAGATGAGTATGGTGGTCATGTGTTGCGTATTTAATATTTTTCACAAATATGGGTTGAATTGTCATTAATATCTACATGGGTTAAACTTATGCTTAAAGGAACACTTTAACATTAGGGGCCAAAACATGTATTCCTAACATCAGAGTGTTATACTAACTATTTAGATTATTAGGTCCCCCTTAATTAAGTAAAATGAAGCATTATACTTACCTTATTTATCCAGGTGCACAGGTATCACTGCAGCCAACCCACCTCTGCTGGCTGAGATCATCAATAATGATGATCTCAGCCAATCCAATACCAATCCAATGCTACTGAATAGAGATGCATTGATTAAATGCTTCTCTTCAGGGAGCGTTCGGTGTCTCCATGCATCCAGGAGGCAGAGTGTCTCTAGTGGTTATCCAAGTCATAGCTACTAGGAATGGAATTAGACAGCAATGTAAACACTCCTTCTTTGAAAGAAAGGGTACTGTTTACATGGCTGAGGCTACATGGACAGGCTATACGACTCAGAACCAGTAAATCAAGCTGTACTGGTTATGGTGCTTAAAATTCCCTTAAAGGATTGTTAGATAGTGGCGTTAATACACCATTCACGTTGTCAATGGATCAAATAGCAATTTTTTTCTTTTAAGTGTGTCGTACAAAAAGGATATTTTGTCTAATCCTCCTTTCATGTAAACAGTGAGGTTTATTGATGACATTTGGGAGGTTTTTAAACTCTCAAATTGTTACATCTTTTTGTAATTCATGCTTTATTCATGTAAGAAAACTTTTGCTCTCATTTTCAGCTCTTTTCAAGAAACAAATCTAAAACAAACGTTAGCTTGAAAACTACTGGGCACGTGGGAAACACATGCGGCTTGCTTTGAAACGTATTGATTTCGGTGTTGCATTGAAGAATACAGAACCCTACAATTGATGAGCTTTCAGAGGCTGGAATGCAGATTTAAACTGAGTTTGCAGTGTAAACAAATTGTGCCCCAGTGACTGAAAAAAACAACAACAAATACGTATTAGCTAGGAGAGTCTTTTGTAACATCCTTGCATCCAAATGTCTCCACATATAGGCTTTAAATATGAACAATCAAAATTTTTTTCAGAAAATTACACCATTGAATAAAGGATTGAAAACTGACCTCTAACTTGTGTTAACCTTTTTCCGTGTCATGCTCCATTTTCTTTGAAATGTATATTAAAGATTTAGCAATTGACACCACAATCTAGTTCCGTCCTGGCACAGCCAAGGCACGTCGCATTGGAGGACCAGAGACCGAAGCATAGTTGCTATTTCTCCTGCTCTCTCTATAATGATTGACAGGTGCAAAAGGCAGAGCTTATAACAATATTTAACAGGGAGCCAAGATGGAAGCACCCACGTCCCTATTAGAGGTATATCGTGTCAGTTTCTCGTTAATGTGACCGACTTCCAAAAGACATAGCGTCAAATGGAAAAAATGCTATCTGGAAATTTCAAAACAACCGAGGAAGAATAGTTCAACTCTGGCAAAGTGTAAGGCTCCTTCCCCCGTTCTTCAATCTGATTTAGTCGATTTTCCAAAGAATAATAAATATAAATATTATATAGACGTAATAATGGACAAGTTTAAGACAAGATACAGATCACAATGTTCTCCTCAAGGAATAAGCTAGTTTGATGTTTCCAGCTGTTCATACATTAAATTATCTGTGTGTAGATATGGTCTCTGTGCTATCGTGGTGCAGTCTGGTATACAAAAAATATAGCTGTTACGGACGGCTGGTCCTAGACTCAGTCCCCTAAAGTGATCTACTGCTACGTTCCTGCTGAGTCAGGTTGTTTTCACTTTTAGTAAATGATCTCCAACACTTATCTTCCTGTAAAATATATTTCTCTCCTGTTTGGTAGAAAGAGAAGAACTCAATTTCCAGCACTGAGCAAAGATCATGGCGCACTAGAGATTCAAGTCAAGACCTGGGTGTTTATGGCAGTAATAATTCCGAAGTAGAAGCATAATATATCACCATGGCCTGGGCCCTTTCTCTTGTCCTTAGATGAACTGATGCATGGGATTGATTGACTAAATGCAGCTTGTTTTGTACACGTGTG
Organism: Pelobates fuscus; assembly: GCF_036172605.1. Taxonomy (NCBI): domain Eukaryota; kingdom Metazoa; phylum Chordata; class Amphibia; order Anura; family Pelobatidae; genus Pelobates; species Pelobates fuscus. Next base: position 20,584,462 of record NC_086328.1, read on the forward strand.
GGGCCGTGCTAGGATAACAAGTGATTTTAAATGATAACCATTCATACAGTAAACAACGTTTGGGGCTAGTCACTAAGGCCTCGATTTTGTTAGAACAGTACATCTTTTTAAAGGGTTTTTAGGCTTTCGATAAGCCATTAATTGGTTTGGAGTGATTAAATAGACACCAATAAAGGCATACTAGAAGCTGCTAATTATCATTTGGAATATCTAAACTGATATTATTTTTATTATTATTATTAACATTTATATAGGGTTCCAATTATAGAGTGGGAACAACAAGTGATTGACATCCAGAATACTACAGAGACAAGAGGTGGAGAAGGCCTGCTGAAGCGAGCTTACAAACAATGAGGCAGGGGTAAAGACACACAAGAGGAATAACAGCATTTAGAGTGAAGGAGGGATTGGTGGATAAGATGCCTGTGTTGAAATAAGCTACTAAATGTATTGTGTAGAACAAGCTAACAGTAGCAGGAGGGAGAGGGTACTGGGCTATGGAGACGTGGGAACTGATGAGGGCATTGAAATTAGAGAAACGTCACCCAGGAATATGACAGGCCATCCTAAAGAGGTGTGTTTTCAGTGACCTCTTAAAAGACTGGAGGCATAAGGTAGGGGATTCCAAAGGAACAGGACAGCCCTTGATAAATGCTGCAGATGAGAGTTGGCATTGTGGAAATGAGCAAATGTCAGGAGAAGGTAATTTGCAGAGCTACGGGTATGTGAAGGGATGTATTTGTTGAGTAAAGAGTAAATGTAGGGAGGAGTAGACTTAGTGAGGGTTTTGTAGATTATTGAATTGGATTCTGAAGGGTACAGGAAGCCAATGAAATGATTGGCAAAGGGCTGATGTGTGGTAGTAGTGGTCATTCTGGAAAATGATCATGGCTGCAGCACTCATTACAGACTGAAAAGGGGCAAAGCGGGTATTTGGAAGCCCGATGAGCAGTGAGTTGCAATAGTCAAGTTGGGAAATGATGACTGCACAAACAAGTGTCTTAACTCCATTTTGAGTTAGAAAAGGGCGAATGCAGGCAATTTTCTAAAGGTATAAGTTATTGGATTTTGAGATGACTGGATGTGAGGAGAAAGGGTAAAACCTGAGTCGAAATTACACCAAGGCATTAAGCTTGAAGGGCTGGGGTAATAGGTGTCCCATTGATGTGCAGCGAGATAGAGGAAGGAAGACTGTTTGAGAATGTAAAGATGAGACGTTCAGTTTTTAGAAAGATTACATTTTGACAGCTCCGTGTGGCTCTGACGGTCTGTTTATTGCTGCAAATAGACAGTCAGGTCACATGCCGGAGCCCCCATCAACCAAGGATAAACTCATATTTTCTCTCTGTTATTTAAAACAAAAGGGAATAAATAAATGTGTCAGGAAGAATGAAAGATCTGATATTGGTGCGTTTCATTGAAATGGAAGAAGGATTAAAGCCAAGTGCAAATCCTGTGGCAAATAATTGATGGGACTGATGTCAAGAACCATTTTGGTAGTTTGTTTATTAAATTTGAATTGCATATATTAATCTAATTGTCAGGCTGTAGCGTTTTTCTAGTGAATGTCTTACTCATTCAGTTTGTTAATCTGCAGTTCTACAATGATGATACAAAGCTGAATTGATTTATACACAGTATATTTCTTAAACAGCTCTTCACAGAGATTATTTAAAATGCAATTGATCATCAAATATTAGCATTTTTCATCTAATAATTTGTCATGTAGACAAAATAATCAAATTTTCTTTTCTGCGCGTTTTAGCCTTTATTTAAAAATCTGTTTGTGTCCCTGTGTGTGTGTGTGTGTGTGTGTGTGTGAGTGGGGTCTGTCATAAGAAAAAATAAATGTTTTTTTCCTATGTTATATGCTACCTTTTAAAATGCAACATTAAAAGGACACTACAGGCACCCAGACCACTTAATCTAATTGACGTGGTCAGGGTGCACTGTTGCTGTACCTCTCAGTCCTGAAATTTAAAACATTTCAGTTTTAGATAAACGTCAACCTTTACATTGCAGTACTAACACTGCCTCTGGTGGCTGTCTACCAGACAGTCACTAGAGGTTGTTCCAGGAGTTTCACAGAGTTTGACTCCGTGAAGCAACACTGAATGTCCACATGCTCTGCATGTTGACATCAATGCGTCAAAGAAACCCCAATGGAATGTATTGAGGTCTAATGTGTGCAGCGCACTTGCCGTGCCTGCGCATTGGTCCCCCCATTGGTTGACGTCAGTGGAGGCGGAGTGCGACCCAGTGCCGACGGGCATTGCTGCTGGAATCGAGTAAGTGAATAAAGGGTTATTTCACCCTTTACATTGCCTGGGTGGAAGACTGGCATAAGAACACTTTAGGGCTAGGAATACATTGTATTCCTAACCAGGGGTGTATCCTGGTTTTGTGCTGCCCTAGGCAGGACAAAACTCAGGCGCCCCCCTCACCCCCACCCCCCCCCCCCCCGCCACCCCCACCCAACCCTTCCCCCGCCTTCTAAATACACACACACACTGACAGATACGCATCCATTAGCTAACTGTTAGCTAATGGATGCGTATCTGTCAGTGTGTGTGTGTGTCTGTGTGTGAGTGTGTCTGTGTGTGAGTATGTCTGTGTGTGAGTGTGTCTGTTAGTGAGTGTGTCTGTTAGTGAGTGTGTCTGTTAGTGAGTGTGTCTGTTAGTGTGTGTGTCTGTTAGTGTGTGTATGTCAGTGTGTGTGAGTGTCTGTTAGTGAGTGTGTGAGTGTGTCTGTTAGCTGCTAACAGACACACTCACACACTCACTAACAGACACTCACACACACTGACATACACACACTAACAGACACACACAGTCAGACACACACACACTCTAACAGACACACTCTCACACACACACACTCTAACAGACAAACAGACAAACTCACACTCACTAACAGCCACACACTAACAGCCACACACTAACAGCCACACACTAACAGCCACACACTAACAGCCACACTAACAGACACTCACACTCACTAACAGACACACACACACACTAACAGACACACTCACACTCACTAACAGACACACTCACACACACTAACAGACACACACAGTCAGACACACTCACACACACTCACTAACAGACACACTCACACACACTCACTAACAGACACACTAACAGACACACTCACACACACTCACTAACAGACACACTCACACACACTCACTAACAGACACACTCACTCACATTAACTCATTTTTTTTTTTAATTTACCCCCCCAGCCTCCTTACCTTTGGGAATGCTGGGGGGGTTCTCCCTCTCCCTGGGGTCTAGTGGGGCTGCCGGTCGGGCTGCTGGGCTGGTTGCTGGGCGGGCGGCTGGCGAGGGAGCACTTCCTCTGAGCTGTCTGCTCAGCTCCCTCGCGCGCCGCAGAGTGAGGCTGGGAGGCGGAGCCGGAATATGACGTCATATTCCGGCTCCCAGCCTCACTCTGCGGCGCGCGAGGGAGCTGAGCAGACAGCTCAGAGGAAGTGCTCCCTCGCCAGCCGCCCGCCCGCCCGCCCAGCAACCAGCCCAGGATGTCTGTTAGCCGCAAGGCTAACAAGGCATTTGCCCTGGGCGTTTGGGGGCGGCTTTTTTTGCCGCCCCCTGGAAAATGCCGCCCAAGGCAAATGCCTTGTTTGCCTCGCGGCAAATACGCCCCTGTTCCTAACACTAAAGTGTTCCTTTAACATGACTCTCACCTCTACCTAACAAAAAAGTTAATACTCGCTGCACAATTAGAAAGATTTTAGTTTTTGGGTTTTTTTTTGTCAGTGAACATGTCAGTGAACACTGTCAGTGAACATGTGATTAACAGTAACTGACAAGGAACCTGCACATTTCGAGTCAAAAATAATTAATTCGAAAAATTCTACAGTTCTACTGACTGCAATTTGACTGTTTTGGTTGAACCGTTTTAGTAAATGACTGTTAGCTCACTGAGGACTCCAACCACTCCACAAGACACCATAAGCACCGTAGACCCCATAAACCGCCAGAGTTTGGTTGGGGTCTCGCCGTCCTCCTCCCACCCTGGACCCAAGACCAGCATCCAGCTTCCAGTGGGTGAACCTCTGCTACTCCAGAGAGTCTAGCAGGAAAAGCTCTTATAAGAGCTAGTGATTAGAATTATTATTATTATGTTATTATTTATGGCGCCATCAAATTCCGCAGCGCTTTACACTGGGTGGACGAACGGACATGTAGTTGTAACCAGACAAGTTGGACACACAGGAATAGAGGGGTTGAGGGCCCTGCTGAATGAGCTTACATGCTAGAGGGAGTGGGGTAAAGTGACAGAAAAGGTAAGCATAGTATTAGACTAGTGACAGTTGAATCAGTTGAGAGCTATTAACAGTTTACTTGGTACGCTTTTATGAAGAAGTGGGTTTTTAATGATTTTTTGAAGGAGTGGAGACTGCGTGAGCATCTAACGTAGGAGGGAAGTGAGTTCCACAGGAACGGTGCAGCCCTCGAGAAGTCTTGAAGGCGAGCATCAGAGGTGGGAACGGATAGAATATAGACATAAGTCTAGCAGATCGCAAGGGCCTAGATGGGACATACTTGTGTATTAGAGAGGATAGATAGGTGGGAGCAGCATTATGTAGAGATTTGAAAGTAAGAACCAGAATTTTAAATTGAGCCCTATATCTTACAGGAAGCCAATGTAGGGACTGACAGAAGGGTGAGGCGTGGGAGGTGCGGGCAGACAGGAAGATGAGCCTCGCCGCTGCATTCATTATGGACTGTAAGTTGGAAGCACGTAAGACCATTGGGAGTATAGTGATATAGCAAGGGTAAATGTAGGTTAAATGTAGCTGTCCCCTCCACACATGAGATGAGGCTCTATGTTGAGGGTGAAGAGGAAATTATTTTAATGGTGCCACACTTGGTCTTTTATGACACTCCACATGCAAGGGGCACTCCCACATGGACCTTGTGGGGAACTCCGTTACAAAGTTACAGACCAATAATAACAGTGTTACAATGCATGACACTCCCATATACAATACAATAAGCCTTCCCCTTTACTTGGGAGATAATTGAGTCAAGCACTATACTAAACTCAATTATCTCCAAACACACAAAACACTCATTTTTACAAAACCCCCAAAATACCTTAAAACACATAAAATCCCCACAAAGGTTACATCCCCTGATAGCCCCGATCTGGGTGACCAACATATCCAAAAATCACCCAGATCAGTTCAGGGGTTCAGGAATTTCCTGGAAGTCATAGTTTTTACCGATCGAATGCATGCGACCGACTGGTAAGCGCAAAGTCTTCATGCCGAAAATAGTTCCATAGAATAGCGGCTAAGTGCTGTTGGGGGACTGACCGGGAACCGCAAAGTCTTCATGACGAAAATAGTTCCAGGGCATTAGCGGCTAAGTCTCCCTGAAGTCTATTTGCGGTTTTGGTCCATGCGAACGGCCACCAGGGAGCTAGCGTTTGGTTCTATGGAAAGTGCCGAACCAGGGGGAATAAAATATGGGTCTTTACAGTCGTTGACTTGGTCCGTAGTCTTTTGTCAAGAAGCTGGCAAGCAGGCCCCTCCAAGCACTCGTGACGAGGTTCAGTTCGTCACAAGCCACAAGAGCAGATTTATTGAAACACTTCAGACATCTGAAGCACTTTAGCTTGCTGAAGTACTTTACGCATAAGGAGTATACACTCTTTTTTCTTCATTTTACAAAAAGTGCAGATTTTAGTAAAAATGTATACATTTTATAAATCAGCCTGGTTACACATGCCCGACTATCAATCAGACAGCAGGTCCTGTTACTTCCTGGTTGGTTAACTCAGTGGAGCTAAACTCAAGAGGCAGCAATTGCTCAGAGCACCTGCCTTGCAAAGACTTCTCATTGAGCTGCACTGGGTTGGACAGCCACAGAAATTCTGAGCTGGGGAAGAAAGGGAGGGCTTGTAAAGATTCAGACAAGATATGCAGCATCTGACATCAATACCCACAATAAAAATGCATAATTAAATAAGTTCTCAATACATGTTTTCATTGCTGGTATATCTACTAAATAGTGTTTTTTTGTTAGTTTTTTTTGGACAGTGGAGTTTCACTTTAAGATCTCTGCCATTAATTATGAACTGAAGCTGTGAATGACTGATGTATTATAAATAAATCATCATCATCATATTATGTGTCCACTAACAAACTGCTAAACCTCTCTCAGGAATATTAATACCCTCGCTCCCCACAACAAGAGTATAAATCGACACTTAATGTCTTATTCATGTACTGTTCAACTTGGCTTTGAATTAATACTCTAATGCAAATAAAATAATTCACAAGTGCCTTTTGCGTGTTTATGATGAACACAGTTTAAATTCATCAATGATTTAACACAATAAAATTAAACTTCCAACCAAAACAAAAAAAATATATACATGATACAAACAGATTCATCAAACAGGAAACATGCATATTGCATGTTTTATTCAGTATTTATTAGAAACATTAATAAAAATATGATCGCCATGATGCAAGGTAATACAGTGTCTTTCATGTCTGAGGCTAGTAATCTTAATTAGGAGGGTAGAGGTAATGCTGAAACACGCAGCATGGATATTAGAGAGATCACATATTAACTCTTTGGGGCACTCTATTAATAACTAAGATTTTACAGCAAGACAGGAGGCTTCATATTTGCTTTACCTTCTTTATTGAAATCTCCAGCAGCAAAGACATAGAATAATAATCAGGAGTACAGATTGACTAGTCCGCAAATACTAACCAGCCTCACATTCCCTGTCATGTACTGACTAGTCCTTATACAGTATCTAGTCTGATATGCCTGGGAATATGCTGACGTGTTGTTTACACACTAAGCAGGTTTGCATGCACTGCCATTTACTGACCAGTACAATACACAGTGACAACCCTATATAACCAGATATCAAAAGCATTTCGATTTTTTTAATTTATGGACATTCTGTGCTGATACTGGCAAATGGAAAAAGAAATGAAAAACAAAATGAAAAGGTTTGTTCACATGTGCAGCTTAAATGAAAAAAAAAAAAACATTTTTTTTAAATCTATCTCAGCGAGAGTTTCCACATTAACATAATGCTTCACGTGTTGGCTGGAAATATCTCCACGCCTTGAGGTGGCTGAGTATGAAATTCAGGCCTGATGTATTCAAAGCCTCCCGCAGAAGCTGGAAATGGAAAGGACGAAAAGGATTAGCGTGTCTCGAACTGAAGCGCCTTCTAGAACATCAGAGGGAGGCCTGGGCAGCAGGCAAGGGGTACATTTACCCTGGCGTTTGATAAACAAACAGCAATTCTACTGATGGATTCATGCCAGACTAAGCAATATTGTAGCATGCAATAAACAAAATATTAAATCGTCACATTAACCCTTCATTGATTGGCTGTTCTGAACATCAGTTGTGAATGTACATTTCTTAGACTGGCCTAGTTCGTGATTTACACAGTCGGGGCCAGCTATGATGCCACTGCTTGGCCGTTCTGCGGCTCTGTGACCCTCTCACCACCACTTTTTCTACAAAGCAGACAGCAACACCTTTAACATTCGCCTAATTGATGTCCTTACCGCTTTACCCTTGCACTCCCCTAGGGTTCCAGGCTCCCCCTACTGGCTGACTTTAAACATTCCACTTCTATTGAATGCATCCCGGTAACAAATGTGCCCTTGTCTGAGTAAGAATGTGTGTGTGTGTGTGGGGGGGTGAGGATGTTTCTATAAATCCACAAAAAATATGTAACAGTCACAACATTCACAAAACTATACTAATAAAAAAAATTAGCAGCATTGGTCTCATTTGTTCATTTATATCACACAAAAGTAAAATCAGATCATTGTATATGTTTTACATTAAGGGAGCACTATTGGGTCAGGAACATAAACATGTATTAACACTATCGTGCCTCCTGCCTTCCCTTGTGCCCCTGAAATATAGTAAAAACTCATCTTATTTCCAGCATCGCACAAGTCCGCCGACACTGACTCTGCCCTGATCTGCCTCCTTGGCTGTCATCATCAGAATTGCTGATCTCATCCAATCATAATGCTTCCCATCGTCAATTCTGATGATCTCAGCCAAGATGGCGAAGTGGACAGCGGAGCCAAATGCCGACCTGGCCATTCAGCTTCTCCTCATAGAGATTCATTGAATCAGTGCATTTCTATAGGGAAAGTTCAGCATCTCCATGAAGCACCTCAAGTGGTCGTTTGAGAAGTGGCCACCAGAGGTGTTCCTAGGCTGTACTTTAAACAGTGCCTTTTCTCTAAAAGGCAGTGTTTACATTAAAATGCCTGCGCAGACAGACGATACACACCAGAACAACTACATTAAGCTGTAGATCTTCTGGTGATTATATTGTCCCTTTAAGCTCTGATTTTAGAATAATCATCAACCTCTTCCCTACCAACTGTCTTTATTCCGAACTTGGCAGGTACCCAACTTGCATAAACAGCCATATACTGTTTAAAGAAACACCAGTCCTTGACCTAAAATAGGTAGTATGTTCAGGATTTATAGTTAAATATCAAATCATTCCTACGCTTTTTAGGCGCCCTGTTCACTTATTGCCAGTAGCACATACAGTATTTTTCAATGAAGTGAGAATTGTTAGGAATTCAAAGTGAATTCCAAATTCAAGACCAAAATAATCAAAGTAGAAAAATTCTCAACGTCAACTATGCTTCACGTTTGGCTACTTTGGCCTTAAATTTGAAATTCGCTTGGAGTTCCAGACAATCCTAACTTTAGTAAAGAACCCTGGTATTGCTCCTTCCCTGGCTCAGAGTCCCATTTTAGTGATTTTACTTTCATCCTCGTGTCAATATTCCAAACCAATATGTATAATCATTTCAAGTAGCATATCTGGCATTATCAGCAGGTATGAAACTATGGGGGGGTGATATTATACCTGTTGATAATACAAGATATTCTAATTGAAATGATTATACATATTGGTTTGGAATATTGACACAAAGGTGAAAGTAAAATGACTAAAATGGAACTCTGGGTAATCCTGTAGTCTTGTCTTACATCATATGTTTCGTTCTGGAAAACAGACTTCAAAATCATTTTCCATTTAGGTTATTAATACCTCTGATACAAAATGTAGCATTTTTGTTCCTGCATCAAAAAAATCTGCCTTGTTGCTTTCTTGACGCCCTAAGAACCTCATGCATGCACCCTGAAAGATAAGCAAATCTCACACATCACAGCGCTGTAAGCAGAGGAGAGCCAGAGAAGCCGTCAATTCTTCGATCCTGCTTCACAGAGATCTGCAGCTCCAGATTTTAGGTACCAGAAAGCAAGTGATTGGATTTCACTGATGAAAACAGCGAAGAACTTCAAGACCATTCAAGCAGCAGCAAGATACAGATACACGTTCATAAGAAGAGCCAGTGTTCCATTAATATTAGGATTTCTGCCGCACTCTTTGTTTGGCACATCGAAAAATGAATCAAAGGAAACAAAAGGGCGCTAAAAATAGACTAATAAGTGCACTGCAAAATATAAACATTATATGATCTTAAGTATATGTTTTGCTGATAGGAATATTTGCCTGCCATTTGGTTCCCAGAACAACAGAAGGAAGAAAAATCTATATTTATATATTTATATATTTATATATTTATGCTTACATTAGATAGAGCTCCAGACCAGCTCTAGGATGTTTGGGCTTGAGCACAATAATCCCAGCCTTAGGATACATGGAAGTCTTTTTATAGCAAATAAAGAACCTCCACAGGACATGTAATACAGAGCATAACACAGGAGTAGTACAAAGTGTAGAATGTAATACAAACTTGGATAATAATATGAGAATATAGTATATGTACTCACATGATTCAGAGCCTTATGTGGCTCCAATATAAAACAGTGTGAAGTGGCACAACCCACACTCTAGTATAGTGATGCACCGAACTGTCCGCCGGCGAACAGTTCCCGGCGAAATTAGCGTGTTCGCGTTCGCCACGGCGGGCAGACACATGCGCAGTTCGATCCGCCCCCTATTCGTCATCATTGGGCAAACTTTGACCCTGTGCCTCTCGGTCAGCAGACACATTACAGCCAATCAGCAGCACTCCCTCCCTTCCACACCCTCCAACCTCCCTCCCAGCATCCATTTTCGATTCATTCGGAAAATGCATGCTTAGTGAGAGGAGGGAAAGTTTAGCTGCTGCTGATTACATAGGGAAATTGATAGCTAGGCTAGGGTATTCAGTGTCCACTACAATCCTGAAGGACTCATCTGATCTCTGCTGTAAGGACAGCACCCCAAAAAGCCCTTTTTAGGGCTATAACATCAGGCTGCTTTTTTTTTTTTTCCTGTGTAATGTAATTGCAGGTGCCTGCCTGCCAGCTTCTGTGTGAGGTTCACATTGGATACTGTGCCTATTTGCCCAGTGCCACCACTCATATCTGTTTTAACAATAGGTTAAGCTTTACATTTAAAATAAATATATTTTTTTCACTGTAATAGAAGAGCAGTTGCCTGCCTGCCAGCTTCTGTGTGAGGTTCACATTGGATACTGTGCCTATTTGCCCAGTGCCACCACTCATATCTGTTTTAACAATAGGTTAAGCTTTAAATTTAAAATAAATATTTTTTTTTTCACTGTAATAGAAGAGCAGTTGCCTGCCTGCCAGCTTCTGTGTGAGGTTCACATTGGATACTGTGCCTATTTGCCCAGTGCCACCACTCATATCTGTTTTAACAATAGGTTAAGCTTTACATTTAAAATAAATATTTTTTTTCACTGTAATAGAAGAGCAGTTGCCTGCCTGCCAGCTTCTGTGTGAGGTTCACATTGGATACTGTGCCTATTTGCCCAGTGCCACCACTCATATCTGTTTTAACAATAGGTTAAGCTTTACATTTAAAATAAATATTTTTTTTTCACTGTAATAGAAGAGCAGTTGCCTGCCTGCCAGCTTCAGTGTGAGGTTCACATTGGATACTGTGCCTATTTGCCCAGTGCCACCACTCATATCTGTTTTAACAATAGGTTAAGCTTTACATTTAAAATAAATATTTTTTTTTCACTGTAATAGAAGAACAGTTAGTTGTCTGCAAGCGTCTGTGTTTCAGGCCTACTTCAGCGTGTGCTCTGCAGACCTGTGCCAGCGTGCTTTGACAGTTGCCAATCATATCTGGTGTCTTTATAGCGTGCTTTTACAACCAAAATTTTGTTTCCACTGTAATAGAAGAACAGTTGCCTGCCTGCCAGCTTCTGTGTGAGGTTCACATTGGATACTGTGCCTATTTGCCCAGTGCCACCACTCATATCTGTTTTAACAATTGGTTAAGCTTTCGATTTAAAAGAAATAATTTTTTTTCACTGTAATAGAAGAGCAGTTAGTTGTCTGCAAGCGTCTGTGTTTCAGGCCTACTTCAGCGTGTGCTCTGCAGACCTGTGCCAGCGTGCTTTGACAGTTGCCAATCATATCTGGTGTCTCTTTAGCGTGCTTTTACAACCAAAATTTTGTTTCCACTGTAATAGAAGAGCAGTTGCCTGCCTGCCAGCTTCTGTGTGAGGTTCACATTGGATACTGTGCCTATTTGCCCAGTGCCACCACTCATATCTGTTTTAACAATTGGCTAAGCTTTCGATTTAAAAGAAATAATTTTTTTTCACTGTAATAGAAGAGCAGTTAGTTGTCTGCAAGCGTCTGTGTTTCAGGCCTACTTCAGCGTGTGCTCTGCAGACCTGTGCCAGCGTGCTTTGACAGTTGCCAATCATATCTGGTGTCTCTTTAGCGTGCTTTTACAACCAAAATTTTGTTTCCACTGTAATAGAAGAGCAGTTGCCTGCCTGCCAGCTTCTGTGTGAGGTTCACATTGGATACTGTGCCTATTTGCCCAGTGCCACCACTCATATCTGTTTTAACAATAGGTTAAGCTTTACATTTAAAATAAATATTTTTTTTTCACTGTAATAGAAGAGCAGTTGCCTGCCTGCCAGCTGCTGTGTGAGGTTCACATTGGATACTGTGCCTATTTGCCCAGTGCCACCACTCATATCTGTTTTAACAATAGGTTAAGCTTTACATTTAAAATAAATATTTTTTTTTCACTGTAATAGAAGAGCAGTTAGTTGTCTGCAAGCGTCTGTGTTTCAGGACTACTTCAGCGTGTGCTCTGCAGACCTGTGCCAGCGTGCTTTGACAGTTGCCAATCATATCTGGTGTCTCTATAGCGTGCTTTTACAACCAAAATTTTGTTTCCACTGTAATAGAAGAGCAGTTGCCTGCCTGCCAGCTTCTGTGTGAGGTTCACAGTGGATACTGTGCCCTCTTGCCCAGTGCCACCACTCATATCTGTTTTAACAATCGGTTAAGCTTTACATTTAAAATAAATATTTTTTTTCACTGTAATAGAAGAGCAGTTGCCTGCCTGCCAGCTTCTGTGTGAGGTTCACATTGGATACTGTGCCTATTTGCTCAGTGCCACCACTCATATCTGTTTTAACAATTGGTTAAGCTTTCGATTTAAAAGAAATAATTTTTTTTCACTGTAATAGAAGAGCAGTTAGTTGTCTGCAAGCGTCTGTGTTTCAGGCCTACTTCAGCGTGTGCTCTGCAGACCTGTGCCAGCGTGCTTTGACAGTTGCCAATCATATCTGGTGTCTCTTTAGCGTGCTTTTACAACCAAAATTTTGTTTCCACTGTAATAGAAGAGCAGTTGCCTGCCTGCCAGCTTCTGTGTGAGGTTCACATTGGATACTGTGCCTATTTGCCCAGTGCCACCACTCATATCTGTTTTAACAATTGGTTAAGCTTTAGATTTAAAAGAAATAATTTTTTTTCACTGTAATAGAAGAGCAGTTAGTTGTCTGCAAGCGTCTGTGTTTCAGGCCTACTTCAGCGTGTGCTCTGCAGACCTGTGCCAGCGTGCTCTGACAGTTGCCAATCATATCTGGTGTCTCTTTAGCGTGCTTTTACAACCAAAATTTTGTTTCCACTGTAATAGAAGAGCAGTTGCCTGCCTGCCAGCTTCTGTGTGAGGTTCACATTGGATACTGTGCCTATTTGCCCAGTGCCACCACTCATATCTGTTTTAACAATTGGTTAAGCTTTAGATTTAAAAGAAATATTTTTTTTTCACTGTAATAGAAGAGCAGTTAGTTGTCTGCAAGCGTCTGTGTTTCAGGCCTACTTCAGCGTGTGCTCTGCAGACCTGTGCCAGCGTGCTTTGACAGTTGCCACTCATATATTGTGTCTCTATAGCGTGCTTTTACAACCAAAATTTTTTTCACTGTTATAGATTGAATAGCAGTTACTTGTCTTCAAGCGGCTCTGTCAGTCCTTCCTTCAGCGTGTGCTCTGCAGAACTGTTCCAGTGCACATTGCCAATCATATCTGGTCTCACAGTAGCTTGCACGCATAGTACCACTAATCCCCAAAAAAATGACAGGCAGAGGCAGGCCACCCCGCAGGGGCCGTCGTGGTCATGTTGCTGTGATTCCCTTTTGCCCTAGAATAATGCCCAGTTTTCAGAAGCCACGTACCCTGAACTTGAAAAGTTCTGAGGACTTAGTTGACTGGCTAACACAGGACACCCAATCTTGTACAGCCTCCGCTCGGAACCTTGACGCACCATCCTCCTCCAGCTTAGCTTCAGGCACCTCTCAAGATAGCACTCACCCGCCTGCCGCCACCACCAAAACTAGCACCACAGCCGCTTTACTTGGTATGTCAGAGGAGTTATTCACACACCCGTTTGAAGAAATGAGTGATGCGCAACCATTATTGCTAGAGGATGTAGATAACAGGGATATGTCTCAGGCAGGCAGCATTAAACACATGGAGGTACGGTGTGATGATGATGATGTTGTACCCGCTGCTGCTTCCTTTTCTGAGTTGTCAGATACAAGCGAAGCGGTTGATGATGACGATGCGTCCATGGATGTCACGTGGGTGCCCGCTCGGCAAGAAGAAGAACAGGGCGAAAGTTCAGATGGGGAGACAGAGAGGAGGAGGAGGAGACCAGTTGGAAGCAGGGGGGGGTCGTCGCAAGGAGCTAGTGGCACAGTCAGACAGCATGCATCGGCACCCGGGGTCAGCCCGACAGCACGCCAAACAACGCATGCTGTGTCCACCACCAGAATGCCGTCATTGCAGAGCTCAGCAGTGTGGCATTTTTTTGTGTGTCTGCCTCTGACAACAGCGATGCCATTTGCAACCTGTGCCAAAGGAAACTGAGTCGTGGGAGGTCCAACACCCACCTAGGTACAACTGCTTTGCGTAGGCACATGATCTCACATCATAAACGCCTATGGGATCAACACATGAGTACAAGCAGCACGCCTACTCTAAGCCGCCATCCTCCTCCTGGTCCAGCATCTTCAGCCACGTCAACCACTGCTGTCCTTCTTGCCCCCTCTCAACCATCCGCCACTCCGTCTCCCGCCTTGAGCAGTTCCCGCTCATCTGCCCACAGTCATGTGTTTCTGTCAAGGACATGTTTGAGCGTAAGAAGCCAATGTCACCAAGTCACCCCCTTGCCCAGCGTCTGACAGCTGGCTTGTCCGAACTATTAGCCCGCCAGCTTTTACCATACAATCTGGTTGAGTCTGAGGCGTTCAAAAAATTTGTAGCTATTGGGACACCGCAGTGGAAGGTACCCGGCCGGAATTTCTTTTCACAAAAGGCAATCCCCAACTTGTACTCGATTGTGCAAAAGGAAGTCATGGCATGTCTGGCACACAGTGTTGGGGCAAGGGTCCATCTGACCACTGATACCTGGTCTGCAAAGCATGGTCAGGGCAGGTATATCACCTACACTGCGCATTGGGTAAACCTGCTGACGGCTGACAAGCAAGGAATGCGTGGCATTGCAGAGGAGTTGGTGACACCGCCACGAATTGCAGGCAGTCCTGCTGCCACCTCCTCTACTCCTCCTACTCCATCCTCTTCCATAACCTCCTCGGCTGAGTCCTCTTGTGCCGCTGCTTCTTGCTCCACATCAACGGCACCCCCCCAGCTCCCCAGGTACTATTCCACATCCCGGATACGGCAGTGTCACTCCGTCTTGGGTTTGACTTGCTTGAAAGCAGAGAGTCACACCGGACAAGCACTCCTGTCCGCCCTGAACGCACAGGTGGAAAAGTGGCCAGGGCCGGACTGGCCTACCGGGATACCGGGATATTTCCCGGTAGGCCGCCGGCCCTGGGGCCGCTTTGAGATATGGCTGCACTTTCAGCCACAAGAGAAAAAATTATATGTAGCCTGTTGGTCTATGCGGCCGCGGACTCAGCCGCGGCCGCAAGCCGCTACTGCGGCTTGCTGTAAGAGGATGCAGGAACTGAGGGGGCGCACAGATTTTTCCTGTAAGCCGCCGGATGTGAGTGGCATATGACGACATGACGTCACATCCGGCGGCTGCGCGGCGGCGGTTCTACAGTCACTGACTGCACCATTGAGCTGCATCGTGTAGTACAGCAGGTAAGAATGGCTTGGGGGACCTATTGTGTTTTGCATTTGGGGGATGGTGGGGTCAGTAATGCATTAGAGTGGTCAACTGTGTATCAGGGGAGGGGGGGAGGTCAAATGTGTATCAGGGGAGAGGAGGGGAGGGGGGTCAACTGTGTATTAGGGGAGGGGGGGGTCAATTGTGTATTAGGGGAGGGGAGGGGGGACAACTGTGTATTAGGGGAGGGGGGTCAACTGTGTATGAGGGGAAGGGAGGGGGGAGGTAAAATGTGTATGAGGGGAGGTTGGGTCAACTGTGTATTAGGGGAGGGGGGAAAACTGTGTATTAGGGGAGGTCAAATGTGTATTGGGGGAGGGGGATCAACTGTGTATCAGGGGAGGGGAGGGGAGGGGGGAGGTAAAATGTGTATGAGGGGAGGGGGGAGGTAAAATGTGTATGAGGGGAGGGGGGTCAACTGTGTATGAGGGGAAGGGAGAGGAGGGGAGGGGGGTGGTAAAATGTGTATGAGGGGAGGGGGGTCAACTGTGTATGAGGGGAAGGGAGGGGAGAGGAGGGGAGGGGGGGGAGGTAAAATGTGTATGAGGGGAGGGGGGGTCAACTGTGTATTAGGGGAGGTCAAATGTGTATTGGGGAGGGGGGTCAACTGTGTATTAGGGGAGGGTAGGTCAAATGTGTATTGGGGAGGGGTAGGTCAACTGTGTATTGGGGGAGGGGTAGGTCAACTGTGTATTGGGGGGGTCAAATGTGTATTGGGGAGGGGTAGGTCAACTGTGTATTAGGGGAGGTGAGGGGGGGGTCACACTGCCCCCACATACACACACTGCCCCCACATACACACTGTCCCCACATACACACACTGCCCCCATACACACACTGCCCCCATACACACACTGTCCCCATACACACCGCCCCACAAACACTGCCCTGCACACACTGCACACCCATACACACACAGACACATACAGTGCCCTACACACACTGCTGCCCCCCCATACACACATTGCCCCCACACACTGCTGCCCCCCCATACACACATTGCCCCCCACACACACACGACCCCCCTATACACACATTGCCCCCCACACACACACGACCCCCCTATACACACAGTGCCCTCCCATACACACACACTGCTCCACACAGACACACACTGCCACCCTCACACACACTGCCGCCCTTACGCACTCACACTCACTTCACCGCTCACACACACACTGCACCTTTCACACACACACTGCACCCCTAACACACACCACTTCTCCTATGCCCTATATCCCAGCAGACCCCAGGTAAGTTGTCAAACTGTTCTTAAACGGTATGACTACTTACTCTGGGGTGGGATCCTGGCACTACTGGCACCATAACTACTACACTGAGCTGTAGTGGTTATTGTGCCAGGATTATTTTTTTTTTTAAATAATCTATAAGTGCCCCTCCCGAGATCAGGCTCTGGATCCGCCACTGGGTCTGGCGGCACACTCACGGATACTGACAGGCGTGCAGCTGTCAGTAAGCATTGGAGGAATGAGGATGGGGGCGGAGCTAACTACCATGCTCCCATGCGGTTCCCACAATTCCCAGCACAGCCACACCATAGAGTAGTAATTACTCTATGATGTGTCCATGCAGGGAATTGTGGGAACCGCATGGGAGCATGATGGAGAGAGAGAGACAACATCACATTGCTGTCCCTGCCGTTCTAGATCCGATTTCAGACAAGGTCAGTCTCAGTGGGTGAAGGAGAGAAATAGTGGGAGGTGGAGAAGAGAGACACAGGGGAGAGTGATACAGAGAGCTAGTAGGGGAGAAAGAGGGGGAAGAGAGAGACAGAAGGGGAGTGAGGGAGAAAGAGGGGAAAGAGAGAGACACAGGAGGAAGGGAGGGAAAGAGACAGAGGAGAGAGAGTTAGAAAGAGGGGTAAGAGAGAGACACAGGGTGAGGGGGGTAAAGAGACACAGGGGAGAATGAGACAGAGGGGTAGTGGGGGAGAAAGAGGGGTAAGAGAGAGACACAGGAGGAAGGGAGAGAGAGACAAAGGAGGAAGAAAGAGGCAGGGGGAGGGGGAAGAAAGACGGAGGAGGAGAAAGAGACAGAGGAGGAAGAGAGAGAAACAGGCGGAGGGGGGAGAAAGAGACAGAGGGTGAAAGAGGCACACAGAGGGTCTGGGGGAAGGCAAAGAGACACACAGAAGGTTTGCTGGGGGACAAAGAGACATACAAAAGGTTTGTGGGGGACAAAGCTGGGCTGGGGGAAAAATATGCACACAGAGGGACTGGGGAAAACAAAGAGACACACAGAAGGTTTGCTGGGGGGACTTAGACACACACAAAAGGCGATGGGGAAGAGACATACAGAGGGCTGGAGAAAGGTAAAAAGAGACACACAGGCTGGGATGAAGTAAAAGATACACGAGGGAGTTAAAAGACACATAAGGGGGGTTCTAAGAGACAGGAGAAAAATTAGAGACAAGATACACTAAACGAGTTAAAAAAAAAATCAAAAGAGGGAATAAGAAACACAAGAAAACAAGCGAAGATGCATTTTTTTGTGTGTGTGTTAGGCGGTGATGCATTTTTTGTGTGTGTGTTTGGGTGTGATGCATTTTCGCCTGTGCTGCCGCGGCGCATTGTTGGGCTGGTATAGAATTTTTTCCAGGGCTGCTTTTAGTTCCCAGTCCGGCCCTGAAAGTGGCTGACTCTGCAGCAACTGGATATCGGCAAAGTGGTGTGTGACAACGGAAAAAAATTGATAGCGGCATTGAAGTTGGGCAAGTTGACACATGTGCCGTGCATGGCACATAGTTACATAGTTACATAGTTAGATAGCTGAAAAGAGACTTGCGTCCATCAAGTTCAGCCTTCCTCACACCTGTTTTTTGCTGTTGATCCAAAAGAGAAAAAAAAAAAAAAAAAAAAAAACCCCAGTTTGAAGCACAATTTTGCAACAAGCTAGGACAAAAAATTTCTTATTGACCCCAGAATGGCAGTCAGATTTATCCTTGAATCAAGCAGTTATTACCCTACATTGAAAGATTATATCCTTGAATATTCTGTCTTTGCAAGTATGCATCTAGTAGCTGTTTGAACATCTGTATGGACTCTGATAAAACCACTTCTTCAGGCAGAGAATTCCACATCCTGATTGTTCTTACAGTAAAAAAACCTTTCCTTTGCCTTAGACGAAATCTTCTTTCTTCCAGTCTAAACGCATGGCCTCGTGTCCTATGTAAAGTCCGGTTTGTGAATAGATTTCCACACAATGGTTTGTATTGGCCCCGAATATATTTGTATAATGTTATCATATCCCCTCTCAGGCGACGTTTTTCTAAACTAAATAGGTTTAAATTTGTTAACCTTTCTTCATAGCTGATATGTTCCATTCCTTTTATTAATTTTGTAGCCCGCCTCTACATGTGTGTAATCTGATCATACAACGCTTTGTGCATAAGTACACAGGCTTACAGGACGTCCTGAAGCAGGCCAGGAAGTTGTGTGGCCATTTCAGGCGTTCCTACATGGCCATGGCTCACTTTGCCGATATCCAGCGGCGAAACAACATGCCAGTGAGGCGCTTGATTTGCGACAGCCCTACACGTTGGAATTCAACACTCCTAATGTTCGACCGCCTGCTCCAACAAGAAAAAGCTGTTAATGATAATGAATATTTGTATGACCGGGGTGCTAGGACAGCCTCTGGGGAGCTGGGAATTTTTTTGCCACATTACTGGACGCTCATGCGCAATGCCTGTAGGCTCATGCGTCCTTTTGAGGAGGTGACAAACCTAGTCAGTCGCAGTTGTGTGTGTGCATGTGTATGGCTGTCTGCCTGTGTGTGTGTGTGTGACAGGGTGAAGATTTCTTGCACATGGGTGTGACAGGGTGAAGATTTCTTGCACAGGGCGCCGAAAGGCCTAAGGCTGGCCCTGCGCATTGATCAGTGGCTCTGCACCAGACTTCCCTCCAATTGATCAAAGTTAAAGGATTTCAAGTGGACTGATTACAATTACAGGGCCTCTAAAGAGTCCTGTATTGTTATTTGTCGTCACTACCTTCCCGCGTCGGGAAGATTTCTTGCACAGGGCGCCCAAAGGCCTAAGGCTGGCCCTGCGCTTGGGTCAGTGGCTCTGCACCAGACTTCCCTCCAATTGATCAAAGTTAAAGGATTTCAAGTGGACTGATTACAATTACAGGGCCTCTAAAGAGTCCTGTATTGTTATTTGTCGTCACTACCTTCCCGCGTCGGGAGTGGGTCATTTGCGCCCCTGCTGCCTTCCTTGCATGTGGTAGCTGTTTGTCAGGGATTTGTCAATCCATATCTGCCAAGTGACCCTATGACAGGGTGAAGATTTCTTGCACATGGGTGTGACAGGGTGAAGATTTCTTGCACAGGGCGCCCAAAGGCCTAAGGCTGGCCCTGCGCATGGGTCAGTGGCTCTGCACCAGACTTCCCTCCAATTGATCAAAGTTAAAGGATTTCAAGTGGACTGATTACAATTACAGGGCCTCTAAAGAGTCCTGTATTGTTATTTGTCGTCACTACCTTCCCGCGTCGGGAGTGGGTCATTTGCGCCCCTGCTGCCTTCCTTGCATGTGGTAGCTGTTTGTCAGGGATTTGTCAATCCATATCTGCCAAGTGACCCTATGTAGGGGGAACAGTCTCTATTCTGCTCTGTGTCAGTGTGTATCAGGGATCATTAGGATAGGTGTCAATCCATATCTGCCAAGTGACCCTATTGTAGGGGGAACAGTCTCTATTCTGCTCTGTGTCAGTGTGTATCAGGGATCATTAGGATAGGTGTCAATCCATATCTGCCAAGTGACCCTATGTAGGAGGAGCAGTCCCTATTCTGCTCTGTGTCACTGTGTATCAGGGATCATTAGGATAGGTGTCAATCCATATCTGCCAAGTGACCCTATGTAGGAGGAACAGTCCCTATTCTGCTCTGTGTCACTGTGTATCAGGGATCATTAGGATAGGTGTCAATCCATATCTGCCAAGTGACCCTATGTAGGGGGAACAGTCTCTATTCTGCTCTGTGTCAGTGTGTATCAGGGATCATTAGGATAGGTGTCAATCCATATCTGCCAAGTGACCCTATGTAGGAGGAACAGTCCCTATTCTGCTCTGTGTCACTGTGTATCAGGGATCATTAGGATAGGTGTCAATCCATATCTGCCAAGTGACCCTATGTAGGAGGAACAGTCCCTATTCTGCTCTGTGTCACTGTGTATCAGGGATCATTAGGATAGGTGTCAATCCATATCTGCCAAGTGACCCTATGTAGGGGGAACAGTCCCTATTCTGCTCTGTGTCAGTGTGTATCAGGGGTTTTGAGGACAGGTGTCAATCCATATCTGCCAAGTGACCCTATGTAGGGGGAACAGTCTCTATTCTGCTCTGTGTCTGTGTGTATCAGGGATCATTAGGATAGGTGTCAATCCATATCTGCCAAGTGACCCTATGTAGGGGGAACAGTCCCTATTCTGCTCTGTGTCAGTGTGTATCAGGGGTTTTGAGGACAGGTGTCAATCCATATCTGCCAAGTGACCCTATGTAGGGGGAACAGTCTCTATTCTGCTCTGTGTCAGTGTGTATCAGGGCTGGGCTTTGAGGACAGGTGTCAATGTTAGGTGATTTCTGCCCTTTATGGATTAAAAGCAGACTCTGCATCAACTGTGCAATTTTCCATGGGAGTTTTGCCATGGATCCCCCTCTGGCATGCCACAGTCCAGGTGTTAGTCCCCTTGAAACAACTTTTCCATCACTATTGTGGCCAGAAAGAGTGCCTGTTGTTTTTAAAATTCGCCTGCCCATTGAAGTCAATGGCGGTTTGCGCGGTTCGCCGGTTCGCGAACATTTGCGGAAGTTCGCGTTCGCGAACCAAAAATTCCGGGTTCGCGACAACACTACTCTAGTATAGTATCCAGCCATATGTTGTTAGTGGTATCGTGTAAAAAGTACAAAATTCATAGTGTTTTCTGCAAACGAAAAACTGATTGGTAATAAAGGAATACTACTTGTATATTCCTGAGCAATTATGGTATTGCACAATCCCTAAACCTTGAGTAGATAATATCCCTAGCAAGGATATCAAAAAAGGGAGTGTAATCACAGATGAATTGAAATCCAGGAGCAGGATAAAAAATGACATACACTTTCTAATACCCTTTTTTGATAAGGTGAAACGCGTTAGTGATTTTAATTTTTATCCTGCTCCTGGATTACCATAATATCATAATTGCCTTACCATTGGACTTTCTCTGCCATTGCTTTACATATCCACCTATTTGAAGTGCAGCTACCAACGAGCTGTGAATAACTTCCATTACTCCAGCCAAGAACAAAGAACGTTGGCAGGCTGTTCCTGCTACCCAATAACAGGATTGTTTCAGTGCTTGTTTGTATTATTCTATTTCAATATTTATACTTAAATATATATATTTTTTTACTAATTCTTTTTTTCTCTCTATTAGTCACTTCTCGCTTGATCTGTGAATAAAATCAATATTTAGTGACTATCCCCTAGCCATCGATAATCGTTTTTTTCTCATCAATCATCTTTTTTTTTAATGCCAAGTACAGAATTCCGAACCACAAATCAAAATAAACATGCTCAACCATTGTACATATCGGTTGGTTCATGATCCAGGTACATTTCAGCTCCGGGTTCAGAAATTCAACCAATCACTGAGTGGCCCAAATTAGTACAAATTGCAGTAGACCGCAGGGATTATAATATAATATGTAGACAAACTTCCAACACTGGAAGATATGAAATTAGGAATTGAGTGGAATAAGAAGGCCTTTGCCTCTTTCAGGGTTCTTCACTAAACGCTGGATTTTCTTCTGGTGTAGAAATTCCTGTGAAAATGACCGAATTCCGACCACTCTTTTAATCTTTATTAAAGCCAAGTACGGTCAGAATTCGGTCGGCCCAAAGCACAACTACAGGAGTCACCCATATGTATTTGGCATCCAGATTGAAGTCCGTGCTTTCGCATCCAAACCCTATACAAAGTAAAGGATTTGGAATATTCAGAAAACATTGGTTTTAATACATTTTGGGACTGAATGCAGGATTTAAATTTGCATATTATCGTTCATTTGTTTATTTGTAGCTGAATGACAATGCACGCTGGCAGAGCTAGCTATCAGCAGGCAAATAGCTAAAATCTCTTGGCCATGTGAAGGATTGTTTTGTGGCGACTGACCAGCACTTGTTAACCAGCCATCACATTGAAAAAAAAAAAAAAAAAAGCCTAGGGGGGTCATTAAGGCCCCCATATTACTGTAAGAGGTGTAAATCATTCTTATGCCCATGCAGCAGGTGGTGGAATATCTACTACTAGTTTAAACCAGCAACTGGGAAGCCATTCTCTGTTAAATAACAGGAGCGGGCTATGGGCCTAGGAAGAGGGGCTTTAAAATACATAATGGGTGCTGATCCAATCACTGTCCACCCCCTGCACCTCCCATGACCATCAGATGGAAGGACTTTTTAATAGCAAAGATTGTGAAATTACATTTATACTGTGGGGAACATAGTATCACCCACCTATGGGTGGTGGTTGGTGGCCCTAATTATAATAATATTAATGGGGGTACTAATATCCACCCCACCAATGTAGAGGAATGCACCCCTTCCACCCCATTGAAAGTGAACAACCCTACCCCTCACCATTGTGAGGGACAATAGTGGGGGCGTTCAATAAAATTAATATATGTAAAAATAAATTATACTTACCATCAGAAGTCTTCTTTCAACTAACTCTTTTCTTTAGCCACAAAAAAAGGCAAATTAAAATTCATGATTCCCGATGGAACTAAAAAAATTGAACTCTCACCAAAAGAAAATGAATTCCTCTTTGCCCCATGCTATGTCAGGTATTACACCGTGTGTGGAAAATTCAGCAAGAGAACATTTAGTCATCCACAGTTTAACATTATAATTAGAGCCCTCACTTAGAACTAATGGGTGGGGACTTGTGTGGGAGACATTATGTCCCCCATTTATATTTTAATTCCCCGACCATTTGTTTAAATTGACCACAGGTCATGGCGCAGGAGGGAAAATGTCCTTCCCCCGTTTTCTTATATTAAATAACCACTTCTGCTGGCCACAGGTGGTAGTAAGAGGTGAACAGCTCATTACCCAATTCCCACAGGTAGGGACCCGGGGGAACTAAGTCCCCTCCTGTTATTTCACATGCCCCTTCTCCATGTATTGGGGCCTTAGTAGTGCCAAGGCACAGACAATTGCTTCCTAGCTGCTAGTTTTAGACAATTCATGACAGGTGGGTGTATATGAATGCTTTGCATTTACCTAATAATAATATTACGGGGGTCATGACCCCCATAGGCTGTTTATTTTTGGTATTTGATGTGGAAGCTGGCTAGCAAGTGCTGGACAGACGTCAGATAATTAACCTTCACTCCCTAGAGGGTTTTTAACTATTTATCTCCACAGCACTTCCCTGTCCAGATGCCAACATTATCCCACAATGCTCCAGGAGTGCCCAGACATCTGCTAATAAATTGCCATAGTAACACATGTATGCTCATGAAGTGCTGTATGGCCACATGGTCCTTGGGGTTAAATAAAACAATTACAACTTTTACAAAGTATTTCACTAAACCACATTATTCACTATATAAATTGCAGTGGAAAATTTTTTCCCTTGGTTTTTCATTTGTCATGAGCAAAAGTGTAGTGATTAACCCAGTATATGTGTACGGTCCACTTAAATGGTGCTATATGATACTTTGTTGGGTAGTACAGACTGGTGTATTTAAAATAGCTTTTAAAGGGTTTGACGCACACAGCCGACATGATGGAATTCGGTAAACTTGTTTTTTAATCACAAATCTGTGTTCAGTGTTAAAGTATTAAGTATGAAATTGGCATCTGTTTTGCACAATTTATTCCACAAACCAGCAATTTGTAAAACGCCAATAATATTAATATCCTGTACAAACTGTGTAATATTCATAATAAGACCGGATTCATATAGCGTACATGATTAACAATTAGAACGAGTCGTGATCTGGCACTTAAATCCCTATTTTTACCTACACACTGTTAACTGGGATGTAATAACAATATCAATATATTAATGATTTCATTATCCACACATCTTGAGAACAAGTATTGGTTAACAAATCTTGATGTATATATAATTGCGTTATATGTAAATACATTCAAACATTTGCCTAATGTTTTAATGTTTTAGAGTTTTGATTATATTCATTCATTATTGAGTGAGATGCATATAAAACTCGCAGCAGAAAATGTATTTTGCGGGTATCGAATCCACGTCATCAAAACATTGTATCATGGAATATGGCACTACAGGATTTTTGTGCAGGAGGTCAATACTTTCAAAGATTGGTAGCATAGTGTACAGTCCTTTAAAGGAACATTATGTTATAGTATACTAGATTATAGCTGTAGCTGTTGTGAACATCTCTTGACGTGCATGGTCGTTCTCTTGGCATATTCAATAACCATACTCCAACAACCCCAAAAGACTCAAACACCACTTATTTGGTAAAAATTATCATAGCTTTAATTAAATATTAACAAGGAAAAAACAGGTAATTGTCAACATAACTTACAATTCTACCCTGGACTATTACCCACTTAAACAGTAAAGTTATATCACATTATGAACAATATAAATAACATAGAACACATAACCCACTGCCGCCGAGGGCATCATTTTCCACTGCTTCACAAGTGTAGGGGTATCCAGAGATATCCCTACACACCCAAGAACCTACCAATACCATTTCAAAACTTAACTATTCTTGCACTAATAAAACTATCACACATATAAAACTGGGGTTTTCTATCCATTCCCCACCACCTTGACCAAATGGGAGACCAAACCAAACAAGACAACAACAGGTAAGTGAGGATTAAATTAAGATGGCCCCTGACCTAAAATGGCTCCTTTATTTATCGTCTCATAAAAACCCGCCCCCATTGCACTCTTACCCAATCACTGACACTACCAGCATTCTATGCCTGCCTCCTAGCAATGTCAAGGCCCAGTCCCCTTGGTGTGCTGGTCCATTGGCCAAAGCCAATTCAGTATTGTTGCCTAAATTGTACAATTTGGGTTTCCATTTTCTATAATGTGTCTAGCGATTTAGCCCCAATTTGTTTCCAGGGTTACCTGATTATAAGAGGTTAAAAACCCTTATTTTAATCCGTTTGGCAGTTTCCCTCAGTTTGAGAAGTTATATTTACATACATACAAACACCAGTCTAAAATGGTCTCCGGTATTTTGTTTTTACGTTACGAGATATGAAGCGTTTTATGTGCTCCTGTTAATATTTCATAATCCAACTACTTTGCTTTTATGAAATGTGTTCCTTTTTCCACCCGGTATCAATTAAATGTCCTGTAAAATCAGTTTGCCTTGTCAAAGTTAATGACAGGAGCTCCACGCTAGATATTAACATGTTATGTTTTTTTCTATTTTTTTTTTTTATCATTCTATTTTGCTTTTTGAATCTGCCTTTACACTTTGCAAAAGAATAACCGAGAAATTCAACAGAAAGCTGTGACTCCGCACATGTGAAATAAGCTTTAAGCATTTGCAGATTTAATTTCACCACTAAGAGCTGCAGTAATATTACTGAATTTTATTTGGCAACTTTGATTTATGTATTTTATATTTGGAAAGCATTTTTACGTTCCTTTTCTTGTCAACTTATTTCTGTGTTCTGTGTGCAAAATATAGGTTTATTTGAACAATTACAGGACAAGGAGAGGGTGTATGGAACAGTGCTGTCAGGCATACATGTCTGTAATGCAATTAGCAGAGTATGTCATATGCATACCTCCCAAGTGTCCCTTTTTAGGAGGCACAGTCCCTATTTTGGACCCAAATCCATCTGTCCCAATTTTCTCTCTTAATATCCCTCTTTTCTAGAAGTTCCTAATTGTTGGTGTGTCTGAATGTATAACAGAGCTCCACAGCAATAATACTCCCAGTAATGTGTCTGAGTGTATAACAGAGCTCCACAGAAATAATACTCCCAGTAATGTATCTGAGTGTATAACAGAGCTCCACAGCAATAATACTCCCAGTAATGTGTCTGAGTGTATAACAGAGCTCCACAGCAATAATACTCCCAGTAATGTATCTGAGTGTATAACAGAGCTCCACAGCAATAATACTCCCAGTAATGTGTCTGAGTGTATAACAGAGCTCCACAGCAATAATACTCCCAGTAATGTGTCTGAGTGTATAACAGAGCTCCACAGCAATAATACTCCCAGTAATGTGTCTGAGTGTATAACAGAGCTCCACAGCAATACTACTCCCAGTAATGTGTCTGAGTGTATAACAGATCTCCACAGCAATAATACTCCCAGTAATGTGTCTGAGTGTATAACAGAGCTCCACAGCAATAATACTCCCAGTAATGTGTCTGAGTGTATAACAGAGCTCCACAGCAATACTACTCCCATGCCAGAATAAGAGGCTGTCTGACACGGCAGTTAATCAGAGCTACTTTTACAGTGATCACTGCTGAAATTTGCACATATGGGTCGATATGCTCTATAATTTATCACAAGTGCAATCAGCAGGGACATTCCATTGGTTTCTATGGTGACTGCCCCACATTTGTAAACATAAGATCGCCCTGTAAG
Source organism: Pelobates fuscus (assembly GCF_036172605.1). Lineage (NCBI taxonomy): Eukaryota > Metazoa > Chordata > Amphibia > Anura > Pelobatidae > Pelobates > Pelobates fuscus. The sequence continues at coordinate 20,611,570 of NC_086328.1, forward strand.
TTACACAGACACTGCTGGGTGATCCGGAGGACGGATCCTGGGGTAGAAACAGGCGTACTTGTGAATGAGAGATTAAGTATTTTTAGATTAATGTTGATGCTGTTGTGAGTGCCAGGATGCAATGTGTGTGAGGATGGGCTAGTAACGAAGATCTCCCTGGCAGCATTAATTATAATGGCATAATATGGACATATGGAGGACAGATGAAGAGCATTGGAACTGAACTTGCATTTATTACATACTGAATGAATTAAACATGATGAGCAGGGTGTATAAGGAGCAGCTCTGGGGCACTATTCTAAAAGTGGAGTTATCAGCAAGAACATACTTATGGTTGCCATGGTGACTGCTCCACTTTTGGAACTTTGCTCCAGAACTGCTCTCACACGAATGGGTCAAAGCAATTTGAGAGTCTGCATTTAACTCCTCTGATTTGATGACAATCATCTACATGATTCGCTGCTTTGCTCGCCTCTTCTCAACAAAGATACTCATATGATGATCCAATAGCTCTTGAGGAATGAACAAAGGCTTTGAAAAAAAATCTACATTAAATGACCTGTGATAAATATTCCGAGAATAAAACCAGGGCTTAGAATAACAGAATGACTCCAGAGGCTGGAGAGCATGGATTGTAAGAGGACGCTACAAGTGGCACCGCCTGGCATTAATACAATATGCCTATTCACGTTTGGATTAGTGAACCAGGAGCATCGAGTGTTCTGCTGTGTGTCTTCCATACAAAGGACCAGATGTTCATCAGAATCACAGTGGGACCACATCAAAATATAATAAATATACATAACACTGCTCGGTTAACATGGCAGAATGCAGCGCCATCCAGGGTTAAGTGCTCATGTTTGTGTGTTAGATAAAATGGAAATAGCAACTAGCTTTTATTACTATCCTGAACAGTAAATTGATCACAGTATCGTGTATTGAACAGTAGGCAAATTGCATGTTCTTAGAACAAATCAACTTGCGTCTGCCACATCACTCTGATCATTAAAGAGAACTAACTGCATCATAGGGCAATCATGATGCTGCAATAGGTCATTGCGCTCTCCAAGGAGAAAGAGATACATCATGGGGTTAATTATACTAGAAGAGCAAGGTGAATACTGCAGTACAGACTGTCAGAGATATTGGAAAATATATTAGTAAAGTGGGATTATACCGAAGCACAACTTGCTAGGGATGTAGGAAACGCAGGTCATTAATCATATTAGAAAAAATGGAGTAACTAACCCTCGGATTACTCGATGCAAGGAGTTAAATTCTAAGAAACGCTGGTGGATATAGAGGATAACAGCCCAGGTTTAAGAAATACAAGGGATTTATTGTATTGGACAGGGTGGGTTAAAGAAAGGGATAACTTTCTTTGGGTACAGGAAATGCAAGGGGTTAATTACCGGTATATTACACAGAGTGGGGCATATGGAGATTAACACTGAAAATCACTTATATATGCTTCTACTCTTCTTTCTATGCTTCTTCTGTGCTGAATTGCATGTGCAGAGATTATTAGAATGATTGACAAGGAGACAAGATGGAACCAGTCAGTTCCAGAATAGAACTAAACACAGTGGTGCAGATTTACCTAAATTTTATTTTATTATCAACATCTCACAAATCCATATTACATACCTGCTGACATTGGGGGGCATGAGATTGGGACTGGTGGGCCCATGTGGGGGCATTGCCACTGATGCAATGTGCGATATAGGTGATAACCGTAATGGTGGGTCCTCTTTCTAAAGTGGCAGATCAGTCTGGCGCCAAGCACACCAGGCTGATGGACAGCCTCTCTGGCGGGCACCCAACACAGCACACCATGCATAGTGATTGCTGCAGAAGTGCTATCTGGATGATTCTAATTCCCACTGTACAGTGCGAGTATCTAATGACGCACTCTCGCTGTGCTGCTTAGAGACACTTCCATGGTGCCCCTGGGCAACTGGGAACAACATCAACACAGTGGGACAGAATCGTAAAATAGGTATAGTTCCTCGGAAAAAAGAAGAGTTGGGAGGTATTAGTTAGTAATAATATAGGGGATATTTAAATATAGGGGACATTTTCCTTCAAAACAACCATCAATGGCGGGGGGAGGGAGGGGGAGTGATGACACTATGGCACTATTAGTCTATAGTTTGACTTGCTTGGGGGCCAGAATCTAATTCTGAGTGAGTCACCATCTCCCTTACCAGAGACCACCTGGGCAGAAGTTTTACTTTGAAAACATGAGTAAGTGATTAGGACTTCTGTTACTTTATCTCTTTTGTTTTTGTCTGTTGTTGGTGTAACTAATTTGTGTGTCATCTTGCAGCCGTTTAGTAGATAGCTCCCTAATTCCCACGGTATTAGGGAGCTATCTACCAAAAGGCTTAAAGACCTAAATTGGTATTTGAGCCAAATTTACTAATACTAAGTAAAGATTACTTAGTATTAGTAAATTCTGCCCTTACTCGCTATATCGCTAATAGGGGCATGTCTAGTAAACAGTGAGCAGCCAGTGACTACTCACTGTTGTAAAAGAAAACAAACAAAAAAAACCCCTAGTGTACCCCCTCCCGAGCCGCGCGAGTGGGGGGCTATTATACGGAAGGGGGGACCTAGCATCCCCCCACGGCCCCCACCCTGGAGTGACAGGTGGGGCCCTAAATGAAAATAAGGGGGACCTATTGTCCTCATCCCCGGCCCCCAATCATGAGCGGTGGGTGGGGGCCCTAAAGAACTTTCCCACGCTGTGTAAAATTACACAGAGCACTCTGATTGGTTGAATTTCAAGCCAACCAATCAGATTGCTGTTGTCCTCCGGGGGGGGAGGACAATAGGTCCTCCCCTTATTTTAATTTACAGCCCCCACCCACCGCTCATGGGTGGGGACCAGGGGGGAGGACAATAGGTCCCCCACATATTCATTCAGGGTCCCCAGCCACTGGCTGCTCACTGTTTAGTAGACATGCCCCCTACTTGCCCAGGGAATCTCTGGTAAGAAAGATGGTGACTTAGAATTAGATTCTGTACTATGAGTACTAACACACTGTACAGGAAATAAAGATAGAGGATCAAAGATCCAAAGATAAAGATCATGTAAAAAGCCAGCTTTGTAACAAAAAAAGTGCAATAAGAAAATGGCAATCTGGATGTGTAATAACCAGAATTTCTTATCTACTACCAAGCCATTTCCATTGCACCAAGCGCTTCATCCCGAGATCTAACACTGAATAGCATTTTACAGAATTAACATGACGATTTCAAATCCCAAATGTTTCCTGTATAAATCAAACATTATCCAGGAGATGCAACCTTTTCTATCTACCTATTCTATCAGTTCTATAACAGAAAATATGTGAAATATTGAGTTTATTTCAAGGTGTAATTAGCCGTTCGGCATATAATGTCCATATGTGTAGGATATGGTACTGTGTGTGTTTTGTGTTTGCTATGCTGGTATCATGGATTTGTGCATGATGTAAGTGTGGCTGTCATGATTCTGCTTTTTATCGATGTGTGTGTTCGTGTAAATAAATTGTTAGTGTCTTACTTTAGCACGAAATATCACAGAAAAGGATTTGCCAGTCTCATCTCGCCATGCGCACATTTTGAAATGTGAAAATGATATGCTAAGCACAATGTGCGGAGATTGCTAATAAACAAACATTACATTTTTAACTGGCGTCGTTCACAGATCGTCCCTGTAGGAAGGAAAAATCTAATTAAAATGACAACTCTTACACCTATCAAAGAAAAGATTTTAATTGCACTGTACTCTAGGATTTCATTATAGAACATCTACACGGGTCCCCAAAACAGCACTTGATGAAGTTTGTTCCGAAGTAGGAACCAACACAAAAATGTAGCCACCAGACTATCATAGAGGCATCACGACACAGAAAGCATTTATATATCTCCAAAACAGTACCAATATCACCACCCAAATAGCACACTGTGAGCAACCACTTGCCTGAAAGAAAAAAACGTATCACTTAGAGCAAGGGTGCCCAAAAGGTAGATCCCCAGATGTTTTAAAACTACATTTTCCATGATGCCTTGTGAATCTAAAGGTATGCAAAGCATCATGGGAGTTGTAGTTCTAAAACATCTGTTGATCAACCTTTTGGGCACCCCTGACTTAGAGCAATGGTACACAAAAACTAACCACTCACCAAGTTGATACTAATATCACAACCACCCACCCACCCACCCACATGTAGCCCATGTGATGTATAACACCCATCAGTCATAATAAATCAATATTCAAAATGTCTGCCACATAGCACACTCATAACCTACCCAAGATGGTACCCAGATCCTATGGAGTAGCTATTATTCATACATTTACCATATAAACTGCATTCGCTCACCCAAACTGCACTCACGTAACATACAGGATCCACCTGCACAAATAACATCCACATGAAAAATAGCAAACATCGATATAAACAGGATTTTAGCTTTTATTGTGGAAGAACTGAATTACAACATTCTGTCTTTATCCTGAAGTACTCTTTGAACGTTAACAAAATGGCACTCAATTCATCTCCACTTGAACAAGTCACCACTTTGCATTACTGTGGGATCATACCTCTTTAAGATAAAAATAATATCAGGAAGTATTACTTTAATGAGAGGGTAGTGGATGCATAGAATAGCCTTCCAGATGAAGTAGTAGAGGTTAATACAGTGAAAGAGTTTAAGCATGTGGGGGATATGCATAAGGCTATACTAGCTATAAGAAAAGGCCAGGGACTAATGAAAGTATTTAGAAAATTGGGCAGACTAGATGGGCCGAATGGTTCTTATCTACCGCCACATTCTATGTTTCTCGACAATTGCTCTACGAGAGAATAATCCCTTTGTCTTTCCTATCATGGTATTTCTGTGAGGTTGGAATGTTCGGGGTGTGTGTGTGAGTCAATGTCTAAACAATAAGCCATGCAAAGTATGTTTGGACATTTGTACAGGCTGCGGGGATTCGGGAGAGTGCAGCAGTTTAAAGGGACACTATAGTCTCCTGAACAACTACAGCTTAATGTATTTGTTCAGGTGAGATCTATAGCTCCCTGCAGGCAATCTAATGTAAACACTGTATTTTCAGAGAAAATACAGTGTTTACATTGATTGATAGGAATACCTCCAGTGGCCGTCACTCAGACGGCCACCTGAGGGACTTCCTATCATGTAGGGACCTAAAAAGGCCCTGTACACGTCAGACGTATTAAGATACGTCTGACGTGTGCAGAAGAGAGAAGGCACTGTGTGCGCGCCTTCTCTCTCCAGCCTGTCAGTGAGGAGAGGGGGCGGGCAAATACCACGAGCTGAGCTGTCAGTCAGCTCAGCTCGCGGCCGCGCACACCACGCGCATGCGCGGTAGTGCGCTCAGGACGCGAGAGGGCATGAATGCCGCCCTCTGAAGTATGTGCGCATGTGTGGCGAAGCCGCGCATGCGCACAAGGGAGCAATGATGCTTCCAAATGGAAGCGTCTGATTGCTCCCTGCACGTGCGCGGCTTCACAAGGCTCCCGGCGCTGGAACCAGGTGAGTAAAAACGGCTGCCTGGAGAGTCCCTTTAACACCTTCGGTTCTGTACAGGATTTACAGACAGGTCAGAGATTAAACTAAAATATATATTGAAGCTACATCAATTCAGCTCTACATTACTACAGAAATAAGATACATTGAATTGTATCACCCCCAAAGTGGAAACAGTAAACACACAAAAAAGAGAGACTATCCATCGGTAATTTACTATATAGAGTGCTGCTTTTTACTCACATATTTTATACCATATGGTTTTGGTACGTATACTGTATTGTATTTATTTTTAAGTTATTTTTTAGGCTGATTTTTAATCATGATATATGTGTGATTTTTATAGATCAATATAAAGTATCAATAGGAAGCATTTTTCTATCTGTTTAGCAGCAACTATCAGTCATTTCTTGATTATCCACAATACTTTTAGATCTGCATTTTTATAAAAAAAAAAATGTTTAGGTTCTCCTCCCCCACCGTTTTTAATATATATATTTATTTTTTATTTACTTATTCCCCCGCCCACCCCCCCCCCCCCCCCCCCGTTCCTCTAGCACATCAATGGCAGTCTTCACTGCACTGTCCATACCCCAGTTATATAGTGTTTGTAAATTTGTGCCTGTAAATTAAATATTTGCTCTAAATGCCTACATTATGCTATTGATATCAAATGGTTGTTAAATCATTTAAAATAATTGACAATTTCTCACTGTCACACGTCCAACCATATGGACACAGAGGGACAATTTAACTTTGTAGCCAGGGGTGGGGCTGTTCTGAGAAATTTTAGGTGACTAACTAATAACAATAACTATATAATTATATAACTAAATTGTAATTTAGAATAAGAACAATGTATTTTATTTACAGACTGATTTCTAAACACATTTATTGTAGTTTAAAGACACATTACTGGGAGTATTATTACTGTGGAGCTCTGTTATACACTCAGACACACCAATAATATTGAAGCCCATGGAACAACAAAGTAAGGGGAGTGGGCCTTGACAGAGCCAGAGAGTGGGCAGGTGCAGTTAGTTAGGGGTTGGTTTAAGCTAATGGAGCTTGGGGGTGGGGTTAAGGGAGTTAAAATAGCGGCCATCTTAGAGAGTGCCCATTCTAATCAGAGCTTCACTTACCTGTTAGTTGTCCCACCACCCTCCCTGTTTTGAGGCGATTTTCCCGTTTTGTCACAGCGGCGGGAACAGGGCGTGGTTAATTTGGAAGTTCTCAGGGAATTAGAACTGTACAGGCCAGGGTCTAGGCTGGAGTAGGCCAGACGGTGTCAAAAGTGTTGGTAGGTTCTAGCTCTTCGGTGGCGACGAACCTGGGGGTAGGGGTGTCTGGGTACACCCCAACAGTTATCATTATGATATGGGGCCTCGTTGGTAGGCCGGGTGTTTGCAAGTTTATTGTTAATTGATGTTAACTATTGTTCATGTGGTAGGGTCATTGTCAGGGGTATTGTGCGCGGGGATAGTAAATAATGTCAGTTTTGACAATGACCCTAAATATGTTAATTTATTCATATATCTAATAAATAATAAAGCTGTGGACTTCATACTCCAACAGTATTAAACGTGTCCGTGTATTATTTAAAGTTAAAGTAAACGGTGCAAATGTCAGGAGCTCCTAGAAAAGAGGGACATTTGGATAGAAAAGAGGATCAGAGGGTTCAACATAGGGACTGTTCTTCCTATATAGAGGCACTTAGGAGGAATGTGTTTGTCTTTGAGCTTAAGAAATTGAGGGCAGTATCCAAAAATGTTTTGTATAATCCAGAATGCATCCATCAAGCAAACAACGCTCACCACTCTGACACCGATTTTTAGGAAAAACTATATAATATATATATTATGTGTCCACAGGCGTCAAGCTCATGTAAAGCATTAACGTTTAAATGATACAGAGAATGTTTAATTAAATATCTTATGCTCACGTTCAAAGAGCTTGGTAACATTGATTTGATACAAAATGCATGACACTTTTTTTTTCTTTTTCTGAAAATTTTACAAATGTAGAACGTGAAAGATCTCCGTTATATCACACCTGTTTAGATGAATGCACATTACTAATCAAACGACCCGTCTCATCTCAAAATGCTTTGATCTATTTGTGAAACCAGAGTAACAAAACTCACTACGACTTTGAAACCCTGCCAACAGAACGAGAAGGGCGACGAGGGACAAAAAGTGCACCTGCTGACTCTCTGCATCCGTGTCATAACATCGAGGCCACAATGAAAACAGCAGGCAGCATTATCTTGGCATGAGGCCTGCACTTACTTCTAAGCAGCAACCTGCACAATGGTTCAGGGACTTAAAATTTGAGTCCAAAAACAACCTCCACAATGGTACATCAATACCCGTGGCAGACTGTCACAGAACAACCCCAATTCACAAGGAAAGGGTCTGTCAGGTTAAGAGACACACACGTACAGTATGTGCCATGCAACCTGCATCGTTTTGTCAACCTGAGTGATTCCTAATAGGGGTTGTTTGCCATCGCTATAGAAACGGTGCACGCACACCGTGTGCGCACGCATTATTCTAGGCCTTGATTGTATTATTGCAGATAAATGGGGCTAAGCATCTGTTTATAGACCAGCAGGTGTGACAGCCTAACAAATAATAATTACAGCTCCAGATGAGAGACGAGGGGGCCACATCTTGCATGCATATTGGCTGATTGTGTTGCTCTGTGCTATGATATGTTGTATAAAGGCTGCTATACAGAAGATAATTGAGAACGATAAAACAGCTTGCACTTTAGGGCTGATCGGGGTTATTTGCCAATTAAACTTTTTATTACATCATTATTATGGTTGTGCACTAAAGGACACCTGAAATAACTTTGCTGATACACGTATTATTTCCTGAAGGTTGTGGCCATGTCTACAAACAGATTAAAAAGTATCTTACTAAAGAGCTCTGTGCAACACACAATACACAATACATCCAGATGCATTTATAGAACAGTGCGTTGTACCCTGGAGGGCACAAAATGGTTACCGAGCTAGAAAAAGGGCAGATTTAGTTCTGTGCCATTTGTACAGAAAGTTTCACTGATGCAATTCCTATTATACATTATCAATGTTTTATTTAGAGAACAGAACAGGACTGGCTAAACAATAGACAAGAGCTGATATAGAACTACAACTCCCATGATGCTTTCTGAGACTTAGAGGGACACTTCACAGCCTATATATATATATATATATATATATATATATATATATATTACTGTGTAATGATATGCCCACATATAATTATGCATTTTTAAATTGGGGTTATATCTAAAAACAGCTTGTAAAAGCAGCAGGTCTCTTATCTGCTTCCTTTGTAAGTCCTCCCCTTTTCACCCCGCCCAGACGCTCTGTAGCTGTCCAATCACAGACTTCCCATTGCAGCTTTATGAGAAGTATTTGCAAGGCAGGTATTCTGGCAATTGCTGCCTTTTGAGCTAAACTTCACTGAGCTAACCAAACCAGGAACTATTGAAATCTGCACTTTCTGTAAAATGAGAAAGGATGGCGCACTCACATAAGGCACTTCAGCAAGCTAAAGTGCTTTAGGGGTCCAGAGAGCCCCTTAAAACTAGCTATTAATACTAGCTATCAATACTAGCTATCGATAGATCTTTAAAGTACATAAAACATAACTGTTTTACTAATCCTCCATTTTTCATTTATTGGTTAATTTTTCTCACATGTTCTGTGAACCAAATGGTGGATAATGCACCTATCAGTGTACTTAAAAATATATACTTAATGTTAATATTATTTATTGTTGCAATGCACAGATTGGCCAATTTTCATGCCAATTTAATGCCAGCACTCCAAAGAGACCCAACACACAGAATGTAATAGTAATACGTATACCGGACCTTAGAGTGGCCGGACTCTACGTTAGACAGATAGAGAATAGTCAAGAACAAGCTAAGGTCGAGGGAGCCAGAAATCACGAAAACAAGGTATACAAGCCGAGTCAGGAAACCATATATTAGGATAGTTGAGGTACGTGAGCCGAGTCAATATTAGGAAAATGGAGAGTAGTCAGTTAGCCGAAGTCAAAATACCAAACAGAACAACCAGATATACTATTGTGAACTAACAAAAGAACCACAACAAGGCAAGGTCCTATGTGTAAACCAGCCATTTATAGGTTGGCTCTTTAAATTGGAAGCCATGCCCCTAAAACATTCAAGTCTGGATGTTTTGGCATGCCGTGACGTCATCGGCGTCATGGCGTCAGCACGCACGCGTGAGCTACAGCGGCCAGCGTTGGAACCGCTGGAGTGGAGATTGGAAGCAGGAATACACGAAAGAAGAAAGGACCACAGGCACTCCAAATTGAAACCGTATGCAAATTTATTAGGAAAAAATGCAACGCCAAGCAACGTTTCGACCAACAAAGGTCTTTTTCAAGCTCAAGCTTGAAAAAGACCTTTGTTGGTCGAAACGTTGCTTGGCGTTGCATTTTTTCCTAATAAATCTGCATACGGTTTCAATTTGGAGTGCCTGTGGTCCTTTCTTCTTTCGTGTATAATTCTGGGATTGCTGGTCCTGATCCGGAGCACCCTTGGCCGTTGGGATTGAGTGCGGTTCCCACCATCTACTTTGTGGAAGCAGGAATACGGCTAGAAATATCAGTGAGCATGACATTTGGTTTGTTCAGATTTTTTTCCCCAATATGATGGCATGGACAAACTTGGTCCGAACCAAAACACCACATGGACAAAACCCTTGCCACCCAATACACAGTGGAAAAAACATCCTGGTATGACGGAATGTTAGTTGAAACTAAGACTATAACGTGCTAAGAGAAATTGCAAACTTACCGTATATACTCGAGTATAAGCCGACCCGTATATAAGCCGAGGCCCCTAATTTTACCCCAAAATACTGGGAAAACGTATTGACTCGAGTATAAGACTAAGGTGGGAAATGCAGCAGCTACTGGTAAATGTCTACATAAAATTAGATCCTAAAAAAATTATATTAATTGAATTTTTATTTACAAGGTGTGTATATAATGAATGTAGTGTGTGTATATGAGTGCAGTGTGTGTATGAGTGCAGTGTGTGTATATGAGTGCAGTGTGTGTGTATGAATGCAGTGTGTGTGTATGGGTGCAGTGTGTGTATGAGTGCAGTGTGTGTGTATGAGTGCAGTGTGTGTGTATGAGTGCAGTGTGTGTATGAGTGCAGTGTGTGTGTGTGAGTGCAGTGTGTGTGTATGAATGCAGTGAGTGTGTGTGAGTGCAGTGTGTATGAGTGCAGTGTGTATGACTGCAGTGTGTGTGTGTATGAGTGCAATGTGTATGTATGAATGCAGTGTGTGTGTATGAGTGCAGTGTGTGTGTATGAGTGCAGTGTGTGTTTGAATGCAGTGTGTATGAATGCAGTGTGTGTGTATGAGTGCAGTGTGTGTATGAGTGCAGTGTGTGAATGAGTGCAGTGTGTGCAATGTGTATGTATGAGTGCAGTGTGTGTGTGTATGAATGCAGTGTGTGTGTATGAGTGCAGTGTGTGTGTGTGTGTGAATGCAGTGTGTGTGTATGAGTGCAGTGTGTATGAGTGCAGTTTGTGTAATAATAACAAAAAATGTGCTGAAAAACTCGGCTTATACTCGAGTATATACGGTATACATAGGACTGCAAAGCATTTCTGTAAGTTGTATTACTATTAAATGGACATTGACATTACATTGACATTTAACTGGGTCACAATAAAGAAAGTTAAACCATTACCATTGTTTCTGTGTGTAATAGAGCCTTTTTGGGTCCGGCCACATAGCATACCCGCTACATCATAATACATGCAATGTATAAACATCATGTATTGACATTTGTCTACATTGCTCAAAGTTTCATTCATGGCATTTACTGCTGGAATGCTCTTCTCAAATATGGATAATTTTGAAAAGTGAAACTAGTGAATAGCTTGCTTTTGAAAATGGATACATCAAACTCAAAATGTTCTGTTTATCTCATTGAACTTAAAAATTTTAGGTCGGCTTTGAAGATAATTTGAAAAACTGACCCAGCATTTAGTGAGCTTAATAAGAGCAGATCCCATGACTTCTTGCAATAGACCTTTTCATGAATTGAATAGACTTCCAATTCTCTGTGAAACAAGGGAGAAGCACACTTAAAGTTAAGCTTGATTGATAATGTAGGTCTCCAGCTGTGTTACATGATTCATCTTCATCTCTAAAGATGGCTCTTTACAGATATATTTGCCTGAGTTATACAGCTGCAAGGAACCCAAAATGAACCACACTAACATGGGGCACATTTAATTTAGTCTGCTTTGTTCGTGATGCTCTACGATGCAGTCAAAACGGCCCTTAATTGGAACCGGGACGCACACAAAGACACCACTCACACGACAATGTAAAAAATGCGCACCTAAAAATCGTGCAAAGCTTACCAGCATGACGAGGCGCGGGGGAGAGGGCCGCTCCCCTGCCACCACGAACAGCCAGAAACCCAACTGTGGGCCCTCGTTCCCCCCACTCAGGACCAGCCGGTCCACCCAGCCAGTCCACCTCGCCACGATCCCCCTGCAAAACTGCGGGACCACAACACGGTCACGGCAACCTGAGGATCCTAGTGAGGCCTACAAAATGGCAGATGCCTCCTACACCGCAGCCCAGTGCAATGCCAGGAAGGAGACGGAGTTCCAACTTGGCCTAATCTTCAGCTCCTTCTGGGAGAAACTAGAGGCTCACCTGCGACCTCCACTGCCTGCCCGTGGGCATGCTACGAAGCCTGTGGTCACACAGAGGGATACAGAGAACTCCCCGGTCTCCATGCCTATGAAAGATCGGCGCCGGAGAAGGGCTAACCAGGGATCAGACTCCTGGAGCCCCACTAAGAGCAGCGACAGCCCGAAATCAGCCCCCAAGTCCACAGGTACGCCCAAGATGGAGCGTTTAAGACTGCCTTACCTGCAAGCAGAAACTCGGCGTGGGTCCCAGAACCGATTAATGAAGACGGCGGGGCGTGAAGCCCAAAATGGCGCAACATCAGGTAGACCCTCTGGGATCAATAGCAGTCCACAACCAAGATATGGGGTACCCCCAGCATTGAGACTCACAGCAGTCTACATACCCCACCAAGCATGCCTCCTCTCAGCAATTGGCCTATCTGCCCCTGTATTCTGTGGCGAACGGGACTGATATACAAACCAATACATTGGGACGCCACTAAGGCTCTGCAGGGTATCGGCTGATCCTTCATTCATGCATGGGGCATCACAAAAGCAAAGGGCCCGCTGCTTCCTATGCATAGCCTCAAATCTTACACTCAATAGGGTTCACTGTACACCTCTACAAATTTTTTGTTGTGCATAGACTTACTTCACACACCACTGCCCTTAGATGCAAGGCAAGTGTCCTCGACTAATCAGGGGATTCTCCGGGGGCACTACTCCATGTTAATCGACTACACACTAACATAGGTTACCTCACGTCATTCTAATTACCCTGTTGTCCATTTTCATAACCTGTTTATTTCCACGCTTAATGATGTTGAACCACTGACTAAACATACTTACGCTTGTTTCTATTATTCTATAAAATTGTGCATGTCCCATCTATTACCCCAGATGTGATGTTACGCCTGAGGAATGTCATTGGGGTACCTCAAGGCTGTCTGTACTAATCTTATGCACTGCAAAAAAATAAATTAATTTGACTAATAACACACCAAGATATAGACCTAATCATATCTGTATAGTAACTCTGAGCGTGACACAAATCCAGCCACATGATTGCAAGGAATAAATATAAACCCAACCGAGGTCACATTATGTATTTGCATGGCCCCATTAACCATTCCTATGTGAAGAATAAAAAGGAGGGGGCAAAATGGTCATGCCTAGGACACTTTGGGATCCTAATTCCTCTTCTCTGACATTACTACCAGAGATACTTTGAGAACATACCCTCTGACCTGCATCCCCTGACATGAACAGGAACCTGATTTCCATCCTAATTCAAAGAGCTTCCTCGTGCGTCATTTTGAAGGTCTCCCCTAGCTTTGGTTTTAAAAACATCTTTAGTCAGCACGTCGACTTTGAGAAGAGCTGGAATTGAGTTGATAGCAAAGTTATTTTATGAATACACAAGCGTAGTATTGGAACAAAAGGAAAGCTCTTGACTATTACATGTAGAGGGACAAAAGCAAGATGGTAAGTAACTCAACAGAGCAACGATCCGCCTGAATTAGGAAGAATGGAACCTCCTCTGACAGGAACAGGTATATAAAAACCTCACACTTCTCAGTAGAACACAAAACCACGTGATCCTGGCAGTTTACCCCTTGGAGTACTTTGATGACCCAAAGGGGTGACACTGATGACACTGCAGACAGCTTTAAAGCTGACTGGAACAAAGAAACCACAAACTAATGCCACCTAGCCCTTGACACATTCTGCCTATTGGCTTAATGACCAGACAAAACCTCATGGACATGTCATTAAGTGCTCACCCTATGCTGACTGTGGACACCAGGGAGAAAACATTGGACAGAAAGACAGGAGCCCCATGAACCTGGCACAGCTGGGCAGCATTTGATGCTATATATTCACTTATACGGTATTTTATTTCGCTTCCACATGTATGAAAAAAAATTATTCTGAAAATTTGGGTGTATAAGTCATTTTCATCCATATCACGGGTTTAAAAATAATTCAGTTTGTCTGATCACATGTCTACAGTGAAATTTTCCCGACAAGGCTATGAATTTTCCACAAGTCCTCCGGAACTAATATTAGGCATAAACAATGCAATTAAGATGACATTTGGATAGAAGCGAGAACAATAAGCTATAGCTGCTGTCTGGATTTTAAATCTCACAGTCATAGCTTCCTCGCTTCTGTGTCTCTCTTTTTCCCAGAGTTGCTGACAACACTTAAATACTTGCCTTCATTGCAGGCTATTACAGGATTTTAATGAAATGGTGAGCTGCAGACATGGTTAGCTCGAGTAGATTGCCGTTCCCCTGCTGTGATAAAGGTTTGATCAATGTTCTATTGTCCTTTCATTTATTTTCCATAACCCTGAGCTGTGCAGTACATTTGTAAAAAGTCTCACTAAGTGTGTCGATGATTCAAAGATCCCGAAACTTTCTCTTAGAGGACAAGCAGAGACATTAAAAAAATAAGACAACTAACAGTAATGTGCACATGCACAAGACATTCCACATGCACAATTTATACAAAAATGTAAAGACACAGTAAGGACATCACATGGAATAAAAACGCAATGTGACACCATTACAGTGTGCTGCCTAGGACCTGTTACTAATAGGGTTATTCACTAATGTGTAACTCGTCCAGAGTTTTAAGCCAAAAAGGTAGATCCCCAGATGTTGTAAAACTACAACTCCCTTGATGCTTTGCAGGCCCTTGGAATGCCTATAGAATGGCAAGCATCATGGAATTTGTAGTTTCAAAGCATCTGTGGATCTACCTATTGGGCACCCCCTGTTTGAAGCCATAATCACAGAACGGAACACACAGCAGAATTAATTTTGTACTTACATTAAATTCCCCCAGAATTTACACGTACAGGGTTATTTATTAAAGTGACAATTGACGGGTATTCATTGTGAATTCAAAATCAATTTCAAATTTAAGACCAAAACGGGAAAGTTCCTCCAAGTCACCTAAACATCTAGTTCAGCTCTTTTGGTCTTAAATTTGAAACTCTCTTTGGATTTTAATTCACGTTGAATTCCTGACATTGAACCCATCTAATGTGTAATCCTGTGATGAAGAGTAAAGAAAGCTGTCACTTTGTATGCCCTGCACAAAATGAGTATCTGTGACAGGTACACTTTTTATAATTAAGAGTTTTGTCGTTGCCCCCCCACTACTAACCCTATGAAGTGACTGACCCATTGTTAATCCATGCAGCACAAGTCAGAACAAGAATGACCAATCTGTTGGCTACTATACCTCTCCAGTAGGCTGTAGTATCTGAAAGGTTTACATACTAATATTAAACACTCAAATTCCTTATTGCATCATAGCCTTAAAGTGGTAGTGTCACTTCAGGGTTTCTAACAAGGATATATTCTATATGAAAAACTGATTTAAAATGCATTGGAATTTCACTTGCATCAAATGAAGCAGAAACTAGTTTGTCTTATGTAGGTGTTGATTTGGGCCAAAATGTTTGAGCAGTCAATACATTGTGCTATTTCCCATTTCACTTGCGATCCCTGATGAGAACACGTGCATTACAGGACAACAGCTTTCCATTGTGCATATGTAAAGAAGATTTATTTAGGTTTTTCAGCATCACACGATATTCAATACTCTGACACGTACTCCAGTGATGTAGAGTTTGACGTCTTCCTCTGCCATGATCTGAACATGTCTTGGTTCTTGAAGTTGGTGGTGGAGGAGGAGAACGTTAGATACATATTGTTTTTCTAATCTATTCCTTCTTAGCCAGCAGTCTTTGACACAGATGTGGACATGGAATCGTTCCATAAACAGGGGGACTGGCATAGCAGAACAGGGTACAAAAATGTAAACTGTCTCAACAGATTCAGGACATTTGGCAGATATAATAAAGCCATCTGTCTAAGTACCAGACAACTATTTTATTGTATAAGTACCAGACAACAATTTTATTGTGTATTTTACAAATTCTATATTGAATATACATTATATCACAAACACATAGCAAATAAGAGTCTTACAATTTAAGACCAAAGACCAAAACCTAATTACAGACATTAAACAACTTGTATTAAACTGCATTCTCTATATGTTCTAGTTATGTGTAGATCAAGGCTGGTTTCAATGACTCACCAATCAGAGGACATCTGGAGGCAGAAAACATGACACAGTTTGGTAGACTAATTAGTAGCTGCATTACCAGTTATTTATATTCTGTGGTTACTGATCAGTGAGTAATTGTTTGACATGTGAAGTGAAAGACAGAGGACGAATAAAAGACCCAGTAGCCAACATAGTTCAGCCCTTGGCACTTCCACTCACTGCGTGTGACATTAGGTCCACATTGGGTCTACACTCTACCTCATTCAGGATGCTCTCTGACAAAGCAATTAAGATAATTAACATCTACCCAGAAAACAGTGCATTCATCTCACTTCCTCATGGATTAAATTGTCACAAACTATCAGGATTCTGTATAATGAGAGCTATTAGCTCTTGTATAGTGTTCAAGTTTTAGTGAAACAAATATCACAAATATAAGATTGCAATAAGTTAGGAATTAACCGATACGATTTACTCTTAACTATGGTATCTTAATGAAAGCCTTAAATGGATTGTCTACATAACATATGACCATATGTATATTAAGGTCAATCTTCTTCACCCTGTTTGTCCATCACTTTACTTGCCTTGTCAAATATGTCACCATTTCCTGTTTGTTCTCGGGAGGTACTGCTTGTGGTTTTATTTGTTGCTCTTACACACGTGAGTATACACTATGTCTCCTCCAACCTTATACTTCCATCATCGTGCCTCCTTATTTGTTTAATTTTCTCTGTCTCATTTCTCTTTCCATATATTTGGGGTTTCCTTATTCCGTAACCTAATTTTTATTGCAAGTTCAATCCATGCACTCCTAATATATGACTTATTGCTGCATTGCAATTATACCTCGGAAAACTATTTTTGTCTTGCTTATCTCCTGCTGTAGAGCCTGGAAGATGATAAGGTTGGGTAAGAAGAGGTGGATTTCTCTATACAATAAATAGACTTGTTAATTTGTTTTCGTTTGAATTTCAATTGGTCTGAATTTAGAGCAATCCGCATGTTGTCTGAATTCTAAAGTGTAAACACTATAACAGAACACAAAACTCACGCAATTAACAAGTATGTTCATATGAGTTGTGATTCTAATACCGTATTACTTTTTCCACAGCCCAAGTGAGAAGGGGCCAATAGAGGGGAAATAAGGGAAGAGCAATACAAATCAAATGTATAAATATAGAGTTTTTATACACCTCTTTTACCCCCCGATTTGTTTTTCTCCCTTGATATGTGAACCAAAATGCAGGATAATTCACCTATCAGTGTTCTGCAAAATATGTACATACTATGTATATTATGAATATATATTATTATATCTATATTTTTTTTTTAAGCCACCAGCACTCAGTGTTAATATGTCATCAGTAGACGTTACAAAAAACTGAAATAGGATTCTGGCTTATTAAGGTACAAGTGAGTGTTGGATGACTGCTGTCAACACCAACACCCTTTACACTGACATAATCAACAATCTGTAGTCTGATGGATCTGGTCCAATCTGAAATTGGACCCTTCGGAAACATACCTAGATCTTGTATACGCAGCCCATGGGATGTGCAGGCTGCAAGATCATCAACATGAGGGAAACTCTACACAAATAAAGCTATTCTCAGAAGAGACATCTCATGGATTACCGTAGCATTTCATTGAATCTTAAAGGATTTCTCCACTGTTCATTACTACAGGGTCACTAAGCATTCACGTCATGTGCAAGATGCGTATGTACCCCGCTTACATCTTACAACTAAGCTGTTGTTTCCTCTATTCTATGCAGCCTGAAGAAAAATAACAAGTAACATGGGTTTTAAAATTACATTGGGGTTCAAAATCTCCTCTAGATATAGATAGTTAATGTTTATCTGTAGGCTACATACTGTTGCCTGGATCGTAAGAAGATAATTGACAAAACGCTAATGGAATGCAATCGATGTTTGATAAATATATCCACATTTTATTGTTCTAATGCACTTATTTAACAAGGTCATTTAACCACTGCTTAAGCAATATCATTTTATGAAAAAGATATTCAGATGGGCATTTTAAAGCAATAATCTGCATAAAATCCTGGCCACGTATTTTCAATGCCACCTATTTTCCATACAGATGTATTTTTATTAATGGGAAACCATACGTGGTAGGTTTCGAGTCACAAATCAGTACACAATCTCATTCCTATCACGTGGAAATATATTGAAAAAGTCCATTGCGTACTCTTTTTTTGATTAATATCCTGCACGTTATATAGCGGTGTATTTTCTGTTCTGTCTGCTATTGAAATGCATTTTTATTCAAATACCACAGAGACTGAGCTAAACAAACAAAATTAAATGAAAAACATTACAATGTATAACATTTTCCTATTTAAAATTGAATTACAAAATAAAATAAAAATGATCAAGGAGGAAGGACTTCCATCATGGAGTTAGTGGCACGAACTGGACTTTAGGGTAAGTTTACTCGATCTGAAAAAACAATAGGAAAGGATGGATTACAAGAAGAGTTAAGAACATGGAGTAGGGTTTGAATGTGTGATAGGAAGAGAAGAGAGTAGAAAGAAAGTAGGGGATGAAAGTGTCAGGGTACCTGAGGTCTCTACCTTTGAGAAGGGTAGAGACTTAGTTGTTTATCCGTCTAGACAGGCCATTTCTTCCGTTCCTCGCGGTTCATCCAGTCATTCTAACGCTGGCCGCAAGGGATCCGCTTCCTTTTCTAACATGACGCTCGATACGTGACGTCTTCACGCTATCCCGAGCGACCTGTCACTCTATTGGCTTTATCCAATCAGCACCCATCGGAGGCGTGTCTACTCTCCGGACTCAGGGTATTTAAGCTTGCTTCTCTCGTCAGCTCATTGCCCTGTCGTGGTTCTAGCTTGTCTAGTCACTCAGTGCTCTTGTATTCTAGTATTCTCTTTGGTTCTGACCCGGCTTGTTGTACTATTCTGCTTATCTCTGTTATCCCTCTGACCCGGCTTGTCTCTCGCTTACCTGTCTTCTCGTTCCCTCGACCTCGGCTTGTCTCTGACCATTCTCTGTTATTCTCTGTACGTTAGTCCGGCCATTCTAAGGCCCGGTATACGTACCTTTCTACTGTTTGTACTCTGCGTGTTGGATCCCTGTCCCGATCCTGACATTACGACAGGGCCAATGGATCCTGCAGGTACAAACAGTCAGCTTGGTTCTTCCGACCCCAGGTTTGATGCCATGGAACACAGGATGGATCAGATGGCCCTAGCACTACAGGCGCTATTGTCTCGTGCTAGTAACCCACCAGAGGAGACACGTACTCCTTCGATCTCTCCTGTAAGTTCAGGTCTAGAAGTAGCCACTGTAGGTGCTTCTTCTCGTATTACTCCACCAGTACGTTATGGCGGTTCTCCTGAGAAGTGTCGTGGCTTTTTGAACCAGATCAGCATCCATTTCGAATTACAACCCCGCTCTTATCCTACAGATAGAGCGAAGGTTGGATTTATTGTTACGTTACTCATTGAGAAGGCTCTGAGATGGGCTAATCCTTTATGGGAAAATGATAACCCGTTAGTCTATAACTATAATGCCTTTGTAGCTGCTTTTAAAATAACTTTTGACCCCCCTGGTAGGAAGGTCAATGCAGCTAGATTACTGTTGCGCCTTAGACAGGAAAATCGAACACTTGTGGATTATGCACTAGAGTTCAGATCCTTGGCGGCAGAAGTTAAGTGGAACGAACAGGCTTATATAGATGTATTTTTAAATGGGTTATCAGATGTAATCCTTGACGAGGTCGCTACTAGAGAGCTCCCTGAGAATTTGGAGGATTTAATTTCTTTTATCTCTCGCATTGATGAACGCTTAAGAGAGAGGCAGAACACTCGAGATAGGACTCGTAGACCCTCCTTTAAACTAGCTCCTGCATTTCAAAATTCTGAGATCGAAACCTCACGTTTCCCAGAGCCTATGCAGATAGGTAATACTCACCTCACAGAGGAGGAGAGACAGTACAGGAGAAGGGAGGGTTTATGTATGTACTGTGGAGTCAGAGGTCACTTACGCCTAAATTGTCCCAATCGTTCGGGAAACGCTCGCACCTAAGTTTCTCTAGAGGACAGGCCTTGGGTGTATCTATTTTGTCCTCTGTTTACAATTATAAAGATCACAGGCTTCTGTTACCCGTTTCTTTGACTTGGGAGAAGGGAGTAGTCAAAACCATGGCTTTGATCGATTCTGGAGCCGCTGAGAGCTTTATCGATCAAGTCTTTGTTAACAAGCATACTATCCCATCCCAGTTAAGGGAGACACCTTTGGCCGTTGAGGCCATAGATGGTACAACTTTACTTGAGCCTGTTATTTTCCGTGAGACCATACCTGTTAATTTAACTGTTGGTATCTTGCATGAGGAAGACCTATCCCTGTTGATCATTTCCTCTCCTTCTATTCCCATAGTCCTGGGGTACTCCTGGTTAAGGAGACATAACCCTATCATTAATTGGGAGTTAGGGGAGATAGTTTCATGGGGTCAGAATTGTCAAGAGAAATGTTTGCGGAAGGTCTCACCTCTTTGCCTGGCTAACACGTCGGCTAACTCCTCTAATCCTACAGAGACACAAATACCGCCTCAGTACCTGGATTTAAAGGCAGTATTTGATAAAAAGAGGGCCGATACCTTACCTCCACACAGATCCTTTGATTGCAAAATTAACTTACTCCCTGGTACCATGCCTCCCAGGGGTCATGTATACCCGTTATCTACTAAAGAGAATTCAGTTCTTGAGGAGTATATTCACGAGAATTTAGACAAGGGATTTATTAGGAGATCCTCCTCCCCTGCCGGGGCTGGATTTTTTTTTGTTAAAAAGAAGGATGGTACACTTAGGCCTTGTATTGATTATCGAGGTTTGAACAAGATAACCATTAGGAATGCTTATCCCATTCCTTTGATTACCGAACTCTTTGATCGTTTAAAGGGTTCTAACATTTTCACCAAGTTAGATCTCAGAGGGGCATATAACTTGGTGAAAGTCCAGCAGGGACACGAGTGGATGACGGCATTCAATACTCGATACGGTCACTATGAATATACAGTAATGCCTTTTGGGTTATGTAATGCACCGGCTGTATTCCAGGATCTGATAAATGAGGTTCTTAGGGAATTTCAGCATGAGTGTGTCATTGTATACCTGGACGATATACTCATACATTCTAGAGAGATTGAGACTCACCACGAACAAGTCAGAAGGGTTTTGCACAAACTTCTTCAACATGGTCTGTACTGCAAATTGGAGAAATGTAGTTTCGATCAATCCCAAGTAAACTTCCTCGGTTATGTGATCTCTGGGGAGGGATTTAAGATGGACCCGGATAAGCTCCAGTCCATTCTAGATTGGCCTCTACCCAAGGGTCTTAAGGCCGTTCAGAGATTTATTGGGTTCTCCAATTATTATAGGCGCTTTATTAAGGGATATTCTTCTATTATTGCGCCCATCACCAATATGACCAAACAGGGGGCTGATACTAAGAATTGGTCTACGGAAGCTCTCCTTGCTTTCAAAACTCTCAAGGAGCTTTTTGCTTCCGCCCCAATTTTAGTTCACCCTAATACCACTCTTCCTTTCCTACTTGAGGTAGACGCCTCGGAGACTGGCATAGGTGCCATCCTATCCCAAAGGCTAGGTGTGGATACACCGTTACATCCATGTGGATTTTTTTCTAAAAAATTGTCTGGTGTGGAGAGCAGATATGACATTGGTGATAGAGAACTACTAGCTGTTATCAAGGCTTTGAAAGAATGGAGACATTTATTGGAAGGGACATTACATCCTGTTACTATTTTAACGGATCACAAGAACTTGTCCTATATTGGAGAGGCCAAGCGATTGTCTTCCAGGCAAGCTCGTTGGTCGTTATTCCTCACCCATTTCAATTACGTTCTTACTTATAGGCCTGGTTCAAAGAATTCTAAAGCCGATGCTCTATCTCGTCAATATGAACCTTTGGCTTCTTCTGAACCGGTTCTGTCCTCTATAGTACCCCAATGCAATATTATTGCTAACACAAGTCTCAAAATCCATTCTCCGTTGCTTGCTCAGATCTTGAACTTACAACATCTGGCACCTGGACAGACTCCTGAGGGAAGAAAATTTGTCCCTCCTGAACTCCAACTGGAGCTCTTACAGTGTTTCCACGAAAGCAAGGTGGCTGGTCATCCGGGCATTCGCAAGACTTATTCCCTGATCTCCAAGGATTTCTGGTGGCCTTCCTTACGAAAGGATATTAAGGAGTTCGTCGGAGCTTGTGAGACTTGTACCAGGACTAAACAGCCTCACGCATCTCCTTGTGGTTTGTTGCTCCCCTTGGACATTCCTGAGAAACCATGGTCCTGTTTGGCCATGGACTTTATTGTGGATTTACCTGCTTCCAAGAGACAGACTGTTATTCTCACGGTGGTGGATAGATTCACTAAGATGGCTCATTTTGTGCCGTTACCTAAACTCCCCACGTCCCCTGAATTGGCGGAGATTTTTGCGAGAGAAGTTTTTCGCTTACATGGGATACCTTCTGAAATCGTTTCTGATAGAGGCTCTCAATTTGTCTCACGATTCTGGAGATCCTTCTGTTCTCAATTAGGTATCAAATTGAACTTTTCCTCTGCATATCACCCTCAGTCTAACGGAGCCGCTGAGCGTACTAATCAAAAGATTGAACAATATCTGCGCTGCTTTGTTTCCGAACACCAGGATGATTGGGTCGGTTTGATTCCTTGGGCAGAGTTCGCACACAATAATCTCGTTTGTGATTCTACTCGTTCTAGCCCCTTCTTCATGAACTATGGCTTTCATCCTTCCATTTTTCCTTCGGTCTCTTCTTCCCAAGGAGTACCGTCGGTTGATGATCATGTCGCCAATCTGAAGAGGTTGTGGGATCAGACTCGTCAAATTCTCCTGCATAATTCTATGTTGTTCAAAAAACACGCTGATAAACACAGAAGGGCGGCTCCAGTTTTTGTTCCTGGGGATAGAGTATGGCTGAGTACTAAGAACATTCGTTTAAAAGTTCCCTCTATGAAATTTGCGCCTCGGTACATAGGCCCTTACAGGGTTTTGTCTCGTATCAACCCGGTTGCGTATCGCCTAGCCCTGCCATCGGCCTTACGTATTCCCAACTCCTTTCATGTGTCTTTGCTGAAACCACTGATTTGCAACAGATTCTCCTCTACGGTTGCCTCACCTCGTTCGGTTCAGGTGGACGGTCAGGAGGAGTACGAGGTCAACTCCATTATCAATTCCCGATTCTCCCGGGGAGGATTACAGTATCTGGTCAACTGGAAGGGATATGGTCCTGAGGAGAGGAGTTGGGTACCTCAGGAGGACGTTCATGCTCCCCGTCTCCGCAGGGCGTTTCACTCCCGCTTCCCATCTCGTCCCGGTTCCTTCCGCCCGGTGGGCGTATCTGAGAGGGGGGGTACTGTCAGGGTACCTGAGGTCTCTAAGGGTAGAGACTTAGTTGTTTATCCGTCTAGACAGGCCATTTCTTCCGTTCCTCGCGGTTCATCCAGTCATTCTAACGCTGGCCGCAAGGGATCCGCTTCCTTTTCTAACATGACGCTCGATACGTGACGTCTTCACGCTATCCCGAGCGACCTGTCACTCTATTGGCTTTATCCAATCAGCACCCATCGGAGGCGTGTCTACTCTCCGGACTCAGGGTATTTAAGCTTGCTTCTCTCGTCAGCTCATTGCCCTGTCGTGGTTCTAGCTTGTCTAGTCACTCAGTGCTCTTGTATTCTAGTATTCTCTTTGGTTCTGACCCGGCTTGTTGTACTATTCTGCTTATCTCTGTTATCCCTCTGACCCGGCTTGTCTCTCGCTTACCTGTCTTCTCGTTCCCTCGACCTCGGCTTGTCTCTGACCATTCTCTGTTATTCTCTGTACGTTAGTCCGGCCATTCTAAGGCCCGGTATACGTACCTTTCTACTGTTTGTACTCTGCGTGTTGGATCCCTGTCCCGATCCTGACAGAAAGAAGATAGAAGTTGAAAATTAAAGAATCAAAGATCTTGGATCACATAAAATTCCTGGAAGTCAATAACATAACGATTCCATTTAGCACTGACATTAATTAATTGATTATTGAATACAATAGATTGAGTAAATATTATCACTATATTAAAGGAACACTATAGACACCAGAACAACTACAGCTTAATGTAGTTGTTCTGGTGAGTATAGTCAGTCCATGCATGCTTTTTAATGTAAACACTGCCTTTTCAGAGAAAAAGCAGTGTTTACATTGCTGCCTAGGAACACCTCCAGTGGCAGTCACTCAAACGGCAACTAGAGGTGCTCCCTGGGTTGTGCAGCACTGACGTTCAGCGTCTCCACGCTCAGCATGGAGGCCTGGAACATTCCCCATAGAGATCTAGTGACCTGCGCGGCACTGGCATAAACATGAATTTTTACTGTATGTAAGGGGGATGAGAGGGGGCGGGGGGCTAAATAGTGTTTTTAACACTGTAGGGTCAGGAATACACGTTTGTGTTCCTGACCCTATAGTGTCCCTTTAAGTATAGTATCGTCAGTTTGTAAATTAGTATGGTAGTTTGCTCTTTTTTTGCAATGTTAAAATATTAATTACATCATGTGTATGAAACAATCAAATTTAGAAGGACAGTGGACTCCTGGTTGTCAGGATCATTTCTATAATCTGATAAAAGTTGTGTGGTCATCAGTGGCATGTGGCTTTAAAAGTGTTTGTGCTGCATGAGAACTCTTAAATGCTGTGTTACATTATTCACTTTAGAATGTTTAGAAACAGAACATTTGGTTTCCGAGTGACGTCTAGTTTGATCAACAAAACTGCTGTTAGATATTGATGTGTTTATATGGGGGAGCTGTACTTAATGATCTTTAATGTGCATGGACGATGGCAGTGGGTTTCAACAATTGGGCAGTTTGCTTTACTGTGAATATATTAAACAGATTAATGCTTTGCCTGTGTGAGCTGGGATACATAAGATAAGTCTTCTTTTTCAACGTATTATAATATAAGCCTATAATACATCAAAGGTAGAGCAACAAACTCCACTTAAACCCTTTTAAAAATAATTTATTCAAATTCAAGCTAATAATGGTAATAACACACACTAACGCCATGAGGGGTGTACCGCCTAGCACACCCCAGTTGGTGATACTATATGTATTTAAGAAACATATTTTTTTATCATATCTAGCTTGAAGCACAGCCTGAATTGTTGTTACGTGAACTTTAAATCAATATGATTGTCAGAATTGATAAACCCGTAACCTCTCTAATGCGGTTTGCATTTCGATCCATTTTTGAAATCTTATTTGACTTCACTGTATTAAAAATAGTAAGATGCTGTGTTCTTTTAATAATAATAATAATAATAATACAATTTTTATAAAGACACACAATATATTTATAAGGGCTCATTATGGCTGTGTGTGTCGGTGTATTTGTGTGATGCTTGTTATGCATAATATGAGATCAGTCTGTAGCATAAAGGTAACAAGTACTGGATATAGAATTGGGTACTAAACATAAAACAGGAGCATCATTTAAATAAATGTACAAAAAAAGTGCACCAAATAAACAGAAAATAGAATGTTTGCTCTAGTAATCACCTAACATTGAGGATACTGTGTATTACTTAATGGTCTATCCATTCCAATAACGACTAGAATACTTTGATTCGCAAGAGCATCAAAATGAGAGTTTGTGCATAGTGAGACGACATGGAGATGTTGCAGTCTACCAGACCCTGGGATTGATGCATTCACACTTAAAGGAACACTATAGGATCAGGAACACAAACATGTACTCCTGACCCTATAGTGTTAAAATCACTATCTAGTTGCCCTCCCCCTAAATATAGTGAAATATTACCTTTATTCCAGTCTGCTGGTGCTGCCTCTGCACCTGATCTTCTTGGCTGACATCATCAAAAGTGATGATCTCAGCCAATCACAATAAATTCCTGTAGAAAAGCATTGGATTGGCTGATATTGCCAGGGAGTTGGGCCAGGGGGTGGGGCCAAATGCTGCCCTGGCCAATCAATTAATCTCTATGAGGAACATTAAGTGTCTCCATACAGAGAGTGGAGACACTGAATGTCAGTCACAATGTGCAGCCATGCCCCAGGAAGTACCTCTAGTAGCCATCTGAGCAGTGGCCACTGGAGGTGTTCCTAGGCTGTAATGTAAACACTGCCTTTTCTCTGAAAGAATTTACAGCAAAAAGCCTGTAGGAACTGACTGTACTCACCAGAACAACTACTTTAAGCTGTAGTTGTTCTGGTGACTAGAGTGTCTCTTTAATGAACTTGTTATATCTTTTATTATATCTGTAAAGGGTACCTGTGATGACACTTTGTACTCTCAATAAATAAAATATTTCCCTTATTCTGGCTATACATTGTGCTATTGAAATCGATAGCAACTGTATTGTTTTGCGAAAATCATGCGGTAAAATCACACTCCCCCTCCCTCCTCTCATACAGACTATTGGAATAGGCTCTATGACAAAGT
This sequence comes from Pelobates fuscus, assembly GCF_036172605.1. Classification (NCBI taxonomy): domain Eukaryota; kingdom Metazoa; phylum Chordata; class Amphibia; order Anura; family Pelobatidae; genus Pelobates; species Pelobates fuscus. Next base: position 20,638,436 of record NC_086328.1, read on the forward strand.
CTGTCTGCAAGAATAAATGTTTCTACAGGCTGTTCTCTAGCCCTGCTTCAATATACTACAGTGTGCATGCGTTCCGCGTTTCTTTGTTGATTTCACCAACATTCCTTTTAAGACTCGGCAGCCAAGGGTTCCCAAACAAAGGCAGCCCACAGAGGAAGGTCGCTGGGCTAGTGGCAGCACTTGATCCATTCTGACATAGGTGAGTATGCTGAAAACACAAGGAAACTCAATCCAAGATGGGTTAATATGCCCAATTTTCAGACACTATGCAGTAAAAGCAAAATATCTACACAGAGTAACATTTTGATGAAAAGTTCACTTTAATAGTTATTGACTTAAATAGTTGTTAAAGAGTAAGTCACTATTCGCTCTTTAAAAAAGCAAGACTACTTATCTATAAACCATCAATGACTGTCTCATTCTGTAAAGATTACAAATATTTGACTTTTTTTTTTGTGAATCCCTTACATTCCAATAATCAGCATGTTTGTTAATTCTCCAAGGCAGTACAACAATAATTAACAGTCCTGTCTGATACGTTATCTGCTTACCAGGAACATTGAGACTGAAAGGTGGCAAACGCGTCGGCTCTTTGATCAATCTAATCTGAATAAGAAGAAAAATGTAAGCAGTCTCTCCAGTCTTCATGGGAATAGGCTCTCTACAAAGCACGCACGGGGACTGCAGTGCAAAAACTATATTCAATGTACCTTCTAATGAATACAAAGTACTGATACTCATGATTTTAGAACAGCATGATAAGAATAATTGTACTCATTACACAGAAGAACGCTCAGAGATATTTTAAAACTCTATTCATGTCTTAAAAGGCATAGAATCTTGCTGAATACTATATTGAGCTGAATCGAATATATTAACTGATGTGATAAAATTGTTCTTTTTTTATGGTATTTCGGTATTTGGATTGGAAGACATATTTAGTGTGCCAGAGAAGATAGGATGGAAGATTAGCTCTAACATTACAAATAAACTTGTAAACTGATCTGTCTACCTGGGCAGTGCTAACCGATGAAGAAAATCATTCTGTATGGGGGCATGAACATGTAAATGGTTGTGAAATGTAACTTTACTTAAAACACTTCTACAAAAAATAAGGAGAAATAATAATTGGATGTTGCTCAGGAATTTTTTAAAAGCCCATCAACTCAGTGCTCTGCGTGTGTCTTCTTCTGGTCCCAGCAGAATGTTTTAACTGGTAAATGTAATAACGCACTTTACTACTGCTACTTATCGCATGTGATACAGGGGATATGTTGTCAAATTTTAATAAAAGATGCATGTGTATCATCAGGGCATGTGCCATGAACCAGTCTAACCACTTCCAGTGTCAAAACGACTCTGCACATTGCATTAAAAGAACATTTGGAGAACCATAACAATGTCCTCTCAAATGGGTTAAACCATTTACTTATGGTTTAATCCCAAAGGGAACCAGATATCTCCCATCCTTCAGGTTCCCGTGATCTAAGACTTTTTCTATGTACACAAAAGGCCTATTTCTCTCAAATATTATTCACAAATCTGTCCAAATCTGTGTTCTAGAGCACTTCTCCCTTGCCGAGATAATCCATCCACCTCACAGGTGTGGCATATCAAGATGCTGATTAGACAGCATGATTATTGCACAGGTGTGCCTTAGGCTGGCCACAATAAAAGGCCACTCTAAAATGTGCAGTTTTATCACACAGCACGATGCCACAGATGGTGCAAGTTTTGAGGGAGTGTGCAGTTGGCATGCTGACTGTAGAAATGTCCACCAGAGCTGTTGCCCGTGAATTGAATGTTCATTTCTCTACCATAAGCCATCTCCAAAGGCATTTCAGAGAATTTGGCAGTACATCCAACCAGACTCACAACTGCAGACCATGTGTAACCACACCAGCCCAGGACCTCCCCATCCAGCATCTTCCCCTCCAAGATTGTCTGAGACATAACCAAAGAATTTCTGCACAAACTGTCAGAAACTGTCTCAGGGAAACTCATCTGCATGAGATACCGTGATGAAATCCTGAGGCCATTATGGTGCCATTCATCCACGACCATCACCTCATGTTGCAGCATGATAATGCTCCATGGTGCAAGGATCTGTACACAATTCCTGGAAGCTGAAAACATCCCAGTTCTTGCATGGCCAGAATGCTCACCTGACATGTCACCCATGGAGCATGTTTGGGATGCTCTGGATGGGCGTATACGACAGCGTGTTCCAGGTCCTGCCAATATCCAGAAACTTCGCACAGCAATTGAAGAGGAGTGGACCAACATTCCATAGGCCACAATAAACATCCAGATCAACTCTATGCTAGGAGATGTGTTGCACTGGGTGAGGCAAATGGTGTTCACACAGATACTGACTGGTTTTCAAACTCCCCCGGACCCTACCAATACAGTAAAACTGCACATTTTAGAGTGACCTTTTATTGTGGCCAGCCTAAGGCCCACCTGTGCAATAATCATGCTGTCTAATTAGAATCTTGATATGCCACACATGTGAGATGGATGGATTATCTCGGCAAAGGAGAAGTGCTGACTAACGCAGATTTAGACAGATTTGTGAACAATATTTGAGAGAAATAGGCCCTTTGTGTACATGGAAAAAGTCTTAGATCTTTGAGTTCAGCTCATGAAAAATGGGGGCAAAAACTAAAGTGTTGTGTGTAGTGGTTACCCCAGTGAGTAGAGGGGTTTCCACTGCTGAATGGTGTCCTTCTCCGATGAGTGAGGGGTATTCTCAGCATCCAGTAGTCATCCAGGTGGAGAAGCTCTTTCAAGAGCTAGAGTGAATAGCTGTATAGCTGGTAACCCCCCCATAAGAGACAATACTCTAGATTGAGGGTGAAGTAGAGCTGAGTGCACTGAGACTTTATTGCTTATTTTATACCAGTTTTCCCACAAGGTTACCACCCACATGGACCTTGTGGGGCACTGGAATTGCAAACTTTACAACCAATCAAGTACAGGCACATAGATAAACACTTCTACTTGTTACAGTAAAATCCTCCCCTCTGCTTGGGAGATAATTGAGTTAATTACTGTATCAGCTCAATTATCTCCAAGCTAAAAAATATACTTTTAATACACATTTTATAACTTTGTGATTATACATCCGATCTTAATAAAACATATATTTTCATAACCAGCATAACTAGGGGACAAACATATTCAAAAATCGCTTGAATTGGTTGAGTGGTTCGGGAGATAGGATAAAGTCTCTTTGACCGACCGCACGCACGTTTTCCTGCCTACAACAGTTCCACAGATTCAGGCTGTGCGGTCGGTCTATCTTCTCTTTCACATATAGTACAAATTGCACGAACGGATCGGTTCGTGCTTACTGTCATTGGATGCGGCTCGTTCGAGAGTTTATTCCCTAGAAATAGTGCTCTGTTCGTATGATTTTAGCCATAAGCACGGAAGGTAGAAGTTTAAGCAGTGTTCGTGGAAAAGGTAGCCGAAAATAGTTCAACGCATTCGACGACCAAACACCGCGTTCGACTAAACAAAATGGCCGCTGTCACGTGTTCGCACAGACGAACGCCGACCACCCTCTACAGACATTAGAACCTTGAGGTGTTTGCGGTTTTAGAGGTGTTACATGAGTCAGGGAGGTTAATGAGTGCCACACTCCTGTTCTGGGTGATCGGTCGTTCGGTAGAAAATTCGTATTTCAAACAGCTTTTAATATAACAAAGGCTATGCAGTTTAAATGAATGATTCAAACGAACAGTCTTTTCACAGTTTTACAGATCCAAGACAGAGGGTCTGTCACATTGCGTTTATAATTTTGTTTAGTGTAGTTTGTTAACTACTATTTGTATTTGGGATACCCTAAGAGGGGTTTGTATGCAGGGCTGTAGGTCAGCGTAGTGTGTATATATCACAACTTTTTGGATAAATGTGTGTGGAGATAATTATTTTCTAACTCATATTGTAGAGGGTCACTGTGGCCAGATAACGGGAGCATTTTCTGTCAATAAATTTTATACAACATTTTAATCAATTATTTTATAGTTTGGTTTGCTCACAGACAGTCTACTCCTATTGCACACAAACAGGCAACATGATAGACAGACGGACGGACAGATGGATTAATGGATGGGTGGACAGACAAATAGACAAACAGATAGATAGATAGATAGATAGGCAGACAGAAATATGTGTATATATAATCTATATATATAGTATATAAAACATAATAAGTACATGAAATGTCTTAATTCATTCTGCTTTCATGGCAACAAAGTGGAATTTATTTTGCAATATTTTTCAGAATTCTATATATAAGTAGTTACCTTCACAAGATGATTCATGATTTTCGGAGCTTACTCTAATACGTGTTACCTTTTTGTGTTGATAACTAGCACGGTAGTTCCAGGGCAGCCCATGGGAGACTAGGATTGTGAAAAGAATATGTGAATATATTTATGACTTTCCTCCCTTGACTTAATTTAATTGTTCACGCTTCACAATTTGGCTGGAGGCAGAGAAACAATTAAAACTAAACAATAGACTGATACATAGAGTACAAGGTCAATGTAATTTCTATTGTAATTAAAAAAACACACGCACACACAACACCATATGTTACAATGGAAATGTATTCCAGTGGTTCTATGATTGCGGTATTTAACATGGAACGATTAATGGGGCTAATTGTAATGTACAAACTCCTTCTGCCAGTAGGTAGTGCTTTCTTTCAGTTTTTAGTTGTTTAATGTTTGTGTTGGAATTCAGATATTTCATTTTTGTTTATTGGCAGATGATGGGTTTGAAATAGAGTTAGGAAACATGCCTGTAACCAAATGTATTTTCCTGCTATGGGATTTTGTAAAAATGTAATGGTTTTAACAAATAATATAAAAAAGTTGAAATATAGTGGCTAAATTTAGCCGTATTATTAAGGTTAACAATTCCTGTAATACAGGCTGGTGACTTTAAAGATAGAATCTTGAGCTATCTGCCCAAAATGTTGGTAGAATACAAGATCCTAGCTCCGCCACACATCAATCTAGCGATGATCACTCCGAAACTGAGTAACATGTGAATAAGGACACACACTTCTGGTGCAACATTCTGCAAAACAAAAAAAATATTTTTGTGCAAAAACTATAAAGATTTTGGCATGCAACAATACAGCATATTAATGGGGACAAAACTTAGCAAATGCATTAAAATTATATTGGTCACAGGAGGCCCATTTAAATAAAATATCACTATTTATTAATTGTACTCCCAATGAAAGCATGTATGAATTTAATTATCCATTTTTTGATTGGGGTTATATATAAAAACAGCAAAGAATCTAGAGCCTGTACTAGCCCTCCCCTCTTAACCCCGCCCAGACTTTCGGTGGCTGTCCAATCACAGACTTCTTAATACAGCTCGATGAGAAGTCTTTGCAAGACAGGTGCTCTGAGCAATACCTACCTCTTTAGTTTAGCTCAACTGAGCTAAACAACCAGGAAGTAACAGGATTGGTTGTCTGACTGACAGCCAGGGGGTGTAACCAGGTTAATTTATAAAAGTGCACATTTCTATAGAAATTTGCACTTTTTGTTAAATGAAACAAGAGGACGCACCAATCAGGCATAAAGTACTTCAGCACCAAATTACATTGCAGAGAACAACTGCCATAAAATATATATGTCATACATAATTTAATAGGAGCATTACATTTCTAAACCATATGCTGTTTGGAGACAGTCTCACTGGCCATTTCTTTAACTTCTTTCTATGATGAAAAAACATGTGTATACTAAGTTTAGAAAGCTAGTTAAGATTTCACTTTCATAAGTACATGCCAAAGTATTTTCAGAGAAACCTTATAAAATGAAAAAACACCCATGAGCCTAATTTAAATGTATAATTTTATCACATGGGATAATGTAAAATATATTCCACTCACTGATTAAAAAGTCCGATTTTTCTACTTATTTAGAATCACAAATCGCAGGCTCTGAACATCAACCAGTTTTCTGCAGAGTTCAATCACCAAGTTATTTTCAAGGGCTTGAAAATAAAATTCAAATTGTAGCAACAAACTGTAGTCAGATTCCCACAATCCTTAAATCTCTTTGAAGACAGTACATAACAATATAGTTATATCGGAGGGGATATTATCTTTAGTTTCAACAAGTTCTATTTTAGCTCAAATAAATTGTTAAAGGGAAACTGTCACGTCCCAGTTTATTTTAATATTATGTTTATGTATGACTATATTTTACAAATCTATACTTGTAAAGTGTGAAAAATAAAATCAAATTTAGAAATCTACACCGTTTTAGCTTGTAATGGGCGCCCCCATTTTAGCCCTGTCAATCATTGTTATAATCTGACAGCCAGCATAGGGAAAACGTACAGAGAGCAGGGGAAATGAAACAATATTTATATTTGCCTTAATGTATTTCCAATGTTTGCTGTGGCTTTGCCTTGTCTGAATTGGATTATGATGCAATTTGTAAATCTTTAATATGAATTTAGGAGAATACAGACCTTCAAATGAGCAAAATAAATGTTATAAATTATAGGTAATTTTTTATTTTTTATTCAATGGATTTATTTTCAGGGAAGTGACAATTCCCCTTTAAACGTAAGCCTTAATGATAGTCAGTCAGATCAGTAATATAATGAGTAACAGGGTGTCTAAATGTAAGGATCCCTAAAAGATAGATTCCCATAGGCCCTTTTGGGCACTGTGGTTTACCTGTAGTATTGCACTTCAGAACCTAGGACAGATGTCATCACTAGAGATGGCCCGAACAGTTCGCCGGGAACTGTTTGCCGGCGAACATAGCTTGTTCGCGGTCGCCGCGACGGGCGAAAATATGCGATGTTCGGTCCGCCCCCTATTCATCATGGAGGTGGGAGGGTCTGGGAGGGAGGGTCTGCTGCTGATTGGCTGGAATGTGTCTGCTGACTGTGAGGTACAGGGTCAAAGTTTACTCAATGATGACGAATAGGGGGCAGACCGAACATCGCATATGTTCGCCCGCCGCGGCGACCGCGAACAAGCTATGTTCCCGGCGAACTGTTCGGGACATCTCTAGTCATCATTTGGCAGAAATCAATCAACCCCATCCTAAGATGATCACTGACTGCCTACCTACCAGGAAATAATGACCAGCAACAACAATTACTGTTCAGTACGCAGTAATATTACAAACGTTTTCAGATACTTTAGGTTTATGATTTTTTTCACATTTACCTTTCGGCCTTTACTGTGCTTTTATATACCATGACCTAGTCTTATATGTATATAAAGAAAAAGTAAGGAAAATCTTGATATGATAGAATGGGAAATAAATAGCCTTTTATAGACCATGACATATGCATAATTGTCCTTTTGACATGTACACAACCTTACCCCAACCCAAAAAGACTCCGACACCACTTGTTTGGGAAAATTTATCACAGCTTTAATAGGTAATAAAATGTATAACTAATTTAACTAAACTAAACTAAACTAACTAAACAAAACCTAAAAATGACATATCAACCCCACCACCTTTAACATTTAAACAATAAATTGGTCTCACATTATAAACAATATAAATAACATAACACCACTACTATGAGGGCATCATTGTAAAGTGTTGCGGAATTTGATGGCGCTGTATAAATAACATAATAATTATAATAATCATTTCCACGTTTCACAATGTAGGGCTATACCGAGATACCCCTGTACACACCTGGTTCGGAGCTACCAGTGAGCTTGAACCTACCAATATCATTCTAAACCAAACCATTGTTACTGAATTAAAAACTATCCCACCTATGAAAAAAACGACCTACACTCAAACTTTTCTATCCATTCCCCGCTGCCGTGACCAAAATGGGAGCTAAAACAAAAGGGAGGGAGGGTAAGACAACCACTTACAAGTGAGGTTTAATTAAGATGGACCCTAATTTTAAAATGGCTCCTTTATATATAGCCCTAAGACTAGACTCCGCCCCTATTGCACTGGTACCCAACCACTGACACTGACAACATTCAATACCTGTCTCCTAGCAATGTCAAGGCCCATTCCCCTAACTACACTGCTCAATGGGCTCAATAGAAGAAAGTTAGCCTAGGACTCACCTTAAACTCACCTCAATGTTGGCCGGTAAGACTACACTTTGATTACAGTGATACTGAAAAATATTTTCTTAAATAATATACAGGGAGTGCAGAATTATTAGGCAAGTTGTATTTTTAAGGATTAATTTTATTATTGAACAACAACCATGTTCTCAATGAACCCAAAAAACTAATTAATATCAAAGCTGAATATTTTTGGAAGTAGTTTTTAGTTTGTTTTTAGTTTGAGCTATTTTAGGGGGATATCTGTGTGTGCAGGTGACTATTACTGTGCATAATTATTAGGCAACTTAACAAAAAACAAATATACACTATACCCATTTCAATTATTTATTTTTACCAGTGAAACCAATATAACATCTCAACATTCACAAATATACATTTATGACATTCAAAAACAAAACAAAAACAAATCAGTGACCAATATAGCCACCTTTCTTTGCAAGGACACTCAAAAGCCTGCCATCCATGGATTCTGTCAGTGTTTTGATCTGTTCACCATCAACATTGCGTGCAGAAGCAACCACAGCCTCCCAGACACTGTTCAGAGAGGTGTACTGTTTTCCCTCCTTGTAAATCTCACATTTGATGATGGACCACAGGTTCTCAATGGGGTTCAGATCAGGTGAACAAGGTGAACAAGGTGAACAAGGAGGCCATGTCATTAGATTTTCTTCTTTTATACCCTTTCTTGCCAGCCACGCTATGGAGTACTTGGACGCGTGTGATGGAGCATTGTCCTGCATGAAAATCATGCTTTTCTTGAAGGATGCAGACTTCTTCCTGTACCACTGCTTGAAGAAGGTGTCTTCCAGAAACTGGCAGTAGGACTGGGAGTTGAGCTTGACTCCATCCTCAACCCGAAAAGGCCCCACAAGCTCATCTTTGATGATACCAGCCCAAACCAGTACTCCACCTCCACCTGAGTCGGACTGGAGCTCTCTGCCCTTTACCAATCCAGCCACAGGCCCATCCATTCTATCAAGAATCACTCTCATTTCATCAGTCCATAAAACCTTAGAAAAATCAGTCTTGAGATATTTCTTGGCCCAGTCTTGACGTTTTCAGCTTGTGTGTCTTGTTCAGTGGTGGTCGTCTTTCAGCCTTTCTTGCCTTGGCCATGTCTCTGAGTATTGCACACCTTGTGCTTTTGGGCACTCCAGTGATGTTGCAGCTCTGAAATATGGCCAAACTGGTGGCAAGTGGCATCTTGGCAGCTGCACGCTTGACTTTTCTCAGTTCATCGGCAGTTATTTTGCGCCTTGGTTTTTCCACACGCTTCTTGCGACCCTGTTGACTATTTTGAATGAAATGCTTGATTGTTCGATGATCACGCTTCAGAAGCTTTGCAATTTTAAGAGTGCTGCATCCCTCTGCAAGATATCTCACTATTTTTGACTTTTCTGAGCCTGTCAAGTCCTTCTTTTGACCCATTTTGACAAAGGAAAGGAAGTTGCCTAATAATTATGCACACCTGATATAGGGTGTTGATGTCATTAGACCACACCCCTTCTCATTACAGAGATGCACATCACCTAATATGCTTAATTGGTAGTAGGCTTTCGAGCCTATACAGCTTGGAGTAAGACAACATGCATAAAGAGGATGATGTGGTCAAAATACTCATTTGCCTAATAATTCTGCACTCCCTGTACACATGTACATTGTATTATTGTAGAGGTAACGTTATTTTAATTTAAAAAAAAATCACATTTAATGGCCATTTTTTGGCTGCTCAGTATTTAGAATACATGACCTCATCGGCGGGAGGAACTCTTTATATAAATATGAGGGTCAGATTGAGACCCATAGGTTTTTGTATTTATTTTTAATGACTATCAGGTTTAATCCTTAAAAAAAGACTGATAAATCAGCCTTCAATGAAAGTGATTGGCAATTTTATTTTACGTAGCCAAATTTCAAATAAAACCCCAGCTGATATTAAACAAAAATAATAATTTAGCTGGAAAAACTTTTTCAGTTATCGATTATTTTCAGCTGATAGAATCAAATCAAGGTCTTAGACATTTTGCTTTACTTGCTTTACAAATAAAAATAATAATATTACTATTCTGTGTGTATGGACAATAATTTCCCGATGTTATTAAAGAGACAGAACCTCAGAGGAGAGAAATATGATTTAATTTAAAGACATTATTATGGTCAAGGTTACACAAACATATGAAAATAAAATCCAACACTGCTTTCCTAATAATAATTACTCATTAAATTTTACTTTGTAATTTCAATAAAACCAATGATGCATTGAAAAATTGCCTGTTAAGCGAAACAATGCAAGATCTTAATATGTGGATATTAGAGGGATGCTCCAGCATATTAGCAGCCTAATGTAACTTCAAAGGTTATGGTGCCAGAATGTCCATGTTTCCTAATATGCAATACACATTTCTTATACACTGCGCTGTTAATAGCCTCCTAGAACCTGCAGGAGTTTCCTGTGTGTGATTAAAGTTCAATTAACAGAACAGGAGATATCAACTTCTAAAGAAAATTAACATCTGATTGAAAATGAAATCATTTTTTTCCATTCAGGTTGCATGAGTCACAGCCAGGGGAGATGTGGCTAGGGCAAAATAACAGAAGCAAAAGTGATTTAACTCCTAAATGGCAGATATTTCAGCAGTAAGTCATCAGGGGAATAATCGGTACGCAAACACTGCTTCATTAAGATAAAGTTGTTTTGATACCCCTAGTATCCCTTGAAGGGTGATCACAGGGTAGTGTTCCATTCTCACAACTGTGATCTGTGCACTGTGATCTGTGCTGTGAGTAGGCTGGTTGTAGCCATGGTGCAACTAGTATCACTTAAGGCAGAAATTATGTTTGTTCTGTTAGATAAATTAAATACTTGAAGCTGCAAAACTGCACACCTGTTATTATTATTATTATTATGTTATTTATATAGTGCCGTCAAATCCCGCAGCGCTTTACAATGGGTGGACGAACAGACATGTAGTTGTAACCAGACAAGTTGGACACACAGGAACAGAGGGGGCGGAGGGCCCTGCTCAATGAGCTTACATGCTAGAGGGAGTGGGGTAAAATGACACAAAAAGGTAAGGATAGTATTAGACTAGTGACAGTTGCAGAAGAGGAATCAGTCAGGAGCTATTAACAGTTTAATTGATATGCTATTATGAAGAATTGGATTTTTAATGATTTTTTGAAGGAGTGGAGACTGGGTGAGCATGTAATGGAGGAGGGAAGCGAATTCCACAGGAACGTTGCAGCCCTCAAGAAATCTTGAAGGCAAGCATCAGAGGTGGGAGTATGGACAGAAGACGTAAGTCTTCAGCAGATCGTAAGGGCCTAGACGGGACATACTTGTGTATAAGGGAGGATAGATAGGTGGGAGCAGCCTTACGTAGCGATTTGAAAACAAGAACCAGAATTTTAAATTGAGCTCTATATTTTATAGGAAGCCAATGTAGGGGCTGACAGAAGGGTGAGGCATGGGAGGTGCAGGCGGACAGGAAGATGAGCCACGCTGCCGCATTCATTATGGACTGTAACGGCGCAAGTTGGGAGCACGTAAGACCACTGAGAAGCGGATTACAGTAGTCAAGACAAGAAAGGACAGTGGAATGGACCAACACCTTTGTCGCATCTGGCATTAAGTAGGGGCGGATGCGCGCAATGTTTTTGAGATGGAAATGACAGGATTTGGCGATAGATTGAACATGAGGTTTGAAGGAGAGGTCAGAGTCAAAGAGAACACCTAGGCAGTGAGCCTGCATGGTGGAGCTGATGGTAGCACCGGTGACTTGAAGGGAGACAGACACGGGAGTAGTAACACTTGAGGGAGGAAAGACCAGAATTTCAGTTTTGGTCAAGTTTAGTTTAAGGAAGTGGGCAGCCATCCAGTTAGAAATAGCAGAGAGGCAGTCAGAGACACTAGTCAAGAGAGATGGGGAGAGATCAGGAGAAGACAGGTAGATGTGCGTGTCATCTGCATAGAAATGATATTGGAAGCCAAATGAGCTAATGAGTTTACCAAGGGAGGCAGTATAGATAGAGAACAGTAGAGGACCAATGACTGAACCTTGGGGTACACCCAGGGACGTATTAGCCGCGAGGCAAACAAGGCATTTGCCTTGGGCGGCATTTTCCAAGGGGCGGCAAAAAAAGCCGCCCCCAAACGGCAACGGCAAATGTCTTGTTAGCCTTGTGGCTAACAGACATGCTGGATGGGCTGGCTGTTAGGCGCGGGCGGCACTGGCGAGGGAGCACTTTCCCCTGAGCTCTCTGCTCAGCTCTCTCTCGCGCCGTCCGCAGAGTGAGGCTGGGAGCCGGAATATGACATCATATTCTGGCTCCACCTCCCAGCCTCACTCTGCAGGCGCGCGAGGGAGCTGAGCAGAGAGCTCAGGGGAATGTGCTCCCTCGCCAGTGCCGCCCGCGCCTAACAGCCAGCCCAGCAGCCCGACCGACAGCCCCAGGAAGAGAGAGAACCCACCCCCCCAGTATTCCTAAAGGTAAGGAGGCTGGGGGGGTTGTTAAATAAATAAAATAAAAAAAGTGAGTGTTAATGTGAGTGAGTGTGTTTGTCTGCTAGTGTGTGTCTCTTAGTGTGTGTGTGTGTCTCTTAGTGTCTTTCTCTTAGTGTGTGTCTCTTAGTGTGTGTGTCTGTCTGTTTGTCTGTCTCTTAGTGTTAGTGTCTGTCTCTTAGTGTTAGTGTCTGTCTCTTAGTGTCTGTATGTTAGTGTTAGTGTCTGTCTCTTAGTGTGTGTCTTAATGTGTGTTTCTTAGTGTCTGTCTCTTAGTGTCTGTCTGTTAGTGTAAGTGTCTGTCTATTAGTGTGTGTCTGTTAGTGTCTGTCTCTTAGTGTCTGTCTCTTAGTGTCTGTCTCTTAGTGTTAGTGTCTGTCTCTTAGTGTCTGTCTCTTAGTGTCTGTCTGTTAGTGTGCGTCTGTTAGTGTCTGCCTGTTAGTGTCTGTCTCTTAGTGTCTGTCTCTTAGTGTTAGTGTGTGTCTCTTAGTGTCTGTCTCTTAGTGTCTGTCTCTTAGTGTCTGTCTCTTAGTGTGTGTCTGTTAGTGTCTGTCTCTTAGTGTATGTCTCTTAGTGTATGTCTCTTAGTGTTAGTGTGTGTCTGTTAGTGTCTGTCTCTTAGTGTCTGTCTGTTAGTGTGTGTCTGTCTGTTAGTGTCTGTCTCTTAGTGTCTGTCTGTTAGTGTGTGTATGTCTGTTAGTGTGTCTGTCTGTAAGTGTGTGTGTCTGTCTGTGTGTGCCTGTCTGTTAGTGTGTGTCTGTTAGTGAGTGTGAGTGTGTTTGCCTGTTAGTGAATGAGTGTCTGTTAGTGAGTATGTGTTTCTGTCAGTGAATGTGTGTGTGTGTATTTAGAATGCAGGGCAGGGTGGAAGGGTTGGGTGGGGGTGGCGCGTGGAAGGGTTGGGTGGGGATGGGGGGGGGGCACCTGAGTTTTGTCCTGCCTAGGGCAGCACAAAACCAGGATACACCACTGGGTACACCAACAGAGAGGAGTTGGGGAGAAGAAGCAGAGCAAGAGAAAGAAACACTGAAAGAGCGTTGGGAGAAGTAGGAGGAGCAGCAGGAGAGAGCAATATCTTGTAGACCGATATTGCGGAGGATGAGAAGTGTTGAAGAAGTGTTGTTACAAAGCGTGAGATGTCTCCAGTTTTTGTCTATTTTTTCTGTTCCCCTATCTTACTGCTAAGATGTCCTTTATTTATTTTTTGTTGAATTTTTATGTCATTAAATGTGTCTGCATGCATGTGGTCTATATACTTGATGTGCATGAACTTTCTTGTGAAATCAAAGTATTTTTAATACACACCTGTAAACCTAAATCTTCTGATTGGCTGAGCTACTTCCTGGTCCCAACAAAGCTCACTGCAAAATGTTTAAAGCACCATTTTAATGTTTAATGTTTTTAATGCATCATTTAAATTGTGCATTAAAAATGTAGGTCACCTTCTGCCTGGGGTGTCTCTTTATTTTTTGAGGTACATAATTTTCTAGTATTAAACCTGTCCACTGACCAAGAGTCAGTTTTTATTATATGAATATCATGTCCATTGGGTATTGAAAAATCGAGAATGGAATTGCAAAATATATTTTTCGATTTTATATATTAATGTGTAAAAATGCTAATAAACAAAGCATTTAAGACATTTTCAATGGGTTAAAAAATAAATAAAAAATAATTTATAAAATATTTTTTAAATAAAATATTGGATAAAAAAAAAAACGAATTCAAAGTTAGACAAATCAAGCATAGAATTGTCTTTAGTCCAAAGACAAAATGCAATAAACATTCATTTTGCTCCAGGGAGTTTACTGTTTGCTGTCTTGAATGTGATTTTCAGGCTGCAGCAAAAGCTTATTCCTTCAACTATAATAAATAGTAGTGACTGAAAGGCATTGAAAATGCTAGTAACAATAAAATAATAAATAAAACTATTATTATTAAAAGTATTTTTATTATCTTTATTATTATTATTATTATTATTAGCATTGTGTTAAGTATAATTGGATCCAGTAGGGACACAAACACAAATGTTAAAGTAGCACTCAAAAAATAAAAATAAAACAATAATATTTTTTTATGAGCACGGACAGATATTTCTTTGTAGATTTTTTTTTCTGTAGGAGTCTAAAAGGAACAGACAGACATTAAATAATGCAACTCTGGCATTATATTGAATTCAAGTATCAAACAATATAGATTTTAATTTTATTATTTTTTTTTTTTGTTACAACGGAATATGCTGGAATGTCCCCAGGAGCTTTTTTTATTTTATTCTGGGGAAAAAAAAATAGTTGTTTTTTTTCTCTACAAGATCTATAAAGTAAACCTCATGGTGATGGGATGAAGGTTTCACAGCCCACAGCAATTCACCAGAACTAGTATTTTAAAACGCATTATTTACGAAAAAGAAGTACAATCAATTTCACTTAGAACTCGTTAATGTGAATTGCTCTATATTCGTGTTTACAGCAAACAAGCGTACATTGTTCTCTATATTATTAACACATGCACCACATTGCCTGAAAAAAAGGTAAGAAGATATACCATTTTAAGGTCTGCGCTTAATAGTTTAGTTTGGCAAAATAAAATAAAATTAATACAATAAAAGATATACATGTATGTTAAGGCTGGGCTGTCATTGATCCACAGCTAGACACACAGGTTAATTATTTTTGTTTATTTTGAGGATAACAGATATTTACCCTTAATATTTGGATTACAGTGACCGTGGCCCCTTTTAACCTCATATTCTTGCATGTGAAAACAGATTATCTCAAGGCATCGACAGGGACAGATGCACCATGTCCTACTCTTCTATGAAAAAGTCAGCCCACCACGGTAGAGATATATATTTACTTTAAATTGACATTTAACATGATACCGGAGAAACTGACGGAAGCCAAGCACAGAGAGATGGACACAGGTTTCTTCAGGAAGGAAGAGATTCTTTATTGGATCACCGATCGGGACTCAGAGGGACTAACGTCACCAAAATACAGCAAGTTCTGAGCCCCGGACAATAGTGCAGGCTCCTTATATAGACACATAACTCCTCCCATATTAAGCTCCACCCGCACATTCTCTTAACCAATCAATCACAAATAAGAATTAACTTCCTGTTTGACCGCATGGCTTGTCCAGCACAATGGAGGAGGGGGAATACTACATCCTGTATTCTTGCACATGCTCCGTACACTACTGATCGTATCTTGCCTCGTGCAACCAACTGATCGATACGTCAGCATATGCACGTACACATGCCACGTGGTAATCTCGGCCTACTAAATTTATTTTTACCGAGATTCCACCACAAACATACAGAATAGTGTATTCTGAAAGTGAGAGAAAGATTAATTGAGGATCTTTATACAAGGAGTTAACAGTAATTCAGTAGCCACATTTACTTACCTGTACAAAAAAAGTGTACCAAGAAAGTGAAACATCTCCATTATGACGTTAGCAGATAGTGGACTTTGGATGCAGTTTTTTTTTTTTTTTTGGCAAACTGGTCCTTCCACTATTAACACTACAATAAACTTTAGTAGTTATGTGCTTACAGTTGAGTGGTTAGCTTCTTGTAGGATTGTGTGTAGTTCTGAGTTTCTTGGAGTGTAGAGACTATGTGCTCGTAGTGTAGTGGTTAGGTTTCCCGAGTGAAGTGGTTCATTGCTTGGAGTGTCAACATGAACCACTACACTCCAAGTACCTAACTATGACAACTCCAAGTAACTAACCACTAGACTCTGAGAACCTAACTGTTACACTACACTACAGGTGCTCAGACTAGTGTAGAGGTAAGGTGCTCAAATTGTAGCATTTAGGTTCTCATAGTGTAGTGGTTAGTCGCTTGGAGTGAAGTGGTTAAGGGCTTGGAGTGAAGTAGTACGGTGCTCAGGGTGTACTGGTTAGGTTTTTGAAGTGTAGTGTTTAGGTACTTGGAGTGTAGTGGTTAGGGACTTGGAGTGAAATAGTAAGGTTCTCAGGATGTAGTTGTTAGGTGCCCGGTTGTAGTTGTTAGGTGCTCGGGGTGTAGTAGTAAGGTTCTCAGGATTTAGTTGTTAGGTGCCCGGTTGTAGTTGTTAGGTGCTCGGAGTGTAGTAGTAAGGTTCTCAGGATGTAGTTGTTAGGTGCTCGGGGTGTAGTAGTAAGGTTCTCAGGATGTAGTTGTTAGGTGCCCGGTTGTAGTTGTTAGGTGCTCGGGGTGTAGTAGTAAGGTTCTCAGGATGTAGTTGTTAGGTGCCCGGTTGTAGTTGTTAGGTGTTCGGGGTGTAGTAGTAAGGTTCTCAGGATGCAGTTGTTAGGTGCTCTGGGTGTAGTGGTTAGGGGCTTGGAGTGTAGTGGTTAGGGGCTTGGAGTGAAGTAGTATAGTGCTTAGAATGTTGTGGTTGGATGCTTGTAATTTCTATTTTATACCTGCAGCCTTATTTCTGCCATCAAAGGCACTTTCTCATTAAGCTTCAATATCCACAAAATAGAAACATTCAGCTGCCAGAAGCACAATCTTTAAAATGAATGACTTGGTATTTCCAGGATCAAATATAATGCGGAACAACCACAGTTTGCAATCAATAATACAATGGTTTGTTGCAGGACCCACAATAAACATAATGATCAAGTAAACTATCCAAGCCTTAAGTGCTCCTGAAGCAAATATTCATTCCAAGTCTCATTTAAAGGACCAAAATAAAATCTGCATTAATTTACAATGCGATTTATTTCAAAATAACAGAGGATGAGTCATACAGACACAAAATAAAAATACACAAAAATAATACATGGCTTATCAAAGGAAATGCAATTGGTACTCAAAAATAATAGGATATGATCTAAAATATTAAGCCTTGGACTGAAAATGATCCTAAAATTGTGCTAACCAAATATTTATAAAAATAAGGTATGCCTAACTTGTCTAGCAACAGGTGTTCAAGTAGAGACTTAAATTATGATCAGTTATTAGAGGGGAACCATCACCACTGAAATATGAACAGTTATTAAAGGGGTGCAGTGCTAGATATCCTTACTCTAGTTAGTAAGGCATAACCTGTGTTGATCTCCCTTTCATTGACTGTGTCATATGAGTTAACCGCTCTAGGTTATGTAATATAAGCTAAAAGTTTTAAATTATCCTTACTATAGACTGTATCACATGAGTTAACTGTGTTGTACCCCAACTCATTAATGTGAGGAATGCGCTAACTCTGTTGGATCCCAAATCTCCAGACTGTTTTATTTGAGTGAATTTAGTTAAATTCCCCTAGTCAGTGAGGGTAAACTAACTGTATATGATCCCCTTGCTATAGATGGTGTCATAGGAGCTAGCTGTGTTGGGTTTCCAAAACTCTAGATGGTTGGGTATAAGCAAACCGCATTACGCACACTTACTCTGACCAGGTGTAGGCAAAGTTCGTCACTCCTGATGTTGTGGACTACATCACCGCTGATGCTTTTAGTCCACAACATCTGAAGTGCCAAAGGTTGCCTATCCCAACTCTAGGCTATGATTTATTAGGTGTGTTAGAGCCCCAACTCTAGACTTTGTTCATGTGAGTTGTGTTAGATTTCCAAGTATGTACGATGTAAGCTAGATGACTTGGATCCATCTGCACTAGAGTTTGTGCAATAAGAAAACTTCTAGGTCCCTCGGCTTTAGAACGTTGAGTCCAGACCATGCTGTATTGTATTCCTTCTTTTGACTCTTTTGAGCTGATCCTCATCTCTAGACTGTGAAGAAAGAATTATAGACACAATTCTCACTGGCCCACCAGAAAATACGTTCCAAGCGTCTTTTCTCAAATATTGAGCCTTTATGATTGTATTATTTTTTTTTTTGTGTGTGTGTGGTAATCCACAAGCGAATTATATTAAATCTACAAAAGAAACCTCTTGCTCTAACCTGTTGGAGGAACGTCACCCATATACAATGTAATGTTATTTCCCACCACTCTGAAGTAATATATCTCATTCATGTCAGCAGTGACACAAACATTATTCTTTCTCCATATTGTATTTTTTTATGCTTTGAAATTGTGACAGGGAGATTGTTTTAAAACATTCTTTGATTTGAGCCTCAGAAAAAATGTATGAAATAATTATTAAGGCTATCAAAGCAAAGGGACCTTTGACAAGCTCTGTTCATATAACATGAATTTTAATTGCTGGAGCTATGGAGAGATTAATGCATAGGCCCTCGTGTATCCCCTCCCTCCCCCTTTATATCTGACATATTGCAGCACTAGTCGTAAAAATAGAAATTTGCAGGAAAAGGCCCTTACATTTTACCAAAGATTTTGTGAAGCGTACACTATATGTTTTTTTTTTTAATCAATAATCTTCTAAGATCTAGATACTATATTTTTCTATGTAATCGTGTCTAATGCGATAACTTATACTATTAGATATTATGTTTATTGTTTTGACCAGGGAAGATAGCTGTTTGATATCAGTAGTTACATTTCCAATGTGAGAGAGACAATCAGAAAGAATTTAACTTATCCTTTCAGCAAATTCAACGGTGTGCCTCTGACAAGGGTCAAGGCCCGTCATAATGGCTTGCGGTAAGCCTGCATTTCAATGTACAGCGGACATTGTATGTGCAGAGGTGATGGTCTGTCTGTAGTGTGGTCGGATTCATCAACATTTATGGCTGAGGCTTCACAGTGGTTTCAAGAAAGATTAACTTCTCTATTCCTTTGCAAGATTATCTTGACTTGTGTGGACACATGTTCCGAATCTGCTAAATAGATCTATACACTGGTAAAAGAAGAACACAACATTTTTCTTTTGCTAGATATATATTCGCAGTGGTGTCTTGATATAGGTTAACTTATGGTGGGTGTCAGGACTGAAGATACATCATTAACTGATACTAAAGTGGGGTGCAAAAAGAAAGCCCCCAAGTGCCCTGTTTATGGTCCCAAATTCAAGTGTACAAATCACTGCTGGTTGAAAAGTAGACACCCCCTCACCCCAACTCCAATAATGTTTTGCTGGGGTCTACTTTTTTAAGGACCCTGTTATAAATACATTTACTTTTTAGTGCCATTGTGTGAACATAGAGTGTAAGCTAACCAGCCAATGTCAAGGTAGATCCCTTGTGAGTCCTACACTATGTACTGAAATTCATATACAATTGTCCTGAATTGTATTTTAAGGATAATTCCTTATGTGGCATTGTGTTTTCTTTAAATTTGTATGTTTTATTATTCTTTTCCCTGATGAAGACCCTTAATAGGGAAGAAACGCTTTGGACTGTTATTTTGTTATCTTAATAAATTATTAAGATATTTCCTGCAGGAACACATAATGTTTCTTCTTGGCTTATACGTGGTGTCCTGCTTCACACATGTGGTATAAGCTGTATAGCTTCTAGGATATTGGGGGAGGCATTTTGGAGTTCTCTTAACCCCTCATATCCCATGAGTGCAATTTAACTTGCTATCACAATATATGTGTAAAAGTTTTAAACAATTGTATTTTATTCTGTTTAACTTTTAGCTGTATCCCCATTTGCCTTTCTTGCTATTTTGTTGTTGGGAAGCTTATTGGGAAGATCTCTGGGGACGCTGCCACTTAACTTTGTTTAACTTATCAAGCAAAGATTAAAGATTAAAGCAAAGTGTACTTTATTGTATTAATTGGCAGTACAGATTTTTTTTTTTTTTTGGTAATTGAAATTTTTTTTGTTTTTTGTTTGGTATAATTTCTAACGGGATAGAATAAGAGGTGTCTTCTGAAACCTCACACTGTAAGTGACCCAGAACAAAACAACATATTTTAAGCAACAGATCTGCAAACATAATATGCAGTCAACAAGATATTTACGTGGAAGTGCCATATCTCTGTTTTTTTTTCCAATAACTGACTAAAAGTATCCTATAGCTTATGCTATTATTTTGTATTACTTTTTCTGCACTGCTTTTATTTTGAAATTTACATTGTGTGCCTAGTTTTCCTGGCACAGACAGGGCATACCATGCAAATTACTTCACCCCAATGATGTTATGTGTGCATAAGGCACTAATAAAATAATGCCCATCTGTTCAACTGTGCTTATATTGCATTTTTCAGCAGATGCATACATCAACCTGTATGAGCGCACAAAGCATCATGGGGCGATGGTGATTTTTTTTTTAAATTTATGTACACTGCACTCCTCACCCTAATAGTGTTTACTGGTGTGAGGAAATTAGAATTAATACATTTCAAAGTTCCACTATAAATGTTAATACATGTAGCAAGGTGGGTGACTACATCCAATGTCTGCTACTCAAGGACACTAGTTTACAATTCAGGGATCTACTGAAACAGAAAGAAATTATAAATGCCATTATAAAATGTTACTCTAGAACGACATCATTATTCTGCCTACTGCTGGATATGAGTACACGAAAAGTGTTTCCACGAAGATTGGGAAGTCACGTTATAAACTATTATTAGGGTTCAGTTCTTCTATTTTGGGTCTAGATCATTAGTCAAAATGACACAAAACTGTTTGAGCAGCGTCCTCAACCTATTGTACCTGTAACTTTCTTTATTGTTTTTTTTTCTTTTTTTCAGATTTACATTTTTATTAAGAGATTTTTAATTTCTAATCTGGCAAGCACAATATTAAACAAACACAATACCCCCAAATAAAGCCACTTAATAAACATTATAATAAATTTACAAGCTCAATTCCCCATGTAAGTAAGTAAGTAAATAATAAAGTAAAAATTAAATAATAAATATTAAGTAATAAAGAATAATTAAGCTATGATTGTCTTCCATACAGTCAGAAAAGAAGGTTGTGAAGGAGGCTCCTCGTAGCCACGGGGTGCTTCACCTCACAACCACTACCCCCAGAATGAATATCAAGCAGTTTTAACTAAAAAATAACAAAACTTTAATGAAACAAAATTGCATTCTATATACGTAAGACATATACTGTCACCCCAAATTGTGAGGGTTAAAAAAGTGAAAAAAGACTGCAGATCAAATTAACAAAACGGCAAGGCAGGATCTATATATATATAGGGGAGTCTGCAGAAGTGTATCACATAGATGCAATTAGTATATGGTTCATGTGAAACATCTAATCATAGTTGCAAGTGTTACAGAGAATCATTGCAGAGAAGAAACACTCCCCAGAGAAAGATCCAGCCTATCCTTAATTTGCTTACCCCTAATAGGCAACCTGGGGAGAATATAAACCCAAGTTACCTATAGCAAATACAAAAGTCCTATGGTACATACAGTTTAGCAATTCTGAATAAGTTAGTGTCTCTAGTATGGCCAAAAGGAAATAAATCGAAAGGATAGAGAGATAAGGGGAAGAGGAAACAAAGCAGTGTGAGAAAACTGAATCTAGACAGAATTAGAAAGAGGGTTCTGTCAGCACACCAGTTCCTTTCTCATTAATCCTATATCTTCCTCCCTATATAGTATGTAGCGAGATCATAGGTTTTAGGATCTCTAAGTACGGGGTATCAAGCAAGCCGCCAATACAGTCAATTGGAAAATAATATAATAACAAAAACCATCAAATCATAATTTCGTGTAAAAGAACAAGTAAAAGAACAAGTCTTCCTCCCTATATAGTATGTAGCTGCCACGTAACAGAACATACAGCTGGGAACATTTAACCTCAAGTTTGTATAGGTCTGCGTCTTCATTCTCCGGAGACATGCATCAAACATGCATTTAACCTCAAATTATCCACTATACTCGTATGTGGAATTATACCCTTACTCCTGTACATTTAATGATCACTGTCTGATTAAACATCTTTTTTAGAAAATTGACATAGCCCTTACTCTAAAGAAAGAAAGCCACTTTAAAAGATACTGCAAGAAATATCAAAATAAATGTATTAAACCCGTTAGGTTTCTTGTCTTTAAGTCAACTTTCCAAAAGGTACCACATTAATCATAAAACGAAAATCATTAATTCACGCCATAGGTTAGATAAGTGTATTACTTATTATAGTCCTGCAATGAATATTAACAGTTGCCTGAAGGACTTTCTCGGTGAGCAATGTAGCTGATTGCAATGTCCTGTCACTGAAATAGTTAACACAAACTTAAATTAATTAAAGAACATGTCCAAGTGCTACTTTCAATTCGGAGGTATCAAGAGTCATCGCAGCAGCTGCTAGCAACAGCAGAGATATATATAAACCACGATCAGACACTGGCAATTCAGAAAACTGTAGTTATTTTCTAATCATTTTTATAGCCTTATAGGAATACATGTCCTAGACTGTCCTGATTTTGTGTGTTACACCCTTGCTAATTATAGATGAGAGCTTTCAATCTATCAAAGGATTAATCTCATTCCCCATGTCCATTGGTTTGGATAAGTACCCAAGTAGCCTATTTGCACTGCAAATACAGAAGCTTCCATATACCAATAAAGAGACAGTGAGACAGGAAGACATGGATGGACAGATAGAGAGAGAGAAAAAGAAAGAGAGTGAGAGTGAGAGAGTGAGAAAGAAAGGTAAGGTGAAAGAGAGAGAGAGATAAAGATACTAGATAGATAGATGGCATTTCTTGTACTTGAGAGATAGGTCATTGATCTATTAGATGATATCATACAATGAAGGAAGAATCACGTACTCTGATCTTTAGGGTGTATTCTTGGAGAAGCAAAAATTTAATAAATATGTTGTAAAAAAAATTGACAAGTAAGCGAGGATGTGCTAGAGAGCATGCACTAGAGAACAGGTCTCTGTTCGGGGGAATTCCCCAGAACATAGACCAGTTCACTAGCGAAGGGAATCTCGCAAATCTATTTTCGGGAAAAATTCTCCTAACATAGATTAGCTCACTAGTGCAGATAATCGCTGAAATCTAAGTGCGGTGAAAATTCCCCAAACATAGACCAGCTCTCTAACGTGGGGAATCCTTCGAATTCCCATGATAGAGAGCTTCTTGTAAGTCCGAGCAGTCGTAAAGCAGGAAGGACGCACAGTGACAACCTCCTGTATATTAAGGGTAATTAGAATGTGTATCTTCCTTCTTTAAGTGGCTAGCCAAAATATTTTTTCTGTTTCCCCTAAAAATATAAATATGTAAGTTGTTTTTCTTTATAAAAAAATATACAATAATTCTACTCACAATGCAAACAGAAGTACATACTTTAAAAAAAACTTGATAAATGTTTAAGATGTAACAGCTCAATGATGTTACAGGGAGAGAAGTTGATGATATCTACATAGATATAATGACTATAATGACGTAAGAACCTTTAGCTCAAACTCTGGAGCTATAATGACACATAAAAAGACCCTCAATCCCCTTGGTATACACCTATATTCCAGACTTCTTATGGTACAAATTAGCAAATTACTCTCCGTTCCCTTAGACACACACACCTAATATGAGTGTGAATAGGAACATAGAATATGTAATATGTTACAAGAAATATATAGTCCGGTCATTATCAATCCTTGATGCATGTCTCCGGAGAATGAAGACGCAGACCTATACACACCAAAAGTGCCTGCAAGCTTTCAACCTAAAATGGTCTTTATCAAACACATGATGACTTCCAGGTCCACAAGCAGAAGAAACCACTCAGGGAAGCACAAACTTCACTCAGATGTTCCATTAGATAATGGCTTATTTTTGTCTTCACTGAGGTCAATTTCTGCTGCTGACTCAGAAAAGCTTCATATTGACGTTTGCGAGCGAAATCAATCAAATTCTGAGAAAACCTTAAACTCTTTCCAAAATCTTCTGAAAGACACTGTCAATTAAATGAGAGGACTAGTTTATTGATTCATCTGCAAATGGGTCAATTCAAATGTGTGTAACTTGCACATCCAATTAAAAATACATATAGAATTGCTTAAACCCATTCTCTAAGTAATAGTGGAAATCGAACAGATACACGTGCAGGCAGACACGTTCAAGTGTGTGAAACTTGAAGATAAACATAGAATTATATAAATCCAGTTGCTAATGCCTGTGCTCAGAAAATGTATAGGATGTAGATTAATCCACTCAAACATTTAAGTACAATTGGCTCAAATAGTGTGTAATCAGGTCACCGTACTGTATATTGTACAGTAATATATTAACCTGCTATGGGGTCTGCGAAGCTGACATCCTGGAAAGGGAATACAATTATGTTTCTTAGTTATCAGCATTTTGCCATGAGAGGGGTCCCTGCAAAGAGTAAAACATCCATTATTTAGACAATTACCACCATAACAACTGCATATTATTGCATTGCCTACGATACAAGGAGTTTTCAAGAGCCTCCACCTTCCTTTTCGGGATCTGTTTTTAAATGGTTTGACCAGAATCAGAACATTTTTCAAGCATCCAAAGCCTGGCTCTGTAGCAACTGAATTTATGATTTATCCACCTAATTCTGATCAACCTTGGGCATCAACGATGGACAGTGAGCACTGGACTAACCTTACCATTGCCACCCAAACTTGGATGGATTTGGACAAATAGTGCAGAACTAAACATTAACTCAAACTATGCTAAGACAGTAGCAATCATCTCATTCATGAGTCAGAAGCAACATATCTTGAATATATATTTAAAATAACCTTACATTTTATGTATTTCTACTTTATTCATCACATTTTAATACATTTTTGTTTTTTTTCAGGTAGTTGTTTCTTTTATCAAATATGTTATCATAGTCCCAAAACTGACTCCCGTTGGTTGCCCAGTGGGATGGGGTATCATGTAATGAGTTGATGAGTAATACAAATTTAGTTCTCAAAATCTCGTTAGAACACTTTGCATTGCGTTGTGTATCTACAGGCTCAGATGACGCTCATTTTGTGACTTTTATCTTTGAGTTTTGAGACATTTCTCCAAGTACGAATTTAAGACACATTATCTCAGATGTTCAAAACAATAATAATAATAACAAAAAAAAAAAACAATCTATACTTGGTAGATAATCATCATATGGATTTCATATTTTCCGCATGGTAGACGTACTTTTGGGAAGCCTGCGTTTCTCCATCAATATCTCACACAATCTCTCAGAGAACATTGCTCTGTCTTTCTTTTTATATTAAAATTCTTGTAAGATAAACATACGGGGTAACACCAAACTGTCCTCTTATAATTGCATGCTCTGAAAGCCAGAAAGAAAAAAAAAACCAAAAAAACCAAAAAAAAAAACAATAAGATCCCTTTGAGGCATAATTATTCATTCCCAAGCTTAAGCTCTTTATAAAATCTCATTTTCTTGCATATTCCAAGACTCTGCATTCATTAAATGTCTGCTATTGAAGAGGCATTCAACCCATCCTATAACAAAAGGCCCACAACTTATTTAAACATGATTTTCTGAATTTAAAATAAATAAATAAATAAATATCCACTTTTATTCAACCTCAATTTACCTCTATCCTTCAGTCTGCGGGAAAAGAGTAAAACAAAACATTAGGTCTATTTAAATTCAACATGTTGAATTCTGAAATAAAAATCAGCATTAAATGCTGCTAGAGTGGGTGATACATTCTGCTAAATGTTCTCTTGTTGGTTTTCAATCTCTGGAAAGGTATTTGATAGGAGACATCTTAAAACGGCACAGGGCGCAGTGTCATCTGATATGCATTCCAGGAAAATTAACTTTATTCTGCTTTGATTGACAGCAAAAACCAGATATGCAATATGCCAAGATTAAATAACCACCGCTTATCACAATTCTTTTGAAGCAGCGGGATGTGGCTATTTACAATAGTAATTTTTAAGGGTCACAGTGAATTTTCTATAGAGTTTTGTTAATGTCTGTTTCTCTGGAAAAAAAAGCAGAGCGTACTTACATTTTGACAATGCTGGGATAGAAGTTTCATGGAGTTAAAAATTACACTGGGCTTCAATACAAATAGTGAATTTGCGTTTCTGTTCTCATGCTCCTGACCGTCCCTTCGGACCATGCCTCCATATATAAAGTCTTCTCCACATACATTTATAAACTGGAAATTTCAAGTAAATAAAATCCGTCATCACAAATACACAGAGCCTCAGAAAATATTCTAAAAAAGGAGCAGAACAAGGGGTCAGAGTCCGTTCTATTGGTAATGGGCCAACTGAACTCCATCCTACGGGTAATGGGGAACAGGAAATCCATCCCATTGGTAATGGAAAACAGCAAATCCATAATATGGGTAATGGGGCACAGGGAAACTATGCTCTGGGTAGCAGGGCCTGCGCCACCTGTAAGGCGACCTAGGCAGCCACTATGGGATGGAGGGGGTGGGGGGGATAACGGACCACTAGGGGAGGGAGGGGAATAACGGACCACTAGGGGAGGGAGGGGGTGGGGGGGATAACGGACCACTAGGGGAAGGAGGGGAGGGGGAATAACGGACCACTAGGGGAGGGAGGGGGGAATAACGGACCACTAGGGAAGGGAGGGGGGATAACGGACCACTAGGGGGGATAAGGACCACTGGGGGTGGGTAAGGACCAGGGGGGTAAGGACCACTGGGGGGGGGGTAAGGACCAGGAGGGGGGGAAAGGACCACTAGGGGAGGGGAGGGAGGATAATGACCACTAGGGGAGGGAGGGAGAGGGGGGATAAGGACCAGGGGTGGTAAGGTCCGGGGGGGGTAAGGACCACTAGGGGAGGGAGGGTAAGGACCACTAGGGGAGGGAGGGAGAGGGGGGATAAGGACCACTGGGGGTAAGGACCACTGGGGGGGGGGTAAGGACCATGAGGGGGAAAGGACCAATAAGGGAGGGGAGGGAGGATAAGGACCACTAGGGGAGGGAGGGAGAGGGGGGGATAAGGACCACTGGGGGTGGGTAAGGACCACAGGGGGGGTAAGGACCATGAGGGGGGGTAAGGACCACTAGGGGAGGGGAGGGAGGATTAGGACCACTAGGGGAGGGAGCGAGAGGGGGGATAAGGACCACTGGGGGTGGGTAAGGACCACGGGGGGGGGGTGTAAGGACCATGAGGGGAGGGTAAGGACCACTAGAGGAGGGGGAGGAAGGACCACTAGGGGAGGGGAGGGTAAGGACTACTAGGGGAGGGGGGAGGAAGGACCAGTAGGGGAGGGGAAGGTAAGGACCAGTAGGGGAGGGGAAGGTAAGGACCAGTAGGGGAGGGGAAGGGGGAGCAAGGACCACTAGGGGAGGGTAAGGACCACTAGGGGAGGGGTGAGTCAGGACCACTGGGGGAGGGGGTGAAGGAACACAGGGGGAACAGGGTTGGGAAGGTAAGGACCACTGAGGGAGGAGGAGGGAGGTCCACTAGGGGTTTGGGAGAGGGAGGACCACTAAGGGGGGGGAGGACCACCAAAGGGGGGTAAGGAGGGAGGACTACTAAGGAGAGGGAAGGAGGGTAAGGACCACTAAGGGGGGGAGATTACCACTAAGGGGGTGGTGGGAGTAGGGGAAGGTCTACTAAGGGGTTTGGGAGAGGGAGGACCACTAAGGGGTTTGGGAGAGGGAGGACCACTAAGGGGGGGAGAGGGGAGTGAGAAGACCACCAAGGGGGGACTGCAGAGGGACAGGGGGCCAAGGGAGAGCACTAAGTGAGACACACACACACACAGAAACATACAATGCATTCCTACTCACACACAGACACACCCGAAACACATAATACATCCCTTACGTTCTCTTACATAATTAATGCACCCCTTACAGATACACACTGCATTCAATTACATACACAGAAACAAACCTTGCACCCCTTACACACACACACACACACACACACACACAGAGACATATACAATGCATTCCTTACACGCAAACACACACTACATCCCATATAAACACACTACATCCCTTACACAAATTGCACACATAAAACATCCCCAACTCATGGATGGGCCATGTAGGTGGATTTATGGGTGGGCATTGTAGGCGCATGCCCCCTGGGGGCCCAGACCTTGAGCTGTGTAAGGGGCTCTAAAAAATGGAGCTGCTTCCTGTTCGTTAATTGTTGTGAGCACTGTTAAAAACAGTCTCCAGAGAGCCTCTTCTACACCAGACCTGTGGAGCCAGACTGAGCCCATCATCAGCCTCTTGTCCTCATCTGGTGGTAATTAGGCAATCCAATATATTATTAGTGCACTAATCTCTAATTTACCTCACATTAAATGGATATTATAGTCACCAGAAGCACTACAGCATAATATAGTGGTTCTGGTGTCTATAGCCTGTGCCTGTAGGCTTTTTAATGTAAACACACTGTCTTTTCAGATAAAAGACACTTTGTGAAGACTGGCGTTGGCCCATATGGCAGAGCATATGGGCTGGGCATTGTGATGTCACATGGTGGGCAGGACATATGGTGGGGCGGCAAATTTTTTTTTGCCTAGGGCGGCAAAAATCCTTGCACCGGCCCTGCTGGGTAGTGGGCAAATGGAATCCACTCTATAGGTAATGAAGTACAAGGAATCTATCCTGTGAGTAATGGGGTATTGGTAATCCACTCTATAGGCAATGGGACACAAGGAATCCATCCTATGGGTAATGGGACACAGAGAATCAAGTTTATGGGTAATGGGGCCCAGGGAATCGAGTCTATGGGTAACAGGGACAGATATTCTATGGGTAACAGGGCACAGGTAATCCATCCTATGGGTAGTGGTACTCATAGAAACCATCCTGTGGATAAGGGGGCACAAGGAATCTATCCTATGTCTAGTGGGGCACAGGGAATCCATCCTATGGGCAGTGGGACCCAGAGAAACTATCCTATAAGTTATGTGGCACCGGTAAATCATTCTATAGTCAATAGGTCACATATGTTCTGTGTGCAATGAGCTTAGGGAACAGATATCTTGCTCTTATGTGCAAGGGGGCTAGGGCACATTTGAACCCCCTCAGTTGTTAATCAAATCAAAGATCAGTTTCGTATTACCTGAGCCAAACCTACCTTTTATAAAAAGTATTTCCCATGATGATCTGCCATGCCAATGGCCACAGTGGCCAACTTAAATAGAACACAATCCAGGGAGACTTTGGTGAAGATTTATCACCAATAGTTGTATGTATAATTTGTGTGTAGTGTTGGCATATGAATGCAGGGGCATATCCACACAGCTGTACATGACACACACAGATATACCCAAAGAGAGATATGCACAAAGTGACACACATGCACAGACACACTTAGAGAGATACACAGACAATGACACACACAGATAAACACAAACTCACACAGATAGTGCTCCACTCTTTCGCTTGAATCAGCATTTTATTTAGTTCATA
Source organism: Pelobates fuscus (assembly GCF_036172605.1). Taxonomy (NCBI): domain Eukaryota; kingdom Metazoa; phylum Chordata; class Amphibia; order Anura; family Pelobatidae; genus Pelobates; species Pelobates fuscus. The sequence goes on from NC_086328.1 coordinate 20,668,237, forward strand.
TAGATACATAACCACATAAAACACATAACAGCCACCCTCCTGTGTTCATTAATTTTGGTTGCTGCCCTGAAAGTCACACCCAACATTTATGGGGAACAGCAGAGGTGTCTATTGTAATGCATGCAAGTGGAACTTCAGCTCCAATAGCCCCTAAGTTAATCTGACCCGGCACTTTTTAATTGTTTATTGGTGATAAAATTCTGTTTCGCTACAGAGCTGTTATATTTGATCCATCTCTAACAAAATATGACATGACTTGAATTTATCTTCTTTGAAATCTAATTCAAACTTACTCATTAACAGGATATTGTCCTACAAAAACCTTATTGGTAGAAGAGATTGCTCCAACACATTCCACACAAATACAATGCATTAGAATCCATTTACACTCTAGTACAGTGATTCCTAGCCTAGTCCTCAAGACACACCAACAGTCCAGAATATAGCCATTTCAAGATTCTGTTCCTGTAGGGTTTCTAGAATAACCTGGGCCATGGCTAAGCTTTGAGGACATGGTTGAGACCCGCTGCTCTAGTCCAGAGCAGAAACATTTGTTGGGTGTCGGGGTTACATTACCGAACACCTTAGCAAGTATTTGCCTTAAGATAAAGAAAATCATATTAAGTAACAAACAAATTACTATACATTATATATTTAGCATGTATCATGGTTGATTCTAAATAAGATTAATAAAAAAAAATTATAAGAACAAATCAATTTAGTTATATAGGTGGTCTTCCATAAAGATGTTTTATGGAATACAAGTTTATACATTGAAATAAGAGTATTGCGAATAAGAGTTTATGCCAAGATTCTAGAGCATTTTATCACAGGCATGTTAGAGAAGGTGTAACACAAACATGAAGGTATCGCCAATCTAGATAGTAGGAGACTTTGTCACCACGAAACAGTGCATTCCATCTGCAGTTTATTGCATTTTATATCATTGTAATATTCAGAGATGAACTGAGATACCGAGCTGTCACTCAAAAATAAACAAAGAAATTAAAAAATCCATAACTTTCTTTTTATCCAATAAAATTGGAAGTCATTCATTTTAGACCACTTACGACCCTCTTTCCACCATATTACGTTTACTGATCTTTCAAAGTGAAAACATGAGAACCTGTAAGAAAAAAATGCAAGTTGTAATTTTACATACATCGGGAAAAATTAAGCCGTCATGAGACTAACTTTATTTTACTATGTAGTCACCAGCCAAAAAATTTACAGAGAGAAAAATCACTTATCAAGTGATTAAGAAGGCTCTAGTTCCTTCAACGCATTGTCACATTTTTTAGATTAAAATCAAATGGTGTTATCGTTTGCATCTGTTTATAAAATTACACAGAATCATAACTTTGCAATCAAATCTATTAATTTGGTATTCAATGATAAGTGGTTGTTAAGTTTTAGAATCATTTTCCACTCTTCCTTTCGACACTGAAGTGAGAAGAAAACATGACATATTGCGACGTCTTTTAGCCTTGCTCCCTACAAGATTAATGGCATGCGATAGGAAACTTTTCGAAAGGCTTAAATGAAGATAATGGAAAGATCCCAGTTGTAGAGATCTAAATTAAATAGAAAGAGCAGGGCGGATGTGATAGGTCAAAACGCTGAGGATTGTACAATACAAAGACGTGTGCTTAAGCTTTCCCCATTTAAAGGTACAGTTCCTCACGAGACATTTTTGAAGACCCCGGGTATGTTAGACAAAGGAAATTAATCAGATCTGAAATTATGTTTTTCATCAATCATTTTAGTTATACGGATGTCTTTCAGATGTATTTGGGCTGCTATAGTAAGAAATATATTTGACCTATCATAAGGTTGAAACATTCAAAGGATGACAAGTAATGCGTGATTTAATGTGTATTTTGATTGTTTTAACTCCACAACTTGTAGATGTGCATTGTACTAACACACAGGGTATTCACTGAAGTGTGAATTATTAAAGGACCACTATAGGCACCCAGACCACTTCAGCTCAGTGAAGTGGTCTGGGTGCCAGGTCCATCTAGGGTTAACCCTGCAGCTGTAAACATAGCAATTTCAGAGAAACTGCTATGTTTACATATGGGTTAATCCAGCCTCTAGTGGCTGTCTCATTGACAGTCGCTAGAGGCGCTTCCGCGCTTCTCACTTTGAAAATCACAGTGAGAAGACACTGGACATCCATAGGAAAGCATTGAGAAATGCTTTCCTATGGACTGATTTAATGCGCATGCGGCTCTTGCCGCGCATGCGCATTCAGCCTTGATGTTGGAAGAGGGAGGAGAGTTCCCCAGTGCCAGAGAAAGGTACGAGTTTAACCCCTACCTCCCCCTTCAGCCCAATGGAAGTGGGACCCTGAGGGTGGGGGGGGGGGGGGGGGGACCCAAAGACCCTGTAGTGCCAGGAAAACTATTTTGTTTTCCTGGCACTACAGTGGTCCTTTAAGTAAATTTCAATTTTTATACCAAAATAGCTGAACTAATAACACAGCTGACTTGGATAATTTTTCCAGTTTGCTACATTTTGACCTAAAATGTGGAAACTTACTTTGAATTCTTTATAACTCATAGTTTAGTAAATATACCCGGAAAGCAAAAAACGATTAAATTACTTAATTGGAGTTGAGTAAAACCTGCTGAGCAATTGTCTCTTTTAACTCTTTTATTTGCTCTACAAGTCAGTATATAGTGTCACATTTAGGGCAACATTTTACAATAATCACTTGAAATCACTGAAAATGGAAAGAGCTAAAACCATTAGCCACATTGTCACATGTTTATCTGTGTATGACATAAAAACTAAATGCAACTAGATGTATGATATAAGAACGAAATGCAAGGGAGACTTCTGTGTTAATAGCTCTTATGAACTCAAATCACATGCAGGAAAAAAAACAACATATTGAGACAAAAACTAGCGTATTACGGTGCAGCAATAATCTCGAATGTAACAACGTATCAAAAATAGAGTAATAATGGACAAAATGTGCACACTTAGGTTCTTAAGCATAATTTGCCATAATGCAAAGGAACTTGATGGGCACCCATAGTGTTCAATCTCGATGAACTGAAGAGAGGAAACTAGGCAGCGATTATACCAGGAATGGACATTATTTCCACAAAAATTTCAAGATAGCAAATGCAAAGTGCAGAAAATCCATGGAGATTCAACATCTCTTTTAAATGGACTAATGAAAAAGACTGCAGGCCCTTCGAGAGGAAAATGGGTCAGGAACAAAAGAAAGAGGATGATTTAAACAAAAAGTGGTTGGAAATTACAGATCAGCGTAATCACAATCTATCTTTTGATATTTATAGACATAAAAATGACCACAATATCATGTTTTCGGGGTAGGACAAGCAAAAGGGACAGCGGGCAAATGACCCTCTTGTAGACAGGAGTTGTGGTCGGCAGTCTAGCAACATTCTTCTATGGATGAACATATTGGGTGCTGTGTTGGCAGTAGACTTGTGCACACTTGAGTACATTTTTGGCTCTTCTGAATTGATACGGTGCAGAATTTCAACATTTTTCAGTTCTGAAGAATTAAAACATGCTGGATCGATCCCAAAAATTGATGGGTAAGCCGTAATAGTGAAGTAAAAATAAAAGTGTCCTTTAGTATGCCTTTAACAAAAACCAATACGCATTACATTGTAAATTAGTGATACAAATTTGGTGTTATGGGGAAGTTGTGACTAGAAGTAGCCACTGCAAAATGAGTTCCGAATTCAGAATCAACCGAAGCAAACCCCACTGTCTTGCAATGCAAAATGTGAGCCTGGCTTGCATGTCCCTCAGTAAGCTGAGCTCATACAGTTTGGCTCTTTCCTCTGCAAAAGTTAATTACTTCAATACCCTCATAACCACACTCTCCCGCGAACCCAAATGACTATTTCACACATTTAGCTCTCTTCTTCGCCCTGCTGTTCCTCCTCCACCTACAACCTTGACCGCCTCAGACTTTGCAACTCACTTCACTGACAAGATCTCTACAATCAGAGAAGAGATCTCTCATCTTTCTTCTTCCCCTTACAATACTTCCCCTAACTTCACTCCCTCTGCTGTTCTATGTTCATTCACACCCGCTACATTGGAAGAGGTTTCTGCTCTGCTCCAGTCCTCCCACCCCACCCCCTGCTCCCTAGATCCAATTCCCTCGCATCTCATCCATACTCTGTCTTCTTCTCTTTCTCCACCTCTCACTAAAATTCACAATCTCTCTTCTCTGGTATATTTCCATTGCCCTTCAAGCATGCAACTGTAACCCCAATTCTAAAGAAGCCCAATCTTGACCCTAACTCCCCATCCAACTATCGTCCTATCTCGCTACTGCCTTTTGCATCCAAGATCCTTGAAATAATTGTGTATGCGAGATTGACAGACTTCCTCGAGTCCAACTGTCTGCTAGACCCGCTTCAGTCTGGTTTCCGCGCTAAGCACTCTGTGGAAACGGCACTGACCAAAGTATCCAATGATCTACTCACTGCAAAATCTTGTGGTTACTACTCTATCCTAATTCTCCTTCACCTGTCTGCGGCATTTGACACTGTTGATCATCAACAGCTTCTTCTCATCCTCCGCAATATCGGTCTACAAGATATTGCACTCTCCTGGTGCTTCTCCTACCTCTCCCAGCGCTCTTTCAGTGTTTCTTTCTCTGGCTCTGCTTCTTCTCCCCAACTCCTCACTGTTGGTGTCCCCCAAGGTTCAATCCTTGGTCCCCTCCATCTATGCTGCCTCCCTTGGTAAACTCATTAGCTCCTTTGGCTTCCAATATCATTTCTATGCAGATGACACGCAAATCTACCTGTCCTCTCCTGATCTCTCCCCGTCCCTCTTTACTAGTGTCTCTGACTGCCTCTCTGCTATTTCTAACTGGATGGCTGTCCACTTCCTTAAACTAAACTTGACCAAAACTGAAATTCTGGTCTTTCCTTCCTCAAGTGTTGTTACTCCTGTGTCTGTCTCCCTCCAAGTCACCGGTGCTACCATGAGCTCCACCATGCAGGCTCGCTGCCTAGGTGTTCTCTTTGACTCCGACCTCTCCTTCAAACCTCATGTTCAATCTATCGCCAAATCCTGTCATTTCCATCTGAAAAACATTGCGCTCATCCCCCCCTACTTAACACCAGATGCGACTAAGGTGTTGGTCCATTCCACTGTCCTTTCTCGCCTTGACTACGGTAATCCACTTCTCAGTGGTCTTATGTGCTCCCTACTTGCGCCATTACAGTCCATAATGAATGCGACAGCGAGGCTCATCTTCCTATCCGCCCGCACCTCCCATACCTCACCCTTCTGTCAGTCCCTACATTGGCTTCCTATAAAATATAGAGCTAAATTTAAAATTCTGGTTTAAAATTTAAATTTAAATTTAAAATCGCTACATAATGCTGCTCCCACCTATCTTTCCTCCCTTATACACAAGTATGTCCCGTCTAGGCCCTTACGATCTGCTGAAGACTTACGTCTATCTTCTGTCCGTACTCCCACCTTTGATTCTCGCCTTCAAGATTTCTCGAGGGCTGCACCATTCCTGTGGAACTCGCTTCCCTCCTCCATTAGATGCTCACCCAGTCTCCATTCCTTCAAAAAATCATTAAAAACCCACTTCTTCATAAAAGCGTATCAAATAAACTGTTAATAGCTCCTGACTGATTCCTCTCTTGTGTCACTTTACCCCACTCCCTCTAGCATGTAAGCTCATTGAGCAGGGCCCTCAACCCCTCTGTTCCTGTGTGTCCAAATTGTCTGCTGACAACTACATGTCTGTTTGTCCACCCACTGTAAAGCGCTGCGGAATTTGATGGTGCTATATAAATAACATAATAATAATAATAATAACAAGCATTCAAACTGACTGACTGACAAGTATCTCGCTAATATTGGGAGGTTGCCGCATTTCCAAAAATATGATAAAGCGCAATACATCTGGAGATTGGAGATACACTGCCAATAACATTCTTCACTGTTTTATTATATCACTGCAGAAAATGTATCGCTTCTCATCTGCCAGGAGCCATGTTGTTGCTCTTTGATTATTGGCTAAAGCATTTTTACTTTAGTATAGTAGCTTTTTGTTTTATTGACAAATGCTTGTTTCATGTTCTAGCTGAGGGCCATCATATAAACTCTGACGCATTTGTCTTTGGGCCAGAGGGATATAAAACCATTTAATCAAGAATACATTCACCGTAGGAGGGAACTCAAATGTAATTTAATTTAAAAAAAAACAAAAAAAAAAACTCCTGTTGTTTAGAACCTTGAAAATCCTTTAACACAGGGCTTGTCAAAATATCCTAAGCTAGTAACAAACTACAAATCCCTAGATGCTTTGCATTTGGCCAACACTGCTTTTTAGAACAATTAATCATTTTCATCTCAAGTTAAACTATCTCAAAAACAAAATGATAAAAAAAATAAAAAATATGGAAGTACCTTGTATATTCTTTTTTCCATCTCTCTGGTTTTAATACAATGTACTGAGACATACAGGGATATGCACTAAAATGAGTTCAAAGTGAATTTCACATTAAAGGCCTATATAGCCGAGCTGGAAAAATTCTCTAAATTGTATGCTTTCAGTTTGGCTACTTTGGTCTTCATATCGAATTTGATTCCCATTACTCGTATAACACAAATATATCCTGCAGTGCTGTACAATTTACTGAGAGGGTAGTGGATGCATGGAATAGCCTTCCAACAATGGAATATACTGGAAAACACTCTATTCTAATCCAAACCCATCATGTTGTGTTTCTGAACAAGAAGCCTGCAGGGAAAATATATATATCTTCTACATATGGAAACACCTTTTTTTGATTGATTTTTAACCTTGTAAGAACCAAACAAATTACTTACGATTATTGCAAACTGGTCCCCAAAGACCAGCATGTAATGTCCTGCTTATTGAACATTACTAGCTCTATAAAACCCTGACGTCTTTAAACGAGTGTGACATTTAATTCGGAATAGGAACAGATTGTTATGATGGCACAAGTTCTTAAGGGATTAAATAGGGAATCTTTGTAAACTGAGTGAATTTGTTATGTTTGCATTGGAACTCAAACATCAACCACTCGTGATAAATTCCGAGGCACTATTCATTTATCCAGAAAGAAAGCTTCAAGGGTACCGCTCATTTATCTAGAAAAAGAGCTTTATGTGTTTGTCTGCTTAGCAGACAGGCGTGTACCTGGCCAACAATACGGAGAATGATTTATAAAATTAATTCTCATTGCATAAAAAAAAAAAAAAAAAGTTTCATCTGAGAATCTTTGTCAAGAATCCTGTCCCTTTAGTACAAACCTATTCAGTCTTTGTGGAGATCTATCATATGACAAGCAAGGTAGAGAAAGTCTGTGATATCTGCTCCGAGCATACCTAGAATTTTTATGTCCTGGGAACTCCTGGGACCTTTCTGTCGTACGCTTATCTTGCTGCGCCGAATGCAATGGCAGAGTAGAAGAACTGAGAATTTCATTGGTGTCATTCGTAGCTTATTAATTAACATATCTAGAAAATCTACAAGATCAATCCACATCTATTGCTCTATCAACAAATGGCATCAGTCAGTTCTCCGAGCGGTGAGCTGAGTCTCCGAACAGAGCTGTCAAGCTTCGAACACATCTCTGTCTGGTTTCATTTCTTCAACACGCATGCAAAGGAAAAATCTATTGATTACCGATAGCAGTCAATCTAAACAAAGTAAAGAAGGTGTCAGAGCAATGAATAATTGCACTCGTACACTTAGTCCGTTTGCCTGTAAACAAGCAAATCTACCAGCAAAAAATCATATCTGCTTTTCGATAGGCTTACCTAAAATCATTGGTTGACCCCCTCACTCCCGTCACCTCTCTTACCCTCCTCACCTCCCTCCATAACTAACACAATTAAAGAAAAAACATGCATTCACACAGATACACACTGACATACATGGTTACAGACATACACAGCATTAAATAATTTAGCAGATTAGCATACATTTGGGCTAATATGTGAAAGAAAAATGCATTAATTGTCAACTTCCTAACATAAGCTGATATAAAAAGTCAAAAAAGGCTCAGACTCTTACTCTATTATGTGTCTAAACTCGGATTTAATGTATATATTTTGTAAATAATGCTCATCCTATGCTTTTTGATATGATTTATGTGTGTACAGTGTGTCCACTTTGTTTGATTTTTTTTTTTTAAAGTGCAGATTTAAATAGAAATTGGCACTTTTATAACTTGACCTTGAACCCAGAGCACCTTCCTTGTACAGTCTTTAAGCTGCGTTGGGAAGTCTGTGATTGGACAGCTACAGAAAGTCTGGGCGGGGTCAGAAGGGGAGGACTTACAAAGGCTGCAGACAATCTACTTTCAGAGATACACCAATAAAAAAAAAATGCATAATTATATGCATGCATGTTTTTATTGGGAATATGTCAACTGTATATCCTCTCCGTCTCTAGGTAGTGCAACGGCATATGGCTATGATGCAGATAAAGTATATGTCCATCCCTCAGGGGCTGAGAACATTGCTCATTGCAGTTGGTATATATTATACATGACATTGCTCAAACTATGTGGACACCACTTCCCATATGTGTGTATGGCTTTTCCAACCAGAGGTGGAAAACCAACATACAGGCATGTGATTTTCATAGAGATCCAATGGCAGTTGAATGGCCAACTTACATGAGTGCAGATAAGACACATGTTTGTTAGAAAATAGACACCATTCTTGCAGAGGGTCATAAATACCTGTGCCTTATCTGCCCTCATGTCGCTTTAACCCCTGTATCACAACTCAACTTTGAATTATATGTGTCCTCTTGCTCAGAAATGCTTCAGACTTGAGAAAGGGAGGTTCTCCCGAAAGCCTGTCATTAAAAAATGATGTTAGTCCAATAAAAAAGGTATTACAAGATACGAATTTTATCAGTTTATTACATCTACATCACTGGACAAATACGGCTACAATCTCTCTCTCTCTCTCTCTCTCTCTCTCTCTATATATATATATATATATATATATATATATATATATATAGACAAAAAACGAGACAGGAGCACTCACTTGGATTTCCCAAAAATATATTTCAACAAATCACCTCCACATCAACGTTTCGACCCTTCAGGGTCTTTATCAAGATGATCATCTTAAAAAAGACCCTGAAGGGTCGAAACGTTGATGTGGAGGTGATTTGTTGAAATATATTTTTTGGAAATCTAAGTGAGTGCTCCTGTCTCCTTTTTTGTCTATTTAATTGCTGGGAAGCACCCGGGTCATATTAATGGTTGTGAACATTGGAGGTTGAGTGCCAGAGGTTGGACATTTTTTTTTTATATATATATATATATATATATATATATATATATATATATATATATATATACATATATATACACACACACATATATTACATGTGTGTGTGTGTGTGTATTTCCTATATATGTATAATATATTATAAAATAATTAAAGCATTTTATAATATATTATACATATATAATGCATATATATGATTTCATTATTAGTGTATTTTGAGATATATGTGCATATATCTCAAAGTACACTAATAATGAAATCATATTTATGCATTATATGTGTATAATAATTTATTATAAAATGCTTTAATTATTTTATAATATATTATACATATATAATATATGTATAATATATATATATATTTTATTTTTTTTACTTTTTAGCATCCTGGGGGACTGCCTGACAGCTCAAACAGTCCCCCTGCTGTCAGCTCTATAGACTCCTATTGTGGCGATGTGATCATGGTGATCACATGACCCTGGAGGGCCAGGGTGGTCGGAGCTGCTGCAGGGGGACTGCTGGGGTCTCCGGCAGTCCCCCTCGACTGTGATGGTCGTGGATGACTGGTCCAGGTAAGTCAAGGGCTCCTATCTGCCACGGACATACCGAGTAACTAGGTCTTTAATGACCGTTTTTAGTTGGACGTACCTAGTATGTCTGCGGTAGTTAAGAGAATATGTATTTATAACGTCATTGTAAATGTATTTTGATTTACAAATTGAAACCAGTATATATATATATTTTTTCAATGTATTTATTGATTTTATTTATATATACCGTATATACTCGAGTATAAGTCGAGTTTTTCAGCACATTTTTTGTGCTGAAAAACCCCAACTCGACTTATAATCGAGTCACTGTCTGTATTATGGCAATTTACATTGCCATAATACAGACTGGTGGCTGTCAGGAAGCGTTTACTTACCTCTCCTGCAGCTCCTGTCAGCTCCCTTCTCCTCCGCGCCGGTCCGTTCAGCACCTCTGTCAGCTCCCAGTGTAAGTCTTGCGAGAGCCGCGGGGTCATAGTGCGGCTCTCGCGAGACTTACAGTGGGAGCTGACAGGGGAGATGCACGGACTGGCACGGGGGAGAAGGGAGCTGACAGGAGCTGCAGAAGAGGTAAGTGCTTCCTGCCAGCCCCCTCCACTGAACTGCCAATGCCACTGGACCACCAGGGATTGAGAGCCCCCCTCCCTGCCATGTATCAAGCAGGGAGGGGGGCCGATATAATAATAATAATAATAAAATAATATTAAAAATAATAAAAAAAATAATAATAATAATAATATAACACTGCATTCATACACACACTGCACTCACACACACACACTGCACTCATACACACACACTGCACTCATACACACTGCACTCATACACACACTGCACTCATACACACACACTGCACTCATACACACACACACTGCACTCATACACACACACTGCACTCATACACACACACACACTGCACTCATACACACACTGCATTGATACACACACACTGCATTCATTATATACACACACTGTAAATAAATATTCAATTAATATAATTTTTTTAGGATCTAATTTTATTTAGAAATTTACCAGTAGCTGCTGCATTTCCCACCCTAGTCTTATACTCGTGTCAATAAGTTTTCCCAGTTTTTCGGGGTAAAATTAGGGGCCTCGACTTATATCCGGGTCGGCTTATACTCGAGTATATACGGTATATATAACTATAATTATATATCTATATAATTAATGTTATTCTAAGTGTATTTTAATATCAATATATATAAATATATATATATATATATATATATATATATATAATTATATAGATTAATATTAAAATACACTTTTAATAATGATTTATTTATGTGTATGTGTATATAACTACTTAGATCATATATATATATAAAGAGCTCAGGCAGGCCCCTTGCAGGCACTGCACAAGCTGGCTATTCCTCGCGATCACATGGCACGGGAGGGCCAGATCGGTGAGAGGGGGTCTGTCTGAGCTTCCAGGCAGACCCCAGGATCGCGATCACCAGCGGGGGATCGCCAGTGATCAGGTAAGTGGCGATTTACTCTCGGACATACCAGGTATGTTTGAGGTCGTTAAGGACCATTTTTTGCCAGTCGTACCTGGTACATCCGTGGTCGGAAGGGGTTAAACAATTATGTTCAACCAAATATGTGGCAACATCTTTGGTAAGGTCCCTCCTCAGACCTGCATTCTGTTGAAAAAAGTGACCAATCTGAAGTATGCAAAAAATATATAGTAGATACATTCTATGCAAATGCGCAATGGTTTTATTCTCATTACAAATCTTCCATATTGGAATGTCTCTTTGAAGGAGCACCTACATATGTTATAAATAAATTCATGAAAAAAAATTTGTAGGGTGCCATCTCCTTTTTTAACAGAAAACTCTCATTAGTGGGTGAATTTCAAATAGGAGAGTAATGTAATCTCAAATTAATTAAAGCCTTGATTAGGACACTTGAAGCAGAAATGTGTGCACCTTCCTCCTGTTAACCGTGAACCGCATACGTCGCAAGAAAACTAAGAGAGGACTGCTCATGATCACCCTATAATGCGCTCACATCGATTAATTCGAGACATTCTGGAGCTTGTTCAGCAGACCAAATTAAAAATTATTACAGCACTTATTTTTTGGGTTTGGAAGTGATCTGAATCCTGAGTCTGTACAGTAAAGAATGATTTAAAATTATTGAACTGATTCTCATACAGAAGAGAAATGCAGTCTTCCACATTTGAAGTCCAATTTGAGAGATTGAAATGCTCCTAAAAAATTGAAGCACTCCAATAATTTCTAATCAGTGTACACTAAGCTTCGCAGGCCAAAACCTTAAACATTGTCATACTAAGGTGCTTAGAGAGGGAAAAGCTTTGGTGATTCAATACATTTTAATCACTGTTCTTTCAGAGCGAGCCATTTTCATAGAAAGATGTATTTACACTGCGGTACCTGGGAAGAATAATAAAATACCAGACACATTGACAACTTACATGATTTTCAATCGTATTTCCTGACTTGCAACATGGGATTACATCAGCCATACGTGTGCAATAAGAAAAATACTATTAGAAAAAGTATAAGCGTATATATAGCGTGTATATATAGAGCCGACCAAGGTAGAATCTTATGTCTTTCTTTTAAGATCACAAATAATGTGGCTCACGCATTGATTTTTGGCAGTGTAGTCTTGCAAGTCAAACTAATTCGATCTCTCAATGTCTTGAAAAGAAGACTAAGTTGACTATTTATGGTTTGTGAGAGAGATTGGTCACACAGTTACCACCCATGGACATGGACTGGTTACCTCTCCAAATCCTCTCTTTACTGAGAGCATCAACCTTGATCTTGATTAGATCTGATTATTCATCAAATTCACCTGGTATGGATGGATCAGTGTAGATATATTCTGTGAGATCACTGTAAAATATTGAGTTTCAAACAGTGAATGTAATAAAAGAGAACCAAGGTAGTAACAACTAGGTAGAGCACACACTATTAAGCACTTGTGGGCATAAATGCAGGTCTGCGGGGGGCTTGTGGGTTTAGCGATGCTCATCAAGGGACTCACTTCACTCCTGGTAGCCGATCTAGTACTAGTGGGTGTACAGCCTATATGCCGGTGAGGGAGGTGTGGGGGGGGGGGGGGGTGGTAGATCACTTAGTGAGGCATGTAAGTTTAATACTAGCCAAGAACCAATTTTAACCAGCGGCTGCATAATCTTAGATATCACAGTGTTTTAAGCTAATAAGACAAAAGTCTAAATATGTATGAAAAAAAAATGGTAGTGTAACGGTAAAAGAAAGTAAAACAAGCATAAGCATAATGTGGAGCTGCGGACCACGGTGAGAGCCAGTTCGGTGGAAAGAGGAAATTCCTCGGATTCTGGGGTTGATCCCCGACACTCCCTGTTTTTCATGTTGGATCTTGCACAGAGGTAGGTCGCTGAGATAAGCGAGGGGTGAACTCCACTATCCTAGCAGGATTAAAGTGGCAAAGACCGGAGCTTCTCTTGCCCGGGTGGTCAGCAAGGCCTAACTTTTGCAGGAAGATTTCCAATTCCGAATAGATCTGTAAGTAGTTCCCTGGTGCGTAAACAGGATCACCTTCGGTATCCCCCAGCAATAGGGTATGCAGCTGTTGCAGGAGCAGTTGTAGGGTTTTTCTCCAGGTGAGGGTAATGCATGTGAGGTCTAGGAACATTGACAGAGTAGACCCTTCAAAGGTTAAGGGGGTCTTCCCTTGGACAGCAGCCTGGAGCAGATCTTTGTCCTGGAGGGATAATAATAATGGATAATAAGGTCTGCAGTAGCAAATGGAGGTGCTGACTTCGGCTTTGGGAGGCGAAACAGTCCATCGGGTTTCAGCATTTTTGCCTGTTTAGGTGGTAGGAGTACTGCAATTAGGCATTTGACATAATTTATTTATTTTGTAAAATATTTTACCAGGATGGATACATTAAGATTTCTCTTGGTTTCAAGTATGTCCTGGGTCCACAAAACATTGCATTGTTACAATAGGATACAATATTACAAAAAATACAATATATAAACAATATATATATTTACACATATACAAATTTAACATATAACAGGCGATAAATATATTCAACCATGACAGGTGCATTCTGTGCTGAGGTATATTGCCATAGATCTCTTAAAAGATTTTAGATTGAATGAAGATTTGACTGTGTCCCTGAGGTTATTCCATAATTGCGGTGCTCTGTAGGAAAATGAGGATTGAGGCACTTTATTTTTGTATTGCGGTATGAGCAGAGGTTATAGGAGGTCAGAACAGCCGGGGAGAGCATTCTGCTCAGGTAGGGTGGGAGCTTCCCAGAAATGCTCTTATGCACAAGGCTGGAAAGATGAAGAGTGTGTCGGGATTCCAGCGATAGCCAGTTTAGCTCTTTAACATGTCACAGTGGTGAGTAAAGTTATTACATCCTAGTACAAGGCGGCAGAATTAATTATCTGATGTATTAAGTTTATAAAGGTTGGTTTGCGGTGTGGGTGCATACACTACATCCCCATAATCAATGATCGGCATTAGCGTTTGCTGCACTATCTGTTTCCTTGCTCTAGGGCTTAGGCAGGATTTGTTTCTGTACAGGACACCTAGTTTTGGGTAAAGTTTTGAAGATATTTTTTCAATGTGAAGGCCAAAGGATAGATTGGGCTCTAGCAACATACCTGGATATTTAAAAGAGCAGACTGCTGTCAGTGTGCTATTTGAATTTCTTCTGATACACAGTTGTTGATTTTGTAGTTTACGTAATTTAGGTACAGATCATTGTAACAGTCTTGTCAGTGTTTAGGAAGAGTTTGTTATCCGCTAGCCACTTTTCTACCTCTATGAATTGGTTTTGGAACACAGCCTCAAGCTGCGGTAGCTTGGGTTTACTAGCGTAGATTACAGTGTTGTCTGCATACATGTGTACAGTTGAGGAGTTGCAGACGTTAGGAAGATCATTTATAAATAATGTGAATAGCAGGAGGCCGAGTATGGAGCCTTGGGGAACACCACACGTGACTGAAAGAGGGAGGGAAGCGCTATCAGAAATGGTCACGTATAGTAATCGGTCTGAAACATACGATCGAAACCAGGTAGCAGACGATCGCCAATGCCTGAGTTTTTACATTTTTGCTAAATAATGCCATGGTCTACTGTGTCAAAGGCCTTGGCAAAATCAAGGAAAATAGCTCCAGTTAAGTCTCCTTGTTCCATGCCAATCTGGATGTCATTGCAAACTTTTAAGAGGGCAGTCGAAGTTGAGTGATTTGGACTAAAGCCTGATTAAACAGGGGTCAGATAATTTGATCATTGATAATATTCACATAATTGCATGTGGACACATTTTTCCAAGATTTTTGACAATACCCCAGTATCGGGGTGATAGTAAGATACCAAAGTATTGTCACCACTTTTATGGATAGGTACAACTTTTGCAGTCTTCTAAAGGTTGGGTATGTATCCTGACACCAGGGATTCATTGATAAGGGTAGTGACAGGTTTAGCAATTGCTAGCGCACTGAGCTTCAGTAACTTTGCTTGGATTTGATCTGGTCCACACTGTTTTTTCATTTTTAAATTATTAAGATGTTTCTTAACCACACTAAAAGGCACAGGTCTAAAATTGAATTTATCTATATGAGGATTTTGTAGATTTGGCAGGGCCTGATCTTTATTTGCGGTCTGAAAATGAGTGTAATTTGCTATCTTAGCAACCAGGGTGGTAGCACATCCAACAAAATAATTATTAAAGGAATTTGCTACATCTAGGTGGTGTTGCAGTGTTTGGTTGTCCATTTTGACAGTGGAGGGTTGGGAGTGGATTGCTGGGGTTTGTATGCTATTTATGATTTTCCAAACGTTGCTTGGGTTTGATAGGTTGTTTGGGCCTTTGCCATGTTTGTTTGTTTTGTGCATGAATTTCGCCATTGTCTGTAAGTACAGTGATCGTTCATGGAGCCAGTACGCTTGAACTTTGACCACAGTGAATCTCTAACTTGGTACATTTGAATGAGGTCAGAAGTAACCCAGGGCAGGATTTAGTCGCACTTTACGCAGAGGGGCATGCAAATTCCAAACACGCAAGAACTCGGACTGAAAAAATCCAATTGCAGAGTCTAGATCTGGTATTAGACCTAATCTGTGCCATTGTATGTTCTTGAGATGATTTAAAAAGCATGTGATTATAATCTTGGGAGGGGTTTTAGTGGCCTTTATGCAGTATACTAGACAGTGGTCACTGAAACTGTTAGGGAGAACGCTTGCCTACTGGATTATGTCAGGGCAACTGGAGAGAATCCAATCTAGCAAGGTATGGTTCTGACTTTTAATATTAATGCAAGTTGGGGAGGAAATTAATTGTGTTACCTGCAAAGTCTTAAACAGCACACATGATTTATTATTTTTAGGATTCAGCCAATCAATATTAAAATCTACAAAAAACAACAGTTAACTTTTTTTGGTTTTGAGCTACAGTTCCACTTAGTAGTTGGGCTATGTCAAAAAGGGAGTGCACCGGAGAACTAGGTGGGCGGTAGATTCCATAAACAATGATAGTTTTATTGAAAGGGATCTCAATTGTGCCAGATAGAAAATCAAAGGCAGAAGGGGAGTTATAGTATTTTCAATGAGTACATTTTAAGGACTTGTCAACATTAATAACAATGCCTCCTCCTCTCTTTGCTCTGTCATTTCTAAAACTGTGGCAGGTCAGTTAGGCCGACAGACTCCAATATTCAACAGATTTTTAAGTTGTATTTTCTCAGTTGGTCTTCCAAAGTGTTGATCTTTTCAGCCTAGTGCCAGGCCCCTGGAAGGTTCCTCTCCAAGATCCGAGGGGGTGCTGTCCGAGGAGTAGATAGAGCCTTTGTCTTCAAGCGCCATCTTATGCCATGCGTCCTGCTGTGAGTTCTGCAGGAGTTTTCCGATATCTTAGACATTAGGGCTTTGTCACGGTTTAGGTTTTTTGTGCTTTCTTCCCATTGTGTTCCCCAACAAGGGAGTAGTGTAGGTAGCTGGCTGTGTGCCCAATTTCCACTGGAAAACACAACTCCAAGGTTGCAACCGCTCCATTCCGCGGCTAACTCCACCCCCCAAAAACTGTTTCATTTTTACAGCACAGTGTTTTTACTTTAGAAGTTCTTATCTCCTGCTCTGTTAATTGAACTTTAATCACACAAAGGAGGATGTTGGAAACTCTAGCGGACAATTATTATAGCAGGAGATAATACATTCTAAATTAAACACACATTGCAATGAAAGAAGTTAAAACATTTCAGCTTTTTTGTTTAGGGAGGATTTGTGGGTCACTTCTAGAAGAGTGGCTAAGGCTGCATAAACAAAGAGATTTGACGCCTACATTTTAAAATGGTGCATACATATGTCCTTCATTTCACAAATTGGGGTGGATATTGAGCACTTCTAATTGGTAATTGGATAAAACTGCCAAGTGAAACATTATATTCCTTAACTGAAATATATTCAATTGCAATATTACCATGGTTTTGTGTTAACTGGAAATGTTTGGTATTTTTGTGGTCTACAAAGATTTTGCATTTCACAGCCCTATTCG
This sequence comes from Pelobates fuscus, assembly GCF_036172605.1. Taxonomy (NCBI): domain Eukaryota; kingdom Metazoa; phylum Chordata; class Amphibia; order Anura; family Pelobatidae; genus Pelobates; species Pelobates fuscus. Next base: position 20,685,652 of record NC_086328.1, read on the forward strand.
AAGTCAAGCTACAGGGCTAATTTATGTGTTTTAAATAATTCAACAATGTTTGAAGAGAATAATAAGTGATACAATTCAGACAAATTACTGCTTTTCTTAAAGATTGTTTTTAACAGGAAACTCGTAACATTTTCTGCGTAGGGACAATATCAAATCGCACGGTCACAGCTCTGCAATTTAAAGGTTAATTAAATAATTACCAGTTCAGAATAGCACAACCCCTCTGGACAAACCCAGAGCAGACTCTGGCAACAACAGATTTCACTGTCTCAATATAAATATCAAGATGATTCAAGCTTTTCAAAGTTAAAAATAGCTGAATATTGATTTGTTTGCTCGGTTCTGGTTGAATGGCGGATCATGTGAAGTTCCCTGGCCGCGGAGTAGAGGGCGGCTGTCCCATACGCTTTATCATTTCTGCAGCTATAGATTTTAACATTATTGTATTTGCCTTGTGTTACAGTAGGCTAAGATTGTATTTTTTGATTTATTGCAGCAGATGGACAATTTATTCGGCTCTTTGTGTTTTATAGCTGTTTGTGTGGGAACAAAAATACAGCCAGGGACACTTGGCTGAGCATTAGCTAACAGTTACAGTGGAGAGTTACAGTGTTTGAGTTCTGTTTCTCTTTCTAAATATATAATATATATCTTCTTTATAAAAGGGGCAACTTGTAATTGACCAGAAATAAATAAATAAAAAAAAACAGATACACATATAATCAAGATTCTATGGCAAATAGCAGACATCGGCTGTCAAGAACACTGCGTTTTAAAATGCAAAAATGCTTTGTGTCTTGTTCTCTTCCAGGAAAACAAATCGAGAAACATGTTTTTCTGGCTCATCAAGCGTCACCCTCCCACTCTAGCGAGCAGAATATCCCAGTGAATATGGCCGTTTAATTGTATTATAAAATATGGAAAGGAAACTGGCGCTGTGAAAGAAATGTAGCCTGCATTTATCATTATAAGCTGAGTGCTCTTTGTAACTGAATGCCCAATATAATTTATCTGGTTGTTAAAGGAACACTCCCTGTACCATAATAATATATCCTTTTATGGGTTATGGTGCAAGAAGCTATTTATTACAACATCAGTGATTTGTTAAATGTGTTGCAGCTCTGTGCCAATCACCCCCTGGTGTGTAGTAGGGGGGGGCATAGTTTCCCTTAGGCATGTGGAATATTTTGTGTTCCTCATACACAACATACAACTTCTATCTTAAGTTAAATAGGCACTTTAAGCATTATAATTATTCTTTTGCATGCAGTTTCTGTTTCATTCATGTCTTTTCATGAATGAAAGTACTCACAGAAGATAAATGGCACTACTACTGGGTTTACAGGCTAGCACATCTGTTACAAAAAATCTCAGAATTAGGGAGAGTAGCACTAAAATTATTTGATATTTTAAATCTTAGTTGTTTTTTTTTGTATGTTTTTCTGCCTTACCTCCACACTATATATTTTTACGGTGGTGATGGTGGGGGGGTGGGGGGGGAGGGGAGAGGGGGGTTGGTGTTTGAAGGCAACCACTAACTATAAGCCTTTGATGTTTAGAGACATGAGCAATGCTATGGCCCCAGATGACAGCATATATTTTAAAATGCTCTAATTGCACACATACATTGATGTCCTTGAAAAGCCATGGGTGTTCTAGCAAATGGCAAGTGCTACGCCATTCTCCGTATGTAACAGCATCATAACGAGAGCAACAAGCTTCTTCCTGGAACAGATATAATGGCTGTATTAAAGAAGAGTATTAACTCACTTAGAGGCTCAGTTAGTATGAAGTTCATTTAGCAGAGTCCTGTAATTTGTACTGGAGACCCTGAATATTACAAATCATCTTCCATAATGGGTTGCGTGATGTGTTGTTTTCTGACCTTGGGATTAGGACATACACGGGCAAGGACAAACGCCTGGAGGAAATAACATCATCTCATAGTTTTTATTAGAATGGCTTGTAAACATGATAATGCTAAATAAATAGTATAATGCACAATCCAATGGTTCTGAACCTTTTTGAAAGGGAAACATTCTTAAAATGAAATACAAGATATAGTAAAATCAATTCTTAAAAATTATTTCAACAGATTCTTCCCAATGCCAGATGGGTCTCCATTGACCTGCAGAAGACTACACCACCAAACAATTTGCACAGTGCATACAGTTACTTGCTATGCTCTAAGAAATAGTTATTGGATCCAGACCCGAGATTACAAAACCACAGCATAAGCCATCTCTATGTTAAAGAAAAATAAGACCCAAAATACATTATACCAACTAACTGGTTTGAAAGGGATACTCACAAAAACAGTTACATAGATTTAGTGTAGGTTCAGAGACGGGTACCCTTGGGTCGCGGCTCTCTTAGTTTGGTCTGCTCAGCCAAGAAACATATACTGCTATGGATTTGTAGTGATAAATAGTTATTTTATAAGCACCGCATGCCATGTAAAATCATGGGTAAGATAGCTTGAAGGATGGAGAGGTTGTTCAAAAAGAGATATGAAGAAAGAGGTCGATCTACTGGGTGGGAGGAGTGTACCCTTTGGGCACCCCTGCTCAAAATGAAATAGTGTATTCTAAGAAGTTGTTTCAGTGCCTGGTTTGTTATTATTCATGGTTATGGCTGCGGTTAAAAGGTCATGTAAATCCTGGCTTTGTGACTCACGAACCTGTAGACCTGCACACGGAATGCAATGTATCTCAAGAGCTGTTCTCGGGTGTTTGTTGGTGCACTGGGGATTTGCTGTTGAAAACTAGAATTTATGTGCTCCTAGAATTAATTGATTTTGAGTTTGGGTAATTTATATTTTAATTTACCTGTGGGAATTGATTATCATGCAGTATATATCCTTGAACAAATACTCAATTAAATCACTTCATTAACAGATTACAATATTTTTTTAAATATGATGGTGCGTTAAACACTTTGTTTGCACACATTATGCACAGATACACATTCACATACACAATAAGAGTAGTAATAGATGGAGTCAAATAATTTAAATATAGCCAGGGCATGCCTGCAGCTTTAACATGTCTCACATTTATATGCAAGTACCCCAAAAACAACTGGCACTCGGCAATTTAATATCTATGTATGTATGATTATTACTAAAGAAATAAAGTTGAATGTGCCATTAGATACGAACATGTCAACATTACATCAAATTACTTACTTACTTTACTGTAAACCCGTTTTAACTTTAACCCTATTCAAAGTATCTGCTACCTTTTAATATTACTGTGAGCTTTTACTTCTTCCACTGGCAGGATATTCTGGGTATCTACCACACTTTCTATATAATGAATAGCCTTGTCTCTTCCATTGGAAGGCTATTCCATGTTTTTATGAACCTTTCTTTATCAGCATTAGTCTTAACTTCTACTGGAAGGTTATTCTGGGTATCTACTATGCTATAGAATTAATAGCCTTGTCTCTTTCACTGGAAAGCTATTCCATGTATCGACTATCCTATTTATATCAACGTTAGCCTTGTCTCGTCCACTGGAAGGCTGTTCCATGTATCTATGAACCTTTCTTTATCAATGTCAGTCTTAACTTCTTCAACTGTATCTACTATCCTTCCTATATCAACATTGGCCTTAACTTATAGCCCTGTAAGCCCGTTCCACGTAACTCCTGACTTTTCTATATTGTGATTAGCCTTTTTGTCTCTTTAGAATGCAATTTCCTGCATTTATAGCCCCGTTCTTTATCACTCTTATCCTTTACCACTTCCACTGGAAGGCTACCCCATGTATCTACTGCCCTTTCTAAGGTTATTCAAAGCATCTCTGAAATGTTCTACAAATAATTATTTCCTCATATTACCTCTCAGTCTTTTATCCTTTCGCCTTAGGTCAGATATATTATAGTTTTATTTATAAAGCAACTGTTTATTCTACATTAAATGTTGCTAATTATTACAGTGGGTCCTACCTCGTAACCTAAAAATATACAATAGCAAAAAAAAAAATATTTATGTAACATCAGGTCACATTTCAATATAGTTTGCTTTCTACATTTGCATTGAATGGCGATACTGCATATTGGGATTGGCAATGCACGGTGTGGTTTGAAGTTCTACAATCGCTGTGCATAAACCCCTTTTGGCCATCGCTGCTGCATAGCATTGTATTTTAAAGCAATTTGCTCAGAGTAAAAAGTCCTGTAGTTGCCGGGTTTGCTGCTGTAGGCTGGCATTTGATCTAAGACAGAGCGTACATTGTTTCAAGCTATTTATCTCAGCTACAAGCAGAATCGAGAATGCCTCTTAAAGATGGAAAGGCGTGTGCAACTCGTACAGGTTATACGAGACCGGCTGTAGATAATTCATTATCACTGAAACTAAACGCATTACCTAAGATCTAATGAAGGTTTTGGAAAACATAAATCTAATACAGGACATGTTTAATTAGTATGTTCTATTCTCAAGATCTTATAAGTCTAATGTCCCAAACTTTACAAAGTAATGTGAGGGAAAAAAACAAAACAAATTAATTGTTCGCATGTCCTGCTTATATAAACTGCACACAATGGCCCATACATTTTATTGGGGCAGGTAAAATCGGCCTCTAACCGATGATAATAATAAATATCGTTGTAATGAACACTTTTATATATATATATATATGTTTTAAGTGTTTAGTCATTCTTAGAATTAATAATAAAAAAAGAGCTTAGAGCATGTGATGTCTTCGACCAATCAGAATCAGAGTTGGACTCATTCGTTTTTAGCATTCCTGGAAATATCTGCCTAATATGTACCCAGAGAAGGTCCAGGTTTGTTTGCCTGGAAAGCCAGCCGGACAGACAGATATGCTAATATTAGAGAGGTCATTAGGTGGGTTGGATATGTCATTAAAGTAACTCACCAAGGTCATTAACTGGACTGAGACTGTTACAAAATGTCTCTTAGAGAAAGACATTATAAATCCTATAATGACTGATCCAGGTTTTATAAGATGCTTGTCAGCACTGGGTGTTGTACTAAACATGTCTTTAGGGCTGGCCAGTGAAGATCAAATCATGGAATCAAGTCTATTGAAGGTTGCCAGAAGTAGGATGTTGTTAACCGTACATCCATCTTATGTCATGATGAGGTTTAATCGGCATAGTCACAGCTTAATGAACACTAAACACTGAACTCTTTGTCTGCGGATTTCACATTTATTAAGAAAAAGTAATTTTCGTTGTCAGTAAAATGTTGCCCCAGCTTGTGCACGGCTTCAGTTCTAGGCTAAATTGTAGAACGGCCACAATCGAATGGTACTGATTTCAAAATGGAATACTGTGTAAACCGATTACAATATAACATACGGGTCTGCTCTGATTATCTCTATATTCTCTTCCATGACCACTTTTTCTGTAAACATTAGAAATGTCATAAAATTTGGGGTTAGGATGGCAATTACAAACAGATGTCAAACACATTTTGATGTGGCATTAGGTTGCCAGGATAGGACCTGGCAAGTATGGGGTACATTGATGTTGTGTCAGGCTTGTGCAATGTATGATCATTTACTAAAACTAAATCCCCATTATTTTTGCCCAAGTCAGATGTTTTTTTTTTTTTTTTTTAAATATTCAATTCTGTGAGCTTTGAAATTTCTGTTTAGTGAATGAGTGAGTGTGCTGGATCTTATATGTTCAATTTAAAAAAAAGAACATTGACATTTAATAAGTTAAAAAAAAAGTTTTATTTGTATAAGAAAGTCTTAGTGCTATGTTTTTGGAGTACTTTGTATATTTCTGCTGATAAGAACTAGGCATTGAGTTCCAGTCCCCTGGAGTGCAGGTGTTTGAAGCATTATATTTATTACATGACAAACGATAGGTGAATATGTGAGTTGTGGGTCTGAAAGGTTCTGTAAATCTGTTCCATTGTTGTCTCTGTAGTGAAACACATACACAATCTGAACATCTCACCCAACGGACACAAACACACTCTTGCATTTACATACACAGTAATACCCTGACACCTGGGTCATCAGATGTATTGCCTCAGTTACTAGCTGTTTGATGCTCAGAAAGCCTAGGTATAATGTCTCTAGAATTCTCTGTTTTCCATTATACAACCTTCATAGCTGATGATTCCTCTCTCTCTGAACACAGCACGTATGATTTAATCCCACCCATACTAAAGCGCTGGGATAGAACTTAATGTCTGGTTGTTGAATATGTTCTGATATGTACTAAGCCAGGTAACACGTGGAGATAAAGAGGTAAATAATAGAAATTTGGATTTATATGTTGAGGACAAAGTGAGGACAAAGTGTTTTAATGCCTACAAGGATGCCAAACAAGGATAGCACATTGTACAGCCTGGATGAGAATATTAATATTATATTGCCATTTAAATAGCTTGGCAAATGATCCCATGGCTCCTTGGACTTTGAAAGCCTTGGATGCCATAATAAAATATTCCAGCCACCATAACTACCTTACATCCGAATTTGGAGAAACATCTGTGGAAGTCACCCGATGTTCTGGAGCAAGCTAAATATCCAAAAAAAAAATACATTTCATGTCATACAGCAAAAACATAGGCGTCTGGGCACCAAACTGTGCATTGAACTAAAAGCCACATTATCCTTTTACACCTAAATACAGTTTTAAAAAATTATCAGCTGCCCAGTTTTTCCAAAGCTCCTTTGGCAAAAAATCTGTATGCTGTTTAATTCATCAGACTCTTGTTTAATGACTAAACTTACCTGCAGGATGCTAGGTACTAATGGGGCAGTGTGGCAATCTTACTGGGTTAAAGCAGCACTGTCACCCCCATCATCCCCTATTAAAAATGAGTATTTCATAAAGATAGAATCTTTATGAATTACTCCTTATGACTGTGCCAAGTGATATACAGAGACAAAGTATTCCCTACTTGGTCTTCTGCCTGACACTTCCAGACACAATCAGTAATGGCTGCAGGGAATTGGCTCAGTCTGTGGAGGATCTCACGGTCTTACATGCGTGAGAGTACAGCTGTGACGTTGGTTCCAGGAGTTGAAGAGGAGCAGCGTGAGCATGATGGCGGCACCTGCGAGGGCAGGTTCAGGCAAGTAATTTTACTCTTACCCTACTCTTGTGGCCACCAGATCACCAGTGGCAATAGCACCATCGGGGTACATTGCAAATTCGGCAAAGTCCCCCAACGGTGAGAGTGCCGCTTTAAGTGACATTAATATGCATCTATGATACAGCAGTAACTTTTAGAGTTATAGTCTATCAGCAAAATGTCTCTATTTCACATACCTAAGATGAAGATATGATTTACCGCTGAGTCTGCCTTCTGTCTTTTATTACTTAATAAAGTACAAAGTCTGACCGACTAACAGCCCCCGAAAGTCTCCAAGTATAACACAGAAGGATAGCACCATATAATCCATTTGATGTACAATCCAAGGATAGGAGCATATTATTTGAGATCCTATTATTTTTTTATGATTTACTTCTATATCAAAGCAACATTTCTATCTGTCCTGATCACATTTGCCCTTTGCTGACAATTCTGTTAGCCAGACCTAAACCATACTGAAAGCAAAAAACAAATCTATTCTTAGAAGGACTGCGAAAATGGAGACATGTTTTTACTTTTGGCAATGTCACATTCTGTCTACCCTCTCCTCGTAACTACCCTGCCAAGGAAAAGCTGACTGGATCACTAAGCCGCGCAGACCATTGTGTTTTAGGGTTTTTTTTTCCGAACACACGATGAAACACTTGAGCCATATTAAAACAACAAACATTGATATAGAACGACGCAACAATTAATGGCAACATTTCACCTAAACAGATAGGTGCAAGAAATCTATTGAAACATTGACACACTTAAATAAGTGGATATTGCTTCTAAGGATAAAGGAAATGTTGTGGCCAAAGATTTCCTGTAAACAAGATCAGTTATAAATTACAGGCTGAGCTGAGCTGCTGTAACAAAATTCTACAGGCAGAACGAGCTGAAGAATCCAATAATGATTGGACATTTATTTTACACACACATATCAATACACACACATACTTATTTATTTTTTTTGTATGATCTTTTTTTATTCCCCCTTGAGGCACTTGAGACATTTTGCTGTTTTCCTGGTGATTGAAGAAAAATTGGATTAAGAAAAAAAATGAAAACTGTATTTTGTGATTGAAAATTCCGAATGATGGTTTACAGACACTCGAAAATGATACAATTCACGGATTTATCTGTTACCTCATCTTGAAACGAGAGGGCTCTGTTAGTTTGGCATTTGGAGACTTTCTTTTTCCCTGGTAGTGGTTTCCTGGGGGCAATGAGATTTCTAAATTTTATGAATGGATCCCTTTTAAAGTTAAATAAATTATATTGATTATTTGTTTGAGGCTTCAGAATTAGCATTAGTGTCACCAGATGTTTTAAAGGATAATTTAACAATTTTGAAACCGCTGTTTGATTTTCAGAGAAAAGGCATTGTTTACTTTGCTGCCTAGTAACACCTGTAGTGTCAGTCACTCAGATGACAACTAGATGTGCTTCATAGTTAATATTTTTTCAAATTCTTTATTTTTCATTCAATAGGTACAGCAAGTACAGTTCAACTTTTGGGCTTGCGCAGAAGCCAAAGTTTGAGAGAAAATTCTTGGAAATACAGTATGCAATATGAGCTTACAATACAAGCCTCTGTTCAATCCCATTGTGCCTTGCCTCCTACCGAGGATTTTATTTTTAATCCAGGCAATCTAGTTAAAGAAGGAGCCCTAGCTTTTCACAGGCCAGATTCGTCTTTAGGCATCCTCGTTTCTCCGACTGTGTAATCATGCCTGGGTGAGAAAAAATGGAAAAAGAAAAACAAACCCCTGTAGACCAAGGGGGGGGGGGGGGATAAAGAAAGGGATATGGGGAGATATGAAATGAGAAGAAATAAGAGAAGAGAAAAGGAGAAATGTCAGAGAAATAGAGAAGAAAGAGAGGGGAAGTGAGATAAAAGATGAGAGAAGGGGGAGCGGGGCCCTCAGAATCTAGTTCGCAATGAAGGTTCTTTGTTGCTGGTCCCCAACTTTATCACTTTCCGATCCCTATCAGTCTCCACTTGAGCCCACTATACTATTGTCCCATGGGTCCTAAATTCTCTGGAAAGTTGTGCTTCCTAGTTTAATGCTGCATTGCGTGCAGCACCTCAGCGTCTCCACACTGCATGAAAATGCTGAACGCTCCCCATACAGATGCACTGATTCAATGCATATCTATAGGGGAGCTGCTGATTGGTGCAGCATGGGAAAGCACTGGATTGGCTGAGATCATGAAGACTGATAATCTCAGCCATGGAGGCGGGGCCAGCTTGGCAGGACCAGTGCGGTAATTGAGTAAATGTAAATAAACTCCCTTTTAAATTCATTCTGATGGCGGACAGTAACCTAAACATGCAGTCCAGCACTATAGTGTTGGGGTACAAGCAATGTATTCCTAACACTACGTTATTCCTTTTAAGGCCAGGTTTTGCAGGAAGTTATTAAATAGTATTTGCAGGCTAAGAGCTCTCTGCTGAAATCCATTGCACACCTCCAGCTTTGCAATTATTTCCTGAACAGTTGAAACTTTCCCCTTACGTTCTTAAACTGCATGATCTGCTGTGTGCACAAAATGCCTTAAGTATTGCTGATTAATAGGTATTAAGCTTCAGAATGAATTATCATTTGATGTGGCACACAAGCAGGGAAAATGATGAGAAATATTGCAATTTGTAGGCATATATTGTGCCTTGAAAGTTGCTCAAAAATGAACATATATTTCCTGGGTTTGAAAGATACACTAACCTCCTGTGGTTTGCATTTGAGACGGGCAGGTGGCTTCAAACCAATGATGAATGTTTGGGTCATGCTGATTTACATTCTCTTTCAAATAGAAGAGCCAAAACACAGAAAATGCAACATTGGAAGCAGAATATATTTTATTTTATTTCCTACATACACTAGTTTAACTTTGAAGTAACTAAATCCCAATAATAAATACAGAGTAGACTTTAGGTTCTTCTCAAACTGCTGTCCATCTGAGTTTTGGGAGATCAGTGAGTCTTCTGAATTCTATAACACTTGAACCACCGTATGACCGAATGACCAATAAACCGAACCAGACCATGGATGAACCCGTTCGGTTTATTAATGGTTCAGATGTCTGCCTATGGCAAACACAAAGAAAATGATATTAGGGGACAGCCACTCAATCAAATAAATCAATCAATCAAATAAATTATTAACAAACCAGAAAACAGCTGGACCGAACGCTTAAGATTTGCAACCAAATGCTCAAAAGTAACCAAACGCTCAATGTTGACCAAACGTGAACAGTATTTCAATGGTTAAATATTATTCTAATTGGTCGTAATTCGGTTGGAATTCAGTTGACTGAATTTCAAGCAGATTAGCTTTAAGAAATACGAATTGTCATATATAATATATAAGTCTAGTATAGATGTTAAGGTAAATCATGTTTTGTTGACTGTCAGTTAGCACTAAGTGTAAGTTTGTGTTTGGCAAATTTTGGAAGCTTATCATGACATCGTACAAATGGTAGATGGTGCCCAGAATTTGTAGTGCTATTAGTTAAAAAAAGATCAAAAGTTCTCTCCTATTCGGCTTTCCTAACATATACTTGTGATATAATTATTCTAAATATTATGTCCCAGGCAGCTCACCACTGCAGCAATGAGAAGGAAGAGGGTACATGTATTGGTGTAAGAGAGTAGCTAGTTACTAGTTGGTGGAGTGTGTTTTTCAGCCAATCCTCATTATTTTTAAATGGGAACTGTTACTTTTCTGGAATTTACACCATCGCTTTAAATATTGAAAATCACTTAGAACTCGTAAATAAACTTTCTTTTTTTTTTTTTACCAAGAGATGCTCTGTGTTCTTTTGAAGTGGTCATGTTGCCCGGCACCTGTATGTGCAACGGTGCCAGGGTACTCCAGTATAACAAGCACTAAAGCAGGCTCCAGTAGTAATGATGCTTAGAGTAAACTTTTAAACTAATACTGAAGATTTAGCAAATTACATCATAATCCAGTTCAGACTAGGCAAAGCCAGGGCACATAATGCAAATAAGATGGAGAAATAGAAACATTGTTTAATTTCTCCTCTTACCTGTGGGCTTTTTATAAACTCACTGCCAGGTACAAAGGACAGAGCTTATAACAATGATTGACATTGAGCCAGGATGAATGCAGCCTATTGTAGGATAAAAAAAGGGTGTGTTTTTGCGTGAATGTTCTATTTTTCCAAACTCACAAATACATATTTGTTAAATATAGGGATAATTAAACATACAATTAAAAATCCTGGAAAGTGAGAGTAACCTTTCAATACATCACATTGCAGTCACTAATGCTGTTGACTGGATGTGTATTTTGGAGTAATGCATTTGTAACATTCTGAGATCCCAAGTACAAATAGATTTTCCTGTAATCTATTTATTCAACGTCTCAAGAAAATGAAGTGTTTTGCTGACCGGGTTTAAACTATCCCAATAAGTGCCCTTGGGAATGCAGCTAATACGCACGATAAGTCTACAGAAACCTGCAAAGCTGTATATAGTTATATAAAAAGGACACTGTGGGGCTCATCCTTCAATCACTGAGTTGTGTGTCATTAAAAACTGGGATTCAGAAATGTACAAACTGTAAATACAGCTGAAAATTTCTAATAAAGTGCGAGGCACTTACTATTAGAATGCTAGATAATGTACAGAATTGAAAATCGGCAGCAGACAATCCGTACTGCTTTGTAAATTTGGTTAAAACTATAGAAAACCACAAGTAGTGTTGCACTGGTTAATATCATTTTTAATCCCAATGTACTTGTGAAAATGATAAAAACAATAATTACTTATATACAAGGGTTCATCAAATCTGTGCATCCTATAAAATAAAGTGTATACTAGCTATAAAAAATAATAATCTAATAATCCCCCATAAAGGGTAAGACTCACATATACAAGAGCCTGTTCTCTGGCTCTGGGTAAATGTTGCTTGTAGGGACAGGAATTAACACCCCCAACTTTGTCTCTTTAAGATAGATGTAATTAAAATGAAGTGAGTTCACAACAAATGGAGCTCACGATATTCAATTAGTAAGAATGTTCAAAAGTGTCAGTTTCTTGCGATTTAAAGTTTTTTTTATGTGAGTCTTTGCGATTTAAGGTTTTTATATTTTAAAAAATTGTTTTAGCTCCATATATTCATTAGCTTTATATTATAGTATATCTAATATTTAACAGTCTGCGTTCTTTACGTTATCTGAGCATCATCACGATCACTTGGTGTACATTCGGACCTGTCTCCTGTGACGCATTTCGCGCAAACCACTTGGGCTGATCAGATAGATTTAAATTGTGCGATCTGCCTCCAAGCCCAATGATTTTAAGCTCAGGAATTTCACCAGAAATTGCAGTTGATGCTGACTTAGTATATACATAAATAAGGGTAATTAATAAGCACAAATGAAAAAAAATGTTTTAAACATATAATGTTTAATAACATTTTCTAATAAATGAAATTATATAAATATTAATTTAAAAAAATAACGGGATTATACAACAAGCTGCTCTAATTTAGTTGGATGTAATGCAGAAACAATTGCTACACAATTGGATTTATTGTAGCAATGCCTGCTTTTATCATTCTGTACGCTTCAAAGAGTCATTAGTGTAATGTTTTGATATTAAAAACATGCATATCAAGCTAAGTGGCTCTGTTATCAGACATTTCCATTACACGTTCATATAGCACTTTAAAAACATCATATAGCTTGTGTTAATATATTTTATTAAACAGTAACATGTTTTTAATAATAACGATATGAGAGCGTTTTTTTTTTTTTTTTACTGATTTGGACTTTGTATAAGCAAGGTCGGCATATTGTATCATCGACAGAGGAGGGCTGGCTACTTTTGGGGGTAACTACAAACAAACAGCCCCATCTGAAGACAAACCATCACAATATCTCATGTCACATTTCACTCCCTTTCTTAAATTTGAATTAACACGGTTACATAGTTACATAGTTACATAGCTGAAAAGAGACTTGCGTCCATCAAGTTCAGCCTTCCTCACATATGTTTTCTGCTGTTGATCCAAAAGAAGGCAAAAAAAACACTTGCAACAGACTAGGAAAAAAAATCATTCTTGACCCCAGAATGGCAGTCAGATTAATCCTTGGATCAAGCAGCTATTACCCTACATTGAAAATGTATATCCTTGAATATTCTGTTTATTCACTAAACTTAGAATTCAAGATGAATTCAAACTGAATTTAAAATTTAAGCTCAAATTTAAGCTCACTCGTATTCCTGTTGATGTGAGGCACCCGATACTGTGAACTTAGTACCCACATTATTACAGGTTACTGGACAACTGGGGATACACCGTTTCATTTATTTGTTGCTTATAGTCATAGTAGCATAGCTCTCATTGTTTAATCCAGGGTCATTTTAGTTATTTATGGGGGTGCTCTCTTAGAGATAGGTACCCTCGAAGGCACGGTAGGGACCATTTGAGACACCCTCTATCCTAAGACTTAGCAAACTGCAAGTTATATAGTTATCTGGTATTTTGCACTATATATAACAGTTAATTTGTTGTTATAAAGCAGCTTGATAATTTTTTTTTGCCTCAAATTGCCACTCTATCAGCTAGTCCCTGTATTTAAGTGCACATCTCTCAAGCAACTATATTGTTAGCTCACTTGAGTGATTTAAAGGGACACTATAGTCATCAACACAACTTCAGCTCAATGAAGCAGTTTTGGTGTATAGATCATGCCCCTGCAGTCTCACTGCTCAATTCTCTGCCATATAGGACTGTTTGTGCATGCAGCCCTACTCACACCTCCCTCCATGTGACTTACACAACCTTCCAAAACACTTCCTGTAAAGAGTCTGCTAATGTTTACTTCCTTTTTGGCAAATTCTGTTTAATATAGAATGTCTTGTCTCCTGCTCTGTTAATAGCTAACTAGACCCGCAAGATTCTCCTTTACATAATTAAAGTTCAGTTTACAGAACAGGAGATAAAAACTTTTAGAGTATGTTAACATGATTGAAAATGAACAGGCAGGGGAGGTGTGGCTAGGGCTGCAAAAACAGAAATAAAGGTGATAACTTCCCATTATAGTGAATTGAACAGTGAAACTTCAGGGGCATGATATATACACATTAATCTAAAGTTGTTTTGGTGACTACAGTGTCCCTTTAAGGTCTGATATCTCACTTTTTTTACTGTCTAGTGAGAGGTAAGTGAGAGGTAAGTCACCCAAACACTACTTTGATAGTTTGTAGTGAATGTTAACCTGCATACTATTTATTTTATCTACAGCTTGTACCACAGTGTATATAAGAAGGCTTCGCAATTGTACTCCTTTAAGTTAGAAGTCTGTTATATATATTCTTTATAAATATGAGGTTTCTCACTTGAGATTTTATTAGGATTTTTTTTTAGGTTCATTTGGACTTGTGTCTTTGTGATTTTAACTTTAAGACTTCTCACTGGCTGTACCGCTCCTGTGGAACTCCATTCCCTTCTCCATTAGAGCAGTGGCGTACACACAACCCATGGGGCCCCGGTGCGAAAACTGATCCGGGGCCCCCGCGCGAGCGCTTACTCTGCGCAGGCTGGGGCTGCAACACATGGCGGCGGGCACCTGGTCGCAGGGCTGCGACCCGTGCGGTCGCGGTATGTATGCCAGTGCATGCATAAACACATACACTTAAAGGACCACTACAGACACCCAGATCACATCAGCTCAATGAAGTGGTCTGGGTGCCAGGTCTCTCTAGTTTTAACCCTGCAGCTGAAAACATAGCAGTTTCAGAGAAACTGCTATGTTTCACTGAGGGTTAATCCAGCCTCTAGTGGCTGTCTCATTGACAGCCGCTAGAGGATTTTCTGCGATTCTCACTGTGAAAATCACAGTGAGAAGACGCTGAACGTCCATAGGAAAGCATTGAGTAATGCTTTCCTATGGGCGGTTTGAATGCGCACGTGGCTCTTGCCACGCATGCGCATTCGGAGCTGAGAGGCGGATGGGGACGGAGAGATCCCCAGCGTTAAGGGATTCCGGCGCTGGAGAAAGGTAAGTGCTTAAGACACACACACTCTCATGAACAGACGCACACATTTACTGACAGACACACACTCAGTGACAGACGCACACAAACATACTCAGTAACACACACACACACACACACACTAACACTCACACACACACACACACTAACACACACACACTAACACTAACACACTCACTAACACTAACACAATCACTAACACACACACTCTAACACTAACACACACACTCACTAACACTAACAAACTAACACACACACACTAACACTAACAAACTAACACACACACACTAACACTAACACACACACTCACTAACACTAACACACACACTCACTAACACTAACACACTCACTAACACACACACTCTAACACTAACACATACACTCACTAACACGCACACTCACTAACACACACACTCACTAACACACACACTCACTAACACACTCACTAACACACACACTCACTTACACACACACTCACTAACACACTCACTAACACACACACTCACTAACACACACACTCACTAACACTAACACACACACTCACTAACACTAACACACACACTCACTAACACACACACTCACTAACACACACTCACTAACACACACACTCACTAACACACACACTCACTAACATTAACACACACTCACTAACACTAACACACTCACTAACACTAACACACTCACTAACACACACACTAACACACTCACTAACTAACACACTCACTAACACACACACTCACTAACACTAACACACTCACTAACACTAACACACTCACTCACTAACACACACACTCACTAACACACACACTCACTAACACACTCACTAACACTAACACACACACACTCACTAACACACAGACTCACTAACACTAACACTAACACACTCACTAACACACACACTCACTAACACTCACACTCACTAACACACTCACTAACACTAACACACTCACTAACACTAACACACTCACTAACACACACACTCACACTCACTAACACTAACACACTCACTAACACACACACTCACTAACACACACACTCACTAACACACACACTCACTAACACTAACACACTCACTAACACACACACTCACTCACTAACACTCACACTCACTAACACTAACACACTCACTAACACACACACTCACTAACACACACACTCACTAACACACACCCTCACTAACACTAACACACACACTCACTAACACTCACTAACACTAACACACTCAAACTTTTTTTTTTTATTTAATCCCCCCAGCCTCCTTACCTGTGGGAGAGCTGGGGGGATTCCCTGGGGTCCAGTGGTGTCACCCGGCTGGCTGGCGGGCGCGCGAGGGAGCACTGTCCCCTGGGTCCCCTCGCGCGCCGCGTACTGATGCCGGAGCCGGAAGATGACGTCATCTTCCGGCTCCGGTTTCAGTGCGGCGCGCGAGGGAGCTGAAGAGGGAGCACCCAGGGGACAGTGCTCCCTCGCGCGCCCGCCAGCCAGCCGGGTGACAGCAGGGCCAGCCTCGGGGGGCCCGGAGGTGGCCGGCTCCTGGGCCCCCCAGCAGAAGAGGCTGGCCCTGTGGGTACATACCTGGGTCGCAGGGCGGCCGGGCCCCCTGGTGGGCCGGGCCCGGTCGCAGCCGCGACCCCTGCGACCCTGGTATGTACGCCACTGCATTAGACATTCACCCAGTCTCCAATGGTAAGCCTATCAATTAAACTGATATCATCTAAGCTGCCAATTGCTCTCCCTCGCAGCCCGATTCCTAAAAAAACAACATAGTCTTCAGTGAATACTATCCTAGCAACCTACCTTTCTACCCTACCCTTACCTTTTCTGTCACTTTACCCCACTCTCTCTAGCATGTAAGCTCATTGAGCAAGGCCCTCAACCCGTCTGTTCCTGTGTGTCCAACTTGTCTGTTTACAAATATGTGTCTGTTAGTCCACCCATTGTGCAGCGCTACGGAATTTGTTGGTGCAATATAAATAATAATAAGAACAACGTTTACATTTTCTTAATTAATTTAAGTTCATCTATTCCATTTTTCCTTACTATCTCCATGTATAGGAAAACCCCTTTTTAGTTTCTCTCCGGCATAAGGTAAAATTTCAAAATCCACTTTGAATTTACTTTAAATTCTTACTTTAGTAAATAGACCTGTAAATGTTTTATACTAATAGTGCAATACGTGGAATACAATAATATTAAAATAATATATAATATACTTAGCACTGAGCTATACTAGCAAAAACCCCACTGCCCCATAGCCAGACCTCCCAAATTATTGATTATTCTACAAACTGCATCTTATATGTTCCATAGAAACCACATCTTCTGATTGGCCGCTCGCATCAAACACTTCTGCAGTAATTCTTTGTATAAATTGTAACAGTCACTAAAGGTTGAACATATTAGATAATGCTATGATGGTCACTACCTCACTGAAAAGCAGTCAGATTTTAAAATGGTAATTACTGTAAAATTTACTATAGCTTGCGCAGACGAAAAGAATATTAATCTTTTGGGAGTACCGTTTTAAACTGATTCATGTAAAGATAATTTCAAGTGACAGAACTACTTTAATGCCTTTCACAAGATTTCCAAGAAAGCGGCTAAGACATCTCTTGGGATAAAAACATCCTTTGTTTAAGTGAATATGTCATTCATGAGTGGTCAGCTTCATTTAGATTTAAATATGACATCTACACATTATGCTAGCAATATTATAGAAAATGTATGGATTTCGGAAGCAAGTTTTTACTTTGCCCAATATGGCTGCCAGAAAAAGGTTGGAATTAGATTGAAAAAACCTTTGTATGCCCCTCAATAATTAGTCGGACATATCACAATGAACCTGCGTGACGTCGTTCTTAGGATTGTGTCTGTTTGTGGTGTTCACCTACGTATGTTGACAGCAAACAAGCGAAGATTAAAAACTGCATCTACGGATCAAACATCTTCTATACATTTAATAGTTAACACAAGAGGTTCATTTTAATATAAGCACTGCCCTGATCTGAGTTTATATATTGACAAAGGTAATCTCACGTAGACTTGCTTCTAGCTGCTACTGACTCATGTCCCAACCCATTCGTCATAATTTGCTTAGTTCACTCTCACCTCTGCCACTTTCCCATGTATATTCTCTTTCTTTCTATGTCTGCTCTCAACTCTCTATTTTTGGTCCTTGTCAAAGCCACTCGGATCTTTTTGCTTGCCCATTTTTCCTTTTTCCATCACATGTAAACCAAGAACTAACTGTTCACTTGGTACCTACTATATCCCATCCCTTGACAGGAGCCAGTGTAACAATATAAGCAATGTTTTTCACTTCACCTGTCGGTGGTTTTGATGTTGTGGCTGATCACTGTGTATCTTATTTTTCTTTATTATTGCAGGTATCCAGATCAGCAGAAAGAAAATAAAGAAGTTCCACAAACTGTATATTCCTGAGACAAATCTCCTTTACATAAGAGTTATAGATCTGACAACGGTTTGCCCCACAGGGCCTTCATCAAGCATGAGAAGGATCTTCAGGTGGGATAATTTGACAACATGAAAATTACAATTCAATTCATTGGACTCTGATGTGGTGTATCTTTATATTGCTTTATTAATTTAACTAGAACATGATGGTTAAAATGTAATTTCTATTTTATTTTAATCGGTTGCATAGGCGTGCGCACGGGGTGTGCCGGGTGTGCCTGGGCACACCCTAATCCCCGCGGCACGCCTATGTATTGAGACCGGCAGGGGAGATCTCGGGATCTCCCCTGTCGGCTCATGCAGAGCCGGCGCTATCCAAGCGCCGGCTCTGCTCTCAGCCTCTCTCCCCACCGGCCCACAGGCAGGGAGGGAGGCAGGAGAGGACCCGGGGGGAGCTATTGCCAGCAGCTCCGCCGGGTCCTCTCGCGGGATTCTGAGCGTTGCCGCAGTTACCGCGGCAACGCTCAGATCTCGCGAGAGTGAACTCTAGCCTGCAAGGCTAGAGTTCACTCTCCACTGGACCACCAGGGAAGGCAGCAGCAGAAATGATCCCCCCTCCCAGGCATAATGTAAGAAGGGAGGGGGGATATTAAGAAATCTGCCCCAACCTCCACTGGACCACCAGGGAAGGCAGCAGCAGAAATTATCCCCCCTCCCAGGCATAATGTAAGAAGGGAGGGGGGATATTAAGAAATCTGCCCCCACCTCCACTGGACCACCAGGGAAGGCAGCAGCAGCAAGGTCCCCCCTCCCTACATAAGGTAAGAAGGGAGGGGGGATATTTACCAAACGGCCCCCACACAATACACACAATCCCCCAAACATACAGCACACACACACAGCACCCACATACAGCACACAAACAGCACCCTCACACACACATCACCCTTACACATACACACTAACAGCACCCTTACACACACATCACCCTTACACATACACACTAACAGCACCCTTACACACACATCACCCTTACACACACACACACACACACTAACAGCACCCTCACATATACACACTAACAGCACCCTTACACACACACACACAGCACCCTTACACACACATACAGCGCCCTTACACACACATACAGCGCCCTTACACACACAGCGCCCTCACACACACATCACCCTCACATATACACACTAAAAGCACCCTTACACACGCATACAGCGCCCTTACACACACACAGCGCCCTCACACACACAGCGCCCTCACACACACAGCGCCCTCACACACACACACAGCGCCCTTACACACACAGCGCTCTTACACACACAGCGCTCTTACACACACAGCGCTCCTTAAACACACAGCACCCTTACACACATCGCCCTCACACACACAGCGCCCTTACACACACAGCGTCTACACACACACACACACAGCAGTATGTATATATATATATATATATATATATATATATATATATATATATGCGGCGTGTGTTTTTGTGCTTTAGGGTGCACACCCTTATACAATAGGCTGCGCACGCCTATGATCGGTTGTATCATATTTGACACACGTATGCTGTGGTTTGCCCCAAAAACACAAAAGACTAAATTACAAAAAAGAAAAATGACACATCTTTCTTCTTCCAGTTCTTTTCTCAGCAGTATCTTAGGTAAAATGAGTAATTTAAAATCTAATATGTTGGAGTTGCTTGGGATAATAGGCAGACAATAAAATCATTGTGTATTCACCAGATAACTAACCTTGTCATTTAATTTTAATTTCTTATGGATTAAACCCAGCTTCATTAGCAGAAAACAATACAGCAGGACTCAGTTACACCGAGTGCTTGGCTCCCCTAAACTAGCCACATTCTCTCCAAGTGATTACAGGTTAATTGCAGTATTTGTCTTATAAAGCAGTGTATTGCTTTTCCATTTTATTTGTTTGTGAATGACGTGGCATGAGCATGTATCTGTTTTGAAGCTGATTCTATTTCAGTTAATCAAACGATGGATCAGTACTTAGCCACCGCGATCAAGAGTCGAGTTCAACTGGCAGATTCCAAAAGCATTAATGCGATATGATAATGTGATTTTGTTTCAATGTTACTAATTGCTGATTTTTTTAAGTGTTTGATCGCAACAAATGTGGTATAAACATGTGAGTATATGTCATTAAGATAAATAGGATCATTTATACAAACAGCAATATTCTTTACCATAAATGTAACTTGAGAAAATTAGACTATTGTCGCATACTAGATAAGCACTGCTCATGTGCATTAATGCAAGCTCATACCAAACTCTGTCAGTGGTGCTGGTTATGTGTCATTCTCAATTCATTTCATATATAGCAACACACATATCACATGTGTCCCCTCTCCAAGGTGGCCATGCTCCTGTAACACAGTACAAGCAATTCTAATTCTGCTCACACCTATCTATCCTCCCTAATACACAAGTATGTCCCGTCTAGGCCCTTACGCTCTGCTGAAGACTTACGTCTATCTTCTGTCCGTACTCCCACCTCTGATGCTTGCCTTCAAGACTTTGAGGGCTGCACCGTTCCTGTGGAACTCACTTCCCTCCTCCGTTAGATGCTCACCCAGTCTCCACTCCTTCAAAAAATCATTAAAAACCCACTTTATTAGAAAAGCGTATCAATTAAACTGTTAATAGCTCCCGACTGATTGCTCTCTTGCAACTGTCATTAGTCTAATACTATCCTTACCTTTTTGTGTCACTTTACCCCACTCCCTCTAGCATGTAAGCTCATTGAGCAGGGCCCTCAACCCCTCTGTTCCTGTGTGTCCAACTTGTCTGGTTGCAACTACATGTCTGTTCGTCCACCCACTGTAAAGCGCTGCGGAATTTGTTGGCGCAATATAAATAATAACACAATAATAATAATCATGTCTGTTCTTGGGTATCAAAAACAGAATTCTAATGAAACGTGGTATCTTCAGTGGAAAAATAGCGTAACATAAAATTTATTTAAGACTAATATTAGTAGGACAGACCTTCTCCTAATAGTTATTGTAGAGGCACAATTAAACTGTCTTGTTATGAACAAATTATGCCTTTTCTAAAGCCATTGATAAAGCCCTTTGGAAGGGTGAAACACGTCTGGCTCGAGACTTCTGCTTATAGAAAAACTTAAGACAAAGGATTTTTTTTTAGTCAGTTTATTATAAGTCTTATTTTGTGCATTTAGTAAGTTTGAGGTGATTTCCTACTAAGGACTGCTGCCCCTATTGGTAGTTTACTATGTACTACATTTCTCCTAAACTCTAGTACAGGGGTAGGCAACCTTAGGCACTCCAGATGCTGTGGACTACATCTCCCACAATTCTCTTACAGCCATAATGCTGGTAAAGCATCATGGGAGGTGTAGTCCAAAATAGCTGCAGTGTCGAGGGTTGCCAATCGCTCTAGTATTTCCCACAGAGGACTGCTGCCCCTAGAGGTAGTTCAGCTTAACTACATTTGTTGCATACTCCACTAGGAAACGTTAGCACCCTACAGGAGGAAACACATATACTGCAGTATGAATATTTGAATATATGTCCTTTTTTTGTGCTCCAACCAGATCCCTGTCTTATTTTACAATATATATATTTACCAGTTGTATTCTTTTTTTTTTTTTTTTCCTTTTATAATTTACTCACATAGGTTTAAGGTCAATCAAGTTCTGCTTCATGTTAACCATTTAATGACCAACTCCCACAATTCTGGGTCATCCCTGCAATTTAAGATTAGGCAGTGAGTGTGTCAAATATAACATACTTGTCAACTTTGGTGGACAGGAGGAGGATGGGTGGGGTGAGGATGACATAGGGACATTATTGCGATACAGTTACCATTACAGCCTGGCTATAGGGTATCGGGCTGAAAAGCACATCAGACAGGCGCTGCTAAAGGGCTTGTGTTTGGGCTGAACTACCTTGAAATTCTGGGCTTTTGCCACCTGTTACACTGGCAGGTTGATTCTGTGAATGGTGCATGCACTGCTCTTGCTGTCCTGGACCTACCAACACGATGAGACAAAGCCACTCTGTGTGGGTCATATGACCATATGACATGACACACTGTACTATCGCCACTATGGATGTATTATTAATATTATTATTTCTAAGGCACCAACAATTCCACAGTGCCGTACAATAGGTGGACTAAGAAATGATTAGTCGCAACACACCAAGTTAGACAGACATGTAGAGAGGGTGCTGAGGGCCCTACTCAAGCAAGATTACATTCCGGGGAGGTGGGATAAAATGACCCAAGAGTTGAGATGATGTACAAATTATTAACATTAGTGAAATAAAACAACACATATTTAAATAGACACTGTCAGCACCATAACAACTTTGTCTCCCCTGGAACAAATTTTTACAGCCGACAGGTAGAGACATGGGGAGGATATTAGGATGGGACTTCCTGAACCAAACAGACAAGCAGGTACTGGCCTACCAACTCAACATCATTGAGGAAAGGAAGCCTGGATGTGATGGTGGATGTGGCAATATCCATTCACCTTGGTTAAGTACAAGAAACATGAGAAGGAAGACAAATACCAAGGGCTGAAAGAAGAGCTAGAAAGGATGTGGAAAGTGAAGGCGGTAGTGCTCTCAGTTGTGATAGAAAATCTCAGGGGCCGTGACCCCGAAGTTGGTGGAGTGGCTTCAACAGCTTCCAGGTGGGACATCTGAGATCGCTGTCCAGAAGCGTGCAGTTCTTAGAACAGCTAAGATATAGCGCAGAAGCCTGAGACTCCTAGATCTCAGGTAGAGGTGCCACGAATGAGGAATACACAACACCACCGAGGTGAAAAAATAAATTATATACAATATATAGATCTATATCCCACATTAGAATTTAATGGTGACAAATAAATATATATATTGTCAAATATATATATTGTCACCACTAAATTATAAAGTGGGATCACACTATATAGCTACAAATTATCTTTATGTCTGATTTACTCACAAGTATCAAATAATCACCACAATAGCATTTATATGATACATCTCTCTCTATGTATCTTGCCTGAGAGCAAACCGATATCTAGCACATAACACTTAAGCAGAGATCACAATGTGGGTCATATAAACTAAAACACAAATTCGTAGCACTAAATTATGAATTATGCATGTGAGCGAGTTTGTTGAAATTAATAGGTATTTGAATACAATTTCTCATTTTCATTTTGCAGGATGACTCCGTTCTGAATGTCGAATAGCCTCCAGATATAATCTAGAAAGCACTGTCCAATAACACAGAAAATGAAATGTTAATTTTTATATTTTTTTTACTAAAAGGGGAAAATCGATAAATCTTTGGTCAATTCTGTATTTTTTCTTAGCTCTGAAGGCTCGGTATAAAATAAATCTCTTTTTTTATAATGTTGAAATATGTACGCATTTAAAATGATTGAGGCAATATACATATATATATATTTTGTTCCTTCAAGAACATATGAATTCTTTGAGAAATCTTTTCCTATATTCAGTGTTTTTAATATACTGTTTGGAGATTCCATGCTCGACTGGTTTGGGAAATTAATCCTACATACGAGATATAGGATGTTTCAGTATTATATAAATAGTAACAAATAAGTTCTCAGTCAAAGAATAAACTCTGACCAAAAAGCTGAGGAAGGGTTACAGGGGTAGTATAGGGCTTAACCCTCTATGTATAGAAATTCAACAAAGAAAAGGAAGTGAGGAAAGTTCCCCGTGAAAAACGGAGCTCTAATCTCACGACCGCTACCCCCAATTTACAATGTCAAAGCAGTTAAAACTAAAAATAACAAAAACTGTGTTCTATTAAAGTTTTTGTTATTTTTAGTTTTAACTGCTTTGACATTGTAAATTGGGGGTAGCGGTCGTGAGATTAGAGCTCCGTTTTTCACGGGGAACTTTCCTCACTTCCTTTTCTTTGTTGAATTTATATAAATAGTAGGTAGCCATCTTTTGATGCATTATTGAGGAATTTTATAAATTGTGCTGCTTTTTGGATGTGGACCTAATCATACATTTGTGACCTTAAAGGAAACCTATAGTCCCTGAAATGAACAATTATTGTCTTGGGACTATAGGTTTCCTTATAGAGAAGTAATTACTGTCCACATCCCTTTGCTTGGTAAAATTAAATATAATAATGATTACTCACCTCATATTCAGTGCTGGGACTCCTCCTCTGTGGGCTACAGATCCGCTTCTGGTGATGTCATCATCCATACTGGTATTGCCCATGATTTCTTCAAATCCAGTGCTTCTCATTGAGCAGCATGGATTGGAACTTAACATTGCCGCACTCCTCCGATCAAATAATACTATAAGCAGCATTTGATTCCAGGACGGAATTTCACGTGGTTCTAGAGGAGGGAGGGCCTCTAGTGACTGTCAGCAAGACAACCAATAGGATTTAACCCAGAAATGTGATCATTGCAGTTTCTAAAACACACCAAGGTTTTACATGGAAGGGTTAAAATGACAGAACCACTGCACCCCAATCACTTTACTGAGATAAACTAGTCTGGGTGACTTTAGTGGTCCTTTAATATTATCATTAAATGTCTTCTGAGTTGCTTGTGTCAATTTTACCCCTGTTATTCGTACACAATAAAAAAGCACTTCCATAAAAATCTGTGTCAGAATATTTTCAATGCCTAGATGCCTAAATGTTGCATGGGGACTGTCCTTCCTATCTATCCTCCATAATACACAAGTATGTTCTGTCTAGGCCCCTACGCTCTGCCGAAGACCTGCGTATATCCTCTGTTCGTACTCCCACGTCTGATGCTTGTATCTCTAGGGCTGCACTGTTCCTATGAAACTCCCTTCACCTTTTCTGTTAGACGCTCACCCAGTCTCAACTCCTTCACAAAAATCATTAAAAACTCACTCAGGCAAAACTCCCATCAGCTTCGAGACTGCTAAACTCACGTTCTATCTGGATTTATCAAGAAGTACACTACAATGGAGAAAGACTGTGAGCCCCATCACCAGTCAACTGAAAAGCGCTGGAGTTCCCTATTGGTGGTCAAATCCGAGATCCCTTACGGTACTGAATGATAGCTCCATTGTGCGACTATCTTCTATGTCAGAAGCTGCCACCTTTCTCCAGGCCCTGGATCTCCCCAGAAATGTTCCGGCCTCCCCATCATTGACTGCTGCACACACCTGGGACCCTGAGAGAACAGCACCTTTCATCCCAAGAAGTGGATGAGGATTGACTATGGTTACCTGAACCCTGATACCACCCCAAGCACTTTGCTATTTCTTCACTGTGAACGTCTATATTTGTTGGTTGTATGGCTTATTTTGGCTTTTATTTTGTTTGCTGATTGAGAGGGGAAAAAAAACAGCTCAACTACTGACTGCGAGTGGGCTGTAGGCTCCCCCCCACCGGGACCCCCATGGTTAGGGGTCAATACAACTTAGCTACATAAATCGCGCATTTCCCACTGATGGGCCCAGCGCAGTAAGAGGCTGTAATCAGCACTCTTGATAACCCAAGTCTATATCAGACGCTGATCTACCTTGTTAGATGACAGACATCAGACACGAAGGTGTGCCTCCACAGGTGACTATTGTAGTCCTCTTAAGCTACAACAGCGTGAAATTAGCGGGCGACTCGAGTTAGCCACATACTGTAACCCTACCTTAAACACTTTTGAAGGAGCGGACTCACCACTTTATCTTCTTTTTCTTTCATATTAATCAGCATACTCTGTGGAATTTAGGGTTGACATTTCTTGGATAACCCACCTTGCACTAATGCATCAGGGACCTTGTAGGGGTATTATTCATTTTAGATAATTTCTAGTTAATTCAGCAGTCCAGCTCTCAGCTAATTTATGGCTTAAGCTCATCTTAACCATATCAAAGCTGGTTACGTTTCTTTATTTCTTTAACATTAACTAGACATAACCACTCTGTGTATTTAAGCTTCTTTTATATTATTTATTTTTAGATATCAATCTATGTATCTAAGCTGTTTACTGTGCCTATATCGCTGAGTTCCAACCAACGAGTTAGACATGTATATAGATTACAAATGACAGTCTCGCTTAGTACTGGATCTCAATACTTAGTCTCTTGTGCAGTAACATCAAAGCGCCATGCACATGTTTTTGCAATGTTTCTTGTCTGCCTGCAATAGTTGTTGTGGCATTGAAAGCATGTTTGTAACACTATGCACAGAAACAAATAAAGAATTCAAAGAAATAATAAACCAACTTTAATATACAGTCTGAAATACATGGTACCCATAAGAGCAATTAAAGAAAAAAATACAAGAATAAGAGTGTTGTGCTAATAATCTATATGCAATCAACCGTAGCATGTACGCATGTACATAAGAAACAAATAAGAATAGAAAACAAATCAAGAACATAAAAAACATATATATGGAAACAAAGAAAAACATATCACAATACATATTATCCTAATAGTCAAACTGAACCATTGAATACACAAATAAAAAACAAAATAATACCAAGATAAACCAGAGAGTAAAACAATCGTGAGAAAAGGGAAATACCTAAGGTAATGCGAAAAGCCCCCGAAGTTGGGGCGGAATGCTTTTATCAGGGGAGCCCTAGTCCTATGGGGAATAGGTATGTCGAGTGAGCACTCTGTTGCTTTATCTTTTCTTGTATTTATATTCTGTGATTGCACTTTGAAAGTGTGCTTTCCCTTGTAATAGATTTTTGCATCCCTGCCTGTCACAGGGGGAACCTTAATGTCAGATCGACTTAAACGTTGAACTGCAGAGATCCCCAGGAGGGTTTATGTCTCAGATAAATACTTTACTCTGTTTATGGTAGTCAGTAGGCTGTTGTAGACTAGGACCTACCAAAATGGGGAATATTATTTTTGTAGCTGGCTTATGTAACGAATGATCATGTATTGTAACTCAATTCACAATATTGTTACTTACGTTAGCGGTTTTTAATACTTTGTGGGCATTAGAAAATAGTTTGAAATTGTAAACTTAAAATGTATATATTTAAAATGGTGCCAATACAAACCATTGTCTTTAAATTTAGTCATAAACAGGACTATACATAGGACACGAGGTAACACATTTAGACTGGAAGAAAGGAAATTTACTCTAAGGCAAAGGAAAGGGATTTTTACAGTAAAAAGAATTAGGATCTGGAATTCTATGCCTGAAAAGGAGGTTTCATCTGAGTCTATACAGATGTTTAAACAGCAATTGAATAAATACTTGCAAAAACATAACATACAGGGATATAATTTATAATTAGTGGTGTAATAGCTGCTTGATCCAAGGAGAAATCTGACTGCTATTTGGGGGTCAATAAGAATTTTTTTCCTAGTTTGTTGCAAAATTGGAAGCACTTCAGACTGGGTTTTTTGCCTTCTTTTGGATCAACAGCAAAAATGTGAGAAAGGCTAAATGGCTATGATGAATGCATATCTTTTTTCAGCTATGGATCTATGGAACTATGTAACATTTATAATTTATATATATATATAAATATACAAGCCCTAAATTTCAAGTCTTAGTCTACCTGCCAAGCCATAAAAGTTAATTGCCACTGCCAGCCTGGGGGATCCTTGTCTCACTCATTGGCTAATGGCAAGTAGAAATTTTGAGCACTGTTTGTATATTCAATAAATTAATAAATAAACAGTCAGAAAGAGGGTAATAATTATTGTAAAATTATGATTATGTTATATTATTATGCACCACCCCCTTATCTCGATAAACTTTAATACAACTAATGATCAAGAATAACTCAGTTGCTCTTACTCATTTATTTATTCATTTCCTCTACCACACCAAGACCAACATGAACAAAATTGTTATTTTGTTTGTTTGTGTGTTTGCTTGCTTGTAGTCCAACAGTACTAGACTCTTACGTCCAGCACACAGGGTTAAACCAATGTTCTACTCCAGTTCTATTCATTTTAAAAGACACAAAGATAACATTAAATATGGTAAATGGAATTAAATTTTTTCTATTCAAAGTTGCCTGCCCACGTTTGTGCCCTTTT
Organism: Pelobates fuscus; assembly: GCF_036172605.1. Classification (NCBI taxonomy): domain Eukaryota; kingdom Metazoa; phylum Chordata; class Amphibia; order Anura; family Pelobatidae; genus Pelobates; species Pelobates fuscus. Next base: position 20,714,215 of record NC_086328.1, read on the forward strand.
GTAAATGCTGTTTATTCCATGTCTCTGACGTATGTTCTGTAAAAATAAATTGTAATAAAAACTGTTTAAATTAATATAAAATAAAAATAAACATTTGCTGCCTTATATATTTTGTTAATACATGCACTGCTGAAATAGGAACAAAAAGTCCTTTTCTGTAAAGTATATTGTTCTCTAATTTTCAGGGAAGCTCGCAATCTTTGCCAAACACATAAATCAGACAACGAGAGACAAACCACTCTCAGATTCATTGTCCAAAACACTGACCTGCTGGAAAATTGATATTGGCATTCTGTATGAATGACCAATGGCTCGAAACAGATCTTGTTTAGTCAGGCTTATCATCTTGAGTTAAAGATATTATAGACGGCATTAGTATTGGGGAAATCACAGTAAGGTCGCAAGCTCGCTGTCAAGTTCCATTGGCACTGCTTACAAAACAGAATAAGGAAAGCGAGAGGTGTTAGCAGGATAGTTAGTGACTGGAACATGCTCTGATAACAACACCCCCCAAAAAAGGCTGATTTAGTATGCTCGGAATCTTCCAAGCATTACCTCTTTTACACTTTGACAAACAAATATATGTCTCCATTCTCTGACAATAAACATTTTTGTGGTTTTGATGAGCAATCTTCTTGTAAAATTACTAAAAATTGATGGCTTGCTTAAACTCAAGAGTTTTCTATTTTTACATCCTTATTTACTAAAGAAGTCTTAAAAAGTCAAAGATAATATGTGCTTAAATTAATATCTTATATGAATATCACAATAAGTTGTTGTGAGCTCCACAATTAGGGAATGTCAGCTCTACGATTAGGACATGTGAGCTACGCCATTAGGTGATGAGGGCTCCACGATTGGGTGATGTGAGCTCCACAATTAGGTGATGTAAGCTCCGTGACAAGGTTATGTGAGCTCTATGATTACATGATGTGAGCTCCACGATCAGGTGATGCAAGCTCGACAACAAGGTGATGAGATCTCCACGATTAGATGGTGTGAGCCTTATAATCAGGTGATATCACATTTGTTTTTGGATATGTTTCTCTCAGGAGCAGCAAAAGCTTCTATTTCTTGTGTATAATAATTTATATTTTTTCTAACTCACCTGTTTTGTAGAATACAATATACATAAATGGGAATAGTGGTAAATTTAATACAATAAAGGTTAAAGACAAATAATATTTACTGCAGTATAAATAGACATGGAAGTTGTCAAGTTGTCTGTTAGCCTCAAGATTTGTTTTGTTTTGAACAGCAATTCATCCAATTTCGACCACTTGGGCGATCGAACGAATTCCTGATTATTCAGCCAAAAAGTGCTGTAATTACAAACCAAACGATCCCCGTAATGGCCGAACAAGTTTGTTTTGATCCGTGATTCTGAATTCATGGCTTTTAAAAACAAGATAATTGATGGAAAAATGAAGAAGATTGATGGTTAAGGTTCAGTCACTAAATGGAGATTTTATTCACTAATCAAGTGCGAAGTAAGCAATAGAAGGGAAAAACAAGGAGCAGTAAAAAAAAAAATCTAAATTTCTCTATTATACATTTAATAAATATTAAGTATAAAAACATATAAATATAGATTTTTTTTTTTACCAGATAATAGGAAAATGTAATAGCATGTACATATTTTGCAGTACACTGATTTGTCCATTTTTGTGCCCTTTTGGTTTGTCTGATTCGTTTCTGAATGAGGTTTGTGGTACTGTCACATGGCCAAAATGTTGAGAACCCCAAAACAGAATTTTCTCATGTGCACAAGTCTATTATCTTTGTATGTGTGACTTTACACAGCAACGGCATACAGTTAAACATTCTCTTAAATTAAAGTACCACATTACATCTTCATAAGATCTGTCCCTAGACTACCATTGCTGTAATATGATTTTAATACAGAGGGTAACTGGGAGTTAAATGTTGAAGGCTAAACACTATAATGTTGGCTGGAACTTAATATTTGTGTACAACACCTAGAGGTGTTAAAAAATCATGTAATTCACTGTTCACCCTTGACATTCATGAAATATGGAGCTGTTTCACTAAAATAGCTCCTTGCTCTATTAAATATGAGTGACAGCCGGAAACCAACGTAACTTAAAGGTTACGATTACGTTCCCTTAGAAGTACAATGTCAACCAGGCAGGTCAAACCTTTGCATGTGCCCAGATGAGCCATATATTACCCGATCCGTGCTCAAGCAAAGATCTTTGCCAGTTCTGTTATGTGACAAGTGTCTGAGAACCACATCAACCAAGGTTTTACAACGTAAAAATGCCTCAGAGTTATTTACTGTCTTTGCTAAAGGAAAATATTGAATCTACTTGTAACACAGCTCACGGAGATCTCATCCATCCAGAATGAAAGCTGCAATAATCTTCATGTTGCTTGTGGACATCTCTCACAGTTACTTTGGCCCTGGCTGGTGACGTGCTTTAATATCCCTGGAATATCCTTGATTTGCTCTCAGTGCCACAAAATTATTATTTTCAGCTCAATAAGTTGAGAGGAAATTAACACGTAGCGGAGGAAAGGAGTGTTTTAGATCACTTTAAACATTACTACTCTAATGGCCACCCAGCAATTTTCTCATGCTAGCTTCCAACAATTTGATTAGATTATTGATTTTTTTTATAGTTTTCTTGCAAGGTCGCATGGATTAGCTGGAAATGATTAAATATTTCACCCAGTTGCAGTTTGTCTTTTGTTTATGTTCTGGACTTTGCTTTCTAATACTAAATTTGCATTGAGATGCCTAATCTATCTGAAATTTGCTTTACCTTCCAGGAATTCTTCATATCTTGAAGCACCAGATAGTTTGAGACTTTGAGGTTCTGTCACTAGAACCCCAAATTGTGGCAAGTGGACTTGAATTGTGATATTTATCTGTGACACTTAAGACAGTATCAATTCAATTCTTTACATTACAAATGTACACAAAAATGGTGTGAGTTTGATTTAAACTGGGCTGGCTCCTCAGCAGCTTGGACTTGGACCATAATATCTGAAAATAACTTGATACCATACCCATACACTCTGCAAAGTGTGAGTTTGCTTTTCATCCACAGTTTATTCTATATATACACCACCATAATATGTTTAACATAATGCACTATTATTTTACTGTTGTTATTTCCCTTTGAGGTTTTTACATGCTGTATCACTCAAGAACGATATGTATGTATGCTATGATTATTTGATTACTCTTCTTTTGGCACGATTTACCACTCTTCCTATTTTCACATTCACCATATAGCAGGCATTGGGCATCCTGCAGGTTCACTGCTGCCTTATACTTCTTTTGTTTTTTAGTGAGTGCCTATACCCTTCTTTTTTACATATATATATATATATATTGTATTACAATTATTCATGAAATTTAGTTCACAGATCAAGTGTCAAGTAACCAACATCGGGAAATATAGAAGAAGCAATAAAAAAATAAAAAAAAACTGTATATATAAATCTATAATATATGAATATAAATATTTTTACTGCTCCTCCTTTTTTCCCCTTTAATGGGTTACTTTGCACTTGATATGTGAATAAAATTAACATTTAGTGACATCAATCATCTTTTTCCCATCAATCCAGAGGCAGAACTCTGATTACCAAATGTCCGTTCATCATGCAAGTCGTTAGCTCACATATAGTCCATATGACCCTTCAGAGAAAAGAAATTCCACAAAATAGCAAACTAGTCACCCAGCCGACCGCCTACAACATTGTGGTTTCTGAGTGTGAAGGAGGTTAATAGGGTCAATTGGCAGCACACAACTCCCTTGTGTGGTCTAACTGTTCGGGAGTTTGTTCGGTATATGAACAATACAGTTATAACTTCTTCGGTGGACCTCAATTGCCGAACCAAATAAGTCCATGATTTAAAAGAACGGCACATAATCCAAATAGGTGGCTGGTTTCACCACAACCCCCAATGAAGACCTCCTATTTTTCAAACATTACAGGGTTACTGAAGGGAGAACTGAAGTGAATTTTAAATTTAAGGTCAGTGAAGCCAAATTGGAAGCATAGTTTGCTGGAAGAACTTTTCCAGTTCAGCTGCTTTGACCACAAATTTGAATTCAGGTTGCATTCCAAACAAGTCTCACTTTAGTAAATAACCCTGTTTGGTTTAACCATACAAAAGAGTATTTTAGCAGTGCTAATTAAACCACGGGGCTTGTGTGTAGGACAGGCTGGCTCTACTATTAAGGCATGCACCCATTCAATGGCAGCAATTGTACAACCAATATGACTTCCTTTGTCACCTTGCCTATAACATATGTATTCAGGTAAATTGACACTAAAAAAGTTTTGCACTTTTTTGCAACTTTAACAAAAATAAATATAGTTTTTTTTTGTTTGTTTTTTTACCATGAAAGTGCTTAGAAAAAACACATGTATTTCCAAAAGTGGAAAACAAAAAGAATTAAAATACAAGCAGCAGGCAACTTCCCATGAAAAAAGTCCAACTGTGAAATATTACAAAAATAAATGTACATTTACGAGAAAAATTTCAAAGGCTATAAATTCAGCTTTCCAAACACATTTTCTCCCATCGGTTCAGTGTAGACCGCAAATCCATCTTAAAACGTATTATCCCAGAGGCTTTGCAGTGTTTTCAGTGTTTAAGTTTAAATACATATTTCGCATGTCCAGGTCCTCAATGGGCTATCCTGGATGTGGACATTTGTAACCAAAGTGGATGTGAAACGAACCATACCATATATTCCACCAACGTGTGTACCACACAAAATCTAGATATTCTTTAACAACTTCCACTACATTCTAAACAGCCAATAAATACAATATATTATGAACATTGTTTACAGTCTGGAAAGCAGGGATGTTTCGAGGGGCACTGTAAGTATTATAACCAATTCCGGGTTGTTGTATGGGTCAAGGAGTCCCCAAAACCATCTTACTGTTAAGATTATCAAATGGCATGACACCTACCTGGGTCACCTGGATGCCTGTAGTCCAGACTAGACATGTGGATTTATTGCATCCATGTTTAACCAAATTGGCTTGATTAAAAGCAAATCAATTTGTCCGAAAAAAAACCCCTTTAAATTTAGATTTTAATGGATGACCATTTTCGCTTGATTCGTGATTTGGAGCTAGACGTCTCAGCTATTTCCCCAGTGGAGAAAGGCTTCTAAAAAGAAATTATTTTGTCCTTTTTTTGGGGGACATATACATTCATTATGAAACAAACCTATATGTTTAAAGACAAATGCAACAAATGCACATTTGTAGACCAGACTATCTTCCTACTTGGGAATTAGCAATATCACTTTGTTCATATTTGGCTCTCAGTCAACGAGTTCCATCCAGAGACGGATGGAACTGATATTTCTAACGGAGATGTAGGAATGTGTGCTTTAGCGGGATGACACCATAAACACTAGAGAATGCTGTAGTGGTTATAGTGTATTGATTGCTTCTTAAAGTCTTGGGTTGGGACCCAGGCAACTGCTCACAAGAGGTTGTTTATTATATATTTTCTGTTTTGTTTTTTTAGAGCAGTGGAGACTCCTTTAGCTATCCGAAAAAGTCTAATAAAAGTACTTTTCATAATTTATTTTGGATCTTTTATAGTTAATTTTAAGAATGTGTGATAGATAATTTTTCAAGAGAACAATGGGTCTCCAAGTCAATGTCATATTTTAAAGTGTGCATGAATTCACAAAATGCATGGATGATATCACACCATTTAGGCGAACTAGCCATAACATTAGCAAACTTATCTGAGGTTTGCATTGTTGTCTCTCTTGTGAAATATGTAAGTGTGCATCCACACACCCCCATCACATCTAGCAGACAACCACTGACCTCACTGCCACGCAGAACCCAACTGTATCTGGTATACAGCCACAGATTGCATTGGCTCGTTGATACAAACTGTGTCCAGTTAACAAGGAAATAATCAAAGCAGTTATATCACTACCTGCACCAGGTGAAAAGGTAAAATTCTACTTTGGGTGTAACTAGTCCCCCTTCGCACATGCATATAAATAATTTTTATTTCTCCCTATGCACATTGCCAAGGGATGTGCACACATTATGGTGACACCATGCCATCGACTTACCACCAAACCTATGATGTTTCTAGTAGGCTGAGAAAATTAATAGAAATCTTCAGAAACGGTGATGCTTTCAATATGGACCACATTTTCCAAAACTTTGTTGAATCCATGCCACCGACAATTTAGGCTGATGACAATGGGGGTCCATTTGTTTGATACATACGACTAATTAAGTGACCACTGAGTGTACGTCTCTTTATAACCAAACATCTGACAAAGAAGGGAATAACTGAATTCTGATCAACACAAACACCTGCGGTTTCATTTACGGGGATATTTGCCATTCATCTGGTGTACACGGATGACCAATTTAAGGTGACATTAATGAGAGGCATTCTATCCGTCCAAGTTCAGATGACTTTGTAAAATTGTGGCTTGTTTTTGTTTGATGATGTGTTTCAATATATCCAGTGTGACTCGCAAAAGCGATAGGATTGCTAGTTCATCATTCGAAAGGCTGAGCGTGTACAGTTGATTTTGTGCAGCTGAACATGTAAATCATCGGTTCTCTCTACAGCAGAGATGGAAGCCTACAGATCTCCAGTTTTACAGCACCATCCCGGTGACTTACAGTGTACATTACAAGGTAATGAACAGTGTGGGTTTCACAAGATACAAAATGTACTCAACACTGAGAAATTTGACAATATATTATTTCGCCCTTAGTTGAGTCAGAAACTAATTTAGACACTTTCACTGCGAGCCTGTGAAATATATGATGGAATTAAAAAGATGAATACAGTAAGCAAAAATGATATCAGCTACATCTTAAAGTACTTATGTGATTGAACGGAAGCATTTGCAAGGCCAATGCATACTTTGCGTGTCTTTGCTTATAAAATGACTGCTACATGTCCTGATGCTAACACAGTTATCATATAACACGACAGGGGGTAAACTGGGTATATCTAAGAAAATGCCCTAAAACAAACAGATGAATTTGCAGTATATGAACTTTGCATACTTTATTTGTTACAAATGGGGGAGGTTTGGCATCCTTTGGCCTTTAGGGCAAGTAGAAGTTAATGTTCTTGGCTTGTACACTAATTTTACGGATCTTGTTCTACTTTCACAGCGCAAAAAATGTTTGACAGAGGGAAGATGCTTTAATCATTAGGTGTGACATAATCAGTTTGAACTGTTGCACCATTAGGGAGCTATCATAGAAAGAATCTGTGTTTGTAAAAGTGTGTGTGTGTGTGTGCGTGGTGACCAATCTGGTCCCTGTCCTCTACTCTCTACTCTGGAGGTCACTGTGTTAAGACTGAGGGAGACTCAGTTGCAGCCTTAGTTTGAGTCCTTTGTGTCTGGAAGGACAGCAAAGTACCTTGGACAACTGCTTCAACAGTCAAAGTAGACACTTGTGGCACCCCTATCAGGCATGTACACGTGAGCAGTTGCCTACTCTGAATTGTGGGAAATGTGATGATAATCTATAAATTGGTTGCCATTATCCAAATAGCATAACAAACCATGGTAGAATTGCAACTGTCATAATAAACGTGACTTGGTGTGAGTTTAACGAAACTCAAATGTCTGGTATACATTGTGTCAGCCATTTAAAAGAAATCAAATATATGGACAGAAAGTTATTTACTTCTACTCTAACCCCTTAAGGACCGCTGACGGTTTAGGACCGTCATCGTAAATATACGCTTGAGGACTGGTGACGGTCCTAAACGTCATATCGGAAAACGAGCAGCAGGAGCGATCAGAGATTGTTACCGCCGAAATCCCGCGGTTACTATCTGCCTGGCATGCGAGGCAGATAGTAACAGCCAATTACGCCGTGTGAGCGATACGCAATCGCTCACAATAGGCTGCTGTCAAAGTGGGTGTTACACAGCGTTTTGTGAGGGAGAGAAACAGATCGTGATAGTTTGTTGCCAGCACTGTTGCCAGAAGTGGTGAAGAAACTGTAAAAAGTATCAAAACTTAATAAAAATTTCCTTTTAACCCTTTCCCTGCCAAATATGTTACAGCAGCATTTGTACTGTCTGTATTTGTTTGTTTTGCCCTTAAGGGTTACATTTGTGCTACAAAAAGCTGTGTTTTAGTCTGTCTTAGTCTGTCTTAGTCTGTCTTAGTCTCTCTTAGTCTGTCTTAGTCTGTTTAAGTCTGTTTTAGTCAGTCAGTTTCCTTCCTCCAAATCTCCATTAGATTCTTTTTACAGGAGTTAGTTTAGGGATTGCTGATTTAGTCTGTTTTAATCAGTTTTTTATCTGTTTTAGTCTGTTTTAGTAAAAAACAAACAAAAAAATTGTGTGTTAGTAGTTAGTGTCAGTTAGTTAGTGTGTTGGTGAAACATGCAGCACATGTACAGCTTGGAGGAGGCGCATGCCTTCATGGTGTCAGACTCTGACACCACTGACACTGCGTACGATTTTGACCCAGGTCAGTTTTCTGACACGTCTAGTGACACGTCATCTGTGTGTAAGCCGGCTGAAAAAAGAAGCTGTGCTTTCCCTGCTACGCCTAATGTGGAGGAGGACTGGGTACCCTCACAGTTAGCTGAGCACAACACCCCACCCCTTTTGGTGCCAATGCAGGCATTAATATCAATGTGGATAACAAAGATTTCCCCAGACCTCTCATAGAGGCCAAATTAAAAACAAGGTGAATGTAAAGCTCTGCGCAAAGCTGAAGTGCTTGCAATAAAATTCAACGACAGGAAGGATGTTAACATGTTAACCACCATCCATGACAAAAGCATGTCACTGTCCGAGGCAGAGTACAGGCACATGGGGGTGTTGATTTGGCTGATAGCTGATACAGCCATATCTTATCTTAAAAAAGACAAAAGCCTGGTATAAAAAGGTGACTATCTGATGCAAGTAGCAACCCACAATTCATCTTTACTTTAAAAAAAAAAGAAATCCTGGAAAAACCACCTTTCTCCAATTTCAGCTCAAGCTGATTTCCACAATCATTTATGGAGATGGTCAAGTTCCAACAATGGTGCCAGAGGAGTCCAGAATTGGTGTTACACATTTTATTTTTAAGATACCGCCAACTGCAACTGGCTACTACTTGTTCCTGAATTATTATTTTTTTGTTTCTTTTGAAAGGGGCAAATTCTAGTTAGTCAGCTTCTTTCCCCTAAATCCCCTAAATCCCCAGTTAGATTCTGTTTGCAGGAGTTAGTTTAGAGATTGCTGCTAAAGGTGTATTTCATACCTGCACATGTGGTTATAAAAGTTAAAAAGTTTTCTGGCAATGACATATAACCGGCTGGCCAAAACCAGATGACATGTGTGCATGAAAAACAGAATTCAAAAATTACCACCACACACTTTCTCTGAATTTTTGGGGCAAAATGGTTAGGAAAGAGAAGTCAAAACACACCCTCTTCTATAACCTTGGATGTCTACTTTTTAAAAATATATACTTTCAAACCATAAATTCAACTTGATGATGTAAAAATGCACCACACTCAACATGTGCCTAGCAAAGCAAGCAAACTATATTCAGCCAAAATGTGTTACTGTAAAATCATGGCAAACCAATGCATTGGGTCATATGTGTACTCAGGGGACTTTTCAGAAAACAAACTATGGTGTTTTCTGGCAGTAACATATACCCAGCTGGCTAAAACCAAAAAGCAGAATTAAAAAATGACCACCATGCACGTTCTCTGAATTTATTTTAGCACAATGGTTGGGGGAAGTCTACTACATATATACTTTAATGATGGTAACATTAACTGAAAGGTGTAAAAGTACATCAAACTGAAGATAGGCCAAGCATACCTATATATCAAGCTTAAAAACTGACATGCACAAGTCTTGATTGTGGCCTTTTAGCCCCTAAACAACCCAGCAAACCTATGCATGGGTGGTATCACTGTACTCGGGAGATGTTGCTGAACACATATTGAGGTGTTGTGTGGCAGTGATACATAACAGGATCAGTTAATTCATGCCTAAAGTACAATGTGTGTGAAAGAAAAACAAAAAACATGACTACCCAAAAGTTTGACAAAGGCTGGTGGTAGAATTCAGTGCATGAAAAGTGTTAAAATACCACCATTTAAAATACTGTGGGTTGTCCATTTTTCAAAAATATATGGTTTGATGGGGGTAAAATACATTGGCCCAAATAGGACATGAGCACAGGTTGATGACGTGAAAATTTCAAGTTGAAAAACGGATATGCGCACCTGCCAAATGTGGCATTTTAGCCCCCTAACAATCTGACAAGCCTATGCATGGGTGGTATCACTGTACTCAGGAGATGTTCCTGAACACATATTGGGGTGTTTAAAGGCAGCAACACATAACAGGATCTGTGAATGTATACCTGAATTGCAATGTATGTGAAAAAAATTAAATAAATAAATAAAATAAACTACCTACGCGAAGTTTGCCAAAGATTGGTGGTACAATGACTGCATAGAAAGTGTCAAAATACCCTTAGATATGTACATGTGTGGTGTTTTGCAGAGATTTATGACAGATAACAGTGTTACAATGTCACTCTTGATAAATTTTTAAAATGTGTATTTTGAAACAGCAATGTCCTCCTACCTGTACTTACAGCCATAAACACTGAGTGTTTTTAAACTCAGGACAACATTTTTTGAATTAAATTATGACCTGATATAAATAATGGTATGTAAAGAAATCCCTTCTTTTTCTTAAAAAAAAATATGATTTGTATGGGAACAGTAAATGAGAGAGAGGAAAATTACAGCTAAACACAAACACCACAAAAGTGTTAAAACAGCCCTGGTCCTTAACGTACAACATGGCCTTTGAAGTCCATATGAATTTTGTGATGATGTTAATTTTTATTTGAAAACAGACGCATACAGAGCAGTCCCGTACAATCCATGAAGGCATACTGTGTGTGTGGGAAGCACACCTTTGGCAGGTATATCTTTCAATCCTTGAACTTGCTGCCAATTTCACCATTCCAACATTTAGATAATATCTATATTTCAACTTAACATTTCTATAATGTGTGGTTCACATTAATATTTTATTGATTCTCAGTATTTTTTTTTATTTATGAATTTATTTATTTGCAACTCTCTACTCTGCCATGCTTTACCCTATCGCCATCAAATAATATTTACCAGCATGCCTCTCCTTCCCCATGCATAATGCAGTAGCAAGGTTAATTTCCCAGGTTTCTGCATAAATAATGTTATATGTATGTTTGAGGCATTTATATAAATGATTGTGGGAAAAAAATAGAATATTCTAGCTATTTTTGGAATAATGAGCTAAGACCTTTTAGAAAATGGTAAAAAAAAAATGATAAATTCAACTTGATACATTATGAAAGTCTGACATTAGAAAATACAATGTGAATCACACAGAGAAATACGTACTCATCATTTAAATCAACCGGATGCCATAATTCAGGTATGTTTTCAAAGACTAGCATACTAAAGTACAGGTATTTGACGACCTTGCTCAATCGTAACATAAATTAAAGTGTAATAGTGTGGAAAAATTGTAATATGCATTTGAGACAATGTCTACTTCTTAGTGTTAATTAAATTTTGTAACTCGGGAGGAATATAACAGATCTAGAATGTACGAATCTGAAATAGGTGATCCGTTTGACTGGTACAGTAAAGGACAGCTGCGTTAATCATTTGTGCTCTGTATGATATTAATAGACTGTATTTGATAAATATAGCCCTCAAACTGTACTGTACTGTGTCTTCAAAGTGGTGGAACTGCCTCTCTTAAAGTGACAGTCCAATTCTCTGAACATCTTTAATGCATGGTAAGATGTCTTGTTAATAGCTTACATAATTACATTTTCATCATTCTTACTTGCTGAATAAATGGTTTACTTCTCAGAGTAGGAATGTAGTTGAATTTTCAGAATTACACAGATATCTAGCTATAGCAATAACTGATTGATTTTTATTCACTTTGTGCTTCAGCAATTATTGAGGCATAGTTACCTGAAATTTCTATTTGGTTCGGTTTGGAAATTTGGGTAAGTAAAAACATTTGCCTGCTTCTGCCAATTTGACCAATGGCATTCGGTTCCGTTCTGCACTTCGGAACTGCCGAACTTTGTCACTTTAGAACTTCGGCGATTGAGAACTTCGGCACTTCAGACATTCGTAAGCATCCGAATGTAAGAATGGCATGAAATTCGTATGAATGTACATTCTGAACGAAACAAATTGTACGTGTCTATTGCTCATTTCATTACACAATGAATAGTGAAACTGGATTAGGCAAGCAAGCATTACATTGCACAAAAGGAATTAGCTTATTGGTCAAGATTCCTGTCATCATTCACGTAATTTTCCCTCCCTCTTTCTTGTTTTACCATTTTTCAGAAATCCAAATCACTTCAGCACTCTGGCAATTCAGAGCTTCAGCGCTTTGGACCTTCGGCACTTTGGCACTTCCGAACTACCGAACGTCATTACTTCAGAACTTCAGCATTTAGGGACTTCGGCACTTTGGGCATTCGTAAACATCCTAAGTCCAAATGGCATGAAATTCGTACGAATGTACATTCGGAACGAGACGAATTGCACATGTCTAATAATAATTTTATATAAGTGAGCTATAACACGTTTACCTGGAACTACCACTTGAAAGTCTGTCATTTTTCCAGTGCGTAGGTGAACATCCTAAAATGGCCTTAACAATTTTCAAACCCTGAATGATTGCTACTAATTAAACATAAAGGTACATTCTATATAATATAAGAGTACTTTCTACATAATGATTTAAAATGCTATATAATGGTGCCGGTGACAATGCCATTTCAATTTTAAAGTTATTTTGCAGGTGCATTGTTACAATGTTACATAGGAATATGGATTTTAAAAAATGACAAGTCCATCAAATTTAACCTTTCAAACATTTCTGCTTCTTTTGTTGAGCCAAAAAAGGCAACTTTTAAGGGATTTTCAATTGTGTCACAAAATGAGCAAAAAAAAGTTTACTCCATTAGTGACAATCAGATTTATTTTGAATCTTGAAAAATGTTACCCTGCATTTTAAAGTCACCAAAAAACCTTAGCTTAATAAAGCAGTTTTGGTGTATAGATCATGCTCCTGCAGTGTCACTGCTCAATTCTCTGCCATTTAGGAGTTAAATCACATTGTTTATGCAGCCCCAGTCAAACTTCCCTGCATATGAATTACACAGCCTTCCTAAACACTTCCTGTACAGTGAGATCCAATGTTTAAACTTCATTTATTGTACAGTCTGTTTAATTTTGACTTTCTTATCTCCTGCATTGTTAATAGCTTGCTAGACCTTGCAAGAACCTCCTGTGTTTGATAAAAGTTCAATTTACAGAGCAAGAGCTATTCTATAGTTAACATTTGATTTAAAATTAAACATTTGTTTTAATTTAGGCTGTGTCAATCACAGCCAGGGGAGGTGTAGCAAGGGCTGCATAAACAGAAACAAAATGGCAGAGAATTGAACAGTGAGACTTTGTGAGTATGATCTATGCACTAAAACTGCTTCATTACGCTAAAGTTGTTTTGGTGACTATAGTGTTAACTTGTGTTATTTTTCAATTTTCTGCTTATCCATAAAACCACACAGATCCTTTATTAGAAATGTATATATAATCTAACAGATCAATCTATTTAGGTAGGAAATGTTACATGTATTTATTATTCATACTACAAAGAACATTAAAAGAGCTCTAGGACAAATCTCCTTTCTTCAAGTCGCATTGGATGGCCTCCTGTTCTTTGTACAGTCCTGTTAACAAACAGGTTATCAGAGGTCTTCACTGGCCTCGGGTATATCAGTATATTTGCAAGCAAACTGCTTTAATTGCATTTCTAAAACATGAATCTCTGAGCTATCTACACATATCTTAGTGATCCTAGACTATCTGCCATGATGTATATATCTATCATCAAAAAATCTATGCGACCTAAGAACTAGCTGACAAAACTGCAAGTTTCAGAAGTAGATTTGTTTAGTGTTCAAAGATAATAGCACCAAATAGCTATCCAATTAACTTGCAATATCTGCAGCGCTGAAGGTGAATTAAAAGCTCATGAATAAAAAGTAAGACTTTGATTTTCTTTAAATACTCATTATAAACAATAATTTTGCTTCCATTTAAAACTGCCATTCAACCTCAATAATGAGTAAATAAAAAATATCGGCTGCTCCTTTGTTTGCGATATACACTTGGTGGGTTTTCATTATTCTTTCGCAAAACTGACAAATTGCTACATCTTTTCAATTTTCTCAGCATAACCAACAATGACAAGACAATCCCTATACAGAATTAAGCTACTTATGAATGATCTGCTTAATATTTTGTGATATATACACAGAAGCCATTCACTACAGAATACAGTTTAAAAGAAGTAAGCTGCGATTCATATATTAACAAATATACATATTAACAATTCAGATTTTTTTTTATCACATCCCATGTCCTCAATTCATCTAAACGAAAGAAATACATATAAGACTATGCATTTTTGTCTTTATAAGATGGTCTTCAAAGGGAGACTACAGCCTAATGCAGTGGTTCTGGTGTCTATAGCCTGTCCTTGTAGGCTGAGCACTGTACATGCTGCCTTTTCAGAGAAAAGGCAGTGTTTACATTACAGCCTAGCAACACCTCTAGTGGCCACTCCTCACACAATGAGCTACACAGTGTGCAGCAATGACGTTCAGCGTCTCCACACTCTGCATAGAGAAACTGAACTGTCCCCATGATTCAATGCATCTCTATGAGAAGATGCTGATTGGCCAGGGTGGTGTTTGGCTCCGCCCCTTTCATTGACTGAGATCATCATAATTCCTATGGGAAGCATTGTAATTGGCTGAGATAATCAATTCTGATGATGTTAGCCAAGGAGGCAGATCGGGGGTAGGACTCAAAAGGTGAGTAAATTATCTTTTTAACCTGCGGTAAGTGATGACCATCTAAACAGTGGTTTTAGAACTGGCACCTGCCTCTCCTTTCCTCCTCCTTGTTATGCTGTTCAGCGTCGGGTTCAGCAAGGAGGCCGCAGGGGCAAGATGGAGGCAAGGGAGGAGGGCTCGAGGGCTGGCCCGTAACTAATAGGACAGGATCTGCGGCATTGCGCAGAGTCCCTGATCTTCTTAAATAGCTGGGGGAGCTCCATCTGCAAGGGGGTGGAGGACATGACTGACTTCCACTATAAATAGTCAAGCACTGCACTTGATTGTGCTTGGTTGTTCTGGTGCTTGCTCCCTGTCTACTGGCATTCTTGGCTCCTGGCCCTTGTACCTGATCCTGGTCCTCGTTTCTAGTCCTTGTTCTTAATCCTGGTCCATGTTTCTGTTTCGTGTTCCCGGTTTCTGGATCTGATTTCTGGTTCTTGATTCCCGGTAATACTTCTCGACTTTTGACCTTTGGCTTTGATCCTGACTTCGGTTCTTGTCTCTGATTCTTGGCTTCTGATGTCTTGCTCTCTATTCCTGGATCCCCCGGCTTCTGACCATCGGCTTGACTCTTTACCTCATTCCTTTGCTGCCAATTGTGACCATCGGAACCGCCTGACACCACTTCCTGCCTGCTCCTTTCTGGCTTCTTTGCTTCCTCTGTAAATAAAAGCACTCATGCCCTCATAGACCTCCCAGGTTCCCGTATAACTCTCAGTCACTTGGGAAGGTTTGCAAGGGGTTGACGTTCCTCTCAAAACAAACTTCTAGGTTGTCACAGGCACACAGTTCCAGGATAAATGGTAAATTCAGTGGTATTTCTACATTTAATATGTAATGTTGATTGCATTGTATATTCCTGTTCCTATATATGCACCTGATGTAAAACAAGTTTTGATTCTGCAAACCCTCAAAAATAAAGAATTTCAAAAAAAAAAAAAAAATATTATTTTCAGACCTTACAAACACATATGTGTTATATATAGGCAATAAGTAAACATAATATAAAAAATTCCAGGCAGGAATTATTTCCCTCCAATTAGAGGTTCACTATTTTGTGAGTATCTAGTACGCATTATGATGTAAGATGCCTTTATCTCGACTTTTACAACATGAAACATTGTGATTCCCAATATCCCAACTGTGCTATCCAATCATCTCTAGCAGGGACCTGGAAGTTATAAAAAATGTATGGATCTAATCTCATTAAACAAGGCAAGCAAACTGTTAAAATGAGATAACAATAACCGTGATTCTCACTGCTGGTGAAAGGATTACAAATAACTGGCTAAGTAGGCTACAATAATCACATTTTTTACTTTTTATTTGAAATTTCAGAAACTGCTTTTATTTTATTATTTATCTCGAAAAAATTCACTTGTTGGTTAAATGACACTTTAATGAGGGACAATTAAACACATGAATGCTTTAAAGATGCATTATTGTATGACAACTTTATCCATTGCATTCTTAAAATCAGCATTTCCAAAATGTATCTTTTTATAAAATAGAGATATCGAAACTCTGTATGTCTCTACAGAGGAGTAAATTTCACTGTCCTTGTTTTTTTTTTTTCGCCTGCAGTTATGACTGGACTAGATTTTTTTCGGCTTTCTTTTTCATAAAAGAAGCCGTCAGCACTCTGTGTGAAACCTGTTAAACTTGATCCATGCATTGCCAGGTCCCACAGAGCTTGGGTTATGCTTCTGCAATTGGATTTTATAGCCATCAAATAGTGTGACAGTCATTCTCCAAACAAGGTCAATCAGAATTGCAAGGGCTCTGAAAGTGCAAGACTTTGCAAAGTTACTTATTCACGGGAATAAAATATTACATTTGCTTGCATATCATAAATGAGGGAAATCCCTAGTTACATATATGAGGAGATACAGAAAGAAATGGCATCATGCAGGATGTGCTTGAATGGAATCCAAATTCAGTGTGTTTGCTAGTTGACATTTTTTTTTTTTTTATTGCAATGAGATAAAGTGATTTTCTGAAGATCACAACAAGCACTGGGTTCTGATTACCTTCATCAGCCATAGAAGCTACCCTATTACTTGAGCAATCATTACTTGAGAAATGCCATTATCTCCAAAGAGCAAATGTTCTATCAGATGAGAATGAACTGATTAGACACTACTGAAACTAAGCAGGATTTACGCAACGTTGATACATTTCACAAAGGAACTATCGCTCGAAGAACTAAAAACAAACAAACACTGGGACAATTGTGTGAAGAACTAACTTGATATCATAGAAATGGGCCATGCCTATGGATTTTAAATTTGAGATTCCATCTCTGGTACAACCACTGGTAGGACAATCACTGAATAGACCTCCCTTTTTCAGCAGTATCCATTTTACAGGTGAGATGACCCCACTGTCGCTTAACAATACTTTGCTTCATTGTCCTGCGTGCTCTGTAATAGACTTTGCTTCTTGATTTTATTAAAACATATTGTTTTAGTAAGTTTCCCTTAGTATTGCTTTAGAAGGCTCCTAGTCACAGAACATGCATATTCCAAATAAAGTCTTATTGCCTTGTTGCAACCACAGCTCCTGTCACATTGAATTGTAAATTCATGGTACCTGCATTGCAGCATTTTGTAATATTCAGTCTATTGGTTTTATGTACGCATCTCTGAAATCTTCATCCCCCATTCATTAAGAAAGTGATGAATTGGATGAAAAAAGAATCGGGGACACATCCCTGTTGCAGATATTTTAGTATTACAAGAGAGCATCTGTTTACAGCAAGAGTTGTCTTCTCAATGACAAGGTGCCCACTGGTGGAAGACAAAACAGTTGAACTTCATCATCAGATGAAGCACAAAAATAAGAAAATAGAATCTGCATAAGATGGAAAGTACGATTCGATAGTGTTCCGCAATGACTACACAAGTTAGTAGATCAAGGTGGTTCCGAAGCTAAAGACCAAGATTTGTTTTGAGGGTCTTTCCAGACAGATGTTCCAGCAAGCACATGTAGGAATGAAGACAACAATGGATTTTTGTATATCATAGCTACGATATGTCACAAAAGCTACCATTGGATGTCTACAACACCTGCTAGAGTGTTTAATTCATTCTCCATCGCCACTCCACTGATGAGTGAAAACTGTGTAGATTTCTTGCTACAAGGCTGCTTCATTGCCTTGCCTGAACTCATGTAGAATCCCACCGTGAGTGTGTATACCATGGCTACCATCACAAAGAACTTACACTATGTCTTAAAGATGATCAACAGAGTCAACTTTTGCCCTCTTATTTAATTTGCTTCTCACTCCGAGTGAAAATGATGCAGATTGCTTGCTATAAAAAGCAAACTAAGCCTAGTCAAGTGTTTACATATAGCTTTTTTCTTTCTTTCTTATTTTTAATATGCAGTAGTCATAAGAGTAAGATTAAATAAATAAAAACAAATAGTGATACTGAAATATAACTACGACACAAGCCTTACTTCTCAGCAGCACATAGCATTGCATTTACAAAGTGCAATCATATCAAGTGGGCTCCTGAGATCAGAATAATGGAATAAGACACGTTGATACCTTGAAACATTAATAAAAACTACACACAAGAGAATACAGAATAATAAATGCACCTAGACCTGCTGAATGGAAAATCAAACACAGGAGCAGTGCAGGAATCTCATTGACTTGTTCTTTGTGCTCTTTATAGAGTTTGAAACAATCGGACAGCGCAAATCACACAAACGCGCCGGGCATCAAGAATTTTCCACCCCAGAATAATGCCATTAAGTGAGGAACTGCAGTCATAGAAAACTATATTAGTTTTAGATAGATTTCTGTATTATTTACCAAGGGCTCCACATAAGCAATTTTATTTTGTTATCTGTTCAGAACATATGAACTCTCTCTAAATTTAACAAATCATTCTTGCCTAAGCACAGCTGACTGAAACAAAAATCTAATTAGCAGCTTTATCAGAGCTACAGAGGATCAGAGCAGGTGAATGAGATTAGAAGTAAAGGAATATTCTCCAGCGGGGATAGTGAAAGAGATCATATAGGAAGAGTTCCCAACCACTTTCATTAGCAAAGGAATTAGAGGTAAATGGGAAGAATTCATTTATGAAGCTTTGATCATCATCACCCATCAATGGTTTTCATCTGCGTATCCTCACAAGTCTCTTCCTTCATGCTAGAATTTAGCAGATATTTTTGAATAGGAACGAGTTGTTGCCTAATAATTCAAAAGTGTCTGTTGTTGGGTCAAGAAGCTCCCGAGGAGTGATGGCTATTTCTGGACCCTTGATGATTGTGTTTTAAATTTGCAATGATTCTCAGCCAGCACGTAATCTACAGGTCTCATTTTCTCCATTCTTCTTTTGGGTAATTATGTGTTAAAAAAACAACTGCTCAAAACAAACAACCTACATCAACTTCATTTTATACCATGAATCGTGTGGAAAACGACCAGTCCAAAGACAAAAGAGTTGAAGCATGGAATTGTGGAGAATTAAAACAACAAAGAAATGCACCTTATACACACACTTATATACAATGATACTTATCAGTGGTAGGTGAAATACAGCCTCCCTCAGATCGCTCCCAGCTAGCAATCAACTTCAATACAAATATATACAAAACACAACGAGGGAATCGGCTGGTAGCCTAAATAAAGACAAATACAAAAGGAATATAGTGCAACAAAGTTTCACAAAAATGACATTGCGCAATATGAAATGCACTCACAGGATCTTGGACAGTCCAGGCACATATGGTGCCACCCCTGATGGTATGGGGGGCTGGGCGAATTCCCCTGGACACTTCCCTGGATATTTCCACCAAAAAGCAGGACTCCGGGTGAAGGTATGAAAAAGCGGCTTTAATTTTCAATAAAAATATATAAAATAAATAAATACAGAATAGAGGTCCTACGCGTTTCGTCCCTTCTATAAAGTATGGGACTTCCTCAGGGACCAACAATATTAAAAATTACAATTAATGCAGTAGAAAAAAAAAAGCAGCCTAACAACCCTCCACCCACAAGTCCTTTAAATAGGGCTAATCCCTAAAGTTAATTAATCACATGTGCCTCTCTGTCCTTCCTCATTGGTCCTGTGTAGATGAGTATCATCTGTTGGAAATCGCATTCTCCAATATTCACAGATGATCTTCATTGTGGTTATGATTCTCCGGATGATTTCGGCGTTTTTGTGCGTTCCGGAAACCGGAAGTGCTATGCGTTCCAACTGAGTTCGCAAACCCGGAAGTTTTGTATAACCGGAAATAGCCTGCGTTCCACCTTCGTTCCACCTATATTGGAGGAAATCTAGCCACAAAAAATACAAATGAAAGGTCTGTAATTGGACCCAAATAGTATATCCCCATATAATATATACATTTATTAACCTTAAATCGTCTGTACAGTGTTCAGTGTCACAATAAATGTTCCCATTTTATTTATACCAATAATTAGTGAAGCATATCTAATCTGAACTAATTTCTTATCTTATAATTTTATGATATTTATTTATATATCTACTAATTACCTTTAATATCCTATTTTTGTGATATTATTTATATATCTAATGATACCTTTAATATGTGATTTATCATCGTGTTTTCTCCTTCTTCTGATCTAAACAAAAAAAATCTTTTTTAATTGTTTTGTGTTAATATTAATAAACCTAATTTATCTTATAGCAATCAGTGCTTGATTTTAATCACATCCCTGTTTCATATATTCTATGGTGACTATTAATAATAGTGATATGTATTTATAAAAAACATACTAGATCCACATCCACGTTTAAACCACCAGGCTCCAGTGTTTGTAGCCTGTGGATCCAGTAGGTCTCTCTCTGGGATAACTTTTTTACTCTATCCCCCCCTCTCCAATCGACACATACCTTTTCAATACCTATACATTTCAAACCCGTGAAAGAAAATTGGGAACAGTGATTACAGTGTACTGGGATAGAATGTGTGGCCAAGTTCTTTTTTATATTATTTATATGCTCCAAAAGTCGCACTTTTAGGGGCCTCTTGGTTCTGCCCACATATTGCTTGCCGCACGGACACTGCAGTAGATAAACTACATAGTCCGTGCGGCAACCAATTTCTGACTTTATCTGGAATACTTCCCCAGTGATGAAACTAGAAAAAACCTCTATCTTTTTGAGATTAACAGTCCGGCAGGCTTTACAAACTCCACACCCTCTAGAGAAACCATTGGCAACTGGTTTCTGACTATCTTCATGATTTTTTATGGCATAGCTGGGTGCCAAAGTGTTCTTTAAATTCTGATTTTTCTTAAAAATAAGTTTGGGCTGTTCCGGTAAAAGAGTGTTAAGTATAGGATCCTGTTGGAGAATCGACCAGTGTTTCTGTAAACTCCTCCTAATCCCAGCATGGTCCATGCAATACTGTGTTCTAAAGGCAGCTACATTATCCTGATAGGGTTTGGCACGAGGTCTGTCCTTTAAATAATTTCCTCTATCGGTTTGTAAAGCTAACCGGATTTCTTTGTCAATGGTGTTTTTCTTATAACCTCTCTCTACCAATTTGTTCTTAATGTGGTTAGATTGTATTATAGTGTGAGAAAAGGCAGTGTTTACATTACAGCCTAGGGATACCTCCACTGGCCAATCCTCAGATGGCTACTAGAGGTGCTTCCTGGGGCAGTGCTGAATGCTGCAGACACTGAACTTTACTGCATTGATTCAATTCATCTATATGAGGAGATGCTGATTGGCCATGACTGTGTTTGGCTTGTGCTGGCTTTGCCCAGGTCTGCCTCCTTGACAATATCAGCAAATCCATTGATTTCCTAGGGGAAAGCATTGTGATTGGCTCAGATCATCACTTCTGATGATGTCAGCCAAGAAGGCTGATCAGGGGCAGAGCCAGCAGCAGCAGACTTGAATAAGGGTAGGATTTTACTATTTTAGGGGGGCAAGGGAGTGCTAGGGTGGGTGGGGGAGCAATGGGAGGCAAGAGGGATCTAATGTGGGGAGGGGAGATGGGCTAGATAGGGTTTGCACACTATAGGGTCAGGAATACATATTTGTATTTCTGACCCTATAGTGTTCCTTTAACTACTAAATCCCAGAGAATTGAGTTGTTTTGGTGACTATAAAATTTAAGTATTTCATGTTGTGTGATGTGCAATTCTCCTGTCAGATCTTCTTAATTCCCACTTTATTGAATAACCCTCCATGTATAACAACAATCGTGGTCGTATTTTCTGCCTAAAAAAACTACGACAGAATAAACACCCAGCTGTCAGTGGTGGATCTGGGGGGGGGGGGGGGGGCAACGGGGCAATTGCCCCTCTGAGATTCCCCCCTGCCAGCTAATGCATGGCTGGCACTATCCAACTGCCAGCCCTGCAATGTGCAGGGCTGCAGGCACTGTGCTGACAGCCGGCAGGGGAGAGAGAGGGAGGGAGAGAGGACCCGGGAGCTCTTACCTGCAGCTCCTCCGGGTCCTCCTCTCACGAGCATGGAGCGTTGCCGTGGTTACCACGGCAACGCTCCAAATCTCGCAAGAGTAAATTTGACAAATTTTAAATTTTTGGAGCGCGGGCTAGAGTTCACTGTAACCACTGGACCACCAGGGATTCCCCACTGGGACCACCAGGGACCGAGAAATGTCCCCCCTCCTCCTCAATAAAGGTAAGAAGGGAGGGGGACATAGAATATTTATTTTATTAAATAAAATTAAAAAAATTAAAGCCTCCCTACCCTCCTTTCCCCCCATACAAACACTGCCCCATCCAAACACTGCCCCTCCATACACACACTGCCTCCATACTCACACTACAAACACTGCCCCCATACACACACTACACACACTGCCCCCCATACACACACTACATACACTGCCCCCATACACACATTACAAACACTGCCCCTTATACACACACTACACACACTGCCCCACATTCACACACTACACACACTGCCCCATACACACATTACAAACACTGCCCCCATACACACACTACACACACTGCCCCCATACACACACTACAAACACTGCCGCCCGTACACACACTACACACACTGCCCCATACACACACTGCAACTCTCACACACACACACACACACACACACTGCCCCACACATACACTGTCCCCTAACACACACACTGCAACCCTGACATACACTGCCGCCCTCACGCACTCGCACATACACTTCACCGCTCACACATTGCACCTTTCACACACACTTCACCCCTAACACATACCACTGCTCCTATGCCCTATATCCCAGAAGACCCCATGTAAGTTGTCAAACTGTTCTTAAATGGTTTGACTACTTACTCTGGGATGGGATCCTGGCACTACGGGCGCCATAACTACTACACTGAGCTGTAGTGGTTATTTTGCCTGGATTATTTCTTTAAATAATCTACAAGTGCCCCTCCCGAGATAAGGCTCTGGATCCACCACTGCCAGCTGTACTTGTCATGTGTTCTTGAAACCTTGCAGAAATCTGTGCATTAAGCAATGGTCATTCGTACAGTGAAACTGTGTGCACATTTACTCTGCTTTGCCATTTCGAATGACCAGGCAGGGCTCTGCAGCTCCCAAGCCCAAAATCTAAGTGCCATCATCCTTCCCTGCTCAAATCATTGTCTATTCAGGCCCTACAGCTTGGCCTCTGGCGCAGACTGGTAGCATACCCTTGAGACGTAAGAGAAAAACAGGTTGATTAATGGGAGGTGTCGTGAGATGTGCGCGGTACAAGCTTATGACAGTGGAAATATAATGTCTGTATTTTATTTTAACTTTTAGATTTGTATTCTGGAATGCGATTGCACATGTTGTTTGTCTTCGAGATGTTTATTTTGACATCTCATTTCACATATAAACTGGAGAATTTTTTATGTTGTAAAAGTATATTTATCATCAGCCACATCCTTTTGTCTGATTTAATTTTTTATGTCGCTCGTTCAAAGATATTTCACGGCGTAATTAGACTATTGTTTTCCTACCAATTCTCTTTGCAATGAAGTGGAGATTTCTGCGCCTGTTGTGAGGTTGAAATGTCTGTAGCAGCGATTAACCCAATGGTTCTAAATCTGCCTGCTGTACTGAGTCATTTTGATGTTTAAAAAGGAGGAAAACTAATGTGCCACAACAGATGAATGTTGGTTATCAAGATGACAGCTCGAAAAAGTCAAGGTGACTGTGACTTTGCAGAACAATTTATTTTAATTTACTTTTTTATACCTTTGCTGTGCTTAGTCCTAGTGATTTGAAGAATTTGAACATTTTACAATTTCAATGCTTGGCCTTTCAACCAACGTAAAGCAAAGCGCTGAGATCTGAGATTTATTATTGTGGCTTTTTTTAACTGCTAAAAAATGCCTCTGAGTCAGCTACCCAATCATGTGCTTACAAAATATGTTTTAATAAATATTTGATGAGGTTATCACTATTTCCATTGGGAACAGGGCAGTTGTCTTCTCTAATGCAACATTCTAAACACCATAATCACTACAGCGCACTGCAGTGGTCAGGATGCTAGAAGTGAAACACAAGTATATATACAAACGGAGTGGGACTAAGTGTGGTAGCAATAAATGCCACAGACCACCTGAGTGGAAACCCCTTACACCACTCAAAGAGATACAAACATAAAATACATACAATGTAGTAGGTGGATCACACTTCTGAGTAAATCTGTAAAATATATAAAATAATATAGTGTAATATGTCAATACAATTGTATAAATAGAGATGAGAGTCAGGTACTCACAAGCCTAGAGCCAAATCTCAACATATGGCTCTCATGGATGGCGCTGTGGGACTTTTTAGGATGTCCCTCTCCTATTCCCAGATCACCTTTTGGTTGCTCTGGCTGAGTACAAATCCAGGTTCCACAACTTGAGTTGGATCTTTTAGGAGAAAACTTTATTGCTCCCCAATATGGAGTAAAATTAGTAAAAAAAAGTGCAGATAAAAACAAAATAAAAATTATATTTCAATATCAATATGACTTAAAGTCAGTCCTGCCAGTTGGCAAATAAGTGTCCAAAATGTCCGAAACGCGTTTCGCCCCGTACCAGGGGCTTTTTCAATCAGTATGTCCGATTGCTAGAAGTGCTAGAAGTGCCCTGTGCCTACCCTAAAGTTCCAAAATAAAGTATAGATTAGAGAAAGAAAAAAATGTGTTTCAAAAATGGTTCAGATGAATAATTTTTTTCACCGTCTGCTATTTTTCTTTCCAAAATGCTAATCATGTCATAAAATAAAAATGCACAAGTTACAATAAAGTTCAACCTTTGCATTAAGAAAATCAACTAATTACAACAGGGGTTCCAATACTGAATAGATTATTACCCAGTAGTGCACACTGTAATGTCTCATTTGCCTATGCAATAAAGAGTAAAAATGATTGCAAAGCAGGAAATTAAATCAGGCCAACTAAGATAGACAAATGATACATGACTTAGTATTGCTGTTTTCTTGCGCCAGTGAAGCTATGGTATCATCTGCATGTATATCCAGTGCTGAGTACTCTGTCACGTAATTTTATTAGTTCAGATAATTGTATCTCTGTCACAAAAAGAACGGGAGCATTATCAGAGCATCTCTGTAGTAAATCCCTCGCTATCTGCGGCTGCATATTGAATACACCTCTTCGTCCGTCTGATGCAGGAGAGTTTTAATTGGTGGTCACAATCCTTGTGTTGTGATGTTATTGTATTACGCTGGGGTTCCTTGTTTAAGTCTCTTTCTGTCACACACACTATCTGCCATCTGTAATAACACACCTATAGTTAAATTCTCCAACCATGTACGATAACTGCTTGTAACACTGACCTCGATAATGCCAAAGTCATTTTCTCTTCCAAATAAATAAATACAAACTGCACAGCCAGACTTTAAGAGACCTAAGATAACTCACTGCTCATCATCTGGACAGTGCTATATCACAGCATTCCCCAATTTTAGGTATCATATTGATTCAGCGGAGTGTTCTGAACCGTAAAAAAAATATCTTTCTTCTAGCAAACTCTCATACACACCAATCTCATCTATGGTACAGCAATAGCTATCTCAGTTAAATACATTTATTTTAAATGGTCTAGTTAAATAGGGAGATGTCCTAATATTGCTGTTTGTTTGATCACAGTGGCATTATACTGATGCAGAAGAAGAGGACACCATGGTAATGTTAGGAGGCAGTTCAGGGTTCAGGAGTAGTTTGAGTTAAATTCAGATACTGGGTGTGCGGAGGACTACAGCTCCCAAGATTCTTGGCCAAGCTGTGCTCTACAACCTACAGTAGTGTATGGTGTGTAGGATTGCATCACACAGCCCCACAGCAATAACAAACACATGTGATGTGTCTGAGTGTATCTCAGAGTTCCACAGCAATGAAACTCAAAGTACAGTGCAGTGTATATGAATATCACAGAGCTTCATAGCAAATTACCTGACAGTGATATGAGGTGGGTATCGGTACGCCACCAGAGCAGGATTAGAAATAAGCTAGATTTAGTTGGTCTCAGTGTTACATATGGACCCTGGAGCCAGAGATTAGCTTGGTCCCATTCACCATCCTTATGTGAAGAGGGGGCCACAGACTAATAACTTGAATAGAGCCCAGCAGGATCTAAATTCTTCTCTGTGCATCACAGAGCTCCACAGCAATAAAACTCAGTGAGCATAGATTGTATTGCACTGTATAAATTAGTCAGACCAAGCCCCTGTATATTTCATATGACAAAGGGGTTATTTAGAATTAAAGATTTTAGTTTAAAAGTCTTTAATTTGTGTATTTAAAAAAAAAAAAAAAAACTATTTTCTTTAATGTTCTTTTAATATGTCATTTTCGGGCTATAAATCCCAATGGTATGGCTTTCAATCATGGGATATGCAGTCTGTAGCTGATGAGGGGAGGGAGGGGGCTAACATTTAAAATATTGCTACAAGGAGCACACACATCGGTGTCTAAGTGCTCATCTGCTGGACTACTGGAGATGTAACACGGGAATATTGAAAGAAAAAATAAAATGAATACAGAAGATGTTTTAGACACAGTTGTTCCCAACCGCCAGTGTTTGCCGCTAACTGAAACTAATTTGATATCTTGTGTGCAGCAGAACTGAGCTGCGACAGAATCATTTCAGGGTGTACTGGGGTAGGGGGAGGGTTGGAAAAATAGCCGTCCAAGCACTTATATAAGAGAATAAGGGCGGGGGGGGGAGGGGGAGGGAGTCTTTGAGTTTCCAACAATAATTAATGACAACAGATAGAAACAAAAGCCAAATCTCATGAGAGATAAGTAATGTTCTTGGTGAGCACAAACTGATTCAAATTGGTATTGATTTAGAACACTGCTCTTACTGCAGATCTTTTTATTCAATTGAGTATTTCAATTAAACCTTAAAATGTAATGCTTCAAAATGTATTTGCAATCTCAGGGAATTTAATCCATATCGTTATGACAAGTATAGAGTATACATTTAGGTTAAACATCCATAATGTAGTAACTAATTTAAGATAATTATCATAAATGAACACATAAGTCTTTTTGTTGTCAGAGATTTACAGGAAGTCTTGTGAGTCGACTTTTACCAGAATTTGCTGAGCATGTGATAAAGTCCTTTCTATCTCATGGAACATGAATTGGAACGGCATAGCTATTTGTCAGGATACCTCGGCCTCTGGACTTTCTACGTGACAGTTCAGACAACGTGGACTGTTTGATGCTGGGAAGGTTTTTTTGTTTTGTTTTTGTTTTTTAAAGCTAGGGTACAAGATGGGATAGTAAATGGTCCGAGGCTACCGTATACTGTGCTTGATAATAAACAAACTGGCTAGATATTCATCATCTTTGCCATGTTTCCTAAGGGCCTAGTACAGAAGGTCTACAATCAATCTATCTATCTATCTATCTATCCATACATGTATTATTTTGTTTTGTAAATAAGCAGAAAAAGATTAAGCAACGTAAAATTCTGTATCCATCCTAGAGTTACAAAAAAAAATGATTTGGCATAAACCAGGAACATTTGAAGGGAAAAAAAATGGACTTTATTTATTGGTAGAGATGTCCCGAACAGTTCGCCAGGAACTGTTCGCCGGCAAACATAGCTTGTTCGTGGTCGCCGCGGCGGGCGAACATATGCGATTTTCAGTCCGCCCCTATTCGTCATGGAGGTGAAAGGGTCTAGGAAGGATCTGCTGCTGATTGGCTGGAATGTGTCTGCTGACTGTGAGGTACAGGGTCAAAGTTTACTCAATGATGATGAATAGGGGGCGGACCGAACATCGCATATGTTCGCCCGCCGCAGCGACTGCGAACAAGCTATGTTCGCCGGCGAATAGTTCCCGGCGAACTGTTCAGGACATCTCTATTTATTGGCATAAAATGTTTGATTTTAGCAAGACGGGTCCCATGTAGGCATGGATTTGCCCTGCATTTTATCCTCTCCGGATGGTTCAGAATGCTGCAATTTGGAATGAAATGCATTATTAGTCTCGTAAAACCAAGACAAAACTATTAGGAAGAACATTTCGAGCGTGTAAAAAAGAATGGGAGGGGAGAGTTGAATGGGAAATTAAAGGATGAGGAAGGGTTGTTAGTAGGAGGATATACCTAGTGTAACGGAGCTTCCTGTATCCCTGGCTGGGTACCTCCACCAAGGACTGCTTCCTAGCTGGAACAGGGGAAAAACCTTAGCGCTACTGCCCCCAGTCGCCGTGGCTTGACTCGGGTCCTGGAACCACTCCGTCCTGGAGCCAAATGGGGAACTCGCTCTATCCACTCCCAGGCACTGGACGACACTCAGTCCTGGGAGCTCTAGTTCTTACAAGGACTTCCCCAGTTGAATCCTCCACACTGGAACAAGCTGGAGTAGTGATTAGCCCTTTCCCCGCACAGTAACCAGACGACACATAGTTCTAGGAGTACAAGCTGGAATGTTTTAATCTGGCCTGAGAAGGGACTAGTTACAAGTTACAAACTCCTCCTCTGTGCCTGAGAGATAATTAAGTCAGGAACTGAACTAATTATCTACATGGAACAAAAAAATACACAATATTACAAAAACCCCAAAATACCTTTAAAACGCATAAAAACCCTGATCTGGGGTTCAGATCGGTTCAGGGGTTTGAGATTTGCCTGGAAGTCATAATTTGACCGACCGCACACATGGTCCTATGCCCAAAACAGTTCCAGGGGGAAAATGGTAGCGGTCGGTCAAGTTTGGTAGTTTTAAAAAAGAACAAACTACCGAACAGAATCCATTGCCATACCGTGGAGCTTGTTCCCTTCATCCCACCGAACAGTGTTCTTCTAACTTATATAAAACTGAACACAGGCGATCATGGAAGTCCAGCGGTGTTCGCGAGTTTCAGTGTCCGAAAATAGTTCCATGAAGTCGACGACCAAACACTGCAGCCTGTGTTCATGCGAAAAAGATGGCCGCCACCTCGTGGTCGTTCATACGAAATGCGGCCACCCAGACAAACGATTATAACAATGTGGTTAGGACAGTTAGGACAGTTAAAATGTACGCATTAGGCTTAACAAGCTCCCGGGTGGTCCATAGTTCATGCGGTTGTTCGGTTCCCGAACAACATAGGGGAATCACACAAACCAAGCCATTTAAATAGTCTTTCACAGGTTTCCCTGCAGTGCCCATAGTCTGTGGGCAGGAGGCTGGCAAGCAGGCTCCTCCAGGAGCTTGTGGCAAACTCACGCAAACTCACATTTGTCACACCCAGCCAGGACTATGGAAACTTCTATGCCATCGAATGGGTTAGAGAAATCCTTCTATGAAGCTTATATCGATACAGCTCAATTATTCTTGTCAACCATTATCACTCCAGATGCTGTGGACTACATCTCTCATAATGCTCTTACAGCTATAATGTTGGCAAATCATGGGAGATATAGTCCAAAACATCTGAAGTGCTGAAGGTTACCTACCCCTGTTCTAGAGGCTGGGGTTCACCCATAAGAAGAACATTGACTGTCAATTTTTGCTCTCTTTAAAAAATTGGACAATCTGAGGAAGCTCACAATATATGCGTCTACGACCTTACTACACCTACTAAGCAGAACTAACAGCTCTTAGGAATCACAGGTATCTTAATATTTAAGAGATGGTTAGTTCAATATCACCAGAATAAAAGTTTTTATAAAATCAGGGTCTTTCAACAAGGTGAGCAGCTGCCATTTGCGTGCGATGTACAGTGATCCTCAGCGCATGCCTCGAGTCTGAGTTTAGACCAAAGGTAGGCAACATTCGGAAGTCCAGATGTTGTGGTCTACAACTCCCCAGATGGTTTGCCAGCATTATGGCTGTAGGAGTATTATGGGGGATGTAGTCCACAACATCTGGTGTGCCATAAGCCGAGATCAATAATTATTTAAAACAGATTGCCAAACCTAAAATGATTACCTACACAACATGTGATAAAGTGCTAGAGGTAACAGTATTCAGGATAACAAACCAATATTCTGCCCTTTGCTAAGAGGAAATTAACAAAACATTAATATTTTTCATGGTGGCGTCCTTTTAACTAGAATCCTGCACAAAGCCCCGTGTCAGGAACTTGAAGAATAATTAGGTACTAATCACACTTTGACCAAAGACTGTATTAAGCTAGCATAATTCTCGAACATCTTACCTTGGCTTCCTAAATATATTACAGATATTATTCTGCCACAAAGTCTTAGGTCACTAACAATTTTAATCAAGAGCACGGAATAATAATGCCACGTGTACAGAGTAGGGATGGAAACGTGTGCCCTGAATTAATGAGTATGATGCCTTCACACACCACATATATCACCGAAAGACAGCTCAGAGCCAACACAGGGAAATGAACGAACAATGAGACATCATCGGAGATCATGCTGTTTCTGCTGTAATATGTATTCTTTACAATTTTCTTACTAACAACAGTTATCTTGGCACTTGTATTGTGTGTTCATATTAGTAAATGTACAGTGTAAATATTTATTCCTACCATTCTGTAGTTGGCATCCCATGTTTTTTATTTTATTCAACAATGTAACACACGAATTAATCAGTGCAAGTACTTGTATGGCAGGGAGTTGGGGGGGATGTATAAGTCCCCAGGACTATTAATTAGCTCATCTTAGCACCTTATGTTCTCTATTCTGTGCTGTTATTAGGTCTATCCCTGTGATGGACACTACAGCATAGTTCTGTAAACTACAAGTCTTACAAAGCCAGCATAGGTTTGTGATATATGCAGGGATTGGCTGAGATTGGCTGAGAGGTTTCAGCCACTTTCTGATCTCAGGAATGCTGAAGAGTGTCAATGGAAGTATCCCATTTTCACAACCTGTGATCAAGTAAAATACATAATGCTAATGTCAACGACATGTAAGTGGTTACAGCCACATCCCCCAGAGGCCAAGTAGAATATTATCCTGGCAGAGATAGTGACAGCTACAGTGTTCTTAAATGTAAGATATTGTTTTAGTAAAATTGTGGTTTTGATTTTTGCAGTAATGATAATGGAGCTGTTTTCTAAATACAAGTTGTCTATAGAGTAAAAAGTATGGGGATACAAGGTACCAATATGGGCCGGCATTTCTTGAGTTATGCTTGAACTGCAATTCTGAGTAGCTTTATGTAGCCCATGGAGCAGCGTAGCTAAAGGGAGTGGGCCTTGACATTGCCAGGAGACAGGCCATCTAAGGGTCAGTGGTTATGGATTGGTCTAAGGAAATGGAGTGGGGTGGAGTTATAAAGGGAGTATAAGTAGTGGCCATTTTAGATCTAAGGATCACTTTAATCTAAAGTTGCACTTACCTGTTGTTGTCCCACCCTCCCTTTGCTTTCAGGTGTTTCCCGTTTGGTCACGGCGGCGGGGAATGGAGAGTAGAGTTGGGGGGAGAAAAGAGTGAGATGGGGAAAAGTTTGGAGTTCAGGGCTAATAGGTAGGCCTTTGGACTGGTTTGGTAGGTTTGAGCTCGTAGGTAGCTCCAAACCGGGGTGTGTAGGGGTGTATCGGTATGCCCGTACACTTGTAGTGCCCTTTGGTGGCAATGGATGGTGCCCTTTGGTGGCAATGTCATGTTTCAATGTTAAGTTAAAATGTTACAATGTTTGGGTATTATGTGGGGGTGGGTCATTGTCAAGGGGTTAAATTGAAAACTGCTGGATGGTAATTGTGCAGGCCAACGTTGACCTGCTGTTGACAATGACCTTTATAATTTATGTTAATAATCAATAAAAGCTGTGATATAATTTTGCCAAAACCCTGGAGTCAGTGTTTTATTGGAAATGGGTATTGGTGGGGTTTTTTGCATATGCCGACAAGGCGACTGTGTACATGTCACGACGTTTCGAATAGGACCTATTTAATAGTTTTGTTGTTTCTAATTTTTTGCAGTTAATTATCTCAAATACATTTTACCCTATGATGCTTCAGTTTTTTTGTATTGTTTTGTTTTTTAAGAAATGCTCCATAATATATGTAAAGATTACGCATATGTGCACTAATTAAATAATTCTTTATACTTTTTTATGTATAAATTTTGTATGTTTTTGATATATTATTTATATGATGCATTAAAACTGGGCGTCACGCTCAGCCTTTCATATCATAAATTAGCAATGGATCATTTTCTCCTGCTGTGAGATCAAAATTAACGTTTTGCATGACTGGATTTAACCTAGTGTGCAAAAGTTTTGATTAAAAGAGATAAAGACTATTTTGTAAACTGTATCATGTGTGAGAGTTTCTGGGAGCCAATCTCAATGCAATATGTTCCTTTTGTACAGCTATTTAGGATTAGTTGCTGGTTTCATATAAGGCTTACAGTTGTTTTGTTACAAACTGACATTTGTCCAAATTTCGGCTGATCAATTGATTATACAAATTTACATGATATGGTTGATATTCAGACGTCTTGAAATTGTTACAATTTTTGGATGCAGTGTCTCAGATAATTCAAATTTGTTTTTGCTGCACACAAAACTAATAAGCTGGCAACTTTTGGCCCGGGGGCAAGTTCAAATAAATGACTTTTGTTTTTGCGTGCACAAAGCTGACAGAGTTCTTAGAGAATGGTCCTAGTCATGCGGAGCATACCGTATATGGGTTTGACAGATGAAGGTTGCTGGAGTTCCAAGAAGTGAAAACACATATTACTGTAACCTCCATCAGTATGACCTTCTCATTATGAAAGAACATTCAGAAAAAAACCTGTAAACGCCTAAGAGACGCAGACTCTATTTCACATGGATTTCATTGCCACCATGGACAACTGGCATGAGTTATGGATGACATGATCATGTCTTATCTTGCTCTGCCAAACACTTAGAAGGCCATAAAAAAATCTTCATGGTAATCTTAAGTCCAGAGTCTACAGTCAACCTGGAAATATCCCAGTGAGTGCATCCAGGCATGGACAATATTGAGTTGTGGCCACTTGCCCATGAACACCCGTGCTGGGATAAGAAAAGACCCTGAAAAAAATCCTACCTACTGGCTTACTCCTGCAATATAGTGTTAACAGACAACCCAACAGATTTCATGCTATCCAAATCCACAGATGAATGATATTTACAGCTTTCTCCTGTTGACTTAGAATTTGTTTTGAGACCATAATGAAATTATATTTACTGTATAATCATTGCCACAAAAATCTATTATGACTATAAAATTTGAATGGTCTTTTCCTGGCGGTGGCTACACTGTGCATCTGCATGTTCTGCTGTCTCCAGATGCATCCCTGACTGGCATGATTAATATCTTACATTTGTTCAGTGACAACATTTCGTATCCACTGGGAAATTCGGACACTTCCAAACAAGTCCACTTGGTTCATTAAGCCCTTCAGGAAGTCAAGATGCTGTCACTTTAAAATCTAAAGTGCATAAACATGTCAGAAAGAAAAGTCATTAATTGCAGAAAATGTTTGTCATAAATGGTCTGCTGATAAATGATCCCTCTCGCGCGCAGATCGAGACTCGCTTCATTTCAATATGCCTTCTCTAATTACTGAACGTAAGTGGAATGACCTTGAACATGACGTGAATGCCGTCTATTGACTGCTAAATACAAAGATTGTATTCATCTAACAGCGATAATTATTACCGAAGAATTAAAAATATGTCTTCAGACAAGCTAGCAGTATGTGCTTTCAATTTTATTGTATTTTTAAAGATTAGTCTTAATTAACTTTTTTATTTTCGGAATAATTTAGAGGAGTGTGGATGGGCAAATATGAGCTAAATTAGAACAATTTTTTAACAATTTAGACTGATAGGAGAAAAGTTAATGAATTGTGTTGATGTAGAATCTCAGATTTAGCATTAGCAAAACAAATGCTTGACAGATCAGCCTGTAAATAGAACTCACGTAACACATAAAAGCAGTACATTACTTATGGCCTACCAAAGATATGGAAAGTGCTTAGTAACTCTCTCGAATAATCAAACAGTCGAATAATTAAAATATATTTTCTCAACCTCTGAAACCTGAAAGATAAATTTAAAAAAAGCTTCCAGATATGCTACCTGCCACCATGAGGTTCAGACACGTACTACGGTTGGTGTTTTAACCAGACGAGCTACCTCGCCAATACTTTCCATGCAGGCATACACTATTTAATTTTACATAGAAAGGATAAAAGGATGAGTTTAAAGTAAGGATGGTGAGGCTGACTCTATTTCCTGAAAGGAAAAATTCACAGAACACATAAAGAGTATTTGATTATTTTGCAAAGTGGGTATTTTTCCGAACTATTTATGATGAATGAAGTTGCAGCCTTTATATGAAGGTTAGAATTATTTTAGCCACAGGAAGTATTAGTTTTTTTTTTTTACGTTGGTCATAGTCACACATTGCCTTTTGTGACTCAATTGCTTGTAAAGTGCTATAAAATGAAGTATCATAGATATAACTTGAATTCCTGTTATTCTATACTTTACAACGTTATCAAATACAAAAAAAAGTGATTATTTTCCAATTTACCAAACCGCTCAAACTCTCTTGGTTACTGTTTACTAGAAGGAGAAGACGGCTGCTCCCCGCTATTCCATCTTTATGATCTCCTATAATGTATAACAGACTACAACTGTGCAGATAACATTACCTGCTATATTGTATCATTCTGATTTAAGAGAAGAGCAACCCTATAGGCAAAATGTGTGAAATCTCCCATTACAGTATGAGATTTAAATACTCTCAGTGTACTAAGCAATGAGTACCTTACAGATAGTGGAATTGCCATCCACTGTGCAGCTATAAACATCAGGGAAGTATCAGTTTGTAAAGACTGCTTTTCGAGCGAAATGCGCCAGCCATTTATGTACCTCCCTGATTATTTATATATTTATTTATATCATCTTTATTGATGATCTTTCTAAATTATAACAGGAAATGTTATTCCACAGTTGACACACAAAGCTTCTACAAAATATGGACAATGGGATAGAAAAGGGGGGCAGTGAGTTGGATGCTAAAGAGGGGAGCTTAGCTGAAATTAAAATATAAATGGGTGAATTTATATTGACAAATTGTGCAAATGTTAAATTGTACTTAGCTGCAGTGAAACATACACAATATCATCCAATGTGCAGCTATAAACATCAGGGAACTAATTGTTTTTTAAAGACTGTATTTGGAGCGAAATGCGCCAGCCGTTTCTATGCCTCCTTTTTCATTTTTTACCGCTGTCTAACTATGCATAGTTTGTAAAGCTATACAGAAACGACTTGTTTCTTAATAAGTGGATCATCACACTTTGAAGTTGGGACCTGCTCATTTTATGACAGCTGTTTGCAGTTGGCACAAATATTGTTTTGCTTCTTGCAATGATCTCATATAATGCATTAGGAAAGTAAGCGAAGCAAAGTAACAGCACAATTGAAAACTTTTTCATAAAAAGCATGGATTGAGAAAATGTTGAGTATGATCATTTTTGTGATCAAAATAGTCGTTTTTCATGTAGAACGATATCGATGAAAAATGCAATCACTATTTCTTGCTTACACATTCCTCACATTTCTTGCGCAAGATAGAAAAAAAATGCTCTCACAAAGCAGTGCAGCCCTCCACTGCATTTTCTAGAAAGCAAGCAAAACTAGTGGACATCCATCATGAGATGTATGAAAAGTTGAGAACACAATTCTTACATAAGTGGGCCCACCCAATTATTATACCATCATGTCCAATCTGAAATGCACAGCAACCACATATTTTACGAAGCATTGCAACAGTCCTAAATTGTCACGCTGAGCAGAATTTGTGCATTTTTCATGGAAAAAACATGCAGAAAGCTCTCCAAGGATTTCTCAGCATAAATGTATGGAGAAGGCACAAAATATACGCTGCTAAAAATAAGAAACTTAAATTCCATGTAACGTACATGCTACATACCAACCCAGGTATCTAAATATTTGTTGCAAGAGATTTGCAACATCTCTCATTTTAGACCCCAGGTTCTTCCTCTATCTCCTGCTGATGAGAGAACTCTTATCGTAAGACCTGCTTAAGGAAACAATTGTTTTATTACAATGGAAAAAAACATTGCATAGAATTTCTTAGCAAGTTATTAATGCTATGAACTAATGAAGTGTCACTAGATTTATTTTACATTGAACTATTGCAAATGCACTTCATATGCCCTTATCTAATTAGCTTCCGTGGTCTTGATTTAGCTCTGGATCAAGGTCATGCTCTATAATTTTACTGTGCCGTTTTATGATCTTGTGTGTTTTTTTTTTACAACTCTAGAACGGACAGATTTTTAGCTGACCTTGACTGCCGTTTCATATTTAGACACAATGGATGCAATTACCTCTACAGAGTACCGTCCGGCCTGTTGTACCACCATCACGGTGACAAATGAGTGCAATCGGTGTCCAAATTCCCCCTTTAAATATTACACAGCAAATAGCAATTGTTCAACATTATACAAGGCGGATTGGTCGCTCGTGTTGTAATAAATACTCTAAAAGTGAATAAATGATTAGTGCGGACATTAGAACGGTGTTTGACATCAATTGTCGAGGAGAAAATATCTATTGCAACTTTTCTAAAGTAAATCTTCTTTACGAAGGAGCCTGATTGCTCTCATTCACAGCTAAACAGATTGCACATAAGGCTATTCAAAGCATTTTAATCAGGGCAAATTCTTTCATGTACGGAATGTTAGTACTGAAGGTTCTAAATCAAGTGCTGAAACATTAAATGACAAGCCTTGCAACCCACGCTAATGCTCGTGTTACTCGATTTCAAAGTTAAATGATCTTAGCCTAGTAAAAAAAATAAAACAAATGATTAATTTTGGATTGTTCTAATGGGAACTTTGTATTAGTTGCTGTCAGGAAAGCCTGAAATGGGGCTTTGCAATAATGGTAATTTTATAGTTCCTGAACTGATTCAATTGTATAATATTCTGACAAATGAATGCAGGTAATAACCAAAATGGCAAAATGGAGGATAGAGAAATGGGATATCAAGAGGCAAAATGGAGTACGGAGAAATGCTAATCTATAATGTAAAATGGAAGATGGAGTATTTCCAAGACGTGAAGTAAAATGGAGGATAGCAAAATGCCAAGACAAAATGTAAAATGGAGGATATACAAATTCTGATAGGATGTAAAATGGAGGATATACAAATTCTGATAGGATGTAATATAGAAGATAGACAATGGATAAGATATGAGGCAAAATGGAGCATAGAGAAATGACAAGGCAGGAGACAAGATTGAGGGCAGAGACATGCAAAGAAAGAAGACAAAATGGAGGGCAGAGACATGTTAAGAAAGGAGACAAAATGGAGGAAAAAGCACTGCAAAGGAAGAGGACTAAGATAGAGGATTGATAGATGAATGCCTAGGCAAGGAAAGAGATGGAGAACATGTAAGAGCAAGGCAAGAGGAATGGGAATTAGAGATGGTGAGTTTGATTAAGTAAACCATAAACCTTAAAGTTGAGAAAATGTAGAGTGGGTGATAAATGTTAGAAATTGTAAACATTATCACCGATCAGCTATAAATGAACATGGATTATACAGGTTAATCACCTAAGCTTTGCTTTCACAACTGAGAAATATCTCTCACATTTATATCTTTGAAATCTCTGCACAGCAAGTCGTACGCTTATGATTAAATATGCGCAGTACACCACACAAGGATTAAAGGAAGATCAAGTTAGTTGAACACAGATCTCCCTTTCAAGCCAATATGTATCGTGTTTTCCAAGGTAAAGAAAAGTTTACCACCTGGTGAAAATGTAATGCATGTAATGGGATTGAGGTACTGCTTCAGGAGCTCTGATACTGACAATGCTACGGAAGAAAAATAAATGCTGTAAGAAAAATTGGAGTAATTTCACTATTAATTTAGTCTGTTTACATGTATTCCATGTTCCGACTCCCTTAATATCCTTAAATATCTACAGGTTTCCTATAAAACCCTCTCTTTACCTCTCAAAGACACGGCTTCAGATATTAAAGATCAGCATGATGGAAAATTTCCATCAAGTGTCCTTAAGGGGTTAACAAACTTTCGTAAGGCAGCAGAAAACAATGTTAAGAAGACATCTCATTCACGTTTGCTTTAATCAGTGGTTTAAGCAGCTTGAAATTTTTTCAAATTAGTTCCAAACAGCAAATCTAAGGACGAATATAACTTATCTGGAAAAATTCTCCAACTCACTATAGTCAAAAATAAAATATAAAAGAGGTTTTTAGCGCGTACAATGTCCAAATGTGAAAGGCAGCTATTACCCCCAAACCAGAGTCTCTCTTGTCTGGTCGTTGATATGGATTAGAGGAGATGAAAAGCTAGGAAGAACTCAAATTCCAAATGGCATGTAGTTGGAAAAGAGAGGAGAAATATATGGTGTAGTCTGTCAAATTTCAAAATTAAAAACAGAAGGAACTACACTTGCAGTGTAGGGAGCTATCTCTTAGTTCTAGATGTAGCACGTGGGCAGTAGAGTCCCCAAGATTTCGTCACTATAGTCAAAACTTGGCTAATTTTGCCTTAATTTTGTCTTTTGCAATTAATTTGAGAAAATTCAGAGTCTAGTGCATAATTTTGAAAGAGTTGCATGAGATTCTTTGCCAGTGCCAAATAAGTACAACATTCATATATATATATATATATATATATATATCTGTTCCTCAATAGTGATGTCCCGAACTGTTCGCCAGCGAATAGTTCCTGGCGAACATCGCTTGTTTGCGTTCGCCACAGATGGCGAACACATGCGCTGTTCGGTCTGCCCCCTATTCGTCATCATTGAGTAAACTTTGACCCTGTACCTCACAGTCAGCAGACACATTCCAGTCAATCAGCAGCAGACCCTCCCTCCCAGACCCTCCCACCTCCTGGACAGCATCCATTTTACATTCATTGTGAAGCTGCATTCTTAGTGAGAGGAGGGACAGTGTAGCTGCTGCTGATTTGATAGGGAAATTGATAGCTAGGCTAGTGTATTCAGTGTCCACTACAGTGTCCACTCATCTGATCTCTGCTGTAAGGACAGCACCCCAAAAAGCCCTTTTTAGGGCTAGAACATCAGTCTGCTTTTTTTTTCTGTGTAATTGCAGTTGCCTGCCTGCCAGCCTGTG
This sequence comes from Pelobates fuscus, assembly GCF_036172605.1. Classification (NCBI taxonomy): domain Eukaryota; kingdom Metazoa; phylum Chordata; class Amphibia; order Anura; family Pelobatidae; genus Pelobates; species Pelobates fuscus. Next base: position 20,753,758 of record NC_086328.1, read on the forward strand.
TGTCAGGTACACAGCATATACTGTTCCCACTTGCCCAGTGCCACCACTCACTAAATGGTGTCACAATAGCTTGCATTTAAAAAAAACAAAACTTTTTTGACCGTAATATAATAGCAGTCAGTTTCTTTCACTAGTGTGCATTTCAGGGCCTGCCCAGTGCCACCATTCACTCATATCTGGTGTCACAATAGCTTGCATTTAAAAAAACAAAACACTTTTTTGACTGTAATATAATAGCAGTCAGTTTCCTTCACGCGTGTGCATTTTAGGGCCTGCCAGGGCACAGTGTCACACTAGTGCAGCTCATATCTGGTGTAACAGTAGTGTACATTTAAAAAATAAAATAAAAATTTTGACTGTAATAGATTGAATAGCAGTTAGTTGTCTGCCAGCGTGTGTGTCAGGCTCACAGCATATACTGTGCCCACTTGCCCAGTGCCACCACTCATATCTGGTGTCACAATAGCTTGCATTTAACAAAAAAAAACGTTTTGGACTGTAATATAATAGCAGTCAGTTTCCTTCACTAGTGTGCGTTTCAGGGCCTGCCCAGTACCACCACCCATATCTGGTGTCACAATAGCTTGCATTAAAAAAAAAAAAACTTTTTGGACTGTAATATAATAGCAATCAGTTTCCTTCACGATTGTGCATTTCAGGGCCTGCCCAGTGCCACCATTCACTCATATCTGGTGTCACAATAGCTTGCATTTAAAAAAAAACCACACTTTTTTGACTGTAATATAATAGCAGTCAGTTTCCTTCACGCGTGTGCATTTTAGGGCCTGCCAGGGCACAGTGTCACACCAGTGCAGCTCATATCTGGTGTAACAGTAGTGTACATTTAAAAAAAAAAAAAAAATTTGACTGTAATAGATTGAATAGCAGTTAGTTGTCTGCCAGCGTGTGTGTCAGGCTCACAGCATATACTGTGCCCACTTGCCCAGTGCCACCACTCATATCTGGTGTCACAATAGCTTGCATTTAACAAAAAAAAACTTTTTGGACTGTAATATAATAGCAGTCAGTTTCCTTCACTAGTGTGCGTTTCAGGGCCTGCCAGGGCACAGTGTCACACCAGTGCAACTCATATCTGCTGTAACAGTAGTGTACATTTTTAAAAATAAAATAAAATTTTTACTGTAATAGATTGAATAGCAGTTAGTTGTCTGCCAGCGTGTGTGTCAGGCTCACAGCGTATACTGTGCCCACTTACCCAGTGCCACCACTCATATCTGGCTTCACAATAGCTTGCATTTAAAAAAAACTAAACTTTTTGGACTGTAATATAATAGCAGTCAGTTTCCTTCACGAGTGTGCATTTCAGGGCCTGCCTAGTGCCACCACTCACTCATATCTGGTGTCCCAATAGCTTGCATTTAAAAAAAACTAAACTTTTTGGACTGTAATATAATAGCAGTCAGTTTCCTTCACGCGTGTGCGTTTCAGGGCCTGCCCAGTGCCACCACTCACTCACTGGTGTCCCAATAACTTGCATTTAAAAAAAAAACTAAACTTTTTGGACTGTAATATAATAGCAGTCAGTTTCCTTCACGAGTGTGCGTTTCAGGGCCTGCCAGGGCACAGTGTCACACCAGTGCCACTCATATCTGTTGTCATAGTAGCTTGCACGCATAGTACCACTAATTGAAAAAAAAATGACAGGCAGAGGCAGGCCACCCCGCAGGGGCCGTCGTGGTCGTGGTGCTGTGATTCCCTTTGGCCCTAGAATAATGCCCAGTGTTCAGAGGCCACGTACCCTGAACTTGAAAAGTTCTGAGGACATAGTTGACTGGCTAACACAGGACACCCAATCTTCTACAGCTTCCGCTCGGAACCTTGACGCACCATCTTCCTCCAGCTTAGCTTCGGGCACCTCTCAAGTTACAACTCGCCCGCCTGCCGCCACCACCAACACAAGCACCACAGCCGCTTCACTTGATCTGTCAGAGGAGTTATTTACACATCAGTTGGAAGAAATGAGTGATGCACAACCATTATTGCCAGAGGATGTAGATAACAGGAATATGTCTCAGTCAGGCAGCATTACACACGTACGGTGTGATGATGATGATGTTGTACCCACTGCTGCTTCCTTTGCTGAGTTGTCAGATACAAGTGAAGCGGTTGATGATGACGATGCGTCTGTGGATGTCGCGTGGGTGCCCGCTAGAAGAGAAGAAGAACAGGGGGAAAGTTCAGATGGGGAGACAGAGAGGAGGAGATGAGTTGGAAGCAGGGGGAGGTCGTCGCAAGGAGCCAGTGGCACAGTCAGACAGCATGCATCGGGCACCCGGGGTCAGCCAGACAGCACGCCAATCAACGCATGCTGTTGCCACCACCAGAATGCCGTCATTGCAGAGCTCAGCAGTGTGGCATTTTTTTTGTGTGTCTGCCTCTGACAACAGCGATGCCATTTGCAACCTGCGCCAAAAGAAACTGAGTCGTGGGAAGTCCAACACCCACCTAGGTACAACTGCTTTGCGAAGGCACATGATCGCACATCACAAACGCCTATGGGATCAACACATGAGTACAAGCAGCACACAAACTCAAAGCCGCCATCCTCCTCCTGGTCCAGCATCTTCAGCCATGTTAACCACTGCTGTCCTCCTTGCCCCCTCTCAACCATCCGCCCCTCCATCTCTCGCCTTGAGCAGTTGCTGCTCATCTGCCCACAGTCAGGTGTCTGTCAAGGACATGTTTGAGCGTAAGAAGCCAATGTCACAAAGTCACCCCCTTGCCCGGCATCTGACAGCTGGCTTGACTGAACTCTTAGCACACCAGCTTTTACCATACAAGCTGGTGGAGTCTGAGGCGTTCAAAAAAATTGTAGCTATTGGGACACCGCAGTGGAAGGTACCCGGCCGAAATTTCTTTGCACAAAAGGCAATCCCCAACCTGTACTCGATTGTGCAAAAGGAAGTAATGGCATGTCTGGCACACAGTGTTGGGGCAAGGGTCCATGTGACCACTGATACCTTGTGTGCAAAGCATGGTCAGGGCAGGTATATCACCTACACTGCGCATTGGGTAAACCTGCTGACGGCTGCCAAGCATGGAATGCGTGGCTCTGCAGAGGAGTTGGTGACACCGCCATGACTTGCAGGCAGGCCTGCTGACACCTCATCTACTCCTCCTACTCTATCCTCTTCCATAACCTCCTTGGCTGAGGCTTCTTCTGCTGCTGCATCCTGCTCCACATCAATGGCACCCCCCCAGCTCCCCAGGTACTGTTTCACATCCCGGATACGGCAGTGTCACGCCGTCTTGGGGTTGACTTGCCTGAAAGCAAAGAGTCACACCGGACCAGCACTCCTGTCCGCCCTGAACGCACAGGTGGATCAGTGGCTGACTCCGCACCAACTTGAGATCGGCAAAGTGGTTTGTGACAACGGAAGAAATTTGTTGGCGGCATTGCATTTGGGCAAGTTGACACATGTGCCGTGCATGGCACATGTGTGTAATCTTATCGTACAATGCTTTGTGCATAAGTACCCAGGCTTACAGGACGTCCTTAAGCAGGCCAGGAAGGTGTGTGGCCATTTCAGGCATTCCTACACAGCCATGGCGCACTTTTCCGATATCCAGCAGTGAAACAACATGCCAGTGAGGCGCTTGATTTGCAACAGCCCGACACGTTGGAATTCAACACTCCTAATGTTCAACCGCCTGCTCCAACAAGAAAAAGCTGTTAACGACTATTTGTATGACCGGGGTGCTAGGACAGCCTCTGCGGAGCTGGGAATTTTTTTGCCACGTTACTGGACGCTCATGCGCAATGCCTGTAGGCTCATGCATCCTTTTGAGGAGGTGACAAACCTAGTCAGTCGCACCGAAGGCACCATCAGCGACATCATACCATTTGTTTTCTTCCTGGAGCGTGCCCTGCGAAGAGTGCTGGATCAGGCCGTAGATGAGCATGAAGAGGAAGAGTTGTGGTCACCATCACCACCAGAAACAGCCTTATCAGCATCGCTTGCTGGACCTGCGGCAACGCTCGAAGAGGATTGTGAGGAAGTGGAGTCAGAGGAGGAATGTGGCTTTGAGGAGGAGGAGGAAGACCAACCACAACAGGCATCCCAGGGTGCTCATTGTCACCTATCTGGTACTCGTGGTGTTGTACGTGGCTGGGGGGAAGAACATACCTTCAGAGAGATCACTGAGGACGAGGAACAGGACATGAGTAGCTCGGCATCCAACCTTGTGCAAATGGGGTCTTTCATGCTGTCGTGCCTGCTGAGGGACATTCGTATAAAAAGGCTGAAGGAGAACAACCTGTACTGGGTGTCCACGCTACTAGACCCCACGTATAAGCAGAAAGTGCCTGAAATGTTACCGAATTACGGCAAGTCGGAAAGGATGCAGCAGTTCCAAAATCTGTTAAAAAGTATGCTTTACACAGCGTATAAGGGTGATGTCACAGCACAACGGGAATCTAACAGGGGAAGAGGTGAAAGTAATCCTCCTCCTCCCACGACCACGCCGGCAAGGACAGGACGCTTTACAGACGTGTTGTTGATGGAGGACATACAGAGCTTTTTAAGTCCTACGCATCGCCACAGCCCTTCAGGGACCACCCTCAGAGAACGACTCGACCGACAGGTAGCAGACTATCTCGCCTTAACTGCAGATATCGACACTCTGAGGAGCGATGAACCCCTTGACTACTGGGTGTGCAGGCTTGACCTGTGGCCTGAGCTATCCCAATTTGCGATAGAACTTCTGGCCTGCCCCGCTTCAAGTGTCCTGTCAGAAAGGACCTGCAGTGCAGCAGTCGCCTTGGTCAAAAAAGTCTAAATTACCTCACCTTTATTAAGATGAATGAAGGAATGTATCCCGAAAGGACTGACAGTGGGCGATACATTCGACTAAAAAAGGCCTGATGAGGGGGATGTAACAGGGTGTCACGGCTGCCGGCCCGCCGTGTGATATTTAAATCCCTAGCTCACCCCAGTACCTTGCCCTATCGTGGTTTCCTGTTCCTGGTTTCCTAAGAGTGATTTAACATTGTGAATCTGATTTCCTGGTATCCTGATCTTGGCTTTTCCCTGGTTGTTCTGAATTCTGGTTTCCCTGACTTGGCTTGTGTAAACGGTATTGTGTATTTTCTGTCTTCCTTGACCTCGGCTTTCCCTTTGACCATTCTCTGTCTCTAGTGTATTAGTCCGGCCATTCTAAGGTCCGGTTTACGCTCTGTCCTTTTATTTTCCTTTTCTTGCCTATGTATATGTTTACATAGTTTCTGCGTGCTGGACCACACTAGTAGTCGTGACATTAGGATTAAACTGATAAGAATAGTACTACTTAACACACCACTCCTATCTGGTGGCACATTAGATTGCACGTGCAGTGCCCCAAAATTGAAGGAGGAGGACCGGCCAAGCATCTTTTTCCATCTCCCGGTTCCTAAAATCGATGCCTTATATACACGTCCCCTCATAGGGGACGTAACAGGGATTAAACAGGGATTAAACCGCCTGCCTATTGAGGTCTATGGCGGTTCGCCCGGTTCGCCCGTTCGCGAACATTTGTGGAAGTTCGTGTTCGCCGTTCGCGAACCGAAAATTTTATGTTCGCGACATCACTATTCCTCAATTCACATTAAGTTAAATTCCTTATAAACTAGGCCATTCCCTAGAGCAGGGATAGGTAACCGTTGGCACTCCAGATGTTGTGGAATACATCCCCTACAATGCTCTTATACCCATAATACTGAAAAAGGATCATGGGAGGTGTAGTCCAAAACATGTGGAGTGCCGAAGGTTACCTATGCCTGCCCTAGAGTGAGACTACAAAGTGAATGTACAGTGAGTTTTAAACTCAAAGGGATACTATAGTCACCAGAACAACTACAGAGTAATGTAGTTGTTCTGGTGTATGGTATGCCCCTCAAGGCTTTTCAATGTAAATTTTACCTTTTGAGAGTAAAAAAAAGCAGTGTTTACATTGCTACCTAGTTACACGTCTAAGTGCAGTCACTCAGACGGCCACTAGAGGTGCTTTCTGAGTCAATGCTGCACAGGCTCTCTATGTCAGCTTTAAATTCATTGTGAATTCTTATTTTAGTAAATAACCATGTCAGGAGGAACATAATTTGGTAGAATTTATATAGAATTCATATAGAACATGTTTGAAATAATTTATTAATACATGTTTCAGATTTTATGTCTATGTGGACATAAAGCCCCTTTCAGGCTGTGTTTTAGACTTTGGCACATAATCTAAGTAATTGAGCATCTCAGCACATGCAATCAAGCTTTCCTTATTTATCTTAAAAAATGTGTTTTCTTCCGAATTTCGAAAGGGATTACACACAAAAATTATATCACTAGAATCGGTGAGTTGTAAAAAGAAATATGGAGTTTTACCTATATTGGCATACATTCCTTGTCAATTCTCCACAATTTCTGAATTTGTAAATAGCATAGTTCTGCTAACAGAAGTTTTGCCACTGTCTAAATTAGTAATCACCAATATATTTCCAGAATAAGGTGTGATGGCACATTAATAAAGATATTCTTGCAAAACATGCTACGATACATATAGGGAGAGATCAGAAACATATGGCGCCAAGTATAATAATTGGATGCATCATTATCTAGGGGAGCGTGACGTGCTATTATTTCACTTAACATGAGTCAATAAATAATTTCATTATTCCTAGCACATTGGGAGGTGTTATGAATTATCCAATTAAATTCCCCTAGGAAATATATATGTAACATATGCCAGGTTAATAATTACAAATCAGAGAAAAATACACCGCCGTCGACATTTACTCTTCAAACCCTTGTTTTAACTTTCGCAAGCCTCTTCGCAACCCTTTGGAAGTCAGTGTATGCTCCACAACGAAAAGAATATGCTTCGGTTAATGCACATGGCAGCCTTTTAACGTTGTTACAAATACCTCAATTTTCACATCAATTTTATCTCTGTTCTGCCCTCAGCTTCTGCGAGACTGATGAGAGATTAAAGGACGCATCTCGTTTGTCAATATTTATTAAACATTTTATTTCCTAATCGGATTATTAAGGCACACTCACTGTAGTTATACCAGTCTAACAAATCAATGATCTTTACGAACAAACTTACTGAAGATAAATAAAGTGGTCTCTATTTGGCTGTCAATCCAAAGCAGAGAGATGCGGCATGATAATGTCCATCGGCGTAGTACCAAACACAGACAATTATGAATTTATTAAGTAGTAATACATTATTTTGGTTAGTGAAAATTATAAATCTAAATTCTGATAAATACAAGCTACGCACTACCTTCACGTGGGTGCTGTAATGGGTAACGGGGGGTTATGTTTGACTCCAGATCCTATTTTGGACCAAGTACTATTGTACATGTGTGTATATATCATTTTTATTTGTCTGGTAGTATTTTTACACAAGTTGATTTATCGCAAAAAGATATGATAATAAAAGTGAATAGGACACAGAAACACATAAATACACACATAAATACAACAAACAGACAGAACACAGAGACGATTAGTTCTTGGTGTCCAATAGGCAGGTAAAGCTATGGACAGATACCTTCGGTGGAGTATTTGTTGTGGTGTTGCCACATACACGTAGTGAGACTCTAAAATATCAGTTTATATTGCGAATGGATTTTTATATATAGAGAAGAACACTATATAAAAAAAATATATGGCATGTATGATGTAACGTTAGGCTTCTCAAATATTCCCCTTTGATTTAATGTTTTTGTATACGCATTTTAATTATTTCATAATTTTAGAAATACTTTTCAAACTATTTAATATGTTGAAAAAAAAGGTTTTAATATTTTGATATTTTGATATTTTTTGACATAATTATTATTTTTTTAATATATGATATATTTTTGAACTTTCAACACTGAAAAAATAATTGTAAAAGTTTATCCAAAAATATTGAATTATTTGGAAAACGTATCCAAAAATTTTAATTTGAAGTCTTTATTTGGAGAGCAAATGACAGGGGGATAATTCTAAACATGAATGCAACATTGAATACACAGTGGTCTTGATTTAATATGTTTTCCAAATGATTTAATACTGTTAAGATTTTTATCTTCAGAAGTCACCATTAAAGTCTATGGCAATTTTTGTAGATAAATTGTTTGAGAAAGTTTTCTAACAGTATTTAATCATTTGGAAAGCTTATTAAATCGAGACTTATATTAGATGAGGGAACAGTGTGAGACACTGAATTCGGACAGATTTCAGGGTTCAAGTCACAGCAATATGTATTCAAGGTCAAAGTCAATCCAAAATCCGAAATAAACGAAATCCACGAAACGAAATCCAAATGAAAATTTGGAAACTTGCCAAATGTTTACATACGAGGAATAGACTGTTATCAATTGATTTTTAAGTTTTAAGTAATCTAATATTTGCTTGCCCTATGTTATAGTACACCCTGTAGCATGGTTTATATATTTATGCCATCCTTTAGGTCAATCTTGTACACCTTTTTGTGTTTGTATATATGCATTTATCTTGGTTACTTTAAATGGACTCCTTGATAGAATATACATTTCCACTCCAAGATTTGGTTTCAGTCTTTTCAAATATTCTCTGATAACCCCCTCCTCCCCCACCCCCCTTCCTCTGCCCATTCAGACACACACCTTGTGTTTCTTTTTTATATTCATTTTTACTGGTGGCCTAATTGTAATATATGAAGTTTTGATTTCCAAAAATATAATATACATTTATATACAATAAATAAATGGCTGAAGTGTTTATGTTTTAGTTTTCTTTTTATTTTCAACCAGCCACAGCTGATACGTGACGTCCGGTTCTGTTGCTGTGTGGAGTTATAGTTTTCTACCTTATGAGATAGCCGGTTTCCAGTGATACCTGTCGGGAGTTGGTTTCCTTACACCGCGGTCTTTTTTGAAGACACCGAACGCGGTGCAACACGTCACATCCTACCTACGGGTGATTATTTGCTTTTTTGGGAGAGTGTGTCCCATCACACCGTGGTCTTTTTAGAAGATCCCGACCGCGGTGTAATATTCTATCCCCCCCTGACGGATCCTATCTGGCCACTACTATATATCTCTCTCCATTATACCTCGGTGGGGGCCCCCACCGAGGCAAGGCACTTTTATTACGCATAAATATGTTTTTTATTTTATTTTCATTACACTGTAAGCATTAGTTGTACCTCTAGATACTTTGTTTCATACTTTGTATCTATAGTGTCTGTTAAGTGTCTATTCTGGCATTTATATTTGTCAGGATTTACTTATTTATTGATTTATTATTTATTTGTTTTTTATCATTGTGTACCTTTCAGCAACAGATCAACTTAGTCATGTTTTTATTTGTGATCCGATTGATTTATAGATTTATATGAGTTTTTTTTTACTAATAAATATACATCTGTATTTTAAGTGTAATTTTAATAATTTCAGGAGCGCACATACTTTTCTGTTTTTGAGCTTATACTCAATTTAGGACGCTTGTGGATGTATGTTGCTGCCCACTTAATTGTCCGACACCTACTACACCTTTTCTATTAGTCTGTTATCAATTGATAACAAGTACAGTGCTATGTACTCCATAGGAATTTAGGAGAAATGAAAAGGTATGTACGTTAGAGAATGGTAGCGTGAATAAGATAGGTGACACAAGAATACAAGCTTATAGATCCATACAACATGACACAAATAAGAAAGCGTGCAAGATAAACAAAAACAAAACAAAAAAAAAAGATAGAATTATGCCATAGAGGTATTAAACAAAGAAAACCAGAGAAAGACATACTCACACACAGAGTAATCATTCAGTCCTTAAATATAATAGAGGTGATACACATTTTCCATTATGTATCAATGATTACAGTATGGAATGAAATGATAAATGCACTATAAGCACAGGATCCATTTATATTTAATGTTGGACCAGAGAAATCCTCTGCAATCTTGAATTAAATACACACAATGGGCAGATACACAAACACACGTTTTATTCACATTTTACAGCCGTCAGACTTATGCTGCCTCTAACCATTCTAGACTACTGTAAAAATGTAAATTTGCCAAACTTAAGAACTTTCGAATAAAGAATGCTTTCATTTACAAATCTGCTGAGTTATACGGCGCGCACGTGAACCCATCAACGAGTACAAATCCACATTTTAAAAAAAAAGCCGTAACACATGGGCTGTAGCGCTTCTAAAGAAATAAAGAGATCGTAAAGAAAGGATGAGACTTCATAAATGGTCTCATTGTTTTATATAATACGTAGAGAAACGCTCAAACCAAAGATATAGGAAAACGTACACAAAGTGCACTGCACACAGGGTGTGCACAAAATATACAACATGACATACAAAGCTCTTACTGGTGTAATTATACACACACATATATAAAATGGAGTGGATACATAGATGACAGACAGACAGACAGATAGATAGATATATAGATAGATAGATAATTAGACAGACAGACAGACAGATAGAGATAGATAGATATATAGATAGATAGATAAATAGACAGACAGACAGACAGATAGAGATAGATAGACAGACAGACGGACAGACAGATAGACAGACAGACATAGGCAGATAGGTGTGTGTGCGTGTGTGTGGAGTAAATTTAAGGTGTGTGTTTGCGCGTGTGTATAGCAATTTTAAATCTGACAGAACCTCCATAAATTATCAATGTGAAAGACCTGTATTACATGAAGAATAGCTCGATAACACATTCTAAAGATGTCCCCTGGGCAAATTTCCTGTCTGCTAAGCTAACCCATTGAGCTGCTGTATAGTGACTAGAGAGATAACAACGCGTCCTGCTTATTTAATGAATGGACAGATTGCTAAGCACTAAACCCTCGCTAAAGCATTGATGCACCAGGCTCTCCGTACGCACACCAAGCAGAGTAATTACAATGGGTTTTGTTCTGTAACGCTTTTACTTGGAAAAAAAAACATCATTTTAATTCAGAATTCTTTTAAATCACATTACACAATAACAGGAGCATGATTTATGCACCACAACCACTTCAGTAAGATGAAGTGGTCTTGAAGCTTAGCGACTTTTTTTAAAATAGATGGAATAATAGCTGTGCGATGGAAGTGAGTCATTCGTGAAATGTGAAATATAATTCTGGGTTAAATAGCATCTACCTGTTATTAGCTTATTTAGTTCTTCAGTCTATAGCATATAATTGTGGCAATATACAGCAGGTGGCTGAAATCATTTGGTTTACAAACAAATTGTTATTTTATTTACATTTTTTTTCCTAAAGTAGGTTTTTCTATAGATCATATAATGCGTCATAGTTTTTTATTCGTCACTCATCACACGTTTTTATCCCTTACAGCTTGTTGTTTATGTAAGAAAAAAATGTACATTTAAAGTAACAAATAAGGTTATGCAGTATCTGAAACTCAAACGCAGGGTCTTTATGGAAATCTGAAAGAGTAAACCTTTATTAACTTAAAGTAAAATAGAGATGTTAACCGCAATCCGTTTATATACTAAAATAAATACAATTTATTTACAATAGAAAGAATGGTAAATTACACAATCAATGTCGGTATTTACCTATATTTATTGATGGATTGGGAATAGTTACAGAATTCTTCATATTTCATTTTTTTTGTTCAAAAGATTCACTTTATGCAGCCATAAGTATAAAAAGTATCCTAGCAAGAATTCATGCTCTTTTCAAGTGGCTTTGACAAAGTGATCAGCACACAATGAGTCAGACTGGCTTGCCAAGGGCCAAGGGCTATAGTGTGTGTGTGTGTGGGGAAGAGGGGGGGAGGGGGGGAGCAGGGGGGCATGGTTTTAGTGAATGGATAGGAGTTCTTCTTTTGGGGGGATATTAGCTATAATGGAGGTATAGGGAGCTATAGTGGGAGAATATATGCTATAATGGAATATAGGGGCTGTGGTGGGGGGTCAGTAGCTGTAGTGGGCATTTAGGGTGAAAGGTAATGTTGTATATGTTGGGGAGACAGTGAAAGTTATGTGTGTGTTGGTGGGAGGAGGGGGGGAAGGGATACAAGGGCTGTAGTGGGGGGACAGGGGCAATGGTGTGGTTGATAGGGGCTGTGATGGGGGATAGGGGTAGTAATGGGAGAACAAGGGCTAAAGTGGGGGATATGGGCTGCAGGGGGAGGACAGGGGCTATAATGGGGATATGGGCTGTAGTGGGAGGACAACGGCTATAGTGGGGGGGGGGGCGGGGGCAGTAGTGGGGTGGATAGTGGCTGTAGTGGGAAGATAGTGACAGTGGGCTGCTTAAAACAAACAAAAAAACTAAAGTGTATTGCTGCTTCCCAGAGGCTTTCCTTGGACTGGAAAGGGGGACCCTGATGCCTGATGGTCCAGTTGGAGATGCTGCTGTCTGTCCCTAGTGGATGCAGACTGCTCTTTCATGCTGGTGACGGGAAATGTATCAGAGCATTGCCACGGTAACCCTTGACATTGAGTGCCAGCCCTGCTGGAAATCTACCCTGTCGGCTTGCCTGGCCCCACTGCAGGAAAATCAGCAGGCTGGTGAGGGAGATATTTGATCTTCCCACCGGCTATACCTCCCCTCTACCTGCCTGCCAAGCCAGAGGCATATCCAGCACTTTGCTTGCCCCCTCAATATTGAAGAGATGGCTAGTGTCATGGAAGTCCCAATGCACAGTAGGTGCTCATTACTTGCTGGTAGCAAAATAATTCCAGAAAATGTAGCAAAGCTGTGATTGAAAATCTTGCTCTCTCAACTAGTGTTAGCATTCTCCTGATTAGTTCGGTCGTGCTGACCTTTCCAGCTCAGTAAAATCACATGCATTATTAACAAATTACAAAATGTAAGTATCGTGAAAAAAAAAAAAACGATTGCTCCAGGATGTGTATTTTACACTCAATAAGATCGCGCTTTGGATTCATTAAGCTTCATATACCGAACTATTGAATACATTTCTGTCAATCAACGGTTAAAAGAAATATCTTTTCTGAACCCCCTCCACTTCTGTGGGATCTCAAACCACTTTCATTTTTCTGAACAAAATTAACAAAAAAACATAACAAAAACAAAGAAAAACAACCATTTCTTACCTTAAAATAAACATATCTCCTGGAGGCACACTTTATCTTTCATTCCGCGTGATGCAGAGAGATACAATTCAACTGATGAAAGACTGTGTATTCTATGAAGACCAAAAGAGAGGCAGTTTTGTTTCCAACGAGACTATCAAGCAAAGTATCAGAGCGATTCTTTACAGGAACTGGAACACGATTTCCTACAGTTAGCACCCGTTTTTAGAGATCAACCACCACTCTTTATCAACAGTTACAATAAGGGAGAAAATTGAACACTGACGCTGGGTAGATTTTTCAACTTTCCCTTAAAGACTGATCCCCCCACCTCCCCCTCCAGGTTTCTTTGACCAATATGTTATGTACAATTATTAGACAAGACTAGGACAAGTGATCCATCAATTAATGATGTTGAGAATCCCATTTGGCTACCCATGAAAACCTCAGCAATGATAACAAACTCTGCCATTAACCAATTTAACTAATCTCAGGTGTACCAGTATGTACCGAGAAATCTCACCACCGTGTGTTTGACACTAGCATTAGCAGAATCGAAGAGAAGATTACATCAATATGGGACTATGAAGACCAATAAAGGGATACCACAGGCACCCAGACCACTTCATCTCGTTGAAGTGGTCTGGGTGCAATGTCTGTGCCCCGCTTAGTCCTGCAATGTAAGTCATTGTTGTTTTAGAGAAACTGCAATGATTTCCTTGCAGGACTAAGATGGTTTCTAGTGACGGTCTACCAGACAGCCATTAGAGGCACCTTTTGAATCTGAATGGACTCTAGGTTGCCTAAATGACACTGGACGTCCTCACGCTCATGAGGACATCCAGTGTCAGTGAAATCCCCATAGGAAAGCATTGAGGCAATGCTTTCCTACGGGGAAAGCCTAATGCCCTTGTAGTGCTTGCCATGCATGCGCATTAATCCTCTCCCCATCGGACATCAGGAAGGAGGTGCCCCAACTCAACACCGAGGGATATCAGCACTTGATTCGGGAAAGTGTGTAAAGAGTTTTTAGTGGAGGGCAGGAGGCGGTGACCGAAGGCACTGTAGTGTTAGGAATAAAGGTTTGAATTCCTAGCACTATAGAATTCCTTTAAATATCATAAACACTTCCATGTGCTACCAGGTAGCTACAAATGCAGAACATAAACAAAATGTTAGCTTCGGTTGACCAGCTAGGAATATTATTATAAGAAAAAAAAATGAACCTAAAGAAAGAGGGAAAAAAAAAAACTACAAAAAAGCACTTTTCGTTAAATTTGGTCTGTCCTGGATGGAAATCCTTATTTGTTTCTAAGGTTTGTGGGAAACAATTACTTTTGTGTCTTTTTCTAAGTTACGGCCAAGTGCGAGCATTTTACTTTAATTAAAAATTTGTAATTATAGCAGCACATATATCATTAAAATAGCTCACAGGGTCATTTATCTTCTTGTTGCCTGAAACCAAAGTATCCATTTTTAAGAGAGCAGGCTAATTTCCATCTAAATGTAATATAACTCCAGGCTAGCATAACTCAAAATTTTACATCTTTGATATAACTTGCTAATAAATATAGAGTGAGGTGCATATTCTTTTATTTACAACCACCGTCATGCCATACATGTTTTCATTCTTATTAAGACCACTCAGTTCTATTCCTCAATGGCCAGTAAATAAATAAAAGCCAAGTGTTCTGACAACTTAGCAAGATGCTGATGTAGAGATACCCTCTAGCCTCTGATTGCCAGAGGGGCGAGTAATTATTTAGGGTCAATACGGAGCACGCCCACTGCTGACTTACAGAATATGTGCGGTGTACAGAGACCTTTCAAGAAATGAATATGTGATTCAGAACATGCTGTACTGAATGATGATGAAGCTTATGTATAGAAAAAAACGGTATCACGTTGTAGTACTCAGTGCCACGTGTATAACAGAAGAGTATTTTGAAATGATAGCACAGGACATTATAAAGTTTATGGATAGTGAATCAATGTGGCTCTTATGGGAATTGTCTACTCCCATGGCTTCAAGATCAGGAAGTTTCAGAATTTGCCAGGTAGATGGGATGATGCATCTATCACAAGGTTGCGGATGGTCTGCCGTTTCTAATGTCTGAATATATGCAGATTAATACTCATATTTATGTCCATGGTACATAGTTATATTATCTGCTCAAGTAGTGTGGGGAAATGTTCTCCTGTGTCTGGCTACTACCCTTAAAAAGGTTCGGAGGTTGATCACACATGGCATTATATATTGATCCAGGAATATGCATACAGAACCCACAGATTGATCGTACGGAGGCAACGTTTACCTGGAAAGGGATTGATCTGCTTGTGGAACTCGCAAGAAAAAAATTTGGAACTCAACCTCTGCTATTCAACAGTCCATAGCAGATTCTTGTTCCTCTCTGTCCCGTTTATTTAAATGCATTGCTGAGTAGCAATTTGAAAACCCAATGGCATGAGCTTTATCTATCCTTCTTCAAGGTCCCAATATTTATTTAACTTGATTCTCCTGGACTCGAATATTTAATGTAGGAGAATTAATGCTTACATAGGTCCAGGCACAATTGAGCACACCAGAGAGACCACCTAATGTGGTATGTGACAGAAAACTTGGCTTGGCAGTAAATGGGAAGTATGCAAACACAGCATTCATTTGTTTTGACCCCCTTACTGATATAAAATCCCAGAAATTGTTTCTCCCTACACTCCCTAATATGCAAATTGCAGGTTTAATCCCACCCCTCTCCTCAAACATGTCACATGAAGAATGCATGCTTCCCCCTGGCCATACAAGCACTTGTATGGCATTTGACACCCTTAAGGTAGAATGAGGTCTAACTTTAAAACCATTACAATGTATGATACATCTACTAGAAAAAAAACATAGGAGGACTTGATAGATATCTCAAATAATGCTAAGAGCATCACATGCAATAACACTTTATCCAGCAGGTCACATGTTTAAAGAACATCAAGTACGCATGGAAATTTAGTCCACCTTGATTTGTGTAAGATTGGTTATAGAGACTGTGCACGCGTTACATATTTTATTTTAAAGAGACAATTTAGCTCTTTTGTTTTATTCATAATTTCGACTTAGTCTGGAAGTGCTTAAATAGATTTAAGATT
This sequence comes from Pelobates fuscus, assembly GCF_036172605.1. Classification (NCBI taxonomy): domain Eukaryota; kingdom Metazoa; phylum Chordata; class Amphibia; order Anura; family Pelobatidae; genus Pelobates; species Pelobates fuscus. Next base: position 20,769,941 of record NC_086328.1, read on the forward strand.
CTGAAAAACCGCTGAAGCATTAAAAAGAGCTCCTTTGCATAAAAGTCCCATCAATGTTAGAACAAGAGGTCATGCTTTGCAGCGCGGACTGGGTAAGCTCAACAAAAGGCGATAGAACCAATAAACATGTCTGGGTAATGCTGCAAAGTAAGGGGTTAAATGGCTTAGGAAGGAAGGGCCTGTTTATTGTTAAAATCTGCAAACAATATGCATCTTGTGGAACATTAGAGGTCACAGTAGAAAAATATATGGTTTTATAAAAATGCTGTTTTTCACATTAGGTTTTCTAATAATTGTGAAAAACCTATTGGGTAGCAACATCATAAAATTATTATTGTTATTATTAACCTCTCAATGGGTTGCTTTAACTATAACGTAATGTTTTTGGTTTGAGTAACCCTGGTTAGAATAAAATAAAATATAATATTAATAATAATAATTTGCGAATTTTATGGCGCTTTTCTCCCTGTGAGACTCAAAGCACTTTAAAAGTATACAAACAAAAATACATAGAAGTTAGGAGTTTCTGAAGCTCAGTTGAGTGGAATGAATGACTGATGGAAGAGGTAGGTCTCTAGCATTTTTTTGAAAAGTCTGTAAGGACACTGCCTCTCTGATTGCGCACAGTAAAGAGTTTCAGAAGGTAGGGACAGTGTGGCTGAATGCTCTGGTACCTGAGTCTGTTTTTATTCATGGCACTGACGGGAAGGATTTGATGGCTGACCGAAGTGAATGGGATGGAATGTAGGATGGGCCTTGATTGTGAGCCTTGACTGTTTAAGGCTTTGAAGGTTAGCAGGCTAATGTTAAAATATGTTCACCATTTAATTGGAAGACAATGCAGGGAGTGGAGAATAGGTGTCATGTAGGAGGAGCGAGTTTGATTGGTCAGTAGTCTGGCTCCTGCATTTTGTACAGTCTAAAGGCAAGTTCTTTTTCTGGGAGGCCCAAGTAAAGTACATTGCAGTAATCTAGTCGAGAGGATACAAATGCATGGATTAATGTTGGCTTATCATCCAGTGGAATTAAGTGTTGTATCCTGGCTATGTTTTTCAGATGAAAGTAGGCAGATTTTATTACGGAGGAAATCTGCTGTTTAAGTGATAGTCCAGAGTCATTCTGCACTCGGAGGTTTCATACCTTTGATGAACTGATGAGTTCAGAGCCTCCAAGCTCCAGGCCAGTTGGGTGATCATGGGATATTTTTGTTGCCCGGAGTCCCCTCACCAAGAGTAACTTTGTTTTGTCTGGGTTCACTTTAAGCCAACTAGCATTCATCCATTCTATGAGGTCTGCTAAGCAATTGTTGATGCAACATGTTGAGTCTGTGGTATCTGGAGGAAAGGAGAAGTAGAGTTGTGTGTCATCAGCATAACAATGATACCTTAGGCTATGTCACCTAATTATGTCCCCCAGTGGAAGAAAGTAAATTGTGAATAGCATGGGAGACAAGATGGATCCTTGTGGAACTCCGCAGGCCAGTTCTGTAGGTGCCAATAAGCTTGATCCTGATGTTACTCTCTGTGATCTACCAGTGAGGAAAGATTTAAAGCAGTTAAGGACTGTGCCTCCTAGACCACAGATGTGCTGCAAGTGCTCTATTAAAATCCTATGGTCAATGGTGTCAAATGCAACTGAGTGATCCAAGAGGATTAGGATGGTGTCATCACCTTTGTCTCTCGCCATAAGGAGCTAATTTAGCACTCGGACTACCACTGTTTCAATGCAGTGGTGGAATCTGAAACCTGACTGGAAAGGATCAAAGATGTTCAAGCTTGATAGATGGGCCTCCAGTTGAGTCACCACTACTTTTTCAATTATTTTCCCCAGAAATGGAAGGTTGGATACTGGTCTGTAATTAGCCATGCAGTCTGGGTCTAAAAAAGATTTATTTTAGAGGATCTGGGAAGTCTCCAGTTTTTAGTAAACACATCACTATTTTTGTGAGGGCTCGGGTGAGTGTTTCAATGCATGCAGATATAAGCTGAGTTGGAGCAGGGTCTAAGTCACATGTAGTAGGGTGTACCTTTTGCATGGTTCTTTTAACTCCCTTTATATCCACATTTGTAAAAGTGGACCATAAACTGGGGCAATCTGGAATTCCATTGTAGTGGTTCTGGTGTGTAACTGTTTGACCTGCTGTGATAGAGTCTCGGATTGAGGAAATCATGTCTCTGAAGAAGATCGCAAATGCTTAACACTTATCCTGAGAAAAGTTGGACTGTGCCTCCTAGACCACAGATGTCCTATGGTCAGTGGTGTCAAATGCAGCTGAGAGATCCAAGAGGATTAGGATCAATGTCTCTCGCCATAAGGAGATCATTTAGCACTCGGCCTATTGCTGTTTCAGTGCTATGGCAGCATCTGCAACCTGACTGGAAAGAATCAAATATGTTCATGCTTGATAGATGGGCCTCCAGTTGAGTTGCCACTACTTTTTCAAATAATTTCCCCAGAAATGGAAGATTGGATACTGGTCTGTAATTAGCCATGCAGTCTGGGTCTAATAAAGGTTTCTTTAGGAGTAGTTTTACCACAGCTTCTTTTAGAGGATCTGGGAAGTTTCCAGTTTTTAGTGAACACTGCACTATTTTTGTGACAGCTGGGGTGAGTGTTTCAATCCAGATATGAGCTAAGTTGGAGCAGGGTCTAAGTCACACGTAGTAGGGTGTACCTTTTGCATGGTTCTTTTAACTCCCTTTATATCCACATTTGTAAAAGTGGACCATAAACTGGGGCAATCTGGAATTCCATTGTAGTGGTTCTGGTGTGTAACTGTTTGACCTGCTGTGATAGAGTCTCGGATTGAGGAAATCATGTCTCTGAAGAAGATCGCAAATGCTTAACACTTATCCTGAGAAAAGTTGGACTGTGCCTCCTAGACCACAGATGTCCTATGGTCAGTGGTGTCAAATGCAGCTGAGAGATCCAAGAGGATTAGGATCAATGTCTCTCACCATAAGGAGATCATTTAGCACTCGGCCTATTGCTGTTTCAGTGCTATGGCAGCATCTGAAACCTGACTGGAAAGAATCAAATATGTTCATGCTTGATAGATGGGCCTCCAGTTGAGTTGCCACTACTTTTTCAAATAATTTCCCCAGAAATGGAAGATTGGATACTGGTCTGTAATTAGCCATGCAGTCTGGGTCTAATAAAGGTTTCTTTAGGAGTGGTTTTACCACAGCTTCTTTTAGAGGATCTGGGAAGTTTCCAGTTTTTAGTGAACACTGCACTATTTTTGTGACAGCTGGGGTGAGTGTTTCAATCCAGATATGAGCTAAGTTGGAGCAGGGTCTAAGTCACACGTAGTAGGGTGTAACTTTTGCATGGTTCTTTTAACTCCCTTTATATACCCATTTGTAAAAGTGAACCATAAACTGGGGCAATCTGGCATTCCATTGTAGTGGTTCTGGTGTATAACTGTTTGGCCTGCTGTGAAAGAGGCTCGGATTGAGGAAATTTTGTCTCTGAAGAAGATCGCAAATGCTTCACACTTATCCTGAGAAAAGTTGGTGGGATATGCATGCATGCTGGTTTGCAGAGCCTTTCTACTGTGCGAAACAGTTGCCTGGGTCTATTGTGAGAGAGTGCAATTTTGAGTGATAAAAATTAAGATTTTGATCTATTATTATTATTATTTATAAAGCGTAAAGTTCCGTAGCACTGTACAATGGGTGGACTAACAGACAAGTATTTGTAACCAGACGCGTTGGACACACAGGAACAGAGGGATTCAGGGCCTTGCTCAATGAGCTTATATGCTAGAGGGAGTGGTTTAATGTGACACAGAAGTTAGAGTAGGGTAGTAAAGTAGGTTGCTGGAATAGTGTTCATTGAGGGCTTAGTGTTTTGTTTTGATGACAGATTCAGGAGAAGAATCAGGTGTCAAGAGGGAAAGTTTATTTGATATGCTTTACTAAAGAAGTACGTTTTCAAAGATTTTAGGAGTGGAGATTGGGTGAAAGTCTAACAGAGAGGGGAAGGGCGTTCCATAGGAACAGTGCAGCCCTAGAGAAGTCTTTAAGGTGAGCATCAGAGGTAGGAGTACAAACACAGGTTAGACGTAGGTCTCCGACAGAGCGTAGGGGCCTAGATGGGAGATATTTGTGTCTTAGTGAGGATAAGTAGGTTGGAGCAGCATTGTGTAGAGACATATAAGCAAGTATCGGGATCTTAAATTGATTCCTATATCTTACGGGAAGCCAATGTAGGGACTGACAATGGGGGGAGGCGTGGGAGGGGCTGGTGGACAGGAAGATGAGCCTTTCTGTCGCATTCATTATAGACTGTAACGGGGCAAGTTGGGAACGCGTAAGACCACTGAGAAGCGCATTACAGTAGTCAAGACGAGAGAGGACAGCGGCATGGACAAGCACCTTTGCCATATCAGGCGTTAAATAGGGTCAAATATGCTCAATATTTCTGAGATGGAAGCAGCAGGATTTGGCAATTGATTTGACATGAGAGATGAAGGAGAGGTTGGAGTCAAAGAGAACACCTAGGCAGTGAGCCTTTGAGGTAGAGCGGATGGTAGCGCCATTGACTTGGAGGGACTTGGAGGGACACAGACAAGGAAGTAGCAACACTTGAGGGAGGGAAGACCAGAAGTTCTGTTTTGTATAGGTTCAGTTAGCAGCCATCCAGTTAGAAATAGCAGAGAAGCATTCAGATACATGAGTCAAGAGGGGTGGTGAGAAATCAGGGGAGGACAGATTAATTTGTGCATCATCCGCATAGAAATGATACTAGAAGCCAAAGGAGCTGATGAGTTTACCAAGGGAAGCAGTGCAGATTGAGAACAATAGGGAACCAAGGACAGACCCTTGGGGAGCACAAACAGAGAGGAATTGGGGAGAAGAGGCAGAGCCAGAGAAAGAAACACTGAATGAGCTCTGGGAGAGTTAGGAAGAGCACCAGAAGAGAGCTGTATCTTGTAGACCGAAATTACAGAGAATGATAAGAAGCTGTTGATGATCAACAGTGTCAAAAGCAGCAGAAAGGTCGAGGAGAATTAGGATAGAGTATTGGCCATGGGATTTGGCCATGATAAGATCGTTGGATACTTTGGTCACAGCTGTTTCAACAGAGTGACGAGTGCGGAATCCAGATTGAAGCAGGTCAAGCAAAGAGTTGGATTCGAGGAAGTCAATCAATCTCGCATACACAACTCTCTCAAGGATCTTGGAGACAAACGGCAGTAGCAAGATAGGGCAGTAGTTGGACGGGGAATTAGGGTCAAGGTTGGGCTTTTTCAGAATTGTGGTTATGGTTGCATGTTTGAAGGGTAGAGGAAATGTGCCAGAGGATAGGGAGAGATTCTAAATTTTAGTGAGAGGCAGAGCAAAAGAAGGAGAAAAAAAAGTACTGATGAGATATGAGGGAATAGGATCAAGGGTACAGGTGGTGGGGTGGGAGCAACGGAGCAGAGCAGAAACCTCTTCTGCTGTAGTGGGTGCAGATGAACATAGGAAAGCTAAGGGAATGTGGTTAGTGGAAAAGTTGGTAGTGGATGGAGATAGATGAGAGATCTCTTTCCTGATTGTAGAAATCCTCTCAGTAAAGTGAGTTGCAAGTTGGTAGGAGGAGGAGGCATGACAGGGCGCAGAAGATAATTGAAACTTACATCCATTCCAAAGCTAATCATTGCAGCTGATTTTCTTCCACTGATGTAATTTCTTCTTGCTGGAGGAGGTAGATGTCAGAGAGGGTGGGTTCAGGGAAGGAAGCAGGTAGCACGGAGGGGGTGGCTATGCCACCTGTTGACTCCAACGTGACATACAGTATGCATAGAATTAACGTTAACAAGCTGGAGTGCTTGTTCTAGGCTTGCTATTAAGCCCCAAATTACACCTCCAGGAGGAGAGTGGTTAAAATCTGTAAATGCAGCCTTTCGCTATGAAGACTCCAGGCACAATGACCATTTCAAATGACTGAAAAGGCCATGGTGCTTGGAGTAACCCTTTAAGGACCAGTGGAGTTTTTTCTAGTGTCTAATGTCTTTAAAGGCAAAACAAGAAATTCTTCAGGCACTCAAGATGTTTAAGCCACAGGCAGTTTTAATAGAACAAAAGGAGCAACAACGTTTCAACCTGCTTTGAGGTCTTTTTCAAGCTCACAGAAGGTCAAAATGTTGCTGCTCCTTATGTTCTATGAAAACTGCCTGCGGCTTGAACACCTTGAGTGCCTGGAGAATTTCTTGTGTTGCCTTATTGTTGTGGAATTGCTGGCCCTGCTGCGGATCACCGGGTAGTTGCTGGGATTGAGTGTGGCTCCTATTATCATTTTTGCAATAATGACCTTAAAGGGGAATGCTAAACAACATACTACCTATAGCTCAGTATTGTGTTTATGTTGCCTAGGGCCATCTAGGACCATTTTGATAAAATCAGTACACCAAGAGATGATTCCTCCTTAGATGCACTGATAATGCATTAGACTTATACATTATCATGGTCAATTCTGTCATACATACTGAAAACTCAAAGTCTTCCTTTGAGAATCCGACATGACATGGTGGCTCCACACAGCAACAGAAAAAAGACAAACACACCAAAAAAATGCTCTCTAACACGGATATTTATTTAAGGCACTTAGTAAGACAACCAATTGGAGAAGCAAGACTAGACTATTCTGAAACATTTTATACTCAAAGTGGATTTGTCAACATCTGGAATCTTTATAGTTTGGTGGCCGTAAGCTGCATGGAAATGTGAGTTTTACATACGCAAAGCTGGCTCTGACAGCTGCCGCCATCTTTATCCAGTTGGTTCTCTTCAGCTTCCGGATCCTCATCTGTCTGGTGCCCATGTCTGTGTTGTACTCTGATGTCTGTGGAAGACTCCATGAAACCGCGGGAGCCTGCATAGACAAAGCCATTTTTCCTTCCCGCTAATGACAGCTGAAGCCTTGACAAAGCTTGACAGTGGTAGTTCCGCCATTTCAACTAGTTTCTACAGACCTCTATAATGGCACTTCCAATGTGGTCTGAGGTGCCAGTTCCTAAAATGTATTTTTATGGCAATACAGAATAATATTGATCTTTAAGGTGATCATACAATTTTCGAATATAATAACAATAATTCCGTTTGCATCATCAAGGTAATTTCTTTTGGAAGCAAATTGTGATCTGTGGCTTGCTTGGTTAAAAATAAATAAATGAGTAAGCAGCAGTTTAATAAGAAGCATAAAGATTACTATTAAAGTATTCGATGAAAGAAAATATCTTCGAACATTTCTCTGGACCTCCGAATGATGTCCACATGTCATTACTAAAGTTCTACCCTACTGCTGCCTATATAGCAGTGGGGCAAAAAATATATATATTTGTTTTAATCTGATTTACTGTGGGGTAAGGCTTTAATAAAATGATTTTGTGCACTTCTCTCGTGTTGTTCTTTAACTCTGGCTCTTAAATGCACTTGGAAGAAATGTCAATGTAGAAAGCTAAATTGACACAGTACGCTGTTATGCAGTGGCTTTTTCTAGAACAAACCGGCTCTGACTGTAAAAGGGCTGGATATGTGCACAGGGAGAGAGCACAGAGGAGAGAAAAAAAAATGTGACCGTCTTCCGTTCTCGTCGAGTATTCTTGTCAGATGCTGTTGATAAGTCAAGCCTGTCAGTATGCAGCAAAGAAACTTTCCTTTATATGAGACTCTAGAGAGTGTTTGCAGTCTCTGAGGTATAAGCTCAGCCTTTTAACGTGATTTTTACCACAGAAAAAAAAAAAAAAAAGAATGTAGCATAAAAAATATATAATACAACGGTGGCAGAAGATGAGATTTTCTAGACCTGATTTATGTAACCATACATCATCAAAATGTACTTTATATGCAATGCCTGCCTATACTGTTTGGCCATGCATGTAGCTGATTTCTATATTTATAAATATCTACATTCTCATTGAAGGGATTATATATGTCACAAACGAGTATTCTGGAGCAAGGGCTGGAGGAAAAGGGGACTAGGATTTTCATGCATGATGTCAAGTGATGACCTCTATACTGATACAGACCTTATGAAGGTCATTGCTCCAACACAGAAATTACTTGTGTTTAATAATGAACAAGGAAAATCAAGCATATCAAGGGCAGGGCTTGGTAATGATATCTATAGGTATAATAGGAAATCAGCCCTCTTAAAATACAAGATTATGTGTATTATAGACTCTGTGTGTGTTTTTTGGTTATGCAACAATAGAAGCAAATTCCAACGTTAAAGGGACACTATAAACACCAAAACAACATTAACTTAATGAAGCAGTTTTGTTGTAAAGCTCAAGCCCCTGCAGTCTCACTGCTCAATTTTCTGTAAATTAGGAGTTAAATCACTTTTGTTTCTGTTCATGCAGCCTGAACCACACCTCCCCTGGCTGTAACTGACACAGCCTGCATGAAAACAAAATTGCTCCATTTTCAAACAAATGTTAGCTTGCTGTAGAATTTTGTATCTCCTGCTCTCTACTGTAAATTGAACTTTGATTACACACAGGAGGCTCCTTCAAAATCTAGCAGGCTTTTTACAGAGCATGAGATATGGAATTCTAAATTAAACAGACTGTGCAATAAAGGAAGTGTAAATATTAGATGTCTCTTTTAGGAAGTCTGTGCATGTTACATGCAGGGAGGTGTGACTAGGGCTGTATAAACACACACACACATATATATAAAAAAACATTAAAAAAAATGTAGGAAAAAGTATATATCGGTTAAAATTTGTTCTAACTGTACTTTCATATTAATATACATACGAAACATTTAGAATTACGTTATTAATACATTGAAAGTGTCTCCTGTATTACCTTTGTTGTTTGGGGAGACAATCTTTTTAGTTCTCTGGTCAAAGCACAGCTTATCTGATCATAAATGCTAAAGTAATCAAAAGTTAGTGTGTATTCAAACAGCGCACCAAATCACCAGGCATAGTAGTCTCAGACCTTCAAACTGTGCATGGCCCCAGCAACTAAGTGGTCTAATGATGGCTGCCTCCGTGAAGCAATGGTAACAGAGGGCGAGAGTAGGTACCCTGAAAATGGTTACTAACTTGCGAGGAAATAAATACACAATAATAAAATCTGAAATATAATATTTTACCTTTATTTAAAATAAAATATGATTACAACATTACTTTAATGGGGGCCAGCCCAAGCAGGAGACCAAAATATGCTCATTCCATGTGTAATAACAACCAACGGCAATTTGCAAGTATCACTGCAGCCATAAAATTGTCCCCTCTCCCAGTGGCAACAGATGAGTGTGTTTGGCTTCATCATTTGCCCATAAAATTAATTCAAGATGTTCACATATGTCTCCTTTGCCAGCCACCGGAATCTGCATTAATGGTTGGTGACTCATATAAGTGTTGTGAATATACCAATGACAAAACTGTAAATTAAGAGGTAACAGCAATTGTATGGTGGCTACCAACTTATTTAGCTTTTCTTACAGATGTGATGAGGGGTTACATGTGGAAGCTGAAATATATATATATATATATATATATATATATATATCCCTGATATCCCTGATGGTCCTGATGGACATTTATTGGATAAGAAAGAATTCTATGAGCCAGAATGAGAGGCTCCTGGAACTGGTGGAATGTCTTTGTGGTCTGATGGAACTGTCTACTGCAGCCAATAGCCTGTGCAAGTACAGCATTTTTATTATCTTTAAAAGTAAGGAACCTATATTGTGATTTTCTTCTTTTTTTGCATATTGTTTAATGCAGTGTCTGTATAAGGCATTAAAACAGGGTACCTTTCTTTTTCAGAGTGCGGTTTTAAGATGCTTTATGCTTTACATTGTAAAGAAACCTCACACAAGATAGTATAACATTGTACTCTAAAAAAAGAAGGTGCCACTAATATTTACTGACATGTCAAACAATATTGCTTAACTTCACCCAAAAGACCCAGTAGATGGGGTTTAATCAGGTGTGGCCGAAAGAGCAGCACCCCTAATGTTGCATCTTTGTAGCTCTAAACTGCTGTGGGTCTATTATGTGGCCATACTTGGCTCGATAGTTCCACTTTGTCACTGGTTGAGAAATGTACCTATATGTTGCCATATTTTTATGAGTAGCAAGTGGGACGTCTCTCTGGAGCTAAGATACATGTAGCCATATATTTTTGATAGTTTCCTTGAATAACATGAGAGAGTAAAGATGTCCTCAATTTCTCTCTTTGGAACCTTTCCAATCTTGCATCTTTGCTGTCAAAGTTTTCTCTACAAAGTTAAAGTTTGCATGCTCTTTAAAATGCCTGACCTTTGTTTAGTCATCTCTGCGAAATCCCAGGAGCTCTCTGCTGTTCTCAGATAAAAAAAATAAGCACTTTTGAGGAAAAAAAAATATAAATAAATAAACAGAAAAAAAATCTAAGCAGTAAGCTAGCCTTAGTTGCACGTCAGATGCCTATTGTGCCCAGAACAATCTTTAATTAATACAAACGCTACACAAACCCAAAGGGCTTGGAAACACTTAGCGGAATAAGATAGAAATAACTTAGGATAGGTATTTACATTAGGGGCCTCGGAAAACTGATTTTTGCAGCATTTATAAAATACTGTAAAGAAAGCAACCAGCATGCGCAACAATTTAACCCTGAGATCCTACATCCAAGAATGTCTATTGTTTGACACCAATTTCTGCTCTCAAATTAAACTAATGACAAGAATGACTCACAAGTACCAAGGCTGGTGTCTGATGGGTATTGGAAATCTAAGAAAATTGTAATAGACGAATGCAAAGAATCCAAGCAAGACTGTGCTTGTTATTGCAAACGCTTGCTGAGCATATATCTAAGAAAGGTCAGCAGGAGCCTGTTATTTTACTATCATCGCTGCAGTTTTTCATACATGCATTCATTTGTTGCATAGGGTAATGCTTTTTACAATGAATATCTTATAACCCCACCACGTCATATTGGCTGGGATGGAGGTCCTTGGAATAAATTAGGGAGATATTTTACACTTGCTACATTTCCTTGCAAACATTCAGTTCGTATTTGTATTCATTAGCAATTGAAAATAGCGTGGGTTCTAGAGTGCTTACAGATTAAAATAAAGGTCATCACATTGAATACCTATTTCCGTTATAGGAAACAGGTTATATTATGCCATATTGTTTTGTATATTCAACTTTTGCAGTTAGCACCCGTCTATTTTAATTCAAGGTTTCAGTATACACACACACGAACACATACATGCATGTGCACCCACACAAACATTTAAAGTAGGAAAATTTTTTCCATAGCAATGACAAACAGTCTCATAGCCCCGTTAAGGCAACATAGATATACCTGTAAAGATTAAAGGAATAAAGAGAAACCCAATTAAAAATATCCTGAAGGAACTTAACGAGGAGTGAGCGTGTGCCCTCTAATTAGGTTCTGCTCTGTTATCTGCAACTAGACACTTCCTCTCCTATGACAGGCATATGCAACCTTCGGCAATCCAAATGTTGGGGACTACACCTCCCATGATGCGCTGCCAGCATTATTACTGCAAGAGCATTATGGGAGATGTAGTCTACAACCTCTGGAGCGCCGAAGGTTGCATATCCTAGGTCAGGGGTAGGCCACCTTTGGCACTCCAGATGTTGTGGACTACATCCCCAATAATGCTCTTACACCCAAAACGCTGGCAAAGCATCATGGGAAGTGTGGTTCAAAACATCTGGAGTGCCGAAGGTTGCCTATGCCTGTCCTAGGTTATGCTACAATGGCTTGTTGCATCCTTTAAAGTAATACTCTCATGCTTCATGTATATAACACAAAGTATAATGGTGCTAAATATGCCCGTGAATAAAACAGGCTCCTAATATTTGGAAAAGCGGTATAAGTGATACAATCACAGAAAACATTTGCTGTGCTACTGTTCTCAAATGCATCCCGAGTGCTTTTCAATTTTCCACACGAATGGTAACGTCAAGCATCCATTACAAGCACTGGATCTATAGGGTATATTACAAATATAGGGAGGGTGCATATTTATTCAAACAATAACCTGAAACATGGCTTTCTTCCCATCTCGGAGTCGTTTTATTTCCAGATAGAATAGTATAATTTGATCTAACTGGCATATATAGTGACTGAAATCTGTTTCGAAATGAAGCAAATATAAAACACTCCCGATTTATTAAGGGCTGTTAAAATTTGTGTAGTAAGACAAATTCGATATATACCCAGTAATAAATGAAGGAACATTCCCTATTGACATGGCTGTGTGATATTAAAGAGGAAAAGATGTGCCTCAATAATGGCAGCAGCCATATTGAATAAATAAAACACAACACTCAACACAACTTGATTACATTTTCTAGAATACTTCCAGTCTCTTCAAGTAGTTTTAACTGATTGAGATGAGGGCATGTTAACATTAACATGTAGATTTAAAGATATTATTTGGGGAACTTGGAACTCTGTATTTTAACTTTGACTGGAGTCACTAACTGGCCAAAGACATTTTCAGTAGCAATAATGTTCCATGTAACATGACCCACGGATTGCTCAAGGTCTTATAGTGCTCCATCTTCTCATTGGACGACACTCACTGGTGTTAGGCAAATTATCGGATTTTCAATTTCCTTGATAATGTTAAACATCTGCACTGGGAGTTGTAAGGACAATTTAAATAAGGTAATGTGTTCCCTTTTCTAAACAGCTCTATCTGAAAGTCTGTCCTGCAAATAATTACAGATTTTGTACACAGCTCTCTTCACTTTGCATTTTTGTTTTGGCATTCTGTGGTGTTCGTTTCTCCAAGTCATAATACTTAAATTAATAGGCACATACTCCAGATGCATACAAAGTTTAGAGAATCCCATGTCATAAAATGTTAATGATATAATTAGACAGTAACGGCTTGGTTTATAAATGATTGAATGGGCAAGAAAAGTGAGAGCATTAAAGGTCATTTACATAAAGAAAACTACAGGACATTATCTGGTAATCTGAACCAGCAAGCGATACGGGCAGGTGACACATTGATATTGATATAGATACACAGAGAATGGAAAAAAGATTTCGATCTTGTTTAGAATTAAAGCTGCAGTCCACATATTCTCCTGCATATACTGTTGATGAATTAAAGTTTTCACAACACTAGAAATGTCACAATACCTTTTAAAGCCTGATTAAGTTGCTGTCACTCATCAATGACAGTCTACGCATTTGGCTTGTGCATTGTGGTGAATGTCGTATTTACAATTCGACAAACAATAATGACCGTGAAATCAGCAACAACTGCATAATGGAATGAGTACTTAAGTGTCAATGCAATCATCCAGCTTTGATTATTTTGATGTACCCTAGGACATTTCCTAATTTTCTGGCTGATGGACTTCATTGAGGAAGCCCTGTCTTTAATACACTTTGAACGCCAATGAATGTATGTAGCATTCAGAAAAAAATGTTTTCCTATCAGTAAGCATAGAAAGGATTCTTGATTATTGTGCATAAAGGTAACACTAACAAGAAAGCTCTTATATTCTGCAATTCTCATAGATTGCAAAGACCCCAATGGTGACATCACCAATGGGGGTCCCAGGGCCGGGTGGGTTCAGGCAAAACATACCTCATGGGCGCTGCTATCCTTTCCAGACAGTTTTCTTTTGCTCCCGGCATTTCAGCATTTGCATGATTGCAGCACTGATATCTATGGAGGATCCCGCAAGATCACATGATGCTCCAATAGATATAGCCAATTACCTGCAGCTGTCACTGGTAACGGCTCGGGGATTATCCCGTCTTGACAGCGGTAGCTCTGCCCAGTATCAAGCAGAGGAAAAAAACTGAGACAAAGTAGTCCCTTCTTTGTCTCAGTATATATATATGGAGTGGTTTGGAGTTTTTTTCAGTGAAATGCCAACACAGCCAATAAGTTTATTTTGTAAAGATTCTATCTTTATAAAATACAGATGATCCTCACTTACCGGCAGCGTTCTGTTCCTATGACTTGGTCGGTAAGTGAGGATGCGCTAGAGAGCATGCGCTAGAGAGTAGATCTATGTTCGTAAACTCCCCAAACATAGAAGAGCTCTATAATGTGGGGAATCCCTCAAATCTATCTTATGCGGAAATCCCCCGAACATAGACCAGGTCTATAACATGGGGCATCCCTCAAATATATCTTATGGGGAAATTCCCTGAACATTGACCAGGTCTATATCGTGGGCCATCCCTCAAATCTATGTTCGAAGGAAATTCCCCGAACATAGACCAACTCTCTAATGGGGGAATCCCTTTAAATCTATGTTCAGAGGAAATTTCCCAAAGTAGAGAATGAGAAGAGAGGATCTAAAATGAGTGTAAGGGAGAGAAAATATATAAAGAATGACAACTAAAACAAATTAACTTGACAAAATATATATTAAGACCACACTGAGATTAGAAAAATGGGATTTGTTGCTTATTGCTGAAAAAACTAGTTGTCCATCTGAAAGGAAGACTCCAAGGAAGGCCTACCCTGGTGCCCTCCATTTGTCAATGGTTTGACAACTTAACTAGGGATCACCAGGTGCCCATTGCAGCATTCTCCAATGAGCTTATGTTAGCTCCACCCATTAGCTCAACCAATGAGCTCCTTCCTGCACTGTTGAACTTATCTCAATGCAGAGTTTCAAGCAGTGGAGGCACCACCTCTTGTTAAATTGTAAACGCATTCATAAATGGTTCAACTACTTTCCTTGGCAGAGTGTGAGTGCACTACTGGCACGAAAAACACTTTAACGGGATGTAGTGGTTATGGTGCTTGAAATGTGTTCCTTTAATAGAAGAATAGTATGGGCAAATGGGCTACTAGGTAAATCTAATCTGTTCAGAGTTTTAAAAGTTGCACATTTTTCTCCTGTGACTGACTCAGCCTCACACATTCTTACAGTATAACACCATTTATGCTATCTGTACGTGAGCAATCATTAATCGCATGCCTTGCCAGATGTAGTGTCTGAAATCGCGAGGCTGAAAGGTTGTATCATCAAGAAATTGTCTCACCTTTTCCATTCTTGATTTTGCTAAAACGCATTTTCTTTTCATCATTTTATGTAAAACATGACATCTACAGGACACCTTTACTTTGTATACCAAGATGTTACAACACAATATTACAATGATTCACATTTTTCTATTTTTAAGAGGGACTTGCAGGCTTAGTTTAGAATGGTGGTTAGGGGCTACAATTAAACGTTTCAAATGTTAGAACTTAAGACTTTTTTAAAAAGTACATATAACAAAAGTATCACTTTATTTAATAAGATAACTTACATTGTTCAGATGAACCACTGTTGGTTCCCATTTTCTTGAAGGTATATGTAATTAAATGTCTAGACTTGTGCGCGGTGGAAAAATGTACATAAATTATAGAGCAATCCTACATTAATTTTTTAAAATTTCAGTCCGCAAAATTCTGTACAAATTCAGACAGAATAGAAGGGTATTTTACCATTCACATTCAACTCATATTGGGTCAACGTTCAGATTTTTTGAGTGTTCCCTTACTTTTGAGCGTTCGGTTGTTAATTTTAAGCATTCGGATTGGCTGATCCCTGGTTTATTTCTTTATTTCAATTTATTTATTTCATATATATTGTCTGTTTTGGTTGTTTCATGATTTAGTTATACAGCTATTCACAGTTACAGAATTCAGACAGCTGGCCACTGAATTATGTAAGTCTATAAATTACCCTCAGGTGAAATCATCTTTGTATTTAACACATACAGGGAGTGCAGAATTATTAGGCAAGTTGTATTTTTGAGGATTAATTTTATTATTGAACAACAACCATGTTCTCAATGAACCCCAAAAACTAATTAATATCAAAGCTGAATATTTTTGGAAGTAGTTTTTAGTTTGTTTTTAGTTTTAGCTATTTTAGGGGGATATCTGTGTGTGCAGGTGACTATTACTGTGCATAATTATTAGGCAACTTAACAAAAAACAAATATATACCCATTTCAATTATTTATTTTTACCAGTGAAACCAATATAACATCTCAACATTCACAAATATACATTTCTGACATTCAAAAACAAAACAAAAACAAATCAGTGACCAATATAGCCACCTTTCTTTGCAAGGACACTCAAAAGCCTGCCATCCATGGATTCTGTCAGTGTTTTGATCTGTTCACCATCAACATTGCGTGCAGAAGCAACCACAGCCTCCCAGACACTGTTCAGAGTGGTGTACTGTTTTCCCTCCTTGTAAATCTCACATTTGATGATGGACCACAGGTTCTCAATGGGGTTCAGATCAGGTGAACAAGGAGGCCATGTCATTAGATTTTCTTCTTTTATACTCTTTCTTGCCAGCCACGCTGTGGAGTACTTGGACGCGTGTGATGGAGCATTGTCCTGCATGAAAATCATGTTTTTTCTTGAAGGATGCAGACTTCTTCCTGTACCACTGCTTGAAGAAGGTGTCTTCCTGAAACTGGCAGTAGGACTGGGAGTTGAGCTTGACTCCATCCTCAACCCGAAAAGGCCCCACAAGCTCATCTTTGATGATACCAGCCCAAACCAGTACTCCACCTCCACCTTGCTGGCGTCTGAGTCGGACTGGAGCTCTCTGCCCTTTACCAATCCAGCCACGGGCCCATCCATCTGGCCCATCAAGACTCACTCTCATTTCATCAGTCCATAAAACCTTAGAAAAATCAGTCTTGAGATATTTCTTGGCCCAGTCTTGACGTTTCAGCCTGTGTGTCTTGTTCAGTGGTGGTCGTCTTTCAGCCTTTCTTACCTTGGCCATGTCTCTGAGTATTGCACACCTTGTGCTTTTGGGCACTCCAGTGATGTTGCAGCTCTGAAATATGGCCAAACTGGTGGCAAGTGGCATCTTGGCAGCTGCACGCTTGACTTTTCTCAGTTCATGGGCAGTTATTTTGTGCCTTGGTTTTTCCACACGCTTCTTGCGACCCTGTTGACTATTTTGAATGAAACGCTTGATTGTTCGATGATCACGCTTCAGAAGCTTTGCAATTTTAAGAGTGCTGCATCCCTCTGCAAGATATCTGACTATTTTTGACTTTTCTGAACCTGTCAAGTCCTTCTTTTGACCCATTTTGCCAAAGGAAAGGAAGTTGCCTAATAATTATGCACACCTGATATAGGGTGTTGATGTCATTAGACCACATCCCTTCTCATTACAGAGATGCAAATCACCTAATATGCTTAATTGGTAGTAGGCTTTCGAGCCTATACAGCTTGGAGTAAGACAACATGCATAAAGAGGATGATGTGGTCAAAATACTCATTTGCCTAATAATTCTGCACTCCCTGTATTTGTTGTACATTTTTCAAGTATGTATCAAGCCTATGTCAAAAAATAAAAATGTGAAGAAAAAGAGTTGACTACACATCCAATTTAAAGCTTTCCGTATGCTTTCCTTTTCTGCCTAATTTTTAATTAGCAAAATTAATTTCTCCCTTCGGCCTCATCTCATCTACGTTAAAAATTAATTACAGTGTATCACCACCTTGATCAGACATTTATGGCAAAATATACCTGCACAAATTGCAGAGGTTTCACATGTATCAAACTTAATATTTTCAAATTCATTACTCTTACATACATATCCCTCCCTACACATTTGTTCCCCTCTCCCACTCCCTAATCAACTTCTGATATATTTTAAGCCATCACAACATATTTACTGTAGTTTCATCTACTCCAGGCTAAATCTTTTTTTTTTTCTTAGTCTAAATAAATGATTTCTTGTCCTTAGTACAGTCCTGTTAATATTGTAGCCCCATGGAGCAAAAGCGCAGCTTAGCGGAAAAGGGCCTTGACAGGGGTTAGGAGGCGGGCTTAGGAGGAAGGAAGATAGGAATGGAGTTATGGGTAAGTGGGCTGGCTATTTAAATAGGCAGCCATTTTAGAGCAATCACTTTTAATTCCTACCTGGCTGAGTTTGTCCCGCCCACCCTCCCTGTGGTTTTGTTTCTTAAGGGTATCCTGTTTTGTCACAGCGGCGGGATGGGGAGCTGAAGGAGAAGAAATAGGCTCCCCAGGAGGAACCGGATGGAATTGGAAAATTGTGGACATTGGTGGTTGGTAGGTTTCGAGTCCTGTGGCTCAGAACCTGTTGGGGTAGGGGTATCCGGGTATACCCCTGCCGTGGTTAATTGATATTTTGGCACTTTAAATTGGTTCATGTTGGAATATGTGATATGTTATGTATATGTATATAGGTGTTATTTATATTGGGGTCATTGCCTTTTATATTGTCAGAAGGATACGGGTGCAAGGGCAGAGTATGGGGGGCAATGACCCATGTTTACATGTTAAATTATTTGGTTATGTTATATTATGATATTATTATAATGGTTATTAGTTGAAATTGTTAATAAAGCTGTGGACAATTTTTCCCATATATCTCTAGTGTCAGTGCATTATTGGGTAAGGTATGTGGGTTGGTTGTCCTGGATTCCGACTGCCCATATGGCGACTATACACCGGTCAAGAGATTACAAGAGAGTTGTACTGGTGCTCTATATATTTGTGTAATGGGACCAAATCATCTCTAAGATCCCTCTTTTTCTAAAGTAAACACATTGAAGTTTTCTAGCCTTTCTTCATAATTTAAATCTTCCATTCTCCTTAATAACTCTGAATTCCACTTCTGCATGTTTTCAGTTACATATTATTCTTCTTCAAAACAGGCATCCAAAACTACACAACATATTCAAGGTGAGGGGGCTCACAATGTTTTATAAGAAGCAAAACTATATTTTCACCATATGAATTAATATTTTTTTTTTTTATATATGACCAAACCTTACTGTACTTTGCAAGTGATGACTAACATTCCTTCTCGGTCCACATAACACACACTTATAAAATCTCATTTTTTATCACCTTTTCCCTTCCAGTATACATGTTCACAGTTTCCAATATTACTGAAGTCTATTACTTATAAATGATAAATCTATAACCAATTCTGATGTTTAAAGTTACGTATTCCAGAATATTCACTAGTTTATGTCCAATGTACTACATATAATTTTAAGTAAAACATACAAAGAAAATGAATGCAAATAAAGGGAATGAGCCTTCTATATCTCAAAATAAATATACAACTCTGATTTTATCTGAAAATGTTTTTATTGGAGCATATGTAAACATTGGCAGTCCATTTAGATTTTCTGAATGTCATTTAACCTGATGCAAAACAGAGGAAGACACATTGGGAAAATTACTTTATAACAAAACATTCTTGGGAAATTCTCAGTCAGAAAGGAGTTAAAATAAAATAGTGTAAAAACATCACTCACTTTTTGAAATCCAAACAAAATCCAGTTATACTAAATGGTCTAGTTATCAAAGAGGGATTTTCTGCTCACTGTTTGATAAATCAGCCTAGAAATATCAGCAAAGGATTTCAGGTGTAATCACGTGAAGTTCTTGTGGAGAAGAAGTTGACGAATTGGGATATGTAGCGTGGCCCATGAACATGCTTAGGATTAAAGTTCTGCCAGAGATTTGTTTTATAATACTGTAAACTTTAAGATCAATTCAGGTGAAAAAGAGTGAAGGAAATATTTTTTGCTATAAAGGTTTTATGAGTCTGATCATTTTTCATTGCTTTTTACGGTTTCTCGCTTCATTATTTGAAACATTCTCTTCAGCAGAGGAAAAGTTTAGTTATACAATAGTGCAATGAACATTGTTCGTAAACGGAGGTTGAGATTTCATTTATTTACGACTTTAAGATAAATTGCATTTTATTTAAATTAAAATATTTTGATGATGAGTCACTTAATACGTAAACACATCACAATAATCTTGAGTCGAGGCCAATTCCTACTGAATCAGTCATAACAAAATCCAACAAAGTAGAATAGAAAATATGACCGTACCCGATGAACTTTTAATTATTATCGCCCATTGAAGCATTACTGCATTAATGGTTGGTGAGTGCCCCCTCGCACAGCTGGCATAATTGGAAATCCAAATATGGCATAATACAATATATGCCCAGCAGTTCATCAGTTCATAGTCCATATTATACACCATAATCACATAAATAAGATATCCATCCATCAGTCTATATGACCTATAAGGATTGCAATTGTTCAATGTATGCTCCCCATTCATAGCATCTATATCAATGTATCTGTCCCATAATATAGATCTCATTCCATCAGCGCTTGGTGTAGTAATCCCATACAATGGGACTTCCTCAGTCACGTTGTTTGCTATCTGTCTATATGCCCAATAAAACACATCCAGTGGTCAACAGTCTATGTATCCTACAAATAGGACCCACAAACTCTTCCAATGTAAGGAGTATATAAATAGGACTTACTCTAATCAGTTTCCAGTCTATGTATTCCACCAATAAGTCCTCCCCCAATCAGTTCCTAGTCTATATATCATATAAATAGGTCCCTCCAATCAGACTCCAATCTGTGTATTATATTAATAAGACCATATCTAATCAATCCCCAGTCTATATATTATATTTATAGGTCGTCTTCCAATCAGTAACAGTCTATATATTATATCTATAGGACCTCCTCCAATGAAACTCCAGTCTATATATTATATAAATAGGACCTCCTCCAATCAGACTCCAATCTGTGTATTATTTTAATAAGTCCACCTCCAATTAATCCCCAAGTATATGTATTATATTTATAGGAACTTTTCCTCTCAGTGACAGTCTATGTATTATATTAATAGGACCTATTCCAATTAATCCTCAGTCTATATATATCTATAGGACATTTTCCTACCAGTAACAGTGTTTGCATTATATAAATAGCAAAACAATATATACAATGTTGGCACTCTGTACGGGGTTTTGGTGCAGGTATAGAGGTCACACTCTCTAATGTAACCCCTAAACATATAATCAAATAATACAAAATATGCCGCACTCAAAAAAATTCAAAAAATATTTTTTATAAATATTGATCTAAGAAAAAAGATATTCCTTAGTACATAAGTATATAAGGGGGAGAAATAAAGCTACAACATGTGTGAAGCCCATAGAGCAACTAATCCTATGCCTATATAGAAAGGTATACCATAACCTTAAGGTAAAAAATTAATCAGTACATATATAGCATGTCAATATACACATTAGTTAATCACAATGTATCCACCCCCTGGTTGGAGCAGTAATGACTGCATAAATTGTCAATAGCTGAATAGAAAGCCAGATATATTGTGTATCTCAATGTTCAATCCACTGAAGAAAGTATGCATATTAATATCCACATAGAAAAAGCAAAATAAGGGGAAAGAAACAAACACCCAAAAATCTGTATACAGAAAAAAGGATAGTGAAAAAAAAAAAAGTGAAAAATATTACAGTCAATTGGCTGAAAAGGTTAGATCTCACCCCTCTGTATGATGGAATAGTCCTGATCTAGTGGGTGAGTGTCTGGAAGGTAGCCACTGGAAGTGGTGATGGTGAGTGGATGATCCTTGGGTTCAAGTATTTTGTGCAGACAGGAATATCCACACTAAGATGTCACTCCGTTCGTAGGGTGTAGGGCAGGGGGTCCTCAAACTCCGGCCCCCCAGATGTTGCTGAACTACAACTCCCATGATTCTTTGAATTACATAGATAGCTAGAGAATCATGGGAGTTGTAGTTCAGCAACATCTGGGGGGGGGCTGGAGTTTGAGGACCCCTGGTGTAGGGTGTAGTCATCAAGTAGCTGAATGGTGTTGAGGCAAAGGTACAGGCGTTGCTGGCACTCTATGCTATGGGCTGTAGATGGGCTGCTCGCTCGGGACTGTGCTGTCCCTTCAAAGGCCCTGGAGACTGGAGTAAAAGAAAATCTCAACTGTGAAGAGTTAAGTTTCTTCTGGTGTATTTTACAATTCATTATGAATTTCGGCTGAATAAGTAAATCACTGTTACAAAAAAGTAACTCTGAAAGTACTCTAGCAAGCTGACAAGGTTGATTTTCCAGTAGAATAGCATAAAGAAGAACATCTCACCGGCGGAATACTTTCAAGGTGTTGCCTAATTTTTTATAGCTACGAACGAGTTTTATGACGAAGGGATTTATAAAATATTGTAGAATTTTACATTCAGAGCTATTTAGTTAGGGTGAGAGAAACGTAAACGCTGCAATGAGAGACGAGATCAATGCAGAGAACGTGCAGGTGATCTGTATAATAGGGCCATTTACTATTCCCTAGTAAAGACGTTATCATAAATTATGCTCTGCCGGTGAATGGTTTGGAAGCAAATGCACTGTAAGTTTGGTAGTGTGGAAAGAGTGTCTGAATGGATGATCAAGACATAAAGAAAGTATCACAGGACATAGAAATTCATGCTGAATAGACCAAGGAAGAAATGAACATTTACAGACATTACAGACTTGATTTGAGCCTTGAAAAAGCGATTCAGTCTATAAGTGTTAGACTTGCAAATTCGGTTTCAAACTAAATGCAATTCATTTGATTTTCGGGCAATCAGCAAGTTGTCCAAATTTTCTAATTCCGAATCGGCACAGGACCAGACCGTGGGAAAAAAATTATATGAGGAATGAGCTAGCTTTTTCTTTTGCTTCAAAATTCCGAGTTCTGTCCATGGTGCCAAAAATTATGATTGATGGGGAAAAAAAGACAATTGATGGTTAGAGTCCAGACACTAAATGTTGATTTTAATCACAGATCACAGATTTATTTATTTTATTGGAGTGTTTCTACATGCATTTAGATTACTAGACATGTCCATTTCGGTATTAAATGTGGTTAAAACTAATTAAAATCACCTTTATTCCTCCACCGGTAAAGTCTTCTCACAACAGCTCCAATTCTCAATTCTCATGCTCTCATATGCCAATCCAATGTTGTGAGAAGCACTTCCACATTTTTGAGCTATAGTTCACATCGAGAGGGGAAAGGAATCCTCTTGGCTGGATTTTTGACAACCAGAAGGTGTTGAGAAGGGAATTTATAAAAGTGTTGAGTTCTCTTAAAATTGGCATATTTCTAATGTAAATCTAAAGGGACATGCAGTTGACCCCTCAAGCACTTTAGCAAGATGAAGTGCTCTAAGGGACCTCGATGTCACTTTAATAAAGATACTGTTGTAAAAATAGCTCGGTCTTTTATTCATTTTTAATAAATGCATTTTTATTTTTTTGTTTAGCGATTCATTTACTAAACACAAATACATCATCTGATGATTGCTACAGAAAGAAGTGTCCATAGACTTGCCCTCTGCACAGTGCATTGATAGAGTTCATTTTGCCGGTAACAGCCCTAAGGTAGAGCAGTCTGTGGTTCTAACATTAATCTTTATTTCTGGTCCACATTAAATATTCATCAAGAATTCCCTTGATGGGAAACACTGTTTAAAATAACAAATGCCCCTTAAAGAATCGGGTTTTCTTATCAGTAGACATTTTCGGATGAATCAGGCATATCAATAGGTTCTGAGTGCCTGTTTTTTCTTTAGTTTTAACTATTTTTCTTTACATGCTTTTTTTTGTATTTGATTTGGTTTCTTTAAAGGAACACACATATTATTTTGGATGCAAGAGTGTTTGGGTTCCATTTTACCTTTAAGGGAAAAAACATTTTGCAGTATTTTGCAGCTACCCCCAACTCGTTTCCTCTCTATCTCTGCAGCTGTTCTTTACAGCCTATCCCCAGGATCGCGATCGCCGGCAGGGGATCGCCAGCAATCAGGTAAGTGGCTACTTACTAAATGACGTTCCAGTTACATCCGTGGTCGTTACCGTCCATTTTTTGGAAGAAAAACCTGGTACGTCATTGGTCGGGAAGCGGTTAAAGGGACACTCCAGACCCCAAAGCACTTTAGCATGCTAAAAAGCTTTATGGATGCAGAGTTTGTCCTCTTTTTTTAATTTTGCAAAAAGTGCAGATATACAATAGATATCTGCAGAGATATATTTTTTATTTGGGAAGTGGAGTGTCCCTTTAAAAGCCCTCTTGCTGCATTTTCAAATGGCAGTTATGATGCAAAACAAAAGGAAAGCCACAAAACACAAACAGATATAAATGAATACATGAATGGCATTGGCTTTACTTGATAGGAAAAGGGATAAGAAATATAGAATATGGTAAATACAAAATGAAGGAAGACTGTAAGACGACACATGGTATTATGTGGAAGATCCAACTAGATCAATGGATTGTCTTAATCTCTACTAAGTCATTTATTGCATTTGCAATAGAAGATAAGCTTTTTCCCAGCAATAAACAAGCCAATAAAAGAATGCTGAATTCTGTCAGGGTTTTTACTAAAGAGAGAGCTGAAGGTGAATCCAAAGTGAATTTAAATTTTAAAGCAAAATAGAAAAAAAAAAAATTATTTAAAGGGACATCACTTGACAATATTTTTTTTTTCAAACCAGCAAGCAAACTCCTTTAAACAAAAATACAAACCAAAATAAAGCAAGAAAATGTTTTTTTTTAAACTTATGTAATACATATTTATAACCTTACTATAAACTTGGTCAGATTGCGTTGTTGGAATGAATCTCATCTAGTTTGTTGGAATGCCTTTAGCTTTCCCAACTTATTCAATAATACCCACCTTTCTCAGTTTCAGGCCAGTCCACTAATTGCAGAGGTAGGGCACCATTGTACAGCAGCAGGAGAGAGAAACCCAACACCGGAGCCTGCTTTGCATGAATCACACTCATCGGACTCCCTCTTTTCACTTCCTGTTAGCATATCGTAAGGTACCCAATTCTTCCACCTGCACATGTATAAATCTGTCAGACATGCCCGATGCACTTTTCCAGCATTCCTAGGGATACAATACTGATTGGTTACCTCAGAGTCCCCCTGCAGTGGATGTGGAAGTCATAGGAAAGATGAAACAGGTAAATATAAAAAAAAAATCATATTTACCTCCCCTTTTCAGCCAGCAGAGTGCGGCAACTGTCTTATTAAAAGTGAAAGCTTTTCAATGAGACAGTTGTCTTAAAGTGATGCAAGTCCTTGAATTTTAAATCATTTTTTTTGCAATTTACTTTGGATTCTCACAACACAGTGTATTTCTTCATAAGATTTTATTTAAGTGAAAAGTTCACAAGTGTAAGGGTCGCTTTAAGTAAAATGCCCTTTATACTCAGTGTACTAAGTCACTCTCAGATTCACTTGCTCCAAATATATTTCTAGATAAAGCGAGAATGGTTATTTTTAGTGGGATACTTTGTTACATACAATTAGCTTTAAACAAATAATGATTCCTTTGAATGGTGGGCTGTTGGTGAGTCGTTTGAATATCCAAATTTCAAATCACACAACAAACAAAACGCACAGTGGACGAGGCATTTCATTTGTTTTGGAATTTAGAGTTAAGTCCATAGCAAAAAAAAAAAAATGATGGGGAAAAAAATTTGATTGATTATTAGAGGACAGTCAATAAATGTTGATTTTATTTTAGTTTGTTAGGGACCAGTCAATAAATGTTGATTTTATTCACAGATCAAATAAAAAGTGCCAATATAAGAAAAAATTAAGAAGTAAAAAAAATCTATATGTATATATATAATAAATATATACATATAGATTTTTTTTTACTACTCCTCCTTTTTCCCCTCTATTGGGTTCATCTGTGAACAAAATGGCGTGGACATGCACTGCAAAATATTGGCCCATTGTATGCATGTTTTCTTTATCCAAATAGTTTTTTCCAAAATGATTGCATTGGTGAATGTCATTCGTACTGAAATGCCGCATAAGCAAATCCCAAATCAACTGAAACTATTTTTTTTTTTTTTACAAATGAATTCATTCGGGAGAAACTACGAAATAATTAACACCAGCTCTATTTTTTTTCAGTCAGTTTATTGATGAAGATAGCATTTAGATTATACTTTATTTTTTGTTTAAAACATGACATCATCGCATGTGATTGACATGCCCATTCGTTCTTCAATTGGTTTGACCTTTAGTAGCACAGCTAAAACAAGTTTCTTGGCAATGTTAGGAACAGTATTGAGATAATAAAATCAAACGTATCACTAGCAAAGGAAGACAGTCCAGGGCTCATGGTGTCCACATTGGTTTAAGTCTGTAAAAGTGTCAGAGAAGGGATCAAGGGCTAATATGAGCAACGGTTATACAGTGAAAATATTATTGATATTATTTAATTGCCATGACGCATTTACAAACTGCAACACTAACCTGCTAATCTCTCTCCACTGGTGTTTCTATTAAACACAGACAGAGCTTTGTAAAAACTGTTTTGATCATTACTGTATAGAAGGAAGGATAGTGACAATGAGGTTTTATGGAATGAAAGGTCAGTGATATGAGCTTGTTTTTATACGGTCACATTGTGCAACTCTTTTTATGCTCTTTTTAATGATCGGTTAAGAAATCATGTGCACTATGGATTAAGATGAAGAATAAAGCTTTGGGACACACTGTTCTCTGCTTAAAGTAGTAATAGGTGAAATCAAAATGTTCATATTTTTGTTGTTACATCCCTGGGATTTATACCACTGAATAAAACATTGGAAATTACCTAGAACTTGTGTTAACCCTTTTTTTCCTGAGATTTACCATTTTTGCTTAAATTTATATGAAAGTGTCTGTCACCTCAAAGTACCTTTCTTGTATTGTTTCTTGTATTGTTTCTAGTCTTCCTGTCTCTCTGAATCTGTTCTTCTTTACTTCATGTCTGATTTATTTCTCTTTAAAACAAGACAAAATAGGGACAACTTTGTATCATGTATTTTTTCTATGCCTGACAAATCTCGATAAAATCAATAGGGGGATGCAGGGAAGCAGTGCCTTTAGAGTGTCCTCAATTCCTGTTGTGTTGAGGTAGAATGTAAAAAATTGATTAAAAAAAAACTGAATATAGTGTAGTATCTGTTATACGAAGAAAATGAAAAAAAATGAAAAAAATTAACTTAGGGCCCAAAAATTTTTTAAGTGTAGTATCTGTGTTACGTTACTTATTTTATTCACCATCTTCAAAATATACTACACTATATTTAGTTTTTTCTTACTTTTTTTTCTTATATTTTACCTCAACACTATACAAATTAAGGACAGAAAGAAGAGACTGTGGTTTTGAAACTACAAGCTGCCACATTCCCATCAGACAAGCGTCAGAAATCCCACTGTTGTATCTATTTAAATCTTGATAAAGAGTGAAGATTAAGGCAAGCTCCACTTATGTTGTCAAGTTTGTCAAGCTAATAAAAGAAGTGATACTTGCCTTAAACTCCACCCTTTGTCAAGATTTGTCAGGCGTGGGAAAATACACGAGGCAATGTGTTCAAAAAAGAAATAGATCAGAAATTAATAATAGAAGAACATATCCTGAAAGAGGAAGAGCAGAGGAAACAATAGAAGAAAGGTAAGTTTGAGGGGACAGAGCCACTTTAAATATTTGGCAAATGCATTCTTAAGAGCATCATAGGCCATACAAAGCAAAGCCAGGATAATATTGCAAATTAAAAGGATAAATAGATGGATTGTTTCATGTCTCCTTTTCTCCGTATGCTCTCCCATTGAAGACTGCCAGGTGTAAAGGACAGAGCTTATAACAAGATAGAGGTGTTGACTTATATGTTTATAGTGTATGTACAAAAGCATTCATGGGCATACAATCTTTAAATAACTATTACTGCTTTAACACCCTTATGACAGGAGGATGCTCGTCACCTTCCATAATTAAAGACTTACACCTATACTAATTAGCACCTACACTTATTTTGCTCATTCAAGGATAAATATTTAACATTTGAACTTCCAATGTTATTTCAAGACTTCAAACACATTGTGTAAAGGAAATAGAAGTGAAGGTAGATTTTGTCAAAAAATGTTTTTTAATTTTTTAATTTTTAATTTTTTTGTACTTGATCCAGGCTTGTTTTGTTTTATCCTTTTCAATCAGCACTATGAGTTACCAAGACAAGTGACCACTAATGAAGCCAATCGGCACATAATATGTGACAATTTAGACATGAAGGACTGCCATACAATTCTTGAAATACAGGACAAATACGTTCAAAAGATAGGCAATCATATTATCTTCTCCTCCTTTCTACATTTAAAAGGGTCAAGAAAAATGACACCAAGCTCTACAAAATGTACACGGAACACACAAACATTCTTTGTACATATATAAGGCATTCACCAAATAATACCTGGTTGTTTATATACAAACTGCCAGGGGCATCACTGAAGCACATATTTTTTTAATTCAAAGTATATTTTTTATTCTACAAATTAATGGTTTTGTAGCTATAATATCTGTGATTGGCATTATTATAATGGAATTTATTCACTACTGTAACATATGTTAAGAATCACCAAACGAATTGCACGTTTTAGGTTAAATTCTCTGACCTCAAGACTTTTTTTCCATTAGAGTAACTCAACTAGGAATAATGGAGAAATAATTACATATTAATAAGGTGAAAACAAAACAAATGTTTTTCATGTTCAAACTTTCACATTTTTTGCAACGTACTTATTATTGATGACAGCTTTAAATATTTTGTTTTGCCAAAAAATAAGCATCAATATGTTTTCTGAGATACCTATTGACCTCTCTAAGCACAGGGCTCCACATCTTTAACATTCTGATTGTAAAGAACTCTTTCCTCTACTGTAGGAAAAAAATCTAATTCTTTCAAGTCTCAAAAGGTGACCAAGGGATTGCAGATTTTAGGTGAAAACAGCAGTTTTCTTATTTAAACTATTGATCACTGAGAATTCACCTGTGAATTGCAATTTAAGGTTGAATTAGGTGAGCTGAAATCACAGTTTACTAGGAGAGCTTTTTCAATTTGTCTGTTTTAGCCTTAAATTTGAAAAATCAACGTGATTATTGTGACAATTTACAATTTAGAGAATAACTCTGGCGCTGGGTATACGCACAAAACACTGAGTTGTAGTAAATTGGCAAGCACATATAAATATATCAAAATAATCAGCACTCCCAGGTAATTCACACAAAACTTCTTTACTGGAAAAAGTGTCAAACTATCAACGTTTCAGTTCCCCTTAGGAACTTTCATCAGGACAAACACTAGTGATGTAAAACAAATCAAACAATTAAATAAGGAAAATAATCATCAACTTACAGTTCAGCTGTGCAGTGGGCTGGAGTTCTAGCTCCCAGGGCGCATGAACGGATGCTGGAATCAGCTAAGGGTTTATTCATCATCATTATACTTAACACATGGTGTGAACTGTCCCCATAGTAACTAGGACGCGGATCTCTGATCACCGCTTACGTCCTGTCAAACGCTCGGCGGGCATCAGCTGAACAAGCGTTCTGTGTCTCCTAGGAGATATTAGCACATGCGTGATTACGGCTAGATTGAAAACTATCGCCTGTAAATCCCAGACTGGGAGCTAGATGCCGCCCACCCACAGAGATTTTGATCATCACTGGAAATCTTTTTCTTATATATATAGTTTGTAGAAATACAGTTTTATCCAGTAGTTGTGTAATGCATTCCCAAAAGAGAGAAACTGCAAGCTGTGAGTGATATGCATAATGTATCTCATCAGAGGTTCTCAAGAATGTTAGAATGCAGTAAACCAGGAAGCTATCCAGGACACTCAAAGTCTCTGGATTCTGACCTTCTCAATGGCCATTACTCCAACAGCTGTTCCTGTTACGCTGTGTCTTTAACAACCATGCAGATGGAACAGTGGGGGGAGGCTGATAAAACTTTCATTTTCTTTTTTAGAAATAAATAAAACTAGGACTTTGAAAAAGTTGCTGAAAGGAATTTTTATTAAACAGGCAGTTTCTATGTGAAACAAGATTTCCCGGGTCACAATTCACTGGGTATGGTTTGAAGAAATTGAAAGGAAGCAACATGCTCATATATCTTGCTCAAGTCAAGTTACATTTCATCAAATGTTTACCTAGAGCTGAGTACATCAAAATGCATTGTAGTCTTTTAATTTTTTTCTCACTAACATACGAAAGGATTTCAGGGGAGTCATTTGGGAGCAAAGCCATAAAAAAACAATTTAGAAAGGCAGGTTTCTGGTTGGAGTAATAGGGACTGTCGGATGCACTTGATTACCAGCTTGCTCTTTTTTTCCCCCTCTGCAAAAGGTTTGTCCTGTTTATGCACAGTATAAATCCATAAATAGATAGATGGATACAATATTTAGAGGATGCATTCATGTCTCTTAAGAGTCTGGCTCCTAAAATGTATTTTATGTGTACTAACGGACTTATTCACAAGGAGAGAGGCCAGGACAGGGGTTCCAAATTGGTCCTGTCCTGTGTTATCCATGGCTACTGAGAAACATGGTGGACCTATTCCAAATCCAAAAGCTGGGTTTCTTTTCTTTGTTTATGGTTCATGATCACAATAGGCATTTCTGAATAACCACTACTCGGAAGACCCCTATCTTGCACCTTTATAATTGAATACAAAAGCTGGGTATGTGACAAGACCTACACATGACTGCTTATACAGCACAGAACTACACAATCGTCATTATAGCCACTGACTCATAGTACACAGAGCGCTGACACTCTAGTCCAGTCTGCAATAAAAACCCAGCACCAGCTATTGGACGTAAGGACTACACCACAAAGCGGAATTAATGATCCAGAAGCATATTGTAAAGCCTGAGTCTCACCCGCACCCCATTACCTGCAACTAGGCACAAGCGATGCATCTCACATTAAGTACAAGCTTAGATCGCATGAATGCTGATGCAATTGAATAACATGTATACCTACCTTACTTATGACAAAATGTGTGTGTTAAACGAATGCCATCCTAGTGTCTTGTTTTATATGATACCGTCTAGCTAGATGCGTTGTTGTGGCGCCGCAAGCTCGTTATAATAACCCTTTGCACAACAAACATAGAGAGTTGAAGAGGAGAGGAGGGAAGGGAAGGGGAAACAATGCTGAACGATCTGCAGGGATAGCTGCATAAAACATAGTGACTGGCAAGTCTCAACATAAGAACTAACATGCACTGTTTTCAAATAGCCTACACAAGAGCACCACACCCTGTATAAACCTCACACACAGGCCAGCAATGACCACACAGCAAAGCGCATTACCACACTGCAGATGTTTTAGCATTACTAATATAACTAGCCGAGCACTGATGAGCATTGCTGTTTGTTCTCCTTTGTTCTTTTTTCTTTTTTTCTTTTTTTTCTTCACTCTTTAATAATGATCTCATTATTTAGCCAAGCTGACAATTTAGCGCAGATTAAGCTACAAACTTTAACTGTACTGAGCAACCAATGTTAACTCAGGTTTTGTTTTTACATTTATATACAAAAACGTGCACTGCTCAAATGCCATCATTGTAATAACACTGTGATATGTTTATGCTTACGAACGCTATTGTGGCAGAGTAAGCTGTCTTGTCTATCCATGCACTCAAAAATAAAGAATAAAAATAAAAAATAAAAAATTTGAATACAAATAGATTTTCTCATTCTTTAATTGTGCGATATGCTTTTCTGTAATGCTTGGGACAGAGTAGAGGTCCAGGCACTTCCGTAGCTTTAGGTACATCTATTAGAACCCTGGTCAGTTTAAAAAGACCCTATTTTGGGTCGAAACGTTGCAGTGTTTCCTCGGTTCTAATAAATGAGCCCAAAGCTATTTGAGTGCCTGGACCTCTTCTCTTTTACTGGTATTACTTCTGTTGGGCTGGTGCTGGCCCATGGTCTAGTTCAGCACCCTTTGGCTTCTACGGATTGAGGGCAGTTCCTATCTTGATATAGTGAAGTATCTGTAAGGCTTGACCAAATCACCGACCATCAGAATATACTGAAATGCTCAGGATGAATTCTAAAAATGTTATGTGCTTGCTTCAGTTTTATCTCTGGCATTTTTTAATACATTTTGAAATGTGGATTTAATCTCATGAGTTTAAATCTCATTAATTCCACTTTTTCTGTAAATCCAAATCAGATGATCGACTGACTGGATATATTACCTGAGCAGTGAAGCATGTTCAGTGAATAGCTGGATTCACCGCTGTGCAATTGTATGGGCACAAAAAAAGTATATAGTGTACATTCTTGTGAAAATATATAACAATATTTGGTTAAAACAATTTATTTAAGAGGTATATGGTATATTAGAATGGTTTGCCCAATTAAATAGTGTGTTTTGGCACCAGCATAATTAATTATGGCGAACTACAAAATGACTGTAATAAAAGTACAATACATAGTGCTAATTGTAAAATCCCTTTAATGGATATATATGAAGAGGGGATACTCACTAATAAGAAAATTATGGTAAATTGAAAAACATAATGGAGAACCTAGGATGAATATACCAAGCTGGGATTTTAACTGGATAATTTTGCCAAATCAGCTATATTGGCCCCAGTTGGACAGTCTAGGTTTAATTTCACTACCATTCCCTGTTTAGTGAATAAAGTCCTGCAGTTTCCTATGTATTTTTTTCCCTAGTGCGTGGGTATAAAATTTTGCCCCAGCCCCTCAGTGTGTCTTTTTCTGCCCCCAGCCCCTCTGTGTGCCCCCCCCCCCCCCCCCCCAGCCCTTTCTGTGCGTCTCTTTCACCCCAGTACCTTTTACAGTCAGGTCCATAAATATTGAGACATTGACACAATTCTAATCTTTTTGGCTCTATACACCACCACAATGAATTTGAAATGAAATGAACAAGATGTGCTTTAACTGCAGACTTCAGCTTTAATTTGAGGGTATTTACATCCAAATCAGGTGAACAGTGTAGGAATTACAACAGTTTGTATATGTGCCTCCCACTTTTCAAGGGACCAAAAGTAATGGGACAATTGGCTGCTCAGCTGTTCCATGGCCAGGTGTGTGTTATTCCCTCATTATCCCATTTACAAGGAGCAGATAAAAGGTCCAGAGTTAATTTCAAGTGTGCTATTTGCATTTGGAATCTGTTGCTGTCAACTCTCAATATAAGATCCAAAGAGCTGTCACTATCAGTGAAGCAAGCCATCATTAGGCTGAAAAAACAAACCCATCAGAGAGATAGCAAAAACATTAGGTGTGGCCAAATAAACTGTTTGGAACATCCTTAAAAAAAGAACGCACCGGTGAGCTCAGCAACACCAAAAGACCCAGAAGACCACGGAAAACAACTGTGGTGGATGACCGAAGAATTATTTCCCTGGTGAAGAAAACACCCTTCACAACAGTTGGCCATATCAAGAACATTCTCCAGGATGTAGGTGTATGTGTGCCAAAGTCAACAATCAAGAGAAGGCTTCACCAGAGTAAATACAGAGGGTTCACCACAAGATGTAAACCATTGGTGAGCCTCAAAAACAGGAAGGCCAGATTAGAGTTTGCCAAACAACATCTAAAAAGCCTTCACAGTTCTGGAACAACATCCTATGGACAGATGAGACCAATATCAACTTGTACCAGAGTGATGGGAAGAGAAGAGTATGGAGAAGGAAAGGAACTGCTTAGGATCCAAAGCATACCACCTCATCAGTGAAGCATGGTGGTGGTAGTGTCATGGCTTGGGCATGTATGGCTGCCAATGGAACTGGTTTTCTTGTATTTATTGATGATGTGACTACTGACAAAAGCAGCAGGATGAATTCTAAAGTGTTTCGGGCAATATTATCTGCTCATATTCAGCCAAATGCGTCAGAACTCATTGGACGGCGCTTCACAGTGCAGATGGACAATGACCCGAAGCATACTGCAAAAGCAACCAAAGAGTTTTTTAAGGGAAAGAAGTGGGATGTTATGCAATGGCCAAGTCAATCACCTGAGCTGAATCCGATTGAGCATGCATTTCACTTGATGAAGACAAAACTGAAGGGAAAATGCCCCAAGAACAAGCAGGAACTGAAGACAATTGCAGTAGAGGCCTGGCAGAGCATCACCAGGGATGAAACCCAGCATCTGGTGATGTCTATGCGTTCCAGACTTCAGGCTGTAATTGACTGCAAAGGATTTACAACCAAGTATTAAAAAGTTCAAGTTTGATTTATGACTGTTAATCTGTCCCATTACTTTTGGTCCCTTAAAAAGTTGGAGGCACATATCCAAACTGTTGTAATTCCTACACTGTTCACCTGATTTGAATGTAAATACCCTCAGATTAAAGCTGAAAGTCTGCAGTTAAAGCGCATCTTGTTTGTTTCATTTCAAACCCATTGTGTATAGAGCCAAAAAGATTAGAATTGTGTCGATGTCCCAATATTTATGGACCTGACTGTATATGTGTCTGTCCCTTTGTGGTCTCTTCCACTCCACTCACCCGTAACTTCCTGCCTGCTTACCGCCTTGACTCTGGTACAAGCTAGTTCCTCCAACCATTTTAGTTTATTGCTTGTGCTTTTCTGATCTGGGCAAAACAATTACCTAAACCTACTTAGAGCTATAAGAATGTATATTATACTGTAGCATGTATGTGGTGTGCATCCATGTTACTGTAAGAGAGTCCTGGCGCATTAATTTGTTTTGTTTATACATTTTATCTATCCAGTATATTAAAGCAATACTTTAGCAACCAAAACCAGAAAGAAGAATTTAAAGGTTGTAGCCCACTGTAGCTGTTTATGCCAGGCCGAATTTTAGTCATGCGCCTGTATGCACAAAATCCTAAAGCGCCCCATGCTCCCTCATCCATGGCCGGTGCAACCATAAGGAGGCACAGAAGGCTGCCTAAGGTGCACCAGCCCAGGGGGCACAATCTCCATGTGACTGGCAGGAGGGGAGCACACAGCACAACTCTTCCCTCCTGCCAGTCACTTCATGTAGTGTGGCGGTGTGGACTGCTGTAGGGGATTTTCTGCATTCTGTACCCGGCCTCACAGAAGGCTGCTCGTTGCTCTCAGTGAGCATTTCCTGTCTGACCAGGTACAGGATACAGAAGCATCCAAAAGCACAATCTCAGAAGTTTCCCCTCACATTCCAGGTTTCCTAAGCAAGCCTTTCCTGGTCCCCAAGACAGGAGCCCGCTATCCGCTCGACCATGCTACATAAAGCTGTACTGTGTGCTCACCTCCTTCCAGTTACCTAGAGATTGGGCCACTTGGGCTAGTACACCCTACACAGCCGGCTGTGGCACCTTATGGTTGCGCCAACCCTGGGTGGTTGAGCAGGGGGCGCTTTAGAAATTTGTGCCTGCAGGCACCTGACATGTTAATCTGGCCCTGCATAAACCACTACAGTAAGCTACATCCTTTAAATTCTTCTTTCTGGTTACTAAAGTATCGCTTTAATATACTGGGTATATAAAATGTATAAACAAATCAAAATAATGCTCCAGGACTCTTTTACAGTGACATGGATGGACACTACAAACATGCTACAGTATAATATAAATAGGTCAGCATTTGCCAAGATCAGAATAGCACAAGCAACAAACTATAAGGATCAGGGGAACTAGCCTGTACATGATTGTCCCAGTTACTAAGGACAATGTTTTTTTTTTTTTTGTTTTTTGTTTTTTTTTTTTTGTTTTTTTTTTTATAATTGCTCCCAGTATCCCATTTAAACATGTTCTTTTTCGTCTAGAGTCCTGAAGCAGCCACCTGAATTCAGTTTCTTGTGGAACCTTGAGTCTAAGACAATTCTGTTTAGTAGGTAGTTAGCCATAAGGGAAGGTCTGATCCACTAGTTTAATTGATCAATCCTGACGTTTCCCTGAACTAGCACTTTTTTCATTTAATCAGACAAGCAGGCTTGAGTCAGGCTTTATTCCTGAACCGGACATCATTAGTTATTGATTTCTTTCTGGCCTCCTGTCTCTGTTGATAAGTGTTACAGTATCCTGGGGATTTTGGCTACGAAATATATTTTGTTTCCCCATCCTTCAGTGCCCATACATCTGTGCACATTTAAATTGAAACTCAAGGTTACAAAAGGCATTTTATTATGTATATGGTTAAACACTAGAAGTATGATTTTATACTCAGCTGAAGCTCTCTAGTATATCTGGGATTTTCAGCAGATTTCGTGCATTTGTTGCATTTGTCTTTAAAAGAAACAGTTTGTTTGACTATGATTCTTCAATTTTTTTTTTTAATGAATCATTTCATTTGGAGAATGTGGCAAATAGATGGGAATTTTAACTCTGTATCACAAAACAATGAAAATGTATTATCCATTAAAAATTGATTGAAATGGTTTAGTGAAATGGTTTAGTTTCAGATTAAGGTTTTCACTATCAAACAAATCAATTCTCTTAAAAATGAATGCAATGAATGCACAAATCTAATCTTCAGTTCCTTGTGTTTAATTCGCTAAGAGCCATCGCCACTTTTACACTATTACAAAGGATCAACCATACAACTGGAATTCGGAAAAATTAAGGGTCAACTTTTATGTCAACTTTTGTGAACCTAGGTTTTGCCCAATAGACAAAGACGTCCCTATCTTGTCTTATGAAAAATGTTGAGTTGGAATTCCAGCAAAATTCCAGTGTAGTCAATACGAGTATTTCATAAACATTGTATCTTTTTGAAATGCTCGGAAGTGAAAGAGTTGCTTTAATCACAGGAGCTGAGTTGATTAACAACTTAGCTCACCTTTCATATCTGCTCAGTAAAATAGTACCTTGCAATATCCCTTGGGTTAGCACATCTTCTCTAGGAGAGGATTAAGCTGTGTTCATGGGTAGATGTACGCGCAGATACGTTTATTGGCCTTACCTGCAAATGCACTCCCAGTGCAGTGCCTAGACATAATATCGGGTGGTTACCGTTAGTACTCTATGCTTGCTGATGCCGATCATAAAATTTGGACAAAATTGATGTCAAGTTAAATCATCAAAAGGGCAAATAGGTGGCCCTACACACTGAAAGGGGATGTGCTATTTTCCAGGCTAAAAGGAGGCAGAAAAAAGGCAATGGTTCCCTAACCACTTAAAAAAGCTAAAGGGGTTCTGGTACGTCGAATGACTCTTAACTCTCCTACCTTGCTACAAGAGTACCCATCAACTTACTGCATTCTGGTAGTTTTTGGCTAATGCTCCAACCCAATTTTGCAATGTTCTATTGCTTTGCAGCAAACCTCTAACATACTATTGTTTAAAGGGGCTCTATTGTCCCCAGAACAACTCCAACTTATTGTATTTGTTCTGGTGAGTATAATCATTCCCTTCAGGCTTTTTGCTGTAAACACTGTGTCACGATTCTGGGAACCAAAACATGCTAACATACACACAGAAAAGGTGCAGTACCGGACCTTAGAGTGGCCGGGCTAAGCACAGAAAGAATAGTCAGGAAACAGGCCGAGTAAGGGGAACCAGAAGACAGAATAATGAGAGACAAGCCGAGGTCAAAGGGTAGGAGAAAGTCGCAAAGTCGGATACACAAGCCAGAGAGTACATAACCAGAGAGAAACACAAGTTCAGTAGCAATACTAGCAAGCAAAGACCACAACAGGGCAGAGAGAGACAGGAAAGGTAAGTATTTAAACCCATAGATTAATTCTGATTGGATAATTTCCAATCAGAATTAACAATCACACGTGGGAGATATCTATACCTTCCACTGTGATTGAGGCACTGTGCCTTTAACGCCGGGTCAGGTGGCTGACCCCGGCGTTTACAAAACTGGGCGGTCTCCCAGTGTGCAGCATCATGCATGCTGCCGCTGGGGGACGGAGAGGAAGACGCGGGTGGCATCCGAGGCTGGGAGGATGCCGCCCGCCGAGCGTACGCCGGGAAGTGGACCGCGGACGGCTGGAGGGTGAGTACCGCGAGTGGACTTCAGCCTCCCCTCGCATGCCGCCCGCGGGATCCTGACACACTGTCTTTTCAGAGAAAAGGCAGTGATAACATTACAGCCTAGTGATACCTCCACTGGCCACTCCTTACATGGCTACTAGAGGTGCTTCCTGGGGCAGTGCTGTACAATGTGCAGCACTGACATTCAGTGTCTCCATCCTCTGCATGCAGACTCTGAACTTTCTTCATAGAGAGGCATTGATACAATTCATCTCTATGAGTAGATGCTGATTGACCAGGGCTGTGTTTGGCTTGTGCTGGATCTGCCCCTGATCTGCCTCCTTGACAATATCAGCCAATCCACTGATTTCCTACCGGAAAGCACTGTGATTGGCTCAGATCAACACTTATGATGATGTCACCCAAGGAGACAGATCGGGGGCAGAGCCAACACCAGCAGACTGGAATAAAGGTAAGATTTTACTTATTTAGGGAGGCACGGGGGCATGTATTCCTGACCCTATGGTGTTAAAGATAGTGTTTTTAACACTATGGGGTCAGGAATACATGTTTGTGTTCCTGAGCCTATAGTGTCCCTTTAAACACTAGACACAATGCAAAGATAGATTCAATCCCAATCAGTAGTTTTATTCAGTATTATTATATTTAATTCAGTTTAGGATTTATTCTTCAAATACCAATTAATTCAGGGTGGTCTACTAGCCACATGTGATGTGATATAAACAGTTAGCTGAATATATGTAAAGAACCCTACTACTGTCAGATTTACACATTTTAGCCATCTTTGCAAACAGAGCAAGCCTTGAGGAGGTCTGAAACTGGACAATCTCAAAGGGAATATGCGTCGAATGGGGCTAGCAAATAAAAACAGCAAAACCTAAATGATGGCCATGCAACAGGACATTTGCCTATGAGCATGTCCATACCAGTAAGTGTTCTTTGTAATGGCCTGCAGCTGTGACAAATCGTCCATATATATTTTAAAACTTATCAGCTAACCTTAATTAATTCAACAGCATTCAATAAATGAGATACAAATCAGCATTTTCTTTCAACATGTATCGATACAGGAGGAGAATAATTGTTAAAGAGTATAATATAAAGAATTAATTTTAAAGTATACGTGAGTGGAGGAGGCAGACATGACATGCCAATCTACTCACAAGTGTAATCACACTATCAAGAAATGCAAGGTTATTTAGCGGTTAAGAGGAAAGTGGTTGGAAAATAACCTTCTGCCAGGTTAGCGGTGAAAAAGTCTATAAGACCAGACAGCTTCCTGGAATAAGGAACACAGATTATGCCACCAGACCTACAGCCTAGCCAAGCGCTATTCAAGTGATCTTCTTGAGTGATAGAAGATTCATCGATATCAGCGCAGGGTAAATCTGCAGACTTTGCAAACTACTATTATTATGAACGAAGAATGGGACTGATTTCTATGTTGATCTAACCCTTACAGCATTGATAATACGTTAAAATTAACAAATGGCATGAGAACATCTTAATATCAGTGAAGAAAACTAGTTAACGTTAATGGCTTGGAATTCCCTAATCTGCCACCACGTTCCACGCTAAAGAAAACATAATTCCAGCTAACAATGTTGAAAATGTGCTTTTTCGAAGGAGATTATTTTTAATTAGCCGGCATGATGATGCATTTAAGAACAGCCTCTGCTAGCAAGCTTAAGCTCGTTTATTCATGTGTATAATTAATCTTCTAACACGTATATGTGTTTCTGTTGTTAGACCTACCATCAAAATAGTGCCCCGAGGACCTAATCGTTGTATAGTTGCATTGTCAACAGAGGATTGGTGCATCTTAAGGTTCTCTGTTTTACAGCAAATTAGCACATTAAAGCACAATAAAGATGTAAACATAAACAATATATAATCACATCCAGATTTCTTCTGCATTCTGTAAACTGAACAGTTCATAGAGCAAGGTAAAGGTGACACCTAAAGGAGGCAATATGCATTATTTTCGTGTATTGTACTCAGGGCACGGTTTGGAATGGCCGGTTCTAGAATCTTGTTGTCCACTGAATGACATTTTCTGTGGTGGCTTGAACCGAGGCTGTTGTATCCAGACTGCTTTGGTAGACAAGAAGCTACTTCATATAACAAGGTCTTAATAAATTGCTAGAATGTTTGAGGATGCTTAATGAAACCTGATGTAGTTACATCACAGAATTTAATGAGTCAATGTATAACCCTCAAAGTAGTCTCTTCTTGCAGCTGACATCTTAAGAAGATATCGTTCAGAGATATCAGAGTCTAGATATCCAGAATAACGTGCCGTTTGTTCCAGATGCTAAGCATGTTAATATGCAGTGGTCTTCATCTATCACTGACTACAATATCAGCCATATGATATAATAATATATAATAGTCTTGACACTTTGTACTTCAATTGTTTGTTTATCTTGTGAAGTCCAGCCTTTATTATATTGAAATTGAAACGTAATTATTTATGGAGTAAATTTAACTGATACATCCTTATATACCCTCAAAGGGGTTCTCTAGGCACCATAGCCACTGAGGAATAACTTCCACTATCCTTAGCCTTCAGCAGAGGTTGGATCTATGGGTGCCTAGGGATCCCCAAAGAGTGTCAGATCAATCAAGTTTGTTTGACACTAAATAAAGGGATGGTGCCATGGGACTCTAGGCACCATAACCACCTCAGTGAGATGAAGTAGTTATGATGTCTAGAGGGTATCTTTACGGCTGGCAATGCAAAGTAGGAAGTGTAGTTTTACAACAGATGGGGTTCTTACTTTGACTGTCCATGCCCAAGTGTCCTTGTAGTTTTCCTCTCCGTTACTTGTTAAAACAATGTCAAAATATCACAAACCATTTCTTTGAGCAATTAGATTTTTCAGATTTTAAGTACGCATAATGTCACAGCAGGGTTAAATTCATCAAATGGTTGATCTTGATTCATGGGTGTTGAACTTACTGTAAAACTCATGTCCTTGCCACTACCGGCAGACTA
Source organism: Pelobates fuscus (assembly GCF_036172605.1). Taxonomy (NCBI): domain Eukaryota; kingdom Metazoa; phylum Chordata; class Amphibia; order Anura; family Pelobatidae; genus Pelobates; species Pelobates fuscus. Next base: position 20,810,574 of record NC_086328.1, read on the forward strand.
CCTTCATAGCAAGTGTATCAGTGACTGAACATGGTGATAGTTCATATATTTCTCTAATAAAATGCAAGACACACACTCAGAATAATAGTCACAGCAACTACAGTACATGTTCTGTAGTTGCTGTGAAGGAAAACTGGAGAACCACCTGCAGGAAGGTTCTCCTGCTACTGACCTATCCATCAATCCTCAGCATACATGCTATGGAGCCAGCATAGCCATTTATGCAAGAAATTGATTGACGAATTATGTAAGAACCCATACATTTTTTGAAATAAATCTGTATATTTGCTAGCTATATATATGAATTAAATCCTCTGTTGTTTAAATTGTGCATACATTGTGTGTATGCTAATACTTTAAATTATAAAGCAACTCCACAATGATTGTAAAACATAATTAATGGTAATTATTCAGTAATACCTGACAGTGTCAATAATATCATTCTGTAAGACAGGACATAATTGACGTCTTTGAGAAACAAACAAAATGGTGTTGGAATTATATGGTTAAAACGAAAGAGCACTGCAATGTTCTGTAAATACCTCTAGCATAAAAAAATCATTTAATATCGAAGGAGTAATATCTTATCAAGTCAAACCAAAGTTATTTGCGCACAGAAATAGAGTAATTTAATGAGGATATTCCTCTTGAGGTAAGCCTGTATTGAAATGTTTGCTGACCCAAAGGGTGTAAGGTAATTTTGAATTACATTCCTGTCAATCAAGATTCAGCAATCACAAGAGGTTCTCCAACACTAGACAAGGCAACGGAAGATAAGGTACAAATGATTTCTGATAAGTGACAGGGCAGTCAACAAGACATTGCAAGCATAGATAAGCTTTTAGTCTTCCCATTATTTTTATTCAATCACTAGTTTATTCACGCCTGCTGTAAATAATGAAATAGCATCTACGCTTAGATACAAATTAAAATTTGTTATGATATAAAAACAACCGCTTCTCTTTGCCTTTTCCTATATTTTACTTTTTTTTTTTTTTACTTACAAACGTTCTCATTGACTAATTTAACTTTTTCTGTATTCAGCGAGTGTTCTACGAAATCCAATTAGTAATTAAATTTCACCAAGGTGATTCTCTACAGTCCTCTAAAATCTTGTGGATAATCGAAGACCTATAACGCTCCGCAATGCAGCCCCGTCTCTCCAGATGGGGTGCCAGGACATAACAAAATTAAACTATTGCTCTGGGTCTCAGTTAGCTCTAATTTGATATGAAGAGCTGAATTTGGAATGATAACCACTCAACAAGGTAGCAATGAACTGACATTTGTCGTGGAAACCTCACATTGGAATATTCAGATCAAACAGCATTACAGCAAAGTCGGTCTTGAATCGACGCTACACTACAATTTCGACAATGGACGCCACGTAGATCGAAGAGAACATTTATTCTTCTGTACTTTCATGAGACACGGCTTAGCTATCCTAGTCACAGCTGCTTAGCTTATACACAAAAACATTATGCACTAAAATGTAAAACCATTGCATCGCTACTTTTGTGCTGCAATAGGTAATTTAGCATTTAGCATTTAGCAATTTTAACTGTGCTACCAATATGCTCAAGTATTTGAGTAAATGATGAGTTGGCCTATATATTTATGTATATATATAATATACACAAACATGGTAGAGAGCACTCAGAGGTCTTGATAGAGGGAATTAAGTTGCATTATTTCATGTAACAGATGAAAAAATAGACTTTTCAGTACACTCAACAGGACTTTTAACAAGATAAATCCCAATAAAAGTACCATTAAGATGACTGAAACATAGTTTTGTTTTGTTTTTGCTACATGAAATAAAGCCATTTAATTCACTGTATCAAGACCTCTAAGTGCTCTCTATAATGTTTGTGTATTTTTCAGCCGGAGTATAGCAATGAGGCAGTTAGCTTTGGAGAAGTTAAGAACAAAGCCCAGGTTTCATATATATGGAACCAGGAAGACTGCATGCATGCATTATTACTGTGCACTGCAGAGAGCCCCAGGAGGATAGATGTCCCAAGTAAGTGAGTTAATCTCATAACAGCAACAGTTAAAGGGACACTATAGTCACCAGAACAAGCTTATTGAATTTGTTCTGGTGAGTATAATCATTCCCTGCAGGCTTTTTTCAGTAAACGCTGAATTTTCATATAAAACACAATGTTTACATTACAGCTTAGAGATAACTTCACTGGCCACTCCTCAGATGGCTACTAGAGGTGCTTCTCGGAACAATGCTGCACATTGTGACTGTCATTCAGTGTCTCCACCCCCGGCATGCGGACACTGAACAATTCTCATAGAGATTGGTTCAATTCATCTCTCTGAGGAGATGCTGATTGGCCAGGGCTATGTTTCACTTGTGCTGGCTCTGCCCCTGATATGCCTCCTTGACAGCCTCAGTCAATCCTATAGGAAAGCATTGTGATTGGCTCAGACCACCACTTTTGATGTCAGCCAAGCAGGCAGATCAGGGGCAAAGGCAGCAGCTGCAGACTTGAATACAAGTCAGATTCTACTATAGTTAGTGAGGCAGGGAGGCAGGGAGGTCAGGAGGTAGGGGGTGCTAAATAGTGGTTTTAACACTATAGGGTCAAAAATACATGTTTGTGTTCCTGACCCTATAGTGTTCCTTTAAGTAGCTACAAAAAGAGCTGCCAAAAATGGGCATTGTGGTAGGCTCATATAATGTATGATCGTATACTGTAACTAAATCCCATTACTTTTGTCTATGTCTGGTGTTTTTAAAAACACTATTACATCTTGTGAGTGTCAGACCTTCCGGCATTCGCTAACCGTGGACTTCCGGGTTCTCGGAGCGCGGCCACTCCCCCTCCTATGACGTGGTCGTTCCCAGGGTTCATAGAGAGTCCGCGTCAACACCACAGTGCTGGATCAACTCGAAAGCCCCTGCGAACTTCAAACTGAATATTTACTTCTACTGTGTATCGGACCCGGACTGTTTAATCATTTACCCTCCTTCTCCTCTCCTACGACCTCGGACTGTTTTTGGATATTCTCTTGCCTGCTGCAACCTCGATTCTCTGTGGAATCTCTATCACCAATTTGGATTATCACTCCTTCATAAGTTAAGTAAACCAGATTGGCTCAAACTTAATATATAACCATCCTAAATCTAAGTGGTTCGCTATCTGCTCCACATCAACTTATAATCTTGTTTCCAACACCTACTTATTAATTATCTACATCCTAATTTGGAACTTCTCGCTGGTTGTGTTAAAATTACCTTATCCTAAAAACAACTTCAAACACCGCTGCTGGTTATAACCTGTCAGGAATTAAAGAGACAGTTCAAATTGATTATCTTTTTTATTTAAAGTAATAAACATTATCAAACTCAGAAATCTGCAGTTGTTTCCATCTTATCAACAATTGAGCGTTACAGATTGATCCAGCCTAATTAATGGATACAGCAGATCTCACTTCTGAAATCACCAGATTAAACCAAAGGGTGGATACTCTCACTCAAGGCATGCAAGATCTACAGATCACCAATGAAAGAATCCTTACTTATGTAAGGGACTTGCAAACCCATACTCCTCACACAGTTACACACTCGGCTAGTGACCCTGCTGTCTCCAACCCCGAAAAATTCTCTGGAGACAGGTCCCAATACCGAGAGTTCATCAATTCTTGCAAGTTGTTGATTGCATTAAAACCCCGATCATATCCCACAGAAAGATCTAAAGTCTGCTCTGTTATTTCATTTTTGAGAGGTGAACCCATGGCCTGGGCCCATTCCTTTCTTGAGAATGATGATCCCATATTGGATTCTCTGGATGAATTCTTTGAAGCCATGTCTCTCCTTTACGAAGACCCAAACAAACAAGCGACTGCAGATTTAACCATTAGAACACTGCAGCAAAGAAACCGGCCTGTTGAAGATTACATTGCTGAATTTAAACGATGGGCACCTGAAACTCAGTGGAATGACATAACTCTACGTAACCAGTTCCGTATTGGGTTATCTGAAGCTGTCAAAGATGAGCTCTCCAGAACTGAACTACCTACTACACTAAATACACTTATTCAACTGTCAATCAGTATCGACAGAAGACTTAGGGAAAGAAAAGCTGAGAAATCACTCACTAGCTCTCTATGGAAAAAACCCTTCACCTCTTCAAAGGCACCGGAGAAACCTATAACTCCCGCTGAACCTATGGAAATAGGGGTTGTGAGAAGTCCTCTTACTCCAGAAGAGAGAACCAGAAGAAGACAACTGAACCTCTGCATGTACTGTGCTTCGCAAGAACATGTGGTCCCAGATTGTCCCCTATTGAAACGTCCAAGAGGCGGTAAGCATGGTTCTACCACGACTATAATGAGTGTACTTCCTTCTAAACCAACCTCTCATTTCTCCTCTGTCTCTCTCATATTACAGTGGGACAAAGAAAGAATTACGACTAAGGCCCTTATTGATTCCGGTGCTAATGGGGTGTTCCTGGACTCATCCTTTGTTACAAAAAATAAAATTCCTTGTGTTCAAAAACGTAGTTCCGTCTCTGTCAGAGTTATTGATGGCTCCTTAATCTCCTCGGGGCCCATTCGCCTTGAAACTGTCCCTTTAAGGATTACTACTAATTATGTCCATTCTGAATTTCTTGTTTTTGATGTCATAAATTCTCCTCTTTATCCAATAATATTAGGGATAGACTGGTTACGGACTCACAACCCACTTATTACCTGGGCTCCTTTCTCTCTCACGTTTAACTCTGCATATTGCCAGAAAACATGTCTACAACACATCCCCATTTTGCATGTTACTAGGGAATCCACTATACCTTCCAGCTATTCGGAGTTTGCTGATGTGTTCAGTAAAAAGGAAGCAGAGACACTTCCTCCTCATCGACCCTATGATTGTCCGATTGACCTTGTTCCTGGTGCTCCTATCCCTTTTGGACATATTTATCCCCTCTCTGAATCAGAGCTAAAAACCCTCAAGGAATACCTAGATGAAAACCTCCGGAAGGGGTTCATTAGACCTTCCTGTTCACCAGCCGCTTCCAGCATGTTTTTTGTGAGAAACAAGGACCAGACTATACGCCCCATCATCGATTACAGGTCTTTAAATAAAATAACTATTAAGAATCGTTACCCTCTTCCCCTGATCAATGAGTTGATTGAAAGATTAAGAACAGCTACCATCTACACTAAACTTGACCTTCGTGGGGCATATAACCTTGTTAGAATCAAGGCCAATGATGAATGGAAAACGGCGTTCAGAACCCGATATGGTCTTTACGAATATCTTGTCATGCCCTTCGGGCTATGTAACGCCCCTGCAACCTTTCAGCATTTCATTAACGATATCTTCCGAGATCTCCTAGACGTTTGTGTCATCATTTACTTAGATGATATTCTCATCTACTCCAACAACCTTGAAGAACACAGAAAACACGTGAGATGGGTATTATCCAGATTAAGAACACACAAATTATACGCAAAACCAGAAAAATGTATATTTGAAGTCAATGAAATCACTTTTTTGGGATATGTTATCTCCCCTCATTCAATAAGTATGGATACCTCCAAAATAGATTGCATTGTCAACTGGTCTACTCCTACTAATACTAAAGACTTACAACGTTTTTTGGGATTTGCCAACTTCTATAGGAAGTTCATTAAAAATTACTCTAAGGTTGCTCATCCCCTCAACCTGCTCAATAGCAGTAAACGATCCTTTGCTTGGAACGAAGAGGCTCAAGCAGCCTTTGATGAATTAAAACGGAGATTCACAAGTGCTCCCATTCTTCAACTACCTAATCCTGCTTTTCTCTACGTCATGGAAACGGATGCTTCTGATACAGCTATCGGGGCTGTCCTCTCTCAACACCAAACGCCTCAAGATCCTCTCCATCCAGTAGCTTTTTTTTCACGATCTCTGTCTCCTGCTGAACGCAATTATCCTGTAGGAGAAAAAGAATTATTAAGTATTAAAGCTGCATTCGAAAACTGGCGTCACATACTTGAAGACACACGCACTCCTGTAATTGTTTATACCGACCACAGGAACCTTGAATATCTTCATTCCAACAAAACACTCTCTGCCAGACAAGTACGCTGGAATCTTTTCTTTTCCCGTTTTAATTTTCAAATCATCTACAGACCTGGATCCAGAAATAAAAAGGCAGATGCCCTGTCCAGAATTCACCAAGATCTTCCTGTAAACGAAACTCAACCTCCTAAAATCATAGGTATTATTTCGTCATTAACTGATGAGATTAAACATCTTAAAGAAGAAGATCTTGAACTTCCCAAACAAGACAATCTATCAAAAAAGGACGGGTTGTACTACTTCAAAGACAGGTTATACATTCCTCCCTTGCTTAGGAATAAAATACTCTCCTTGATTCATGATTCCCCTCTGGCTGGTCATCCTGGTACAAGAAAAACACTGGAGCTGTCTAAAAGATATTACTGGTGGCCTCGCCAGGACAGAACCATAGAATCTTATGTCAAAAACTGCCCAACCTGTCTGAGATCAAAATCTGACCATCATCCACCATTCGGTCAATTACTGAGCCTACCTGTTCCAGAAAGACCTTGGCAGTCCATCTCAATGGATTTCTTGGTAGAACTCCCTCCTTCGCAACATCATACCACCATTCTGGTGGTGGTAGACCGTTTCACCAAGATGTCCCATTTTATTCCTTTAAAGAAATTACCCTCTTCATCTGAACTTGCAAAAGTATTCATCAACAACATCGTGAAACTCCATGGTCTTCCTGAAGAAATCATATCAGACAGAGGAACACAGTTCACCTCCAAATTCTGGAATGAGATGTGTTCCTCCCTCAACATTCAACGTAAATTATCTTCAGCCTATCATCCTCAAACCAACGGACAAACAGAGAGAGTTAACCAATGTCTTGAACAATACTTGCGGTGTTATTGCTCTCATTTACAAGATGATTGGATCACGTGGTTACCAATGGCAGAGTTCTCATACAACAACTCGGTACAAGCTAGTAGCAAAATGACTCCATTCTTCTCAAATTTTGGATTCCATCCTTCTTCATTCCCCGATCAAGGACTTCCTTCTTCTAATCCATACGTCTCCAACCATAACTCGTTCATGTCTGCCCTCTTCCTCAGGTTACGTGATAACCTTAAAAATGCATCATCTGCTCAGAAAAAGTTTTTCGATACTGGTAGACGACCTTCCCCTACTTACAAGGTTGGTGATCTAGTATGGCTCTCTTCAAAAAACATTGTTACCAACCGTCCCTCAAAGAAACTAAGTTCACTCTTCCTTGGCCCTTTTCGTATATTGTCACTCATCAACGAAAACGTGGTTAGATTGAAACTTCCACCTACCATGAAACTGCATCCAGTCTTCCATGTGTCGTTGCTTAAACCACACCACTCCGACCCTTTTATGAGGGATGTTCATACCACTCCTGATCCCATTCTGGTACAAGGTGAAGAGGAATACGAGGTTCAGAGGATTCTCGACTCACGAATCCATCGTGGTTCCTTACAATATCTTGTCCGGTGGAAGGGCTACGGAGTTGACGAAGATTCATGGGTGTCGTCCTCCGCGGTGCATGCTCGTCGACTTATCAACGCGTACCATGCTCGCTACCCATCCAGACCTCGTTGACAGCATCCGGTGGCTGCTTCTTATGAGGGGGGTTCTGTCAGACCTTCCGGCATTCGCTAACCGTGGACTTCCGGGTTCTCGGAGCGCGGCCACTCCCCCTCCTATGACGTGGTCGTTCCCAGGGTTCATAGAGAGTCCGCGTCAACACCACAGTGCTGGATCAACTCGAAAGCCCCTGCGAACTTCAAACTGAATATTTACTTCTACTGTGTATCGGACCCGGACTGTTTAATCATTTACCCTCCTTCTCCTCTCCTACGACCTCGGACTGTTTTTGGATATTCTCTTGCCTGCTGCAACCTCGATTCTCTGTGGAATCTCTATCACCAATTTGGATTATCACTCCTTCATAAGTTAAGTAAACCAGATTGGCTCAAACTTAATATATAACCATCCTAAATCTAAGTGGTTCGCTATCTGCTCCACATCAACTTATAATCTTGTTTCCAACACCTACTTATTAATTATCTACATCCTAATTTGGAACTTCTCGCTGGTTGTGTTAAAATTACCTTATCCTAAAAACAACTTCAAACACCGCTGCTGGTTATAACCTGTCAGGAATTAAAGAGACAGTTCAAATTGATTATCTTTTTTATTTAAAGTAATAAACATTATCAAACTCAGAAATCTGCAGTTGTTTCCATCTTATCAACAATTGAGCGTTACAGTGAGCTTTGAAGCAGTTTTTTTTGAGTGAGCTGGATTCTGGATATTCACAATCTTTATCTGTTCTGGCACATCATTACAATAAAATCAGACTTGGATCCACACTATGTTACAATATCTGCAATGGACGGCAGAAACCATAGATCGAATGCTAGGCACATTGCAGCAGATGAGGATAACCAGAAACATTGTTGCTGTATCAGTTCCTCTCTCTATGATCTTTCTATGCTGACTGACAGGTGCAATGGGCAGAGCTTGGCAAAAACTGACAGGGAGCCAAGATGGCGGCAATCAGTTCCAGGATAACGAAAGTGGTTGGTGGGTATTTCTACATTTAATTTTTTATTTCAGTCCTCATAGACACATATTCATTAAATATCGGGCATAGGTTAACATACTATTAAAAATATTGGCAATTTATGGTTTTCCCTTTAAGGTTTAAATAATTTTTGGTACCGGCGCCAATATCCTCAACTGACTCTGTCAATACAAACAAGTGCCTTAGTTTGTCTAGGGATGCCAGGTACTCAGCGCAGATAACAAACATCGTGTTGAGATGCCTGTGCGTTTCATGCCATCTGCACTTTGAATGCTTTGAAGAGCAAATGCCTGATTCTCAGATACTCTACGTGAAGTGACTGCAACATGTTGCAGAGGGACTATATACATCGCAGAGCGTTTGATATTGCAGATGTAGTATTTCCTGGCTAGTGACAGAAGGCATGGAGAAACACAGAATCCGGAAAATATTGCTTTTAGAAGGAAAAAAAAAATCACTGAAATCCAGCACTTATTTATGGACTTTGATATTTCTCTTTATTTGATGGTTACATTACTGAGTGGCTAATGGCTTCCTTCTTTTCACAGTTTCCAATGCAGAAATTACAGCCCCGCAGGCTATTTAGCAGCGTGCCAGGCTGAGAAATAAGTTTTGAAATAGGAGGAATCAAAAAACAGAAAAGAATGCCAGAATCACTGCAAGTCACTTAAGATTACAGGTGTCTTCATATTTCAGAAGTCAAGGGAAGGTCTGAATTTTAATATTTCAGTTCTTGATAATCCTTAGTGTATAACTAATAACACAAAATTAAATTGTGTTCTGAAATATACATCATTTTGTTACACAGTTCACCTGTTTACAATGGACCAAGCAGAAAGGATTAAATATGCACACACATTTACATATAATCTATTCAGCAGAGTTAATTTTGACGGCAAATTTCAATTTAGTTTTAGTCATAGTCTTTTGACAAAAAAAACACATTTTAGTTTTAGTCGTATTTTAGTCATCTAGATTGTTTTAGTCTAGTTTTATTTGACTAAATCTAAAAAAAATTAGTCGACTAAAAGCTGACTAATATTATTAGATGACAAAATTAACACTGCAATTCAGTCTCGTTCACCGACCCAGTCAAATAACTCTTGGAATCCAACAACCTGTATTTATTCACCAGTGTATTCAAATCAAATTCACCTACCCACCTACCCACCTACCAAACATTCCCTACATACGTGATGCACACGTCCACATACACAGATTGTATACAGGTCCTCACACACATTATATACAGCCCTCATACACAAATTAAACATAACTCCCAACATCAGTGTTAAAGGGAGTTATGGGGGTGGACCAATAATGTGATAGTGTCACTGGCTCCACCCAAAACGAGGAGAAACTCCAGAAAACCCAACCACATTACTAGCAGGTCAGCCTGGTGTGACTATGCACCATGTGTTAGAGGTGCTGTTTAGTATATGAAGCCCACGATGCAGAAAAGGCTGGAGGCACAGAATCAGGTTTGCAGTACAATAGGGTAAGACAAAGAGTGGTCAGGAAAGCCAAAAAGTCAGGACAGGCTGGACAGGATCATAGTCAGGAATAAGGCAAGGGTCAATATCAGGAAAACAACAGGACAGGCACTGGATATGAGCACCACAGGAGCACAGTATAATTCAGCAATGAGTCTAGCAGGAGTGGAGCTTAAACTTCAGTTCACTTCAATTCCACCTCCTGAACATGCCCCTTTGTCAGCTCCACCTTCTGCCCCTTCAAGAAGGCGTTACTTCGATGTGCAAGCACCATAGGGCCCTCCTGTTCTTCCTCTCTGGAGTGGAAAGCTGGTTCCTGATCCACTGTGCCATTCATGGGATGCAACACCACTTGTCCCTGGAAAATTGTGTGCAGTCGGCGGTGGTGCGCGGGTCGACCACGTGGAGCAGGGGGACGCACTCTGACACGACGCCTCCATGCAGACAGAGGAAGATGTGGCATTCAGCAAGAAAGCTGGGCCTGCCCGTACCATTTGGTATTTTGTAAATAAAACTTGTTGAGGAAAAAGTCTGTGAAAAAAGGGAGTTTTGAAGATAATACAATTGGTTGAGGTTGAGAAACAAAAATAAACACAGAAATACTGGTTGGAGGAATAAATCTGAGAGAAAGATATAAAGAAACCCCATAAGACCTGGCTCAAATGCTGCTGGGACAAGACGGGGTCCAGCATGGGGTGTAGGACAGAAACAATATGCACCACAGATAATTTACACAGTTGCATATGCTGACTACATGCCCAGCACAGCAGCCAAGCGGCACAGAAATAGCCTGGAATCACAAGGAGGAGTTAGAAGCTGTATTTTCCAGGTCACCAGAAGCAGAACTTGCTATTTCATGAACAGTACATCTTAATTTCAGGTAATTTTGTAAGTCACCAAAGTTAGATTGGTGGCAATTCATTGACCAAGCAAGAGTCACCAGTCACCCATCATCTATTGCATGAGTGAACCTGTATATAACCTGTATATTGTTTCATTGAGTACCATCTGTGTAAATATGATGCACCAACATATTTTGAATTGGGGAACAGATGCTTGTGATCCAGATCAATTGCCTGAGACTGAAACGAAACACAAAGAAATTGTTTAACAGAGATTTAAAGAAGATTTAAATTATTTCTGAAACCCACACAAGCAGCTAGATATGCCGTGGTCCTTTGAAGGACAGAAAAGAGAAACGCGTCTGCGTATTTTCAAATATAAACACAAAATAAAAGAAATAAAAAATTGTGTGCAACTATTGTTTTCCTGACACATTTCATGTTGTTCAATTTTAACCTTTCTCATAAGGCATCCCCGTTACACAGCCTTACAGAATATAATGACACTTCATAGACGCATGTGATAATGATGCCATCTAATTAAACAGTAGGAGCTTTCTTGTATTATGAGTGAATGATGTTCAAAGGGTAAGAGGGATTGGTGGGAATATTATCCGATTTATAAATCACTATTAAAGCTCTCACCATACTTTAGAAAAATATTTGCAACTGAAAGTAACCACATTAAATGTTTCCTGTCCTCGCCATCTGGAGATTGTGCCATCGTGAAAGCAGCTTCACAGGATTAAACTGCGGCTCCATTTATTGGCTCCAGATTTAACAATAGCTATCTGCAGAGCAAGAAGACAAAAAAAATGTTAACACACAATTTTCAGCAGTGAAGATATATGAAATTCTTAGGTTTTTTTGTTTTATTTGCATAATCAGAAATCTTTGAAGTATATTCAAATAATGTAAAATAAAAAAAGACTTTTGTAGAAAAATACTTTTTTTTTGCTCCTGTCTTATTTTAATATTTGGTAATCCCAAGAAAACCATAAACCGAAGAGATGATAGGGCAGAAGAAGAGGTGTCAGAAATTATGAAGTAATGACCTAATTAAGACCCACTCGACCCAGCAATTTTACTATGGAAGAAGTCTTTGAAGAACTGAGGTATACGCTGCTGAATCAATGTAGGCCATTTCGATTGAGCAAATTCGTATTTATAAGAAAACATCAAGAGGTCAAGCAAAATTTACAATAAATTAACAGTGACGTATTATTTTCCAAAACAATTTTTAAAAAATGCAATAAAATCTATTTGGAAAAAAATATAATAATTAAATAAGTGGCATGAGCAATATAAATGGCAAAAAATAATTCTACATCTGAAATTATCCCCACTATGATATAGTCATGATGAATAATCTTAGACGAACACAGAAAATAAGCATTGCATACATCTATTGTGCAGAGAATAAAAAGCTTGCTCAGGACAAATGATTTTGAGATGCAGTAGGCTTCTTGGGGGTAGAGACTTATTTGGACATATCCACCATGATAATAGAGAAATTTCATAACCACCTATTCTACGAAGAAAAACACGGAATAACTAAAAATGTCCAGTGTCTTGTAAATTAGTTAGAGGAAGAGGTACTACTAACTTCATTCCTGTAGGTGTCACGAATATGGTTCCACTTCTGATTTGACTATGTTAATGGAAAGTGTATGGGGACTAGCATGATTATTTGATCATGCTCTTCGTACGTTTTTAATAAGTGCTAAATAAAACATTTGCGGCAGTTCATGTTTACTGGAAAGATGAGCAGCTCGGCCACAGCACAATTATCTGCTTTAGATTTTATGCCATCTGTAAGATGCTTGTTTCAGCAAACAAAGGCTTTACGTGGGAGTCAACACACACCCGGGGAAAAGCAAATTAAAAGTGGACTCGTCCAAGAACTTGATCCAGTATCGTAAAACTGTTACTTTTGTCAACGGACTTTCAAAGTTTGCCTTTTTCTTTGAGATATGCTGTAATATCATGTAAAGCTACATAATTCAGTCCATAATTCATTCAAAACAGACAGAAACATGGTACACTACACTCTTCAGAAATTTCACATGGGCAAGCTCAGGGTTAACATGTCTCACAGTTTGGATAGTTAGAAAAAGAATAATCATTTTGTGATGATAGTCAGACATAAAGTCATAGAGAGAGTCTAATGTAGTGGTTATGGTGTGAGGGGTACCCTGGCCCTGTTCCTTAGTAATGTGATGAGCTGCTTAGTAATTGGTTAGATCGTTAACCTGGGTCCCGCCCAGCACGGGGCAGTATTTGAAGATTAAGACAGACTGTAGGTCAGATAGGTGGACACACTCCTCTTTAGTCTTGAAAAATATGGCGTATGTAAAGACACTACAGCTAAATCCCGTTTTATATTTAGATTTCTGGAATTAGGTTTTATTTTTCATGGTGAAGTTTTAAAAGATCACTATAGGGTTCAGGAAAACAAACGTATTCCTGACACTACAGTGAAAAAAGTGGCTTGCCCGCCCTTAGCCCCCTCAGAATAGGTTAAAACTCACCTTTTTTTCAGCTCTCCACGGGCCCGCCGGGGCTGGCCCTGCCCCTTGGAGACATCATCAAAATAGCTGATTTTTAGCCAATCCAATGCTTTCCAATGCTTTCCATGGCTTTTCCATCTCTTTGAGAAAATTCAGCGTCCCCATGCAGAGTGTACCTCTGACCACACACACTTACTCCACATGCTCTAATACATGTCATATCAATAACGTTAAAATAAAATATAGAAAAGGGGAACTCTAAACAGATAAAAAATAAGCGATAACAAATGCAATCTTTTTTTTTTAATATCAGCAACTTTTTAAATTATCAGTAACTTAGTTTAGAATATAAAACACATGATATGTACTATATAGTTTTAAGAAAAAAAAGTTGAATTATATTCATTTTGGCGTGTGTTTCTGTCTAATACATTATTGATACAATCTGAACAATCTGGAGGTACTCCCCAACTAATTTAAGCACCTGCTATCCATTCACATCTCGTTACCGATAAATCTTCCCGCAGAGTGTCCCACTATAATATATACATTATTCTACCTGCGCTGTTTTTCCTGCATTGCAAAGAGAGTTGTCAAGTACTAACACTAAACTATCCCGTGAGAGTCATTTCAAGTTCCCTTGATATCGTACTGAAGGATTGTGAGTGAAAAGATATATTTGCCATTTTTTCCATATTTCACTGGCAATCATCAGCACTCATCTGAATTTTTTTTCTCTGCAGGCTGCGTAAAGGACACAGTGAAAGTCATCATTACAAGCTGTTTCACATTTGAAATGCTTCTCAGGCTATTAACCCTTCCTTACAGCCAACAAGTAGGGCCGCAAGTTGAATCGGATAATCTAATCACTGGAGATTTAAGAAACTAAAATCTAGCTTCTAGTCGTTGAAAATGCAAGCTCAGTGATGTTCAAAAACCACTTTGAAAGCAAACAAATATATCTGTAAATAACTGAGCATCATAGTAGTTGAATCACCATAAAAAATAATGGGAGTGCATGTTTGTTATCAGCAATTTATAGAAATTTCAATTTGCATATCTCCCAGGAGTCTCCATGAGACATGTTTCCGTACAGGTTGTGCAGGGAGTGAAAACGGCAAAATAACCACATTAGAATAAATATAATTCTCAAGAACCTTCGTAATGCGGCAACTAAAATTTACTGTTTCACAAAACAGAGCCAACTGCAGAAAAAAAAAAGAGAAAAGGAAATTTAACAAGATACCAAATGAATATCCATCTTTTTAATTTTATTGCCTTAAAATGTCGCTTTTAAACAACGACCATCATATTTCAAAGCAACATTTATTTTAAAAAAGTTACAATTAATTGTAATCTGAAATATAATTTCAACTTGTAGAGACGTTGGATCCTGATTTTCTACAATTATCTTAAGTATGCAATGGCGGTATCAGCAAGTTTCTGAGTGATTAATCATAGCCTGTATATATTCTATTATAATAAAAATATACTTAATCAGCGTCTTTAAAATAGTGCATTGCTTCTAGTGTTTCAAGCCTCTAGCGAAGGAGTAAATTTACTTGTTCTTTATAATATTTGCCGAGTTTGAAGCTGCAGTTCAAACGATCATATTCCTTTCAAATGTCATCATAAAAAAGAGATTTTCTAACAGTGCAAAGTTCTGAATGTGCTGGATTTCATGTAAACGACTCAATAAAACGTCTAACTTTATTATAAACACGTACAGTTACCCAGAAAAAAACAAAAAATCCCAAAAAGTAAAGAAACTTTGGCTCAACTTCTTTCTTGCTCATTTTAAAAACTAATCATTAATTTTGTATCGGTTTCTACCTATCCAACAATACCAACCATGACATATTTCTATTCACGTTGCAATAAATCAGCAAGTCGGCAATCGCCAAAATGACTGTCGCTATCGTCAGCGCTTAACGGCTTTTTCCAAGCTGCAAAACGTAATAACTAATGTTAATGTAGTGTTTAAGTAATTCTTGTTTTCCTTGCTAGATGGTAAAAATTACCATCAATCGTTATTTAATGAAAAAATCAACATATAAACACATCCAAAAATTCTAAAATTATTATTATTTTTTTTTAAATACATAAATAGCAGAATGTCGTTTTCAATAAATACCTGTGAAATTTGGAAACACTGGGGGCAACTTGATCAGATGATGGTGAGTGAAGTGCACCATGTGCTACACGATCCTGGTGTTCTGGTGGAGTGAAAATAAATAGTATTTTGGTGGTTGGCATATGTAAGTAGCATCATTAAATCAGAAGTGAAGACCTGTATTTTTGTAGCTGCATACATGGTTGGTATTTAGAATGCTCAACGACTACATTTACAGACAAGTATGGAAACAATGTTGAAACTTTATTTGTAATAAATTCCCTAAATTTTAAGGTACCCTCCATGTTAGAGATTACAGATTCTGTCTAATGCATTTATAGCATTTAAATAAAAAAATATACTGATAAGACCAAAAAAAATAATTAATTAATTTAAAAAAAAAAAAGAATACAAACACCCTCTAACCGTATGGTACAAGCTGGTCTAAGAGCTACATCAAACACATTTCTAATATCAGAGCAACTTTTCTCTTATAAATAGAAAATTCCCTGTTACGATCTAAATTCAAAACCACAGCAAAGCATTGTGCATGAGACCTCACATATATTTAATTCTGCGTATTACAGCTGAGTTTATTATATGAAACTTCCTAGAAATAACATACAATCTTTTTTATGTTATGCTAGTTGACAAATAACTATACGGAATAAACTCACAATATAATCCAATTTCATGCCTAGAACCCATACATTTTATTTTCAATTTGAAAATAAAAATTGCAGTGTACATTTAAAAATATGCATGACTGTGTCTTTGATGAATACACTATGCCTTAATGTATGGCACTGGACTTAATTATCCGAGATGCTGCTGTTTCTATTCAATATTTAAGGCACAGCGCTAATGCCATTATTCAAAGCGGTAATACTTGTTGTTATAAAAATAGCACAAAGAAATGAAAGATCAATTTCTATCAATGGGTGACTATGAGTTACATAAGTCATTTTTAGAGCCTTGTTTATTTTTTTGGGGGGGCGGGGATCCCCTCATGTTAGCAGTCTCTTACACATAGATCCCTCAATCCCAAGGACCCCTGGTCAGGAATGAGTAGGACCCAAATGGGTGTGATATATGCAATAGCATTACTCAGAAGGATAAGGAGATCAGAGAAGGGACAGAGAGATTTTTTTTATTGGCTCATAGAATGACCAGGCTTAAAAAAATAGCAAAATGGAGAATAAAAATGAGTCTTAAGTCAGTCTAAATAACTTACACTAATATTTCAGAACAGTTGAAATTCTTACCTTGTTTCCATCGAGTGCCACTCCCCGTCTCCACCACCTTAAACTTTAGCTTAATGAAAGTTTTGGTGTATAGATCATGCCCCTGCAGCCTCACTGCTCAATTCTCTGCCATTTAGGAGTTAAATAGCTTTTTTATGAACCCTAGTCACACCTCCCTGCATGTGACTTGCACAGCCTTCCTAAACACTTCCTGTAAAGAGTAATTTAAAGTTTATCCTTCCTTTATTGCAAGTTCTGTTTATATTAGATTTTCTTATCCCCTGCTGTGTTAATAGCTTGCTAGACCATTCAAGAGCCCCCTGTGTGTGATTAAAGTTCAATTTACAGAGAAAGATACAATTGTTTAAGGTAAATTGCATTAGATTGAAAGTGAAACCATTTTTTTTTCCATGCAGGCTGTGTCCATCAGAGTCAGGGGAGGTGTGACAAGGGCTGAATAAACAGAAACACATTGATTTAACTCCTAAATGGCAGTAAATTGAGCAGTGATTGAAACCTGAGAAGCATGATCTATACACTAAAACTGCTTTATTAAGCTAAAGTTGTTTAGGTGACTATAGTGGTCCTTTAACCAAAGAGCCAGAGGCTCCTACTTAGGGCTAGCAATCTGTCTGACTGCACTCAGCTTCTGGCTCTCTGGCTGAGTTAGTGGAGGCAGGGAGAGGCACCTAGCACACCCCAGGTAAGAAGTCAAACTGTACCAATATAGATTAACGACTCCAGGCACTCCACATACCATAACCACGACATCACACTGGAGTGTTCCTTTAATGAATGTATAATTCACTAAAAGAGAGCATAAAGCCAAGGATTTACTCAAGCTCCAGGATAATAAAACCATGGATATAACTGCAAACATTACTTGTATGATAAAACTAATAAAATATATAAACAGGCAACCAATGATGTGCATTTACAATTTTAATGTCGATTTTCCTCCAAATGAGATATCCCAAACAATTCTGTTTCTTTTAGTTGGTATTGCTTAATGTGGCAGATGGGTACCACATATATATAAAATATTAAAAAGTGGTTATTGTGATCTATGAGCCGCTGAATGAGAAATCACATGTGTAGATTTATAAAGGGTTGATTGAGTTTATATACGGCAAGAAAAAGGAGTAATGTAATGTATTTCCTCAAATTATATTTTGTATCCATTGTTCATAGCACGATCAGAATGCACTTTTTCCTTCTATAACCTAGATATAGTAATTTACTAAGACAATCTCAAATATGTTTTGATCACTTGTGCACTAAGCCTATCCAACTGACCCTATGCACAGTTCAAAACTAAAATGCCAGACACGTCAGAGGTACTACAACCCAAAAGTTTAACTTTTATCTCTCCTGGCCTCATACATAAACTATGGATCATATAGTGAGCAAATTGTCTATATATTGATTCCACAACAGAGCTAAACATGCAGAAAAGCCAAAAATAACGTACCTTCGGGCAAGGAGTGCCTTCGGGCATGGACGTTGCTGATTGGCTACAGACAGTCAGCTTATGCTTTTAGGCAATCAGTACCTCCCCATTAATGCCCATAAGTGCCCATATCTCAACCATTAAACTCCAGCTCTCTGCTCCTTGCTCCATGATTTAGAAGACATCAAAGAGTCAAGAAATATATATTTTCTCCTTCCCTCCGTAAATTAAAAATGATGCAATCATCAAAGAAAGTCTAACAAAAAAATTTCGAACATAAAAATGCAGATTTGCAGTCAAGGTAGGCATCCCTAGTAGGCAAAGCACCTATAGGCAGCCGCCTACTCTGCTGCTGGTTGAGGTTTGCCATCTCTGGCATAGGTTAAAAAAATAAAATGTAAAACAACTCCAATGAATTTGTTTTTGATTTTTGATTTTTTTTGAAATCATAAAATTCAGCTGTAGCCGCAGTTGTTTTTAATATTTACTACTCTACAGTGTTTGCTTTTTGAAGATTACCTTGTTTCACGAAGTATGGAACCACTACCTGCAGAGTTTTAAGAATGTATCACATTCTAAAGACCTCACGGTTGTAACTGAAAGACCTATTTCTGTGGCACTTTATCAATAATAGAATGATGCATGATGCAACTTTGCAGATGGAGGAGAAAACTATTTAAGTAATTGAAAAGGTTTTAGTCGTTGGAGTGGATAGGAGCAACAAAAAAAGAAAAAGCTATAAACACTTCTCGTTCCATTACTTAGAGCTGCAGCAGAATAGAATTTGGGGAATATATAAAAGTATGCCTTTTTGCCTTTCCCAAACTGAACAACTCTGTCTTCAAAAATGTACGCGTTCAAAATCTCGTTCATTGGCAACTGAACCACGATATGTCTCTTTATATTTATAGTATATTCACGGTACTCGTGTCACATTGAACAAAGAACGCTCAAACAGAAATTATCGGAATTTCTAATTTGGAGGAAAAGTTACGTTAAAATGTCAATAGTCTATTATATGTATGCCTTGCCTGTTTATTTCATTTTTAATTTCTTTAAAAAAAACTAATGCTAATCTTTTTTTTTTTTTTTTTCGTAATTTTCATGGGTTGATTATATATTATCTCAAATTAATTCTTGGCGTCACTCTCCAAATCGAAACAAAAGTACAAGATAGTTGCCAAATTTCGCCTACAGATTGCAGCTTTGAGTGCGTTGACAGATATCAAATATCGCTTTGTGTATTAACATCAACAATGATACAAATGTCATCTGTTTGTTGCTGTTTTTTTTTTGATTGCTTGCTAGGTTTGAATTGTGCGCCCACATTAAACAGCTGCTCTTCCTCCTGTCATTAAATACAATTCATGGATATAGCTAGAAGAGGTACCATCAAACTATGGAGAGGTGTTAAACATTATTTATTTAAAAAAAAAGAAAAAAAGCCAATTTAATTACATAAGAGAATAGGAAACAAATCCACGGAGCAGGTTTAAGATACGTACAGCTGCTGATATGACAGGAAGACTTTTCTGCAATGTCTGAAGTTCATATCATCTATCTACTAGTAAACATGCTGCTATAGTGTGTGAACGCAAGGATAAGCAGGCTCATTGCTATTAAATAATCTCGTTGTGTAATATACATAGGGATATTCACTAGTCAGAATTTAAAATTAATTCAAAGTAAATTTCAAATTTAAGGTAAAAGTAACAGAAAATTAAAATGTCCACTATGCTTTCAGTTTGGCTACACTCTCCGTGAATTTGAAATTCACTTTGAATTCTCTCTTTACACTGTACAACTAAGGTACAGATAGAGTATGTGCTGCAGCTACTTTGAGTATTGTCCATTCATTCAGCGCTAGGAGGACTGTATAGAATGGAATGTTCCACTCATTCAGCGCTAGGAGGACTGTATAGAATGGAATGTCCTACTCAGTCAGCGCTAGGAGGACTGTATAGAATGGAATGTCCTACTCATTCAGCGCTAGGAGGACTGTATAGAATGGAATGTCCTACTCAGTCAGCGCTAGGAGGACTGTATAGAATGGAATGTCCTACTCAGTCAGCGCTAGGAGGACTGTATAGAATGGAATGTCCTACTCAGTCAGCGCTAGGAGGACTGTAGAGAATGGAATGGTACAGTTAACTCATCCAGCACTAGAAGGACTGTATAGAATGGAATGTTCCACTCATTCAGCGCTAGGAGGACTGTATAGAATGGAATGGTAAACTCATTAAGCACTAGGAGGACTGTATAGAATGGAATGGAAAACTCATTAAGCACTAGGAGGACTGTATAGAATGGAATGGTAAACTCAGTCAGCGCTAGGAGGACTGTATAGAATGGAATGTCCTACTCAGTCAGCACTAGGAGGACTGTAGAGAATGGAATGGTACAGTTAACTCATTCAGCACTAGGAGGTCTGTATAGAATGGAATGGTAAACTCATTAAGCACTAGGAGGACTGTATAGAATGGAATGTTCCACTCATTCAGCGCTAGGAGGACTGTATAGAATGGAATGTTCCACTCAGTCAGCGCTAGGAGGACTGTATAGAATGGAATGTCCTACTCAGTCAGCGCTAGGAGGACTGTATAGAATGGAATGTCCTACTCAGTCAGCGCTAGGAGGACTGTAGAGAATGGAATGGTACAGTTAACTCATCCAGCACTAGAAGGACTGTATAGAATGGAATGTTCCACTCATTCAGCGCTAGGAGGACTGTATAGAATGGAATGGTAAACTGATTAAGCACTAGGAGGACTGTATAGAATGGAATGTTCCACTCATTCAGCGCTAGGAGGACTGTATAGAATGGAATGGTAAACTCATTAAGCACTAGGAGGACTGTATAGAATGGAATGGAAAACGCATTAAGCACTAGGAGGACTGTATAGAATGGAATGGTAAACTCAGTCAGCGCTAGGAGGACTGTATAGAATGGAATGTCCTACTCAGTCAGCACTAGGAGGTCTGTATAGAATGGAATGGTTAACTCATTAAGCGCTAGGAGGACTGTATAGAATGGAATGTCCTACTCAGTCAGCACTAGGAGCACTGTATAGAATGGAATGTTCCACTCATTCAGCGCTAGGAGGACTGTATAGAATTGAATGGTCCACTCATTCAGTGCTAAGAGGGCTGTATAGAATGGAATCGCTCACTTATTCTGTGCTAGGAGGACTGTATAGAATGTAATGTCCCACTTGTTCAGCACTAGGAGAAATGTGTAGAATGGAATATCTCACTCATTCAAAACTAACAGACTGTATAGAATGGACTGTTTCACTCATTTAGTACTAAGAGGGCTGTGTAAAATGGACTGTTCTACTCATTTAACACTAAGACAACTGTATAAATGGGATGTCCCACTTGTTTATAACTAGGAGGGCTGTATAGAATGAATTGTTCAACTAATTTAATACTAGGAGGGCTCTTTAGAATGGACTGTTCAACTAATTTAACCCTAAGGCAACAGTATGAAATGGAATCTGTGTTGTTGGGATGGGCATCTACACAGAAAACACGAGAACCTCTATATGTTGGAGTGACGGAACACCTGCTATCCCGACTGGGTACCTCCACCAAACGCACTTCCTAGTTATCACCGAGCTACCATAAGCACTTCGCCAGGACACCATTAGCACTTCCAGCCCCTAGCTGCCGCAGCTTGGCTGGGGTCTCACTTCCTCTTCCCACCCAGTGACAGGGTCCTGGATCCAGCTACCAGTGGTTAGAGCTCTCATAGCAGAGAGTGTAGCAGGTATAGCAAGAAATAAAGCATTATAGCATCCCCCCTCACGTGAGTCGAGGCTGGGAAGTCATCTGATTAATGGAAGCACAGTCACAGAACTTATACATGTCACAAACTCCTCCCCTGTGCCTGAGAGATAATTGAGTCAGGAGCTGTATAAACTCAAATATCTCCAGGTACAGAAAAACATAACATTTTAAAACACCTCAAAAGTACCCAGAAAATCCATGGAAACAAGAGTCACATCCTCGGATAGTCCCCAATCTAAGTGACCAACATATCAAAAAATCATTCAGATCGGTTCAGTGATTTGGATTTTCCATGGAAGTCAACTTTTGACCGACTGCACACGAGGCTTCTGCCCAAAATAGTTCCATAAGAAAAAAAGGCAGTGGTTGGTCAATTTCGGGTGTGTAAAAACAAACTAACTACCAAACGTAGTCCATAGTTGTAACATGGCGCTTGTTCACCTAATCCATGCGAACGATTCCACCGAATAGTGTCCTTCCAAGATGTAAAGAACCGAACGCAGGCGATGATGGAAGTTCAGCAGCGTTCGCAAGGTCAAGTGTCCGATTTTAGCTCCATGCACTCGACGACTAAACACTGTTGCCTGTGTTCGTGCGAACAAGATGGCCGCCACCACGTGTTTGTGCATACGAACGGCATCCACCCAGCCAAACACTTAAAACACTGAGGTGTGAGTCATTAAAAGGTGTCAATAGGGCTTAGCAAGCATCCAGGTGGTCCTTAGTTTGTGGGGGGTTTTCGGTTCCCGAACCATACAGAGAAATCCTCCCACGAACAAAGTCTTTTACCATGTCTTTTACAGGTCCCATGGTCCTTGGGCAGGAGGCTAGCCAGCAGGCTCCTTCAGGAGCTCGTGACAGAGGCATCTTTGCCACAGTTGGCAAATACAATTCACGTGCACAATACATTTTTTATGGGCTAACATTACTCATTTAGTACTAAGTGGGCTTCACATAAAGATCTGCCATACTCACTGAGCATTACGAAGGCTGTATAAAAGAGAAAGTCCTGCATACTTGCTATGAGAAGGGCTGTATAGAATGGAGTGTATTAATCAATGAACATTAGGAGAGATTTATGAGCATGAATGTTCTACTTAGCATTAGGAAGACATAGAATTGCTGAAGTAAATGATTGGACATTCTATGCTGGTAAAGGCTCATTAAGGGACAGAGAGCGATATGATAGTATTGATTTCTATTGGTTCCTAAGGGGTTAAGGATGCTAATAATATATGTTCTAAGTGGAATCTCCAGACTGTCTGACTTCCCACGCTTCCACATTTCACATTCATTTTCAATCACGCGTTGGGTTTACGTTTTCATTTTAAATGTTTCCTTTATTTTGTAACTGCACGACCTGTTGGGAGATACGAGCTTATAAAGTTATTATTTTTATTGCTCTTGCAAGAAACACTCTTCAAAGTGATTCCTTTTTTATCTGGAGAATAAATATTACAATATTGCGCTATCGTGTAACTCAAGGGAAATGAGAATCTATGTTGGAAGGAAGAGCGTCTACAGAGAAAACACGAGAACCTCTATATGTCTGCAAATGCAACTCGGATGCACAGTAAACTTTTATATGGGCTAACATCGATTGCTTCACCCACGCTTAACTAGGCAAATTAGGAGAACATTCAGTGACAGCCATTTGAGTGTTCACTGAACTGCATAATAAGGTCTAGTGCTGTAATCAACTTGGACCAAAAGAAAACACAACAGATTTGCTTTCAGACTCT
The DNA here is from genome assembly GCF_036172605.1 of Pelobates fuscus. Classification (NCBI taxonomy): domain Eukaryota; kingdom Metazoa; phylum Chordata; class Amphibia; order Anura; family Pelobatidae; genus Pelobates; species Pelobates fuscus. The sequence goes on from NC_086328.1 coordinate 20,834,372, forward strand.
GTTAAAATAAATATTCTAAAAAGAAAAACATTCACGTTTTTCACTAATACAATAAATAGATAAATAGACAGACAGACAAATGGTAGATAGACACTGCGCAAACAAATATTAATTTATTTCTATACATTTATATATAATGGCATAGCTATAAGGTGATTTTAATTATTCTGGCTGGGAAAGGTTACTGCAATTGGTTGTGTTATTTATTATAAGTATATGGAGCTGAACATGGCTCTTTTGGGCCAAACGTGGAGTCTGTTGTGTAACTCAGCTGGAACAATACTTAAATGCATGGAAGCACCTGGGGCCTATTCTAGAAATAAGAAAAGCAGGTGTTTGCGATCAAAGAGAGAGGACAAGACAAAAAAAAAAAAAAAGAAAAAACACATTAAACTCCACTCTTATAGACTATCGTCATTAATCTGCTGTACTGTGTGATAATATGCAGAGTGTAGTATTTTGCGATCATACGAAACAATAAAGCTATATTAGATACTGTATAACGCTTTACAAACTAGAGGTTAGCAGCCAGATCCCAATCCCAAACAATCTGACGTGCCTGCGCCGATTAAAGGCGTTTTGATGATATTTATGAAGCAAACTCGTCAACAGATTTATGCAAAAAAAAGGTTGATTTTATTTCTAACTCAGTATGAAACACAACAATGATTTGAGAGAATATTGATAGACAGACCCAGCCTTTTCTATAACCATGTAATAACTGTACATCAAAGTGGTTTATCTGACCATAATCACAAGAGAATCTGTCAGCATTGAATGAGTCATGATTATGAGACTCTATAAACAGAAGTGCTGTATATTCACAATTAATTCAGACATTTAGGACGGGGACATTTTCTTCTAAATGGATATTAAACTTGTTTTTGCAAAAGCACTTTATAACAAGAGGAGGCAGTTAATAGTAATAAACAAATCGCATATAGTACATATATATGATCATATTAATGTATGCTTACTAATGCAAGGATCCTAAATAGTAAAATGGGGGAACATGACATATTAGGCATAACTGAAACATGGTGGGATTAGACACGTGATTGGGAAGTCAACTTAAATGGTTACACATTATTTAGGAAGGACAGAAAAAACAGGAAGGATGGTGGGTAAGTTTGTATGTCAACCATGAGTTAAAGTCAAATATTAAGCAAGTGGAGTGTTATGAGGAACATGTGGAAGATTTATGGGTAGATATCTACTTGGGGCAAAGAAGGGAAATCAATTATTGGTCGGGAGATGTTAGACACCACCTAATGGCAATATTGATGAGGAATAACAGCTTATTTTAGAGTAAATTTGGAAAGTTCCACATCTGGGTAACACGTTAATTATGAACGATTTTAATTACCAGGGCATAAATTGGAGTAGAGGGACTAGTAGTTCAGCAAGGGGAATCTGTTTTGAAACTGTGACGTGACATGGAGGTGTCATCTAACAGGTTCAAAAGCATGATTCCCCTTCTACAGTTTGGGAGTGGGGTGCAAAATAATTTTTTGACGCTGGTGTTATGTAACCTAGGTAAGCCTTTGTTATTCCATAAACAGACACATACACACATATAGATACACACTGACACATATACACACATAGATACAAACCGACATACTCACATGCACCCTGACACACACAAACATTGATACATGCCCACACCATGACACAGATACACACACTGTCATGAAAACACACACCCTGACACACACACACAGATGTGTGCACACACACAGACACAGAAGCACACTGACATATATATATACACACACAGATTCACACCCTGACACACACACACTCACAAACACCCTGACACACACACACACACTCATACTCACAAACATACACACACTCATACACATACACTCATACATGTACATACACTCACACACACATACACTCATGCACACTCACTCAAACACACACACGCACTCATAGACATACTCATACTCATTCATACACTCACACTCATACACATACTCACACTCACACAAACACTCATACTCACACTAATATACACACTTTGTTTATATCTCCTGTTAGCTTACCTTGTGTGTCCAGGAGGGTGGCTTGGAGTCCTGGTCCTGCTGGGGGGAGTTAAGGGGTCTGGAGCTCTTCTTGCTCCTCTCCCTTAACGCTACGCCTGCCTCCTCTCCCTCCCGCGCCGTCTCTCTGCATGACGCTGGGAGGAAGTGACAGGTTGTCACTTCCTCCCAGCCAGCCAACATTACAGGGGCCTGGTCGTGGTCTTAAAGGGCCGCGGCACTCAACCGGGTCCCTGTTGAACAGTAATGTTTCTCCGATGCTATGATTACAGCACCGGGGAAACATTACTGCTCAACAGGGACCCGGCACCCCTGCAACATTCCGCTGCACCCCTGTGTGCACAGTTTGGGAACCGCTGCTCTAACCCGATCATCAGCTTTACTTTTTCAACCGTTTATTAATCTTTTAAGTTGGAAACAATTTAGTAGCAGTTGGTTTATGTCAACTTGAAAACTTGCTTTGAACTAATGGAAGGGGAATTGCAATGAGAGTCTTTAATGTTTCTATGGATTGAAATGACATGAAAATGAAAAAAAAAAGGAACCCACTTTAACGTGTATAGCAGTTTTCTTTAATGTGCTTGTTACTATAATAGGACTGACCCTGCAGACGTATAATTGCAGCACAGGACAGACTTTAAAGGGTGCACTCGATAAAACATTTCCAATCTATGGCACTTCAAAGAACTACTGGAACAGGCCAGGCGATTTCAAAATTATAAATGAAATTAATTATGGGAGAACAAAGATCTACATAATTCTACTCTCACAACATTGCAAATCTATAATGCTGTACTGCAGCCATAGCTTTCATTTTCCCAATAAGACTCGTAAAACTGGACTTGAATCTGGCCAGTGTAGAGTGTGATCTAATTACATTTGGAGAGAAAGAATGTAATGAAAACCATAGTTTCAACAAGAAAAAAAAAAAAAACTGTACAAATCAAGTGCAAATGAAATATAATTCAAAGTGCACATAGTGTACCCAGGGGAGAAGTATATAACATTAATTCTGAGAATTGAATATGAATAGATGAATACAGAACTGGCTCGCCATTTATTCACAGAAAATAACTTTGGCAAAAACCAAGCAACATACTGAAGGACATTTCACATTCAAACTCCAGAAATAATCTAGCCTTAAAGGGGAACTGCCACTTCGCAGGATTTTTTTTCCATATTATGTCTACTTATCCCTATTTTTATCAAATATGTATTCATAAGGTATGAAAAATAAATACATGTGGAAATACGCACCTCTCTATCGTGCGAATGGGCGTCTCCATTTTTGCTCCCTGTCAATCATTATTATAAGCTCTGTCATTTGCACCTAACAGGCAGCATAGAAAGACGATGAGAAATGCCACAATGTTTCTCTTTCTTCTCTTCATTTTCAATGTTTGCCTTGACACAATGCTTACATGCTAAGGAGGCTACTAGTGCAGTCCCTTCTTTTTGTTAGACTGATTGCAAGCAGTTTAATAAAAAAGGATTCTCAGTACCCAAATCCTTCACCCACTGCTTGGGACATGACAATGAATGAGTTTCAATATCGGTAAAAATTATTTGTCCAGGTCAGCAAGATTTAGCCATTACAAAGTTCTGGTAGCCCTTTCTGAATGTCAACCCAAATGCAAATCCACATAGAGGTAGCAAGTGCCCTGCATAATTTATAATTGTGACAAACAAACATTGCATGTTAGTGGCCTGGGGGGACAAGTTCTTCCCTACCCTCTCCGTGGGAGCCCCACGATATAGAAAATATTTTACTGTTTTGAAATATTTGTGTGTTGGAGAATTTATTGTTATAGAGGGAGTCATAATCCTGTAATGTTTTCTCTGTTTAACATAGCAGGGTAAAGGGGATAGGGGCACTGTACCAAGACCACTTCAATGACATGAAGTGGTCTGGGTACCTGTAGTGTCCCTTTAATAGCATGTAGGTTATTTGTGTCCCTGTCCAAAAAGGTTATAAACTGCTGTCGTACATTGTACGATTTTACCATATCCATGTCCATTATTGGCTCTTCCACCACACGCGGAATGCTGGCAATCTGTGAGTCATTAATTCACTTAAGGCAAACATTTGTTTAATATTTGCAACATTAGCATGCCTTGGCAGAGAAGAGAATGTTTTTAATCTACAACCTATCAAGTATGTGATACAGGGACAAGAACTGTGCCCTCTGATTTGGCACAGAGACGTTTTGTCTGTTGCCAGATAGGATTTAACTGGATTGTCGAGCAATAAGCTGCAGGTAAATTGTGAAGTATTTGAATTAAAGTATAACAGCTGCTCAATAGCAGATAGAAATGCTAAGACAGAAAGCCCTTCACAAGTCAGATAGTTTAAGCTGTGGGTAGGCAATCCTGGTCCCTGATAGATTCGTCTTACATGCAGAGAACAAACAGATCAAAGTGGCTGAGCCAGTGACTGACTCACCTGAGCTGACGTTAAGCTCGTTTTAGACTCTACGGCAATCTCACAGTAAGGGTACTTAGTCAAAGGTATAACTAACTTAACTTTACAAGTGCACACATTTTAAGAAAAAGAAAAAAAAACACAGCTAGAAAAAGAGACTGGAAAACCATTTCCTTAGGGTAGATAGAGATAGGAGTAAGCGCTTACTACAAACAAGGTAGGTGGGCAGCAGTAAATCTGTGAGAATTCCCCAAATCTCACTGACAAAACAGATAACAACAAGCAATAAGATATAGCAGAAATATATAACATAAAAAATATAATTACATCAGTTTGTTCAATCTACATACGCTGAGGTAGGATGTTCCTGTAACCTTGAAGGAAACAGAAAAAGGAAAAAAAAAGTGCAATATGTAACAGTTATTTAAACTATTTGAGGTAGAAATATAGTGTGCAAACTCACAATAGATAGAGCTGCTTAAAGCTCTATTGAAATAGTTCTTTCCGTCCAGTATATATGAGAAAACACAATCGAAAGGTCTTATGGTATAGTATGTATATACACAAAGTACAGGATACAAAGAGGTATCCTACTTACAATATGCAGAGCAAAGACCTGCTCTGGTATGAAGAGCGTTGGTGGTATTATCCCCACCTAGGATATGCAGGATACACCAGGAGATGATGACAGGAATATGATGATAAAAAATAAAAAATGTAATAAAATGGAAATATACCTATAGTGTCACTTCTGAGGAAGCCCAGCCATAGATTGAACCAACTGATATAATTATATTTTTTATGTTATATATTTCTGCTATATTTTATTGCTTCTAGGGCACGGTCTATCACCTTGCTTGTTGTTCTTTCCTTAGGGTGATTTACTAAAGTGGAAATGCTAACAAATTTTAAAATTTTTGGCCAAAATTAGAAACTGGAAAGTTTAACATTTAAGGCCAAATTATATTTTCAGTTGAGCTGCTCTGGCCTTAAATTTGAAGCTTACCACGTTCCATTAATCATTAAATCCATGCACTACTTCTCCATAAAGAACCATTAAGGGCGTTTCAGTGTTATAATGCGTGGAATGCCAAATGCAAAGATCTTCGAAAATCTAAGGTCTTCATTGAGTAAAAACCTCTAAAGGCTGTCGATCTGCCAACCTCTAGAGCCATGGTTCAGATAACCTGTAAACACTGCCACTTCCCTAAAACACAAATGTTTTTTTATTGTCAGAAAAAGGGGACATGACCAATACACCAAAACCACATTGTTAAGATGAAGTAGTTAGAGTGTCCTTTTAAGGACCTAAGCCAACGCAACATGGCTACAAGTATTGAACATTTTGTTTCCATAAAGTTTTTTGAAAATCAATGTTTATTTTCCTTGTGAAACTTACCAAGCCAAGTGGATAACAAAGAAAGTCTAAGATGCCTCAGCAAGTGCTTATGTGACAAATAGCCTTAGGTTATGCATAACATGAAAATCTTTACAGATGTTACATTAGCAGTTCCCCAATCATTTGGGACTCTTCCCTTCTTCAAGTATTTCAATCTTTCTTCCTTCATATAAATTATGCACAAGTAGTTCCCAGATGCAGACACTTATCATAAAACTTATTTTTACACAGAGACCCGAAAGCAGCATAGTTCAGAGTGCTTATACATATGTTTCAATCTGGTAAATTCAAAAGGGAAGCATTTAATAAAAAATGGAAAAAAACTATCTGTGGATTTGAAACATGCTGACAATAGTAACCAGAGACACACATCTCTCAGACTTCAAGTGACCTTGCATGCAGCTAGTATTGTTAGAGCAAAAGAAAATGTTTATATCTGTTGAAAAATTACCAATTTTTTTTTTTTTTTTGCTATGGTTGAAAAAAACTATTAAAAATTAATGCATTAACTTTGACCCCCTTCTTGAAAGATGCATTTTCATTATAATTAGAATGTTGTAATGTTTACTTGAAGGACAGAATGCATAGCTAGTACATACAATAAACACCAAACACTGAAATAAAACATATTAAGGGTATTTGAAGTGAATCAGCTGGCATTTTGGGAAGTGTACATTCCTAAAATGGCAGCAGAATGAGTTCTGGTAGGTGTAATGTCACAGTACCCACGAACCAAAAAACACAGTTTCAACCCTAAGGTCTTTGTCAGGGTCGAAACGTTTTTTGGTTCGTGGGTCCAATAAAAGTTACCTTTTTTGGGAAACTTTGGAGTGCCTGGATTACTTTCTACATTTCTACTTTTGGTCCTCTGGTACTGGGACTGATCCGGCTAGCACCCAAGGATTCCTTAGATGAAGGGTTTGAGTGCAGTTCCACAATTTATCTATGGATGACACAGACAGAGACTGTAATTACTTGGCTGGAATAAGCATTTTTAAAAAAACAGATTTCTCATAGCCTGCAGTTATGTTTTCCATGCTTTTATCAATTTTCACTGTAATTAATATAACATTTGGTGAGAAAAATATTTTTTTTTGTCATTTAGCAATCTTTAATTCAAAGGCATCATAGTCTTGAAAATGTGTGATCACAACTCAAAGTAAAACACACAAGCAGATAACACGGTGTCGTACTACCCAGACTAGTCAATCACATATTACTTGGCTTCTCCTCAAGTGCTCATCATGATCTATCGCAAGTCTTCCCTTCCGCACATCAGTAAAGCAAAGGGCACACTTTCCATTCCACAAAATACCATTTGATCACAAATAACAGCTAATGCATCCGTGCCACATCACTGTAGAACGACTTTATTGAATAAAAAAACAGCGTGCATCATTTCATTCTCAAGGACTGCGGAACACAAACAACATTAACTAAGAAACATTACCTGTGACTGATATACTGCAAGATCCATAAAACTGCACAATGTAGATAAACATTGAAATATACCCTAGATGAGGTAGTATTGAAATCAGAACTAATTATCTGCATAAAGAGAGCTGTAAAAAGATACAAAACTTAACAAATCTCCAAAACAAGTGAAGGGTTTGTACGATGTTTTGAGAAGATAAATTGTGTTATTTTTTAAGTATTTGATGGATACATGTTTTATTTGACCAAACCTCTCATAGCTATTTGTAATCCAGAAATACAACGAGATAACTTATAAGTATTAATCTACAGGAATTGCAAATACTTGACTTGGTATATATATATGTGCAATAAAATGGGAAGCAGCGCCTTAGGGATGTCCCCCAATCCAAATTAAGATAGGTGAATATGTGACAGATAGGAGGATTGAGTGCAGATTATAGTGTAGTATGTTAAAGTTCAGGAGAATTAAATAAAAAGTAATGCACTCGTTGTTTTCTGGAGATGATAACTAGCTCCAAATGTCTGTGCCTATGCAGTACAATCCCCGCCTGTGGATATACTTGGTGTCTTGATCCAATGGGGAAAATCCGGATGGTATAGAACAAAAACAAAAAGTACCAATGTAGTGTAGTATGTTCAAAACACCAGAATAAAAAAAAGTATTTATATGGATGTACACTCACAATTTACTGAGCCCGCTATTGGCTCTCAGTGATGAGCATGTAATGAGGTAATCCACAAACTTAGGTGTACAGGGGTTTCAACTCTATTAATAAAAGTATAGTGTTCACTGCTACTGTAGGTAAGAAAAGAGAGCACCAGGGCAATTTCAATGTTTTTGTATATGGATAGATATATATAGCAGACATATTAATATCCAAACCAAAGAAGATACCTTGGACTTGCTGTGCACTCAGAATGTGACAGATTCCCCATAGAACACTTTGGATGTTGAACTGAAGTCAATAGCAGCAATCCAACAGATATTCGTTTAAAGAGAACCACCAGGCATCATAACAACTTCATCAGAATTTTGAAGTTATAATGGTGCCAGGGGACTCTTATTTAGGGTTTTCACTGTTCAAGACTCAAAAGTCTTCTTTCCAGCACTGGTTAGCTCCGTGCCTGCCCTTCCACTGATCTTAGGTTCTTTAACCCCTTAAGGACACATGACATGTGTGGCATGTCATGATTCCCTTTTATTCCAGAAGTTTGGTCCTTAAGGGGTTAAACAGAAAGCCTCAGGCTGCTTCATCCTGGGTAGCCATTGATGGACTGAGATGTCAGCTGAGGCATTCAGTAGCTCCCCAAACAGAAAACAGCTCGAGAAATGTAGTACTTTTTCTCAAGCAATTTTTTATGAATGGGGAGCTACTGAATGGCTTATAATGCCAGCTGACACTCTCAGCCAGTCAGCAGCACCCCTGCCGAAAGCAGTCCGAGGCTTCCTGTTTGAAGAAACACAAAGCAGTAAAAGGACAGAGGCAGCTCTAAGCAGCACTGGAGAGGAGTGGGTTAAATTGTTCATGAATGGTTTAACCTCTAAAAATAAGCCTGGCACCATAACAACATCATTCTGATTACGTTGTTATGGTCCCTAAAGTTAAGCACTTATACTATAAAGTGATGATACATTGTGGCAGCTGTTTAAGAGGTTGGCATTTAGCAGGGAACCCATGAGTCTTTTCCCATGATTCACACGCAGGAAATTTCTACATCCTGCGCATTTTGCAGGTTTAGATTTGTGTGGGCGATTAATAAGAAATCACTGTCACTGGATCAGAACTCTCAGCAAGCAACAATCAATGTCAAATATGTGACACTTGCCAAAGAGACGCGTAGAAAGAACTGTATAATGAAGAGAAAAATAATGATACATTCAGTCACACTCATTATATAACTCAACAATGTCATTAAAACAAAATAAAGAGTATTAACAGCATGCAATGGTGGGCAAACTATTCCTGGATGTTTTTAATTTATTTTTTTAACTATAAAAAAAAGACTTAGTAAATAATGGTACTGTGTCCATAGGGGAATCATTTTTTAAGAGTTTAGATGGTAATTATGTATCTTAAATATATTCTAACTTGTACAGTATACAAAGTTGTATTCCTAAAACTATAGTTCCCTCTGCCACCACCACCCCACCCCAGAATAACCCCCCACCCCCCTTTTTAACACTTACCAGATTCCAGCTCTCCTCTTCCTCCCACAGTATTCGACAGGGGGGGAATGAGCGTCAACCGACACAAGCGCATTAGGCACCCCCCATAGGAAAGCATTTTACTGATGATGGATGTCCTCATGCAGAGCGTGAGGACGTCCAGCATCAGTTAGGCGACCAAAAGTCGAGTAACCACCAGGAAGTGCCTCTAGTGGTTGTCTGATTGACAGTCACTAGAGGCAGTCTTAGTCCTGCAATCTAATGATTTCAGTTTCTCTAAAACTTCAATGTTTTGCATTGCAGGACTAATGGGAACAAGGACACTGCACCCAGACCACTTCAATGAGCTGAAGGGGTCTGAGTTCCTACAGTGTCCCTTTAACCTTTAAAGGAACACTATAGTCACCTAAATTACTTTAGCTAAATAAAGCAGTTTTAGTGTATAGATCATTCCCCTGCAATTTCACTGCTCAATTCACTGTCATTTAGGAGTTAAATCACTTTGTTTCTGTTTATGCAGCCCTAGCCACACCTCCCCTGGCTATGATTGACAGAGCCTGCATGAAAAAAAAACTGGTTTCACTTTCAAACAGATGTAATTTACCTTAAATAACTGTATCTCAATCTCTAAATTGAACTTTAATCACATACAGGAGGCTCTTGCAGGGTCTAGCAAGCTATTAACATAGCAGGGGATAAGAAAATCTTAATTAAACAGAACTTGCAATAAAGAAAGACTAAATAGGGCTCTCTTTACAGGAAGTGTTTATGGAAGGCTGTGCAAGTCACATGCAGGGAGGTGTGACTAGGGTTCATAAATAAAGGGATTTAACTCCTAAATGGCAGAAGATTGAGCAGTGAGGCGGCAGGGGAATGTTTTATACACCAAAACTGCTTCATTAAGCTAAAGTTGTTCAGGTGACTATAGTGTCCCTTTAATAATACAAAAATATATTTTACAATATAACCGTTTATGTTCTGCTTCATTTATCAGTTGGTTATTTACACCTGGTATTGTATTTTGAAAACTGCCCAAAAAGAATTATTGTAATATAATGGTAGAATCTGCTGTTAGTGACTGTTAGTGAAGCTTTAATACTAAAATATACAGTTGAATATTTGCCTAAAATTTTATAATTAAGCTTGATTCCTGGTTTTAATAAATATGGCTGATATTTAGCAAAATTAAAAATATAAAAGTCAAGATTGTTTGGATGATCCAAATGATTGATCCTTTGATAAACATAAGGTAAATGTGTCAGTTGTGTAATAATAACCTGCTATAAAACAAAATATTAAGATAGCACAGCTATTGTTATTAGTAGTAGGTTTGTTTCCATATTATAACATAATGGAAAGATTATAGAATTTAAAAAAAAAAGTTTTCAAGAGTAGTAGCGTATTCCTAACCGATACTCCAAAAGGAAATTTCAGTTTTAAGTAATAATGAGACATTCCAGGCTAGAGTTTACTAGTTGTTAATTAATGTTAGATGTCATGACAAGCTAAACCCTAAAACACAGAATGTAGGTCAGGCCCTGAAAAGAGACGAGGCAAGGTGTATTACTGATCCTTAGGGATAGCCTGGCTTAGCGCAAATAAGATATAAAACAGACAGGAAGAGAAACAAACCAAGTTCAGGAGAACAGAGGTAAACAAGATCAATATAACTAGCCGAGCCGGATTACGGAGGACATGTGGTCAAGACAAGCCAGGGTCAAAATACCGGAAACACACAATTACACAATAACGATGAAATTGGGGATCAGAAGGAAAATCCCTCTTGGTCATAATTCCAATGCCAGAATTTTGGGATATACCATTACAAGTATGATGTGGGACGTGTGTACGTCAAAATCAGAGACACCATATAATGACTCAGAGGAGTCATCCGACCTTAAAAATTAGGCAAAGTGTTAATATGGTATAATAATAAAAACAAGTTTAAAAAAATGTAAATAGATACTCTCCATTGAAGTTACCCCATAATACTCTGTTGCCGCATGCAGGAGCCTAATGGTCGAATGATGAAGCCCCAACATATTATTATGTAGGTATGTAGGTTAGCATTTTGCATCAATCCAACTCATGTAAGACATGCATGAAATTGCTATACAAGAACATAGTCGGGGGAGGACCCTGACACCCAAGATGGCCAGACATGTCTGACAAGAGCTCCGGCTATACAGAACCTTAAAAGCAGTCAAAAGCACAATATGCTGACAGGAACACTCAACAGACTGATTATTGAACAGAGAGTTTACTGACAACCCTGGAAAGCTCAGATCTGGCGAGAAACCACGTCGTCTGGATCTGCAGCCTAAAGAGTCTACCGCTCAATCTGTTGGGAGAGGCGGCCGATCTTTTGACGGTGGATGCACAGCTCGAGGTTAATTCCACAAAGCCCCACCCCCCTAACCCCCCTTCTGGACCGGCGGTGGATATCCTGGTCCCAGTTGGGGAAAGTTACCTACCGGACAAATCCAGGTTCCAACTCCGGCCTTTTATGCAACCACGCGGCGAATCCAAGATGGCCGCCACGCAGCAACAAACTGACACAAGCGGACCCAGAAGCACAGACCTGGAGAGAAGGCTTTGAAGCTAAATTTGACAAGATATGCCAAGAATTTTGGAAGATAGAAAGCCGATCGAGGGTACCCACCCCGCCTTCTCCACAGAAGACTCCTGACACCGCACTGGCTCAATGTCCCATGCATATAACAGTAGCAGTTGAATACAACCTATGACAAGGAGACTGGAATAAGGAATAACTTGGACTATCTGGAGATGATGAGAATAGAATGTCTTTGTGTATAGAATGTCCATCTTTGTAGTCATCACAAAACTACCGTATATACTCGAGTATAAGGCGAGTTTTTCAGCACATTTTTTGTGCTGAAAAACCCCAACTCGGCTTATACTCGAGTCAATTGTCTGTATTATGGCAATTTGCATTGCCATAATACAGACTGGGGTCTGTGGGGGCTGCAGAGAGATGTTACTTACCTTTCCTGCAGCTCCTGTCAGCTCTCTCCTCCTCCGCCGGTCCGTTCAGCTCTTCTGTCAGCTCACAGTGTAAATCTCGCGAGAGCAGCGGCTCTCGCGAGATTTACACTGGGAGCTGACCGAGGTGCTGAACGGACCGGCGGAGGAGGAGAGAGCTGACAGGAGCTGCAGGAAAGGTAAGTAACATCTCTCTGCAGCCCCCACAGCCCCCTCCTACACAGTGCCCATCCACTGGACCACCAGGGAAGGAGAGCCCCCCTCCCTGGCCAGCTAGCAAGCAGGGAGGGGGGACGAAAAAATGTATATATATTAATAATAATAAAAAAATAAAAATAATAAAATAAAAATAATAATAAAATAAAAAATAATAAAATAAAATAATAATAAAAAAATGTAATGAAACAAAAAAAATATTAAAATAATAATTAAAAAATAAAAATGCCCACCCCCCACCAAGGCTCTGCATCACACTCTGCATTACACACACACATACACACACTGCACTCATACACACACACTGCACTCATACACACACACACACTGCATTCATGCACACACACTGCATTCATACACACACACTGCATTCATACACACACACTGCATTCATACACACACACAGCACTCATACACACAGCATTCTCATACACACACACTGCACTCATACACACAGCATTCATACACACACAGCATTCATACACACACACTGCATTCATACACACACACTGCACTCATACACACACACACACTGCATTCATACACACACACTGCATTCATACACACACACTACACTCATACACACAGCATTCTCATACACACACACTGCACTCATGCACACAGCATTCATACACACACACAGCATTCATACACACACACTGCATTCATACACACACACTGCACTCATACACACAGCATTCATACACACACACACAGCATTCATACACACACACTGCATTCATACACACACACTGCATTCATACACACACACTGCACTCATACACACACACACTGCATTCATACACACACACTGCATTCATACACGCACACTGCACTCATACACACAGCATTCTCATACACACACACTGCACTCATACACACAGCATTCATACACACACACTGCACTCATACACACACTGCACTCATACACACACTGCACTCATACACAGCATTCTCATACACACACACTGCACTCATACACACAGCATTCTCATACACACACACTGCATTCATATACACACACTGCATTCATATACACACTGCACTCATATACACACTGCATTCTCATACACACACTGCATTCTCATACACACACACTGCATTCTCATACACACACACTGCATTCTCATACACACACTGCATTCATTATATACACACACTGTAAATAAATATTCAATTAATATAATTTTTTAAGGATCTAATTTTATTTAGAAATTTACCAGCAGCTGCTGCATTTCCCACCCTAGTCTTATACTCGAGTCAATAAGTTTTCCCAGTTTTTTGGGGTAAAATTAGGGGCCTCGGCTTATATTCGGGTCGGCTTATACTCGAGTATATACGGTAAATTTTAAAAGAGTTTGAAAAGTTAAAACTATCTGAAATATAAAAAATAAGTTCTGGGAAGGGGGGATACATAAAACTACACACTTCCCCTTACATGGCCTACATTGAGTATCCTAAAAACGGAATCGGACATGCAGCTTAGAATGAGCAAGTTTGCAACAAAACAAAAAAACAAGACAAAAACAAAACACAGCGTGAGACTTTTTTTTTTTTCTTCAATCATGTAAGTGGCGGTTTTCGGAATGAATGCACTTTTAAAATTCTTCATATATTTAGGATGAAAACTGTCGCTGTAAAAACACACACAAAAAAATGTACAATGATACATAGAGCTTTTATTATAGTTAATTATTGTCTTATACAAAAAAAAACAGAAAAGATAATTCTAGCACAGCTCAACAGCTGCACAGAACAGCCCTAATTACACATTACTTTTTTCAGAATATCATACTTTATAAGATACAGTGAGACTACTTTTAGATGAATAATTTTCAGGGGAAGTAAACTGCTGTGGGATTTTAAAACTGATTATGCAAAAGCGGATCAAAAGGGCAAACTGATAACAGCAGGTGAAAATTGAAATATTTGCAACCTGTAATGGCCAGCCAAGGTAACTAGTATGAAAATAGATTTTAAAAAACAATGTTTATTTACAAAAGAGCTTTTGTGATGTTGCTTTTCATAGTATGTATGAATCCAGAATTCAGAGCATTCTAAGTTTTCAAAAATAATTTTAAAGTGTTAGATATTACTACTCGAATTTCTGAAGAACTGTCAAATTCTAGGCAAAATAAATCTAAACGGATACAATTTTGGCTAAAATTAGAATTCACTTGCAAACGTACTATTTTTGTACATAAACCACAAAGATTAGAAAAAAAAGGAAAAAGATTAGAAAAATTTAGAAAAAATATATATTTCCAACCCCATTTGACTTCAGTTAACCCCTTTAGGATGGAGGCAATTGTACACATTCTGATCAAAACAAAATCAAAACAAACCATAGACATTGTGCTAGAAAGTTTATAGATTAACTGCATAAACATAAACAAGTGATTTAACTCCTAAATGGCAGTGAATTGAGCACTGAGACTTCAGAGGCATTATCTATACACCAAAACGGGTTCATTAAGTTGTTTTGGTGTCCCTTTAAATATTCTGATGGGAGAGTGTCATGCATGACTTTAGTAATAACTGCAGCAATATGGGGGATGCGGCATCTCTCTAGGTGCAAATAGCAGGTTTCTACGCTACTTCTACATAGATTAACATAAATATGTAGTGGCTAGGGCTGCATAATATGTCCCGGAAATTTAGGTCGGGAACATGAACCCCAGCATTTTATATATTATCACGTGACATTTTGATCATCAATGTCACACAAAAACCTACAGTACTTATTGATAGAAAATGGGGAAAATGCAGTAGAAATTCCACTTTTTAAGTTGTAAAAGACATCAAAATTCATGTTTCTTCCAAGTAAAAGTTCACAAGCAGAGATAAGTATAAAATGTGACATGGAGGTATAGAGAAAGATTAATGGGAAATTTGATGAGAGAAGAAACATTTGGACTAAAAATATATCCTGAACGATAATTTATGTTCAGATTTTCATATTCTACTTGCAAAGTTGAGGCCCAGATTTTGAATATCTAGATGTTTAAAAAAAAAAAAAAAGATGCAGTTCATATTATTTCAGTGACAGCTCTTACATGTAGAATATTGCTGTGAGCAAGACAGGAAACCAAAGACTTCACGTGAAATGCATCCATCTGCCTATCATGGCCGATGCCATGAGGGGAAAAAAATGCAAGAAAAATAGATCAGTTAGTATGATGAGATTTGACGAACAGACAGCCATCACTGGGAATTACAGCTTATGAGGAAGAGAAGAATATAAAAAAAGTATTGTTTATCCAGATGGATAAAGAATAAGATTCCCTTCCTTTTGGTTAAATGTACAAAAAGCACACGTAGGTAATGTGGGTTAATTTATACCTCTTAACAATTCAAATGGCAAAAGAGGGACGTTTTGATAGTAGGGGTGTCACTAGAACTGTGACCAAGGGTGGAACTAATGTGGGATATTCCAAGTGGCTTTCTGACCTACTTATAATCATTTAGAAAACTGAAAATGTCATTTAGAACAAGAAGGTTGCCCAGTACCATTTAGGTAAGATATAGGGATGTGCAAGGGCAAAAAATGTGTTTAGGTTCGGAAATTCGGATTAGTAAAAAAAATGTGTCTGCTTCGGCAATTCGGATCAATGGCATTAGGTTCAGTTTGGCACTTTGGCAGTTCGGAACTTCAGCAATTCTGAACTTCGGTAATTCGGACCCTAGCCTAACCCCTAACCCTAACCACTAACCCTAAACCCTAACCCCTAAAAGAAGAAAAACTACCACAACAAGAGGACATAGTCTTAAATTAGAGTGACAAAGGTTTAAAAATAATTTCAGGAAGTATTACTTTACTGAGAGGGTAGTGGATGCATGGAATAGCCTTCCAGCTGAAGTGGTAGAGGTTAACACAGTAAAGGAGTTTAAGCATGCGTGGGATAGGCATAACGCTATCCTAACTATAAGATAAGGCAGGGACTAATGAAAGTATTTAAGAAAAATTGTCCAGACTAAATGGGCTGAATGGTTCTAATCTGCCGTCACATTCTATGTTTCTGTGTTTCTATGTTCCTAACCCTAAACCCTAACCCCTAACTGTAAACCCCTAACCCTAACCACTTGTTTTGCCACTTTTCAGAAATCTGAAGCATTTCTGTACTTCGGCAATTCAGAACTTCGGCAATTCGGCACGGTTTGGCACTTCGGCAATTCAAACTTCGGACATTCGGAAGCATCCAAATGTCCAAATTGCATGAAATCTGTCCGAATGTACATTCTGAATGAAACAAATTTCACATGTTTAGTAATATGTTACCAAAAAAAATGTGAAGAGATGAACCATTACAACTTACTACTCTCGTCTTCTTGCCTACCGGTCAACACGGCTGCAGGACCTTCTCTTGTCCACCCAACCGATCTTTTTCTTCCACCTTCTTTCTGTCTACCACACATTCTCCCCCCCCACCCCCTTTTTTCTTTTTTTTCTCTTCTAAATCTTTGTCGTTTCAGTTGTCACAGCTTGTAGTTGGTGGGATTCGCCCTGATTAGCACCTAAATAAGTTATTTCTTTAGAACAGAGCATTGGGAGAGGGTGGTTATGAGCAAGGTTTAAGTGATAGGAACCAAACTCTGATATACCTGCCTATGGGGCCTGCAGCCTCCAGCTGCCAGTTCCACTCAAATAAGTTATGTTGTAATTCTTGTGTAGATAAATAAATCTGTGGCCAAGTTCTTCCCCTAATTTGAGTGCCCCGTGGTCTTTTGGTTGTGGATTTGGGCTTGGGTTTGGGGATATGTATGTTTACAGGCATGCATTTGGCAGTCATGACACATATCTTGTTTACACGGACTCCTTTCTAACTATGTTTATTATACAGAATGAATTTGTTTTAGATATAGAATGACACAGCTCTTGGTCTTCATTCATAATTACATAAAGAACCTTCTATATCTTTCCTTCATGGAGAAATCTAAGGGCCATAACCACTTCAGCCCACTGCAATATCATGGGGCTCGACGACTGCAAGCAAAGTTAAATGTCAAACTGTGTTTTACTTGTTTAACACAAACCAAGTGTCCCACAGCTCTCTGCAGCCCAGCCCCTTTGTCGACACATTATTAATGCAGATGTTCTATTTCTACATTAGCAATGTCAATTTCAGACAAATGTTGATGCTATTGATGGACTGAGACCATCAGCTAACATGCTTAGACAACTACCATTCAAATTTGGATAAAATTTACATTGCTAAGGCAGAGGAAAAAAATCTGTAATAACAATCCGACGAATGAGGGACCAGGCCATTGATGACTGAGGAACCCTTGATTTGTATCAAACTCCGGCAAAGCAGTTTGATGAACAACCAGTGGCATCACTTCACTTGCCGTCATTTCCCACCATTCGAGTGACTACGTTAGAAAACTATTGACAGACAGTGAAATTCATAGGGGGATGGGCAGAAGGAGCCTGACCTACACATTAAAAGGTGGAATGGGTCTTGGCCAATAGTAAAAGGGGGGGGGAGGTGTGGGTTATGGAGTGGAGTGGTGTGGCACAACTAGGGTAGTATGTGCAACGTAGAAGACAAATAGGTACACAATCAAGATTCTAGAACACCAGATCCTGCAAGTCACCTACAGGAAACATTAACTGAAGCGAATGCCAGCACTAATAAGGATGAACAGTATGTTTCCAAAATTCTTTATTATTCAGCCAAAGTAAAAATTTAGTTGATACAATATGTAGAACTGCATTAATTCTTGTAAATATTGCATTAAAGGTGACAAGATATTTTATTGTAGTTTTTATTTTTCATTCGTATGTAAGATATTCTAAGAACTGAGTTAGTTTATTCCTTATACTAAAAGACAAAAAAGCACCTGCCCATTAGCCTCTTATAAATTCAGCGTTGTGAGTTTTTATGGGATTATCATGACAAAGATGTAATGAAGTCTATAAATTAATACAAGCCTTTTACATATTGCTGTTTCTGTTATTGATGCAAAAAAGAAACAACTATTTCAATGATTCCAATTGTCTCTGAATTACAGTGAAAAATCAGTTTTTCTCCTTGTATCCACAAACTGTTAATATCCTGTGTAATTAAATATTATAGTCTTTAATATCCTGCTTTTCCATCAATCAACCACACACATTTTCTTTTAAGACATGTTCATGTTCTGATAAAACAACTTTATTGTTTGTTCTGGAAAGAACATTAAACCTTTTCCTTAAAGGATCACTATAGGGTCAGGAACACAAACATGCATTTCTGATCCTATAGTGTTAAAACCAGCATCTAGCCCCCCCTGGGCCCCTCATGCATGCTGTTTGCCTCAGAAAAACAAGCAGTCTGCTGACATCATCAGAAGTGGTAGCCTTATCCAATCACAGAGTTTTCTCCATAGGATTGGCTGAGACTGACAAAGAGGCAGATGAGGGGCAGAGCCAGCATGATTCAAACACAGCCCTGGCCAATCAGCATCTCCTCATAGAGATGAATTGAATCAATGAATCTCTATGAGGAAAGTTCAGTGTCTGCATGCAGAGGGAGGAGATAGTGAATGTTTGGATGCATTTTAGGCAGCCATGACCCAGGAAGGATCTCTAACAGCCATCTGAGGAGTGGCCAGTGAAGTTATCACGAGGCTGTAATGTAAACACTGCTTTTTCTCAGAAAAGACAGTGATTACAGCAAAAAGCCTGAAGGTAATGATTCTACTCACCAGAACAAATTCAATAAGCTGTAGTTGTTCTGGTGACTACAGTGTCCCTTTAAATCTCAATGGATGAGCTCTTGTCCTTTGTACAGTCCTGGTAATGAACAGGTCACACGTAACTTGTTTATACTATTTAGCAGATAAGAAGAGGGAATTTCGGCCTTACTGTCCACCGTTGTTTATCTAAACGGCTTATATTTTGAGTATCAAAAAACCTGAACGTTGTCCGGGTATTATTTTACCAAGAGTGGCAGAAATACACATGATTTGAAATTTGAAATCACTGTTCCAATTCCTTTGTAATTGCCTTTATTGTTTTATTTCATTTACAGAATGGATATATCACATGCAAGTGTTCACGGTGTGCATTCGTTCATTTAATTAACCTTGTTGGCTTTTTTTCTTTTATGTGCGTAGCATGAGCACAATAAAAGCAAATCAATCTTTAAAAAAAGTACAATCAAGCACTAAAATACAGAATGTACTTTTGCTAGACTAATTAACAGAGTTTCTTTCAAGATGCACCAATACAGGATGCAGTGTTAATTATTGCTTCCTTAATTTTGTTTTTATTTCAGTAAACTTGTAATTTATCGCTTCCAGTTGCTCATTTCTCTGTGTGTTGTCTTTTACCAGCCAGATTACAAGTAGCTATCGCAGTGAGTTTGGGTTGTGGATTGTAATCTGACAGTGCAGTATATCACAAGGCATCCATCATCTCTGGTACTCAACCTGGTGATAAGTACCATTTCCTACATTTTTTGCAAAAATGGCAATTACAGTCCATAGCAGGTGGAGTACCATGTTGTGCCTTTTCCAGAGCGTTTGTGCAAATATTGTCTTGGACTCAAAAACAGGCCATTGGTAAATGTGGCTTACTACATAAAAAGTTGTGAAACTTCAAACTGCATGACCGGGGCTGTGGCCATACGGATTGAATTATTTTGAGACAAAGAGGCACTGATTTGTGGTTTAGGGACAAAGTAGGTACTAGGATGTTGTGTTGGGGCAGAGATGGCACTGTGAAGCTGTTTGGGGACAAAGAGGGCCTTGCCCAGCTGTGTTGGCACAAAGATGGCCCTGACCAGATGTGTGGGCACAAACATATTACTGGGAAGCTGGGCAAAAATATTGGGCTTACTAGCTTTTTGGGGACAACACTGGCATTGTAGGAAATGTGCAACATGTTACCTGGTAAAGTGGCGGGACCCAAAGAGGTGCAGTGGTATCCTTAGAAAATGGATGTTGTTAAAAGTGCTGTGTTTGTGAAGGGGAGGAGTTAGCAATATAACCACACCCACCTGAGGTCTAAAAAAATGTTTGTGCACCCAGGCGTCAGTGACCCAAGGATCGACCCTGCATCACTGTGATCCTGGCTGAGTGGGATATTTTATCTCCTTATTGTGCGCAGCTCTGTGTATTATCTCTATTTTTTTATCAGCTCTGTTTGTGGTACACAGCTCTATGTATTTTATAGATATCTTTAAGTTGTGCCCAGCTTGCTTGATTGTATGAGTATCTCTGTATTATGTTATGCTCAGCTCTCTGTATTGTATGAGAATCTCTGTCTTATGTTATACTCAACTCTCTGTATTGTATGAGAATCTCTGTATTATGTTATGCTCAGCTCTCTGTATTGTATGAGAATCTCTGTATTATGTTATACTCAGCTCTCTGTATTGTATGAGAATCTCTGTCTTATGTTATACTCAACTCTCTGTATTGTATGAGAATCTCTGTACTGAATAAGGAAAGCTAAATTTGGGGGACAAGTCTGGACCCCCACCATCTTATGATTTACTGTGCTTTCCAGTCACAAGAATGTAACCACAGATTATATTACCAAATTCTATTTTATCACCAGCTGCACAATGTATTACTTTAACTGTATCCATTCATATTCAGGCATATTTTTCAAGATATGCAGTAGGTTCTGAAATCAGCATTCCCAAACATGGATGCAGATGAGTGAGTTGTATTAAAAGTTTGAAGAATCTTATTTTATTTATGATATATATACCTTTTTTATCTGGATAATTTTGAGGGTTTTGAGATTAAGGTTAATAATAATTCCACAGCACACCAGGAAGTATTTTATGCCATAGATATCATTTGGAGGAGGGGTGTATGCTGGTTCCATTACTGTCTGCCGTGTTGGGTGAAGTGGAAGTGATAATGATAGATATCAGATATAATCAGATATAATCAGATATAATAAGATGATAGATAGTGGTAATTATATGTTTTAATAATGTATAGATTGAGTTTCTACCTGTCTGAATGTGAATTCACCTGCACAGTTTGAAGATGGCATATTCACTTATTAGAGCACTGTGGAATTTCAAATTTAATGTATGCCAAATTCAATAAGAAAATAACCTTAAAGCAGACAATAAAATTCTCTCTCTCTGTATATATATATATATATATATATATATATATATATATATATATATATATATGCACTGAAATGGTCAATATTACTTAAATATAGTGTCAGGTGGGCTTGGGAAATTATCTGAAGGGTTGTTAAGGGATAAATCATTTTGAACCAAGGTCATTAGCAGTAATCAGCCTGGTTTGAAAGAGACATCATGTCACATTAACATAATTGCCTTCTTTGAGGAAGTGAATAGAAATGTGGATGAGGGAGCTGCAGTGGATGTGATCGACTTGGATTTTGTGAAAAGGACACCATAACAACTTAATTGCACTGAATTACTATGGTGCAGTAAGGTCACAGGCTCTGTCTTGTCTGAAGTGGATAAACGGTGAACAAATGGTTTCACTCTAACGTATGCAAGTCACTGCCCCTGCACGTCCTCTCCATGTCCAAGGTTTTAATCAGGAATCCACGGTCCAAGCATCAGTAGCTCTCTTCAATGGGAAAAGAAAGTGGAAAAGGTATATTCTGCAAGCCTGATGGTTCTTGATTGAAGCCTCGGACGTTGAGTGCAAGTGCAGAGAGATCGGAGTTGGCTTGCAGGCTTTGGTGTTAATCATTTGTTAAATGTTTAACCCCTTCAAACTAAATGGCACACAAGATGTCTTTACACATTAACAACTGCATTGTGATGAAGTTGTTATGGTGCCAAACGAATATGTTTTCCTGGCACTGGAGAGACCCTTTAATGACTTTGAAGTGGGTATTAAAAGCCATCTGCTTGCATAAACATGAACAATGAGGAATAATGTGGAATGTTCTGCTCAAGGATGTTATTTTATATTGTTATATAGATTTTCTTTAACCCTTTAAGGACCAACCTTCTGGAATAAAAGGGAATCATGACATGTCACATGTCATGTGTCCTTAAGGGGTTAAAGGCCAACATGTTGGACTAAGGGATGATTGTTCTTGGAACAATTAGCAAGCACCTCAAATTTAATTTTTATTTATTTTTTTTTGCCTTATTTTGAATCAACAGTATCAAAATCTGAATGCAGAGCTGCCCTTGATGGACTGGAGTAATTGTTCTATCTAGATGACCTAGATTGTAAGTGGTAACAAAAGACTTGTAAAGAACGTACTTACTATTTCTGTAGCAAAGTTTCGATTTAGTGGTATTTTTGTTTTCAGCATCCAACAGCTCTTCGGTTATCATATAATTAAAAGGACAATTTGAGTACTTGATTCAATTTGTATTTTGAGTGACCAGTGGACATCAAACTCGTTATTCCAGGGATGGAGGAAATCAATAAAAAAATCATCTGGCAAAAGGCAGATGAGTTTAAATTGTTCACTAAATTTGATGCCAGTCATTGCAATTGTTTATAATTCCAATTAACTTATACAGTGTGAACTCGGTTTACGAGGCCTCGGTTAACATAATTTACGGTTTACAAATGAAAATCCATTGAAAAATAATGCCTCGGTTTACAAATTTTTTCACAATACAAAGCAAATTTCCCCAGGAAACCTGGGAGGTTTATAGCGCTGTCCCCTGCATGCTGGAGCCTCTGGGTAGCACGTGGCATCGAGTGTGGAGGTGTTGGAGCGGCTTTTGCATCGAGTTTTGGAGCCATTCTGGGAATTTTTGCAGTTGTTTTGGGACTTTTGGGTGCATTTCTCAAGCTGTGGAAAGGTAGGGAGCTGAGCTTCGTCGTTTGCTTGCCTTTTACTGAGTTCTGCATTGTGGGTTGGTTTCCATGCCAGCTCATTTTGACTTTTTTCTGACCTCCAGAACAGATTCACTGGTTTTCAATGCATTCCTATGGGAAACCGCGTTTCGGTTTACAAATTTTTCGCAATAAGAAAAACGTCCCGGAGAACGCATTAAATTCGTAAACCGAGGTCCCACTGTACTTGTAACAGTATTTTAAAATGTATACAAATATAATGCAAGGTCATTTTTTTTCTTATGTGTGTTTTTTAATAACTTTTACAACTTGATTGTAAATTGACGTTTTTCTTGACGTATCAAGCAACATGTGTCCAAAGGAAGGGGTTTCTAGAGTGGTGGGCTGTTCAGCAGACTAGTAAATAAATGTTTTTGTTTTTTTATTATTATTTTTTTTAACAAGAACATTTGTTTCAACAAAATAACTTCTTAATTCCTGTCTGTTACTACATTATTACCCTTTGCTGCTGCAATTGTAGATCGCAAGAAGTTTAATTGGTGCATATTTTCATTATAAACTATCTAGAGTTGAGACTCATAATCTTTTTTTATTTAAAACGAGGTGTAGCATTTTTTAATAACGATTTACATTATAATTACGCAGATGCTTTTGGAATTTTGTTCATTTGGTTTAGCTTTGCATTATTTATGCTGTGCTATCCCCTTTTCTTGCAATTGTTTCATTTATATCTGGGATTCACCAATGATTCTTGCCGATAAAATTGCCCACGGCTGAAACGTTGCTTTTCCAATCAACGCGAATTGTATAATGGCAGATAACAATGTTTTGCTCCCTTTGGCTTTCAACACTCTCAAAGGCACGCGTCGTGATGTATTGTTTTAATCGAAATAAGAATGTCGTAAATAAAATGGGGACGTTAACGGCGCAGAATGCAGTGATTTAAATTTTCGCATAATTCTACTGCTTATGCATGCTGGAATTTTATTTAATACAATGTAATTATCTTTGTTGACGTTAGTCTGAAGATATCGTTAAATAACCGAGATAGCTTTTATTGAGCTTAACATTGTGCAAGAAGCAAGCTGAGATGGTGATGTCATTGTTGGCTTGGAAGTGAAGAATTTTTGGGCAATTATACAGAAAGAAAATTGTGCAAGGAGACGAAGGTGAATTTGCAAAGAAGAAAGTGTTAACGAGTCTGGTTAACGAGAAGAGTCTGATAGCTGCCTGTTTTCAGAGATATCATATAGCTGCAACTGACCTAGTAGATGGTTGGACATCTTTCTTTTCTAATTTCAACTAATTGAATGGGGAAGATTTATCAAAGTGTTCTAAAATCCAATCTCCATGGAAACCGGTGGAATAAGCAGGTCCATTGGCAACTCATCCCTTTTACAATTTTGCACCAGTTTATTAAAACAGAACACTTTGATAAATCTTCCCAAATGATAAATCTCCTCTTTTATAACTTTTTTCTTGACCTGTTGATTGTACTTACATTGTAATTCTCAACATCCTGCTCACTCTGTAACAATTTCTCATATGTATTTATTTCATTCTTTTTTTAATTAATGTACTCATGTACAATATTTTGTATTAAAGGGATACTACACACACCAAAACAACTTTAGCTTAATGAAGCAGTTTTGGTGTATAGATCACGCCCCTGCAGTCTCACTGCTCAATTCGCTGCCATTTAGGAGTTAAATCACTTTTTTCATACATCCCTAGCAACACCTCTCTCCGCGTAACTTAAACAGCCTTTCAAATCACTTCCAGTAAAAAGAGATTTTTAAACTTCCTTTATTGCACATTATGTTTGATTTAGAGTTTATTATCTCCTGAGCTGTTAATAGCCTTCTAGAGCCTGTGTGTGAGTAAAGCTCAATTAACAGAACAGGCAAAAAAAAAACGTCTAACGTAAGTTTAAATCTGATTGAAACTAAAACCATTATTTTCATGTTGGCTTTTTGAGTCACAGTCAGTGGAGGTGTGGCTAGGGCTGCATAAATAAAGTGATTTAATGCCTAAATAGCACATAATTGAGCATTGAAACTTCAGGGGCATGATCTATACACAAAAACTGCTTTGTTAGGCTAAAGTTGTGATGATGCCTATCGTGTCCCTTTAAAGTCATAACTGTTTTAAATATTGAAAGCAAATTAAATAAACAAGTAACATGAGACAGATTTGTAGTTTGATGTATTTGCAAAATACTCCTCATTTAGTTAATTGAGTTGCGGTCAGGTTTATTAATTGTGGCTCCATTTAAAATGAACATTATTTGTAAACACTGTTTAAAGCTGTATTGATTGTTACAGACTATTTTTGATAATAAGCCCATTTTATTTTCACAAACCTCAGTGTGTTGAACGATCAAACTCTTATTACTGCTAAGAATGGAGTCATTGCTAACCTTTCGCCACTTCCGTATTCCACTCCCCATCATGCTCAGCTAGCCCATGTCTAAGCACTTGCCATTATTGTTCGGAGGCTTAAAGGGACACTACACTGCCCAAATAACTAAAATAAAAAGCATTGTTTATTGGATATACACCAACACATTAATGTATTTAATATGCAATTTTTTTCACTGAGAGTATATCTAAAAACTGCCTGCAAAAGCTGCAAATCTCTTGTCTGCAGCCTTTGCAAGCCCCCTCTACCTCTTCTAACTCAGCACAGACTTTCTGTGACTGTCTAATCACAGACTTCCCAATGCAGCTCAATGAGAAGTCTTTGCAAGGCAGGTGCCATTGCTGTCTCTTGAGTTTAGCTCCACTGAGCTAAATAAACCAGGAAGTAACAAGATCAGTTGCCTGATTGACAACCAGGAGGTGTAGCAAGGTTAATGTATAAAAGTGTGAATTTCTATAAAAATCTGCACTTTTCAGCAAAATGAAAAAAGAGGACACACTCTTCATACGTAAATCAATCCAGGCAAGCTGAAGTACTTTAGGGGTCTGAAGTGTCACTTTAACCCCTTAAGGACACATGACGGAAATATTCCGTCATGATTCCATTTTATTCCAGAAGTTGTGTCATTAAGTGGTTAAAGCAGAAAGATGCATTCTCTGGATGTGACAAATCCTCATTCCCTCATCACAGTAAATCCTATTTAAGTGTTTACTGGGATTTATAGTTCAGTGGAGGTAAGTAAAACACATACCCGTGTCTATTGGCATCTGTGTTCAGGGGGACTAGTGATAATTCCCCCTTTAAGAAAATCAATGCTGGCATTGAATATTGACTTCAGTTGTGATATTTTATTACTAATCTTGATACTCGTAAAGACTCATTTTATAAATAAATAGTTGTGTTCATTTGTTTGTGCAATTGTTTTATTTGTTGTTTATAATCTAGAAATTCATTTATTTTGCCTACTATTTGCTGTGACACACCAGACTATGAAATGATATGCCCTACTGTTTTTTTTAGCTATGGTAAGACAGAAATGCACAATGACATACAGGAAAGAAAGAAAACACACAATGGCATCAACATCTACCTGTCCAAGAGGAAAGTTCAGTTAAAGTATTCTCTTTTTCTATATATGTTGTGAAACCTGTAGGATTAATAAGCATTCATATGTCTTAACAAAGAAATATCCTTCTGGGCCTGTTTTCTTGTCCGTTGAGCAAAATCTGAACAACTGGGTTCAGTAGAGGGCTGTCGAGGAAGGGCAGAAGAGCTGTTGGACCTCGCCTGAGCCCAGGCGCTTGGTGGCAGTCTAACCCACCTTATGGGCAATTTGTCTCAGAAGAAAGAACATACTTTGCAAAAATGGGAGATATGAAATCAGTGCGGGGCAGAGTGGGCAAACTGTTGTGTGCCAATGACCCAACAATGCCTAGCAGTAGTCTAATCAGGGTTAGGCAACCTTCGGCACTCCAGATGTTGTGGACTACACCTGCCATAATGCTTTAACAGCCACAATGCTGGCAAAGTATCATGGGAGATGAAGTCCACGCAACCTGCAGTGCCGAAGGTTGCCTAACCCTGCGCCAGAGTTTTCTATTGACTTTCTATTGTGTAAACTGAAAATTGACAAAAGAGAAAATCCACAAGAACTGGCCAACCACGGTTTGATGTAAGGCTTAAAAAGTACAATATATATAATTACTCTTGAAGGTCTAAAGCAAATGGATTTTTGCTAAATTGCTTTGGTTCGGAAGGTAAATGCTTTAGGTGATGTGTATACAGTGATTATTAAGAGCTAACAAAGTGGAAAATCCCATCTGCTTTCCTCGAAGATCCAGTTTTGTCATTCTTAAAGAAAATTCTAAAATCAATACAAACCCAATGTTCAAATGGGTTTAAAATTCGCAATCAAAAGCTGGGGCTTTTCATTTATTTCTACAACTTGCTTTATGTCCGGTGTGATAACAGGCACCGCAGAGTCCAGGATTTAGTGATTAGTGGGGTTTAAAAAATAAATAAATATAAATAAGACTATACGCTTGCCTCTTTTCCTGTAGCCACAGCTTTATTCTAGATTGTCACGGTTTGAAGGCTTTTGACATTAAAAAGCCATGAATTTAAACATGTTTACTATCTCTGTTTTATTGTGCTGCAAGCTTACCATTTTTAACCATTCATAAATATACTTTATTGTTCTGTTTAAAGATTCGATTTATTTTTTTATGGCCGTGTTACTGAAATGTCTTAAAGTAGGGAAGTTTTGTGTCAGGGACCATAAAATCCCATCTACAAAGCTGATTTGTTTTATTTTAATACCAATTAGTTTTAACTCTATACGAGTCCATTTACAGCCTGGGTGCAGGATTTCTATTGCCGTTCCTGTATTTTTCTTGATCTGTTCATCAGACTTAACTAACATGGGCACAACGCATTTCACTGTATTTAAAGCTACTTTACTGTTGCAGACCTGATGAATTGAAGACTTATTTCTAGACATACCAACTAGCCTAAAAAGGGAAGCTAATATTTCTATTGGGTAGTGGGCTGGAGGTGTAACGAGGATCCAAGACTGTTCTGGGAGACTTTATAAACAATTAATAATTATTTACATCTCCAATTTTAAGTAAGAAATTGTGTCAACTATCATATTTATGCAATGATTTCCTAAAATGTTTATTAAAGCAAAACTGTCACCAACAAAAAAACAATAGCTATGCGTTGCGCTTTTTTACATTTATTTTTTATATTCTTTATTGAGCTTGAGTAGTGAAAATTGCAGTGCACATTTACAATGAGTAACACAATAGCATAGTAACAGTGGTAACAACGTTGGGTACTTAATACAATTAGAGGTCACTTGTATTACATGTTAGGTATACGTATGTTCAGGGCCATAGGCGCTCTGTTATACTATGGTGTTTAGATTCATCCTAGGAAGGTTCTGTATGCTTGTAACCAATTGGAAGTAAGTTCTGTCTGGCTTCCTGGTGCCTGTCAATGGTGTGACCTTGTATTTTATTGTATGTTTATTATTATCAGCAATGCTTTATCTCCAACATATTCCACAGCAATTTACAATCAGAGAAAGGGGATACGAAGAAGATGTTGCTCAAACAAGCTTACAATCAGTGAGGATTTGAGGTAGGTAGATAAATATCATTAAATGTCTTGTCCACAGACACTTACTGGTGAGGTGGTCTGACAGGTTTCAAACCTTTTTAATTGGCTCCAGTGCTGTGCCTTTACCCCTACTCTAACCAGCCTATATAAGTTACACACCCTTAATTGTAGTTTTCATTTACCAACCATATCATCTTAATTACTTAAAGGGACACTATAATCACCAAGACAACTTTAGCGTAATGAAGCAGTTTTAGTGCATTATCTTCCATTGAAGAGTTATATCACTTTGTTTATGCAGCCCTAGCCACACCTCCTCTGCATGTGACTTTCACAGTCTCCTTGCACATTTCCTGTAAAGATAAATCTAATGTTTAAACTTCCTTTATTGCACAGTCTGTTTACTTTAGAATGTATCTTCTGCTGTGTTAACAGCCTTCATGACCCTGCAGGGCCCTCCTATGTATTATTAAAGTTCAATTTACAAAGCAGGATATCAAAACTTCTACATCAAAAACACTTTATTGCCATGTCTGATTAAAATTAAATATTTTTTTCATGCAGGCTGTGTGAGTAACATCCTGACCAGGGTGGGTGTGTTTATCACTACATAAACAGAAACAAATGTGATGTAACTCCAAATTGGCAGAGAATTGAGCAGTGAGACTGAAGGGACATTATCTACACACCAAAATTGCTTCATAAAGTTAAAGTTGTTTTGGTGCTTAGAGTATTCCTTTAAACCCAGCAGTACCATCCCATTTTATTTTAGTTTAAATTCCATCAGTAGCTGTCGGAAAACTTTTTTCTGATTAAATACTTTTCAAACCATATTCTACACGTCAAGCCTCAAAGTCTCCTCTTTAATTATTTTTCCTCTTTGTTTAGCGGCAAGGCATAATTACAGGTGCATAGACACATATGAAAGGACCGATTTTTTTTTTTGAGATTTTTTTCATTTGCACACACGATTCCCTTAAGTCTTATTTTAAATGAAAGAAATCAGACAGACAAGTGTTCATCAAGTGAAGATCACGATCTGACATTTCTGCAAGTGGCTGACTGAATTTGGCTGCCCGTGGAGGCTTTGTAACTGAACGCGAAGCTATATAATATGTATTGAACGTGAATGCAAAAACTCACACTTCAGTTTATTTCAATCAATATGTCTTTCTTTTTTTTTCATGCCAAGTGCTCTTGTGTGTAACTCCTCATCTCCGGCGGCCTTCAACGTGAACAGGATTAATAAATGTTGGCATTTATGCTGATTATACTCTCAATATGAACACAGATAGATTATGCTCTGGATAATCCCTGCAATGCACCTTTGTACAGCCTGTGAAGATAAAATGTGCAGAGTCCTGTGCCTTCATCACAATTGTCTCATCTCAGAGTCTGGGGTATTGAAGACGTGAATGTGCTATTTACTAAACTCTTATTGCTATCTGTTTTAGAGAACATCACGCCTTTCTTTGTCAGAACTTTTATTGTTTTTAAACTTGTTTGTGGTTCTTCTGGTGAATGATAGAGGTGCCAGTGCATGGAGATTGATGGGGGAAGCAGTGTCTGGTGGATGATGGGGGAGGCAGTGCATGGGGATTGATGGGGAAGCAGTACCTGGAGATTGATGGGGTAGCAGTGTCTGATGAATGATGGGGCAGGCAGTGCCTGGAGATTGATAGGAGTGGCAGTGTCTGATGGATGTTTGGGGAGGCAGTGCCTGGCAGATGATGGGGAGGCAGTGCCTAGCAGATGATGAGGGCAGTACTCGTTATATGTACCCTGCCGTTGATGGGGGAAGCAATGTTTGGCAGATGATGGGGGCAGTACTCGGTATATGTACCCTACCGTTGATGGGGGAAGCAATGTTTGGCAGATGATGGGGGCAGTACTCGGTATATGTACCCTACCGTTGATGGGGGAAGCAATGTTTGGCAGATGATGGGGGCAGTACTCGGTATATGTACCCTACCGTTGATGGAGGAAGCAATCTTTGGCAGATGATGGGGTCAGTATTCGTTATGTGTACACTGCTGTTGATGGGGGAAGCAATGCTTGGCAGATGATGGGGCAGTACTAGGTATATGTACACTGCCGTTGATGGGGGAAGCAATGCTTGGCAGATGATGGGGCAGTACTCGGTATATGTACACTGCTGTTGATGGGTGGAAGAAATGCTTGGCAGATGATGGGGCAGTACTCGGTATATGTACACTGCCGTTGATGGGGGAAGCAATGCTTGGCAGTTGATGGGGGCAGTACTCGGTATATGTACACTGCCGTTGATGGGGGAAGCAATGCTTGGCAGATGATGAAGACAGTACAAGGTATATGTACACTGCCATTGATGGGGGAAGCAATGCTTGCCAGATGATGGGGACAGAACTCGGTATATGTACACTGCCATTGATTATTATTATTATTATTATTATTATGATATTTATATAGTGCCGTCAAATTCCGCAGCGTTTTACAATGGGTGGACAAACAGACATGTAGTTATAACCAGACAAGTTGGACACACAGGAACAGAGGGGTTGAGGGCCCTGCTCAATGAGCATACATGCTAGAGGGAGTGTGGTAAAATGACACAAAAAGGTAAGGATAGTATTAGACTAATGAGAGTTGCAGAAGAGGACACAGTCTGGAACTATTAACAGTTTAATTGATACGCTTTTATGAAGAAGTGAGTTTTCAACGATTTTCTGAAAGAGTGGAGACTGGGTGAGCATCTAACGGAGGAGGGAAGCGAGTTCCACAGGAACGGTGCAGCCCTCGAGAAATCTTGAAGGCGAGCATCAGAGGTGGAAGTACGGACAGAAGATAGACGTAAGTCTTCAGCAGATCGTAAGGGCCTAGATGGGACAAATTATTGTGTATAAGGGAGGATAGATAGGTGGGAGCAGCATTATGTAGAGATTTGAAAGCAAGAACCAGAATTTTAAATCAAGCTCTATATTTTATAGGAAGCCAATGTAGGGACTGACAGAAGGGTGAGACATGGGAGGTGTGGGCGGACAAGAAGATGAGCCTCGCCACCGCTTTCATTATGGACTGTAACGGCGCAAGTTGGGAGCACGTAAGACCACTGAGAAGCGGATTACAGTAGTCAAGGCGAGAAAGGACAGTGGAATAGACCAACATCTTAGTCGCATCTGGCGTTATTAGTAGGGGCGGATGCGCGCAATGTTTTGAGCTGAAAATGACAGGATTTGGCGATAGATTGAACATGAGGCTTGAAGGAGAGGTCGGAGTAAAAGAGAACACCTAGGCAGCGAGCCTGTGTGGTGGAGCTGATGGTAGCACCGTTGACTTGGAGGGAGACAGACACAGGAGTAACAACACTTGAAGGAGGAAAGACCAGAATTTCAGTTTTGGTCAAGTTTAGTTTAAGGTTGTGGGCAGCCATCCAGTTAGAAACAGCAGAGAGGCAGTCAGAGACACTAGTCAAGAGGGACGGGGAGAGATCAGGAGAGGACAGGTAGATTTGCGTGTCATCTGCATAGAAATGATATTGGAAGCCAAAGGAGCTAATGAGTTTACCAAGGGATGGGGGAAGCAATGCTTGCCAGATGATGGGGACAGAACTCGGTATATGTACACTGCCATTGATGGGGGAAGCAATGCTTGGCAGATGATGGGGGCAGTACTCGGTAAATGTACACTGCCGTTGATGGAGGAAGCAATGCATGGCAGATGATGGGGCCAATATCTGGTTTGTGATGTGTAGCATCGCATGAGGGATTGATGGGAGGTAAGGTCTCAATGAAAAACCAAATATTTAGCTTCAACCTGAAAACAATGTGATTCTTAGTTTTGCTCTATGGAGAGAGATTATCGTAGAGCAGTTTGCCTAGTGCACACTAAACAATTATATCTTCATTCGTGCTGATCTTTTAATATGACTTGTTTACTTGCTTTCCAGATATTTTAGATCCTGTTTTTGGCAGAAGCACTACATACTCATACCTGCAAACATTGAGAACGGCCTGTGGTTAAACCATTATGCTGTGACTAATAGGCATGTGCATGGGGAAAATTTTCGGTTCGGTTTGGCATTCCGAAATTCGGGATTTTCGCTATTTAGGACTTCGGCAATTCGGCACTTCAAGAATGCGGAACTTCGGCACTTCGGAAATTCGGAAATTCGCCAACTTCGGCCCTTCGGAAATTCGGCAACTTCGGCACTTCGGCACTTCGGCACTTCGACACTTCGGAAATTCGGCAACTTCGGCACTTCGGCACTTCGGCACTTCGGAAATTCGGGACTTCGGCACCTCGGGACTTCTCTTGCAGCCGCTTGGTAGATAACTCCCTAATTCCCACGGCATTAGGGAGTTATATACCAAAAGGCTGAAAGACCTAAATTGGTCTTTCAGACAAATTTACTTATACTAAGTAAAAATTACTTAGTATTAGTAAATTTTGCCCCTACTCACTATACCGCGAGTAGGGGCATGTCTAGTAAACAGTGAGCAGCCTATGGCTGCTCACTGTTTTTTTTAAAAAAAAGCACCCCCCCGGCTCCCACCCCTGAGCGGCGGGTGGGAGCCCTAATGTAAAATGATGGGGGGGACGTATTGTCCTCCCCCCTGGCCCCCACCCCTGAGCGTCGGGTGGGGGCCCTAAATCAGAATAAGGGGGGGACCTTATGTCCTCCCCCCTGGCCTCCACCCATGAGCGGTGGGTGGGGGCCCTACAGTAAAATAAGGGGGGGACCTAATATCCTCCCCCCTTGCGCCCACCCCTAAGTGGTGGGTGGGGGCCCTAAATACTAATAAGGGGGGGACCTAATGTCCTCCCCCCCACCCCTGAGCGGTGGGTGGGGGCCCTACAGTAAAATAAGGGAGGGACCTAAGTTCCTCCCCCTGGCCCCACCCCTGAGCAGCGGGTGGTGGCCCTAAATATTAATAAGGGGGGAGCTTATGTCCTCCCCCCTGGCCCCCACCTCTGAGTGGCTGGTGGGGGCCCTAAAATAAATGTTCCCCCCAGGTGACTAGGGGTCCCCAAACCCCTAGTCTCCCTCTCCCACCCAATAAAAATTATCGATCAAATCAATGAAAAGGTGATTTATTAGTTTCATCTATATCGATAAGCACTTCATTTATTTCTGTTTGGAAAAATTATCCCCCTACCTACCCCCCTCACCTTAAAAACTAATGAGGGGGGCCTTTAACTAAGTACCTGTAAAAAAAAAAAAACTTACCATTCGATGTTTTCTTTCTTCTAAAATCTTCTTTTTTCAGCCCCTAAAAAGGGCAAATAAAAAACCATAATAACCAACGCAATTATAAAAAAAAAAGAGCGCAAAAAAAAAATCCATCTTCACCCATGGAGGGCTCCGCGCAGACTGAGCTCTGCAGGGCGGGGAAAGGCTTATAAAGCCTTGCCCCGCCCTGCAATTAGGCTCAGAGCTGTCACGATACTGGGGAACCCAACACGCTAACACACACACAGACACACAGACAGAAAGTGTGCAGTACCGGTCCTTAGAGTGGCCGGGCTAAGCACACACAGAATAGTCAGGAGACAAGCCGAGTAAGGGGAACCAGAAAACAGAATAACGAGAAACAAGCCGAGGTCAAAGGGTAGGAGAAAGTCACAAAGTAAGTATAACAAGCCAGAGAGTACGTAACCAGAAAGCACACGTTCAGAATCAATACTATAAAGCAAAGACCACAACAGGGCACAGATAGACAGGAAAGGTAAGTATTTAAATCCTAGCCTGAATCCTGATTGGCTAACCACCAATCAGTATTAACAAACACACGTGGGGGATATCTATACCCCCCACTGTGTTTGTTGCACTGTAGCTTTAACGCCGGGTCACGTGAGTGACCCCGGCGCTTAGATAATAGTGCCGGCTCCCAGCGTGCAGCGTTAGACATGCTGCCACTGGGAGGAGGAGAGGAGGACGCGAGCGGCGTGTCAAGAGGAGAGGACGCCGCTCGCTTATCGGTAAGGGTGTAGCGGTACTTACCCTCTCCAGGGGCCGGCCGGGGTCCTCCCTTCTCGCCGCGCGCGGTCCTGCTCCTGCACGAGCCGCGCGCGGCTCAGCCAACGATGGGATCAGTCAGGCGGGCAGTGACCGCGAGAAGCGGTCACATGTCCCGCCCGACACTAAGAGCGCGCCGCGCGTCTCGGGCGCGCTCTTAAAGGGACAGTGGGAGACTAAATTAGAATCAGTCTCCCATTGGCCCCTGTCAGGCCACATTCCCCATTCACCCACGTTTTGGGGGCGTGGATATGACAGGAGCCAATCAAAGTGAACCTTAGGGTTTTTATACTCACCTGTTTCCCCTTGCTCCTTGCCCTATCGTGGTTTCTGTCCAGTTCCCTTTAGTGCTTGTATCGTTCAGTTGGTTTTTTGGTGCTTGACCTTGGCTTTGTTCCTGACTCCGCTCTCTCCTTATCCTTGCTTGCTTATCCGCTGTTTTGTCCTCTGTGTACCAGTCCTCGGCTTGTTCTACGTTTCGCTGTCTCTCAGTTCCCTTGACCTCGGCTTGTTCTGACTCTGTCTTTCTCTCGTCCTAGTCCGGCCATTCTAAGGTCCGGTAAGACGAACACTGTTTCTTGTCTCTTGACTGTGAACTATTCCTGCGTGTTGGGGTATATTACCGTGACATTACGATAGGGCCATGGACCCCGCAGGTTTAGGTCAACAGATGGTCACTCATGAGGCTAGATTCGCAGAACAGGATCACCGTATGGATCAAATGGCTCAAGCCATCCAGACACTGTTATCCAGATCTGTTCCGGTACCTGTACCTACGCCTCCTGTAAACCCTATACCGGACACTGCTAATATGTCTAATGCTTCTGCACATCTAACCCCGCCACCTAGGTATGGAGGGGACGCTAAGACATGTAGGGGATTCCTTAATCAAGTAGAATTCCACTTCGAAATGTACCCACGTTCATTTCCCACAGACAGATCTAAGGTGGGTTTTCTTATGCACCAGCTTACGGATAAGGCGCTAGAATGGGCAAATCCTATTTGGGAGGCTAATGGGCCTATGGTACACGACTTTAATAGCTTCCTCACAGCGTTCCGTAGAACATTTGACACGACTAAAAGGTCAAAAAATGCCGCCAGGGCATTAATGAGAATAAAGCAAGGATCTAAATCTGTAGCCGATTATGCTATTCAGTTCCGGACCCTTGCCTCACAGGTAGATTGGACTAATAATGGCCTTACTACTGCCTTTATGGAAGGTCTGTCTGATACTATCTTAGATGAGGTAGCAGCTAAGGACCTCCCTGTACCGCTGGAGGACCTGATTGACTATCTTATCGATATAGATAACAGGATCCGTGACAGGTTATATACCAGGTCCAGAAATAGACATTTTGTTCCCCTTAACTCCCCTAGAGCTGAGACTCCCGAGGGATCTAAAGGTTCTGAGGAGGAACCTATGCAGTTAGGGGTTGCTAAACTTACCGACGCTGAAAAGCTTTATAGGAGAAAGGAGGGACTTTGTCTTTATTGTGGTAGGAGGGGTCATATGAGACAAGAATGTCCCGTGCGTCCGGGAAACTTTCGCACCTAAGGCCGTATAGAGGACTGGCCTTGGGTGTGACATCACAGTCCTCAGATTTGCCTCTTAATAAGCTACTTCTTCCTGTTTCCCTGCACCTTGATAGTAACTGCATAGCAGGGAATATACTAGCCCTGGTTGATTCCGGAGCGGCCGAAAACTTTATTGATTCCAGTTTTGTCAAGGAGAATAACATACCCACCAGAGAGAAGGAGACACCCTTGGCCGTTGAGGCCATAGATGGTAGACCATTATGCTCTCCTATTATCACACATGAGACTGTTCCCCTACATATGTCTACAGGGGTGTTACACTCTGAGACCATTCGGTTTCAGATCATTACTTCTCCTTCCTCTCACCTCGTGTTAGGGTATCCTTGGTTACGTACTCATAATCCCACTATTGATTGGGAGTCAGGACAAATAGTTTCTTGGAGTGATTCTTGCCAAGAGTCTTGTGTTGTTAAAGTCACCCCTTTGAATTCTACTCATATTCCCCCCGTGCCTACGGTCATACCCTCTCAGTACCTGTCTCTTAAATCTGTTTTTGATAAAAGGGAGGCTGAAAGATTGCCACCTCACAGGCCTTACGATTGTGCAATTAATTTATTACCTGGTACGATGCCTCCCAAAGGGAGAATATATCCTTTATCTCCTCAGGAGAATCTGGTTATGGAGGAATATATCAAGGAATCTCTAGAGAAGGGATTTATAAGAAGATCCTCTTCCCCGGCAGGGGCTGGGTTCTTCTTTGTGTCTAAGAAAGATGGCGAATTAAGGCCTTGTATGGACTATAGGGGCCTTAACAAAATCACAGTCAAAAATGCGTACCCCATACCTTTGATCACAGAACTTTTTGATAGGCTTAAACAGGCCACAGTTTTTACTAAATTGGACCTTAGGGGTGCTTACAACCTCATACGTATCAAAAAGGATCACGAGTGGAAGACTGCTTTCAATACCAGGAGTGGCCACTACGAGTACACAGTGATGCCCTTTGGTCTTTGTAACGCCCCAGCAGTTTTTCAAGAATTTATTAATGATGTCCTACGTCAATTTATACATACATTCGTTATAGTATACTTGGACGACATATTAATTTATTCTAATGATTTACAGACTCATCACATGCATGTTAAATTAGTGTTGAGAACTCTTCTGGTTAACGGTCTCTATTGCAAACTCGAAAAATGTTCATTTGATCAATCTGAAGTCCAATTCTTGGGTTATATAATCTCTGCCAAGGGTTTTCGTATGGATCCCAAGAAACTGTCTGCCATTATGGAGTGGCCTCTGCCCCAGGGTTTGAAAGCCATTCAGCGTTTTCTGGGGTTCTCTAATTATTATAGGCGTTTTATTAAAGGGTTTTCTGCCATTGTAGCGCCTATAACCAGAATGACCAAGAAGGATGGTAATACTCATGTCTGGAAACCAGAAGCACTCGAGGCCTTTGAATTCTTGAAAGCTACATTTGCCTCTACTCCTGTTTTACAGCATCCTGTCCCTTCACTGCCCTTTATTCTTGAGGTTGATGCTTCTGAGATAGGGGTAGGTGCTATCTTGTCTCAATGAGATTCACCTGAAAAGCCGTTACACCCTTGTGGCTTCTTTTCCAGACAGATGTCCAAAGCAGAGAGGAATTATGATGTAGGCAATCGTGAACTCCTTGCTATCATTTTGGCGCTCAAGGAATGGAGACATCTGCTAGAGGGTACCAGGGATCCTATCCTCATTTTAACGGATCACAAAAACCTCTCATACCTTAGTGAAGCAAAAAGATTGTCTTCTAGGCAGGCCAGGTGGTCTCTGTTTTTGTCTCGTTTTAATTACATAATCACTTACAGACCGGGTGATCGTAATACTAAAGCTGACGCTCTGTCCAGACAATTCGAGACTACTGACAAACTCGAGGTCGATGTTACCCCTGTCATTCCGCCTGACAGAATAATAGCGACTACTGTTCTTTCTATTTCGTCTTCTCTCTTACAGACTATTCAGGCTAAACAAAACTTGGCTCCTGAGGAGAGGCCTGCTGATAAGCTATTCGTTGATTTACCAGAGAGACGAGACATCTTGTCATTGTATCATGACACTAGAACTGCTGGACACCCTGGTATTTCTAAGACAGTCTCAGCAGTTTCTAGATATTTCTGGTGGGCGTCCTTGCGCAAGGACGTCACCGATTACGTTAATGCCTGTAGCACTTGTGCCAGTATGAAGTCCTCCCACAGAGTTCCCTGTGGGTTGTTGCATCCGTTGCCCATACCCGAGAGGCCATGGTCCAATATATCCATGGATTTTATTGTTGAATTACCTCCCTCTAATGGTAAAACTGTCATCCTGATGATTGTGGATCGTTTTTCTAAGATGGCTCATTTTGTGTCTCTTGTCAAATTGCCATCATCCAAGGAACTTGCCTCTATCTTTGCCGAGCAGGTGTTTCGGTTGCATGGTATTCCCACTTCGATCGTGTCCGATAGGGGTAGCCAGTTTATTTCCAGATTCTGGAGAGCGTTTTGTGCAGAGATGGGTATCTCCCTCTCGTTTTCTTCAGCCTACCACCCCCAGTCTAATGGAGCTGCTGAACGTGCCAACCAATCTCTGGAGCAGTATCTTCGCTGTTTCGTGTCCCACCATCAGAACAATTGGGCTGACCTGCTTCCTTGGGCTGAGTTTGCTCGTAACAATGCTGCTCATGAATCCTCCGGTAACAGCCCTTTTTACGTTGTGTATGGCCGGCATCCCGTGGTTCTTCCAGCTGCATTCTCCTTACAGGGCATGCCAGCTCTGGACGAACATTTGGCTAGTCTACGTAATACTTGGGAGCAGGTTCAGTGTTCTTTGGTGGCCTCAGCTGCTCGCCAGAAGGTTCACGCTGACAAGCATCGCAGGGCGGCTCCATCCTATGCGGTGGGAGACCGGGTTTGGCTTTCTACTCACAATATTCGTCTTCGTGTGCCTTCTATGAAGTTGGCCCCTCGTTTTATTGGTCCTTTTCGTATCTTGCATGTGGTTAATCCTGTCTCGTATGCATTGGATCTTCCAAAAAATCTACGCATTCCTAACGTGTTTCATACCTCCTTGTTAAAACCCCTCCTGTGCAACCGTTTTACTCGGCATGTCCCTCCTCCTCCTCCGGTTTCGGTGGAGGGCCATGAGGAGTTTGAAGTGGCGGCTGTAATTGACTCTCGCTTGCTTCGGGGTCGCCTCCAATATCTGGTACATTGGAAGGGCTATGGGCCTGAGGAACGCAGTTGGATTTCCGCTGACGCTGTTCACGCTCCTCGCCTTGTGCGTTCTTTCCACGCTCGTTTTCCTGCCAGGCCTGCTCCTCCCCGCCCGGTGGGCGTGTCTTCAGGGGGGGGTACTGTAGCGGTACTTACCCTCTCCAGGGGCCGGCCGGGGTCCTCCCTTCTCGCCGCGCGCGGTCCTGCTCCTGCACGAGCCGCGCGCGGCTCAGCCAACGATGGGATCAGTCAGGCGGGCAGTGACCGCGAGAAGCGGTCACATGTCCCGCCCGACACTAAGAGCGCGTCGCGCGTCTCGGGCGCGCTCTTAAAGGGACAGTGGGAGACTAAATTAGAATCAGTCTCCCATTGGCCCCTGTCA
Organism: Pelobates fuscus; assembly: GCF_036172605.1. Lineage (NCBI taxonomy): Eukaryota > Metazoa > Chordata > Amphibia > Anura > Pelobatidae > Pelobates > Pelobates fuscus. Next base: position 20,874,518 of record NC_086328.1, read on the forward strand.
GGCCACATTCCCCATTCACCCACGTTTTGGGGGCGTGGATATGACAGGAGCCAATCAAAGTGAACCTTAGGGTTTTTATACTCACCTGTTTCCCCTTGCTCCTTGCCCTATCGTGGTTTCTGTCCAGTTCCCTTTAGTGCTTGTATCGTTCAGTTGGTTTTTTGGTGCTTGACCTTGGCTTTGTTCCTGACTCCGCTCTCTCCTTATCCTTGCTTGCTTATCCGCTGTTTTGTCCTCTGTGTACCAGTCCTCGGCTTGTTCTACGTTTCGCTGTCTCTCAGTTCCCTTGACCTCAGCTTGTTCTGACTCTGTCTTTCTCTCGTCCTAGTCCGGCCATTCTAAGGTCCGGTAAGACGAACACTGTTTCTTGTCTCTTGACTGTGAACTATTCCTGCGTGTTGGGGTATATTACCGTGACAAAGGGGAGAGGGGACCGTGGGCGGCGACGGACCGAGGGTGAGTGCTGCGAGAGGATTGCAGCCTCCCCTCACCGCTGCCCGCGGAGCCCTGACATAACCCCCCCCTCGAAGACCGCCCAGAGGGCGGGAAGCCGAAGGCTTCAAAGGAAACCGCGCATGAAAGGAGCGGATCAAAGAGGGCGCGTCCAAGTCAGAGACAGAAACCCACGACCGCTCCTCCGGGCCGTAACCCTTCCAATCAACCAGATACTGCAACCGACCTCGAGAGAAACGAGAATCAAGGAGAACAGCCACCTCATATACGTCACTAGAGACCGCGCGGAGGGCATCGGAACGCCTGAGAGACCCAGAGAACCGATTACAGAGCAAGGGCTTCAAAAGGGAGGTGCGAAAGGTGTTAGGTATGCGCATGGAAGGGGGCAAGGCCAGGGAGTAAGACACAGGATTCACCCTACGCAACACCTTATAGGGACCAAGGAACTTGGGCGCGAACTTCATCGAGGGGACCCTAAGGCGGAGATTCCTAGAGGACAACCAAACCCTATCACCCGGAGCATAAGAAGGAGCCGCACATCTGCGACGATCAGCAAATCTCTTTTGAGTAGCAGCAGCATGACAAAGAGCAGCATGGACCTGATCCCACATCTTCCGTAAGGAGGCGAGGTGCTCGTCCAAAGCGGGCATTCCCTTGTCGGAGAACACACCGGGAAGGACAGCGGGTTGGAACCCATAAGCCACCATAAAAGGACTTACGCCAGTAGAAGAATGAGACACAGTGTTCCTGGCAAACTCAGCCTAGGGAAGGAGATGGGACCAGTTGTCCTGGTGTGCATTCGTGAAACAGCGTAAATACAACTCCACAGACTGATTTGCTCGTTCGGCAGCTCCATTAGATTGCGGATGATAGGAGGAAGCAAACGATAAGGAGACCCCCATCTCAGCACAAAAGCCTCTCCAAAACCGAGAGACAAACTGAGGGCCCCTGTCAGATACGATATCTTGTGGTATACCATGCAAGCGGAACACTTCTTTGGCAAACACCTGAGCCAACTGAACCGCAGAAGGTAGCTTCTTAAGCGGAATGAAGTGCGCCATTTTGGAGAACCTATCCGTTACAGTCAAAATTACTGTCTGCCCATCAGATGAAGGAAGATCCACAATAAAGTCCATGGATAAGTGTGTCCACGGTTTCTTGGGTACAGATAGGGGCATAAGGAGTCCCAGGGGTTTAACATTAGGGGACTTATACTGTGTACAGACACGGCAAGCCTGCACGTAATCTACCACGTCTTTTTTGAGTGAGGGCCACCAAAACTGTTGGAAAAGACCCTTGTAAGTCTTGGTAACCCCTGGATGACCGGCCGTTTTGGCTGTGTGAAATAAAGTTAACAACTTCTTTCTGTCTTTTACTTTCACGTACAGCTTACCAGTAGGAGTCTCAGAGGGTGCTTGGGATTGGTATGACTTGATACCATCAAGAAAAAGAGACGAGATAACCAAATGGGTAGTAGCTATTATATTAGTTGTGGGTACAATGGGCTCAGGAGTGGAGGTAATAGAATCTACAGGTTCGTACTGGCGGGAGATGGCATCAACCTTGACATTTCGATAAACAGGCCTGTATGTGATTATGTACTGAAAACGTGAGAGAAATAAAGACCATCTAGCCTGACGAGAGGATAACCTCTTAGCATCTGCGATATATGATAGATTTTTATGATCGGTTATAACCAGAATCTTGTGTCTAGCTCCCTCTAACAAGTACCTCCATTCTTTAAATGCCATCACTATAGCTAATAATTCCCTGTTCCCAACGTCGTAATTCTTTTCAGACTCTGACAAGCGTTTTGAAAAGTAACCACAGGGAAAGAGGGGTTCGTCATACGATTGTCTTTGTGACAACACTGCTCCTATACCTGATTCAGAGGCGTCTACTTCCAGTACAAAGGGAAGGGAAGGATCAGGATGGTGTAACACAGGGGCAGTGGCAAATGCCTTTTTTAGAATCTCGAAGGCCACAATAGCATTAGGATTCCAAACCCTGGGGTGTAAACCCTTTTTTGTCAGTTTAGTGATAGGGGAAATAATGGATGAGAAGTTTTTAACAAACTTTCTATAATAATTGGCAAACCCTATAAATCGCTGTATTGCCTTAAGTCCTTGGGGAAGGGGCCAGGACAGTATAGCTTCCAATTTTGAAGGATCCATGCTGAATCCTTGTTCAGAAATAACATAACCCAGGAATTGTACAGAAGTTTGGTCGAATAAGCATTTCTCTAATTTACAATAAAGACCGTTCTGCAACAACCTTTTAAGCACCATCCTAACATGAGTATGATGTGTCTCCAAATCCGGAGAATATACCAGTATGTCATCAAGGTAGACTACGGCACAGACATGCAGTAGGTCTCTAAGGACATCGTTTATGAGATCCTGAAATCCGGCAGGAGCATTACACAATCCAAAAGGCATGACTAGATACTCGTAATGCCCACTGCGTGTATTGAACGCCATTTTCCATTCATCGTTCTCCTTGATACGAACAAGGTTATAAGCCCCCCTGAGGTCTAGTTTTGTAAAATATTTAGAACCTTTGACACGATCAAACAACTCCGTAATGAGAGGGATCGGATAGGCATTTTTAATCGTTATATTGTTTAGTGCTCTGTAATCTATACACGGTCTCAAATCGCCCTCCTTTTTCGCCACAAAAAAGAAACCAGCACCAGCCGGAGAGGAGGACCTTCTAATAAAACCTTTAGTTAAGGCTTCCCGTATGTACTCCTCCATGACCTGGTTCTCTTTCTCAGAAAGAGGGTAGACCTTACCCCTAGGAGGCATAGTACCCGGTAATAGGTTAATGGCACAGTCATACTCACGGTGTGGAGGTAACTTATCTGCCTCCCTTTTTTTGAAAACCAATGCAAGGTCTGCATATACAGAAGGGACAGAAACAGAAAGTGGTTTAGCTGTGGGCATGTTGAGTAAACAAACGGGACGTACCTGGGCCATACAGTCTCGTTGACAAGATTCCCCCCAGGAGAGTATATCTAAACAACCCCAATCAAGTACTGGGTTGTGTTTAACTAACCAGGGAAAACCCAGAACGATGGTAGCAGTAGGGGAGTCAATTATTTGGAAGGTTAATCGTTCCTTGTGTAAAGCACCCACAGACATAACTATATCTTGGGTTTCATGGGTCACCAGAGGTTTCTCAAGTGGTCTACCATCTATGGCCTCAAGGCCAAGGGTGTGGCCTTTCGGATCAAAGTCAGGGCTGCGGTTTTGGCAAAGTTCTCATCCATAAGGTTGTCTGCCGCACCTGAATCGATCAAGGCTTTGGTTGTTATAGTGGTTTTATTGACCAAAAGAGAAACCGTAATAAACGGTCTGGAGATGGACACATGAGGGGACAAGGTCATAACACCCGAGGCCGACCCCTCTCTGGGCCTTAGGTACTGTAGTTTCCCTGTAACTTAGGGCAGGTATTACAGTGGTGCCCCCTCTTACCACAATAAAGACATAACCCCTCCCTTCTACGATACGTTCTTTCAGCCTCAGTTAACCCTGTAGCACCCAATTGCCTGGGTTCGGGGGATGGTTGCCTAGGAGCGGGTAATGCTAGTAATGCAGTACTGGGTAGAGCAGGTAACACCCGTGTATCCAGCCGTCTTTGAGTACGCCTCTCTCTAATACGGTTATCAATAAGGATTACATAGTCTATAACATCATCCACAAGAACAGGCAGTTCCCTGGATGCTATTTCATCCAGTATGTAAGCGGCCAAACCCTCCTGAAAGGCTGTTACGAGGGCGTCATTATTCCAAACCACTTCAGCTGCTAGAGTGCGGAATTCGATAGTATAATCCGCTACAGATCTGTTACCCTGTCGAACCCTAAGCAGAGCTTTGCCAGCAGAGGCAACCCTACCGGGTTGATCAAACGTGCGTTTGAATGCTGACAAAAAATCTGCAAAGGACATAGGAGACATAATTTCCAACATGGGGTTTGCCCATGCTAAAGCTCTCCCAGACAGGTGGTTTATCAAAAAGGCAATTTTGGACCTGTCGGTGGGATAGGAACGTGGATTCATCACCAAATGGATGTCAATTTGATTGAGGAAACCACGACACAAAGCTGGGTCACCACTATAGCGTTGTGGCGGTGTCATATGGACTACATGAGCAGGAACGGGTACTGGAGTGGCAATGGGTTCGGGCACAGCAGCAGCCGCCTCCTGGACGGCAGGCTGCAAGTGTGCAGTACGAGCCAGTATGGTCTGTAAAGCTTGAGCAAACTGATCCATACGGTGGTCCAAGCCATCCATTCTAGCCCCTTGATTAACTAGGGACTAGTAATGTCACGATACTGGGGAACCCAACACGCTAACACACACACAGACACACAGACAGAAAGTGTGCAGTACCGGTCCTTAGAGTGGCCGGGCTAAGCACACACAGAATAGTCAGGAGACAAGCCGAGTAAGGGGAACCAGAAAACAGAATAACGAGAAACAAGCCGAGGTCAAAGGGTAGGAGAAAGTCACAAAGTCAGTATAACAAGCCAGAGAGTACGTAACCAGAAAGCACACGTTCAGAATCAATACTATAAAGCAAAGACCACAACAGGGCACAGATAGACAGGAAAGGTAAGTATTTAAATCCTAGCCTGAATCCTGATTGGCTAACCACCAATCAGTATTAACAAACACACGTGGGGGATATCTATACCCCCCCACTGTGTTTGTTGCACTGTAGCTTTAACGCCGGGTCACGTGAGGGACCCCGGCGCTTAGATAATAGTGCCGGCTCCCAGCGTGCAGCGTTAGACATGCTGCCGCTGGGAGGAGGAGAGGAGGACGCGAGCGGCGTGTCAAGTGGAGAGGACGCCGCTCGCTTATCGGTAAGGGGAGAGGGGACCGCGGGCGGGGACGGACCGAGGGTGAGTGCTGCGAGAGGATTGCAGCCTCCCCTCACCGCTGCCCGCAGAGCCCTGACAAGAGCACTCTGATTGGTGGGTTTAAGCCATCCAATCAGAGTGCTCTGACAGGTAAATGAAGAGACTGACAGGTAAGTCTCTACATATACCTGTCACAGCACTCTGATTGGTTGGTTTGAAATCCACCAATCAAAGTGCTCTGTGTCATTTTACACAGCGTGGGAAAGTTCTGTGGAATTTTCCCACGCTGTGTAATTTGACTCATAAATCTCTGATTGGTTACTTAATCCACCAATCAGAGAGTTATGAGTCAAATTACACAGCGTGGGGAAATTCCAAAGAACTTTCCCACGCTGTGTAAAATAACACAGAGCACTCTGATTGGTGGATTTCAAACCAACCAATCAGAGTGCTGTGAGAGGTAAATGTAGAGACTTACCTGTCAGTCTCTTCATTTACCTGTCAGAGCACTCTGATTGGATGGCTTAAACCCACCAATCAGAGTGCTCTGAGCCTAATTGCCGGGCGGGGCGAGGCTTTATAAGCCTTCCCCGCCCTGCAGAACTCAGTCTGCGGGGAGCCCTCGCCAGGTGAAGAAGGATTATTATTTTTTTGCGCTCGTTTTTTTTTTTTTTTTTTTAATTTATTGCGTCGGTTATTATGGTTTTTAATTTGCCCTTTTTTAGGGCTGAAAAAAGAAGATTTTAGAAGAAAGAAAACATTGAATGGTAAGTTTTTTTTTTTTTTTACAGGTACTTATTTGAAGGTCCCCCCTCCTTAGTTTTTACGGTGAGGGGGGATAATTTTTATTGGGGGGAGGGGGTGACTAGGGGTTTGGGGACCCCTAGTCACCTGGGGGGGTTGTTTTAGGGCCCCCACCCGCCGCTCAGGGTTGGGGGCCAGGGGGGAGGACCTTAGGTCCCCCCCTTATTAGTATCTAGGGCCCCCACCCGCCACTGAGGGGTGGGGGCCAGGGGGGAGGACACTAGGTCTGCCCCTCTTATTTCAATTTAGGGCCCCACCCGCCGCTCAGACCTTTGGTCCCCCCCTTTTTTTTACTGTAGGGCCCCCACCCACCGCTCAGGGGTGGGGGCCAGGGGGGAGGACACTAGGTCCGCCCCTCTTATTTCAATTTAGGGCCCCACCCGCCGCTCAGACCTTTGGTCCCCCCCTTTTTTTACTGTAGGGCCCCCACCCACCGCTCAGGGGTAGGGGCAAGGGGGAGGACATTAGGTCCCCCCCACCTTATTAGTATTTAGGGCCCCCACCCACCGCTCAGGGGTGGGGGCCATGGGGGAGGACATTAGGTTCCCCCTTATGTTACTGTAGGGCCCCCACCCACCGCTCAGGGGTGGGGGCCAGGGGGGAGGACATTAGGTCCCTCCCTTATTATAATTTAGGGCCCTCACCCACCGCTCAGGGGTGGGGGCCAGCGGGGAGGACATTAGGTCCCCCCTCTTATTATAATTTAGGGCCCCCACCCACCGCTCAGGGGTGGGGGCCAGGGGGGACGACATCAGGTCCCCCCCTTATTCTGATTTAGGGCCCCCACCCACTGCTCAGGGATGGGGGCCCGGGGGGAGGACAATAGGTCCCCGTCCCCCATTATTTTACATTAGGGCTCCCACCCACCGCTCAGGGGTGGGTGCCAGGGGCTCGGGAGGGGGGAACTTATTTTTATTTTTTTTACAGTGAGCAGCCACAGGCTGCACACTGTTTAATAGACATGCCCCTACTCGCGGTATAGCGAGTAGGGGCATAATTTACTAATACTAAGTAATCTTTACTTAGCATTAGTAAATTTGGCTGAAAGACCAATTTAAGTCTTTCAGCCTTTAAGTAGATAGCTCCCTAATACCATGGGAATTAGGGAGTTATCTACTTATTCATTCCTGTCATTACATTGACTGGCCAAGTAACTTACATTTTATATGAATGTGTGTTACTTGATTGTTGTAAGTGTTGTAAATGCTTACAGCTGAATCCTGGCTATGTTTGTATACTTTTTATTTACAATTATTTACAATGTAACATTCTTCTTCTTTCACTGGGTAAGTTTATTAGTACTTAGGCAATACTGTGCTTCGGAACTTCGGCACTTCGACATTTCGCAACTTCGTCAACTTCGGAACTTCGGCACTTCGGAACTTCGGCACTTCGACAATTCGGAACTTCGGCAACTTCGGAACTTTGGCACTTCAGAACTTCGGAAGTACCCGAATATCCGAATTGTCCGAAATTCATCCGAATACATATTCAGACCGAAACGAATTGCACATGTCTAGTGACTAACCAGTGTGCCTTAAACCATCTCAGACTATACCACAGACACATTGCCTCCAGGGCTTTAATAGACTGAATTACCTCTGTATGTTGACTTTAAAGAGAGAGACATTTAATTAAACACGAGTCAGTTTGGATAGAAGTGTACATATACTGTGTACCTCTCTGCAAGTGTTTGGAACATTTATAAACCACTGATAGGAGGTGTACCTTGGAAGTCATTATCTCGTTAAAGTGTACCGGAGTCCAAAGAAAGGTCCATAAAGTCCAAAAAAGAAGTGCGAGAGCCTGGGGGACCCATGTTAGAGTCAAATCCTTCACAAGCAGTTTCACTCTTTACTGAGAATTGGTCCCAGGGAACTTAAGGCACCATAACCACTATAGTAGGATTTGCTGTTAAAGTACTCATTTAATAACATTTGAACTCAAAGTTTTTAGGACTTTTTAATCATATTTTTGTTTTCTACTATTGATGACATCAATTTGATGCCTTACCTATACCTATCATAAAGGAATATATAATGGCTAGCCACTGTACACACTACGTAGATAAAGTCTGAAGCAGCCAGGCATTCTATATTCAGCACATATATTATATGACATGATTGGAGTTGCCAGATAGTTTAAGTGTACTTACAAGGATACAGAGCAGTTCTAAAAACTGCTAGTTAAAACAGTGCTTCCAAACCCCAAAACTGGGACCCAAAATTGAGACCCCATGTCACTTCAGTGGGTCCCCAATGCATGTAAAACATACACCACATGCATTACACCGTAGACAACATGTATGTACGTAGTGGGGAATCGCGATGCAGCCTAGAACAAAATCTAAACCCCATTAAACCCCCCAATAACGACAGACCACTTAGTATGGATGAAACAGGCCACAGCATTTATTATCACAACTAAATTACTGCATAACACATCCATAACTTTATTTATTAAATCTCTTCTTTTCTGTAACCAAAACATTAGACATAAATAAGCATAAATTAACATATATACATATATAACTCCACCCATAGTGTTATACAGTGACCCCACCGTCCTTGCCAATAAAAACATGGAGTGGTTCCTAATCACCACTCCCTCTCACCTCCCCCCTCGTCATAAAAATCCTTCCAATGCCTGCCATCAGCCGACCTTATCCACGCTCGATGGGCACGAGACCTCAGGCAACCTAAAGTTAAACCTTTAGAGCAGGGGAGGTTTGAGACCTTAAAAGACTTGTTCATCTCATTCCATCTACTTAAACGTAACCTCAAACTCAATTGGCAAGGACATACCCCGGGCTAGCTGCGACAAAATATAGTATAGGGTGGGCGGGAGGGAAGCTGTTTGCTGGCCCGAATCCCAAGTGGCACTGAGGTGAGACCTCCCCCACACTGTCTTACCCAGAACATAATCACACCCACAGATTCTTCACAACCAATCCCATGCATCTATCCCCACACTCCTACATGTGCCCTTGTCCGCTTAGCTGCGCTATCTCCCCAGGGCCTGAACAACAGATAGTTTAATGTACCAGCACCATCTTCTACAACAATATAAAGACCCCGTGACACATGCAAGAGTCTAACCAAGTTGTTTTGCAGAATACATTTTTTTTATGTATTATTACACGGAATTAAACTTTAAAAAAAAAAAATGTTAGTTAAATATATTATTGAACAAATTCATGTATTATCTCTTATCCAAAAAGTGTTTCTATGTTTACATGTATTTAGAGAAACAATTTTAGCTTTCTCCCATAATGTAAAAGTTGCCTGGAATTTTACACACAAATGGACACGTCTTCAAACCCATGCTCCAAACCGAAAGCCGCCCGTGTATTCTGGTCCGGAGTTTAGACGAGGTTAGCTATGTTTTACTCCAATGCACATTTCTAAAATAGGGCAGGCTAGCAGTAATATTATTTTTTACCCTGGCTCTCTCCAGAGTACAGTCTGATGCAGGTGTAATTAGGTATACACAAAACGAACACATCTGCCTGCTAATATTAGCATTCACACCTACGTACAAACAACCTGAATTGTAATCCCATGATTTATTGACTACCCTTAAGCAAAATGCCACAGCTTATTATTTTCTTGAGACTATTAGTGTCAAATAAAGTTTGCATAATGACGCTTTTCTCCAAAGTTTGAAAGTTAAAAAGGGCAATATCTCTCAATGCTTTTGTTTTTCAGTACAGAAAAATATTTTGTAATTATCACGCTTGAATATGCGAGGCGGAAACTATCTTATATTCAAAGTACTGCAATTTTTTCCTTTGTTTTTTTTCCTCCCTAGTCTCCATAGAGTTATTGTATAACAGCTAATTATTGATACGATATATTGACATTCTGTAATATACCGAGGCGATTTATATACGGGGGAGGGCACCTGGTATACTACAACCTTAAAGGGGAGCTCAAAGCACTATTACCTGAGCATTTCTTGTCATATATATGTGTAAAATAACAGTGCAAATTGATTATTATTTTATTCAGCATTGCATAGCTGAAATTATATCTTAAAGATTAGAGTTTCTGTGTGGTGGTGGCCATTGTTGAATGCCATTATTTTCTGATAATAATTACAAAGTATTTAACCAGGAAAGATACATTCTGCTGGTTTTCAAGTATGTCCTGGGGATAACATCTTTTGCCCAAGCTCCAGAGGATGTTACCACTTTGGAAGAATAAGGGGCCGAGTCAACCGTGCCAGGATTTGAACCTGCGACCCCCAAAAGTTAAACAGTTTCTACTGATAATACATTATATAATACATTAGCCCATTGAGCTATCTTACAGGCCTTTATAAACACTGTCAGTTGGTTATTTATCATAAGCAGATCATATGTAGCTCCCAACTGTTCGCTGTATAGGAAACAAGTAATGGTTCCTTAAAGTCCCCGGTGATATTTTGTGATGATCAACACAAGGTATAAATGATTTTTAAAATGGCAAATGATGTTGCATGCATATATTTAAAAAAACAAAAAAACAAGATAATATTTCATTTTGCAGTTTGGTGTAGTGGTTATGGTGTTGGTAACTCTGTCTTCAAACAATGTATTTATTTGTAACCCTTGTCCCGATTTTGACATATCGCACAATGTGGGACATCTCTTTGCATATCTCATCTAAACTGACTGCAATAAGGGTGAATTAACATTGTGTTATAGTGTTCATAATCCTTTGAAATATTATCTGTACAATTCTATTTATCTGCCTCTTCATTGGCTTATTTTGATATTGATTGATTTTTATAGAAATTAACCTGTTTGCGACTGATCGTAATTAGTTGTTTGAATTTCCAGTGGAGATGGCAGAAGTCAGACATGAATTCTGCTGCTGGGTTTGAAAGTTCAGATAAAGAAACTTTCTGCTTTTGCCGTGAATAAGTATGTAAATCCCTTGACTCTCCGCGAGTAGGTACTTAATTAAAGATGCAAAGCTACTGGAAACGTATTATTAAAAGGAACTAGCTCATACTGGATTAATCCTATTCCTTCTCACACAAGCACAAAATTACAGAGATGTTTATCATAGTGATGAAATGGTTTTGGTTTCTTTTATTGCAATTGGTTAGTTTTAGTTAGTTTTTTTTTTTTTTTTTTTAAATAAACGTGCGTAGGCGAACCTTGATGACCATTTCTAACAGCTATATTAGGTTCTGTAAAATGTCTACCTACTTAAAGTACGGAAGGTACTCTGTATTCCCTACCATTGTTTACATAATTCATAGAAGAATAGATTCCCAATGAATTTCCTAAGAATGTAATCATAATCGAAAGATACCATCGTATTATTTATTTGTAGATAGAATCTTTGGCCAAAATAACATATAGAGACGCAGATTATTTTGTGGGAAACACGCTAAACTTTTTTCTGCATGCCAGACATTCTGCTACCCCTTCACCATTTGTGTGTGATGTTTGTTACTCTGAACTATGTTCAAGAAACCACTGCTGTGTTCTGTTGGTTGTGCTGTGGTCCATTCGTACAGCGAACCTTTATGAAGGTGATCTTCAGAAGCCTGCTTGATATCTGCTACTGCTTCACCATTTGTGTGTGATGTTTGTTACTCTGAGCTACCTTCAAGAAACCACTGCTGTGTTCTGTTGGTAATGCTATGGTCTAGTCATACTGCAAGTCTTTATGAAGGTGATCTTCAGAAGTGTGCTTGACATTCTACTACTGCTTCACCATTTGTGTGTGATGTTTGTTACTCTGAGCTACCTTCAAGAAACAACTGCTGTGTTCTATTGGTTGTGCTGAGGTCCAGTCGGACTGAGCGGTTTTATGAGGGTGATCTTCAGAAGCTTGCTTGACATTCTGCTACCTCTTCACCATATGTGTGTGATGTTTGTGTCTCTGAACCACCTTGAAGAAACCACTGCTGTGTTCTGGTGGTTGTGCTGAGGTCCAGTCAAACTGCATATCTTTATGAAGGTAGTCTTTAGGAGCTTGCTTGATTCCTGTGAGATAATCTATCCTTTTGTTTAATTACAATGACAGTTAACATAGAAATTAATTATTCTTTTCGACTTGTTTTCGTGTAGTTTTTTCTGCTAACTCTCTGAAGTCCCTGTTTATCCTAGGAGGTAAATTATACCACATCTTGTTTAGTTTAATGTTTGCAGATTTAAATAGCACACACACAGCAAAGTACAAGGCTTCTGACTCTACGTGTAATTGTGAAACAACGGCGGAAGGATATTTGCGCACTCAAACTGTATGAATGACTGCTGGTTTTCGGTGTAATGGGAGAGTCTATGAGACATTGAGAAGATAAACAATGTTATTCATTAACGTGAGAATATTCAGGAATGCAAAGTTAATTTCAAATTTAAGTCCAAAACTGGCAAAATTCCCCAGTCAGGTGTGCTCCCAATCAGACTTTAAATTTTAATTCACTATAATAATTTTCACAATAATTTTCATTCGAGTAAATAGCCCTGACAGACAAGCAAAGGATAATAAAAATAAATATGTTTTTCTGATGTAAAGATTGAACAATCAGCAAGAACTGTTTTTAAATTGTTCTTCAAAAATATGGCTCAATGCATGAAGCTTCAGTAGTACACTATTGAACGTAAGGAAATACATTGGTTTTATTCCATTGTATTTGCATACGTTCATCTCCAAGTAAGTAACCTATTTGACAATAATGGATTTCTGAAGATTAAAATGGCACGGAAAGGACTGCACCGTGCACCTACTATAATCTTAAAGCATGTCAGGGATAGAAAGAAAATTGGAAATCCTCTAACGGATTCGGATATTGCCGGTTCACTTGCAAAATCTTTTGTTTCCGAGCAAGAGATCATTTATATAAAACCTTGTTGTTCTATTACGATGAATTAAATGCCAAGGAGACGCTACTCATCTCAACATCATGCAACTGTACAGTGAAGATAATTTTTTTCTCAACACTTCAGGAGAAATGACTTTCACAAGCCCGAAGCTACCATAATATTTATGCTTTTTGGGACGCGCAACCTCACATGCACAAACAAAAGCTACTGGCACTTGTACAGTTCAAAAATTATACATTCAGCTGTACCCAAAGATGACAAACTGTGAGCATGCCTCGACGTTCCCTGCAGTTATGACAAGAACAATCAAGTACAGACCACTTGCGATCTTGTATTGTCAATATCGATTTGGCTAACCCCTGGTATCTTATTTATTTACATAATTGATTCTTCATTTTTTATTCTGATGGCTTTCAGTAACGTTGTTGCTTTTGACAGGCCCAGAAGGATTTGTAGATTGCTAACTAAGCTATTAACAATTCTTTGCTTTGTTGAATGTTAAAACATTCTCCTTCTCGCAAAGTTTTGTATAAGACCAGCTCTAAGTGACGTCTGGGTGGCTAAATAGGAATGAACATGAAGTCGTGCCCTGTTACCGTCAAAATGCAGGAAACGTACAAGTCAGAAGTGAGAGAAAGAGAATCTGTAGCTCGAACAAAAGCTAAGCAAGGATTGATTTGAATTGCTGGGGGGAATGTGGGGCAAGGTTTTTAACGTCAAACAAATCATTTAGAATTTCAGAAGTTTAAACAATTTATTGGATTCAAATATCTTGTTTTGCTTCTAAAGTGCCAATCATTGTTTTTCTACGGTACAGACCACCGTCTCTTTTCTGTCTTTGTGTTCTGAAAGAAGAATAGCCAATCTAAGTACTTAAGTACTATGCAAATTAATGCTTCAGATACAATGCCCAAAAAAAAAAAAGTAAAGCTTTTTCTATTTTTAGTCTCTTTAAACTACAGTATAAAGAATCACAACGTGTGTCTGTTCTTAGAAGGACTATGAGGGTTTTTTTTGTGCTTTTTTTTGCTTTTTTGCTTTTTCTTGAAGCTTCCATTTACTTTATCTGAACTTAAAAGCAGTGAAGTAACAATGCAAACTTATAAAAGTCAAGTGGGAGACGTTGAACAATGACGCTTTATATCTGAGGTTGCCCATGCTTGTCTTAAATCCCTGTTCACCACTACATAAAACTATCCAGGATACGCTGTCAGCGCAGTTTATACCTTGCGTGCAAGATGTTCCAAACCTTGCAGTGTTTGATATAAAGCCCTGTGGCAATCCATCTCTTGTTTGCTGGTAGTGTAAACTAGCATTCATCAAAACCTTGCTTTTTCACAAAGAAATTCCCAGATCTTTTGGAATCCTATAAATTATGTACTGATAACAAACATTATTTTTATTCTTTTTTTTTTTATGTATCTGTACCTTGATATATCTATCTTTGGAGTATTGCAGAAATGTTTTGTTTCAGTGTAGAATCCAGATCCTGTTTTTAATTTTCAGTTTTTGCCTATTTATTATGCACTTACCCACACTTTACTTATGGTCAGCTGCAGGTCAACCACCACAGGGCAACAGGTCAACCACCATAGGGCATCAGATCAACCACCACAGAACAACAGATCAACCACCACAGAACAACAGGTCAACCACCACAGGACAACAGGTCAACCACCACAGGACAACAGGTCAACCACCACAAGACAGCATGTCAACCACTACAGGACAACAGGTCAACCACCACAGGGCATCAGGTCAACCACCACAGGCAGCAGGTTAATCACCACAGAGCAACAAGTCAACCACCACAGGGCATCAGGTCAACCACCACAGAACAACAGGTCAACCACCACAGGACAACAGGTCAATTACCACAGGACAACAAGTCAAGCTCGAGAAAAACAGACCTCTCTTGTCATAGTACTAGTATATTGACTTGGTAGGTACCTTGTGTTGGAAAAAAAAAACAATTTTAAAAATCAGATATTTACATGTCTACATTTAAGCCTGTTTTCAGCCATCTTGACTTCATATAAGAGTGTACATTCACAGGTGGAAAAAAATCACAATAGTGATTCTCACAGTATTCAAAGACTGCAATTCACTTGGCAATGGTACTCTACTCTCATGGACTACCCTTCTCAATATTAGAGCTGAAGTGTCTATTATTTAAATCCATATAACAGTCTATCTCAAGGCACAGGGACATGCATTGATCTATCTGCTGTTCATTGTAACTATTACCCTAATTACATAAAATATGACCAGGAATGCAGCAAATCCAATAAACTACTTTAGTAGCTGAAGACAATCTGATAATTTCAGTAGATATAGCAGTAATCCTGTAATTCATTGGGGTTCGAGGCGCCCGTGAATTTATTACTTCATGATAACAGGTTCCAGGGTAAATCCAGCTATGAAACACTGTATTCATGTGTTTTGAGATTGAGATTTAGATTGTGTGATATATCTCTTGGAGATATTCTCTATCCCCAGTGTAAAACAAAGTCCATTCCAGTCATCGACTCCATTTGGTTTACCCAAGTGTGACGCAGCCCTACCACAGGTATTATTACTGGTATTCATATAGCGCCAACGTATTCTGCAATAATTTACAATGTTATTAAGGTGTAATTTAATAACAAATACTATAAAACACTACAAAACAAGAGGTTGACGAGGACCCTGATCAAATAAGTTTACCAGTTAAAGGAGGAAGTGGATGCCGGAGGTGGAACTCTTGCATGGCAGGAAAGAATTCAACCATGGAACCGCCAATGTGATTTTAAGTATCGTCCATGACAGACATAAAAACTGCTTTTTAATTATTTGCTGCAGGGCAGATATCCGTATGATTCCCCGAATGTCTTTGTTCTCCTTTGTATTCTGTTTTTTTTCTGTATTCTTTGTTTTAGCTTTGAAATCTGGCCCACTCTCTTCACTGATCTCTGTATATTTTGTGTGGTTTCACGTGAGGAACATCTGATCTTGTCTTTGACTTATTCTAGTCAGTAATTTACCTAGGGAGCCTCTCTTGCATTTCCATTGACTTACAAGGTTATTCACTAAACTGAGAATTCAGAATAAATTCAAAGTGAATTTCAAATTTAGGGTCAAAATAGACACACTGGAAAAATTATCTTAGCCAGCTGTGCTTTCAGTTCAGTTATTCCAACCTTTTTAAATCCCCTTTGAATTCACTTTGAACTCTCACTTTCGTAAATAGTCTCGTTAGACTTCCATCCTGCTCTGTATCTTAATTGAACAGATCGATCATGTCCATTTTAGGACATGGGGCAGTGAAATAAACATCCTACTTGCTTCCAAACCCATCACTAGCTGTGTGTGTTACAAAATGTTTCCTTAAAATAATTTACATTTTGTTGGCTCAAGAAGGAGAAATACAGTGAATGAGCTTTCTTTCTTACTTTGACAATTTGATAAGATTTTAAGGGTTTCTGTTATAACCTTGGACACCCTAGGTCAGAACTTGTTCATGGTTCTGCATTAAAAATCCTGAATTAATATTACAAACAGAAAATGAATGTACCTGCGGAAGAAAAGTGTGTGAACGGCAATGAATCCCAATTAAAAAGCCTGGTCTTTTCTGCCTGTGATATTAATCATTTGCTAATGCAAGAATGGAATCCCCAGAGAGAGAATTTTACAAAGATCAGGTGGCAGAAAAATGCACGACCCTGGCATGTCTGTTTGCATCACTTGCTGGTACCCTTTACAGATCTCACTAATTCACATTATTAGATGATTTTGCGGGGTTTCACCCCAGCGAATCACATGTTGCCAACATAATAAAGTGAATACAAATGTCTTTGTGGAAAAAGGTTTGGAAAAATGTAAATGCATGGAGGATTTTTAATTATCCCCTTTAATTTAAATGTTCTATTCCTCATTCCTTTTATGATTCAATGATAGATCAACTATTTAAAGGGTACTCTGCTTACCATAACAACTTCATCTAAATTAAGTTGTTATGGTGCCAGGAGGCCCTGGGTATTCTCTTACCTTAAGGAGTTAAACCATTTTTGAATGGTTTAACTCCAAAGTGTACCTCCAGTGCCCATCCACAGATCCCCCAGGCAGTAATCTGCTTTTAAATCTCTATTTCAGGAAGCACAGAATGCATCCAGGCAGAGGCACCACTGATTAGCTTACAGCAGTGAGCTGATGCTCTCAGCCAATCAGTGACCTTCAATTCATAAAATTGGCTTGAAAAATGTACGTTTATTTTCAAGACAGTTTTAAGAATGGAAAGTCACTGATTGGCTGAGAGCGTCAGCTGGTCAATGTAACCCAATCTGCAGCTTCCCTGTCTGGCGGCACTCTGCGCTGCGTGGGAGAAAAGGTGAGTTTAAACAGCTTATTTCTCCATGGCGGATGGGACACCAAAATAGCTATTTTAACATTATGGTGTCAGGAATACATGTTTGTATTCCTGACACTATAGTGTTCCTTCAAAGCTAAAGTTGTTTTGGTGCTTAAAGTATGCCTTTTATCACTTTTGCAACCCAGATTATATTCCTTATGATCCCAATCACTGAATAGGTATTGCCATTGCCCCTCTCTTGTATTGATAGCATTTTCTATTATCATTTTCCCCTTTGTTCTCAACTGATTTTAAGCTTTTTTCTGCTCACTTCTATCATGATTTTTCTTATTTTGGTTACGCCAAATGTTTGATCGGTTGTGCTTGGCTGCCTTGCTTTGGATACTATGATAAGAGGGAAATTTGCCTGATACTTTGTGGCAGTGGCAGTGGCAGTCTCTATATATTATATTATATTTCCAATGGTATCAAGAGAATTAAAAACAAACAGAAGATTTGAGAACAACGAGAAAGGACAAACTTCCAAGAGTTAAAGAAGAGCGCAGGAGAGTCGGGTAATTTGATGTATATGTCAGGCTAAGAAATTCAATGCCCATACGTGTAACCAAACCTACATTTTTATATTAGATAGGTATGTTATATTATATATATATTTATGAAAAATTAAATAAATTAAATATATATATATATATATATATATATATATATATATATATATATATATATTACCTCTCCCCACCCTCTCTCCTAGTTTCTGAGTAAGGAGAGGGTAAACATAATGGAAATTACTTTCATGCTATTTGCATTTGCTGTCATTACGTCTAAGCAAAAGAGACCGGATGATGGGCAGCATATACAAAATATTGGCTGCTGCCCAGAAGAATGTATATGACAATGCTGATGTTGGCCAGACTAGGTTACGTATGCCCCAGTGCATCACTGAGATTAGAGGTCACACATTGACAGTCACACCATGTAATACAAGATTTATAGAAACGTTCTGTCTGTAAAACATTATGCTTGGTTAGGCTATTTGCTGAGTGGGGGTGGTTGTTTTATTTTATTTTATGGGATTTATCTCCTTCCAGAGTTCTCCATTTTAGGTGTTGAGAGTTTAAAGAAAATGTCACTGTGATTTTGAAAGTTACAGATGGATACACTTTGTATATCACTGAAATGTCAGCGCCATGGTCAATAACTATAACTATATACTAGTATAGTAGCGGTTTCTATTTCTGTTTGTACTTCCAGCTTAATGAGCCTTATATTTTTATGATCTCTTATCTATTGATGAAATATGACCTAGATAACGCAACAGATAATATGCAGTGGCCAATGTGCATTTTCTTAATAAACCTACAACTAGGTCTTATTCTATCAACGGGATGCAAATGAAGGGAAAACGTGAATTTTGACTAATAATGTCCTACATTCTGCTCCTTATGATAAGCATATCTCATTTGTCATTAGGAACATGTGACCTTATTCTTGGTTTTTGATTGCCTTACAATCGCTGAAAATTATAATGTTGGTAAGAGAGTTTGGCTTAATACCTTAGTGTTTAAAAAGAGATACAAAAACAGAGGTGTTGCTGGGGTGGCTTATAGGGCTGAAGACCCTGATGTTGGGTTTGTTAGCCTCGGATCTCTACAGTTGGTGGAGAAGCAGCAGAATAATAGTAAAAAAGATTACGAGTATAGTGTTCCTCCAGGCTACAAAGGGAAGGAGGTGGTCCCACCAGTCTCCAATAGTTTTCAATAATCTAGTAGGGCGAGTAGGCAGGATTGCATTGAATACCTGGTAATGAAGCATGTTCTCATTGTTTCAGGACATCCCTAGGTTGGCAAGGGTTGAGTAGGAAGGCAAAGATATGGCTCCTAGGGCAGAGCCTTCGAATAGAGGTTATTGAATTTTGCTTTGGGCTGAAACTCTGTGTATTTGTAGAAGCCCTTGAAACTAACAACACCAGCTCTGTATCCAGAATGCACATTAAATTAAGAGTTGTGTATTTGAATCAGTCTACGGCACTTAAGATAATGTAAATACGTAGGATTCAGTGGACATTCTTGTAGATTTTCATATGTGAAGAAAATCAATTTTCTAGCGAGTCCAGTTTTAGATGTAAAGCAAGATACTGAACCATCATCCATCACAACAGTGTTTACATTATTGAAAGCTAGCTGGATGTGGTCATCCTTCCTAAAATAATACATTTATCTGATATAATACTCTTAAAATGTGAAGATTTTATTCTCTGTCATTAAAACTCTTCCAGTGGTCACTGGTAAAACAAAAAAAAAATAAATTATATACATATATATATATATATACCAATGGCAAGTTTGGCACTCTTCCCAGTCACATAGAACCCTAAATAGACCCTGCCAGGGTGCAATCCCATGGTATATATAGAATAATCAATGAAGGTGCACTCCTAGACTTGAAAAAAATAAAACTGGTTTACTGTGCAAAGAAAATGTTGATCAACATTTCGACCTCTAAAGGTCCTTCTCAAGATAAGAAGGGTTTTGGCTTCTGGTCTTGAGAAAGATCTTTAGAGGTCGAAACATCAATCAACATTTTCTTTGCACAATAAAACATTTTTTTTTCTCAAGTCCAGGAGTGCACCTTTATTAAATATATATATATATATATATATATATATATATATATATATATATATATATACACATATACAGACACACACACACTTTTTGTGCAGGGGATGTAAACATGCATAAATGCAATTGGAATCTTGGGAATTATTCACAGGAATATTACAAGCATTATAATCCAGTGCATGTCCAAGGGCCACAGATCTAATAGCTATACATCTTTGCTATGTAAATTTATCACTAACCCTCTAGCACTGGTTGTATTCCACGTACATTGAAACATATGAGTCATTTTGTTCAGTGTTTCCAGGGAATATATATACGTGATAGTTTATTACGAGTTATATGGATTACATTTGTCATTAAGAGATCTTGTGACATGGAATTAAAGCATGTTTTTTTTATTTGTTTCCTGTATTAATAGATATGTGCTAGTAAAACTGGCCATCAATTGTAGGAACCATAATCAGAATACTTTATCATGTACGGCCTGCTTATATATAAATCAGCAATGTTAAATAAATCATTATGTGAATTCATTTAATGCAATGTTTCAAACAGATAGGAATTGCATTTCAATGTAAACGCTTAAAACATAATCAAACTCTTGTTTCCCGAAGTTGAGCAAGTCAAAGACTTTTATAATAACATTCCTTAAATACATGAAGCGTCTGTCGGTGATATAAGTGTTTGACTCAGGGGATAGCTATCCATCCATTCATCTATCCGTGGGCCCGCATGCTTAGGAAATATGTCAGACTGCCTATTCCTTTGTCTGTCCGTTCAACCCTCTGTCTGTCCATCCATTTGCCTGTCTGTAGCCCCATGTAGCAAAAGTGCAGCTTAGTGGAAAGGTGCCTTGACAGGGGTTAGGAGGCAGGCAGGAAGCTAGTTGGGATTGGTGGCTTGTGGGTAACGGGTTGGGCTATATAAATAGGTAGACATCTTGGAAAAGTCACTTTTAACTTGCCTTCCTGGCTGAGTTTGTCCCACTTTCCCTCCCTGGGTTTTGGTTTCAGTTGGGTGTCCCATTTTGTCACAGCGGCGGGATAGGGAGCTGAAGGAGAGGAAATAGGCTCACCATTAGGAAGATTATGGAAATGGTTAAATGTGGTTATTGGTAAGTTGGTAGGTTTTGAGTCCTGTCGGTGGCTCATAACCTGGTGGGGTAGTGATATCGTGGTATACCCCTACCATGGTTAATTTATAATAAATTGTTGGCACTTTAAGTTATGTTTATGTTGGTATAATGTTATATATATATATATATATATATATATATATATATATATATATATATATATATATATATATATATATATATATATATATGTTATTTATAGTGGGATCATTGCCTTTATATCCAACAGAAGGATACGGATGTGAAGGCGGGGTATTGGGCAATGACCTAATTTGTCTATGTTAAGTTATTACTATTTAATAAAAGCTGTAGACAATTTTACCCATATACCTAGTGTCAGTGTTTTATTGGGAAAGGTATGTGGGGGGTTTGCCCAAGGTTCCGAATGCCCATTTGGCGACTATACACCGGTCACATCCATCTATCTCTACTGTTACCTGACCAACTAATGCTCAACCTAACTTGCTTACCGCTGCAGCGTCACAGAGAGCAATGGCAGCAACAGACAAGCTAGACTGAGTGACAGTTGGCCAGGTAAGAGCAGAGTCTGACCCAACATAGATGCTCGGACAGATAAAAAAATAAAAAAGTGTAATTTTCTCAAAAAATCAATACACATAAAAAAAAACATCATCATGTTTCATAAAAGTGTAAAATATATATTTTTTATTTTTTTTAAAAAACGACAAGTGAGAATTTTATGACAGTTGTCCTTTTAGATAATCTCTTTTACGTCTTAAAGTTTCATTTGTAAGACTGTAAAATGAAGGGGAAAAAATGCAGTTTGACAAACATTAGGGCCGGGATAATGCACTTTGAAGAAATAAATCAGATTTGTAATGCTGGAGTCTGTCATGGCAATATTTTTGTAGCAGTCGTTGACAGTACTTTATGACAATACTTTGGCAAACTGTTTGGGGGAAGCATTTGTAAAATTCACATTTTCTCTGCAAAAATACATTTTAATTGAAAAATCATTCCCCCATAAAATTATCATCATTAATTCATATACCACAAAGGGTCTGTGTTATGACCATTAAACAATTTGTAAGTGGATTCATTTTAACCACTAAATCAATTTACATTATGCTGTGAGCAGACTAGTCCTAATCACATATCATTTGGATGGCAAAGTAATTGTTTAATTTTGCATTCCTGCTGTGTAGATACATATAAATGTGTGCAAAGGAAGAATACCAAATGAAAAATGTTATGTAGGAACCCCCATTATGGAGAGGGGAGTATATCAAAGTTTGGGGTCTGTATTTAGAACTGACACAGAAGGGGGAATTTATCAAAGTGCTCTGAAAAATGTCTTTTATTTCTGGTCTCTGATAAATTCATATTTATTAAATCGTTTTTTTAAAAATGGTCTAAATAGACAGCAAAATGTATAGTGACATTTTTGTGTTTCCCAAAGAGATTCAAAAATTATAATATGGCTGATAAGGGGGAAATCTATATTAATAAACAGCATGCCATGGGTCATTTAAAATGTAAGTGTTTGTTTCGGAGTGTGTGTGTGTGTGTGCGTGTGTGTATGTGTGTGTGCATGTGTGTGTGTGTGTGTCAGTATAGTGCTTTGACAAAAGATAAGGGTGAGTTTAGTCTACAATTTTTTAGATGTGATATCATCATTTATTTTCGTGGAGCGTTACGGTCTCTGTCAACAATAATAGTTTTTCAATTTTTTGTAACTGACAATTGTCAGCAAATGTTTCTCTTCTCGTTTCTAAAAGTTTATTATATTTGTGTATTCCATGTATTTAGGCATTTCTCTTTGTCTTTTGCACCATATCTGTGTATATATTCACCTTTTTACCTCTTGAACGGTTATGTTAATTAAATGTGGATATCCGTTGCTTATATCGCTGGTGTGTATCATTATTTAGCCTTCCTCTTACTTTAATTGCATTCCTTTGCTTCTGAAATAAAAATGTGTGAATTGAATTTAAGGAAATGTTGCATAAATTAACTTGAATTGATTTGAAAGTGAAAATTAGCATTTTTGTAGGATTGTCATAGGTGTTTTTTTCCATTCAGTAGAAAACAAGAAAAAACAGATTTGCACCAAGTATAAATTGAAACAAGTATAGGTGTATAAATATATAAACACAGTAAAACCAAATAGTGATAGAAATAACTTAGAGCTACTTAAAAAGTCCCAGAGGAATTAAACAATGGTCTTTTTTTCTTTAAGCCTTTAATGACAAGATGCTTTAGTGTAGATCAGGCAAAGGTCCTCCTTAGCGTTCAAATAAATTAGGTTTTGATTGAGGTAGGGAGTTCTGTTATTGGCATCTCATGTAAAATATAAGCAGAAAAGAAAAACCAATAGTGCAATACAATATATTCAATATCTCAATAATGTGAAGAAAAATAATACACTCACAAGGATAGAGCCTCCAGTCAGCTCTTAGATAAGGCTCTGAGTGGTATAATCCCCTCAGAGATGAAACTGGAATTTTTCTCTTCGATTGTTCAGAGTGGAAGCGGCATATGAAAGAATGAAAACAGGATATAGTGCTCACTGTTTCAAACCAAAAAAAGTGGGTGGAAAAGTATGAAAAGCACCTTATGCTTAATCATATCAGCTTAGTGGGAATGATCCCCACCAAGGATATATATGAGTAGAGGTAGATGTTGTGATGGTCCCTGGCGAGGCTCCTTTAAGATGATAAAATAAATGCAGGATGGTCAGGGGACATACCAAGTATAGCAAAAAATGTTAAGAAAGAAATAGTTGTATCAAAATTAAGTATAACATTTAAAAAAAATCCAAAATAAATACATAATGTTGCAGTATTCCACCAATGGATCTAAATAATTGACTCTTGCTCTATATCCGAGGTCGTTGGCCAGACTTGGAATGTTACAGGTCGAAGAAGACAGCATCCTAAGTGGAATATGTTTCTCTCTGCTATTTGATTATTCATACAGAAAAAAAAATATATATATTATTTTCAGTGAGTGAAGCTCAGCCGCTTAAATAATACCATTCCCACAATCTCATCTAATGACAACAATGCTTGTGATGGTAAATTACATATCTAAACTCTGTAGACAGCAAGAGAATATTAACATAATAAAATCAGCATAGATGGTATATAACATAAAAAAGATCTCTCTCTCTTTCATTTGGCTGTTTGTTTTCTAAAATGTTAATTAAAACAATTGCTAGGGAATATCTAAAAGTCGTGCCAGGCTGGAAGAGACCCAAATTTGTTTGTTTTTTCCCTTTTTAAAGTTTCAGATGTTTGCGCAATTCCCTAGAGATTATATTATTAGCCTTGAACTCTGTTTACTGCAGACACAGCTTAACAGACTCTTATTCTGGTCTGTGTAGTGCCAACTGTTGGACATGTTTACCTTAACAATGCAAGAGTTCAAGGACAAACACTATCCATTCGAAGGTCACTAAGCACCGCAATTACTTTCAGTAGTTTAGCCCATGCTCACCATTGGGATTGTTTTCTGTCAAAATATTTAAGTGGCTTAAAAAAAAAATTGGGGATCTTCTGACCACTACCACTAGTTCCTCCTATACCCAAGCTACATTCATGAAGCGAAAATTACACTCTGTATTATCAGGTACGAATTCATGGAACCATGAGCATCAATATTAAACTGGGAGCACTAAATGTTAGAAAAAACACACCTAATTATTTACAGCAAGCAAAAATATATTTCAAAAAAATCAATAGAAGTAATATAGGCACCACTGAAGTGACTCCTTAAATCGTCACCTGGTAAATCTAGATTATCCTATTTATTCCGATGACCTGCCAAGAACCACGAGGAAGCAATGTTGTCCAGCAATTTGATTTCTCAAGTAGATCTTTTTAACCAGCTCTAAATCCATGCAGGATTATATAGATTAAACACAACATGACTGGGAATAAACACTGTACATAAAATCACCAAGATTTTCACTGTTGTACTCACCATACCTTATTTACTATTTTATTGTTGTTTTTTCTTGTTTGTGTTTTTTTCTTCTTTAATAGGGGGCTTATCGTGTGGTCATCCGCAGCATTTCACTTTATCATCAGGTCGGAGAAAGGCTAACACCAATCGTAAAGTACTTTAATATCAATCTGACCCCTGACCTTCCCTATCCTATTTTTAAAGCTATTTTGTCCGAGTGCCAAAGGCTATTCTCTGTCTTGGTAATTCACTTATCTGCAGATGGTCGGTTATTTTTATATTATATATATGAAATGCTCATACAGTGCATGTGGTTGAAGTGATTTGGAAAGTCTTTTGCACCTTAGATGGGAAGTGAAGACAGCGAAATGACTAAAAATAAGGTTAACCTCGGAAATGTCTGTGTCGCCTTATCTCTCCGCAACAGACACTGTGGAAATATTTGAGAAAGCAAGTAAGATAGCAGAAAGCATCTGGCAAAAAAAAAAAAAGCATAATGTTGCTCTATTTAGACTGCACCCACCAGGTTCCTTCTAAACCTTCCTATATTTTATCTTTGTTTTCATAGGATTACTACCTTAATTATACTAATATCCCCACTCACCCACTGTGAAATTTTCATTAGCCATTTGTCATGATTCTATCAAAAGATATTGATTTGCTTGCCTGTGATATTGATACCTTCTTCAATAAACTCATTAATATGACCAGCAGACCTCTCAAGTAGCTTTCAATGATAATTCTCGTCTCGATGACAGGTCACCTGTAAGTCAGCATTGCCTATTTGAAACGTCTCTTGCTGTGATATGTGTGCCGTGCAGAATATTACAGAAAGTAAACTCTCTTGCTTTACTGCAGCAAAGTAGGATATGTTATAGAATTTAATTGTGCAGTCTGTGTGTGTGTGTGCATGCAATCTCAAAAGAAGGTTGTTGAGTCGGAGACCTAGACGGGTAGGTGCCAATAAATAAGGACAAATTGCAGTGAATTTAAAAAAGGGACTATCACTTCTCAGGATTTTTTAAATATTAGGTTTCCTTATTGAGACAAAGGTCAGCATATGTATATCAGATAGATCCCATCCACTAGGGCAGTCAAGACCAGAATGTTGGAAGGTTCACTCTGTACAAAAGATACAGCGATGTTAGACAATCATTTTGGCCTTCTTTGGGCTTCGTCAGTGAGGCACAGCTAATACCAGCTAAAGATAAATGCGCAGGAATGACAAAACAAGCATCGACCATAATGAAAAGGGAAAAATAAGATTTATTTGCAGGCACCGTAGTACATCACACAGAGGGGAAAAGAACAAGAAAAAAATACTCTTTACGCATTTCGGGCCAGTTGGTCCTTAATCATAGGAGTGAAAATGTTGGCAGGCTCTAGCTGTACAAAAGATACAATGACCTTAGACAATCATTTTGGCCTTCTATGGGCCTCATCAGTGAGGCATTACTAGGCTGATTTCCTGGCACCATAGGTTCCTACAGTGCCCCGCTCCCTTGCTGTAATACCCCTTCAGTCACTTACCTGAATTCAGCACTGATGTCCCTCGGCGCTGGGTCAGGTACCGCCCACACTCCTCCCCAGCCAACCGGTGGGGGAGACCTAATGTGCATGCGCTGCATTGGCCGCACTCGTATTAGGATTTCCCCACAGGGAAAGCATTGTTTACTGCAGTAATTACCACTGTAGGGTTAAGGGACATGGGACACTGCGCCCAGACCTCTTCACTGACCTGATGTGGTCTGGGTGCCTATACTGTCCCTTTAAGTTTTAAAAACGTACTTTAGTTTTTTGGCTTATATTATCCAAATACTGGAACAGAACCTGTTGCCTGTTTTTTTTTTTTTTTTTTAGCTACGCTTGGTGTTCATAGCCAACGCCTGCCATTCCCTAATTTTATAGTGCAGTTGGGTAAATAAATGGTCACAATATTTTGTTCGATTCTCGCTGATGTTTATAGGGCTTTTTCATATTTCCCAAGACACCATCTTGCTCTGAATTCAGGGCATGACCTCTTGTTCTCATAGTTTTTTTGTCTGAAATATTGTTTACTGCAGTATTTTGTGAAATCCCTTATTGAATTTCAAAAGGCTTTTATGGTTTTTCAATACCTTTTTTATGGGGGAGACTTCGCTCCACTGCTGTAGCAGTTGAATCTCCTGTCTCACGTGTATACTTTTCGAAAAGGAGTTTTTCCACGAGAACAAATCAGAGCTGCAAACCCGACAGTAATGATGAAGACTTACTTCTCCAATATCCGTACTGTGTTCCTAGAGATACCTAAGGATTTGTCAACTATTGTGGCTGAAGGATTTAAAGGGATACCAAAAGATAACATTTTGCTGTTGCTGAGCATTATGAAAAAAAAAATGTAAAAAATTCTGGATTATTAATTTTTGGTTTGCTTAAAAAAGTAAAAACATCTTGGATTACGGATCCTCTAGCATGTAAATAGTAACTAAATGGCAATTGAAAATGTGCAATAGCGTGTTTACCAGAAGCCTGAAATGTTGATTCGGGTGAATTGGGTTTTTGTCCATGTGGTGTCCATTGGACAAAATTTGTCTATGTGATTGTTCCAAGGAAAGACGATTCAGATGAACCAAACTGGCTCAAACATGGGGCTATCAATGTACACCAAAATGTTATGTATATATTTTGCAATACACTATTAGGCACATTCTTGCACCATTTGGTTGACAGATCAAGTGAGAAGAAGTCATAAATAGAGGGGGGAAAGGGGAGCAGTAAAAAAATATATTATGTATTATAGGATGATGTCCTGATGAAAGTTCTAATGTGAGAACTGAAACGTCGACCTTTGGATTGTGAGTTGAGTTTATGTTTGGATTAAACTTTATCGTTTTTTAAGTCCTCGAGTGCTGACGTTGCTTTGGATTTATAAGTTGTGCAGCCGAGCACCGGGCAGACAACACAGGGAAGCAGGAGTGCAAGACCTATGATAGAGTATTTGTTAAATATATGGTATATAAATTTAAAATTATTGGTATATAAATATAAAAATAGGTCACTTTTTACTTTTTTTCTGTGAATAAAATCATATACGGTGACTGTCCCCTAGCCATCAATAATTTATTTTTCTATCAATTCTCTGTTTTGTGGCGCTATGGGCAGAACTCCAAATCACAAGACAACGGAAACTGCTTTGTTCATTCCGGTTTGTTTCGGGATTTAGTTACATGGCGCTTCAAAGTTACAGAATTCGGGCTACTTTCCCATCACCGAAAATACAGATGGTTTAAAAGAAATATAGCCATGTCTACTTTTAACAGCTTTAGGACAATGATTATGCAGGTATCTCTGGTTTATGACAGTCACAAAGAGGTTAACGGATATAATGATATATATGACAGATTAAAGCAGTGGTAACATCACTGCCTTAGGACCAGGAAACTGATGTTTGAATCCCAGTCACACCACCTTACCTGTTAGTGTCTCTGGGCAAGACACCTAACGATATATATCTACCTACCTCAAATCCTAATGGATTGTGAGCTCTTTCCCTGTAAAGCGCTTCAGAATATGTCAATGCTAATAATAATTAGGCGATCGCTTTTCCTTTTGTTGAGTGGGAAAAAACAGTTACACTTAGCCTGGATGAAGCATCATTAAAAAGATCTGCGTCTTTTTTTACACAGATAGCTAGCATTGATTAAACCATTTACTCAAAGGGCTTTAATGAACCTCATTTAAAACAAACCATTCTTTATTTTATTTTAGTTCAATTAGTGACCTCAAACTAGAAGAGAAAAATGGACCCTAGTTTTGCCTCCGTCTGCTCTTCTATTTGGATTTGGAATTTGAATCTTTTTGTAATCTTGCATTTGCTGTTTGATTCTGAATATGAACACATTGATATAACACTCCAAACACCATAACCACTACAGCCCACTGTAGTGGTTTGGGAACCAGAAGTGTCCTGGCTCTGTTCCAGCATAGTCTGTCAAACTGTCTCGTCAGGAGCTCACACTACTTTTGGTCTTGTCAAGCAGAAAAAGACGGATGCTGATGTACGAGTTCATTCACTGGCTGAGAGTGGCAACTGGGTGCTCTCAGCCCATTTATGATTCAATCAAGTTCTTCTATTGAACAAACCAACATCCAGCTCTCCAGAACTGAGAATGCTGGAAGTACTTTAGACTCCTGGAGGAGCCCAAACAAGTGTCAAAGCATGCTAGAATTGTCAGGATCTTACCTGGGGTGGAGTCCGACGTGCAGAGATATACGCTCACCCTTGCAAATAAACACAGACCAAGGTGACCAGGTAAGAAGCCACCTGGGCTGTGAGTCTGTGCACGGGGGCTGTGCAGGAAAAGTGCTCCAAAACGTAGTACAGACAAGGACACAAACAGAAGGGTAGTTCGAGGTATAGCCGAAGTCAGGGTTTGAATGAGCGAGGAGATAAGGCAAGGTCAGAAGCTGGGATCAGACTGAATAATGCACGAACAGGAGCCAAAATAACAGGAACCAAGAACGTAAACCAGAGTCAGTGAACTAACACTGCCCTCAGGGAGAGGCAGTGTTGTATACCTAGCTAATTAGGAATCTGCTTCAGGTGGACTGAGATTGATAGGAGCAGCCACAGGTAAAGTCCAGCCTTCTAGTGCTGCAGACAAGACAAGATAGGACATCAGGCAGAAACATGAACTGAAGTGTGGCTCAGAGGCAAGACAAAAGCAGTAAGAGTCCATAGTTTAAATCCCCTTAGAGCCACCTATGGGGTGGCCACGCCTGGCCGTCTGGATGGCACTGTGACAAAAATGGCAGTTTGTTATATTCACTTAGATGGCAAGCTAAAGTGGTTATAGTGCTTGGTAAGCACTTTATTTTTATATTTTTTTTATTAATTTCAATTCTTTCCAGGCTTCTAGTCTGCCCCAATAGGTAATCTTGACACTTTAGAATGTGGATAAAATATTCACATGATTTTTTGCGTGCCAATAACAAACGCTAGCCTAGCCACTGGTGCAGGCCTAATAGCCTTTGGCTCATATGTAGTACAATGTGGTTCATAGAGGGTGCATTGGACATATGCTCAATTAATGAAAATACCTTACATCTTAGTGCAACAATACATGCTATTTTGCTTCTGTGAAAGTTTACAACAAATTATAGAAATACATTTTGCTCATTTGAAAGATACAACCAGTGGCAATGTTATTTCATTTAAAGATTTAGCAGCAAGCATACAATCTTGGACAGCTGATGGGAGACGAGCAAAGTAGAAAGATGATATGAAGTGCAGGAGTCATGACCTCCTGGAACAGATAATAGATCAGTACAGCAATGGATTTTAAAATGCCTGCCGCAGATTGTGATAAATTCAGCATATGGCCACAAACGTTAGATCATACATCGTCTCTCTGGGCCTAAAGATCATTGTTTTACCAGTTGTGTTAATTTTTCTTCCACTTTGTTTATTGCAATGCAAAATGTGGAATGTGTCATGTAGGCTAAGTAACCTTTGGACATGTAAAAATAAATATTTTAAATGTATTAAAATAAAACAAAATAAATCGCTGAAATTATACAAAAATATGTTGTTTAGAAATAATGATTTGACATGTGCATTCAGTTGCAAACATATTTCAATTTCTCCAAATTGTGGGTGATTCTGATTTGTCCAAATTCTGCAACTCCGAGACTCCATATGAACAAATCACAAAACAGACTTCACAGGCGGTGTTCAAGACGTTTTGCTTGTTTTGTGATTTGGAGTTTCGTTCGTGGTGCAAGAAAAAGGGGGAGGGAATGGAGTAGAAACTGTTTTTTTCAAGGAGGCAAATAAGCAGCTTAATTCGCCATGATGAACAAGAGGTTTGCCCAATGATGTGGGCTATATCTCCTTTACAATCAAGAGGTAGAAATGATTGATGGAAAAAAGATGATTGATGGTTAGGAGACAGACAATAAATGCAGATTTTATTCACAAATCAAGTGAGAAATGACCATCTGAGGGAAAAAAAGAAGGAGCAGTAAATAATGAAAATCAATATGTTTCCAAGCAATATTCTTCCAGACACTTTTACTTCAGCTATTAAGAGAGACAGACCAGCAGTGACTGTGTGTTTTCTTCCATTGCTGTGTCTGTGTGGGAGTAGTATGTGTCTGTGTCAGTGTTCGTAGTGTGTGACTGGTGAGGTGGCTAGGTTATTATTCTGTCTAGCTATCACCAGTGCCACTTACACTGACTTTCATTCACTGATTTTGAATTATTTTACTGATTTGTGATTTTTTTTATTTCTTTTTTTATATATATATCTTTTTTTAAATTAAAATTACTTCTGCTACTGGCCCTCTTTTTTTCATTTATTTACAAGAAAGCAAAGAGGAGGCGGCAATGTGTGTGATGAAAGCTTTATCCATTGGCACATTTTTCCAAAAATCACCTTCGTTAACCGTCCATCAAACAAAGTAACTGCGATTTTACATCTGTTGCTTGTTTTAGAATTTCAAAGAAATACCAACGTAGTCACCCAAAAATGATGCGTTTGTCTTCATATAAGAAGCTATTGAAGGTGCACAGGACTTTGGCATAGAAGAAAAATAATTCAGAAAACAAAATGACATTTTTAATAACTCTGTATCCAGACATTTGCTAGCAATATAGAAAGTGCAGCCTATATCAGCTACGGTATAAAAGTTTATCTTATGTGTACTAGAGTCGCCCATTGTGAACACCTGATAAATTAAATGTGAAATTACCCGAATGAGGTCACTTTTACATGCTTTCATTAAAGTGTTACTTTTATCCTTGAACACATGAATGACAAACCCACAATCTGGTCAGTGTACATATATTGTGTCTGTTGTGCTGAAAAACTGCATGCGTCATAACGAATAAATGGAGGAGGCACAACTGCACCTAAAAAGGACAACATTCAGAAAGACAACATTTCGTCTTTACCTTTATCGTTTACCTTCTTCTTAAATAGTAAATTATTGTGCTACTCTTCACTGAAGCATATGAGTACCTTTGCACATGTAAACACCAAATGAAGCCCTGCACACAAACTCCCACTACTCTTGTGCAGTAGCAAATTAAATATATAGAACAAAATAAAATAAAAAAGTTACCTGCACACGATTTCGAATTCCTATGCACAGGGCAATACAATTGGCATTAAAATATAATCTTACCTCTGAGTCCTATACTAACAAATTAACAAACACAAAGCAAAAATTTAGCCCTGCACTCAAACTCCCACTACTCTTGGGCGGTAACTATTGCTACGGTATTCATCAGTGCAAAAACATAGAACAAATCCCCCAAAAAAGCTTGCCTGCAAACTATCCCAAATACCTACGCACAGCTAAGCAAAAATAGGCTTTTTTTTTTTTTTCAAGAGGATCAGAATTTTAAGTAATACATACATTTATAACCAATAACATAATAGCATGGACATATAACCAGCGAAACATGCAAGTAACCAATGTAATAAAATAGTGTGCAAAAAAAACAACAAAAATAAAAAAAATGATAGATTTACTATTTAAGTATATAAGATTATTTTCCAGTGTACTCTTTTATAAATGATTATTTTTACTGATGATTACTATCATATCCTGTATATATGACTTGCAAAGCAGTGTGTTTGTTTTGCATGGTCAGTTCTCCATAAAAGCAAACTAACATCAAATACTTATCTTGGAGCTCAAAACTTGTTTCAGAATACAATCCATTAATAACTATCCTATTAGTTTTTCCGCTATAGATGTCAGCCTTTCATGTGTGTAAGTTCTGACAGCGATTTCTTATTTATTGTAGCAGCTCGGTAGCATTTCATCAGACGAGCGATTGCTTGCAAAACAAAAATAGTTACTGCCAATTAGTAAAGCCTACTTAGCCCATTCAGGTATATGCTGCAGAGTTCTTGTGCCTTAATAACTTTCATTGCAATTGGTAATTCTTGTTAAATTAGGGCACACAAACGTACTAGGAGATTGTTTCAAAGTCTGCATATTTATTTTAGCTTTTTTTTTTATTTTTTATAAATACTTTGCCAACTCCCTGATTAGAGTATGAATTCCCTAACCCCCTCTGTTAACTCAGCTGCTGTTCTTCCATAGAAAACAATACACCGAAAATGTTAGACTTAGAACTTTTGGATTTTTCCCCCGATTATCGCTGCCTGCTTGTTCCTGGCAATTTTCTACGGTTTTAATTTTTCTCAATTAATTTTTGTATTTAAACATTGAGATCGTAGAGCCAATAACATGACATGCAATTGACCACAAAGTAAAGACGCAGCAGATACAAACATAAAGAAAACAAAAAAACAGCTCCTCGACTCGAACAGTGGGTCGCTTAATATGATTATAAAAGGCAAGAAAAAATAAAAAATATCTCTAGAAGGAAATAGTTCCTTTGTCAGAAGATCTATGGTTCAGATGGGGACTGACTATCAGGGGAGGCTGGAAACGTTTGGCAACTGCCGCCTGTCTCCCTTGCCAGCCTTTCTACTTGACCGTAGGGTTTTAATTTCAGAGATATTTTACCATATATTATGGCAAGTTTGGAAATATCTTCTTGCCAGTAGTCAGGTATCTGCTGGCAAGGAGTTAATAATTTATATGTAAAAATTTAGAGGCAACGTTTTTACAGATTGCCGAGCGGCAAACCTCACACGATTTTCATTTTAGAGAATATTTACCAATGTGTTTCATGGTGCAGTCGGTGCCTTTGAGTCAGGAAAGCTATATAGATCTTCAGAGTATTGCAGAATGGTCACCGTTGTAATGACAGAGTTAAGACGAAGGAAGGGCACTGTGATTTCTTGTTTGCAGTCGTCGAGTGTCTGGTAAAATTGACAGTCACATTACAGCACCATTCTGTTTTCATTAAATGACTAATCGAAAACCAATCAAGCAAAAGACATAGAATTACTGCTTTGAATAGGATTTTTTCTATCTCACCAAGAGCTCAGATTAAAGCTATTCAGCAATAATTATCCTGTTATAAATACTCTGTGCATTTACCTGATTTGCATTGAAAAGAGGTGATTTCAAAGAATTCACCTGCTATTTTCTGCTCTGCATTTGTTGACGTCTATTTGGCTTTTGGCAATACAATCTTTAAATAAAATATGCTGTTGTTTCATCTTTATACCAAGTCTTGCATATATTGAGCTACATATTAACTGGACATACCAGCCACCGTAAACCCTACAGCTTTTCTACGTGGTCAAGGAAGCTGTCACAATCTGTATTTTAATTCCCTTGTATTGTTTTGGGTTTCTTTGTTGCAATGTGCACAACATTGTTTTGTGTCCAACTCTGGACAAGTTAGATTTCCTCATATGATGTCATCAAGTAGGGGGGTGGAGTCTGGCTGCTGCTGATAATGAAGGAAATGTGAGTCAATTAATTGCTTGCAGTGACAGCTTCCTTATACCATTATTACTACAATAATTATGGTGCTTAGATTGTCCTATAATTATGTATATATAGAGTTGAATAATTAATAAGTCAAAGGCTTTAAAGCCTGGAGGGAAATGGTATTTGCTGCCAACATCTAATTTATTTAATAGGGATTTTGTGGGTCATGTGTAGTCTCTGCTGAAATAATGTGTTGTAATCTAACTGCGCCATGCTGTATAGTACAATAATCTGGCCTCATAATAGCACATATACTAGGGGTAAGTCATAGACCTCTAAAATTGTTATTTTAAAAATATTGTCATTGCCATGACAAGTTTCAAACAGCAAGCAGGGCATAACATAATGGTGGGACACTGAAAGGACTTTAGCCACATAAGAGCTCTGTCTTAAATGACTCACTCTGTAAGTGACCCTAGTAGCTCTTGCCAGAACACAGTCATTTCAGTATCGTCATCAAAACACAACCTTAGCTTAATGTAGCCATAATTTTGCTTGTACAGCCCTGGGCACCCCCCGCTGCCTCCCTGCATGTGACTCGCAAAGTTTTCTTTAACACTTCCTGTAAATAGAGATCTAATGCTAAACTTACTTTATTGCACAGTGTGTTTAATATAGAATTTCTTATCTCCTGTTTTGTTAATAGCCTTCTAGACCCTGCAGGAGCTTCCTGTGTCTGATTAAAGTTTAGGGCTGCATACAAATAAACAAAAGTGATTTAACTCCTAAATGGCAGAGAATTGAGCAGTGAGACTGTAGGAGCATGATCTATACACCAACAATGCTTCACTAAACTAAAGTTGTTTTGATGCCTATAATAATTTTCTAGTAAATTCTGTAAAACATTTAAAATGCAGTCATCAAAATTGTATGACAAAATTACTGTGCAACTACGTAAGTCACATACAATTAAGCAAATGCATTTAAAAAAAAAAGTAAAAAAAAAAAGTAAAAAAAAATAATATATATATATATGTGTATGTGTGTGTGTGTGTGTGTGTGTGTGTGTGTGTTTGTGTGTGCCATAGATAAGTAGTGTATTATAAATGTATGCCGATTTAGCCTTTAGCGTGTCATCAAAATAAGGTTTTCAATAATGAAAGATCTATTGTTAATAACCAAAACCTAAGAAAACTAAGCACACAAGATTTATATAAATCTATTCAATCCTTTTATGACATCTACATGTTTTAAATTGCTTGTGCTTGCCAAATTGTTCAAAGAAATATGTGCTTTTTGTATGCTATGTTTGGCTTACATATCTAAGCTACAGGCAGTGACAGTGAAATTAACCGTGTGCGTTCATTCGTTCCCAATCACGGACATGTTCTGGGAATGAGCACAAGGCATTATGGGAGCAGATGGGCGCAAGTGGTTCCCACTGTAAAGGCCGTATATTCACCGTGGATTTTACAATAGCCATGGTAATAATATATTGTATTGCCATAAATTCTCGGTGGCTGACAGTTTTATCTCAATAAAAGAGTTATATTGCCAAGCTGGCAACAAAGCAAATTGATAAAATCGAATTGTGGAAAGACTATCCTGTCTATGACTGTGAGAGTGAATACTTTCTCTGCACGCTAGGATTTGTTATTATTATATGGACTATTTTGCCATCTGATTATCACATTTTTGTGCCTGAATCCTTACAGCTCCATAAAAAAAAAATGAAAAGTCCACCTTTGTGTTTCCACATGCACATTAATTCAGAAAGCTTGTTCTACTGAAGATGGCAGTAAATCCACTCTGGATGCAAAGGATTACTTGAATTGAAACGTACAAATTTGTTATTTTTTGTTTTTAAATTACCAATCTACTTGTAATCTTTTTTTTTTCTTTTTTCTTTTATTTCCCAAATATTTATTCGGTTTTGAGAAAGAAATAACAAAACTCATCAGGATTGAGAAAACAAAATAAATGATGCTCAAGGCTGAACAGAGCGTCGATTAAAAGGTTGGTATTCAAAGAGATAAAAGGAATCCGAATGTGCATTTTTTCATTTCTATATATTTGAAATAAAGAATTCCCACTATGTGTTACTTACAAAACAGTGATTTCTGCCTTAATTTATTTAAAGTAGACCTGTCATCCATCAGTTAATCCTAGCTGTGTAATACAAATAATATGTACATTGTGCTAGTGAAATCAACAGTAAAGGTATAGATTAAACGTGATATTTATCTCGGATTCACTTCCTGATTTATGCGATCAGGTGCGGATCCAGGTGCAGTCTCCCACAATGCACATGGCTTCCTCCCAGAATTGCATACATGTGACACGCCACCAAAGCATGCTTGGAGTGTATACGAGTGCTTATTCTTTTGAATGTGAGTTGTAATGAACGTAAAAACGAAAATCTCGGAAAAATGTGTCAACTAACGCCACTCCATTTTCAGATTTTCTCGCAGAGGGTCTGCAAATTTGATTTTCAGTTCTTCACAATGCTTTCTTGATTAAATACATACAGATTGTACATACAGGCATCGTGGCATCGTGCGGTGTTGATGGTGGAAACGTAAAATCTGAAATCTTCACTACAGAATGAAAAAGGCTTAGATAAAATATTACCTGTAAACTGTTGGCATGCAATATTTGCATGGAATATGCACTAGATGCCCAATGGCTGCAGTTTGGAGGTAGGTGTATATTGTTTATTTATGCACGTGGTTATATCTTGGGTACATTACAGCAGAACCCCCTCAGGAGGGACAACCCATACACGTGTAAAGCGTCCAGGTTCCACCAAAGAGCTCTGTCTATTTATTTTACGATGTTGTGAGTATTTAATCACTGAAGTTCCAGCACTACACTAAACTGAGCATTATGGCTTTCACTATTTAGTGCATGTGACTTTGTATACACTGAACGTTCTGGACGGCTGTGGAGGGCAAGCTCTGCTATGCTATAAGAAGCACTGGGCAAACACCTGCTAGTCCGGCGCCATTCTACAAAGCTCTGGTCTGCAGCAAACAGGCGCACATACTCTGCCAGTAAGTAGCCAGGACTCAGAATTACTTATGCAGTAGTTTGATAGGAAAGACAGGAAAAACACGCAATATTTCAAGCTTGAAAAAGATCTCAGTTGACATCGAAAAGTTGCGTTTTTCTTGTCTTTCCAATAGAACCGATGCATGTAAAATATTTTATAAATAAAATAAATATATAAGTGATCCTGAGTTCCTGGACTATATTTTTTGTTTCACCATTGAAGTGGGGTGAGTCAGCCCCAGATCTGGATGCACCAGGACCTGATAAGAGTGCGTATTCCTCCTTTTGTTAGTTCTGTAAATAGCAAGAAGACACTGAAGGAATCAGGGCTGGTGGCTCATTGCGTCTTCTCCCCCTCTCCGTAAGTATGATTGTGAGAGGCTTTCATGAAATGGCTATAGTTAGAAAATGCAGCATGTGGCTCACAGCACAGTCTCCAGGTCTTCCTCCTT
This sequence comes from Pelobates fuscus, assembly GCF_036172605.1. NCBI lineage: Eukaryota > Metazoa > Chordata > Amphibia > Anura > Pelobatidae > Pelobates > Pelobates fuscus. Next base: position 20,912,342 of record NC_086328.1, read on the forward strand.
AAAGTGGTTCTGTTGTTTCCTCTTTTCTTCCTCTCTCAGAATCTGCTCTACTTTTCTAATCTATTCCTCGTTAAAATAGGGATTTCTTTGCTTTAATTTTATGTAAGCCATTTAATTTTATTTTTCCTATGCTTGACAATTGTGACAAAAAGTTGGTGCTTAAGGCAAGCTAACAAAGGATAAAGCTTTCATTAAGCCCCACTCTTTGTCAAGATTGCCAAGTGTAGGAAATGGCATTAGACAAAGTAGCCCACTGCAGTGAGTATATACTTTTTCTCTGTAGCTCTGTTTTATTGCTGTGGAGCCTTCTCTTCCCATCACATCCATCCTCTGTCCAGTCACGCTCCCTGGTCTTTTCTCCATCTATGCCTACCTCTCTTCCCAAGTGGGTGTAGTTAATGGAATAATGGAATCCCCAGGGTCTGGATGCTGTGGGAGGATCTGTGGGCAGAGTAAGGGGCAGTCCAGATCTTGAGCTGTTCAAGTAGCACGAATTTCTGATTGCAGCCACGGCTGTAGTTATGCAGTATGTGTTTTATTTATATATCTGTATCATGTGTGCTTGAATATTTATAGGTTACCTTTCAGCAGAGTGGGAGTAGTGAGAGTACAGTACAGTTATACAGGTATTCTTGCCATTATATAGGTTACATTATAGTAGAGAAGAGAGTGTGTAAGGTATGTATCCTGGCAGAGTGAGTCATTACCCTCATTAACAGTAAAACAAAATCCTAAATTAGTTTGTGACCTCACGTATACTTTATTATTTAGTGAACATACAGCCAAACCAAGCACTGCATATGAATATATTATACAGTATGTACAAAAGGAAAAATAAAGCTTAAATAATTCTGTTTTTTTTATGGGAATCCAAAGAGGTCCTACCACAAACGATTGTAATTAATGCAGATCTGTCACGTGGCCAGCTTGCTCAGATTATCATGAAACATTGTAAATTGCTTACAAATAATATTATCCTTTTCTTATATAATTTCTAGGTTCAAATGGTAAAAGTATGTTTGAGTAGTTCAAATGAAAAAAAAAAAACAACATTGCAGGAGTAAATGTTATGTGAAATGTGTGTGACATAGCCAATGCAGCCACTGTGTTCATTCATTTGTATTACATGTATATAGCTAGTAGCTCATTACAGAGAGTAAGTGTTCTTACTTACCCATGCACTACAGGGGTAGCCATCTTTAGTCCACTGGGTCAGAGCATCTCCAAATTTTGTAGGGTGTTCCTGGGATGCGGTGTTTAGAACCTACCAAAACTGGTGCAATCAGGAAGGACAATCGGTAAACCGGCTTCAGGGTCATGGACACCCAAGGCTCATTGACGTAGTGTATATCTTTTTGACTTGAAACTGTGAAGGTCCCATGTGCATTTTTGAGATGACTTGTGCTTGCACATGGTTTGAGGATTACTGGATGCACAGTAGATTATAGCTATAGTTTATAACATGTGGATAAGCAATAGCTTCTTTATTAACATGTTTTTAGTCAGCTTCGGACCAACAAGGAGTAAAGATGCCTGTCCCCAAAGTGCAAGGGAACCCTAAAAGAGATTCACGAAAAATAAGGTATTTACTTGTATGTATGCATAGCAATATAATATATTCAGAAGCTATAGTACCTATAAGCTTTTATTTTAAATAATATTAAGAAAGGATAATGACAGTATCCCAAATGTAAGCCTTTTCCATTAATGCTCGTCAATCAGACGGAGAAACGCTTCTGCATGTAATCCGTAACAAACCCAGATAGAAGTGATGACTAAGATCCAATAAACCACTTAGCTGTTCACTCACCCAAACTGTAGCTAATTTATATTCCTGCTCATATGGGGATAGCTGCTTACTAGATTCTTTTATACACTTTAGACATTTTTTCCTTGTAAGATTTACTCTTGAGGACAAAAATGCATGTACTAAAAATAAAATAGATACAGCATTTCCCAGCAGCTGTCTATGGTGAGCAGCGAGCATTTTCCCTCGAAATGCCATTACCTCTTATAAGCTAGCGTCTTTTTAAAAACAATATGAGGACTACCATTATCCATTAATCAATGCGGAAATCTTAATATTAAATATCCAAGAAAAAAAAAATGTAATTACTGGGATCTAATCTGCTGCGTTACTCCGAGACCTAACTTGAAGCCAAGTTACATATAAAAAAAGTAGATTTATTTCTATCGTTGTTTAATGTTTTAGGATGAAATATAGAATTGACAAAAATATAAAAAGTTTTTGGGGGTAATTTATGTAAAGATAAGTATAGATTTACCATAAATGGCATTACGAATGTTTTGGAAATCCTGTGATAATGAATGATTTAAATCAGGGGTTCCCAAAAGTAATGCCCAGATGCTACACAGCTAAAACTACCATGAAGATGTGTCTTTATTTACAAATATCTAGAGATCAACCTTTTGGTCACCCCTGATTTATATTTAATGTTGCATCTAGGTGCTTGACAATGCATATCCCACAAGTCCCTTCTGTCAATTTTGACATCAAACTCCAAGCCTTCTATATAGAACCTTTTTTAAAGATGGAATGTGTTGAGATTTATCCCACCAACATCTGGGTTCTTGCAGATTACCTATTCATAGTCACTTTGTAGCCCATTTATTCCACTTTTCATATTGTGTTCTAGAAGTTATTGCATATCTCCCAACATTTCAATTGGACCAAGATCAACATTTTAATTTTAGTGTGTGTGAGTGAGGTTGGGTCTGTTCTAAAAATTTTTTTTTAGGTGTCTTACTATAAACAATTAATGCAACTAAAATTTCATTTAATACAATAACACTGTATCTTATTCACACAGGCTGATATCTAAGCACATTTATTGTAGTTTAAAGACACATTACTAGGAGTATTATTGCTGTGGAATTCCTGTATACAATCAGACACATCAAGAATATTTAGCTCCTAGAAAAGAGGAACACTGGGATTTGTGCCCGAAATAGGCACTGTCTATCCAAAATATGGAAACTTGGGCAGTATGCATTATTTGATGATCAGGTCACATTCTGTGTCGTTTGGTATCAGAGCCTTCATTGTAGGTTTTCCACAGAGTGTTGGGTTTATTTAAAAAAAAACAAAAAAAACACATTCTCCCCACAAAATCAATGCGGCTGAAAGGCCACAGGACAATTTGACTAAATAACATTACGTTTAATTTCTGACTTAAGAGCTATAGTTGTCCGGCATTGTACCACTTTTTGTTTTCTTGCCATCTCCGTTATTATCACTTATATCATTGTTATTAGATGTTGTCTTCTCCTCTGCTTGTTCTCTCATATCTTTATCGGTTTAGTGTGCAGTCCAATCAGTTTTCACCCTGCTAGGCTATAAACAATCTTACTTCGTTCGGAATATTATAAAAGCCCATCTACTAGTCTTATCGTGACGTACAGATCAAACGTCCTTACTCTACATCCAATAGTAAATGATATATAGGAATGTTGTTACCATCTTGGTGATAAAAAAATGAAGACCCTTTTAATACATCTTGGAAGCGGAACCCTTGATATAAAGATCTAAATCTTGACATAGCCCATTATAAACACACATCAGGTAGGTCCGCCATAATTGCACATCATATTTCAAACCTGCAATTCACGGTCAAAAGGACAATTTCATATTGTTAAAAAGTAATGTTTACTGAGACACTTATACATTTTTAAGTAAATATTTGATGCACTGACAATGTATTTTTTAAATTAAATTAAATATATATATTTTTTTTTATTAATAGGGGGGAGTATGACCTATTGCAGCTATTGTTTTGTTTACCTGTCTTGTTTCTGTATCATTGTACATTACACTGATCTTTCTAGAGTGTTCCAGCCCTCATCGTCATTGGCCTCCATTCCCCAAAATTCCGCTCATCGTTCTACTACCAACCCAATATATAAGTAGGATACCTCTCCCACCCCTGTTCTCATGGTCATCTGATGCCTGCCCAAAACTCTCTTTTCTACACTGCCCCTTACTCATTATACCCTCCTCCTCATTCACCATGTCAACCTTGATGTTCTTCCATAAGTTTTTCACTTATATTCATTCTTCCCTTAACTATACCATATGACTTACCTATCTCTTCTTTTCTAATCTGTTCCGTCTTAGTATTTGGAAATGTGTTTTGCTACGTTTTAATCTGAATGGTTCTTATGTTCTTTAGAAGTAATGCTCTTTTCTGTGACCAAAAAAAAAAATATCCAAAATGTCATTATGCAATTCTTGGTATCTGTTACCATGGAGATCTTGGTTGGAAAGCATTTGATGGAGATTTGGACCTGGACACAGCATGAACCCCACTCTTCCTGCAGAGGCCTCCTATTTGACAGTCCCTGGTGGCATTTGCTTGTGATGTGCTCTCTGAACCATTACCATTGCGAAATGTAAATCCCACTGCATTTATTCCCTGTGGTTATTGTTCTGCAGAACCTGTAATTTTAATCTTATTTTTGAATTTCGCAAGTGGCCTTAAGAAGTCAGATCTCTCACTCTCCATGTCATTTACTTGTATTTGTTCTGAATGCTCAGTGCCTGTATAACTGCTAGAAGTACATGACTTTGAGATGAGAGTCTTATATTAAACACAGTGAAGAGCCCTACTCTGTCATTTCTCTCACATTGTCTTTTTTACACTTTGTTGTTACCGCACATCTGCCAAAATGACTTCAGGGACAAAATGTAGAAAAAAAAAGCATTTGCAATTTCCTTTTTTCGTGCAATATGTTGAGATACCCTTCTGTGCATGATATATTCTTTTTTTATGCAGTGTTCGAAGACGTATCATCTTGCGTTCTTTCTATACTAAACTACATTTGCCATCTGTTTACTTCTAGATTCAAACTTTCTAAATCCTCTCTCCTGCTCCATTGTCTGTTATTATTTACATGCACTTTTCAATTTAGTGCCATATGCAAACCCGAACGTATCACTTCCAGTCCCATCAAAATAGCTTCTCTATAAACCAACGTTGAAGACAGAATACAGATGAGAATTTTTTTCATCATAATATTATTTCGACGTTTACCTGGCATACAAAAATGGCATTGTTGCGCTTTGTAGACAGTAACATTCCATCGATAGTGATATCCAAATCACCGGGAAACAGATAGCTATGATATTGTTGTATTTTTTTTTTTTTTGGCATTTTAGTTTATTTTACATCAACATAGAGGCTTAAACAATATGAATGGCAGCTGCAATGGATACACGAACATATGTGCGCTCCTACGATGCAAAGCATTGCGTCCCACCGTGTAACAATTCAGGCTTAGCGGGAGACCATACTCAAATTTATGAGCATTCACAGATGCATGCACAGTCCCGTAGCAAAGAGACAGCCAATAGTCACTCTTCAAGGAAAACTGTCTCTAGCCAGAATTTGTTATACCATGTTTACTTATCATCTATAGTTAAAAGAATATGCGCTTGTGAAATCTGAAAAATAAAATTAAATACAGAAATCCACACCTATCTATCCTGAGACTGTGTGCCTCCATCTTGACTGCCTGTCAATCATTGTCATTAGTTCTTCCTTTAGCACCTGGCCGTCAGCATAGAGAGACCACAGAAAGATCAGAAGTAACATAAACAATGTTTCTATTTCTCCTCCCAGTATGCAATGTGTGCCCTGACTGTGCCAGGACTGAACAGGATTAATGTGTCAATTATTTAATAAATATTTGAAAGAAAACCCATTAAAAAAAGTTTACTGAAAACCTCCAGTTATTTCAATGTGCATAGGGATTTGGGATAGTGTGCCCGTTAACAGTCATTGTCAATGTTTATTTTTTTTTTAACACAACAATTCCCAGAGACATGGCAGTTCTCCTTTCAGAGCAATATATTACAAACAAAGTAATTTCTACATGTTTCTACTTGATGTTAACATTATGTGTAAGTGCGTGATACATTATTATTTATTTACAGCGTTATTTGAGGAATTTTTGTCCGTATCAATGAGTGATCAGAATTTGAATTGTAACCATCTCCTGAATCAGTCCCAAACCTTGCTTTTTTTTTTTTTTTTTTTTTTTTGTATCACTCCCTAAAATTACTTATTTGGATACATTTATAAACTAATTACACAGTGGTCTCGATTGTTTCTTTCGTATTTTTCCACATATGCTCACTCAGTCATTTTTCTCCTTCCTTGTGAACCTGGGGATAATCTTTCTGCAGGATTCATTCCCCAATTTTATTTCCCAGCCAGCATCCTAATTATTGAGATTATAATAATGTTAATGTACTGTCTCCTGTTGCTTTCCTATTAGTTAGAGGGGTATTACATGATTATGCGATTGTGTGTATGTTGCATTGCAAAGCTGAAACAATGCGAGATTATCTGTGTTTGACCATTGCAGAAGATCCCATTTGTTTTGCCTTGGGCATATCTGCAGGCTAATTGTCTCAGAAAAGAGGGGAACTTTGTATTCCTCTGTTGTGTATATATATATAGTGTGTTTTTGTTTTCTTGTCTATTTCAGCATTGTTAAGCCAGTGCAATTCAATATCAAACTGAGAATGTTGCATTTTATTTTTGTGTCTAGTGGGAATATCCAAAGAAGATCTCGAGCAGCTTTGGCCTAAAGGTAGATCCTAGGTGTTGTCGAATTACACTCCCATAATGCATTGCCCAAGGCTCTTCAACTACCATGATAGCTGTAGTTGCATCAACACTAGAAGAGTATCTATCTACACTTTGGTTTCTTTGTATCCATGGCTTAAAGGACAAATGTCCCCTCAAGACTATTTTTTTATATAATAATCCTTTCACAAGTTTTTAAAGAAAATAGATTATTTTTAAAATGAAGTATATGTAAAAAAAATGGAAAATCTCATTCTTACCTTGAGTATATGCAAAGATGCTTCAGCCATATGCATACACCTTGGGTCACACAGTGTTTGAAAAACTCTATATAGTCTCTATGGTCTTCCCGGCTTCACTCCATGCACAGCGCAGTGACATCATCAGACCCACTAACTGTTTAGTTCAACACTGTCTGACCCAAGGTGTATGCATATGGCTGAATGATCCTGTCATATAGTAAAGGGAGGGATGAGTTTTCCTACTTTTTTTTTTTTTAGGTATACTTTATTTAACGCAGAATGCATTTCCTTTCAAAACATGATAAAATGATCATTATATGAAAAGATAATGCTCCTTTAAAAATGCTCAATCTTAAACTGCAAGATAAGATAGCTCAAATGTGAAACCAGATGTACAAACCTCCCTGGTGACATATTCTTTAACTTGCCAATGTGCTGATTTTGGTGCCTACAGTGTCCCTTTCATCCCCCAAAAAATGAAAGGGACACTGTAGGCACCAAATCAACTTTATCTTAGTGAAGCAGTTTTGGTGTACAGATCCTGCCCCTGCAGTCTCACTGCTCAATTATCTGTTAAATCACTTTTTTTTTGCAGCCATAGCCACACCTTCCTGCATGTGACTTGCACAACCTTCTTAAACACTTCCTGTAAAGAGCTATCTAATGTTTAAACGTACTTTATTGCAAATTCTGTTTAATTTAGACTTTCTTATCTCCTGTTCTTTTAGAGCCTGCAGGCATTTCCTGTGTGTGATTAAGCTTCAATTTACAGAGTGGGAGATAAATGCTTCTAAAGCAGGTTAACATCTGATTGAATAGGAAAAAAATGTTTATGTAAGCTGTGTGAGTCACAGCCAGTGGAGGTGTTTCTAGCGATGCCTAAACAGAAACCAAGATGAATTACCTCCTAAATGGAAGAGAATTGAGCAGTGGAACAGCAGGGGCATAATCTATACACCAAAACTGCTTCATTATCATCGCATATCTTGGCCAGTGCTTTTGGCCAGTGCTCATTATTATATTATTTAGTGATCCTGACCTTGGCTGGTTCTCCGCTGTTTTCTCTAAACTTGACTGTAGCTCATTATTTGTCTCCTACAGTCTGCTTCCGAGCTCTCTTTCTTCTTGCCTCGTTGGTGGTATTTTTGTTGAACCTCGCCACCTTTAAAAGCTGATTAATGTTTTATTATCTATTTTGTGCTTTTCTTTTTTCTTTCATTTCTGACCTATATTCTGCGACTATCTGCGCTCTGATCCTGACAATGAGACTGTTTTCTATATCAATTAACAAAGCTACGGCTTAGCAAGTGAAATGTCATTTTCATTGAAGAGTGTAACTGGTCGTTCATCACCTACTGCTCCTGTTCACCAAATTGCGCCTGTAATCTTTTACTTAAACATTGTAAACCACTATAAAACATGTTAGCAATATATATGAATATAAATAAGAATTTATTGGGCAGACGTAATGATGGCTTAGACCTATTTTTGTAGCAGAAGAAAATGTCAGTCATCGCCGTGGTGTCAGCATTAGCGAAGTGAAGTGTAGTTTTTTTTATGATGATGCTAAACCGTTAATTGAATTCCAAGCTCACTCCAATGTAAATGTTTGAGGTTAGGATTAAGGATGAAGTACTTAGAATTATTTTGAGTTATTACGGTTTTACATCCGAAACGTAAATCTTTGGTTTGGCAATAATGTCATTTATAGGAATTTTAAAGTGTTATAATAATGTTATAATCCCTTGCCATTGCTCAAATCTTAACTTAAGTATCTAGAAAAACGTGTTTAGGATCCAAACTAATGTTGATATCATCCTCTACATCTAAATGATAGGGGCGTTCTGCAGTTACACCATTAAAGGTAAAGGAGATATCTGAGATAGTTTAAATCTAGAAACCTAGCAATGTTGCAGTTGGGAATGTCGTAGGAAATGTAAGGAATCTTGAACTCAAAGACTTCTTCAGGCCGATAATTGTCAACAAGTCCCATCAAATATCGGCATATGTTTCATCTGCTGCTGGTAAGACAATTACTGCTGGATGCAGCCAGCACCTATTTTCCCGTGACAGTCTGTCTCATTAAGACCAAGCAAGCTTTTCGTTCGATGTATATTGTCACTGCAGCATTATCGCACACATGATCATATTCCTATTATTATTCTCTTTGCAACAAGCGAAAACTTGTTTCACAGTGTCAACCATTGATTTCTGAGCTGGCCCTGAAACCAACACGTCTAGCTGCTACGGCTAAATTACACATTGGAAGGAAAACTAATTATACCACCTTTAATATTAAATCATTGTATGTACATACTTTTCCTACTAAAGTATGCAATAATTATGCTTGAGCCACGTGTTGTAGCAAAACCTTCTAGAAACCAAAACAATCTGAATGTACCTTTCCTGGTTAAATACCTTGTTATTATTATTTCTGATATGATAATAAAAAAAAAGTGCCGAACGCACACTGTGTAGTCAAATTTCGTTTTTATAGCACTCAAATACTTGTTTATATACATTTCACGATGTGCGCTTTAAATGCGGATCGTCAAGTCAATGCTGAAATGCGTCATCAACGCTGTGCATTACACTGATCCATGCTAGGCAACGTGTTAGGGAGGTAAAATTAGGCTTAGATTGGGTTTAGGGGGGGTTCATGTTTTAAGGGAACTTTAGGGTAAAGGGATACATAGTGCCAAGCTTTTTTTGGACTCTAACTCGCCTGATTATGAGTGAGTAATAGCAGTTACAGTTCACAGTATCTTGAATGCAGATGTCCATAAATCTCTAGAGCCAACTTAGTTCTACCTCTCACCAAACCTATGGCTGTGTACCCTTAAACCCATGCCTCCCAACATTTCAGATAGACAAAGGGGACACTTTAATTTTAGGGGTGCGAGTGAAGGTGTGGTTGGGTGCAGGGCTGTTCCGAAAATTATTCGATTGCTTATTAATTAAAGTGTTTTGTAACTAAAGTGTAATTTAGAGCAAGGACAATGTATCTTATATACACAGACTGATATCTAAACATATTTATTGTAGTTTAAAGACACATTACTGGGAGTATTTCCAAAATAGGGACACTTGGGAGGTATGCTCAACCTACTGCACTGGATTACACAACTGTACTGCACGTTATTACAGCACCACGTACAGCGATGTGCTCTGCTCTTTAGCAATACACGTTTTGTTACAATAATAATGATGTACCGGTAATTTTTTTGTATCGCTTTCTTAAAGTTTTACATTTAATACATGACAAAACAAAAAAAAAAGGAAATAAAAACCATACAAAGAAAAAAACAAAAAAGGGTTTCTCCTTTCCAATACATAATTCGTGTTATAGTACTTGTGTCACACTATTCAACATTTTATAGGGAAAATAAAAAAACTAAAATAAATTCACTAATATACGGCCAATCACAGCAGCTTGATTATATTATCATCTATGGTGTATTCTGTCTTTGGATTTTTATAATTAAGGAGATTTCTGGAGTATTAGATGTTTTTCTACATATATTCTGAAGTCATGTTAAAGTGGTAACATTATATAGACGCAATGAAGATGTGTTGCCAACTTGTTTAAGGTAAACTTGTATTTTTGCACTAATTACAAACCTCGACATTCTTCTATATTCTTCTTTACCTTTTTGTATACTCTGGGGTACTTTTTTTACTTTGTGGTTTCATCAGACCAGAGTTTGTCATTTGTCAATTTCCTAATCAAGCTGAGTTAATTGTGCAGCTCAAAGTGGAAGATCTAATTGCGGATTACACATTAATCTTCAATTAATCCTATGAAACAACTCCAATCTATTGGGTCTCTGCCAGCAATCCCATTGCATTGGTAATCAAACACAAGAAATTAAACTAACTTATCTATTATGTGACCAACATTATGTAGGTGCCTGCACATCACAAAATCTCATTCCACTATCCTAGGGATTAATTGTGAAAAGGCTTTTTCATTAGAAATTGGAGAATTGCTACGGGTAATCTACATTCGGTCCTAAGGGATATAGTGAAGTTAGCATTGACATTGGACAGTAAAACCTAGTTTTTAGCCTGCGTTAAAAAAAGACTACAATTGATTAGAGGTTAGGGCTCTGTTGAGGCCGGTCAAGCTTCTAATCTGTGAAACAAAGGATTTTGGTAGCAAGTGGAAAGGGGGAGTGAAGCACTGTGTCTTTGGACCCAGGCAAATTAGATATTATTAATAATAACATATTAATAATTTAAATATTAATAGTGTACGTTCCTTATGCAGCATGGAATTTGGCAGCATCTTGATGGGCATTCATACACAAATATGTTGCTTTTAACCCCTTAAGGACACATGACGTGTGACATGTCATGATTCCCTTTTATTCCAGAAGTTTGGTCCTTAAAGGGTTAAAGAATAGATTGCCGAAGCACAAAACATTTTCAAACCAAATTGTATTAATAATATTGTATTAAGCAAAGTATATCTGATATATAAAATGCAATCGTTAGGATTATGAACATGTATTTATTGTGACTGCTATGCTGCTATACACTATGGTATTTTAATAATGTCAGTTTGCATTTCGCGTCCTGTCCTATATGTAAAAACTAATCAGATTATTAGTTGTGACATTAAACTGTAGCTATATAGGTTTCGATATTAAATATATTTTACAATCACAGTTATTGAAGCCTTGTGAGAAGGAGTGGTTTCTGATTTAAAAATGTATATATATATATATATAGAAAAAAATATGAGGGAAGGCTGCTCTCCGGACTTTAAAACTTCAAACTTTTGTTTAGAAATAGTTAAAAAAACGACCAACGTTTCGGTCCCCGCTCGGGACCTTCCTCAGGGTCAAAACTTTGTTCTGCTGTTCTATTTGACCCTGAGGAAGGTCCCGAGCAGGGACCGAAACGTTGGTCGTTTTTTAACTATTTCTAAATAAAAGTTTGAAGTTTTAAAGTCCGGAGAGCAGCCTTCCCTCATATTTTTTTCTACATGATTTGGAGCTCTGGTGGTGCGCCCGGCATTGGACTAACTTTAAGCGTGAGTGCAGGGGATATTTCTATTTTCTATTTTATATATATATATATATATATATATATATATATGGTGTTCAAGTAGAGATTGCAGGTGTATTAGTCCAGTGATTAGATGTTTGATTTCCATATTCCAGGAACACATTGCACTTGCCGAGCACTGGGATAACCTCCCCGTAATATGTCTTTAGTTTGACTGAGCTTTTCAGAAGTTCTGGTTAGTTCGTCAGTTGGTGATACTTGCTCTAAGGCATCAAATTAGCTTGTGCACCGGTATCTACTTTGTAGGTAATATTAGTGCTGTTTGTGATAGCTTCAATGACACACTGATTGTCTGTAGCTTTGGTTAATTCAAGTATTCCAATAAAGAATCTTCGGATTCTTCACAATTTCTGACTGGTCAACAATGTGGACCATTTCTTTTAGCTTTACACATCTTCTGAAAGTGATTCCTTTTCCCACATTTTCTGGAGATTTGCCCGTAAGACAGGCGTTGTTTTATACCATGCTGCCTTCCACATCTGGTGCATAGCCAGTCTGTTACCGGCAGTGGATTTGCTGTGATCAAACTTTTTCCTTTCATTTTATTTTCATATTGTGGATTCACTTTGGTTTTCCCCACTGTAACTGCCATTACTGGCGTTGTCTCTGTGCTGTGGCAGAGCATACACACTTGTTCCTGAGCTGCCTCTGAACTTTGACGAATGTCTACTGCCTTTTCCAGTGTTAAATCATTCTCTCTGAGCAAGCGTTCTTTAACCCTTATATTCATGCAGCCCATGACTAGCTAGTCTCTGATTAATGAGTTACACATTTCTCCATAATTACATGATTTACTCTTCAGTTTTAAGTCAGTGACATACTCCTCAATAGTCTGTTTCATTCTGCATTCTACATCTGAAAAGATACCTTTCATAGGTTTCATTGCATCTAGGTGCACAGTATTGTTAAAATGTGTCTAGAACAACCCGATAATCATCCCATTCGTCATCTGTAAATGTGAAGGTGTTGTACACATCTATTGCTGTTGATCCTGTTACAGTCAGGAAATTGCAATCTTGTGTTCATCATCTTGTTTCTGAGCGCCTATAGTTTTAACTTTTTTTAGTTTTATCTAGTTTTCCATTGTTTGTATAAGGATATCAAGCACACCTTCTAGCACCATCTTCAGCACTGTTTGCTTGTTTTTTTCTCTCTCTCCCCCCTCACTCTGTGATCTTCACACAAGATATTTACGACCCTCTGTAAGAATGGTGTCTATTTTCTATCAAACCTGTGTCTTATCTGCACACATGACTCCATAACCTCTGTATAAGAACTAATCTGTGAATTCTATGTGTCGTCTTGCACAGAAATGCTTTAGACTTGAGAAAGGGAGGTTCTCCCGAAAGCTTGTCATTAACAAATTCTGTTAGTCCAATAAAAAAGGTATTACAAGATAAAAATGTTATCTGTTTTTTACATATATATATATATATTTATATTTGTAGTCGGGGACAATAAGCCGTACTTATAATAGGTTAGATATATGAACAAGTCGGTTGAGGTGTGCCGAAATCGACGTATCGGGTAGGCCTGTAATAAAAGAGGGCCCACCTGGTAATAGTATGTATATATGGGGAGTGGTGGGAGGGATGAACCTGGAGGCATCAGCCCTGTGGAGTAGGAGGCCTGTGCGTATATAGCCGGGTAACCCCTCCCACAACTTCAGGCTCCGCCTTCCAATTTATAGTCGGGGACAATAAGCCGTACTTATAATAGGTTAGATATATGAACACGTCGGTTGAGGTGTGCCGAAACCGACGTATCGGGTAGGCCTGTAATAAAAGAGGGCCCACCTGGTAATCGTATGTATATATTGGGAGTGGTGGGAGGGATGAACTTGGAGACATCAGCCCTGTGGAGTAGGGGGCCTGTGCGTATATAGCCGGGTAACCCCTCCCACAACTTCAGGCCCCGCCTTCCAATTTGTAGTCGGGGACAATAAGCCGTACTTATAATAGGTTAGATATATGAACAAGTCGGTTGAGGTGTGCCGAAACCGACGTATCGGGTAGGCCTGTAATAAAAGAGGGCAAAAAGGTTGAATGAAAATTCACTTTATTATACAACTTACAAAGGAAGAAACTTAAAGGCTTGTCTTAATTCTAGCTCTGGTTGTGGTATGTATGTGGAATACACTGCGGATTTCCATCGTCCTAATCTTTTGATGATGTGAGCTGGAATGTTTTGACTTGATGCGGTGGAGGCTGCCCCTATTCTGAACGAGTGTCCTGTAAAGGTATTTGGGTTAAGACCCAACCTAGTTAAGAGAGTTCTGATGTAAGAGATGAATTTGGCTGCAGTGAGTAGTTTGCCCTGTATAGTGAATAGGGCCTTGTTCGGATTGATGTCAACGAGTGATGCTACATACTGGTCGATTATTACCACCGGACACCACTTGTTGGCCGTGGGGTAGTAATTTATTTCGGTAGGTGGTCCTGATTGGTTTGTTTTAGTGTGAGTAATGGTGAGAATGTAATGGTCTGAATGTTTGTTTAGGTCGGAAATTCTTAGATAACTTTTGCAGGATGTGATGTTGTCAGCAGCGAATTCGTTGGGCCGTAGGAACCCATAAAATGCGAGGTAAACTGCAGTTTTGATGGTGAGATTCGTATCTGGTTCGAAGGGGTTGGTGTCTAATATGTCGGATAGCGTCCAGAATATGGGACCGTCTATAGGTTGTCTTTTAGTTGTAGTGGGGTTGTCTAGACGCTATATGCCTCTGAGCATATTCTTCACTGGGTAGGAGGACATGAATGGTTTGATGCTAGGATACGCACTTAATATATGGTGTTGTATACCCGTGATGTAGAGTTTTATGGTGTTTAGGGAGAGTTTTAGGTGAAGGTGGCAAAAGGATATAAATGTTACTATGGAATCCAGAGAATATACGTCTGCAATCTGATATTCAGAGGTAAATTTGTTATAGACTGCAAAGGCTCTATTATATGATTTGGTGGTGTTCACTGAAAGGCCAGCGCTAGCCAGGAACCTGCTGTGTGACATTAAGCTGGTCAGTCCAGGATTAGGTCTTGGAACAAGGGGGTTGGCACTGGCGTTATGTCGGCCAATGGGTGGGCTTCGAAGAATCTCTGAAATTGAGAGCGAGACAAGGCGTCAGCTGCAATGTTTGTGTGTCCAGGTATGTGGAAGTATGTGATATGGAAGTGTAAAGTGGCTGCAAGCCAGGTGAGTCGTCTGACTAACCGCATGATCACAAGGGAGGAAGATCTGCCTTTGTTAAGGATGTCGCTTGCAGTTTTGTTATCATTAAAGCATTTTACTGCTTTACCTCCCCATAGGTGCCCCCAGACTTTGGCAGCCGCAACCATGGGGTAAATTTCAAACAAAGCTGAAGTTGTATGAAATGAGGGCAGATACGTGGTCTCCGGTGGCCAACTGTCTCTAAACCAGGCATTGTTAAAGATAGCGGTAAACCCGGTGTGTGCTGCAGCGTCTGTCCAGATGGTGGGAGAATGTTCTGAAATGGGGTGTATGAACATCGCTATACCGTTCCATTGGGACAGAAACCTGAGCCACATGTGGAGATCGGCTATGGCGTGTTCGTCTAATGTTATGGTACAGTTGTCATTTGTGAGTTGGGGGAGAAGATACAAGAGCCTTGAGATAAATGCTCTGCCCTGAGGTATTATCCTCATAGCAAAGTTCAGTGTACCTAGTAATGACTGTAGCTCGGTCTTGGTACACTTGTTATTCTTCAAAAAAGACTCTACTGATAGTGTGATTCTGACAACTTTCTCTCGCGGGAGGCTAGCTTGTAGTGCTACGGAATCTAGCTGGATTCCCAGAAAAAACAAGTTGGTGGTAGGTCCTACTGTTTTCTCCTGGGAGAGTGGTACCCTTAGTGTTGCAAAAAGTGCCCTTGTCTTGTCGATGCTGGTGGGTGTTGTATTTGGGGCTTCTATAGTGAGAAAGTCATCCAGGTAATGAATCACGGAAGGACAGTCGCATGTATTGAGAAGGAGCTAAGCTAGTGTGTCTGCAAACACGTCAAATAGTTTTGGACTGCTTTTTGATCCGAATGTCAGTCGTGTGGCAAAGTAGTATTTACCCTTCCACTTAATTTCATGGACGTGCCATAGGGAAGGGTGTATCGGTAAGAGCTTGAAGGCGTTTGAGAGGTCTGTTTTGCCTAGCCACGCACCTTCCCCAGCTCTTAGTATGGCATGTATAGCGTTATCCACCGTGGCATAGAATAACGAAAAATCTGGAGAGGGGATTAGAGAGTTGATACTTGGAGTAGACAATGAATGTGGAGCCAATAAATCGATAACGAGCCTTAGTTTATTGGAGAATTTACCCGTGGCGATGCCAATTGGGTTTGTGCGCCAACAGGAAAATGGTGGGTGAGCGAAAGGTCCCAGTATAAAGCCGTTGTCTAGCTCTTTTATGATCAGAGCATCAGTGTTCTGGGGGTCAAGTAAAGCTGACTGTAGGTTGAGACATTCGAGGGTGCAAGTAGGGGGTGCAATTATACCCGTGTGGAAACCTATGGTAAAACCTTGTATCAAAAAGTCTACTAAGGGAGGTGAAGGGTGTGCCTGGAGATAGTATGCCAGGTTGTCTATATTTACTTTGATCAGTCATTGCTTAGGCTACAGGTGGTTAGGGCACATAGTTTTAGTATGTGCCCTAAAACAAATTGAGCAGACGTGCAGTAGCCTGCACGAGCTAAATCCGCAACTGCCAGAATTGAAATTGTTGCAGATTTGTGCCTTTCCTAGAAATATGATAGGCCTGCCCAACTTGTCTTTGAGACCTCTGTGTTCCGTGGCTGACGATCCGGAGGGGGTACAGCTGGTGGTGGGGAGATTTGGATCTGCCGGACACAAGTTGGTAGAGTGGGACACGGAGGCGCATATGGCGCAAGATGGGGGCTTCAGACCCGCAAAGTGGCGACAGAATAGTTCAGTGTCAAGCCTACTCCAGTTCGTGTGTATAATAAATTGTGCTAGGGAAGCTGCAGCTTTGGCCGAAAAAGATTTATGTTAGTCGTAGTAAGCAAAACCACCATACTTGTG
This sequence comes from Pelobates fuscus, assembly GCF_036172605.1. Classification (NCBI taxonomy): domain Eukaryota; kingdom Metazoa; phylum Chordata; class Amphibia; order Anura; family Pelobatidae; genus Pelobates; species Pelobates fuscus. The sequence continues at coordinate 20,929,310 of NC_086328.1, forward strand.
TCCCAGATCCACCAACTTGTGCATGTATAAGTCCAATTCTTCCCTACGGTGAGGTGAGGTGGAGCAAATTACTTCACGGTATAGTCCAAAGGCGAGCACAAATTCAGGGATAGTGAGTTTGCGATTAAGTCTGGGGTCTCTGGCTTTTAGCACGACCGACAGATCCCCATAATTGTACGACTTGTTCTCCATGACATCCTGGGAGGCAATTAGCAGGGAAACCAGGTTGATGTCCTTGCCCTCCAGGATGTCTTTACGAACGGTCGGGGGTACTAGGTGCACAGGGGTGATTATGTGGGTGGAAGTGCCGGGAGTGGTGTCAAAAAAGATGGGATTACCGTGTGAAGGAGAGGGGGTGGGAATGTCTGTTACGGGAGAAGGCATAGGCGTCTGAGGATTCTCCAGTTTCTCTAATCTCACACTGACGGTATTGATGGAAGTTAGTAGGGCCACCATCATGTTCTTCACTTCGGTGAAGTTGTCTGCGTTGGACAGTGGCATTGTGGCACAAGGCCTGGGAGTGCCGGAACTATAAGTTAGGAGACAGGTCGGCTTTTCGGGCAGTGGCAGGGAAAGGAATGCCTAGGTGTTTTAGCTCGCTGGCGAGTTTAGGGATAGTCCAGGAGCGGAGGGAGCCAGGGCTAGCTGTCTCTAGATGGTCTGCTGGGGTACTGGGTCCAGGTGGGGTGGGGGGTCTGGCTGGGGTGCCAGGCAGAGAGAGTTCATCTTCTTGATCCGGTATTTGTGACATTCTACAACAGAAGAATTTAATAGTGAGTTGTGGGCAGGGCTGAGTTGGCCTAAGCCAACTGGCTTATAGCTAGTAATCATATATATCATGATGTATATATACTTGGCAGCTTCTTTTTGTTTACCTAGTCTAAGTAGGTGATATAGGACCTGCGTTAACACTAAGCTGTTTCGAGAGGCTCTGCCCATGTGTTAAGAGGGGGCCTCTTGGTGACTGGGGGAGGTAGTTTTTTATATATATATATATATATATATATATATATATATATATATATATATATATATATATATATATATATATATATAGGGATAGGGGGCATAATTGGCGTGGCCCTAAACCATCCCATAGGACGTTATCTACATATTAGGATAGGGGTTGAGTACGGGAGGGGAGCATGCTTCACAAGGTTAGTGGAATTAACTAATAAGGCCTAAAAGAACCTAACAAAGTAGCCAGTTGGTTACTCTATCATGGCTGATAGGGGTAGGGTCTCCAGGGAAGGATGGGATGCGGCTTACTTGCCTTGGACTTGGGCTGACTTACCTAAGTCGCATGAACTGCTGCAAATTCAGAAGTAGAGGGGGGGTTGTCTGAACTTTAGGGAGTACCTGAGAGAATAGGGATGACATGGACGGACCTGGTCATATGCATACAGGGGCGACAACTAGTAAGTAACAGGAAAGTAGGGTTTGAGACTGTTACTAAGAATGACGGCCCTCTGTGTTTTAGTAACGTCTGGGCACCCACACAATACGTAGTGCAAGTCTATACCTGAGTTGTGCAACTGGATGGATCCTGTTGTTGTGAGGCTGGGAGGATAGATTACGACGTAGTTGACACCTATTTTTTGGGTATAGAGATATATTTATCAGAGGGGCTTTGGTAGGCAAGAGTATAATATGGAAGTACGAATGGCAGTGGTAGTTCACTAGAATTTATAGCCAGGGCCGGTGCAAGGATTTTTGCCGCCCTAGGCAACAATCCATTTTGCCGCTCCCCCCCCATGAATGCAACTACATTCCCTTTAGATGTTTATTCACTAAACTCTGAATTACAGTGAAGAGACATTTAGGGAAAGAGACGCACTGAGTAGGCATTAAAGGGAAACTATAGTGCCAGGAAAAAAACTTGTTATCCTGGCACTATAGCTTCCCCCTCTGTCAAACGCACCCCCCTTGTGGTGCAGAAGGGGTTAAAACCCCTTCTGTCACTTACCTGGGTCCAGCATGTCTTTCGTGCTGGCTTGGGTCCGCCATCGCTCCTTAATGGCCGTGCTCGCAGTGGTATTTCCAAGACACTAGGTTTTGCGTGACGCTGGACTTCTCAATGCATAGCCACTAGAGGAGTTAACGTTAACCCAGGACAGTAATTATTTCAGTTTCTTAAAAATTGCAATAATTACCTTTGCAGTGTCACACAATCTCACTAATACACACACTCTCTCACTGGCATACACACTTACACATTCTAACTAACTTACACACTCTAACACATACACATTCTCACTGACCTACACATTGTCACTTGCACACTCTCACTGACATACACAGTGTCACTTACACACTCTCACTAACACACACACACTCTCACTGACATACACAATGTCACTTACACACTCTCACTGACATACACAGTGTCACTTACACACTCACACACTCTCTCACTGACATACAGTGTCACCTACACACTCTCACCAACACACATTGCCAGTTACACACTCTTACTAACACAACACAGAGTCTCTTGCACACTCTCCCTAACACAGAGTCTCTTGCACACTCTCCCTAACACACAGAGTCTCTTGCACACTCTCCCTAACACAGTCTCTTGCACACACACACACACACACACACACACACAGTCACTTGCACACTCTCATTAAAACACACACACTGTCAGTCAAACACAAAATCCCACCACTCTACATATAGTCACACTTTAATTACACACACAAACACAGTTATGTAACACACACATCAATTTACAAACATTCATACTATAAACAATCCCCCATGCCATACCTGGGTGCTGTGAAGAGGTCCAGGCAGCAGGATCCAGGATGTTGTTTTTCTTGCTGCTGGGGGAGCAGGGGAGCCGTGCACTGTGAGCACAGGCTGCTTCCTGTTCCCCTCCGAGTGCTTCCTGTGTTCACAGACAGGGGGCAGCCGGGATACCAGTTCATATCCCGGCTTCCCCTGCCTGCAGGAAGCACAGTGTTGTGCTCGGGGGATGGGGTTACAGTAAACCCCACTCCCTGAGCAGGTAATCGGCTGCAGAGGGAGCCCAGCAGCTGAATGGCTGCGCTGGGGGGTGGCTAAGGAGCTGCTCGCCCAGCACAGCATCCCCAGACAGCAGCAGGGCAGCCCACCGGGAAACCTCCCAGTGGGCGCCCCCCAGAGGCTGGCGCCCCAGGCGAATGCCTTATTCGCCTTAATGGTAGCGCCGGCCCTGTTTATAGCAGCATTGTGGTTGTGCCATAACATGTAAAAGGATTTAGTGGACTTGCGTTTATAGCTCTGAGGGGAAGATTTTCGGTATACTGACAGATTAATAGGCCGTATAGGCTGCTTGTCAATCAGTACGGAAAAAATGGTAGACCTAGTTACGAAAAATAAGTGATTTTAGTAAAAGTATGATGAGAAAGCTAGTGCAACAGGACAGAATATGTAACGAAAATGACAGCTCTTTGAGGCTGTGTGACATAGATTTTTTTACAGAAGTGTATATACAATTTTTCTAAACAGTATTGGTCTGGGTGTGATGGGAGTAGCTGTATAACCGGAGTGCTTTCTCTATGCATAGATTTATACCGAATAAGATAGTACCCGTATTTGACCATTAGGTGGCAGTGCGGTAGCTGTTTGAACTGAGCGTTCGGCTAATTGACCGGTTGCCGAACAGGTGAGTTATTCAGACTATGAAACAACGTGGGAACAAAACGGTTTGTGCGGTAAGTTTTAATGAATGAAGAAGGGTGTACGTGTACTTGCCCGTTCGGGCAGACTCACTGTTGGTTGATCGGGATGCCGGAGGAGCGACCCGGAAGTGACCAAAAGGTCGACCGTGTGACCTTCTGGGCTGTGGAGCCGGTAAGCGGTAGCTGCTCAATCTGATGCCCAGGCTGGAATGAAAAATCCGTGTCAAGGTGGTGCTGGATGACCGAGGGATGCTGATGAAGCTGTAGCCGGTCCGGTGAACGGGCGGGAACGGTAAGTAAATACCGGCGGGACCGGTCGTTTGGAGAGTTGGCGGCAAGGAATCAGGATATCAGGTAAGGAACCGGAAGTCAATGTCCTAATGAACCTGGAGGCATCAGCCCTGTGGAGTAGGGGGCCTGTGCTTATATAGCCGGGTAACCCCTCCCACAACTTCAGGCTCCGCCTTCCAATATATAAACCCTAACCATTCACAAATCAACCTGAGACGTCTATATTTATAGCCTTAATCATCCAAGGATACAAATGGAGTATCCACACCCCAATCCCATACCTCCCAATTTGGATCATATCCATAATACAAGATGTTACAAAATTCGGAGTAGGATTTGGCTGGTACATGACTTATTTACTAGTTGTTAAATTTGTTTGTTGCAGGTACATATTATAACTGAGTCTTGGGAGATTCATTGTGGGTAATTTCAAGAGTAACAAGTAAAAATAGTGGAATTCCATTTTCAAAACTGTTCGGTGAGCAGTAGATCATTTCAAGAGTTATTTACCAAACTGAGAAATCAATGTGAATCCAGAGTGAACTGAAAGTAAAGCAAAGTTTTAGTTGCGCTATTTTAACCTTAAAATTTAAATTCACCAGGAATTCACTATGAGCTCTCACTTTAATAACTAGCCCTATTAATTGCAAAACTTTCTAATTTTACTATGGGCGCAGTTTGGCTTTTTAAAGCTTAATTTTACAGTTTGGTTTGTTTGCTACAGTTTACTGTTTAGTCAATATTTAGCCAGTGAGACTAAAAACACATTGAACCACACCTAGCTTTTAATATCTTATTGGATTAGTCAAATATAGTTTATAGAAATGTTAAAGGAACACTATAATCATTCAGACCACTTCAACCGAAGTGCAGTATGCAGTATTTCTGAGAAACTGCAATGTTTGCATTTCAAGGATGTGCACGTTCATTAGGTCCCAATGCTCATTCATGAGGAGCATTTCATTGGACATTGCCATATGAGGCCACGCCTCCTCTGTGATGTCATGGGAGGTGGAAAGGTGAGTAGCACCAATGGAGCCTCAGCGCTGGTACAAGGTAAGTAAAACTTTTAACATGTTATTTATTAACACTGGAGAATGACCTGACTACTAGTACGGATAGCGATACTATAGCTTTATCAGTACAGAATTATATTCTTAACGCCATAGCGTTCCTTCACCATTAAAATAAAATGTTAATTTTCCAAGTTTTAAAAAAATGGCTAAACTCCTAAAGTTGCTTATTTAAAGCTACGGAAGTGTAACTACATCTTGATTTCCCCCCCTAAATAAGAACAGATGATCCATTTTAAATAGGGTGTCATTAAATCTGCAAGTAAAAGAAACGGCTCTGTGAGTTTGCTTCAGACAAGGAGGAAAGATGAACTCTCATTTCCATATTTTCCGAGTTAAAGTAAGAAGAACTATAATTAACACTGTGTAACAGAAAATGAGGAGAAAATTAGCAGTGTGCTTGATGTACAAATAATTAGGAGACATTGTGTTCAATAGTTCTTTTATGGCAGAGTACACATTATGGCTGTGTGTATGAGTATGTATGAACATGACGGGATATTATTGGTTCATTTGGAGTCTGACCCTTTACTTGCCATAAAAAGTTGTATTTAAAACAACAGGTCAACGGGGAACATTGTTTACAGGTAAGTTAGATACATTTTAAAAAGTGACGATATCTGTATTTTATTTCTAAGGCATTACTGGTAGCAGGCCAAAGGACATTTTTTAAAAATGCCCTCGGATATACGGATGCTGCTTATCATTCTCATCAATCTTTTGATGTATGTTGTATGTGTGTTTATGTACTGTATGTGTGTGCAGATGATTCCTCTCTTGCAACTGTCATTAGTCTAATACTATCCTTACCCTTTGTGTCACTTTACCCCACTCCCTCTAGCATGTAAGCTCATTGAGCAGGGCCCTCAACCCTTCTGTTCCTATGTGTCCAACTTGTCTGGTTACAACTGCATGTTTGTTCGTCCACCCACTGTAAAGCACTGCGGAATAATAATAATAAGTTTATACTTTTGTAAACCCCCACTTGTTCCAATTGGTGTGCTCTACAGCAGGGATAGGCAACCTTCAGTACTTCAGATGTTGTGGGCTACACATCCCACAATGGTCTTACCGCCATAATGCTGGCAAAGCATCATGGCAAGTATGGTCCACAACATCTGGAGTGCCTAAGGTTGCCTAGAGAAACAGTTTCACCCTCTGGTCTTTAAAAGTTTAAATATTTCCCATATACAAAAATGGGGCATATCCAAGTAATTTAAAGCCCATGCATTTATTAGTGGCAAGCTTGTTGCTCCTGTTACAGGAATGTTTAAATATTACACATCAGGGAGTGGGGCTATTATAAAGTATTCAATGTAAGGGGACGCAGTGAACCCTAGAAGGTCATTTAACTGAGTATGCCTACAGGTTTCTGTCTACTGGGGACACCTACTTTGACAAAAATGTGCATTTTTATTTGTTTTTAGATGTATTTTGATTTACTTTATTACTCTATTTTGCTCTGTGCCAGGTGAATTTTGTTCTATTTGTAAAAGAAGTGAGATATGTTCTGCTACCTTGTATGTCCTTCAAATCATGGTGCAAGCAATGGAGAACTGGCTTGTATTTTTTTAGCTTGTTTGTTTGTTTGTTTTTTGTTTTATCCGATGGATATGGACGTTTGAGAATTCTGCCCGAGATGTAAAACTGTCACGGCATTTTAGATTTACATTTACAATCTCCACACTGCAGATTTCAAAACTACAAAATGTTACTGAATTCAAAGGTTACACAAAAAATACTAAAGTTTACTTTGTTAAACTTTTATCTAAAGTGTAATATTATCACCAATTATCACCTCTTTGTAGATTTTCTTCACATCTGCCCCAAATCACATAATTTTTCTTGTCTTCCGGTGTTACCTTGTCAAGTTATAGAAACAGTTCCTTTCATTTATTTATTCCTGAGATATGTTCTTTTTTTGTGTGTTTTGCCAGTTTTTGTATTTTTTTTTACCCTTTTGATGCAAGACAAGTCTTCATTTATTTACGCTTATAATAATAAATCCTTTTACACATTGTCACAATGTGTGCATGAAACCACATAGTGTTTTGTAGCACTGTATGTTAAGGCAAAAACAGCAGACTAATTAGACGAGTGTGAAAAATGTGCTAAAAATCGCTTTTTTTTTTTACTAATTCCTGTAATAATGGATGATGTGTTCACTACTGAAAGTTAGAAGACACTTAGTCTGCACATAAAGCAGCATTGTCATTTGTAATAGTCTTTGTGATTTCTATAAAGGTATCCCAAACATGGCATGTCTACATGGTGGTACTCTTAGGGAGAGGGGAATGGGGTATGGGAGATAGACTGACCTGAAGTTCTCATTCCTTCATATCTTCATTGCCTGGTTCAACCCTTTCTTCAACAACATGATGACTGGTGGCTTCATTGGGGGAAGGTCCAATTTGCTTAATCATGAGATAGCGTCTATTCTGCATCTCACGAAAATAATCTCACAGAATATAATGTTTCTATGTGTATATATATATATAAATATATATATATATATATATATATATATATACAGCAGTCTTGAGAAAGACCCGAACGGATCAAAATGTCAATTGTATTATATGTAAATACTTATTCGGAATAAACAACAATTTATCTTCTAACGTTGGATTGAACCAAGGCAAAAAACTATCCATATAGGAGGAGAAAGGGTGAGTGCCAAGCTGTTTACTTTATATGTATATACACACACACAGGGTAAAATGTGTCATTATTGCTTGTTTATGATTTCTGTTTGAAGGTTTTGCAATCTGCCCAAGGGAGACACATACATTGCAAGATTTCATGACTCCATTTAACACATTGATACACACTGTTAATTGTTTAATGACATGTTAATTGGAGAAATCTTGACAGTCTAACAGAACCACCTCCTTCCATAACCAAGCTTGACACCCATTCTCTTAATGTCATCGTTCTACTCCATAACTTAATTAGAAGAAATTATCAAAATCAGTATTTTTTTTTTCCTTTTAAATATACACAAATACCATTTTCAGCGTGGAAAATTCATATACCCCGATCTGTAAAATAGGTACGAAAAACCATTTGATGAATTTGAGCTGTTTCTCAAACACTGCTATCATGACCCAAGAAGAATTCTTCAAAAAAAAAAAACAGCAGTGAAGCATTTTCATCAGAACATTATTAACTAAAACACCGAACATCTACATCTTACTTCGTGCAATTAGTATGTTCCTTATTTCTTCACGGATGCTTAGAACTCTGCAGTTGTGCTATAAATCGTAACGGTAATATTAAAAGTATTCAAGCACGAAATCTAAAGTTATGCTTTTCGGAGAAATCTACATACTGACACACTTTGCTCATGCACAATACCTTCTGTTTAGCATTGTAGTGCTTATTCGTATGAACGAAGCATAGTTCAATATATTTACTTTAGCACAGAGGCACATGTAATTAACTTCTGTGAAAGACCTCTTATCTTCCTAGACAAAATGTCCTGGCATTAAGTATAAACTATTACAAACCTTATCTGCACAAATTTGTCAATAAAAGCTCCGAATTATTTAAGCACAATCTGGCAACCAACTGAGAGACTATAGTTACTAGCATAAGTTAAGTACTTTGTTAATCACTCGTTAGAAATACTATTTGTTCCTGCCCAAAACACACCATGCATTAATCCCTTTTTTTAAAGTCTGCAGTCTTGACTTTCAATCTTCTCTCAGTATGTTCTGATATTTGCCAAAGCTCAGTGGGAATGAATCAAAGAAACATTGGAACGAGTTTATGTGCGTCTGTTAATCACTGGTCGAACTAGCTCGTTAAAAACCTCGTGACCTAATTCTCATAAAGCAGGATGGAGTTTCTTTTCACTTTTCCTAACATTTTACTTAAAATATTAGATACAGTCGTCTGCTTTGGAATCGGAAAAAAAAAATCAGATAGGAAAACAATACAACATGCCCGATGTCCTTGCATAATCTTTGTTAAACCATGAATATTTCTATTACCAAAATTATACATAGACACCGGTAAGACCTATTAGGCCTGTCTTCACAATTGAATGCATGTATTATAAATGTGCATTTTTCACTATAAAATCAATTGTTAGTTTTCCCAAAAAGGTACAGAAATCAACTAAAAGTATTTTACATATTTAATTTTTTGTTCATATTTTTGGGACATTTTGTTTAAATGTCATTGTTTAAAAGCTGTAGAGAAAATAAATGACTCCTTTAAAATAAATTTTAATTTGCTCATCTCGATAAAACAATAAAACATTTTATTAGGTGTAATTTTCACCATTGTATTTCTCTGGAAGATTTTCTGGGGGATTAACCCACCACCCTTCCTATACTCACAGATAAAGTATTTGTAATCTAATTTACAGATTGCAAATTGCATTATTTTTTTTGTGTGTTTTTTATTTTCTTTTTAACTTTTTAAGTCAGCAGACATTCCTCTATTATACTGGAAATTAGTTTGCATTTAGAAATTCCCCTTATTTTCTGATTGGTATATACACAGGTGTCTGCCGCTTTTTACATTACAACTCATTATAAAAAACAAATCAACTCATTAAATTAAAAATGTACAAAATAAAATCAGGAACAATGCATAAAGATAGCACCATAACCACTATAGCTTTTGTTTATAGTGCTAGATGTACCCTGGTGACCCCCATTATAAGTAGTGACTAGAGATGTCCTGACAGTTCGCCGGGAACTATTTGCCGATGAACATAGCTTGTTCGCGGTCGGCCGCAGCGGGCGAACATATGCGTTGTTCGGTCCGCCCCCTATTCGTCATGGAGGTGGGAGGGTCTGGGAGGGAGGGTCTGCTGCTGATTGGCTGGAATGTGTCTGCTGACTGTGAGGTACAGGGTCAAAGTTTACTCAATGATGATGAATAGGGGGCGGACCAAACATCGCATATGTTCGCCCGCCGCGGCGACTGCGAACAAGCTATGTTCGCTGGCGAATAGTTCCCGGCGAACTGTTCGGGACATCTCTAGTAGTGACACCATTTCTGAACAGTTTGAATTTTTACCTGCTCTCCCCTGGGTGCAGATCTCCGCCTACACTACTAACGCCAGCGACCAAGAAAGTCCAGTGACTGGGAGCAATTAGTGAGCTGTCAAAAGAATGCGCTTTAAAATCAAAGTGATACATATGTGAAGATCATGTGACACATTCAGCTACTTAACAAGCCACTCTGAGGCCTGCATGAAGTTACAGAGGCTGCTACTAGTTGGTGAAAGTGTGTCATGACATAGCCTCACATAGTGACACCCCAGACCAGCATTATTGTAGCGGTACTTACCTTATCCGGGGGCCGGACGCGGTCCTCTCTTCAAGCCGCGCGCGGTCCTGCGGCTGCACGAGCCGCGCGCGGCTCGTCCGACTGTTCAGACAGGAAGGCGGGCAGTGACCGCGGGAAGCGGTCACGTGTCCCGCCTGCAGCTAAGAGCGCGCCGCGAATCTCGGGCGCGCTCTTAAAGAGACAGTGGGAGCCTAAATTGCAAAAAGGCTCCCATTGGCTCCTGTCATGCCAATCACCCCATACACTTACCTGTTGGGGGAGTGGAAGTGACAGGAGCCAATCACATTAGTTTGAAGGCTACTTATACTTACCCTTTTCCCTTAGTTCCTTGCCCTATCGTGGTTTCTGCTACAGTTCCCTTTAGTGCTTGTTGTGTTCAGTTGTGTTTCTCCGTATTTGACCTTGGCTTTGTATTCTGACTTCGTTTTCGCTTTATCCTATTCTGTACTGTTTGCCGGCTTGCTGATTCCTGTGTACCAGTCCCCGGCTAGTTTTCGTTTACGCTGTCTCTTTGTGCCCTTGACCTCGGATCGTTCCTGACTCTGTCTTATCCTATTACGTCGAGTCCGGCCATTCTAAGGTCCGGTAGACGTATCTCTCCTCTGTACTGTCTTCTGTTAGGCTGGATCCTGCGTGTAGGGGTATATACTCGTTACATTACGATAGGGCCATGGACCCCGCAGATTTAGCTCAACAGATGGCGACCCATGAGGCTAGATTTGTAGAGCAGGATCACCGTATGGATCAAATAGCTCAGGCTCTCCAGACGCTCTTAGCTAGAACCATTCCAGCAACCGCACCTAACCCTCCTGCACCCCTGCTTCCTGAAGTATCGACTATGCCTAACGCTACAGCACATTTAACGCCTCCTCCTAGGTATGGAGGGGATTCTAAGACATGCAGAGGGTTCATTAACCAAATAGAGTTTCATTTTGAAATGTATCCACGTTCATTTCCCACAGAGAGGTCTAAAGTTGGGTTCTTTATGCACCAACTTACCGACAAAGCACTTGAATGGGCAAACCCTATTTGGGAGGCTAATGGACCTATGGTGCATAACTTTCACAGTTTCCTAACAGCTTTTCGCAGAACTTTTGATACTATGAAAAGGTCTAAGAATGCCGCTAGAGCATTAATGAGGGTTAAACAGGGTTCTAGGTCTGTGGCTGATTACGCTATACAGTTTCGTGCCCTTGCCTCACAGGTCGATTGGACCAATAATGGGTTAACTACGGCCTTCATGGAAGGTTTATCAGACTCTATATTGGATGAGGTAGCAGCTAAGGAGCTTCCTATTGCCTTAGAGGACCTTATTGACTACCTCATCGATATAGATAATAGGATTCGTGACAGGCTCTATACTAAGAACAGGAATAGACGTTTTGTTACACCTATTCAACCCAGAGTTAATATACCGGAGAGTGTTAAAGTATCTGAAGAGGAACCTATGCAATTAGGGGTTGCCAAACTCTCAGATACTGAGAAATTACATAGGAGAAGGGAGGGACTCTGCCTATATTGTGGTAAGAGAGACCATATGGTAAAGGAGTGTCCTCTGCTCCCGGAAAACTCTCGCACCTAAGACCTTATAGGAGACATTTGCTAGAAGGAACTAAGGATCCTATTCTCATATTTACAGATCACAAGAACCTATCCTACCTTAGCGAAGCTAAAAGATTGTCTTCAAGGCAGGCTAGGTGGTCACTGTTCTTGTCTCATTTTAATTATATAATCACCTATAGGCCAGGTGACCGGAACACCAAAGCGGACGCTCTGTCCAGACAATTCGAGACTATTGACAAACAGGAGATTGATGTCACTCCTGTCATTCCCCCAGACAGGATAATAGCAACTACTATATTGTCTATTTCCTCGTCCCTCTTGCAGGCCATACAAGCGAAACAAGGCATGGCACCCAGCGAGAGGCCTAATGATAAATTGTTCGTTGACATTCCCGAGAGACGGGATATTCTGTCACTTTATCACGATACTAAGACTGCTGGACATCCTGGTATTTCCAAAACAGTGTCAGCCGTTTCTCGGTATTTCTGGTGGGATACCTTACGTAAGGATGTTACTGACTATATAAGTGCTTGTACTACTTGTGCATGTATGAAAACCTCTCGTAGAGTTCCTTGTGGGCTGTTGCATCCGTTGCCCGTTCCCGAGAGACCTTGGTCTAATCTATCAATGGATTTTATTGTTGAATTACCCCCTTCGAATGGTAACACGGTCATCCTAATGATAGTAGATCGGTTTTCCAAAATGGCTCACTTTGTGTCTCTTCGCAAGTTGCCCACTTCCAAGGAATTGGCTCTTATCTTCGCTAGAGAAGTGTTTCGATTACATGGTATTCCCTTATCTATTGTATCCGATAGGGGTAGCCAATTTATTTCCAGGTTCTGGAAAGCCTTTTGTTCGGAGATGGGTATTTCCCTCTCATTTTCTTCCGCTTACCATCCCCAGTCTAATGGAGCTGCTGAACGTGCCAACCAGTCTCTTGAGCAGTACCTCCGTTGTTTTGTGTCTCACCATCAGGACAATTGGTCTGACCTGCTTCCTTGGGCTGAATTTGCTCGGAATAATGCCACTCATGATTCTTCCGGCAAAAGCCCTTTTTACGTTGTCTATGGCCAGCATCCCGTTGTTCTTCCGGCTGCATTCTCCTCTCAGGGCATGCCAGTTCTGGATGAGCATTTGGCTGGTTTGCGTAGTACTTGGGAGCAGGTTCAGCGTTCTTTGGTGGACTCTGCTGCCCGCCAGAAGGCTCAGGCTGACAAGCATCGCAGAGCGGCTCCTTCCTATGTTGTGGGGGACAGGGTTTTGCTTTCCACACGGAATATTCGCCTCCGGGTGCCTTCTATGAAATTGGCTCCCCGCTTCATTGGTCCTTATCGCATTATACATAAGGTTAATCCTGTTTCTTATGCCTTGGGTCTGCCTAAGAATCTGCGTATACCCAATGTATTTCACACCTCTTTGTTGAAGCCTTACGTACGCAACCGCTATACCCGGCATACTCCCCCTCCCCCTCCTGTCTCTGTGGAGGGTCATGAGGAGTTCGAAGTATCTGCTGTTATTGACTCTCGTTTTCTTAGGGGTCGGCTTCAGTACTTGGTACATTGGAAGGGTTATGGGCCTGAGGAGCGCAGTTGGATTTCTGCGGATGCTGTTCATGCTCCCCGCCTTGTACGTTCTTTCCATTCGCGTTTTCCTGCCAGGCCTGGTCCTGCCCGCCCGGAGGGCGTGTCCTCAGGGGGGGGTACTGTAGCGGTACTTACCTTATCCGGGGGCCGGACGCGGTCCTCTCTTCAAGCCGCGCGCGGTCCTGCGGCTGCACGAGCCGCGCGCGACTCGTCCGACTGTTCAGACAGGAAGGCGGGCAGTGACCGCGGGAAGCGGTCACGTGTCCCGCCTGCAGCTAAGAGCGCGCCGCGAATCTCGGGCGCGCTCTTAAAGAGACAGTGGGAGCCTAAATTGCAAAAAGGCTCCCATTGGCTCCTGTCATGCCAATCACCCCATACACTTACCTGTTGGGGGAGTGGAAGTGACAGGAGCCAATCACATTAGTTTGAAGGCTACTTATACTTACCCTTTTCCCTTAGTTCCTTGCCCTATCGTGGTTTCTGCTACAGTTCCCTTTAGTGCTTGTTGTGTTCAGTTGTGTTTCTCCGTATTTGACCTTGGCTTTGTATTCTGACTTCGTTTTCGCTTTATCCTATTCTGTACTGTTTGCCGGCTTGCTGATTCCTGTGTACCAGTCCCCGGCTAGTTTTCGTTTACGCTGTCTCTTTGTGCCCTTGACCTCGGATCGTTCCTGACTCTGTCTTATCCTATTACGTCGAGTCCGGCCATTCTAAGGTCCGGTAGACGTATCTCTCCTCTGTACTGTCTTCTGTTAGGCTGGATCCTGCGTGTAGGGGTATATACTCGTTACAATTATGGAGCAATATTCAATACCACGTATGCTCATATACGTGATGCAAGCACATTCAGTAGCCCGAGGTAGCCTATACAGCTCCAATCCTGCTGTCTTCTTGATACAGCTATTACCTATGACATCTGCTTACCAATCTGGATTCCGAAGGCTAGATTCTGATACCCGCCGCCCCATAATCCCCTAGATTAGCCCCCTAGAAGATTTCAATTTTTACCCTTTTGTGTTACCCTTTTGTTTATGACTCCTTGACCTCTCCCAGATTTTCTAGACTACACTACATTGGCACCTGTGCTGATCTTTGCACCATATCTGACAGTAATATAGAGTTAACTTGGACAAGCTTTCCTGTCCAAGTCTCTTAATGCAATTCCAGTCCACTTATATCTTTCTTTGCCATTCTTTTTAGTATGTATGTTTTGTTTGTTCTCATAGTTCCACTTAATACCAGAAAGACTGTCCTACCAAGAGACCTCTGTTCTCCAATAATGATGGAATGTAAGGGCCAAATTAATAACCTCTCATACCTGACTCTGTAGAATTCCCAGTTCCTGTCTAGAATACTCACTGCTATAATACCATGAGATAATAATGTTGTTTTTTTGCGGATTGTTGTGGATACAATTTAAAAAGAGTGATGGGTAGGTTACGCGTGTGAGCAGGTCCTATCATTAGAAAAATTAGAGTCTCAGTTTCCTCTAACAGTCATGCCTTTACAGGACATGGTCAATAAATATGGCACCTAGTCTTTCAATTTTCACTCCTCCACATTTGAATCCTGAATTATCAGACATATCAGTTAAAGATGTGAAACCAAAGACCCTTTTACTTTCTTGTTATGACAGTTTGAAAATGTCTCCACGACATATTTGAGTAATTCTGGCAGGCCCGGCAAAGGATGCATCAACAGTGCAATTCCATGTAGACGCCGGAGATTCATAGTGATCTATTGCATTCCACATCCACTTCTCCCAGGCACACGGGACTTGCCAAAGCAATAACTATTTACTGAAGATAATAGAAACTGTCTTTCATCTGCAATACATCTTGTTGTAAATACCTTCAGAAGTACAAGGTTATTATGCACTCTGTGAAATTGCATTATCATGTTACGGGCAGCCCTATCTTACTTACTAAGAAGTTAGAATATGTCAGCAGAATACATTAAATACATATTACATAATGTCTGTCTGCGGTTTTCCGGTTTCTTTCGTCATTGTCCTTTGTTTGATTGCTTTTTCCATGTTATAACATTTTAAAGAGGAATTGTCACAGTGACATTTCCTCCTATCCTGGCCCCAGTAAATGCTCCTGAAGCACTTAAAGGACCACTATATTGCCAAGAAAACAAACTTGTTTTCCTGGCACTATAGTATTAATAGGTCTCCCCCCACCCTCATGGTCCCCCTCCCGCCAGGCTCTAGAATGAGGAAGGGGTTAAACACTTACCTTTCTCCAGCGCCGTTCTCCCTCGGCGCTGGGGACTCTCCTCCCTCTTCCGTCGAATGCGCATGCGCGGCAAGAGCCGCTCGCGTGAGCATTTAGTCAGTCTATAGGAAAGCATTCTCAATGCTTTCCTATGGACGCAAGCGTCTTCTCACGGTGAAAATCACAGTGAGAAGCGCGGAAGCGCCTCTAGCAGCTGTCAATGAGACAGCCACTTGAGGCTGGATTAACCCATATGCAAACATATGCAAAGTTTCTCTGAAACTGCTACGTTTACAGCAGGCAGGGTTAACCCTAGAGGGACCTGGCACCCAGACCACTTAATTAAGCTGAAGTGGTCTGGGTGCCTATAGTGGTCCTTTAATGGTGTGAGCAATGCAGCCGAGGTAAGTAAAAAATCAGTTAGAACTTCACTCTTTGTATATTGTTATTTATCTTTGTTTGTTTATGGAAAATCCAGGATTTTTCACACAAGTGTCTGAGGAAATGGAACATTATTATATAAATCATAATCCTTTAAATAATGTAAGCAGTACATCTAAAGCACAATAGGTGTTTTTTTTATTATTTGCTGTAAAATGAAACTTAATTACCTCTGCAAGGCTTCTATATTAGAAGTGATGTCATTGTCCCAAGGTGCACTCATGTATGGTTGAACATTTACAGAAAATGTTGTACCAACGACATACATGCTCACTCATTCCTTCAATAGTTCAGAATGCGTGAAAGACCTCTTGAATTATTTAATCAAGAACCCTGTCTGTTTTGACCTGGATTGACAAAATTACCTTTTTCTTACTGGGTCAGATTTGTTTGCTCTTCATTAAATAAGGTTATGCAACTACACCTTGTCATAATCGCTAAAATCTGCTACTCACAGTTTTCTTATACTTTTGATAATATTATTATTAGTTATACAATATTCCGTAAGCGCTGTACAATGGGAGGATGAAGAGACATGTATTTTCAACAAGACGAGTTGGACGCACAGGAACAAAAGGTGTAGAGGGCCCTGCTCATATGAGCTTACATTCTAGAGCAGGGGTTCTCAACCTTGCCCTCAAGGACCCCCTACCAGTCCAGGGTTTAGGGATTACCTGGGTGTGCCTAAGGTGTTTAGAAAAAGAAAAAAAAAACACCTTAGAGATTTGGGGATACACCCAGGTAATCCCCAAATCCTGTACTGGTAGGGGGTCCTGAGGACTGGGTTGAGAACCCCTGTTCTAGAGGGAGTGGGGTAAAGTGACACAAGAGGTAAAGGTAGGATGTATTTCATGTGTGTGAAAAAAGTAGGTTACTAGAATTGTTTAGTGTCGGGTTGGTTTATTGGATGACACAAGAGATGCAGTATGGTGGTTTACCAAGGTGCGGGGAGGGAAATCTATTAACAGTTTAATTCAGGGATATCCAAACTTTGGCCCTCCAGATGTTGCTGAACTACGACTCCCATGATTCTCTAGCTATGTATTCCATTTTAAGAATCATGGGATTTGTAGTTCAGCAACATCTGGAAGGCCGGAGTTTGGACATCCCTGGTTTAATTGATATGCTTTCCTACCGAAGCACGTTTTAACAATCTTTCGAAGGAACTAAACTCGGTGAGAGTCTAATGGAACAGAGAAGGGAGTTCCACAGGAACAATGGACCCCTAGGTAAGTGTTGAAGGCGGGCGTTAGAGGTGGGAGTACGAACAGGTAATAGACGCATATCTTTGGCGTAGCTTAGGGCCCAGGATGGGACATAGTTGTGTATCAGTAAGGATAGTTGGGTAGGAGCAGCATTATGTCAAAATTTGTAAGCAAGCTACAGAGTTTTAAATAGAGCCCTATATCTTACTGGAAGCCAGTGTAAGTACTGACAGAGGGGGGAGGCATAGGAGATGCGGGCAGACAGGAAGATGAGCCTCACCACTGCATTCATAAACAAAGTGTTGTGTTCTTTATTTAGCGTGTGTTATGTTAATGAGTTATTCCAAGCTTGCTCATTTCAGATCATTGCATTTTAGTAAATATTGTTTGAGTGCTATTAAACATTGAAGGACAAACAGCCTGTTTTATAGTAAAGATTGTCTCAAAACGTTTTGCATAAGCAAAGTGACCTTGATTTATCAAGTGGAAAGTTATTTTGTATGTGAGGTCTTACATATTTGTTTTCAATCATATTTTGAAAATGTGTGTTTATTTCTATGAATAAAATATGTATTCTTCCCTTTATAGTAGTTTTTTTTTAGATTTTGATCTGCAGGAAAGGTCTGTGATAGCACAAGGTATGGCAGAACACATATAGCATATAAATGTCCCCAACTCACCAGTGCTAGATAATCAAAGTCGGGTACCGTTTCTTAACATTGTAATTATTCTGCATTCGTCAGGAAGAGAAAAACAAAAAACAAATGCCTAATTAGATGCCCCATCTGGGCTGTGTTTTGTGATCATCGTAGATATGTTATCTTCAGAGCAACGTATCGCAGTGCTCCTCAACCCTCTCCTCAAGGCACACATAGCAGTACATGATTTAGGGATTTCCCAGGTGTGTATAAGGAGTTTTTTTTTTTAAACACCTTAGATACATCTGGGTAACCCCTAAATCCTGTACTGTTACGTGTGCCTTGAGGAGAGGGTTGAGGAGCACTGATGTATTATCTCTTCGTTAAGATCTCGACTCTGTTATCTAACCAGAGGTAGTGGTTAGCTAATACCCCTATAATTTAGTAGAATATATGCACTTATATCTTATATGTAGCATAATCTGTCAGACCCTATGTCAGATATAGTTGCTAACTGGAGCCCAAGAGCAGAAAGTTGTACACCAGCACAGAGACAATGTCTGAGGACATTTGAGATCAGAGTTGTCTTCTATTATATTTAACAAATGAACAGGGGCTGAATCTGATTAAAGTCGCCAAGGGACTGAAGACGGATTGCAGTACAGCACCTCCAGAAGATCAGGAGAGAAAAGGTCCAAAATCAAATCGGTAGCAGAAGGTTTGTCAGAAGGCAGCAATAAATACAGAAGGAACAGAACATGAACAAACTTCGATAGGGGGAGCTCTGAAACATCGAATAATAGTCATCATGAGTAACCATAGTCTTTGTGTGAGAAATGACACCGTCTAAAGTTATGTTGAATGACTTAAGTACTGGTGTCTCTCAAAATGACATCAAATGCATCTTTTTATATATAAAAAAATGTATAGACCATGTATGCGTAAAATGTTACTTGGGTTCATACGGAGAAGGAGTAAGCACTACAGGACAAATATTGTCATAAGCATATATAAAGAACCATATGTAACTGGTCAAACTCACATATTACTGAGTCACTCATAAAAGCTGACTCAAACTTAAAGCTTGTAGCGGAGATAAACCTTGTAAACCAGGACTTCTGTAACGGTGTGGATGAATCCGTCTGGATGAATCCTTCTGGATGTAGTCAATGCAATCAATCCAGGTTTTATGTCCATAAAATGTACCACAACGCGTTTCAGCGATAATGCCTTTCTCAAGTGGTGCTGTCCATCCATCTCTGCTGTCCCTGTCTTTATACAGGAATTTTGGCGCCCACCGTTAAAATTTCTGTGTCTTCCGGTTTCCGTTTCCGTCATCTTTCGTCGTCCGACGTCTTCATTGCGTATCTTGGGTCATGACGTCACTCTGGCGACATTTCACCGGAAGTGTTACGCCGGACTGACATCATGACGCAAGATACGCAATGAAGACGTCGGACGACGAAAGATGACGGAAACGGAAACCGGAAGACACAGAAATGTTAAAGCTACAAGCTTTAAGTTTGAGTCAGCTTTTATAAGTGACTCAGTAATATGTGAGTTTGACCAGTTACATATGGTTCTTTATATATGCTTATGACAATATTACCATATGGTCTTTTTTATATCTTGTTATTTTAGATACATGTTCAAGACAGTACTGGTAAACTTTTTATAATTTCTATTGAGTGCTCTCACCATTCTCTTGAATTACACTTTGTATATTCCTGTGTGTTAGAGTGATTCACACTAGGTGATAGTAGCACCATAATATTTTCTGCACTTTTTCCTGACTTGTTTATATACCATAATGCAAAAAGGCTCTCTCCCAGCTGCACTGCCATCCTTTTATGGGGCTCCGGCACCCCTGGAATACTTTAAAAGAGGTGAAATAAAATTAGCGTTATTGTATAAAACCCATGGTTATGTACAGCACCGAGGGGGCACCTAGAACATACAGTCATTGAATTCAATATTTCAAGACCAATGACAAAGAAAGAAACACTTAATTACATTTGAGCAAACACTAGGAGTAAATTTGACTAACTGTCACAACTCTTTTAGCAATATAATGGACACAGTGAGGTTCCAACCTGACTGCTAAGGCCCTTTCAGACAAAACTCTTTATGCTACTGCGTACATAACCTGCACCTACTATTATTCAAGAGATTAGGCAGCACCTCTTATCTTCCTGAAACATCCTCGCTGTGTCTGCACAATGGCATATTTCAGATATCGCGTGATCATATGCAGTATTGCACAATGGCTAACACATAGAGGATTTGTAATATATAAAGAAATCTAAGGCAGCATGAAACGCGTCAGACTATACTTTTGATTTTAGTATATTTGTTTTGATTGACAGCCGCGAAAGGTATGTACTCCACGAAATGCAAACATTGTTTTTTTAATAGAAATGGCAATGTTTTACATTGATAGACAAAAGAAACAGCATCGATGCACCAAAGCCACTTTTTAAGATTTTTAACTGGATTGAGCTTTTAATCGGCGTGGCAATTGTATAGTACATTTTTGTATGCTCACTTGGGTTTCACGCCAGCCAGCTCTGTCTTTGATTACTCAGATAGAGGGTGGATCTATTGTAAGACTTCACAGAGCCATACTAACTACTGTACAAACCACATCAATAAGCACTGTACTCAACAAATTCTATTTTTGGCACAGTTACGGCATGTGGTACTGAAAAATGAAATTGCCGCTTCCATCGGATATCTGAGAACCTGTCCTAAATATTGAAAAATGCAGAATGCCATAGCATCTCTAAAGCATTTGATCCTTTCAGTAGTGCTGTAAAAATTAACGGATAAAGGAAAAACATAAATTTTTAAATTGGCAAATAATTAAATTTGTATACAGCTGCGACTAGCAGTGTACACTCAAAATAGCTTTTTTTATGTGCTTAGATTGTATCACATGTTTCACAAAGTTTTTTGGTAATATTTTTAAAATACATTTTGCTTAGCAGAGTACGGGTTATGAGGATAATGCCCCTAAAGATAAAGCAGATTCAAAGACATTTTTTGTGTGGTTTCTGAACATGTGAGATATCTTAAAGAACATATAGAAGGTATAATTCTGAAGGATATAGATGAGGAACTGCAGCAATTATATGCTTGTTTCATATTACATAGTACTCTTGGTTTAGCTAATTAGTAAATAAAATAAAACTGTGTATTGGTTACCTTAAGGAGAGACTTAGAAAGGGCCAAAGGCAACACAGTGTAAGGATGCACTATTACCCAAGACGCAGAACTTAAGTTCAACTCAATAAATATAAACCAGCTCCTATCACCCCCACACCTTCCGCTACGATCTTTAACCACTCTCTCACGCTGACGGACAAATGAACGGCACCCAACACACCCAAGAGCAGAAAGTTGTACACCAGCACAGAGACAATGTCTGAGGACATTTGAGATCAGAGTTGTCTTCTATTATATTTAACAAATGAACAGGGGCTGAATCTGATTAAAGTCGCCAAGGGACTGAAGACGGATTGCAGTACAGCACCTCCAGAAGATCAGGAGAGAAAAGGTCCAAAATCAAATCGGTAGCAGGTTTGTCAGAAGGCAGCAATAAATATAGAAGGAACAGAACATGAACAAACTTCGATAGGGGGAGCTTTGAAACATCAAATAATAGTCATCATGAGTAACCATAGTCTTTGTGTGAGAAATGACACCGTCTAAAGTTATGTTGAATGACTCAAGTACTGGTGTCTCTCAAAATGACATCAAATGCATCTTTTTATATATAAAAAAAATGTATAGACCATGTATGCGTAAAATGTTATTTGGGTTCATACGGAGAAGGAGTAAGCACTAAAGGACAAATATTGTCATAAGCATATATAAAGAACCATATGTAACTGGTCAAACTCACATATTAGTGAATCACTTATAAAAGCTGACTCAAACTTAAAGGGACACTCCAGGCACCCAGACCACTTCTGCTCATTGGAGTGGTCTGGGTGCCAACTCCCACTACGCTTAACCCTACAAGTGTAATTATTGCAGTTTTTCATAAACTGCAATAATTACATTGCAGGGTTAACTCCACCTCTAGTGGCTGTCTATTAGACAGCCACTAGAGGTCACTTCCTGGTTTCTAGCACAGGAAACCTGTGCTAGAGCGTCGCTGGACGTCCTCACGCTGTGTGAGGACCTCCAGCGTCGCTCAAAACCCCATAGGAAAGCATTGAAATGATTTTTCAATGCTTTCCTATGGGGAGACGTAATGCGCATGCGCGGCATTTCCGCGCATGCGCATTAGATCTCCTCGGCCAATGGGCGAGATTAGTCTCGCCCACCGGCCGACGTAAGCAGAAGGAGGAGCGTCGCGGAGGCGGAGACAGCGGCGAGGGACATCGCCGCTGTCCCAGGTAAGTCACTGAAGGGGTTTTCACCCCTTCAGCAACCGGGGATTGGGGGGTGGGAGGGAGAGGGACCCTCCAGTGCCAGAAAAAAGGGATCGTTTTTCTGGCACTGGAGTTTCCCTTTAACCCCTTAAGGACCAAACTTCTGGAATAAAAGGGAATCATGACATGTCACACATGTCATGTGTCCTTAAGGGGTTAAAGCTTGTAGCGGAGATAAACCTTGTAAACCAGGACTTCTGTAACGGTCTGGATGAATCCGTCTGGATGAATCCTTCTGGATGTAGTCAATGCAATCAATCCAGGTTGCAGAATCAAATTAACACTTCTTTATTGATACAAGTAAAATAAAAAAAACAATTACAGAATAATGTCCATAAAATGTACCACAACGCGTTTCAGCAATAATGCCTTTCTCAAGTGGTGCTGTCCATCCATCTCCGCTGTCCCTGTCTTTATACAGGAATTTTGGCGCCCACCGTTAAAATTTCTGTGTCTTCCGGTTTCCGTTTCCGTCATCTTTCGTCGTCCGACGTCTTCATTGCGTATCATTGGTCATGACGTCACTCTGGCGACATTTCCCGGAAGTGTTACGCCGGACTGATATCATGACGCAAGATACGCAATGAAGACGTCGGACGACGAAAGATGACGGAAACGGAAACCGGAAGACACAGAAATGTTAAAGCTACAAGCTTTAAGTTTGAGTCAGCTTTTATAAGTGACTCAGTAATATGTGAGTTTGACCAGTTACATATGGTTCTTTATATATGCTTATGACAATATTACCATATGGTCTTTTTTATATCTTGTTATTTTAGATACATGTTCAAGACAGTACTGGTAAACTTTTTATAATTTCTATTGAGTGCTCTCACCATTCTCTTGAATTACACTTTGTATATTCCTGTGTGTTAGAGTGATTCACACTAGGTGATAGTAGCACCATAATATTTTCTGCACTTTTTCCTGACTTGTTTATATACCATAATGCAAAAAGGCTCTCTCCCAGCTGCACTGCCATCCTTTTATGGGGCTCCGGCACCCCTGGAATACTTTAAAAGAGGTGAAATAAAATTAGCGTTATTGTATAAAACCCATGGTTATGTACAGCACCGAGGGGGCACCTAGAACATACAGTCATTGAATTCAATATTTCAAGACCAATGACAAAGAAAGAAACACTTAATTACATTTGAGCAAACACTAGGAGTAAATTTGACTAACTGTCACAACTCTTTTAGCAATATAATGGACACAGTGAGGTTCCAACCTGACTGCTAAGGCCCTTTCAGACAAAACTCTTTATGCTACTGCGTACATAACCTGCACCTACTATTATTCAAGAGATTAGGCAGCACCTCTTATCTTCCTGAAACATCCTCGCTGTGTCTGCACAATGGCATATTTCAGATATCGCGTGATCATATGCAGTATTGCACAATGGCTAACACATAGAGGATTTGTAATATATAAAGAAATCTAAGGCAGCATGAAACGCGTCAGACTATACTTTTGATTTTAGTATATTTGTTTTGATTGACAGCCGCGAAAGGTATGTACTCCACGAAATGCAAACATTGTTTTTTTAATAGAAATGGCAATGTTTTACATTGATAGACAAAAGAAACAGCATCGATGCACCAAAGCCACTTTTTAAGATTTTTAACTGGATTGAGCTTTTAATCGGCGTGGCAATTGTATAGTACATTTTTGTATGCTCACTTGGGTTTCACGCCAGCCAGCTCTGTCTTTGATTACTCAGATAGAGGGTGGATCTATTGTAAGACTTCACAGAGCCATACTAACTACTGTACAAACCACATCAATAAGCACTGTACTCAACAAATTCTATTTTTGGCACAGTTACGGCATGTGGTACTGAAAAATGAAATTGCCGCTTCCATCGGATATCTGAGAACCTGTCCTAAATATTGAAAAATGCAGAATGCCATAGCATCTCTAAAGCATTTGATCCTTTCAGTAGTGCTGTAAAAATTAACGGATAAAGGAAAAACATAAATTTTTAAATTGGCAAATAATTAAATTTGTATACAGCTGCGACTAGCAGTGTACACTCAAAATAGCTTTTTTTATGTGCTTAGATTGTATCACATGTTTCACAAAGTTTTTTGGTAATATTTTTAAAATACATTTTGCTTAGCAGAGTACGGGTTATGAGGATAATGCCCCTAAAGATAAAGCAGATTCAAAGACATTTTTTGTGTGGTTTCTGAACATGTGAGATATCTTAAAGAACATATAGAAGGTATAATTCTGAAGGATATAGATGAGGAACTGCAGCAATTATATGCTTGTTTCATATTACATAGTACTCTTGGTTTAGCTAATTAGTAAATAAAATAAAACTGTGTATTGGTTACCTTAAGGAGAGACTTAGAAAGGGCCAAAGGCAACACAGTGTAAGGATGCACTATTACCCAAGACGCAGAACTTAAGTTCAACTCAATAAATATAAACCAGCTCCTATCACCCCCACACCTTCCGCTACGATCTTTAACCACTCTCTCACGCTGACGGACAAATGAACGGCACCCAACACACCCAAGAGCAGAAAGTTGTACACCAGCACAGAGACAATGTCTGAGGACATTTGAGATCAGAGTTGTCTTCTATTATATTTAACAAATGAACAGGGGCTGAATCTGATTAAAGTCGCCAAGGGACTGAAGACGGATTGCAGTACAGCACCTCCAGAAGATCAGGAGAGAAAAGGTCCAAAATCAAATCGGTAGCAGGTTTGTCAGAAGGCAGCAATAAATATAGAAGGAACAGAACATGAACAAACTTCGATAGGGGGAGCTTTGAAACATCAAATAATAGTCATCATGAGTAACCATAGTCTTTGTGTGAGAAATGACACCGTCTAAAGTTATGTTGAATGACTCAAGTACTGGTGTCTCTCAAAATGACATCAAATGCATCTTTTTATATATAAAAAAAATGTATAGACCATGTATGCGTAAAATGTTATTTGGGTTCATACGGAGAAGGAGTAAGCACTAAAGGACAAATATTGTCATAAGCATATATAAAGAACCATATGTAACTGGTCAAACTCACATATTAGTGAATCACTTATAAAAGCTGACTCAAACTTAAAGGGACACTCCAGGCACCCAGACCACTTCTGCTCATTGGAGTGGTCTGGGTGCCAACTCCCACTACGCTTAACCCTACAAGTGTAATTATTGCAGTTTTTCATAAACTGCAATAATTACATTGCAGGGTTAACTCCACCTCTAGTGGCTGTCTATTAGACAGCCACTAGAGGTCACTTCCTGGTTTCTAGCACAGGAAACCTGTGCTAGAGCGTCGCTGGACGTCCTCACGCTGTGTGAGGACCTCCAGCGTCGCTCAAAACCCCATAGGAAAGCATTGAAATGATTTTTCAATGCTTTCCTATGGGGAGACGTAATGCGCATGCGCGGCATTTCCGCGCATGCGCATTAGATCTCCTCGGCCAATGGGCGAGATTAGTCTCGCCCACCGGCCGACGTAAGCAGAAGGAGGAGCGTCGCGGAGGCGGAGACAGCGGCGAGGGACATCGCCGCTGTCCCAGGTAAGTCACTGAAGGGGTTTTCACCCCTTCAGCAACCGGGGATTGGGGGGTGGGAGGGAGAGGGACCCTCCAGTGCCAGAAAAAAGGGATCGTTTTTCTGGCACTGGAGTTTCCCTTTAACCCCTTAAGGACCAAACTTCTGGAATAAAAGGGAATCATGACATGTCACACATGTCATGTGTCCTTAAGGGGTTAAAGCTTGTAGCGGAGATAAACCTTGTAAACCAGGACTTCTGTAACGGTCTGGATGAATCCGTCTGGATGAATCCTTCTGGATGTAGTCAATGCAATCAATCCAGGTTGCAGAATCAAATTAACACTTCTTTATTGATACAAGTAAAATAAAAAAAACAATTACAGAATAATGTCCATAAAATGTACCACAACGCGTTTCAGCAATAATGCCTTTCTCAAGTGGTGCTGTCCATCCATCTCCGCTGTCCCTGTCTTTATACAGGAATTTTGGCGCCCACCGTTAAAATTTCTGTGTCTTCCGGTTTCCGTTTCCGTCATCTTTCGTCGTCCGACGTCTTCATTGCGTATCATTGGTCATGACGTCACTCTGGCGACATTTCCCGGAAGTGTTACGCCGGACTGATATCATGACGCAAGATACGCAATGAAGACGTCGGACGACGAAAGATGACGGAAACGGAAACCGGAAGACACAGAAATTTTAAAGATACAAGCTTTAAGTTTGAGTCAGCTTTTATAAGTGACTCAGTAATATGTGAGTTTGACCAGTTACATATGGTTCTTTATATATGCTTATGACAATATTACCATATGGTCTTTTTTATATCTTGTTATTTTAGATACATGTTCAAGACAGTACTGGTAAACTTTTTATAATTTCTATTGAGTGCTCTCACCATTCTCTTGAATAGCACTTTGTATATTCCTGTGTGTTAGAGTGATTCACACTAGGTGATAGTAGCACCATAATATTTTCTGCACTTTTTCCTGACTTCCATTTTTTTGACTACTACAGGACAAATGCCCACTTGATCACAATTGTTTATACACCATAATGCAAAAAGGCTCTCTCCCAGCTGCAACGCCATCCTTTTATGGGGCTCTGGCACCCCTGGAATACTTTAAAAGAGGTGAAATAAAATTAGCGTTATTGTATAAAACCCATGGTTATGTACAGCACCGAGGGAGCACCTAGAACATACAGTCATTGAATTCAATATTTCAAGACCGATGACAAAGAAAGAAACACTTAATTACATTTGAGCAAACACTAGGAGTAAATTTGACTAACTGTCACAACTCTTTTAGCAATATAATGGACACAGTGAGGTTCCAACCTGACTGCTAAGGCCCTTTCAGACAAAACTCTTTATGCTACTGCGTACATAACCTGCACCTACTATTATTCAAGAGATTAGGCAGCACCTCTTATCTTCCTGAGACATCCTCGCTGTGTCTGCACAATGACATATTTCAGATATCGCGTGATCATATGCAGTATTGCACAATGGCTAACACATAGAGGATTTGTAATATATAAAGAAATCTAAGGCAGCATGAAACGCGTCAGACTATACTTTTTATTTTAGTATATTTGTTTTGGTTGACAGCCGCGAAAGGTATGTACTCCACGAAATGCAAACATTGTTTTTTTAATAGAAATGGCAATGTTTTACATTGATAGACAAAAGAAACAGCATCGATGCACCAAAGCCACTTTTTATGATTTTTAACTGGATTGAGCTTTTAATCGGCGTGGCAATTGTATAGTAAATTTTTATATACTCACTTGGGTTTCACGCCAGCCAGCTCTGTCTTTGATTACTCAGATAGAGGGTGGATCTATTGTAAGACTTCACAGAGCCATACTAACTACTGTACAAACCACATCAATAAGCACTGTACTCAACAAATTCTATTTTTGGCACAGTTACGGCATGTGGTACTGAAAAATGAAATTGCCGCTTCCATCGGATATCTGAGAACCTGTCCTAAATATTGAAAAATGCAGAATGCCATAGCATCTCTAAAGCATTTGATCCTTTCAGTAGTGCTGTAAAAATTAACGGATAAAGGAAAAACATAAATTTTTAAATTGGCAAATAATTAAATTTGTATACAGCTGCGACTAGCAGTGTACACTCAAAATAGCTTTTTTTATGTGCTTAGATTGTATCACATGTTTCACAAAGTTTTTTGGTAATATTTTTAAAATACATTTTGCTTAGCAGAGTACGGGTTATGAGGATAATGCCCCTAAAGATAAAGCAGATTCAAAGACATTTTTTGTGTGGTTTCTGAACATGTGAGATATCTTAAAGAACATATAGAAGGTATAATTCTGAAGGATATAGATGAGGAACTGCAGCAATTATATGCTTGTTTCATATTACATAGTACTCTTGGTTTAGCTAATTAGTAAATAAAATAAAACTGTGTATTGGTTACCTTAAGGAGAGACTTAGAAAGGGCCAAAGGCAACACAGTGTAAGGATGCACTATTACCCAAGACGCAGAACTTAAGTTCAACTCAATAAATATAAACCAGCTCCTATCACCCCCACACCTTCCGCTACGATCTATAACCACTCTCTCACGCTGACGGACAAATGAACGGCACCCAACACACCGACTACAGCACTACTACCTCGGACATGTGAACAACACATATGATGACAATGATAAGACATGCGTGGAGAGACTCATGCACATACCACTAGATGTAAACAGAGAACATTCCCTGCCCCTGCGTCCATCATAAGACACAGGGAACAGGGTACAGGCTCACCATGCACCATGGACAGGGCACCCAAACCTCATTAAACGCACGGACATGGGTGGACGTAAGGAGACCTCCTAAGAGACCCTAACACTATTAGAAACTGACGAAACCGTAACACCAAGTCTGACATTACAATACAGGAGAGGGACAGCTAACTCGGACCCTGAAGGAGGCTCAACTAGCAACATCGAGGGGACGAAACATGGTAAACTAACTGCCACCCAAGACAATAGAAACATCCCTGAACAATATATAGCAAAATAACATGACACCAAATGGAAGACTCTATTTACCCACCCTACACATCCTACCACTGCATCCAAACGTACACCCTCCTCATTCACCATACTCAAAACTGAGCACCCGTACATCGTACAGGCCAGTCAGGAAATAAGACTGGAGGGCTGGTGGGCTATCTCAGCCACTAGGAAACCATCCAATGATGAACGGGAGACGTCCAATCACAGAAATACATAGGATAGCCCTCTTTGGACCTAACACATTATGTAATATTAGCATACTTGGTGCAAGGAATAACACGAGTAGAGGGATCATACGATATGAGGGGGCATATAATTTATTTTATTTTATTTTATTCTATGTTATTTTACCTTACTCTATATTTTCTATCCTGGTTTAAATCACGTTACACGACTCTTTTATTTTACACTACACTACACTACACCCTATCCTTACAATATATTGATAAACAATGAATAAGACTTAAGATAGTATGTATGCAACACAAATGTATCTATGGAACTCTGCATAACCACCTTGGTACCGCACCCAACAACCTTAAACGGGTATATAAGCTGTCAACGCAAAACGATGCTGAAACATGGATTGATACTCAACGTTACAATCGAATAATAATACATGGTGTACCTTGAATCTTCATATTGTCTCTGCTTTGACAAATACTGTATGTGCAAAACTGTCCCAACACTATATTTTCAATATGGGCCTGCGAGCCTAAGCATTATCTTGTTCATATCTTAATAAAAACTGATTCACAAAAAAAAATATATATATAAACCAGAAATCCTAAAATGTATACCTAGTAGGTTAGTACAGAACAAGCCGAGGTCAGGTAAACAGAGTGTACGTAAACGGTAAGAAAAGCCAGAGGTCTAGGAATACAGAAGTCAGAATAGTCAAGGTACAAGCCAGGGTCAAAACACAATAGAATCAATAGGTATAACGTGCTCTTGAATAACCCCAGTGGAAACCACGACAGGGTGCAGTACAAATGTCATGCAAGAACGCGCCGTCCTGAAGCGGCTCCTGCAAATGCCAAGACACACAGTTTGACAGATAGAAAATATAATTTTGCATCAGTATGGCAATTCTCATCAAACTATTTGTCTTCTACCCAGATTTTCAAGATCTGTGGGATTCTAGCGGTCTAAAAAAAAGTGTTAACGATCAAAAACACAGTGTAAGACCCAAAAGGTAATCTGTCTCATCAGTACTTTAAGAATACCTTGAGAAACAGGAGGAGATCCTGTGAACATATGATCAGCAATTGGCAGAGAGCTGTGGCACCAAAGCACGCTCTTCGTCTGTTAGCTAATATATTACAAGAAATGGATTTCCAGAGTGTCTTGCAGATAAACCATTTTATTCAGAAAAGTAAAATGTCCAGCAGTGTAATCTATGGGATATTTAAACTATATATAAATAATCTATTATCTATAGAGGACGTACTAGAAATGATGACAGATAGCAGTGTGTTCTTTTCATTACATTTGTTATTCATTACCCGGGTAGATCCAGTCATAGACATAGACCTGCTGAATAATTTGGACACGTAGAAGAATTGTTTCTTTGTGTCAGTTAGTGGTTTAGGCTGGGATTAAGATTAATTTTTGCTCATACGTTCTTTACACTGTCAAGAGATTCTCGTTTTTATGCTCTCCAGGATAAACAAAGTTTGAGTTCTCCAGACTATGTATTTGTTTTGCTACCGGGACCTTTTGTGATTGATACTTAGGAGCTGTTTCTACAAAGTATACTAACCATACTTCTCGCAAGCCTAGCGATTTCTCCCTATTGAATAATTTGTTGCCCCAATTCAGACAAATAATTAAACTCGAAATGCTTTCATCTGCTTAATAAATGTATCATTGTGCATTATTGTATCTGTTATGGCCCCACTACACATCTAGAGCATTACAGATGTACAGGATCATTTTCAGTTGCATATCAGCTTGACTCGAAATCAATTTGGGGTTTCTAATGCATTGCCCTGGGACGTTTACAATAAACGTCCATTTTAGTTCTTCCATATGCCAGAAGCTGTCCCAGCATGAAGATAATCTGTAACAGGGAGGTAATGCGGGTGTGTTAATAACACCATTACGCGAGTATTCATGTAAAATCGTATTAAAAGTATACAAACAGAGAGACATCCAGGCAGTAATTAGTTAATTGGATCAAGGGTTTTGCCAGAATCAGTTTAGTTTTTTTCTATTCCTGGGTAATAAAAACATCTTCTCCATTCAGGAAGTATTGGAAGAAAATGATGTTATTCTCTTTATGTTTGCATTATACTCATTGCCGTGGAATCATCTAAACGGTGTTTTAGAGGCCAATTAATATTGAGAAGAAGAGCCTGAATCCCAAATAGCGCTTGCCTTGTACACATCCCCAATTCCTTTCCCTACAATCGACACCAACCCTGGCTTTTGGAATGAAAAATGCCAAATCATGATTTTTCTATTAGTTATTTAATCATGAATAAGTGCACGGTGTTAAAATGTGTGAAAAGCATAAATACTCCTTGAGGCCTGTAAGGGTAAATACAATTATGTATTGTAATGAAACCTCTTTGAGATCTTTTCAGCCAATGGTTCAGAGCACTCCGATATGCTTTCGGAGAGAGGCATAAACAATGCAAAAACCTATAATTGCAATGTCAGTCATGGTGTCTATACAGAA
Source organism: Pelobates fuscus (assembly GCF_036172605.1). Classification (NCBI taxonomy): domain Eukaryota; kingdom Metazoa; phylum Chordata; class Amphibia; order Anura; family Pelobatidae; genus Pelobates; species Pelobates fuscus. The sequence continues at coordinate 20,960,979 of NC_086328.1, forward strand.
TACCAAATACAGAATCATACCTCACATGATTTATTTTCGTGGGTCTTTGGCAATCAAACGAGCAACGGAGTAAGAAAAAAAAAAAAGAAATAAAAACAGACAAGCTAAAGGAGCACAGTGTCCTCTGCTGGGGAAATAGGCTTTGATTCTGTACCTGCCGAATAAAGGTCTGTTCTGATGCTCACTACAAAAACTGAATGAGAAAGATCAATCATTGTTAGAAAAATCCCATTTTTCAAAACACGCATGAAAATAGTAGGAGACGGAGCAGCATCTAAGACATATTGCTTTAGTGCCTCCCATCATTCCGGCCTTGATTAATGACTCAATAGCTATCACTTATATAATTCACCATAAGTGATCTTAAAACGCTTTACTTCCTCATGCATACTGTCATTATTGAAAAGGGCCGATTGAACCATTTGTCAGCGTGAACTCAAAAAGGGCCGTGAGCATCAAATATCCCAAATCGCATTTTGAATCACATATTTCTTCTTTTTTTTTTAACCCCTTAAGGACCAAACTTCTGGAATAAAAGGGAATCGTGACATGTCACACATGTCATGTGTCCTTAAGGGGTTAATTAAAGGGCCATGTGGAAGTTTAGGAAGTGACTGTCTCTATACTGACAGTCAGTAGCACTGCGTGACTACATCAAGTTATTAATTCCCTGGGAAGGCAAAGGCTAGCAAGGTTTGCCGAGCCCTGAGAATGAATGTACAATGCCATATTTTGTCAGTGATTTTATATAAGCAAGAGTTTCACACTTGAGCAATGAGTAAATAAAAAGGATGCGCCAAATATCTCTCTAAAGCCTTTAATGGCAGCATTCCGAGGACGGAATGGTTTGTGGTGGCTATCAGTCAGCCGCGGTAAAAGTCAGTGGCGGTTTCGGAAATCATTGCAGTGCGAATCAATAGATTGATACCGATGGGTTCTCAAACTCTTTATCTGGCCCGTCTGCTGAGCTGGATGTCGGCGGTGGATGACAGCCCATTTCGTATCATGCTGCAAGATATTTTTTTGTGTTTTTTAATTCTCCTACCGTGTGTTATCATGTCTGTAATATCAGTTTTTCATAGTGTATTTTATAAAGTCTTTCAAAGGATGGCGATATAGTTATGTCTCTCTTATCCATTCCAATGCAAGGAGAATATTATTTGCATGTTCGGATTCTGATTAGAATTTTAAACAGACTACATTGCAATTCAGTTCTAGGTAGTTGGCATTCCAAGGGATTTTCATTGGCTGCAATGGGGTCTGTGATGCTTTCTTTAAGGTTATAGAGAACAGAGAAACATATTTTATACATGAGCTCGGACTGTCAACAATGTTACAGGATGACTTTTATTTAATGACAAAAAAAAAAATCATTATGTATTAGGCATTTTTGCTTCAGAATTCCATCATTGGGACTTGTTTGCAGTTTGTGTCTATTCCCTGCCATTAACTACATGACCTGCTGGTCATTCATAATGTTCTCAACTACCTGTTGCATCTCTCCAATATTTTATATTTGAAGTCCTTACAAGTTTAACATTAGTAAAAAAAAAAAAAAACTAATGTTTATACTGTTTTTTTTTTTGTTTGTTTGTTTTTTCTACATTGCTTGGTTTTGTCTGTTTGCTTGTTTTTTGTTTATCTAATCATCATAGTTTGCTATATGATAATTTGTTGAGAATTTGTGCTGTCCTATTTCTCTTTCCATATCGGTTTTATACTATATTTACTTTTATACTCTTATTATTTTTTTTGTTTTCTTTGTACTTCTATATTCTGACATAAAACAAATGAAAAAAAAACACATACCTGCATGTTAATCAACAATCAACAGTGCCAACCCAGTGTCTGTAAGGAGTTGTAACTGGATTATCTTGAGGATGACGGTGACGGTAGATACTATGACTCTGTGACTCTTAACACTGGGAGTCACATTGTTGAGGTCTTGAGGTATGTCTGTTTTCTCTCTATTACATAGTTACATAGTTACATAGCTGAAAAGAGACATGCGTCCATCAAGTTCAGCCTTCCTCACGTATGTTTTTGCTGTTGATTCAAAAGAAGGCAAAAAACCCAGTCTGTAGCGCTTCCAATTTTGCAACAAACTAGGAAAAAATCCCTTATTGACCCCAAAATAGCAGTCAGATGTCTCCTTGGATCAAGCAGCTATTACCCCACTAATTAGAAATTATATCCCTGTATGTTATGTTTTTGCAAGTATGTATCCAATTGCAGTTTAAACATCTGTATAGACTCTGACAAAACCACCTCTTCAGGCAAAGAATTCCATATCCTTACTGTAAGAAAACCTTTTCTTTGCCTTAGATGAAATCTCCTTTCTTCAAGCCTAAATGTGTGACCTCGTGTCCTATGTATAGCCCTGTTTATGAATAGATTTCCAGATAATGTTATCATATCCCCTCTCAGGCGCCGTTTTTCCAAACTAAAGAAATTTAAATTATTATTATTTTTTTTTTTAATTCTTTATTTTTGGTGCATGTTGCATAAAACATAGCATAACATACATAGGTGCCACTGCCTTGTGGTCAATGAGTAACAGTTATACATCAGGTATGAACAAGGAAAAAAGTGGTAAACCAGGCCCAAACAGTACAAGTAATAATAAAGATGTATACATACAAACTGTCCTATAATAAGGGATGTATGGAACCTTCAATAGAAAAATACAAAACAATAATAGTGCAGTATATCAGGCAAGTAGGAGTAGTTAAAACTTATAAAAGACTAACTCACACTTTGCAGAGCTACTCAGAGCTCTGCCGTATAACGCCTAGACGGTACAATCCCCGTCTCAGGATGTCAAGTGATGGTGCAGTGCGGGGTCCAATCCTCCACAGTAGTATATGAAAAAAATAGAGATAGGATCCAATAGTATAGTATGTATTACAAACAGTGTTGGTAAAAAAAGGAAAAATATCCTACTTACAGATTTCAGAGCAAATATCTTGCTCTAGTATGTACAGCATACGGTGGTATAATCCCCACCAACGGATATATGTCAGGATTCAGGAAAATCAGGAACAGCAAATAAAGTAGTAAAAACTGTAACTTTATTTAAATATAAAATATGTCTATAATAGAACAAATTGATATAAAATCAACTACTTAACGCGTTTCGCCCAGTCTAGGGCTTCTTCAGAAGTATCAAGTCCAAGTTTGGGTAAAATCCGCTTATATAGGTGTCCCTGATTGATGAAATTTGGTCCTGGTGTAATTTCGCTTCCTACTTCCGGGTCGCGCACGTCGCCCGGAAGTGACGTCATCGCATCAGGTATGGCATTCAATATATTTGCACATTTTGTTGAGGTGGTGGACAGTGTGGTTATAACGAGGTGACCTATGTGTTTGTATGGTACCGCCATGTCCTGTGTGGTTCTATTGGGAGCTCGGGATGAGCTAGTCTGTAGTCGCTGGTTATATTTGTGTGGGGTATGTCATGGAGGTATTGCTCCAATATGTTGTTCTATGTTACAACAGTGTAAGCTGCATGTCCGAAGAGCAAGTAATGGGTCGTGCTGCGTTGACTATGATAGTGTGGGGACGTCGGTTGCCATGTGGGGCATGTATAGTGCTACAGTGGTCTAAGGTCACATGGTGTCCCGCTTATATCCCTGTGGTGTCTACCCCTTCCCCCTGGGGCGTTGGGGGGGGTGCGTTGCTGCGTGAGCAATCAGTGGACGCGTTTTATGCCTGACGTGTATATCGAAAGCCTAGGGCATTAAAGATTTTGTCGCCTCTCTCGTGTGTTTGCATGAGTATGGTGTACCAGCAAGTGAATTACTTCGCTATGAGTTTGCCCCCCCCCCCAAAAAAATCATGCATATCAACATTAGGAAAATAGCGGCTTTGTAGGGCACATTAGTTCCAGCAACAGCTGAATGGTTACCCTTATTTCCCCCTTGGGGGATATGTGGCTATGATTGTCCCATTCAGGTGGTGGGGTTCGTGTTCCTTCTCAGTTCCCGCGTGGCTGCTTCGGATCGGGAGCAAGGTGTTCCAAGTGCGTGGGTTCCGTTGGTGGGTAGGCCCAGCATTGTTAGCAGTGCAGGAGCATCCGTCGGGGCTGTGGCCTTATAGGATTGCCCGTCCTTCGTGACCCACAGGGTGTTTGGGGTAGCCCATCTATAGGTTACGTTTTCCGCCTGTAATGTCCTCGTGAGAGGTTGCATGCTCTTACGTCACTGCAGGGTGGCCCTGCTTAAGTCTTGAAAAAAGGATATATGGCCATTTTCAAAGTTGTACGGGGGTTTTCCCTGTAACGCTGCTGTTAGCCCTAGTTTATTGGCTACTGTTTGGCATCTGAGGATTATGTCCCTTGGTGCTGTGGCTGGGGCCCTGGGGGATATGGCTATTCTATATACCCCATCAAACGTAAAGTACTTAGCTTGCTTCGCAGGCAGGAGAGATTCCACCAGCCGATTTCAAGCCAACCAATCATAGTGCTGTGGCAGGTAAATGTAGAGACTTACCTGTCAGTCTCTTCATTTACCTGTCAGAGGACTCTGATTGGATAGCTTAAACCCACCAATCAGAGTGCTCTGAGCCTAATTGCAGGACTGGCAAGGCTTTATAAGCCTTCCCCCGCCCGGCAGAGCTCAGTCTGCGCGGAGCCCTCCATGGGTGAAGATGGATATTTTTTTTTGCGCTAAGTTTTTTTTGTTTGTTTTTTAAAGTGCGTCGGTTATTATGGCTTTTTATTTGGCCTTTTTTGGGGCTGAAAAAATAAGATTTTAGAAGAAAGAAAACATCAAATGGTAAGTTTTATTTTATTTTTTTACAGGTACTTAGTTAAATGGTCCCCCCTCATTATTTTTAGGGTGAGGGGGCTAGGTAGGGGTTAATTTTTTTGGGGGGGTGAGTAGGGGTTTGGGAACCCCTAGTCACCCGGGGGGGTTAATTTTTTATTTAGGGCCCCCACCCGCCGCTCAGGGGTGGGGGCCAGTGGGGAGTATATTAGTACTTAGGCAATACTGTGCTTCGGAACTTCGAAACTTCGGCACTTTGGCACTTCGGCACTTCGGAAATTCTGTAATTTCGAAACTTCGGGACGTCAGTAATTTGGCACTTCGCAATTCGGCACTTCGGCTATTCGGACATTCGGAAGTACCCGAATGTCCGAATTGCCCGAAATTTGTCCGAATTCATATTCGGACCGAAACAAATTGCATGTCTAATACTGCGAGACTATAAAGTTAAGTTATTTTTTTCTTATTGTAGCTAAGCTACAGTTTAACCCACCACCTAGTCATATATCTCTACAATATGCTATTCTATCAACTTTTTCACTTAAAAAATTTAGTTTATATCTGGTTATGTATGCCTGTGCTGATATAAACTCCTTAATCTAATTTAAATCGCACAGGAAAAGATAATAAAAGACACTGATAGTCTAAACAAGAAGGCAAGAAATTGGTTATTGGAGTGACATGACTCAATTTTATACTGCCTTTTATTTAAATATTTTCTTATATTTTAGTATATATATTTTTTTTCTTCAAGTTTTTTCTATGATCATAAAACTCATGGTATACCCTAGCGAAAAAAGAGAAGAGGAAAAAAATGTAAGGGCCTTGTGTCATCTTCTTGTCATGGTGCTCTCTGTCCGTCTCCAAAATCCTTCCCCAGTCAAGAATTGCATCAACACTCCGCATTGCAATATGCAGTAAGAGGAGCAAATTATATCTGTTTCTTGCGAGTTTAGGCTAAAACATATTAGTCATAATGTGTTCATTAAAGCATCTGTTTACTTTATCAACTGTGTCTGCCAGAATCGGCGGTCACGTGTTTAGTAAAAACATTTGCGGCCACAATCATGTTCTTGTTTTTTAACACTTTATCACAAGGGATCTTGTTACAAAACCTGGCGTTGACATCAATAAAATTGTGGAAAACCCACAAAGCAAATCATACATACAAATAATTGTGAAGCTGTGGGTCTCTTTGCAAACTCTTTGGAACCGGATGCATTCATGGATCTCTAGTGTATGAACCCACATGATCCCTGTAAGGTTGCACTAGACATTACACGGTGATACTTTTGGCTACAGTGGTCTGTCTTTTCATTTCTCCTGTCAATGTGATTTGGCAGAGTGCGTGCGACATCTGGCAGAGACGCTATGTCATACACTAGTGAGCCAAACTGCTGTCTGAAATTACTTGTACACTTGAGTGGACAACCCTTCTAAGTATCAGCATGCCTGTCATCGAATGCATTTTGACAAATAATCAAGCTAAGCATTTTGTTCACGCATCTTAATTAGGGCAGACAGAAGGAAGCATTTTATCAAATCCTTGCTAAAAGATTGTGACAAAAAATGTATTGAGAATAATTGCAATCAACTGAATCAAAATAATTCCTGTGTTCAAAATATTGAAACGGCTGTCCGAGTCCCATGATGGATGTATAATAAAGATCTTTTATTATGTAGAAGTCACCTGAGGACCCCTGTTTAATTAGCCAGGCAGAATAAGCTGGAGTGTAAGATACTGCTAAGGATGCAATAGGACATGTGTCATTTTGGACCTTTTTACAATTTATCGTCTTCAGTGCAGTGAATTAAAACTAACCGCTGCCTGAAAGCTTGTGTGAGAAATAAACTAATGGGCTTATGCACTCAAGTAAGAATTGTTGGGAATTCAATGTGAATTTTAAATTTAAGGCAAAAGAAGTTAAAATGGAAGCATACTGGACTTTAATTTTACCAATTTAGTTATGTTGGCCTCAAATTTGAAATTCACTATGAATTCACTTTGCATAATTTTCACTTTAGGGAGTAACTCTATAAATTACAAGTGCATCAGTTACAGAAGAAACGGGAACATTTACATTTTTTGCCACCTCCGAAATTCCATGTCTGATTTCCTGGTTCCATGGGGGGGGGAGGTAGAAGGATGAATAAAACATCTTTTTCATCATTGCACTACCTTCTTCTAGAACTGGGCAATATGTAGCTCCAGCAATGCCAATGGCACCCTGTATATTCATCTCTTGAGGCTTGGGTCTTGGGATTCAATGAGCACCGACTACCTTGACCAGCTATGGAAAATTGTACTTTGGTGGCAGACTCTATGATCAATCTAGGTAAAAAACGCCCAAAGTCTGGAAGTGTTCTCCAGGAGATTACAATGTAGACATAAAGAAGTTCTTACATAGTTACATAGTTACATACATAGCTGAAAAGAGACTTGCGTCCATCAAGTGCAACCTTCCTCACATAAGTTTTTGCTGTTGATCCAAAAGAAGGCAAAATACCTAGTGTGAAGCGCTTCCAATTTTGCAACAAACTAGGAAAAAAGTCCTTATTGACCCCAAAATAGCAGTCAGATGTCTCCTTGGATCAAGCAGCTATTACCCCACTAATTAGAAATGATATCCCTATATGTTATGTTTTTGCAAGTATTTATCCAATTGCAGTTTAAACATCTGTATAGACTCTGACAAAACCACCTCTTCAGGCAGAGAATTCCAGATCTTTATTGCTCTTAATGTAAAAAAAAGCTTGTATTTGCCTTAGATAAAATCTCCTTTCTTCCAGTCTAAATGTGTGACCTTGTGTCCTATGTATAGCCCTGTTTATGAATAGATTTCCAGATAATGGTTTGTACTGGCCCCGAATATATTTGTATAATGTTATCATATCCTCTCTCAGGCGCCATTTTTCCAAACTAAACAGATTTAATTTTTTTAACCTTTCTTCATAATTAAAATGCTCCATTCCTTTTATCAATTTTGTAGCACATCTCTGCACTTTTTCTACATAGTGCCATGATATCTTTCTTTAGAACAGGTGCCAAAAATTGCACAACATATTCAAGGTGTGGTATTACCAGTGATTTATAAAGAGGCAAAATTATATTTTCATCCCGAGAGTTTATGCCCCTATTTATACATGACAAAACAGGGCCGGACTGGGAACAAAATTAGGCCCGGGCATTTTTCAATCAGAGCGGCCCCCTAAGAAGGGGGCGGGGCCAGAGAGGGTGTGTTTTGTCATCACTAATGACAAGCACGCCCCCTCTCAAAGTGAGCATGTTAGTTCAATGCGCATAGCCCCCCTGAAGAGCTCTAGCATTAGAAAAAGGCCCTGTATTTGTTCTGCGCAGCG